>NW_027507789.1:206321806-207726113 GCF_037356315.1 Lithobates pipiens
AAGTCAATATTTTTAAATTGTACCATTAAAGAGGAAGTAAACCCTGATGAGTTTACTTCCTCTTTGATTCCCTGCAAAGGTAAAGCATAATGGACTACTATGCATCGCATAGTAGTCCATTATGTGTCACTTACCTGACACAGGAGCCAGCGATGTCACCGCTGTCCCCTGTAGTCCGGAGCCTCCATCTTCTCAGTGGGTCTTGCTGCTCCGTCGCTGTCATTCGGCGAAGCCGCGATGACGTCACTCCCGTGCATGCGTAGACAGTGGTGCCTGTCTTTCGGCAAATATCTCCTAAACCGTATAGGTTTAGGAGATATTTCTTGGACCTACAGGTAAGCCTTAATCTAGGCTTACCTGTAGGTCAAAGTGTGTTGTAAGGGTTTACAACCACTTTAAAGGCCATTAAAGAATATGTAAACCCCAGCATTTCATGTTTCCGATATGTGTCTGCTGTACCATGTAGTTGTGTGTGTGTGTGTGTGTGTGTGTGTGTGTGTGTGTAGCCGCAGTGCAAGGAGCCATGCTGATAAAGCAAAGGATTACACCCATGACCCTGACCAAAAAAGTCCACCCTCCGAACCTTGCTGCACCTTACACAGCCCTGGAGTGAGTATCCATTGGCCATCTGGCTGCGCTGACCAATGATCTTTTGCCATTGCAAGGATTATGATAGACACTCACTCCAGGGCTGTGTATTACAGAGTACAGACCGCTACACCAGCTGCAAAGGCCAAAGCTACATTCAAATGTTGTCTTCTAAAACCTCTCCTATATTGAAACGTACAGTGCCGTTAAAAAATTCTTACACTCTGAAATTGTCCACATTTTGTCACGTTACAACCAAAAAACGTAAATGTATTTTATTGGGATTTCATGTGATGGACCAACACAAAGTGGCACATCATTGTGAAGTGGAAGGAAAATGATAAATGGTTTTCAAAATTGTTTACAAATAAATAAGTGAAAAGTGTGGCGTCAGGGCCGGTTCTACCACTAGGCAAACTAGGCAGCCGCCTAGGGCGCACTGCTGCCTAAGTGCGGCTGGCCGATGGTTTCTCTCCAGGTCTGCAGGCTGCAGCATGTAAGTAACTCAATCTGACCGGTAGTGTAATTGGAGGTGCAGCGCTGGAGTCATCGCTAGAGGAAGCAGAGCCGATGCTTTCTGTATAGTGGCGCCTTCTGTCACATGGGCAGGGCAAAGGGGGTGGAGTCAGGGGTGGAGCCAATGGGGCAACAAAATGAGGTTTCGCCTAAGGTGTCAAAAATCTTTGCACCAGTCCTGTGTGGCGTGCATTTGTATTCAGCCTCCTTTACTCTGATAACCCTACCAAGACATGGCCGTCCACCTAAACTGACCGGCCGGGCAAGGAGAGCATTAATCAGAGAAGCAGCCAAGAGGTCCATGGTAACTCTGGAGGAGCTGCAGAGCTCAGGTGGGAGAATCTGTCCACAGGACAACTATTAGTCGTGCTCTCCACAAATCTGCCCTTTATGGAAGAGTGGCAAGAAGAAAGACATTGTTGAAAGAAAGCCATAAGAAGTCCTGTTGCAGTTTGCAAAAAAAGCCATGTGGGGGACACAGCAAACATGTGGAAGAAGGTGCTCTGGTCAGATGAGACCAAAATTGAACTTTTTGACCTAAAAGCAAAACGCTATGTGTGGGGCGGAAAACTAACACTGCACATCACCCTGAACACACCATCCCCACTGTGAAACATGGTGGTGGCAGCAATATGTTGTGGGGATGCTTTTCTTCAGCAGGGACGGGGAAGCTGGTCAGAGTTGATGGGAAGATGGATGGAGCCAAAGACAGGACAATCTTAGAAGAAAACCTGTTATGCTGCGTACACACGGTCGGAATTCCAGCCAGAAAAAGACAGATGAGAGCTTTGCATCGGAAAATGCGACCGTGTGTATGCTCCATCGGAATTTAGCTGTCCGAATTTCCGCCAGCCAAAAATTTATAGCGTGTTCTCAATTTTCCCGATGGAAAAACTTTCTATCGGTAATTCCGATCGTGTGTATGCAATTCTGACACTCCAAGAAACCACGCATGCTCAGATTCAACTACGAGACAGAAGCTATTGGCTACTGGCTATTGAACTTCCTTTTTCTAGTTCCGTCGTACGTGTTGTACGTCACCGCGTTCTAAACTATCGGAATTTGGTGTGACCGTGTGTAGGCAAGACAGCTTGAGTGGAATTCCGTCGGGAAAACAATCAGAGCTTCTTCCGACGATAATTCCGATTGTGTGTACGCGGCATAAGAGTCTGCAAAAGACATGAGACTGTGGCGGAGGTTCACCTTCCAGCAGGACAATGACCCTAAACATACAGCCAGAGCTACAATGGGATGGTTTAGACCAAAGCATATTCATGTGTTAGAATGGCCAAGTCAAAGTCCAGACCTAAATCCAATTGAGAATCTGTGACAAGACTTGAAAATTGCTGTTCAGACGCTCTCCATCCAATCTGACAGAGCTTGAGATATTTTGCAAAGAAGAATGGACAAAAATGTCCCTCTCTAGATGTGCAAAGCTGGTAGAGACATCCCCAAAAAGACTTTCAGCTGTAATTGCAGGGAAAGGGGGTTCTACAAAGTATTTACACAGGGGGGCGCAATACAAATATAGCCCACACTTTTCCATTTATCATTTTCCTTCCACTTCACAATTATGTGCCACTTTGTGTTGGTCTATCACATAAAATCCCAATAAAATACATTTACGTATGTTGTAACATGACAAAATGTGGAAAATGCCAAGGGGTGTGAATACTTTTTCAAGGCACTGTATGACTGTATGGTCTTGCCTCCTAAAATGACTTATGATTCTGTTTGTGCAAAGTTGTGCTCTGAATATTGGTCTGGGAAACATACCTGGTAATCTTAAAGGGAACAGCATGGGGTGCCAAAAAAGTGCATTATATAGGAAAACACTTTATTAAAAATCAAAGTATTTCTCTATATACTGAACTTAGTTGGCGCTCTCTGCCGTTTTTTCTTTATATATTGCAGAGATTGCTTCAGCCTCATTAAGGAGCTCGTTCTACCATCTCCTCCTGTCAGAAAATTCCCAATGTTGGATTGATATGGCAGTGTAGCAGAACCCGATCAGCTAACAATGTTGCCCCTCCCTTTGAGTACTGCTGTGTAGGATATCAGAGGTAGCTAATACATTGACAGATTCAGGTGCCTATACTAGCTGAATTGAAAAAAATTTACAAAATTCTCTGTTGGTTTCATATCATCAGGAGTTTTCACATCTCACCTGACAGTGAATATTGTCCAGGGTTGCTGTCGCTGGGCCGGACCAGGTAAGATCCATGAGCGTTAGGTGGGGAGAGCAATAACCTTTCAGCTTCGTATCTACCGGATGCTTCCACATACCAGCTGAAACCCAAAAAGCAGAAGGGAAAGAATTAGCAATACGCAGAATGATTGATGTACGTGTAGAGGTCACATTGTGTTTAGTGACTTTTTAAGAAGGAACTGATAGACAAGGAGCACACTTGGGAACCCAAGTTAAAGGGACAGTCATTGCACATTCCATAGTATAGCAGAACCAGTGCCATGGTTATAGCTGTAGTGAATTATGGGAAAGAGCCATGATTGGTCATCTGGTAGAAATGTTGTTTTGCTACTCAGTCTTCAGTAAGAAGAGACTATGGGAAAGATGATAAATACATAAGAGTATGTGGACCCCCTCCCCAAATTGAGTTTGGGTGTCTCCGGAGAAGGGTAATGTTGGTGCTACAACATTCAAAGACATTTTGGGCAGTTGTAGTCTTCCAACAGTTTGGAGAAGGTCCTTTGGGTGTCTCCGGAGAAGGGTAATGTTGGAAGACTACAATTGCCCAAAATGTCTTTGTATGTTGTAGCACCAACAGTTTGAAGAAGGGTCCATTTCTGTTCCATCATAACACCCCTGTGCACAAAGCCAGCTCCAAAAAGATATGGTTTGGTGTGGAGGAACTGGAGAGGCCTAACAGAGCCCTGACCTCAACCCTATTGACCACCTTTTGGACGAATTGGAATACCAGTTGTGCGCCAGGTCTTCTCATCCATGGGAGGTACCTGCCCCCACAAATGTTCTTTTGGCTGAATGGGCCCTAGTTCCTACAAACACCACTTAAATCTTGTTTAAAGCCTTGTCAGTAAAGTGGAGGCCATTATAGGCACAGAGGGAGACCAACTACGTTTTTAGTAAGAAGAGACTATGGGAAAGATGATAAATACATAAGAGTATTTGGACCCCCTCTCCCAAATTCTTAAGTTTGGGTGTCTCCGGAGAAGGGTAATGTTGGAAGACTACAATTGCCCAAAATGTCTTTGTATGTTGTAGCACCAACAGTTTGGAGAAGGTCCTTTTCTGTTCCATCATGACAACACCCCTGTGCACAAAGCCAGCTCCAAAAAGATATATGGTTTGGTGTGGAGGAACTGGAGAGGCCTAACAGAGCCCTGACCTCAACCCTATTGACCACCTTTTGGACGAATTGGAATACCAGTTGTGCACCAGGTCTTCTCATCCATGGGAGGTATCTGACCCCACAATGTTCTTTTGGCTGAATGGGCCCCAGTTCCTACAAATACCACTTCAAAATCTTGTTTAAAGCCTTGTCAGAAAAGTGGAGACCATTCTAGGCACAAAGGGAGACCAACTCTATAGTTATGGAATGGTCAATAACCAACGAGGTGTGATAGTTGGGTGCTTACATACTCTTGGTCATTTAGTGTAGTTGGCTTCCAACTACCTAAAACCACCTTTTTGATATGAAAGATCCGGTTATGCACTGAGAGGGTTCATTGACTTCAGGGCTGGATTTTAGCGTAGGGTAGGTAGGTTGGGATGGCAGCTGGCAAAGTGGGCTTGTATGATTAATAGTTCAAAAACCTCTTAAAAATAGTTGTGTCTAAAGTTGACCATACATGTTACTGTTTGAATTTGCAATCTCCTTTAGATCAACTATGGAGTATAAGGGTCTGCCTGATTGGACGCAAATTGCCCTCACGGTATATCATTTTGGTATATGTAAAGGAGATTATCCAATCAGCTTGCACTGTGTATTGCCAGCTTAATGTCAGCATTACATTTAAACATGTAAGCTTCCAGAGTGACAGTTTGTCCCGCCGCACCTATTGTGAAGTGGGTCCTAAGTGTACAAATAAGGGTCAGCCGCTCTGCTCACAGTCCCAGCTTGCTTTGCAGCAATTGCAGCTGATCTTAAGCTGGCTAGATGGTTAAAATCTCGGCCGGTTCAGCAGGGACTGACCGAGATTCGAAACATGTATGGGCAGGCTGATTGTACCCAAGTTGATCGGTTGATCTACTTGGGTACAACCCAGCATGCCATATTTTTTATGTAATTATTGCCAGCGGCTATGGTGGCTCCCTTTGCTTCCCGCCGAGAGAACACAATAGCTCCGCGGGAGTCAGCATTGATGGGGAAGCAGAGCAATTTTCTTTCTTGCAACCTGTGGTTGCAGGAAAGAAAATTGCACCATCTATGACTAGCTTACTGAAATGAATCGAAGCCAATCAAATTAGAAAGCTCTGCGTGTGGATGAGAAAAAATCCACCCCTGGTTAAAATAGATGCAAACCCTAGCTGAATGACATTTGGTTTGCTATAGCACTGTTCATCATAAACAATTGCCGTTTTTGTTAAAAAAGAAAAAAATCCTTCAATTTTTTTTTTTTTGTTTCACTGTGTTGCTGATTGTCTGCAGCCTCTGTTCTACTTCTTATCTACATGCACTCCATTTAATGGCCTCATGGCATTTCTCAGGACAAATTTTCTGATGGTAAAGGTCAGGGCCGTCTTTAATATTGATTGGACCCTGGGCAAAACTTTTCTTGGGCCCCCCCCCCCTGCAGTTTCGCTCTCCACCTGCTCTGAGACATACAATAAATAGCAGCTAGACTCAAAATCAGTTTACTGAATAAGATCAGGCAGCTATTGCGATTGGTTGCCAGAGGTTACAGCGTATCATTACCGCTCACTGACTGGTTGCCAGAGGTTTCAGTGTATCATTACCGCTCACTGACTGGTTGCTAGAGGTTACAGAACACATTACAGATCACTGGTTAGTTGCTAGAGGTTACAGCACATGATTTCTGCTTGTTGATTGGTTGCTAGAGATTACAGTGGATATGACCTCAGGGGGGCATGATATACATATCAATGCTGCCGACCACCTCTATTTACATATGAATGCCAGTGATTTACATGTAAACACAGGGTCTCCAGGTGAGTCATCTGGGACACAGCACAGGACTAAAACCTCAAGGGGCGAGGGAATTTAAACCAGCATAGTTGGCAAGTATTAAGCAGCTGCTTTGGGCCCCACAACAATGACAGGGCCCAGGGCAGCTGCCCTTTTGCCCTGCCTTAAAAACGACCCTGGTTAAGGTGGACCACGTCTGCATAATGTTGGCTTGAAGCAGCCACCTGCGTCGGCCATAGAGCTTGTATGACAAGATGACAACTTCTGTGATGGCTGCATAGCATTTCTCAAGGCGAGTTTTCTAATGGTGACAACAGTGGACAATGCCTGCATAATGTACATTTGAAGTGGCCACCTGTAGGGTCTATTGGGGCCATTATGGCTGCATGGCATTTCCCAGGGTAGGATTCCCGATGGTGACAACAGTCTGCTAGAATGGCCACGTCTCTATTGGAAGTCCGGTGACAGGGTGACAACACAGGACCACAACTGGTAAATGGGTTCAGAGTGTTGTCACTCTATAACAGGAACTACATGAAAAAGGACCATCATGCCAGGATCACCAGGGATAATTTTGTTAAAAGCTACCAAATACTAAAAATTACTTTGGAAACCAAGTTTGAGATTGTGATGGCGATTGGGTTTATACCTTCTTTCAGACATAAAACACACGTCTCCAACCAGACATTTCTAATAGAAAAAAATAACATGGGAAGATATGTCCGTGATCTTTTCCGTGTTTTTCATTTGGAGCTCCACCTCTGCCATGTTTACCTTCCTATGCCTTATAATAGGATTTTTGATAAGAGTTAAATACACAGCAAAAAAATGCAATTGCACCTTTTTCAGCTTTGATAAGAAACCTGACGCTTTTCATTTATGTTTTTTTTATGTCTGAAGAGTAATTTGTCACCCCAAAGCCCCATACACACTATCAGATTATCTGCTGAGTGTTTCCTTCAGATTTACCAAAACCATGTAGTAGAAGGGCCTGCCTGATTGCATACACATTGAAACTCCTAAGCTTTGTCCTCATATTATATGGTTTTGGTAAATCTGAAGGAAAAACTCAGCAGATAATCTGATAGTGTGTATGGGGCTTAAGTCTACTACCAGAATGCAGATGGTCATTTATCAGCCTGCACCTTCAATTGTACTCAACAACGTTCATGTTTGAAAATGTTGGCTCACAAAAGTAGATGGACGCAAAGAAAGACGTCACTCGACGCCGAGCGACCAAAATCAAATGGGGACACCTTTTATTTGATACGACAGACCAGACATGTCTTGTGTCAGATTTTTACACCAAAGTCTTCTCCGAGAAGTAAGCTCAACAGAAAAGCTTGGTCTTCATGAAATTCCTTTTCTATTTCAGCAGATCCTTCTTTAACATTTACGTTTTGAAAATATGAATACTACGGACTGGCAGGAAGGTTGGACCCCTGTGGTAATCAGTGGAATGGTTGACCTCAATGATATGGCAGCAAGGACCTAGCCCCAACCCTATGCCCCTCTATCTGTCTCCAGAACTATTTTCTGGAACCCTCTATACCCCTCCCCCCTCCTTTTTTCTACTCTGGTTCCCTATTTTCAAATTTTTCCATCTTTATATAAGGAGTTGTCAAATTTAAGGCATATTTTATCTCCTCCCTATTTTGGTTCTCTTGGGGACCACTGAAACCTCTATTAACGGACATCCGAGCCTAGAGAACATCTCCGTGTATAATCAATGGTCATCTATAAATGCTACACTTTTTTGGGAAGGTTTGTTCTGTAACAATTCCCATTAAGAAGCCTTGAACTCTTTGCTATTGGTCTACCCAGTGGCGTCGATAGGGGGTGGATTTTGGGGCTATAGCCCCGAATCTGGGGCCCATAGCCCTGAGTCTCTGCAGGGGTCCCCAAGGGGAGGGGTAGGCTTTCTGGGGACCCTGATGTAAGTGGGGGGCTCTCTGCGGACCCTGATGCAAAGGGGAGGCTCTCTGGGGATCCTAATGTAAGGGGGAGGCTCTCTGGGGACCCTGATGAAAGGGGGAGGCTCTCTGTGGATCCTAATGTAAGGGGGAGGCTCTCTGGGGATCCTAATGTAAGGGGGAGGCTCTCTGGGGATCCTAATGTAAGGGGGAGGCTCTCTGGGGATCCTAATGTAAGGGGGAGGCTCTCTGGGGATCCTAATGTAAGGGGGAGGCTCTCTGGGGATCCTAATGTAAGGGGGAGGCTCTCTGGGGATCCTAATGTAAGGGGGAGGCTCTCTGGGGATCCTAATGTAAGGGGGAGGCTCTCTGGGGATCCTAATGTAAGGGGAGGCTCTCTGGGGACCCTGATGTAAGTGGGTGGCTCTCTGGGTACCCTGATGTAAGTGGGAGGCTCTCTGGGGACCCTGATGTAAGGGGGAGGCTCTCTGGGGACCCTAATGTTACATAGTTAGTCAGGTTGAAAAAAGGCACAAGTCCATCCAGTTCAACCACAAAAAAAAAAAATATCATACAATCCCATATACCCAATGCTATACCCATCGTTGATACAGAGGAAGGCGAAAAACCCCAGCAGAGCATGATCCAATTTGCTAAAGTAGGGGAAAAAATTCCTTCCTGATCCCCCGAGAGGCAATCGGATTTTCCCTGGATCAGCTTTTCCTATAAATGTCAGTACCCGGTTATATGATGTACATTTAGGAAAGAATCCAGGCCTTTCTTAAAGCAATCTACTGAGCTGGCCAGAACCACCTCTGGAGGGAGTCTATTCCACATTTTCACAGCTCTTACTGTGAAGAAACCTTTCCGTATTTGGAGATGAAATCTCTTTTCCTCTAGACGTAAAGAGTTCCCCCTTGTACTCTTTGTTGACTGTAAAGTGAATAACTCAACACTAAGCTCACTATATGGACCCCTTATATATTTGTACATGTTGATCATATCCCCCCGCCTTAATCTCCTCTTATCAAGAGTGAATAAATTCAGTTCCTCTAATGTAATGTAAAGGGTTATATACATGTGTATGCCCGCCCAAGCATATGACTTTCTTTACTATTCTGCTATGGGCTCTAGCCCTAGATCTTTTTGTAGGCCTGGCAATGCCCCTGGGTCTACCCCTATCCCTATGTACAGTGGTGTGAAAAAGTGTTTTCCCCCTTCCTCATTTCCTGTTCCTTTGCATGTTTGTCACACTTAAAGCGGGAGTCCACCGGGACTCCGCGTTTTTTTTTTTTTTTTTTAAAAGCCAGCAGCTACAAATACTGCAGCTGCTGACTTTTAAATAGTGACACTTACCTGTCCAGCGCGCCCGCGATGTCGGCACCCGAAGCCGATCGCTCGCTCGGCTGCCGGGTCCCGCCGCCATCTTGGGTATGGGAATCAGGAAATGGAGCCTTTCGGCTTCATTTCCCGGTTCCCTACTGCGCATGCGCGAGCCGCGCGGCGCAATCCGGACGGTCCCCGCTGCCTCTGGGAGCTGTGTGTTTCCCAGCAGGCAGCGGGGCACTTGCTGAAGGGGGCGGGCGCTTGCGGAACGGGGGCGTAACCTACGCTCGTTCCGCAGAGAGCTAGCCCGGAAGTGGGTGCAGTTACCTGGATTATCCAGGTAACTGCACCCCCCTCCCCCCTGAAAGGTGCCGATTGTGGCGCCGGAGGGGGGGGGATTCCGATGAGCGGAGGTCCATTTTAGGGTGGACCTCCGCTTTAAGTGTTTCGGAACATCAAACCAATTTAAACAATAGTCAAGGACAACACAAGTAAACACAAAATGCAATTTGTAAATGAAGGTGTTTATTATTAAAGGTGAAAAAAATCCAAACCATCATGGCCCTGTGTGAAAAAGTGATTGCCCCCTAAACCTAATAACCGGTTGGGCCACCCTTAGCAGCAACAACTGCAACCAAGCGTTTGCGATAACGTGCAATGAGGCTTTTACAGCGTCCTGGAGGAATTTTGGCCCACTCATCTTTGCAGAATTGTCCTAATTCAGTTACATTAGAGGGTTTTCGAGCATGAACGGCCTTTTTAAGGTCATACCACAACATCTCAATAGGATTCAGGTCAGGACTTTGGCTAGGCCACTCCAAAGTCTTCATTTTGTTTTTCTTCAGCCATTCGGTGGTGGACTTGCTGGTGTGTTTAGGATCATTGTCCTGCTGCAGAACCCAAGTTCGTTTCAGCTTGAGTACATGAACAGATGGTCGGACATTCTCCTTCAGGATCTCTTGGTAGACAGCAGAATTCATAGTTCCTTTTATCACGGAAAGTCTTCCAGGTCCTGAAGCAGCAAAACAGCCCCAGACCATCACACTACCACCACCATATTTTACTGTTGGTATAATGTTCTTTTTATGAAATGCAGTGTTCCTTCTACGCCAGATATACTTGGACACACACCTTCCAAAGAGTTCCACTTTTGTCTCATCGGTCCACAGAATGTTGTCCCAAAAGTCTTGGGGATCATCAAGATGTGTTGTGGAGAAATTGAGACGAGCTTTGATGTTCTTTTTGCTCAGCAGTGGTTTTCTCCTTGGAACTCTGCCATGCAGGCCATTTTTGCCCAGTCTTTTCCTGATGGTGGAGGCATGAACGCTGACCTTAACTGAGGCAAGTGAGGCCTGCAGTTCCTTGGACGTTGTTGTGGGGTCTTTTGTGACCTCTTGGATGAGTCGTCGCTGCGCTCTTGGGGTAATTTTGGGCGGCCGGCCACTCCTGGGAAGGTTCACCACTGTTCCATGTCTTCGCCATTTGTGGATAATGGCTCTCACTGTGGTTCGCTGGATTCCCAAAGCTTTGGAAATGGCTTTATAACCCTTTCCAGACTGATAGATCTCAATTACTTTCTTTCTCAATTGTTCCTGAATTTCTTTGGGTCTCGGCATGATGTGTAGCTTTTAAGGATCTTCTGGTGGACCTTACTGTGTCAAGCAGCTCCTATTTAAGCGATGCCTTGATTGTGAACAGGTGTGGCAATAATCAGGCCTGGGTGTGGCTAGAGAAATTGAACTCAGGTGTGGACAACCACAGTTATAGTATGTTTTAACAATGGGGGCAAACACTTTTTCACACAGGGCCATGATGGTTTGGATTTTTTTTCACCTTTTAATAATAAACACCTTCATTTACAAATTGCATTTTGTGTTTACTTGTGTTGTCCTTGACTATTGTTTAAATTGGTTTGATGTTCCGAAACACTTAAGTGTGACAAACATGCAAAGGAACAGGAAATGAGGAAGGGGGGCAAACACTTTTTCACACCACTGTATGTTTGAAATCCCTAAAAAAATAAAATAAAATAAAAATCTGTGAATTATTATTAATTTTATTTATTTTCTTTCTTCAGTGGACCTCACATAGTTTAGTACTGTCTGAAATACAGTTAATATGGTTGAAAATAGACACAAGTCCATCCAGTTCAACCAACAGAGATACTTTTTTATTTTTTATGTACACTAATCATGAATTTCAAGACTCACTCCCGGGGGTTTGCCCACCTCCCCAGTCCAAAAACAAATGCAGGTTGAAATCAGGAGGTTATTCAGTGACCTATTAAAAAAAGCACAGTCTTGAAGCCAATTAGAATCTTCCAGCATCAAGACAAATGATTCTTTATTACGTTCTTCTAGAATCATTACTATGGCTGGCAGAAGATGCTTCAAGCAACACAAAATGTTATCCTTTAGGCTGGGTTCACACTGCAGCATGGATCAGCTCACAGCAGAGGGTCCGGTGCGTCCCCGTTCACCGTTTCGGGTCTGATTTCAGTCCAAATTTTTGGCTGAATTCGGACCTGAAACTGACCACAAGACAGACGGGACTCCTATGCCATTCGCAAACTGAGCTGCTTTGGAGAATCGACACCATAGAGAGCCGGTCACAATTTCTAAATGTACTTAGCTTATTTTACACTAGAGGACAGGGGCGTAACTATAGGGGGTGCAGCAGTTGCGACCGCAACTGGGCCCTGTGCTGCAGGGGGCCCATGCAGCCCCCTCTACATATGGCCGGCAGCAGCATAGGCAGCTAGGGGTACCAGTGCACCATGCACACGGGTGGCTGGAGGTGGAGAGTGACTAGCAGAGCTCCATGCTCGACTATCGCACAGGCTGCTCTTTAGTTGTGCATTCTCCGCATGACCTGTGTCCTCGGCCGGCTCCTCAGAGTACCACTCTCCTGCCCCATGCATTGCCGCTCAGTCCGATGTCTGTTCTCCCCAGCCAGATGGGGCACCTAAAAAAATAAATAAAAAAAAACTACTGATGCCAGTGGTGGAATTACAGGGCTCACAAAGGTCATACCTGTGACCACGCCCTGGAGTTCCACCGCCGGACTTGGAGGGAAGGGCCCTGGCTGGGGTTCAGGGGGGCCCTTCATGGTTTCTTGCATCGGGGCCCTGAAGGTTCTAGTTACGCCACTGCTAGAGGATGCTACATCCAAATTGTAATTTGCACGTTCTAGACACAAAAGAAAACCATTTACTACCTCTGGAATTCCATTTAAATAGCAGGTCTCATTGAAATTTTAAGGGCTTTCAAATTTGTTGACCCAATGATGGCAAGATTGAATGCTCTAAAGATGTGGTCATCAACCCTGTCCTCAGGGCCCACTAACAGGCCAGGTTTTATGTATTACCTTGGGGAGATTCAGACTAGAATACGGCAATCACTGAGCAGCAAATGATATCACCTGTGATGTATTTCAGTTATCTTGCAAACCTGGCCTGTTGGTGGGTCCTGAGGACAGGGCTGATGACCACTGGTCTAAAGAGAGATTTTCATACAACCGTTTGCATGAAATTGTACTGGTACGTGGCCAGCTTTAACCAGTTCCCGACCGGCGCACGCCGATATACGTCGGCAGAATGGCACAGGCAGGCATATTGGCGCACAGGTACGTCCATTTTAATATGCTGCCCTGCCATCGCGTGCGCGCTGGGGGCAGCACGCTCACGTGCTGGTCGGGACCCCCGTGAGTCCGGTTGTGGGTCCCGCGGGCTCAAATTCCGTGGGGATACCGGCGATCGTCTCACAGGGCAGCTGCCGTTGTAAACCGTTCTGCCTAGCAACAAGATCAGTGTTCACTAACACAAAGCCCAGCCCCTCCACAGTTAGTAACACGCCCCTAGGAACACTTAACCCCCTACACTGCCACCCACTGGTTAACCCCTTCACTGCCAGTGTCATTTACACAGGAATCACTGCATTTGTATAGCACGGATTACTGTATAAATGACAGTGGTCCCAAAAATTTGTCAAAAATGTCTGATGTGTCCGCCATAATGTCGCAGTCACAATAAAAATCGCTGATCGCCGCCATTACTAGTAAAAAAAAAAAAAAAAAATTAATAAAAATGCCATAAAACTATCCCCTATTTTGCAAACGCTATCACTTTTGCGCAAACCAATAATCGCTTATTGCGATATTTTTGTTAAAAAAAAATGTAGAAGAGTATGTATCGGCCTAAACTGAGGGAAAAAAATGTTTTTTTTTATATATTTTTGGGGGATATTTATTAAAGCAAAAAGTAAAAAATAGTGCGTTTTCTTTCAAAATTGTCGCTCTATTTTTGTTTATAGCGCAAAAAAAAAAAAAACGCAGGGGTGATCAAATACCACCAAAAGAAAGCTTTATTTGTGGGAAAAAAAAGGACGTCAATTTTGTTTGGGAGCCACGTTGCACAGCCGCACAATTGTCAGTTAAAGCGACGCAGTGCCGAATCGCAAAAAGTGGTCTGGTCTTAAGCTGGCAAAATGGTCTGGTCTGAAAGTGGTTAAAGTGGTTGTAAACTAATTTTTTTTACTTTTACCTACAGGAAAGCCTATAATAAGGCTTACCTGTAGGTAAAAAAAATATCTCCTAAACCTGTACGGTTTAGGAGATATTCCCCTCGGTATAAGGGGAATATCTGCGCTCAAGGGGATTCTCGGCTGAAAGCCCGGTGTTCTGCCATATGGTGTCCGGCCATGATATAGTGTCCGCCCCATAATGCGCATGCGCAGTACGGAGCAGATGAAGCTTCGTAAAATCTCTGAAGCTGAACGGCGCCTGCGCCGTGAGTGGAGGTGGTAGCCCCACCATCCAAGCGGACATAGGGCTGTGAATAGTGCCCCTCGTGGGCGAGCTTCGCTCGCCACGCTTCGGGCTCGGCCTCGCTGCTCTCGGCTCTTTTATATTCCTACTCTAAGCCCTTGTACACACAGTCAGAATCCGTCGGAATGTGTCCTATCGGACCGCGTTGTCGGATAATCTGACTGTGTGTGGTATGCATCAGACTGATTCCGTCGGAATATCCGTTGGACCCAATTTTCCAACTTGTTGGAAATATTTTCCGACCAACTGGTTCGATTGGACATACTCCGATCATGTGTAGAGAATTTTGATCGGACCAAGTGCCACGCATGCTCAGATCAAATTCCTACATCAAAGCTATTGGCTACTAGCCTGAACATAGTCCCATCGTAACGAAATTACATCATCACGTTCTGAATGTTCGGATTTTTCGACAACTTAGTCCGACCGTGTGTATGCAACATCCGACGGACAAGATCCGACGGATTTGGTTGTCGAAATCTCCGACCGTGTGTACGGGGGCTATGTCCACTTGGATAGTGGGGATAGAACCTGGACTCGCGGCACAGGCGCCGTTCATCCTCGGCAATTTTTGGAATCTGTGTAGCTGTGTACAGTACACAGCGGACACTATCGGATGGGGGACCTTATATGATAGGACACCGGCAGTGGCCGGACTCGGCCGGGATGAAATCTCCCGTGCGCATGCGTGGGAGTGACGATATCGCGGCTCCGGCCACTCACAACGCCGGAGCCGCGATACCCGGAAGAAACACAGAGGGAGCATGTCAGTTCCCTCGGCGTGGATCGGGCCAGATGTCGGGGCCTCGTTCTAAGGTAAGTATTTCATAATGAGCTAGTATGCGGTGCATACTAGCTCATTATGCCTTTTACTTTGCAGGTGGGAGAAAAAAAAAAAACATTAGTGGGTTTACTACCGCTTTTAGTGCTCTTCTCATTGCACCGTTCGTTTTCAAAAAACTTCCCAATGAGTTCTTGCTGATAAGGATGGGATTTTAAGAAAAATAAATTTGCATCCCTTTTCTCACAGCGCTAACCAAATTCATTGGTACCGCCAGTGAAAGCAGGCGATCCGTCCATAGTAATGCCGACAAGCTTTTGTATCTGAACATTTTCAGAGATTAAATATTCTTTCCCTTTTACGAAAAGCTTCACCCTGGTGTGTCCTTTTCAGAGGGACGATTTCAGAACACCTTCCTTTACTTCAAAGCCACAGAAAACCATTGTAACAAACAGAGCTTGGTGAGAGATCTGTCACATCAACCTATTCATCAAGCGCAAGAGAAAAATAGCCGCGGTCCTCCAAGTCGTTATTTCTTTGTGAAATGATTTCAGCTGCCATGACGTTAACGTTTCTTGTAACTGTTCCAGAGGAGAGTTAAAAGGAATTTATGGCCGATATTATTTCTGTTTTGTTTTTGAAAGTTATCAAAGAGTGAATTGTCAGAGTCGGAAAAAAGCTTCTTCAATCATCTCACTATGGGGTTTTTTTTTCTAGGGATAAGAGGCCATAGTTGTTTTCATGCTTTTCTCAGGCCCGGTAAACATTTCTTTGTTGTGTAATAGACAACGTTTTTAACTGTTGCCGTTTCCGATTGATTAAGACTTTGGTTGGAAAGTTATTGATTTTAGAATTAAGTGCTCTGAAGTGTTGCTCAACATTTTAGTTTCTTGGCTCAAGCAATGGAAGCTGTTCTGCCCATTCACTTCAATAAACCAGTAATCGTGTTCCCATAAGCTGAGATTTGGGCTGAAATTTTGTTGGCCGGCTTGCCGGGCTGAGTGGTGGCCTGAATGGCTGGCTGGATTTGGTTTTGGCCTTGCTGACTGGCTGGGATGAGTTCTGCCCTAGTTGGCTGTCTGGCTAGTTTAAAGTTTTGGCCCAGCCGGCTGGCTGGTTTAAATTCAGGCCTGGCTGGTTGGGTTGAGTTGAGCTTGGCTGGCTGGGTTAGGTTTGGCCTTTCAGTCAGAACAGGGCAGAGGACAAAAGTAAGTAACACAGAGTGCAGGCAGGGCTACTGTTATAAATCAAGGGGCCCCACACAGCCTTCTTGATGAGGTCCCCTCAACCCCACCCCCAGAACAGTGACACTGCCATTTTATTTGGCCACCCTAAGAATGAAAAAAAGTCCCTCTTTTGCTCCCACCTCCTGGTCCCCTCTGTTGACCCGTTGGGGATCAGGGAAATGTAATTAAGCCCTGGTAAGCAAGTAGAAGTGGGGTGTGGTCTAATAAAACAAAAAAGCTGTCCTGGGTCCTCCTGTTTAGCTGATGAGGTTTGGGCCCAGTACATCGGGACCAGGGGTCAGTTGTATGTAACGGAGTAACACAGAGCGCAGGGCTTAGTAGTATGTAACACAGAGCGCAGGGGTCGGTAGTATGTAACAAAGTATGTAACGGAGTAACACAGAGCGCAGGGGGTGGTAGTATGTAACACAGACCTGGGCAACCCCCTTCCTAAACAGACCAATTTTCAGCTTTCGGTGCTCTCACATTTTTAATGACAATTACTCAGTCATGCAACAAATAGTCATTTCACACAAATAGAGCTTTCTTTTGGTGGCATTTAATCACTGCTGGTGTGTTGTTGTTTTTTTTGGTTTTTTTTGGTTTTGTTTTTTTTGCGCTATAAAAGAAAAAAGACTGAAAATTCAGTAAAAAGTATCTTTTTTAGTTTCTGTTATAAAATTTAGAAAATTTGTAATTTTTCTCCATAAATTTTGCCCAACATTTATACAGCCTCAGTGTTTGAGACCCTAACAAGCCAGGAAAGTACAAATACCCCCCCCCCCCCCAATGACCCCTTTTTGGAAAGTAGACAATCCAAGGTATTTAATAAGATGCATGGTGAGTTTTTTTGAAAATCAAGACTTTTTTTTTTTTTTTTTCTTCTTCAAATTACACCCCAAAACACATTCTACTACTCCTCATGAGTACGACGATTCCACACGTAAGACTTTTACACAGCGTGGTCACATACAGAGGCCCAACATGCAGGGAGTGCCATCAGGCGCTCTTGGAGCATAAATGGCACGTATCATTTCTTGACTACCTCTCACATTTTTCAAGGCCCTGGAGCACCAGGACAATGGAAACGCCCCAAAAATTACCCCATTTTTTTTTTTTACACAGTTGTCCATTTATACAATATTTCTAACATATAGCATGTACATACCAAAAATTACACCTCAAAATAGATTCTCCTACTCCTCCCGAGCACGGCGACACCACATGTTGGAGACTTTTCCACAGCCTGGCTACATAGAGATTCCCAACATGCAGGGAGCACCGTCAGGTGTTTTAGGGGCATAAATGTCAAATCTAATTTATTACACTTTTGTGAGACACTGTAGTGGCGTGAATGGGGATGGATGAGTGGTGGATGGGTATGGCTGAGTATGGATGGGATGACTGAGCATGAATGAGTATGGCCGGGTACGGCTGGGTGCGGGTGAGTATGGATGGGATGGCTGGGTACGGCTGAGTATGGATGGGATGGCTGGGTACAGCTGAGTATGGCTGAGTATGGATGGGGGTGGATGGGATGGCTGAGCGTAGATGGATGGATGGATGAGTATTGCTGAGTATGGATGGATGGCTGAGCATAGATGAATGACTATTGCTGATTAGGGATGGATGGCTGAGCATGGGTGGATGAGTATCGCATAGTATGGATGGATGAGTATTGCTGATTAGGAATGGATGCCTGAACATGGATGACTATTGCTGATTAGGGATGGATGGATGAGGCTGCAATGGGCACAGATCAGCACTGTGGGCACTATAGATCCAGCCCACAGTGCTGCTGCACCCGATTTCTCCCCTCTATGCTCACACTGTACCAATTTGTACAGAGCGGGGGGAGAGAGGAACCGGACATGACACCGGTTTGTTTCCAAGTGATCGCTTTGTCATTTGACGGAGAGATCACATGGTAAACGCCCACTAACAGCAACCATTTACTGTGATCCATGATGCGGTCACGGATATTCCCAGGGGGCGTGCGGAAGCGCGATTCTGGGAAGACGTTGATGTACACCCTCCCAGAGTTATCGTTCAGCTATGGCGCGGTCATTAAGTGGTTAAAGTGCCCTTTTTCCAGCATGCTCGCGCTCAGAAGCGAAAGCATACGCAAGTCTCATCCACATATGTAAATGGTGTTGTAGCGAGCATTAGAGTGAAAGCAATAACTGTAGCCCAAGACCTCCTCTGTAGCTCTAAACTGGTAACCTGTAAAAAAATAAAAATTAGTGTCGCCTATGGAGATTTTTAAGTACCAAAGTTTGGCGCCATTCCACAAGTGTGTGCAATTTTAAGGTGTGACATGTTTGGTATCTAATTACTCAGCGTAACATCATCTTTCACATTCTCCCAAAAATTGGGCTAACTTTTACTGTTACTTTTTTTTTTTTAATTCATTAAACTTTCTTTTTGCTTTTTTTAAGATGTGTTTGAAAAATTGCTGCGCAAATACCGTGTGGCGTAAAAAGTTGCAGCGACCGCCATTTTATACCCAGAGTCTCTGCTAAAAAAAAACATATACCAATATATATGTTGTTTGAATGTCATTTTCTAGCAAAAAAAAATATGATTTTTACATGTAGGAGGGGAGTGCCAGAATAGGTCCGGTTATGGAAGTGGTTAAGAAAAAATGAAGAATGGTGGATTTATGTCCAATAGTATTGATATTAGAACCACAAAGGAGAGTCTGCCAATATTCAGTTCCAGTAAACCGATCTGATGTCATTATTGGAATTCCCTTTTTCTCCATTAGACAATGTTGCCTATAGTTGCCCAAGGGGAGTTGAATTACCTTTTTATCTTTTAACGTCGTTATCTAGGCGGCAATGTCATGTACAGGTACAATGTCATGTACAGGTACAATGTCATATACAGGTACAATGTCATGTACAGGTACGACTCTTTTTTTTTGTGGTGTTTTTGGCAACACTGGATCATGTCAGAATTGGTGACAATTATGGGTCAGTGCGAAGAGACTGTGGATGTTATGGTTTACCTTGATGACCTAAAGTTTGTAAGTCGAGGTATAGGGGTACCTGAATGGTCTGTAGACGGGGTGCTAAAGAATTTTAGTTCTTTTATGAAACATGCCAATGCATTTTGGAGGTCTTATAATACCCACCCTCTCTTCAAGACTTGAGACTTTGGCCACCTGCTGAACACTTATGGATGAGATAGGGCACTAAAGTCAACCTAACTGGGAATCAACTGTCTACAAAGAGCTGGTAGTGGTCTTACAGATGGTGTACTGTACAAGAAAACATTTTAAGACCCCTGGAACATCTGGACATGTTTTCTGAGTGTTTTTCAGTAAATTAAAGTCTCCAGTCTCCAAGGTATTACATATGGTGCGCCTATTCTTCACTTTACAGGAGTAGGAACGCTTAACAAATTGTGAATATTATTAATCTTTGTCTTTCTTTTTGTTAGTTTTAGGTTTCATGGTCTTATTTATTATAAGAAATATATATATATATATATATATATATATATATATATATATATATATATATATATATATATATTATATATAAAAATTTAAATTCACCCATCACCCAAAGCTGGTACTTACGGCTCATTGATGAGGTTTGCGGTGTTTTGACGACGAGACCAGCTTGGACTAGGCAAGGTAAAAACTGATGGGGAGTCAGTCGTGGTGGCATTATTGGAGTACTCCAATGGCGTGACATAATTGGCTGGCACAAGTCCCATGTCCAAAGTCCCTGTCAACTTCCTGACCATAATATAATCCCCTTCATCTCCCACTTTACAGAGCTCTTCCCCAATTTTTACCGTCAGCTCATCAGGGGTTCTGGCGTCAAAATCGTAGAGGGTGATCACCATGTCCATCCCGGGCAAGGTGCTTGGTTGCAATTTTTTATGGCCTGGCACATTCTGATTGTCTCCTGGTTGGTGCCTGTTTGGCTCTGGGGGAGGCCAAATCTTATCCCAAATGTACACCATGCAGCGCAGGTGCGTCCTAAAGAATTCCTCCATGTGGTCTTCAGATCTGTGCCAACCTCACCAGCCCAGACACGTTGGTAATCACCATTCCGCAGGTCTGATCCACATGGTGTCTGTTCCCTGTACTGACTCCCGTCTGTACGCTTCTTTTTTTTTTTTTTCTTTTTTTCTCAGAGCTTACTTCCTGATCACCTTAACTTTCACACACAGTTAATCTGAAGAACCAGGAAGAGTGCGAGTGCAAGGAATGTGAACCAACCTGACTAGAGTGTCTGCCAATTCCTCCAGCCCAGTGGATGAGGGGGGGGGGGGGGGGTGAGAGGGTTACAGTAAAAGTCAAGAAACAAATACTAGTTACAGCTGATTAGTGATTCCGCATTCTTCAAAAGGTCATTTCTGTCCCTCGTGTTATTATGTTTTATATAGACAATCTACTTTATAAAAAATAAAAAAGGTATTCAGGAAATACTAAAACAAAAAATTGAAGGGATTTGCATAAAATAAGAAAAACGATGGAATGTAAAACGGAGTTAAGAGAGAATCTATTCTGTAGCTATAGATGAGCAGTGCAGCCATATCTAAAAGAGTAGAGCGGGAGCTCCGAGGATAAGCGCCAAATACAAAACGAGTGTCGTAGTAACACACCGCCATGTAGTATATATTATGCAACTTAATTGATAAAATTGGGAGTAAATGGACACTCCCAAAACTAGATGCCAGGAGAGCGATGCATGAAAATCCAGTCAACTGGACCTGTTCTGCGATGTTGAAGACATTTTGTAGCACTATCCGAGCCACTTCAGTTCTAACGGGTGTCAGGAAAATACCCCATCATTTATACCCACACCAACACCTTCACCCAACCTCAGGATAGCTGTCTGCCTGTACGGGCTGGCAGGCAGTTGAGAGCAGGAAGATCAATAGACTATGAAGATGCTCACCAGCAACCTCGTGGTTCATTGAGAACTAGAAGCCAGTCAGCTGCAATGGCTGACTGTACTTGTAGTCTATTCATTCACTGTAAACTGTGAATGAATGGTTTGGCCGTGCAGGCGGCGCCCCACATGGCTGCATTTTGTGACAGCAGGTGTGGAGAGAGGATCCCCCGCCTGCTGTCACAGGGAAGGAGGATCGGTGGAACCTGGCACAGGGAAGACAGCCAACAGCGGGTCTAATTGCCCTCTTGGCACTCATCCATGTATTTAACATTGTACCTTGGTATTGGCTAAACAAACCCTCATACTTGGTGCTATCCAGACCTACAGAAATGCATCACCTTAAGGCTGAGTTCACACTATCGCGAATTGGATGTGGGTTTCCAATTCCCATAGCAGGAGATTGTGGCTGGTGTTCTGACGAGAAAGGTCCCCCCATCGGATAGTGTCCGCCCTATACTGCACAGGTGCATCGCTTGCGCATTACGGAGGACAAAGGAGACGCCAAAAGTCTCCGCAGATGAACAGCTGATTATCAGCTCTACATGGCGCCTGCGCACTTAATAGTACATTTTGTTGGACACTGACGATGTAAGCACTTTGTAGGAGGGCTCCTCAGGGGCTTGTTTCCCTCTCCACCCCTCGGGCACGCCTCTCTGCGCTCGGCATATTTATATTCTAACTCTATGTCCACTTGGATGGTGGGGCTTGAACCTGAACTCAGGGCAGAATGTAGTGTGCAGGCGCCGTGTAGAGCTGACGATCAGCTGTTCATCTTCTGAGACTTTTGGCGACTCCTTTGTCCTCCGTACTGCGCAAGCACAGTATAGGGCAGACACTATTCAATGGGGGACATTTCTCGATAGGAGCACTGGCTCTCTATGGAGCCAGTTCATACATCTCCGGTGGGAATTACACAGGAGCCCCGTGCGTCTTTTGGCCCGTTTTTAGCCAAAAATTTGGTCTGAAATCGGACCCGAACCGGAGAAGGGAGACACTGGACCCCTGCTGTGAGCCTCTACGTGCTCAAGTGTGAACCCAGCCTTAAACTTCTCAGACAAGAATCATGTGACAGGAGGCCACAACTCTACCCTGAAGCACTGTAAAAGAATCTGGCTGCTATAATTTTAGAACCTGAATTTGACTTGTCGTTTAGCGACCGACAAGTAGATACCGCCCTCCCCCTTGAGCATATCTAGTATAATTCTTGCCGTGAAATTGCCCCAATCTTCATCCAGCAGTGATTTATGGCTGATACTTGGGATCCTTCACTCTTCTGTAAAATGGGGAATTCTCCTTGCATGAAAAGATGTGCTTCCAATTGTTGAGACGCTTGTAATCCCCCAGAATGGAAATGGTCCAGTAATTGCAAACAATGTTTGAGGTCAGGGGAATTGGTGGTGCTATTGAGTCATGTATAAGCTGCCTTCTGTTTTTGGGAACCATTGATACATGGAGCCATTCCTATTCTCTGGATTCTATGAGTGTCATTGTCACTGCTTCTATCTACTGGGATTAGAAAGTTATCAAGGTTGTCTCTCTATAACAGCAAGTGCCTAAACAAGGACCGTCATGGAAGGATCATCATGGATTATTATAATGAAAGCTGCAGATTATGTATTATCGACTGCGTTCCCAGGTTTGTACTCCTGCTGTGCCCATTATGAGGGGTTCCCACCATCCCTGTGCCAAGTGCCAGGTCAGTATACCTGCTGTCAAATGATAATATAGGTATTTTAAAGGAAATAAAAACCCATGAGTGATGATATATAGATACAAGCAGGGGAACGCAATGGGAACAGTAGGCTCGTCCACTTGCGTCGAGTCGAGCTTACTGTTCCCATTGCTTCACCTTATTGGTGAATTCATTTTTTACAAATAAATTATTTTGTTGTGTGAATTCACGCTATGTGCACTTTTTATTCCTTTTTAGCCTTGTATACATGAGTCCACACCACTATATACGGTACTGTATACCCTTGGAGCCTCCTTTTTCTTGTTGACTGTGGCTACTTTGAAGAGAGTGGGATTGATACTTATCTAATTTTTCCATTGATCGTCCATATCTGCGGAGGGGCTTCGATCATTGGTGTGTAATCACCGACAAGCCTGAATGATTCATGGGGGGCGTAGGTCTTATTGAATCCATACACTCCGGTAAGCCTCGGTATTATCGGTGGTGGTGATCTGTTTTCACTTTTTATGCACTTTTAGCGACGGTCCAAATAATCAACGTTTTGACCAACGAGATTTATGTATACACTTTAAGATATTCATCTATCAACACTTGTTGTCACTAAGTGGACTTTTTTGTTTATACCATTTCACAATACTATCGGTTCTTGGACTTTTTCTAGTTCATCCATAGTTGCTTTACTGCTTGCACTTTCCAATTATTGTATTATTATAATTTTACAACTTCACCTTGAAATTTTGGAAATGTTGTACTTGTTTATCATTATTATTGTGATTTAACCACTTGCTTACTGGGCACTTAAACCCCCCTCAGTCCCAGACCAATTTTCAGCTTTCAGCGCTGATGCACTTTGAATGACAATTGCGCGGTCATACAACACTGTACCCAAATGAAATTTTTATCATTTTTTTCCCACAAATAGAGCTTTCTTTTGGTGGTATTTAGTTACAGCTCGGAGTTTTATTTTTTGCTAAACAAACAAAAAGAGATGCAAAAAAAAAAATAAAAAAATCATGTTTTAATAGTTTGTTATAAAATTTTGCAAACGGGTCATTTTTCTCCTTCATTGAAGTGAGCTGATTAGGCGGCACTGATGGCTGCATTGGTGGACACTGATGGGCTGCATTGGTGGGCACTGATGGGCTGCATTGGTGGGCACTGATGGGCTGCATTGGTGGGCACTGATGGGCTGCATTGGTGGGCACTGATGGGCTGCATTGGTGGGCACTGATAGGCTGCACTGGTGGGCACTGATAGGCATAGTTAAGGCGGCACTAATAGGCACAGATAAGGCGGCACCGATGGGCACAGATAAGGCGGCACTGATGGGCAAAGATGGGCACAGATAAGATGGCATGGATGGGTGGCACGGATAAGTGGCACGGATGGGTGGCACGGATGGGCACTGATAGGTACCACTGATAGATGGGACTGATGGGCACTGATAGGTGGCACTGATAGGTGGTTCTGATAGGTGGCACTGATGGGCACTGATGGGCGGCACTGCTGGGCACTGATGGGCGGCACTGCTGGGCACTGATGGGCGGCACTGGGTCGCAGCACCTTTGAGGCAGATTGTGGGCACTGTGGGTGGCACTGTGGGTGGCACTGCTGGATGGCACTGTGGGTGGCATTGTGGGTGGCACTGTGGGCACTATGGGCACTGATGGGGGGCACTGATGGGGGGCACTTACTTTTATTCAGGATGGCACGGCGGTGGGCAGGTGGGCACTGGCAGGGGGCAGGTGGTCAGCTGTATTGCTGGCCGTGATCGGGACTGATGTCCCGATCACGGCCGCCGGTGATCGGCTTTTTTTTTCTCTCCTCGCGCTGTCAGCGCGAGGAGGAATAATAGCCGATTACCGGCTCCGTTTTATCACATGATCAGCTGTCATTGGCTGACAGCTGATCACGTGATAAGGGGTCGGGATCGACCCCTTGCACGGATCGGTGATCAGGCGAGTCTCACGGACTCGCCGATCACAGAGCGCGCCGCGCGCCCCTCAGGGGGCGCGCAGGCCGCTCGTATCCGGGACGACGTCAATAGACGTAGTCCCGGAAATGTAGGTCCGCGCTAATGCCGTCATTTGGCAATAGCGCGGATCTGTAGTGGTTAATATACATATCATCACTCATGAGTTTTTATTTAGTTTTTAAAATACCTATATTATCATTTGATTTATTTTTAAATGATATTAGCGCTGCACCATTATTTTCTCACATACATTATTTGCAACTGTCATTTGCGGTGCCCTCAGCTGTCTTTGAGAGCTTGGTATTTCTTATATTTTCTATTGAGTACACCTGCTGCGCCCATTATGAGGTGTTACCACCATCCCCGCGCTGAGTTTCTGGGTCTGTACACAAACTGTGCCCATTATGAGGGGTTCCCACCATCCCTGTGCTGAGTTCCTGGATTTGAACACCTACTGTGCCCATTATGAAGGGTTCCAACCATCCCAGGTCTGTACACATGTTGTGCCCATTATGAGGGGTTCCCACCATCCCGGTGCTGAGTTCTCAGGTCTGTACACCTGCTGTGCCCATTATGAGAGGTTCCCAGGTCTGTACACATGTTGTGCCCATTATGAGGGGTTCTCACAATCCCTGTGCTGAGTTCCCGGATCTGTACACCTGCTGTGCCCATTATGAGGGGTTCCCACCACCCCTGTGCTGAGTTCCCAGGTCTGTACACATGTTGTGCCCATTATGAGGGGTTCCCACAATCCCTGTGCTGAGTTCCCGGATCTGTACACCTGCTGTGCCCATTGTGAGGAATTCCCACCATCCCTACTTATATTTACTTTATATTATGGAGAATGTAACAAGAAAAGTCGGGACACAAAGGTGGGCAGAGACACCCAAACCTCCCCGGTGGACAGGAACTACGGCAGGGAGATCTCATTATTGTAGCACCCAAGACTTATAAGAAGCCAGGGGCCGAATCCCCATTCTCCACCTACAACTAAAATATCACTTCCAGGTGGACTGTTCCTTGAATGTAAATCCTGAGTAGTTTACAACTCCTCCTTGGTGCTCTGGACTAAGAATTACAGTATTTAATGGGGACATCATGAACAATGCAACGTCTATGTGAGAATTGCAGAAACTGTTACTTTGTTTCATTTGTGAACGTCCAAGCCTTGTGTTGTAGGTGACAGGTTCTACTGAGACCCACCTGTCTGAAACAATGTGACATTTTAAAGTAAGAACGTTGGATCTATCACCTGTCCTGTCCCCTTTTATAAACATTGGTTTCCTCGCCTTCCACCGATGACCCGGGGTGATCAGGACACACAGTCGGTATAACAGAATCTCCACCCCAAACAATGAGCTATAAATGAAACAATGACTGTGTTGCACAAGACTTTCCTCTGTGCCTGTGGCTGTTATTGCCATAAAGCAGCTTTACTAATTGCGGTCTTCACTTTGTGTCACCTACAGACATTGCAGAGTACTCAGGGGCCTGCAGTGCATTGTGGGAGTGGAAGGATTCCTCCTGGATCACACCAAGTGCATTGTGCCATGCTGGGTGGGGATGAGTGACCACACACGGGAGCAACAATCCACACATGTTTTTCATACATTAAAGTAAGTTATTTTACTATATGTGTTCAATAGGATTATGACGTTGTGTTAATTGAGTTGCCCTTTACCTGATATTAGACTTCTCCTTCATAAGAGGAATTACTTTTATTACACATGGAATGCTAATGATAAAGTTTTAGTATTTGCTTTTTACTGTTTCTAATTTTTCCTTTTTTTTTTTTTTTTTTTTTTTTTTTTTTTAGTATACCGTATATACTCGAGTATAGGCCGACCCGAATATAAGCCGAGGCCCCCAATTTACCCCCAAAAAAACTGGCAAACTTATTGACTCGTGTATAAGCCGAGGGTGAGACATGCCTGTCCATCCCTGTGTGTGTGTCCGTCCATCCCTGTGTGTCCGTCCATCCCTGTGTGTCCGTCCATCCCTGTGTGTCCGTCCATCCATCCCTGTGTGTGTGTGTGTCCATCCATCCATCCATCCCTGTGTGTGTGTGTGTCTCCATCCATCCATCCATCCATCCCTGTGTGTGTGTGTCTCCATCCATCCATCCCTGTGTGTGTGTGTCTCCATCCATCCATGTGTGTGTGTGTGTGTGTGTGTGTGTGTGTGTGTGTGTGTGTGTGTGTGTGTCCAGCCTACCTGTGTCCCGAGCCTTTGTCCCGAGCCTCCGTCCCGTGCCTTGCCTCCTTGCCTCCGTCCCGTGCCGTGCCTTGCCGCCGTGCCGCCGTGCCTTGCCTCCGTCCCGTGTCGTGCCTTGCCTTGCCTCCGTCCCGTCCCGTCCCGTGCCGTGCCTTGCCTTGCCTCCGTCCCGTGCCCTCTTCGTCGGCGCCTCGGCGGCCATTGTAAAATTCAAAAGCCTCCGCCTTCGCCTGTGATAGGCGGAACACTGAATTTCCCAGCAGCCTGTGTTCCGCCTATCACGGACATCGTATCATCCTCGTCCGTAGTACGAGGATGATACGATGTCCGTGATAGGCGGAACACAGGCTGCTGGGAAATTCAGTGTTCCGCCTATCACAGGCGAAGGCGGAGCCGGAGGCGCGGCTTTTGAATGATAGAATGGCCACTGTCTGTCTGCTCGACACGCTGATCGAGCGGGCAGACAGCGATGACTCGAGTATAAGCCGAGGGGGGCACTTTCAGCCTCAAAAAAGAGGCTGAAAATCTCGGCTTATACTCGAGTATATACGGTATAAAATATAGTGATTTGTTTGAAAGCCACTAGAGGGAGCGCTGAAAACTATTACTCTCAACAGCTGCTGAGATATCAGCCACACGGGGAGAGCATTGTTTTTTGGTGAGCACTCCTCACCAGGGATCTTCAAACTACGGCCCTCCAGCTGAGAATTACACATCCCACGAGGCATTGTAAAGCTCTGACATTCACAGACATGATGGGAGTGGAAGTTCCTGAACAACTGGAGGGCCACAGTTTGAAGACCCCTGTCTTAGGGTCACCTGAGATTTAAGAACATTGTGGAAGGTTTAGGTTGCGAGATAAGTCTAGATCAGGGGTCTCCAAACTTTTCAAACAAAGGGCCACTTTATTGTCCTTCAGACTTTAGGAGGGCCGGAATTTGTGTCCAGCAGGGGCGGAAAATGTCACGGGCCCAGCATCAGTGAGAATAAGCATGGCCTCAGGGTTGGTGGTCAAGAGGAGGAGGAGTATTCCCCCTATTAGTAGGAGGAATATTTTCCCATCATTGGTATCAGTGGAAGATATAGTACCCCATTTTTGGTGTCAGTGGGAGGAATGGTGCCTCATATCAGTGGGAGGAATTGTGCCCCAAGGGCCGGATAAAGGCTAGCAAAGGGCCACATCTGGCCCTCGGGCCACAGTTTGGAGTCCCCTGGTCTAGATCAGTGATGGCAAACCTTTTCACCCCAGATGTTTTGGAACTACATTTCCCATGATGCACTCTGCAGTGTAGAGGAGCATCATGGGAAATGTAGTTCCAAAACATCTGGGGTGCCAAGGTTCACCATCACTGGTCTAGATGGTAGTTTCAGGTTATGCTGGGCTTGTATTGCAAAGTACGGGGAAGCCAGGTAAGTAGCATTTTTAGAAGGAAAGTATTGAATGGCCGTGTTTCTTGCAGTTGTGGTTCCTCTTGCTGGGCACTACATCATTTTAGGACTAAGTAGTAGCGTTAGAGCCAGCAGGAGGCACAGGTGAGGGCACTTGGGGTACATAAGTGCTCAGTATTCTCAGATGACTCTCTTGCAGGCTTAACAGTGGAATTGAGACTCGTCGGAGAGGTAAGTACACAGTGGGGGAGATTTAGTAAAACTGGTGCACGCAGAATCTGCTGCAGCTGTTCATAGTAACCAATCAGCTTGCAGATTTAAGCCCTCGTTCACATTGTACACAGTTTTGAAAGGGTGGGACTTCATCTGAAGCCGCACAATTTCAAACATGCGTGTCCATGCGACTTGAAAGACATCTGTGCGGCTTCATGCACAGATCTCTATTGAAGTTGCACCCAAAATCGTCAAAAGTAGTGCAGGGACTACGTTTGGAGATCGGTGCGGAGCCGCAAAGTCGGTGTCACACTGATTGGAACGCTGCCATTGCCGGCAATAGGCTGCGACTTGTCATGCAATTTGACCTGTCAAATCACATGACCAATCGCTTCAATAACAACGAGGGCTTATTGTCAAGGCTTAATTGAACAAGCTGAAGTTAGAAGCTAATTGGCTGCCATCCACAGCTGTACCGGTTTTAGTAGATCTCCCGCCTCATCTTCTCCTGCGGGAGAAATACTTTCCATCATTAAAGTCCTAAAGTCGGCATGTGTCACATGCGGGTTCACTGCCAAGGAGCAGAGCTGATTTATTGCCCCCCCCCCCCCCCAACACACAGCGGAACATTTATTGACTTGTTTTATAGAAGTTCAGATCGCTTCCTCTTTTCACATTGATAATTCCGCCATTGTGAAATCTCCATAAATCTGGGCGACTTGACCTTCGTACCGGAGCTGTTCAGAGACCGGTTCTGTCTGAACTTTCATTTTTTTTTTCCCTGCTTTTTTTTTTCTATCACAGTCTGCTAAGCTCACCACACACATTGCAATCTGATTGCACGATCTCCTTTAGATCCACCAGTAACTGTGCAGTGCAGGGTCTGCCTGATTGGATACAGACTGACATTACAGTTCATGCGGCGGGTGCTCCTATCACATTTAACCAGTTCCTGCCCGGCCTATCGCAGATTGACAGATGGGCGAGACGCTCCTCCTTCCAGGTGGATGTCATATGATGTCCTCCTGGTCACGCCATTCATGCACGCCCCCCTTGGACACAGTGCATCACCGATCAAGATGAAGAGCCAGTGACATTGGCTCTTTACCATGTGATAAGCTGTGTCCAATCACAGCGGATCCCATGTAAAGAAATGCAGGTTATCGGCATTTACTTTCCTTAACGCTGTTGCTGTGTGAGTGACGGGACATTTACACTGATTATCAGGGCAGTCTCGTCAGTGCCCAACAGTGCAGCCTCACCAGTGTCCATCATTGCTGCCTCACTAGTGTCCATCATTGCTGCCTCACCAGTGTCCATCATTGCTGCCTCACCAGTGTCCATCATTGCTGCCTCACCAGTGTCCATCATTGCTGCCTCACCAGTGCATCCCATCAGTGTCCACCATTGCTGCCTCATCAGTGTCCACCATTGCTGCCTCATCAGTGTCCACCATTGCTGCCTCACCAGTGCATCCTATCAGTGCCCAACAGTGCTGCCTCATCAGTGTCCATAATTGCTAATTCATCAGTGTCCATAATTGCTAATTCATCAGTGTCCATAATTGCTAATTCATCAGTGTCCATAATTGCTAATTCATCAGTGTCCATCATTGCTAATTCATCAGTGTCCATCATTGCTGCCCCAACAGTGCATCCTCATCAGTGTCCATTGCTGCCCAACAGTATAGAAGAGAGGCTGCGTACACATGATGATCTGTTTCTTGGTCTGAATGTTAATCAAGTTGAGTAATGTGTAGAATTTTTGAAGATGTCTGTGCTATTTAGTGAGTGTATATATATATATATATATATATATAGATAGATAGATAGATAGATAGATAGATATTATTATTATCATCGATTTATATAGCGCCAACACTTTAAGCAGCGCTTTACAATGTATATATGAGATATCTAGAGTATATATAGATATGTCTCCCTCTCTCCCTCTCCCTCTCCCTCCCCCCTCTCTCTCTCCCTCCCCCCTCTCTCTCTCTCTATATCTCTCTATCTATATCTATATCTCTCTATCTATCTATCTATCTATCTATCTATATATATATATATACATACATACAGTGATATTGCTCTTTGTTGGAAAAAAACAACAACTTTTGTTCATATATTATAGGTTGAAGTAGCCTTTATTATTGTGTTTAGTTGTGTATACAGTATGTTATGCACACATAAAAAAATAAAAATAAAAACTTTTTATTTTTTTTTACATTATTTTTTTTTTTTTTTGTATTTTTGTAAAAAATTAAAAAAAGTTGAGATGTGTTTCTTGTTTGCAAGAGTCTCTAAATAAAAAATTGCCAACTCAAAATTCAACCCTACGGACTAAGACTGGGATGCCATTAAAGTTCATGTGTGTGTGTGTGTGTGTGTGTGTGTGTGTAAAGGCACCGTCCCAATACTTTTGCTAATATAGTGTATAACTCCCCCACGACGGCCACAGACAAAGTCTGTAGCTCTTTGTTATAAACATTAAGCACAGACTGTAAAGCCCCATACACACTATCAGATTTTCTGCTGATTTTTTTTTTTCCTTCAGATTTACCAAAACCATATAATATGAGGTCAAACCTTAGGAGTTTCAATGTATATGCAATCAGGCAGGCCCTTCACTACATGGTTTTGGTAAATCTGAAGAAAATCTGATAGTGTGTATGGGGCTTTACTCTTTCTTACACACCTAATAAATGGGCTGCCAAGCTAGGCGCTAAAATGTCTCTGCTTTACTTTAAATGACTTTCACTCAGGTCATGTTTTATTTATTTTTATTTTTTTATCTATTTATTATTTTTTATTTAGTTGTATTTATTTTATTTTACATGTTTTACTTTAGTTTGCTAAAGCATTGCATATTATAAACAATTGGCTTCGTTTAATTAAAATCCTTATTTTTATCTTTTTGCATCTCTGTGCTGATCTCCTGGCAGCCTCTTTACAGCCATTTCCTGATGCCATGCACTCCAGTGATGGCTGCATGACATTTCTCAGGAGCGGGTGTCCCGATAGTGAGGACGGTGGACCATGGCTGTGCAATGTGTGTAGAAATGGCCACTTGTAGTCTCTATCGGGAACAGAGGACCGCAATTGGGGAGACACAGACAGAACGTTGTCACCCTATAACAGGAAGTGCCTGTACAGGGACCTACTGGGAAGGATCACCAGGGATTATTTTATTGTAAGCTGCAGATTTGAAAATGACTTTTAAACCGACATTAACATGTTAATGCACCTCATAGGAGTTTATTCATTGAGATTACGTGTGCTAGAACTACTTTTTTTTTCTTCTTTCAGATGTTCCCATTGAGCTGCTGCTTATACCCCGCTGTGCTGAGATGCCGTCACTCCAGCAGTCTAAGAATTTTAACTTTAGAAGATTTGAGAAAAAAAACTACATAATCATTAATAATAACCTAATAATCATAATTCCATAAATGATTACGCTGATACCTTGGGATGTATTTTAAAAAAATAAAAATAAAATTCCATAGCTGTTCCTCTATCGAAAGGGCATGTGCATTCGTACGTTCCTTGGAAATGGGGATAAATCGAATGTCCTCAGTCTATATTCTCTAGAATTCGAGAGCCCTAAACGCAGAAAATACCACATTATTGCCACTAGATGGCATTGAGGAGCATACCCTTTGATAGTCAGCGCCATCTAGTGTCCAAATTGTGGTATTTTCCTCCTTCATAACTGAACTGCGGAGAATAACCTGAGAACCTTCAATTTGCCCCATTCACACAAAACAAATTTACATGCAGTATAGATGGAGGAGTCGCTTTGCACTCTTTATATAAATGCAGCCCTTGGTGTTTTTATTTATTTTTATTTTTTTACAATAGTTACCAAAAACCTGTTTAAAAAAAAAAAAACAGGCAAGCCCATTTTTTTTTTTTTATAAATATGTAAAGTGCCAATGTTTTCAGTTGTTTTTATTTCCATGCGGCCTTCAGAAAAAAAAATCACAAAATTCCCATGATTTATAACCTATTATTGGAACTATGCACTGCGGGGGAAACGCAACGGGGGAAGATTTAATAAAACTGGTGCACAGAAGATAGAATCTGGTAGCCAATCAGCTTCCAGATTTTATTGTCAAAGCTTAATTGAACAAGCTGAAGTTAGAATGTGGTGTAGCAGTTCATAGTGACCATTCAGCTTCTGAGTGCACCGGTTTTAGTAAGGTCTCTTTCACATGACCAATCCGTTCAGGTCCGCCTGTCAGTTTTTTAGGCGGACCTGAACGGATGCTCTGTAGACCTCTATGGAGCGTCGGATGTCAGCAGTGACATGTCCGCTGACATCCGACCCGCTCTGATCTGAAAAAGTGTGACGGAGGAAAAACCTACTTTCCCGTCCGTCTGAGAATCGGATCGGGTGACGATGGACTCTACGGTCTCCAACTCATCCAATCCCCCATAGGGGAGAGCAGCGCTCTGACAGGTCCGTCCTTGCGCAGTGTGCAGAGACAGACCTGTCACCTGCCTGCTCAGCGAGGGATCGACGGAGCGATCCCCCACTGAGCAGAGCGGGCTCCGTGCAAGGACACGTCCGTGTGAAAGAGCCCTAAATCTTCCCCAATGGCCTTCTAGGAAATAGGATCTTTAATGGGGTAAAGCCCTACTTTCAGGCTGTTCTGCCCCAGTAAGCCCCGGCTCACATTTGTGCGTTGTGAAAACGCATCAAAAGATGCAGCAAGGATGATTTTATTTTAACGCAATAAACAGATATGAATGAGCCCTAACTGTTGGTGCAGTGACCATGGACCAAAGAACCCAACAAGGTGCCTATTAATAGACCGGGGGGGGGGGGGGGCAAGGCACTGGAGTGGACTGCCCATGGCGATAACAGGTAATATAAGAAGTTTTACACTGAGCCTGAAATATGTAGGTTTTGGAAAAGAAGGCAATTATTGAATGGGGTTTGAAACGACGTGGTGGGTTGTTCCATACACACGAACCGCAGTGTTACTAATGACCAGGGATGAGCTCGGTGTTCGACTTGAACATCGGCCGTTCGTCTGCTCAGCGAATTCCAAAGTTCTTGACAGTTCGCACCAAATTCGTGTGGCGCGAACGGTCCACAATGCACTACACCATTGCAGTGCGTTGCTGGCTCATGATTGGCCAAGCATGCACTGTGACCCCGCATGCTTGGCCAATCACAGCGCCGGCAGCGAAGAGAGCCATAATTGGCCACAGGCAGGGGGTTTAGTACAAGCCCCACACTATATAAGGCCGCCAGCACGACGGCCTTGTGTAGTGTGTTCCGGCGTGCAGGGAAAGAGCAAGATAGGCAGGGACAGTGTTCTTTTCTCAGGCATCTGCAGGAGTTAAAGTGGGTGTTGTGTGCCTCCAGCACAGTATACACCTGTATCTACCCTTTTTTTTTGCTGGTGTTCTCTAATACAGGCATCTGCAGGAGTTAGTGGGTGTTGTGTGCCTCCAGCACAGCACAGTATACACCTGTATCTACCCTTTTTTGCTGGTGTTCTCTAATACAGGCATCTGCAGGAGTTAGTGGGTGTTGTGTGCCTCCAGCACAGCACAGTATACACCTGTATCTACCCTTTTTTGCTGGTGTTCTCTAATACAGGCATCTGCAGGAGTTAAAGTGGGTGTTGTGTGCCTCCAGCGCAGTATACACCTGTATCTACCCTTTTTTGATGGTGTTCTCTAATACAGGCATCTGCAGGAGTTAAAGTGGGTGTTGTGTGCCTCCAGCACAGTATACACCTGTATCTACCCTTTTTTGCTGGTGTTCTCTAATACAGCCATCTGCAGGAGTTAAAGTGGGTGTTGTGTGCCTCCAGCACAGTATATACCTGAAGATACCCCTTATTGCTGGTGTTGTCTGTTGCATATTTTGCATATTAGCCTTTAAAATTAGCACTTTTGATTTTGAATGTTTTTGATTTTGAATGAGTCCCATAGACTTTAATAGGGTTCTTAAGTTCGTACGAATTTTTGGTCCGTTCGAAGGTTCTGGTGTGAACCGAACTGAGGGGTGTTTGGCTCATCCCTTACTTTTTTCCCAAAAGTGTGATAAAGCCCAAAATCTAACTCTAATGTGAAAACAGTAAGAACCTGCATTATATAAGGAGTTGGCACTGGGATTAGAACTCCCAACACTACATCTCTGACCATTGCTGGCTACTAATCCCTTAAACCAGTGGTCATCAACCCTGTCCTCAGGGCCCACTAACAGGCCAGGTTTTATGTATTACCTTGGGGAGATGCAGGCTAGAACACTGCAATCACTGAGCAGCAAATGATATCACCTGTCATGTATTTCAGTTATCTTGCATACCTGACCTGTTAGTGGGTCCTGAGGACAGGGTTGATGACCGCTGCCCTAAATCATCTGTAGAAAGGAGTAAGTGTTGGTTCATTATCAGCCAGTTTACACAGCTCTTACTAATCCTGGTGAATAGCCCCTAAGATGGCTCTAAAAATGGTAATATCCGGTTCTTCCTCTCATCATCCTCAAGTCTTGGATCATCTTCATCAACTCTACACCAATCCTGGTGTATAGCCTCCTAAGCTGGCTCTAAAAATGAATGAGACCCAGTTCCGCAACAACAACATAAAGTCTTGGATCATTTTAATCAACTCTACACAACCTGTGAGTCCAACCCTGGCGTTCCACACCCCATCTACCAAAAGTTATTACCACAGGCCCATACATAGAGAAGAAGAATATATTAAGTCCCCATTTTTACCCACCTGGGGTAAGAAGGTTCATTAAAAATATTGTCACCCTCCAGCAGGCATATTGGATGCTAATCTTCATTAGTTGGCCAATTATGTCATAAAGATTAATTGGTTGATTGGTTAATTAATCAAATTGGGGATCATTTATTTACTAAGTCTTGATATTTAAAGGGTTGGCTGCTAAATCACTGAGCCAAAGCTGATCTGCAGTCCCGAAATGATAACAGGAAACAATATTCTAAGCCCCACTTTTCACCTACCTCGGTAAACAGCTCTTTACAAATATAGTTGTCAGGAGATTAGTAACTAATGATTATTTTATTTACTAAGTGTTGTTGTATAAAGGGCTGGCTGCTGAACTCCAAGCCAGAGCTTTGTTCTGGTATAGAGGTTTAGCAGCAAACCAATGGTCCAGCATAACCTTCGGGTTTGTGGTTTGAATCCACATCCATTTATTAGAATGTCGATAATCATATTGATCTTACTAAGTCTTAAGTGACTACCCAGCTGATGAGAAGGCTGGTTGGCTTAGAGGTTTAGCAGCAGGCCCATGGCCATCAAGCTGTTTTTGAGTTGCAGGTTCGATTCTTGGTTTTGTCTTTTAAATTCGAGACCTTGTTATAGTCCTGAACTAGGAGAACGAACACTTAAGTGATTGAGCAGAGGCAAGTAGCTCAGAGGATAAGAGTGCTGACTCAGTGGTGCTGTAGACCTGGGTTCGAAACTGGGAAGTGCTGTACACCCTGAGCTCAATCCTCTGTGTGAAAGTCTGGAGGTCATGGACAACCCACCAGTCTGCTCCAGTCCCAGGCCCCCACAGGCCTGTAACATGTGTGGGCATCACATTAGGTTGTGGACACCCTGTCTTTGGTCCATGACATCAAAGCAACATATATAAACATATATAAGAATGGGCTGCCCTACTTGAGGTAGCCCATTCATAAAACTTTGGATTTCGTTTTTGGACATCACTATATTGATACCCCAGATACTGGGCAGCACCTAAACCACTACTGGTAGGACAGTGGGTCTGAAATATTACCACTGCCCCCAGAGGGGGTTTCAGGCACTGCACAGTACTTTCTGAGGCTTTCCCTCAGAGGGATTTGAACTCAGGTCTCCAGCAGACCAGTCAGAGCTCTTACCCTCCAAGCTATCGCCTCTGCTCACAAATTGAGATTCTCGTTCATCTACTTCACAAGTAGAATTTACACATTAAAAAAAAACCTTAAGAGCACCTACAATCACTATATAGCAGCATAGCACTACCATGTAATTTACCAGCATTATAGGCAGACTTTGAATACCAATCCTAACATTAACGACCAATATAATTAATAATATAATAATGAACCTACCATGAAGGTCTTTGTTAGGAGGTGACAACGTCTCCCAGTTGAGTTCTTGCGTTGTCACCCACACCCCCGATATACATTACAAGCGGTCATGCTAAAGCACATTGAGCAGACCGACCTATATCAGTGCAATTTATTCTGAAGCCAGAGCATGTAGGACAGGAAGAGGCTGAAAGAGTCTGAAGGGGATCAGCAGAACTAGGATTAAAAAAATAAACAAAAAAAAAGCCGGGAATACAATTTATAAAAATACAAAGTTGAGTATATGTAAAAAAAAATAAAAAATAAATCACTGCTCAAACATCTACCATTCATCCATCCTTTGGTTCTCCTCCCACAGTGGGTGCCAGCCCCATCAGGAGCGCGTCTCACATCTCAAAATTAGAGGGCCCACACAGCACAGATCACCGCGTCTGCTGATGTGACAACAGAGGCTACAGCTACTGTCCCCGATACACCAAAAGGGGCCAAGATGCAGGTACTGTAGGTGAAGCCAGTTAGCTCTTCTGTGGATGTGGGATGTGGCTGATCTATATGTTGTGCCCCCCCCCCCAGTTTTACTATTATAATACACAGAGCTTTAGCAAACCTAATGCTATCCAGTTAGGGTTCGCATTAACTTTCACCAGCTGGAAAAGAAAACCGGTTGGATCAGACCACACATCTCTTCTACGATCAGCAGAAGGCGCTGACTTATGAACCATCCCCTTCTCACCAGCAAGCACTGAATTATCGTTATATCAAAAAATTCTATACAAGAGGAAGACAAAAAAAGAGACAACAAGAAAAGGAAAGGAGGGAGGGATAAAGGATGGAAGGGAGGGAGAAAGGGAGGGAAGAAGTAAGGAAGGGTGGGATAAAGGAAGAGAGAGATAAAGGAAGGAAGGAAGAGAGGGAGAAAGGAAGGAAGGAAGAGAGGGAGAAAGGAAGGAAGGAAGAGAGGGAGAAAGGAAGGAAGGAAAGAAAGAAAGGGAGGGAAGAAGTAAGGAAGGGTGGGATTAAGGAAGGAAGAAAAGAAAGAAAGGAGGGAGGGAGAAAGGGAGGGAGGGATAAAGGAAGGAAGGAAGGGAGGGAAGAAGGAAGGAAGGAAGGAAGGGTGGGATTAAGGAAGAGGGGGAGGAAGGAAGGAAGGAAAGAAAGAAAGAAAGAAAGGAGGGAGGGAGAAAGGGATAAAGGAAGGAAGGAAGGGAGGGAAGAAGGAAGGAAGGGTGGGATTAAGGAAGAGGGGGAGGAAGGAAGGAAGGAAGGAAGGAAGGAAGGAAAGAAAGAAAGAAAGAAAGAAAGAAAGGAGGGAGGGAGAAAGGGAGGGAGAAAGGGAGGGAACAAGTAAGGAAGGGTGGGATAAAGGAAGAGAGGGAGAAAGGAAGGAAGGAAGAGAGGGAGAAAGGAAGGAAGGAAGGAAGAGAGGGAGAAAGGAAGGAAGGAAGAGAGGGAGAAAGGAAGGAAGGAAGGAAGAGAGGGAGAAAGGAAGGAAGGAAAGAAGGAAGAGAGGGAGAAAGGAAGGAAGGAAAGAAAGAAAGAAAGAAAGAAAGAAAGAAAGAAAGAAAGAAAGAAAGAAAGGAGGGAGAAAGGGAGGGAGGGATAAAGGAAGGAAGGGAGAAAGGGAGGGAAGAAGTAAGGAAGGGTGGGATTAAGGAAGAGGGGGAGGAAGTAAAGAAAGAAAGAAAGAAAGAAAGAAAGAGAAAGAAAGAAAGAAAGTAAGAAGTGAGAAAGGGAGGGAGTGATAAAGGAAGGAGGGAAAGAAGGGAGGGTGGGATTAAGGAAGAGTGGGAGGAAGGAATGAAGAGTGGGAGGAAGGAATGAAGAGTGGGAGGAAGGAAGGAAGAAAGGAAGGAAGAAAGAAAGAAAGAAAGAAAGAAAGAAAGAAAGAAAGGAGGCATGGATAAAGGAAAGAAGGGAGGAAGAAAGGGAGGGAAGAAGTAAGGAAGGGTGGGATAAAGGAAGAGGAGAAGGAAGGAAGGAAGGGACGGAGAAAAGAAGGGAGGAAGGAAGGAATGGAGGAAGGAAGGGAGGGAGAAAAGAAGGAAGGGAGGAAAGGAAGGCAAGGAAGGAAGGAAAGGAGAGAAGGAAGCAAAGGAGGGAATAGGCACCATACAGAATATCTCAGTCCAAATACCCAGTTAAAGCTATAGTTTAGCATATGCTTTGTCAGAAGGATTCTTCTCCACAATCACCAGAGGGTGTCTGTCTCTGCACTCTATCTCATAAGCACATTTAATCCTGGCCCTCTTAAGAAAGTACAAGACGTTCAACAACGGGAGTCAACATGAAGAAGAATTAAACCACAGACAATGGAACTTCAATAATAGGAAGGAAGGGTGGCAGAATACTTTAGTCCAAATACTTAGTTAAAGCTGGGCATGCACTTGAATCTGGTCCTATGAAGAAAGTGCAAGACGTTCACCACCAGTCATAAAGTCATAAATTTAAACTACAGACAATGAAACTTCCAGGAGGAACATAAAGCAGCCACTATGGAGATTAGAACTTACACAATGGAAGAATAACACACACAATATTTACCGTAAGCCAATTGCCTAGCTGAAGGTAGCATTTCCTTTGTAAGAACAAGTTTCCTTTTCCCCCACCAGAGGGTGCCATTCTCCAACCTATCTTCTTCACACTAGAATGCCCAGAATCTTCCTCCTACCAAACAAGTAAAAGGAATTCCCCAGTTATAATAGATCTACTAACCAAAGGTTTGGCTCAGGTCTCCAGTACATCAGTCCAATCTTTAATCTCCACCCCATGTGCTCCTCTCAACTAAACCACAATTATCGTTCTATCAACAAACACACAAGAGAACCACAGAAACCTCAAAAGAATAGCCCCCCCCCATCCCCACCCCATCACTTGACTCTGGCCTCTAGTTTCAAACACATTAAAATATATCTATTTTTTTTCATAGATGTAAATTAGAAAGGCCATCACCGCAGACAACCAAACGTAGATCTCCAGCTAAAAGTACAAGATGTTATCAGAGAGAAAGAAACCTTCAACAAGAGGAAAACAGAATTATTGGGATAAAAAGATGAGGAGCAGGGTTGCCCAACAGTCAGTAAATAGACAGTTTGTAAAAAATTGTATTTTCACAACTGTCTGTAAATATCAGGAGCTGATAATTTGTCATGCTGTGTTGACTTTAAGTGTACACCAAGCAAATGACTGGTTTTGGGTATTGTCATTATTTCCATATTGTGTTTATACTGTTTAAATACAAATTGTGTTAGTTTTTAATAGGAGTTCTGTCATTTTTCAGATTGTCAGTAAAAGATGTGCTCCGTCAGCACATTGTCCATGTTTTGTCAGAAAAAAAATGCTGCGGGAGGTTGGCAACGCTCATGAGGAGTGATTTCTGTATGTTCTGTAAAGGGCGGCGGGGAGAACAGATTACACAAGCTGCAATGCAAAGTCAGAATGCCTCCAACCTTTCCAAGAAGAAAAACCCAACAGATTGTCTGAGATAAATCCTATAATAAATGTTTATTTGTCAAATAAAGATTTTACATAAAGTGTTTTTAAAAAAAAAAAAGATATACAACATCTATTTATAAATGTGTAAACTTTCAAAAACAACATAAAATTGGCCAAAAAAATAAAATACTTTGCTTTGAAAGAACCTCAGGCAAAAGTTAACATTTAAACATAAGTAAGTAAAGGCAAAGGGTGTTTAGTTTATTCTATAAGAACAGCTACAGAAGCTGTAGAACATGGGGAATAAAAAACGGATTACTTCATACGAGGTTTTATTTGTGGTATCAGCTGAGTTGTGCTCATGGGCCTGGAAACAGACACACACGGGAATAGAGTATCAATGCAAGGAGATCTCTGGTTTAATACAAAGGAATGAGTAACTCATGGTCTTCCTACAGGATGTTCATTAATGAGCCCCTTCACTACAGTTCAAGGCTTTGCCTTACCCTCCTAAGATTTCCAGCTGTTCTTGCCCACCTTGGAGTTCCAGGTGTCTTCATCTGCTTAGGAGTTCCAAGTGTCCATGTGCACCTAGGAGCGCCAGCTGATCTTGCCCACCTAGGAGTTCAAGGTGTCCATGTCAGTCTAGGAGTTTTAAGTGTCCCTGTCTGTCTAGGAGTTCCAGGTGTCCCTGTCAGTCTAGGAGTTCAAGGTGTCCCTGTCAGTCTAGGAGTTCAAGGTGTCCCTGTCAGTCTAGGAGTTCAAGGTGTCCCTGTCAGTCTAGGAGTTCAAGGTGTCCCTGTCAGTCTAGGAGTTCCAGGTGTCCCTGTCAGTCTAGGAGTTCCAGGTGTCCCTGTCAGTCTAGGAGTTCCAGGTGTCCCTGTCAGTCTAGGAGTTCCAGGTGTCCCTGTCAGTCTAGGAGTTCCAGGTGTCCCTGTCAGTCTAGGAGTTCCAGGTGTCCCTGTCAGTCTAGGAGTTCCAGGTGTCCCTGTCAGTCTAGGAGTTCCAGGTGTCCCTGTCAGTCTAGGAGTTCCAGGTGTCCCTGTCAGTCTAGGAGTTCCAGGTGTCCCTGTCAGTCTAGGAGTTCCAGGTGTCCCTCTCTGTCTAGGAGTTCCAGGTGTCCCTCTCTGTCTAGGAGTTCCAGGTGTCCCTCTCTGTCTAGGAGTTCCAGGTGTCCCTCTCTGTCTAGGAGTTCCAGATGTCCCTGCCGTTCTAGGTGTTCCTCTCTGTCTAGGAGTTCCAGGTGTCCCTGTCTGCCTAGGAGTTCTAAGTTTCCCTGTCTATCTAGAAGTTCCAGGTATCCCTGTCTGTCTAGGAGTTCCAGATGTCCCAACATACCTAGGAATTGCAGGTCTTCCTGTCTGCCCAGGAGTTGCAGGTGTCCCTGGCTACCTAGGAGTTGCAGGTTTTCCTGTCTGCCCAGGAGTTGCAGGTGTCCCTGGCTACTTAGGAGTTGCAGGTGTCCTCACCCATCTAGGAGTTCCAGGTGTCCCTGTCTCCTTAAGGGTTCCAAATATCCCGTCCACCTAGGAGCTCCAGGTGTCCCCATCAACCTAGGAGTTCCAGGTGTCCCTGTCTACCTTGGAGTTCTAGTTGTCCCTGACTGCTCAGAAGTTTCAGGTGTTCTTGCCCCTTAGGATTTCCAGCTGTTCTTGCAGAGTGCCAGTGTCCCCATCTATCCAGGAGTTCCAGCTGTCCCTGCCTGCTTAGGAGTTCCAAATGCCTCTTGCCCACCTGGGAGCTTCATGTGTTCTCATATGCTTAGGAGTTCCAGAAATACCCACCTGCCTAGGAGTTCTAGGTGTCCCCGCCATCTTAGGAGTTCCAGATGTCCCTGTCTTCTTAGGAATTACAGGTGTCCCTCTACACCTAGCAGCTCCAGGTGCCCCTGCCTGCCTAGGGGTTCTAGGTGTCCCAGTTAGCCTAGGAATTCCAGATGTCCCCACCCACCTAGAAGTCCCAGGCGTACCTGTCTACCTTGGAGTTCCAAGTGTCCCTGCTCACCTAGGAGATAAAGGTATCCCAGCCTGCCTAGGAGTTTTAGTGTCCATTCCCACCCAGGAGTTTTTAGGTGACCCTTGGGTGTTAAAAGGAAAGAAGACCCAAAGATAGTTGTATTTAGGACTTTTAAAAAGCTGATGTTTTAAAATGATATCCAGACATGGTATTAGACTAAAGTAATTTTCCAAGACCCATCTCTAGCCAAAACTTTTTTTTTTTTTGAGACGAGGAAGGGTTAGATCCTCTCAGATTTTTACTGCTGTGTCTATCCATCATAGAGAAAAGTATGTTCGCTCCCTGCCCTGGTGACCACACAGGAAGTGACCAGGATATTGGTACACAGGTAGCAATATAAGGGAAAAAGCATTTAACCCTGGATAGCTATTTTCAAACATAAAAAAAAAAATGTGTTGGACATAATACTCTACAGGTTCTGTATCTGTGCTAAATTAGGATCAGAGAAAAAGATGTCAACTTCCTGAGTATGATCAGCACCTTCAGTTTTTGAGGATCAGACTGCAATGACGACACACACAGCAGAATATATACAGTGGTTTTTTTTTTTGTTTTGTATTTTACATTCAGCCCAATTGGCTGTCAGGGTGGACCACACACTGTAGATGAGGGTCTTGCGGGCATTTACCCATCCTTGCGCACAAATGCAGAGACGGGAAATCGTTTATGTTGCAATGCTCTACAGTACATCATTGTAATGGGTGCTGCCCCCCTGTGGTCATCTGTGTCTTCTGCAGCTGCTTCAACTGGCTTTCCATTTCCTTCACCTAATAATATGGAACAGAGGAACAAAAAAATGGAATAGAGGAACAAAAAAAATAAAAAATGTAATAGAGGAAAAAAAAAATAAAAAAAATGTAAAGGTCAACTTCAGACTGATAGCTAAATACACAGATGAGGCATGCAAATAAACACTGTTTTTCTTGTTAGATTTTACAAACACCCTTAAGGGGTGAAAACCTGTATTTCTGTCATTTGAACCATAACTGAAAAAAAATCAAATACCTCCAAATCCAAAATGAAAAGCTGAACTATGATAACTCAAAAATGCAAACAAGGAACTGATTGCTGGGAAAGTCCGAAAATCACAAGAATGCTTCCGGATATGACTGTAATTCATTCATTGCTGCCCAGATAAAATGATCAACATAAATGATTGTAAAAAGAAAGGCGACTCTAGCCAACCTCTTAATACAACTTGGAGTTCTAAACATTAAACAACAAGTGGCCTTCCCTCAGTGCAGTAAGCCCTCTCTTCTACTTTCCCCTCTCACTCTACAAGTCTGATGTTATCTTTCAGCTGGTGTGCAGCACTTCTTTAAAGCCCAAGTGAAGTCACAGGATAAAAAGCAGTCTAAGGCCCCCTTTCACATGGGCACTGTTGGGAAGCAAAACCAGAGAGATGAGGCACATTTCTAACTCACCCTAGTTGCATATCAAAACCAGGCAATGGCTGCCGGATAGCCCAGTACAAATTGTCACAGTGATGAAGCTGTGCTGGCATAAAAAAATAAAATAAAAATAGAGCATGTCGTGGTTGGCAGGCAATACTGCCTGCCTGGCACTGCACGCCTAAAGAGGTGAATGGGGACGTGCCACAACCGCGTCCTATAGATGCAGTTGTGGTGTGGTGAAGAGGGATTTCACCGTGAATTCCTTCTTCAGTCATGCGGGAGGCAGCGTACCCCTGACCATCTGCTCACTGTGGACTAGATGCTGCTGAAAAAGCGATCTGATGCAATGGCAAATCAGCAGCTAGCCCATGTGTCAGAGGCCCAACAGACATGATACAAATAACCTCGATTTCCCTAGTCTTACATCCCCGTTCCTGTTCCATGCACCATAATTAGGCCCAGTGCACTCTGTAATCAGCACTCAATAACATATCTGGTCAGAGACACGCTTCTCTTCCTGTATGAGGACGTTTTACATATGGGATGTGACTATTACTCAGCTCTGCCAGCACAGAACACTGCAGTGGTAGGGCGCACAGCACGAGGGGTGTGGTTGTTATGTAGCTCTGCTATCACCGAACGCTGCAGTGGGAGGGCACAAAGCATGAGGGATGTGGCTAGTACTCAGCTCTGCCAACACAGAACACTGCCTTTCAGAGGGCACAAAGCATGAGGGGTGCAGATGTTACTTAGCTCTGCCAGCACAGAACACTGCAGTGGGAGGGCACAAAGCATGATGGGTGGTGTGGTTGTTACTTAGCTCTGCCAGCACAGAACACTGCAGGGGCAGGGCACAAAGCATGAGGGGTGCAGATGTTACTTAGCTCTGCCAGCACAGAACACTGCAGTGGGAGGGCACAAAGCATGAGGGGTGTGGTTGTTACTTAGCTCTGCCAGCACAGAACACTGCAGTGGGAGGGCACAAAGCATGAGGGGTGTGGTTGTTACTTAGCTCTGCCAGCACAGAACACTGCAGTGGGAGGGCACAAAGTATGAGGGGTGTGGATGTTACTTAGCTCTGCCAGCACAAAACACTGCAGTGGGAGGGCACAAAGCATGAGGGGCGTGGCTACTACTCAGCTCTGCCAACACAGAACACCCCCTTTCAGAGGGCACAAAGCATGAGGGGTGCAGATGTTACTTAGCTCTGCCAGCACAGAACACTGCAGTGAGAGGGGACAAAGCGTCATTTTCACTGACAAGAAAGGCATTATTCCACTCCTTTCTTCAGTCTTCGCATAAAGCTTTGGGAATTGAGCCTATTGTCTATGGTTGGGCTACACACACACACACACACACACACACACACACACACACACAAAAGCTTTATAAGCCAAGAGAGTTATCTGATAGTGTCCTAAGCATCGCTCAGCTCCACTAAGTATTATCGGACCTTGTTTTGTAACGCTGCGAGGGTTGTTTCAAGTGTTGAGATGTAGTCGTCTTCCGAGTCCTCCTGTAGATACTCCTCCTGTCTACAAGAACAACAACAAAGAGCTGACACAGGGAGGTGGTATACAAAAGGTACAAAGACAACACTTAATTCTCCTACTATTTGGAAAAGTGAGGAGTAAAGTTGTATTATAGCCAAGAGAGTACTGGGATGGGGAGAGATGAGACACAAGGTTATACACCTTTCTGGAAAGATGAGGATTGAAGCTGCACTTGAAGAGGTATTATACCCACCGCCATGTTGGTCCATGTCTCCTACCTCCGCCTTTGTCCCAGCACTCCGGAGGATTCTATAGTATTTGACACTCCTGGAAATGTCGGATTCCTGGGTTTCCCTCCCTAGCACTGTGGTTCCTTTCTCTGATCTGTCTGTCATTACAGGAATCAGCAATGAAATAGGGGTTGGAGGAAGAAACAAGAACATATCGGGGGGCCACCTGACACTTCCTGGAGTGTTGAATGCTGTAGAGTCTGATGGAGGATGCAACATTGGAATAAAGGAGAAGGTAAGAGACACGGGACGCCAGAGTGGGGAATGTAATACCTCTTCTATAGTAGAGAACTTCCTTTTGGAATCTGTTACAGAACAGACAGGACCACTTTTGTCAGTTCTTGAACTTGGTTGAAGGAAGTTGCTTTTTTTGGGTATAACGAAATGGCGCCTGTCCTTCAGCTTGGTCTTCTATGGGAGAACCCCTCTAACCCCTAGAGGAGGAGAGTAGGAAACCGATCTGAAATCATTTTACTTAAAGAAGAAGTAAACCCTCACTTTAAAAAAAAAAAAAAAAAACACCCTGCAGGACAAAGGCATAATGAGCTAGTATGCATAGCATACTAGCTCATTATGAATTACTTACCTTAGATCAAAGCCCCCGAATCAACCACCTCCTCCGTCGCTGACATGTTGACTTGGCGTGTCTTCCAGGTATCACTGCTCTGGCTTTGTGACTGGCCGGAGCAGCGCTGGTGTCACTCCCGCGCATGCAAGCTGGTGATTGCCGTTAGAAATGACACGCTCAGTGCGCCTCTGCCCGATGCCTACGGTGCATGCGCCATAGACATCGGTGCTGCTATTTCTGCAAATATCTCCTGAACCTTTAGGTTTGGGAGATATTTCTTGCGCCTACAGGTAAGCCTTAATCTAGGCTTACCTGTAGGTTAAAGTGGTTGCAATCTGTTTACAACCACTTTAAAGCAGAAGTAAACCCATCCATAAAACAGTTTCATTTCAGGCACGTGCCGGAAATGTAACACTCCCATTGGCTGTGCTCTCAGCCAAACTGTCAAACCATCCAATGGCTGGTGTCATAACTGATCACATGTGCAGCATCATGGCAGTTGCAGATTAAACAGAGGCCAAGAAGGCAGCTTCCTTGGCTGAAAATGATGGGGGGGGGGGGGGTTATTTACACTTTAAATAAGGTTTGCTACATGTTGAGACGGTGTGCTGATGGGCGCCATTTTGTTGTAGCCTTCAATGTACCGGGCGAGCTGGTATTCAACCCGACCAGCACCTGCAAATAGTAAGGCCATTCAGCTAGGATGACAGATTGGGGCTTCTGAGTGGTAAAAATTGAATTAGATTTTTTTTGGTTGTTGGAAAATTTGATTGAAGGTTGCATTATACACATCTCCCCCCCCCCCCCCCCCGCCCCCCTCCATACATGCATATTATCACCACTTTAATGACCAAGAGGGTGGATGAGAACCTGATGGAATGTGAAAGAGTTCCAGGAGGCAACAAGAGAGAAGTCGAAAAGGCTAATCAGGAAATCCACAATCTGGAGATAGGGAGGTCCAATCCTGTCCATGATCTGATAACTGATGTGATACTTAGGCAAGGAAAGGGTCACTTAGGGGCAATAATAATGTGGGGGAGCTTGGTTTAAAGAATGACAGAGGACCACAACTTGGGGGAGGGGGTGGGGTGAGGGGTACTACCCCAGCTCCAGCATTCAATCCAGACTGCAGCAAGGAGATCAATAGGGAATGTCAGATGAATAAGTGTAGGGAAGGGTTGCTGATGCCACTTCTTCTCTTTGTCCTCAATGTTTGTCCCAATCACAGCTCATAGAAAACTGTTCTTACAGATCAGAAATCCAGCATATTGATGATTGTGATAACCAGTAGTGTAGGTGGCTTACCTGGAGTCCCCTGGGCTAAATCGATCACTATAACTAAATTCCTCATCCCGTCGGTTCCGGAAGTGTGAAGAGAGGGCATCAGACTGACCCTGCGTCCCACAACCTGGGTTCAATCAGATAGAATTATACCCAGTTAAATAGAAGCGTCACATATCAGTATTTATATAATAAAACTCCTCTAATAATTAAACATTTTGAAAACATTTTGTGCCCTTACACCTCGTCCTCCTCCTCCTCATCATCATCATGTCAATGAAGAGGTCACAGACACAACACACCACCCACTGACTTCCAATGAAAATAAAGCAGGGCGAAGGTTATATACATAATGAGAGTCCAGGAGAAGTCCAGCAAAAGCTTATTTTTCATAAGAAGTCGGAAGATGCAGCCTAGGCGTTTTGGAGGCTCAAAACTTCCCTTTCTGGATGAAGGATGGACGAGGATTAAGGTATGCGCAGTATAGGTTGCCAGGTATTGACAACGCAGCTGCTCACCCCCAAGTACTCACCAACAGCCCTGAAGAAGGGGGGGAGTACATTCCCTTGAATTACGTTGGCTCGATGTACATGATTGAATTTTCAATAAAAGTTTTGTGAAGCCTACATCAAGAGTTGCATTTTTCTGTACACCGGGCGCTCCTTTCTCCTCACCCAAGTCTCTTCATAGCGACAACCTGTACTGTAAACCTCAGACATGAACAATGAACAACGCATTTCCCTCTATAGTGTATACTTGTCTCAGTCCAGAGCACTAAGTGTAATTTCTGTCTTCTGCTTAATTCCTCTGCTATCAGCATGATCGCTTCTGGCAAGTTTTCCTGACACCAAGAAAAAGGTGACAGGGGAGGGAGCTCCAGCTGATTGACAGCTTCAGCTCTGTTCCTGTGTGCTGTATGAATGGGGATGTGTCCCTTCCCTCCAATCAGCTCTCAGAGCTGTCCTCCTTAAGCTCTACAGAGTGTAACCTCAGTTCTCCACCCCCTGTTTTCTGAAAGCTCAGACAAGCTTTATACATTCTGGACTTTGAAAGGATGTAGAGATAAACAGGTACACCTGAGGCCAGTCACTTCACTGGGTATATGAAAGGGTTGAGAACCACTATAATCCTCTAATATTGTTACTGCCTGTCAAGAATTGTCTTTTATTTTTTTTATTTGTATTTAGCATAGCAACATGTACATACAAAATTAGAGGTCTGGTCTAGACAGAAAGCTTTCTAGACAGAAAACATAAAGACTCCAGCCAGAGTCTCAAGTCCCAACCTGTAATCCAATACTTCTACTTTTGTTCTTTTTTTATTATTAACTCTATACATACAAACCATGGGCAAAGATATATAGAGTATATTACTCTAAGCCCTTGTACACACGGTCGGAGATTCAGACGGAATGTTTCCTATCGGACCGTTTTGTCAGATATTCTGACTGTGTGTGGTCTCCATCGGACTGTTTCCGTCGGAATATCCGACGGACCAAGTTTTCCAACTTGCCGGTAAAATTTTCCGACAAAATGCTCCTATCGGACATACTCCGATCATGTGTAGCCTACTCCGACGGATAATGTGCCACGCATGCTCAGATCAAATTCCTAGACCAAAGCTATTGGCTACTAGCCTGAACGTAGTCCCGTCGTAACGAAATAACGTCATCACGTTATGTACAATCTGATTTTCCGACAACTTAGTCCGACTGTGTGTATGCAACATCACTTCCGGACCTCTTCCGGAATTAATCCGTCGGAATTACTCCGACGGATTTGGTTGTCGGAATCTCCGACCGTGTGTACAAGGGCTTAAACCCCCTCAGTTATATCAGTGATTTAAGCCTGTACCCTCACCCTTGGGCGAGCCCTATCAACATGAAACAAGTAAAGACCAACGTCTCCGTACCCTTTCATCTTTCACCAATCCACATGAACCCCCAATGTCTCCTTTGAGTCAACCCACCTAAACCAGACCTTCTGAAATTCCTTGGTAGCTCCTCTGGCCTCGTACGTCATACGGTAGAGAAGAGCGTCTGCATTCACAACTTTCAACCACATTAATGTCAGTTGTTCCCCATAGATCCACCTCCTAGCTATGACTTACCGAACCCCAAAATATAGAACCCTACGGAACATCTTGGTGTACACATCCAACTCCTCTTGGTCAAAAATACCCAGGAGGCCTCTCAAGGGGGAACATATATTAGGGAGGTCAAATTTATCTGTTATAAATTCAGTCACCAATAGACCACAGAGGTCGCACCTTGGCACATTCCCACACCATGTGAATAAATCTTCCTTCCGCCCCCAGACATTTGTGACAAACAGGAGAGTCTTTTTTATGCATACAAAATAGTCTGACTGGTGTAAGAATTATCTTTAATCATTGCCAGCATTCAAGCCCTGATAATGGAGGAGTTTTGTGCCTCTTAAACACGTATTATCTAACCTCTTGTAAACTTTTGCTGGACCTATTCTGGATTTGACTTGGCCTCAGGGCTGGACTGGGGCAAAAATTTGACCCTGGACTTCATCATGGCCGGCCCACTTTAATTTTGAGTGTCTCCATCAGCACTTCCCCTTACATCAGAGTGTCCTCCCTCTCCTCCCCCTCCCACCTGTACTCACAGTTTTGAAGGCAGCTTCTCCTTCCTCTCTCCAGTCATGTGATAAGTGACAAGTGATAAGGGGAGAGAGGATGGAACGTCTGCCAGCTATCTCCCCCTGCAGGCTGGAGGGAGCAGAAAGCCTAATGCTCTCTCCAGCATGTGACGGCAGCTTCTCCTCCTAACAGGAGTGAAATCGCAATCACTCACTGTCAGAGAGGAGCGGCTCCAGGACTGCACCTGACCGGCCCACTGAGCCATCGGCCCACCGGGAAACTCCCTGTAGTCCCAATGGCCAGTACATGCCTGCTTTGCCTCCTCTTTTTACATCCTCTTCCGACTGCTCCAGGGACAACCCAGGTTGACAGAGAGCATCCTTTAAAAATTTAATCATCAACCTGATTTCCTTATCTTTGGGTCCATCACCCTACCAATATGTCTTTCATCATCAAGAAGGACGGGCATAGACAACATTTTAGTCTAGCTTATTTATTTTAGTATTTTATTTTATTTTTTATTTTACTAGAAGATCTGCATATTTGCATTTTATAAGTATCTCCAGCATCAAAGACTCTGAGCCCACTTTGTTAATAGGGGATACCGAGATCCCCATACTGCTCTTCCCCCAGAGACTAAAAAAAGGGGAGAGCAACCTTCTTTGTATTCTTGTGTAGATATGTAAGAAAGGTAAGAGAAGAATGGAACAGATACATTTATAAAAGACATCCTTTGATCAGTAGTCACCATTAGCTCTTAGGCTCAGTTCACACTGCCATGACTTGGGATCTGACTTGTGAGACTCCAAGTTGCATGACATGTGAAATCCCATGTTAGTCAATGAGAGATGTCTTATTTGGCACTACTGAAGTCGCTGCGACATCAGAAAAGGTTCCTTTACTACTTCAAGGTGACGTCTATCCCACTTGTGTCCATAGACTTTAATGGAAGTCGCCTCCAAGTCAGATCCACATTTATATTGATGTGATTTGGATCCGACATTACAGGAAGATTACTCAGGCAGTGCATGGCATCTTCCTGTATGCGGTTATCTCTGCATACCTGCAGAAGACAAGTAGCATCAAGTCACCTGGAAGAGTCGCAGGCATAGGCCGGCATAGGCCTAAGGCATAGTTGTCCATACATATGAACACTTATCCTAGGAACACCCCTGACCAAACAAGATCCCAGCTATTGTTATATTTTTCTTGTTTATCTATCCAACACAGTTGAATAACTCTGAAGAAGTGAATAATCCTGAATTAAACAGTACAATTTAAAAGTGAAGGGGGCACCCGGATTTGAACCGGGGACCTCTTGATCTGCAGTCAAATGCTCTACCACTGAGCTATACCCCCCATGCACATGTGCAGCTCATTATCCGGAGCCGGGATGGTGACTGTGCTCTCTATTCTATCACTCATTGTAGATTTGTTCAGCACTGTTTGCTTTCACTGCCCCCTGGACGGCTAATCCTACAGTGATAGAAAACTGGAAGAACCTGTAATCAGAGGGAACGGCTCGTTCGGCACAGCGACCTTATATCACATCTGACAGATGGAAACATTCCACCCTCTCATTATCTGTAATCAGCCTACAATGACTTCCCAGCGCTCCGAAATGTAATTCCATTAGGGCTGCATTCACACCTGAGCGTCGCGTTTTGGAGCATTTTTTTTTTTTCAGGCGTTTTCTTGCACGTTTGTATGAGCATTGCTGTACAGTGTTTTAAAGCATTTTTTTGAGCTTTGGCATTTTTTTTTATTAGCCAACAGAGAAAATTGTCATCTGTTTCATCATTTGTTGCCATGTTTTTTAGTTTTTCAATTGCTTTTTTTGTGTTCTCTATAAAGTTTTTTGTTAAAGGATAGGATTAGAGTTCGGGGTTAGGATTAGTGTTTAGGGTTAGGATTAAGATTAAGGATTAAGATTATGGTTAGAATTAGGGTTTGGGTTTAGGATTAGGGTTAGAATTAGGGTGTGGGGTTGGAGTTAGGATTACAGTTATGGTTAGGATTAGGGTTATGGTTAAGATTAGGGTTTGGGTTTAGGATTAGGGTTTAGGATTAGAATTAGGGTTTGGGGTTGGGTTTAGGATTAGTGTTATGGTTAGAATTTGGGTCTGGGGTTAGGGTTAAGATTAGGGTTATGGTTAGAATTAGGGTTTGGGGCTAGGGTTAGGATTAGGGTTATAGTTAGAATTAGGGTTTGGGGTTAGGATTAGGGTTTGAGGTTGGGGTTAGAATTAGGGTTATGGTTAGAATTAGGGTTTAGGGTAAGGATTGGGGTTATGGTTAGGATTAGGGTTATGGTTAGAATTAGGGTTTAGGGTTAGGATTAGGGTTTGAGGTTGGGGTTAGAATTAGGGTTATGGTTAGAATTAGGGTTTAGGGTAAGGATTAGGGTTATGGTTAGGATTAGGGCTATGGTTAGAATTAGGGTTTAGGGTTAGGATTAGGGTTTGAGGTTGGGGTAAGAATTAGGGTTATGGTTAGAATTAGGGTTTAGGGGGCGTGGCTTGGTGCTCGGAGCGGATGGCAGCAGACTAGAAGAGCTCCGTTATACCCTCAGCCCCGACAGCACGATTATCACCGTAGCCGACTGTGAACATGAGCAGGCTCACCCGCCACAACTCAGGCAGCCGCTCGCATCGTTCCACACCGATTTCTGGAGCCAGAAACATCCCGGACATCTTCAAGTCGCAACCCCGCCGCCTCAAGGCCTTATCCAAGATGGCGCAGCCTCGTGGGGAGGACGAGTTCAGTGAAGACTCGCAACCCGCATATGAGGAGGAGGTAAGGGAAGCGCCGGCTGAACACCCCCTCACTCTAACTGATATGATGAAAATAGCAGCGGACATTAAGGGCACATTTCCATCCGCCATCACAGAACTGAAGGCCGATATTCTGTCTATATCAGAGAAGCTGGAGGGGGTGGAGAAAGCAGGCTCTAAAAGGGACAAGGCCATTTCACGTTTGGAAAGAATCACAGATTCCCACACAGCCCATCTCATTGAGATGAATAGGCAATTGGAGGATTTGGACAATAGGGGGAGAAGGAATAACATCAGGGTGCGAGGCATCCCGGAGTCCGTTGAGCCTGGAAATATTCCTTCTGCCTTACAATATGTGTTTAATGAACTGTTAGAACGCCAAACTGACACCCAAATTGACTTTGTACGGGCTCACAGAGCCCTGAGAGCAAGACCAGCAGATACAGCTCCCCCACGAGATGTGATATGTTGCCTCCCTGATTTTAAATTAAAAGAGGAAATTATGGCTAAAGCAAGACGTAATGCTCACATCACATTCAATGACACAGAAATTTCAATCTTTCAGGACCTCTCTCCCATAACCTTAAGCAATAGGCGTGCTGTGCGCCCCCTGCTGGAAGCTTTACGCAGACAAAATATTCCTTATAAATGGAAGTTTCCTTTTGCTTTGAATGTGACATTCATGGGCAGACAGCTGTATCTGCGCACACCTGATGACCTACAGGGCTTCTGCCAGGACGTTCAAATCCCGCTGATTGATCTTCCTGACTGGTACAGGGATTTTAATTATGTCCCTGCATCTCAGCCCTCCCGGGTGTCCCCTCATTCCACTCCAACTAAACCTCCGCACAAAAAGGGGAAGTTTCAGAAGCAACCCACTCCGGGCACAAGCGCTACACCCAAACGCTCTTCCACCCCCAGGGCTCTGCAGCTGAACCCGGACCAAGAATAATGACTGGCCGGTCAGGGTAGTTTCACCCAAGGTTTAAGCGTTCATTGGCTGACAGGATCAGGCAAGGGACTTGAGACGCAAGCACTGCTGCAAGTTTGATCGCCTTTTGCCTTCCGTCGGCGCTCTTTTTGTTAGGTTTATTTGCCTGCTATGTACTGGTTTCTCCCTACTTATGTCAGGTTTTCTCGGGCACATCCTCACTGATGACATGGCGGGCCACCCTTTATTCTTTTATTCTTTCATTTCTTTTACATTCAGTTTGTTGCATCTGAGCTTGGCAGACAGCCCCTTGGACGTCTACTTCATCAGTGCTCAGGTTGTGCCGGGGTGGTTCTTACCATGAAAGATCCGCAACATGGAACAGTCCAAGTCTGCTAGGACCCGAAGGTATGCTCCTTTACTGTACACTAGGGAAGGGACTTGCTTACCGCTGGAGCACTACCTATAGTCTGTTATTACCTGGCCACTACGGTTGGGAGCAGGGACCTCTACACGCTTCTATGGCTGGACATGTTAGGCCACGCTGCACAGATGGACGATGGATGGCCAGTAGTTGTGGCGGAATTAATATACGAATTAATATACGAATTAATATACGAATTAATATACGGGTTTAATTTGGTTCACACCCCTTTTTGGGGTTATGGTTACGGTTGATATATTTGTTATGTATTGGTTAAGTTAAGCTTGTTGAAAATTTGGGCTGGAGGTGGACGGGGGACAGCTGGTAATTGTAGACAGATCGCTTGTCCTGGGTTGACTGGGATTTTGGCTGTTGGCATTGCTCTGGGTGTTTCTCCCACTTCCCCCACAGGGGGTATTGTGGATTGGCTCCTTGATCGACTTCCCTTGTTTTGCGGGGGGTTGTCGTTGGGGGGATAATCCACGACCCCATTTATCAATACTCGCCCCTAGGGGTCATTACCTAGGGGTTAAATACCAAACATTCCTGACCCACTTCCTTAGTGTCAGTTAGTGGGCTCCCATACCCCTCTTTTTCCCCCTCTCTCTCATTTCTTCTCCGTTTCCCCTGCCTCTTCTGGTTATTTCCCCACCCTTCTCCTCCTCCTCCTTTTTCTGATTCCTCTCCCCCCTCCCCCCTTTTTTTTTTTTTTTTTTTGTGTTACCTCCCTCTCCTTCTCTAGCTGTCACAATATTGTGCACAATGATTTATTCTGCTCTAGGCAAGAACCCTACAGTGATATCGCACAATGTGCGCGGTCTCAACATTCCGCAAAAGAGGTCGCAACTATTACGCCACTTGGGGAAGGGGAGGCCGTCTTTTGTGTTTTTACAGGAAACGCATTTTAGGGCTAATTCCATTCCCAAAATGACAGATAATTATTTTTCCAAAGCTTTCCATGCGGCTAGTCCGGATTCGAAGACTAAAGGGGTCTCGATACTGTTGGGGAGAGACTCTGGATTCGAGCTCACTCAGCAGTTGGCAGACCCTGAGGGACGGTACCTCTTTCTCAAGGGAAAGGTTGGGGGGCTCCCCATCACGCTGGCGAGCGTTTACTTTCCAAATGTGGCACATGTGAGCTTCTGTCAAAAATTGATAGATGAACTTTCCTGGTTTGCAACAGGGTGTATACTCCTGGGGGGGATTTCAATGTTCCGTTGGACCCCCTCCAGGATACTTCTAATGGTAAGTCAACGATCACTTACCGTAAACTTAAGAAAATTAGAACTATGCTGAACTCACTGACGTTGACTGACTCATGGCGGGTCATGCACCCCCAGGATAGAGACTACACGTACTTCTCCGCAATACACAACAAATATACACGTATAGACTTTCTGTTTTTGACACAAAGGGACCTGAATAACATGAAGGAAGCACATATCGGGACGAGATCGGTATCTGACCATGCACCGATCTCTTTGACGCTCAAACTGCAGACGACACGTCAGAAGTCGTGTGGTTGGAGACTTAACTCTGCACTGCTGACAGACCCCACGACTTTGGACCAGATCAGGGAAACTATACAGCATTACTTCAGAGAAAACACCACTGATGATGTCTCCCATATATCCATCTGGGAAGCACACAAGTGTAGACTGGGGTAGACTGATGGGCCTGGCAGCGCAAAAGAAGAGAGCGGTAGAGAAGGACCTGAAAGACGCGTTCGTAAAAGTGAGGAACTTAGAGACCCAACACAAAAGGTCGACGGCGGTTGCCCTGGCTGGCGACTTGTTGATAGCGCGTAAGGCCCTACAGGATAAGCTAGATTTACAAGCCAAACGGATTTTGTTTTTCCGACGCGGTTTCTTTTATGAACACGGAAACAAAAATAGTAAATTCTTGGCGAGAGCGTTGAGAGGCGTCAGGGCTTCCAACACTATCACCCAGATTAGGAATAACGAGAATAAGCTAATACATAACACGGACCGCATTGCGTCGGAATTCCATAAGTTCTACTCAAAACTGTATAACATCCCACCCCCGCATAAACCAGCAACGGTAGAAGGGTCGAGACGTAAGATTATAGAACAGTACCTACAACAAAGTGGCATGCCAGGTCTGTCATTTGACGACGCCAGAGAACTTGACAAACCCATTGAGGCTCCGGAACTCATCCAAGCTATCAAAACTTTGAAAACGGGGAAAAGCCCTGGTCCGGGTGGCTTTTCAGCCATTTACTATAAGACCTTCACGCCCTTGTTGACGACGCCTTTACTAAACGCCTTAAACTCTCTCTCTGCACCTCAGGAACTCCCACCCACCTTTAATTTAGCACACATTACGGTACTCCCCAAACCTGGGAAAGACCCCAACTCTTGCTCCAGTTACCGGCCGATATCGCTGCTTAATTTGGACATAAAGCTCCTGTCAAAAATTATTGCAACCAGACTGAGCGCACTTTTACCCGAGCTTATTGGGCCGGAACAAGTGGGCTTTATGCCGGGGAGAGAGGCCCGGGACAATGTCATCAAGGCGGTGAACCTTTTACATTGCATCAGGGGAAGTGCTGTCGAGGGCCTTCTTCTGTCCACGGACGCGGAGAAGGCCCTCGACAGGGTGGCGTGGGACTTCATGTTTGCAGTGTGCAGGCAGGTGGGATTCCAGCCCAAGTTGATGACCTGGATCTCGGCACAATACCAACACCCGACGGCTCGTCTGAAAATAAATGGGACCCTTTCGGAACCAGTGCACATACATAACGGCACACGTCAAGGGTGCCCATTATCCCCAATATTATTTATTCTTGCGTTAGAACCATGTATTCGCACGATCAATGCCAACCCTTCGATCAAGGGTTTCTCATTGGGACAAACACACTTTAAAATAGCCGCTTACGCGGACGATCTCCTATTCATCCTAACACAACCCCACATTTCGATTCCCAACTTATTGAGAGAATTTGAGATATTTGGATACCTTTCAAACTTCAAAATTAACTATGAGAAATCCGAAGCACTTAATATATCCCTAGGTCCTACACGTTTGCTGACTGCCAAATCTAATTGCCCCTTTAATTGGGTAGACCGCAGACTTAAATACCTGGGGATTTGGCTCACACCCGACTCGGATAGTCTATATACACAAAACTTCCAGCCCTTTTTAAATAATTTGCGTAGAGATCTCCAAGTATGGCATCTTCAACCATTGTCGTGGTTCGGGAGGGCGACGGCTGTTAAGATGACGATACTACCGAGGGTGCTATATCTTTTTCACACCCTACCCATTAAACTACCCAGGCGGTTCTTCGCTCACTTGACGGCAATAACGAGAGATTTTATATGGGCCAGGAAGAAACCCCGACTTTGACCTTACCAAAAGCTAAGGGGGGGATTAACCTACCGAACTTCATGTTTTACTATTACGCGTCGCATCTGGTACGTATACTAGATTGGAACTGTCATGCCACGGCCAAGGACTGGGTGGGGATAGAAAGCCGATTGACAGAGACCCCATTGAGGTTCCTGCCATGGGTTACTAAGGAGGCGCGTTCGGCCACACTGACATCACACCCCATGATAGGGCCAACTCTGGAAGTCTTTAGAACTGTCTCACAACAATGCAGACTAGCTTCCACCCCGGGCCCCCTGACACCTTTGGTTCACAACTCTGCGTTTGCGACAGGACACACTACGGTATCATTCCCACATAGAGCCGACAAGACACCCGTGACCGTAGCCCATTGCGTGGAAGGAGGTAAACTCAGAACCTTTCAGGATTTAACGAAGGACTTAAAGGCAACACACTTTACACACTGGCAATATAGGCAACTACATGATTATGTATACTGCTCGGCAAACAGGCCACATGTTTTGAGAGAACAGACTTGGTTTGAGCAATTGTGCATCGCGGGAGAACCAGTGAGAAAGGCGACTTTCTTGGTTTACAATTGGTTACAAGCTAGCAGAACAGATAACTCAACCAGACATAAACAGGACTGGGAGAGGTTTTTCTCAAAGACCTTCACTGACGAGCAGTGGAGTAATGCATGCATATTAGCACACAAATGCTCCATAAGCACTAGCACTCAAGAGACGGCATACAAAGTACTGACGAACTGGTACTTCACACCAGTCAGACTCAACAAATGGTACCCAGGAACGTCAGAGTCCTGCTGGCGATGCGGTACGGCTAAGGGTGATATGATGCACATATGGTGGGACTGTCCGAACCTGAGGGAGTTTTGGGATGGGATCTGTACACAGATCCGTGCCATCACAGAGACGGGTCTTGACCTTACGCCTGAGTGTTGTCTGCTTCACATTTCCAACTACTCGTTAGGCAAGTACAAAAAATCAGTAGTGCGACATATGCTGAATGCGGCCAAAGCGATCATTCCTAGACACTGGAAATCGCCACGTTCACCTACCATAAGAGAATGGTTATCAGAGGTAGATTCACTATACAAAATGGAGGAAATGGTAGCAATGGCTTCAGAAAGGACCGACAAATTTCATAAATTGTGGAGACCGTGGTTTATTTTCAAGTACTCAGATGCTTTTGCAAAACTCCAAAATGGTTGATAATCTATGATGAGAATATTTGCTTGGTTCACTGCAAGTCGGTACCATGTGACACGACAAAAGCTAGATATTATGGTTTATTGCTATGTAAATCGGTATATTGATGCATAAATGACTGTACTGTTATATTTCTACTTCCACACCCAATTCAGCCTACATATAAGGTACTATCAGCCCACGGTTCTTGTTACACGCTCCCTGTACCCCCCTCTTTCCATGTTCTGCTGACTTGTCTCCCAAATCACTGTTCCCCCTTCCCCCCCCCCCACTTTTATTCCTTATCCCTCATCCTCTCCCTCTATCTTTCTAGACACTTAAAAACTCTCCCCCCGACAAACGAATTTATCAAGGTGCACTGGTTAAAGGGGGTTATCAGCAACTTTTCTTTTGGCTCCGCATATACAGAGGCCTTTCTTTTTTTACTCTTATCATTAATGCTAACTTGAAATATTGAAGTATGAGGTACTCTGTAGCAGATTTTATGACAGAACAATATGTTATATTGTGCCTTATGGGCTTTTGTTTGTTGATATATTTGTATTGTGCTGTCAATTGTTTCAATAAACTTCTATTGGAAAAAAAAAATAAAAAAATTAGGGTTTAGGGTAAGGATTAGGGTTATGGTTAGGATTAGGGTTATGGTTAGAATTAGGGTTTAGGGTTATGGTTAGAATTAGGGTTTAGGGTTATGGTTAGAATTAGGGTTTAGGGTTAGGATTAGGGTTATGGTTAGAATTAGGGTTTGGGGTTAGGATTAGGGTTTGGGGTTAGGATTAGTGTTATGGTTAGAATTAGGGGTTAGGGCTAGGATTAGGGTTATGGTTAGAATTAGGGTTATGGTTAGAATTAGGGTTTAGGGTTATGGTTAGAATTAGGGGTTAGGGTTAGAATTAGGGGTTAGGGTTATGGTTAGAATTAGGGGTTAGGGCTAGGATTAGGGTTATGGTTAGAATTAGGGTTTAGGGTTATGGTTAGAATTAGGGGTTAGGGCTAGGATTAGGGTTATGGTTAGAATTAGGGTTTAGAGTTATGGTTAGAATTAGGGGTTAGGGCTAGGATTAGGGTTATGGTTAGAATTAGGGTTTAGGGTTATGGTTAGAATTAGGGGTTAGGGCTAGGATTAGGGTTATGGTTAGAATTAGGGTTTAGGGTTATGGTTAGAATTAGGGGTTAGGGCTAGGATTAGGGTTATGGTTAGTATTAGGATTTGGGATTATGGTTAGAATTAGGATTTGGGGTTATGGTTAGGATTAGGATTATGGTTAGAATTAGGAGTTAGGGCTAAGATTAGGGTTATGGTTAGAATTAGAGTTTAGTGTTAGGGTTATGGTTATAATTAGGAGTTAGGGCTAGGATTAGGATTATGGTTATAATTAGGGTTTGGGGTTGGGGTCAAGGGATAATCACTTCAGCTCCAAAAGGTATTAGCCCCTTCTTGACCAGGCCATTTTTTCTAATTTCGCAGTCATGCAACACTGTACTTAAATTAAATGTATATATTTTTCACACAAATAGAGCATTCTTTTGGTGGTATTTGATCACCACTGTTTTTTTTTTTTTTCTTAAAAAAAATGAAAAAAGACCGAAATTTTTGAAAAAATAAATATTTGCTTAATGCTATAAAACATATCAAATAAAAAATAAATAAAATGTCTCATAAATTATGGCCAAAATGTATTTTGCTACATGTCTTTGGTAAAATAAAATCCAAGTGTTTATTGATTGGTTTGCATGTACGTCGCTTTGCCTACAGCGGCCGCTCGCCTGCAGTACATTGTGGGTGGGTAGGGTCGGCAAGTAGTTCATTTATTTTTTTATTTTTTTATTATTATTTTGTTTAGAATTATTATTATTTTTTTTGTTTATTTAACTATTGCATTTGATCAGAAAAAAGGCAAAAAAAAAAAAAACAGGTGTTTCAATGCATTTCTTTGGGGAAAAACACAAAAAATGCACCCGATTTGAGCTAAAAAATAAAAAATAAAAAATAAAAAAAGCTCCAATACTGTTTTGAGCTTCAGGTGACTGTGAACCATCTCCATAGAGAATAATTGATTTTTATTTTTTTTCTCATCCAGCATTTTGGAGCGTCAAGCTCCAAAATGCTGAGGTGTGAATGGGCCAATAATGCCTCCTTGTACCCGCACTGCAAGGGTTGATTAGATCTAATAAACACGGAGAAGAAGATTTGCACACCCGATTCTCCACGCTGCTAGAATGGTCCCCAATGCACGTCCTCTCCCCCACGCTCCAGTGGGCCAAGATATTGACTTATAAAGTGCCAACAGTTTGCTCAGCGCTTTAAGGGAATGACATCATCAGCCCTGCATTGCGCAAGATGATGCTCGGGAATTGGATAGCCAATAACTTCCCTTCACATCGATTTAGACTCAATTATGATCAGATTCCATCAAACTGAGTCGCTTAGCCATGGCGGAAAATTATTGATCGTTTTGCATCAATCGGCAGCATTGAGATACTTTGTTCATGAATAGGATTGTATTTCAATCGATCAGATTATTGGATTACATGATGGAAACAAGAGATATCATCAACTGTCAAACTAATCTTAAATATTATATATAATATTAATATTAAAACTAATATATCGAAATCCAATACCCATGTTAATTAAATGGGTTGTCACCCATAGTCAACTACAGTACAACACGTGAAATGCCAGGATCGACGAATCACACGCCAGAATTAAGATCGCAGGGAGAAATACCAACACCCTGAGCTATGCAGACAATACCACACTAATGGCAGAAAGTGAAGAACTAAAGAGTCTCTTAATGAAGGTGAAAGAGGAGAGCGCAAAAGCTGGCCTGAAATTGAACATTAACCACTTCAGCGTGGTCGTTCTGGGCTGTACCCAAACAAAATGTGCATCCTTTTTTTCCCACAAATTGAGCTTTCTTTTGGTGGTATTTTATCACCTCTGTGGTTTTTATTTTTTGCACTATAAACAAAAAGCTATGACTAGCACTGTGTGAAGTGCGAAACGCGTCAGTTGTCTTGTTCTGCTGTGACATGCAATTTTGGATTTCGTGTTTTTTTTTAAATAAAAGGCCTTTTTTTGGAGTGCGGCTGTCCAGAACTATTTAAACAAAAAAAAAGAGCGACAATTAAAAAAAAAAAAAAACACTATATTTTTTACTTTTTGTTATAATAAATATCCCCCCAAATGAAAAAAACACAAACAAACAAATTTCTTCATCAGTTTAGGCCAATTTATATTCTTCTACATATTTTTGGTAAAAGAAAATTGCAATAAGCCTATATTGATTGGTTTGCGCAAAAGTTATAATGTCTACAAACTATGGGAAAGATTTATGGCATTTATTATTTTTATTTTTTTACTAGTAATGGAATAGTGATCTGCGATTTTTAGCGGTACTACGACATTGCGACAGACAGATTGGAGACTTTTGACACTTTTTTGGGACCATTGGCATTTATACAGTGAACAGTGAAAAAAATGCACTGATTGCTGTGTAAATGTCACTGTCAGGGAAGGGGTTTACACTAGAGGGTGATCAAGGGGTTGTGTGTTCCCTCATGTGTGTTCTAACTGTGTGGGGATAGCATTGATTAGGAGAGGAGACATATCATTTTTCCTACTTAGTAGGAACAAACGATATGGCTCCTCTCCTCTGATAACAAATCCCCATGCTGGCGCTCGTGCACGCGATCATGCGTGGCCAGCGGCAATCATGCCCACCGGCCACATGCATGGGGTCCCCCACCGTGCAGCAGGCACACACGTGTGCCCTCTGGTGGCCAAGAAAGGGAAGGATATACCCATACAGGATTTCGCCCAGGGGAGCCATTCTGCCGCAGTATATCTGAGTGAAGCGGTTGGGAACCGGTTAAGAAAACTAAGATCACGGCAACCAGACCCAAAAGAAGAAATACAAACAGTGACAGAATTTATCTTCCTAGGCTCCAATATCACGGCAGACGGTAACTGTAGCCATGAAATTAAGAGACGCTTGCTTCTTGGGAGGAAAGCAATGGCAAATCTAGACTACATTATAAAAAGCAGTGACATCATCCTACCGACAAAGTGCCGTATAGTCAAAGCTATGGTATTCTCAGTAGTACCTATGGCTGTGAAAGTTGGACCATAAGGACGGCTGAACGCCAAAGAATTGTTGATATTGAACTATCGTGTTAGAGAAGACTCTTGAAAGTCCCTTGGATGGCAAGAAGGTCAAACCAGTCAATTTTGAAGGAAACCAACCCTGGATATTCACTGGAAGGCCACCATGAGGCAGTTAGCACCAGAACAGGTGTACTCGTTGAAAGATTTCCCCTCTATTCCTCAAAATTTTGGATTTCCCATCCCTTTATGAATCTTTCCAGTGGAGACACAGACAAAAGTAAGAACCAAACAGGGCTGATAACACTTCCTAAAAAAAAAAATACTAATGGTTTCTGTACTGTAAAGAAAGTAAATTAAAAACCACAGAAAATGCAGTTAGCTGACTCTGGGGCACCACCTGCTGGCTGCACATGGTAAATATGGAATATCAATATAACAATAACTTTTCTTATTCACCTGATTTAAAAGAAACAATTGCAAACGTTTAATTCACGGCAATAAACATAATAAGTAAAGAAATATGAAAATAAACACTGTGCAGCCCCTCCAACTCCCTGTGCAATACTAAAGTCATAGGAAGTGGGTGAGAGAAGTGCGGTCATAGAATCCATTAACCACATAGAATATATTTTAATGAAAAAATAAACGGCAGCATAAGATTAAAAAAAAAAAAAACAAGGAAAAAAAGTAGTGGAATTGTGAAAATGTAACATTGTTTATCTATAAAAACTTAACAAGAGTTTTAAAGAGTTGAAATAAGTTTATAAAAAGATCAGCAAGAATAATACAAAGTCATTTTTTTCAGCTGCGAAAAAATGTTCACCCAACTTAAAAAAAAAAAAAGGGAGAACTGGAAAGTGCGCGGTGCCAGGTCACACTGTCCGGATAGTTTTCCTTTTTAGGTCTTATAACTGAACAAACCACATAAAAAGAGTTTTCAGCAGCTAATAAACATTGCAGAGTGCCGGGGAAGAATTCGGAGAAACTTGAGCTGATGGCTTGTACTGATTGAAGTCCCCATGAGATGACATGTACAAAATTCACCAACTGCCCCATGGGGGGTTGTGCTGGGGGGGATTGGGGAAGTAGATTTCCCAGGAGACTGGAGTATATATTCTGTATATTGCCCAAGAACCAAAAGCAATGTCCCAAAACAGGAGGGGAAACAATTGTGTTTTACAGCAGCGTTTCTCAATCTTTTTTCAGAGGTGGCACCCATTAAAAGTATGCAAAATCTGCATGCACCCCGGTCCAAAATGTAAATATTACTTATCCATGGGGAACCTGAGCCTGGGACAATACGCACAATGGCCTTGATGAAATTAGCTTTACACCCGAATTCCCCATTACACCCAAAGATCCCATCACACCCGAGGCCCCCCATCACATCAGAAGCCCCAATCACATTAGAGGTCCCCCATCATACCAGAGGTCCTATATCAGATCAGAAGCCCCCATTACACCAGAGGTCTCCCCCATCACACCAGAGGTCTCCTATCACATCAGAAGCCCCCATCACATCAGAGGTCTCCCCCAACACACCAGAGGTCCCATATTACACCAGAGGTCTCTCCCATCCCACCAGAGGTCCACCATTACAACAGAGGCCCTCCATCACACCAGAGGCCCTCCATCACACCAGAGGCCCTCCATCACAACAGAGGTCCCCCATCACAACAGAGGTCCCCCATCACAACAGAGGTCCCCCATCACAACAGAGGTCCCCCATCACAACAGAGGTCTCTTCCATCACACCAGACGCCCCATATTATATCAGAAGTCCCCTATCACACCAGAGATCCTCTATCACACCAGAGGTCCCCTTATCACACTCACCAGAGGTCCATTATTACACCAGAGATCCTCTATCACACCAGAGGTCCCCTTATCACACTCACCAGAGGTCCATTATTACACCAGAGGTCCCCTATCACACCAGAGGTTCCCTATCACACTAGAGGTCTCTCCCATCACACCAGAGGTCCACGATCACAACAGAGGCCCTCCACCACAACAGAGGTCCTCCACCACACCAGAGGTCCTCCACCACACCAGAGGTCCTCCACCACACCAGAGGTCTTCCATCACACCAGAGGTCCTCCATCGCACCTAAAGTCCCATATTACATCAGAGGTCCATTATCACACCAGAGGTCCATTATCACACCAGAGGTCCCCTATCACACCAGAAATCCCATATCATATCAGATGACCCCTATCACATCAGATGACCCCTATCACATCAGATGACCCCTATCACATCAGATGACCCCTATCACATCAGAGGTCCTGCATCACATCAGACCCCTATCACACCAGAGGTCTCCCTCAGTGGTCTCCCCCATCACACCAGAAGTGCTTTATCACATCAAAAGTCCGCTATCACACCAGAGGTCCCCTAGCAGACCAGAAATCCCACATCACCTCAAAAGCCCCCATCACACCAGAGGTCTCCTATCGCATCAGAGGTCCCCCATCACATCAGAGGTCCTCTATCACATTAGAAGTTCTGCATCACATCAGACCCCCATCACACCAGAGGTCTCCTCCAACACACCCAAGGTCTCCCCTAGTGATCTCCCCATCACACCAGAAGTCCCCTATCACACCAGAGGTCCCCCATCACACCAGAGGTCCCCTATCGCATCAGAAGTCCCCCATCTCATCAGAGGGCCTCTATCACGTTAGAAGTTCTGCATCACATCAGACCCCCATCACACCAGAGGTCTCCTCCAACACACCCAAGGTCTCCCCTAGTGGTCTCCCCATCACACCAGAAGTCCTGTATCACATCAGAAGTCCCCTATCACACCAGAGGTCCCCCATCACACCAGAGGTCCCCCATCACACCAGAGGACCCCCATCACATCAGAGGACCCCTATTATGTCAGAGGTCCCCCATCACACCAGAGGTCTCCCCCATCACATCAGAAGTCCCCATCACACCAGAGGTCCCCATCACACCAGAGGTCCCCATCACACCAGAAGTCCCTTACCACATTAGAAGTCCCCTATCACACCAGAGGTCCAAAATCACATCAGTAGTCCCCCATCCCATTAGAGGTCCCCTATCATACAAGAGGTCCCCCATCACACCAGAAATCCCCCCTGTCCCCTATCACTTTAGAAGTCCCCCATCACATCAGAGGTCCCTTTACATTAGAGCCCACCCTTCACATCAGAGTTTTATAGTCCACCCATTTGACCACCTTACGCTGACTTTCATGGTACTCTGTCCCGTTGCTCCTTGGTCTGTCCTTTACTACCAGCTATAGTTGAGCCTGTGGCTTCCTTCCAGGATGCACTGCTTGGGCCTAGCAGCCATCACTGTAACTGAACACTAATCAAAAGATAGGGGGTGTCACCAGCACCCCATGTGTAAACTGACATTGGGTGTTCTGTATGGCTGCGGCAGAGGACTGAGCAATAGGGGAGCACCGTAAATAACAGTATAGGGTGGTTGGGGGTGTAGGGGGTCCTTTATAGTAATTTAGCCATAAATGGGTAAGGTGGTGGCATCTACTTAAAGGAAAACTCCACTTTCATAAAAAAAACAAAAAAAACAAGCTATAACATATATGATAGGAACACAAGCCTTTTGCTGTTTAAAAGTTTTTGAAAAGGACTTTTCCATTTCTATTCGCAGCTGTTAAAAAGTTTCGGCATTGTCGGTATTTCATACATTGTACACAGAACACCCCTAAAAATATACATTTCTGATGGTGTGATTGGCTTGCCCACTTGTTGTCCTCTCACTGGGGGCTGATCATGTGACTATAGCAGCCAGACCCTCCCACCTAGCACCCAACAAGGGACTGGATTGCATGTCTCAGCATCTACAGAACAGAAGCAGGTAACAGCCTATATCAAATTTGCTAAATTCCTGCCCATATAATGCATAGACACAGGTTAATCAAGACTGCAATGCTTGTTAGGATATACTTAAAATGAAAATGTCACTATGCTAACACATTCTTTTTCATTATCACACTACACCCCTGTGCTCACCATCGCAGCACTCCTTCCAGAAGCGCAGGTCCAGGGCGGGGATGTCACCACAAGGCCGCATGTCCCGGGGAAAGACAGCCACTTGGAACAGATCGTCCTGGACATGCTGAATGTTGTCACCGTTGTCACACAGCACTCGAGCCAGCGATGTCTGTTTTATTTCAGTGAGCTGGGCCGGGGTGAAGACACCAGGGTTTCTGTACCAGAATCTGCATGGGGAAAAGGGGGGAAGACATTTATTTGAGGGCCCATATCATGGCTGACAGACTGGTCAATAAAGCACACCACAGCCTTCTGATTGGACAATGAGTGAGCAACAAAATACTGATGAGCCATCAGCGTCCCCCCTCTGCTCTCTCCTCCTGTCAGCATGTTCCCTGTCAGTACAAAAGCACCATAACTGGGCTGATTGGATTTCCAAGATGCCCCTCCCACTCCCAGTCTAGGTGCTGCTGTGCTGGGAATGGCAAGAACAAATATGCATTAAACCCAACTCCAGGCACTATGATTTCACTATCTTGACCATTTACAAGACACATGGCCGCAGGTAGTTTGAAGATAGCCTGGATGAAATGACTTTACACCCCACATGTATAAAAAGCTAGTGATATCATGGTGCTCAGCGTTAGGCATTTTTGCCGAATCTCCCAGCCCCATCTTACAATATGGAATTTTGCTGAAGTCAGAAATTGTTCTCCATCATAAAATGGCAAAGGGACACACTGTACCTTGAAAACAAAAAAAAAGGAACCACGCTCTTATAACATAAATTACATATCATAAACAAAATAATCTTAATCTAAATGATAAAAAACGCATAAAAATTGTGAAGTCCATGTATACATCCCACACCTGAATAAACGTCCTCAGTGAGTATAGGAAAGGTTTTTCTCCGCCAGCATGCCGACACACTATGCACTCACCGGATTTAATTGACCCTTATTACAGGAATTCAAATTACGCATATTGGAAAATCCAAGATGTCTACATCAGGAATGAATCCAAACCGCTGATGCCATCCATTCAGCATATACAGTATCTGACAAAAGTGAGTACACCCCTCACATTTTTGTAAATATTTTATTTTATATTTTCATGTGACAACACTGAAGAAATTACACTTGTCTACAATGTAAAGTAGTGAGTGTACAGCTTGTATAACAGACCCAAATAAGTTTATCTTGGCCTCATCAGACCACAGGACATGGTTCCAGTAATCCATGTCCTTAGTCTGCGTACACACGAGCGGAATGTCAGACAGAAAAAGTCTGACGGAAGCTTTTCATCGTATATTCCGATTGTGTGTATGCCTCATCTGACTTTTTTTTCTGAAAATTCTGACAGACACAGAAATAGAACATGTTTTAAATATTTACGACGGAACCAATCCCTATCGGGAAAACCGCTCGTCTGTATGCTGTTCGACGAACCAAAAACAACGCATGCTCTGAAGTACGAGACAGAAGCTATTGGCTATTGAACTTCCTATTTCTAGTCCCGTCGTAAGTGCTGTACATCACCGCGTTTTCAACGATCGGACTTTGGTGTGATTGTGTGTATGCACGACCGTTTCAGCGGAACTCCATCGGAAAAAACCTTCGGAGGTTATTCCGAGGGGAAAACCGGTCGTGTGTACGTGGCATTAGTCTGCTTGTCTTCAGCAAACTGTTTGTGGGCTTTCTTGTGCATCATCTTTAGAAGAGGCTTCCTTCTGGGATGACAGCCATGCTGGCCAATTTGATGCACTGTGTGGCATATGGTCTGAGCACTGACAGACTGACCCCCCCCCCCCACCCCTTCAACCTCTGCAGCAATGCTTCAAGCTGTGCAGCAATGCTGGCAGAACTCATACATCTATTTCCCAAAGACAACCTCTGGATATGATGCTGAGCACGCGCACTCAACTTCTTTGGTCAACCATGGTGAGATCTGTTCTGAGTGGAACCTGTCCTGTTAAACCGCTGTATGGTCTTGGCCACCATGCTGCAGCTCAGTTTCAGGGTATTGGCAATCTTCTTATAGCCTAGGCCATCTTTATGTAGAGCAACAATTATTTTTTTTCAGATCCTCTGAAAGCTCTTTGCCATGAGGTGCCATGTTGAACTTCCAGTGACCAGTATGTGAGAGTGGGAGTGATAACACCAAATTTAACACACCTGCTCCCCATTCACACCTGAGACCTTGTAACACTAATGAGTCACAAGACACCGGGGGGGGGGGGTGGCTAATTGGTCCCAATTTGGACAGTTTCACTTAGGGGTGTACTCACTTTTGTTGCTAGTGGTTTAGACATGAATGTGTTGAGTGTGTTGAGTGTTATTTTGAGGGGACAGCAAATTTACACTGTTATACAAGCTGTACACTCACTACTTTACATTGTAGCAAAGTGTCATTTCTTCAGTGTTGTCACATGAAAAGATAGAATAAAATATTTACACAAATGTGAGGGGTGTACTCACTTTTGTGAGATGCTGTATATAGATAGCGTATTCAAAACTCCAGTGTTGTAAGTGGGTAAGGATCGATGTGAGTGTGCAATGTACAGGGATAGGGACAATTGTAGACACTCACTCAGGTTGAACTGGATGGACTGGTGTCTTTATTCAACCTTACTATGTAATTATGTTGCCATATAGTGAGGGAGAGGAAAGGATACTCTCATGGTGCAGTATTTTGAATCATTTATTTAAAAAGAAGGTTGTATTGCACTTACATCAAAGAAGATAGGAATCAGCATGTTTTGCATTGGAATCACCAGTTAGCGCTCCCCCTGCGTTCCATCTGACTGGAAATGACTTATCTCAAAAACTACCCAATGCTGTTTCGTCAGCCTACGTCTGACGTCTTCAGGGGTTACATCGCAATGGTAACCTCTGAAGACGTCAGACATAGGCCGACGAAATGGCATTGGGCAGTGTTTGAGATACATCAATGTAACCCTTGAAGACGTTAGACACAATCTGACGAAACAGCGTTGGGTAGTGTTTGAGATACGTCATTTACGGTCATGAATCTTCCCGATCTTGAATTTTCCCATATGCGTAATTTGACTCCCTGTAATTAAGGTGAGTGCATAGTGTGTCTGCATGCGGGTGGAGAGGAACCTTTCCTATACACACTGAGGACATTTATTCATGTGTGGGATCTAAACATGGACTTCACAATTTTTATGTATCTTTGTGATTTAAAAGAAGATGTTTTTGTTTATTCACTATGGTAATTTATTATATAAGAGTGTGGTGCCTTTGTTTTTTTTTTACACTTTACAACACGCAGCTCTTTATTGTGATTTATTTATTTGTCTTTTGGTTACTGTTTTGCGTACCTATTGGTTCCTATATTTTCTTGCACACTGTACCTGTCTCCATCCCGAAGCCTCTTAAACTGAGTGACCAGAAGGCACATGAGAGTTGGGCCAACACGGGACCCTGGGATAAGATCCTCCACAATCAGGGCCGGAAATAGATCCACATTTTTGGGCGTTCCGTACAAACTGCAGATCAGTAAGAACATTGATGAGAAAAAGAGATACAAAGTCTTCCAAAAATATATTTTACAATAATGTTATATAACAACAAAAAAGTTCTTGACGCAAACTCCTACTTGGACTGAGTAATAGGTTTGCTTTGCAGCAGGCACCACTAGGAGTTTACACTTACCTTCCCTACCAGCAAAGCTCATCCACAATATCAAGATATGGTGAAACAACTGACCGCACCCAGCTTTCCCCGGTGCAGAGCTCAGAGCAAGACCAACCAATCACCAAGTCAGCATTACAAGAGGAAGAGGGGTGTGTATAACATGTTTAGGCTTTATGATCCTTGACAGCTGCAAAATAATTCCCACAACGGCAGTTCAGAAAAGTAAGTTTTCTTTTCCAGTGGTGCCTGCAGTGGAACCTCTTACTTTGCCTTCTCCAGACTTAGTACAGGTTAACTAGGTATTATTTGTGAACAGGTTAAAGCTCAACTCCAGTCCCACTGGAGATTTAAAAAAAAAAACCTGTGGCTGCAATATTCACCTTCAATCCAGAGTTGTCCCCGTTCTCCACCTAGCTCTCAATGATGCCCAGCATTACTCATACCAGTAGACTAAGAATAGAGAGACAATGCAAGGTATTATGGACTTGCTCACCAGAGGGGGGCATCACCGCAACGCCTGCACTCTGTGTATTGATGCAGAGAGCAGAGCCAATATGGTCATGTCACCTCCACTTTCTGCATCTTTCGGGCCCACAATGAGAAGATGGAGGAAGGTGAGGCACCATGTCACATGACCACCCCGAAAACATTAAAAAAGGCCAAGCATCCTGGAGTTGATCTTATAAAGCCCCGTACACATTAACGGAAATCCCGCCAGAAAAAGACCGATGAGAGCTTTTGGTTGGATATTCTGACCGTGTGTAGGCTCCATTGGACTTTTGCAGTCGGAATCTCTGCCAGCAAAAGATTGAGAGCAGCTTCTCTATTTTTTGCAATGGAAAAAGTTCCAATCGGAAATTCCGATCGTCTGTAGCAATTCTGACGCCCAAAAATTCCTACACATGCTCGAAAACAATTCAATGCATGCTTGGAAGCATTGAATTTCATTTCCTCGACTCGTCGTAGTGTTGTACGTCACCGCGGTTCTTGGCGGTCGAAAGTTCAGAGAACTTGTGTGTGACCGTGTGTATGCAAGCCAAGCTTGAGCGGAATTCCGTCGGAAAAACCATCCAAGATTTTTCAGACGAAAGCTCCGATTGTGTGTACGCGGCATAAGAGTTGACCCTTGTGGTTTACCCTTTACAACTAGACCATTCATAATCTTGATCATGCCTGTTCTCTATCCGGTCACAGTTTAAGTTTTAGTCGTCTTTGACGGTGCCAAAATGCTTTAGAAGCATCTAAATTCACTACATCTACAGCCAATTCTCTGTTTACGCCCTCATAAAATGAAAACAAAATTTAATTAATAACATTGTTCGCTCATAAATCCATGCTGGCTACCACTTATATTATTAATGTCTATTACATACTCTAATGCCGCGTACTCACATTACGTACTCTAATGCTGCCCACTGACAAAGAAATGATCAGTCTATAATTTTAATGGTCGGTTTATATTAACAGCGAGAGACAGAATAACAACAAAAATATCCAGAAAATCGCATTTCAAAAAAGTTATGAATTGATTTGCATTTTAAGGAGTGAAATAAGTATTTGATTCCTTCGAAAAACATGACTTAGTACTTGGTGGCAAAACCCCTTGTTGGTAATCACAGAGTTCAAACATTCTTGTAGTTGGCCACCAGGTTTGCACACATTTTAGAAGGGATTTTGCCCCACTTCTCTTTTGCAGATCCTCTCCAAGTCATTAAAGTTTTGAGGCTGACGTTTGGTAACTCGAACCTCCAGCTCCCTTCACTCCAGGAGCTAGGCCACTCCAGGACCTTAATGTGCATCTGCTTGAGCCACTTCTTTGTTGCCTTGGCCGTGTGTTTTGGGTTATTGTCATGCTGGAAGACCGATCCATGACCCATTTTCAATGCTCTGGCTGAGGGAAGGAGGTTCTCACCCAAGATTTTATGGTACATGGCCCCGTCCATTGTCTCTTTAATGCTGTGAAGTTGTCCTGACCCCTTAGCAGAAAACACCCCCAAGCATAATGTTTCCACCTCCATGTTTGATGGTGGGGATGGTGTTCTTGGGGTCATAGGCAGCATTCCTCCTCCTCCAAACACTGCAAGTTGAGTTGATGCCAAAGAAATTAAAGGAAATGAAGTAGAATTTGGCTCTGTTCAAACCCTGATCTAAATATAATATAATGTGACAGGTGGTAATGGATGGTGACTCAATAAAGCGTGTATAAATGCCCCTAGATATACAACTTGGTGGTCATTAGATGATGCATAGATTCCCAATACCATCTACATAATTAACATAGTTACATAGTTAGTAAGGTTGAATAAAGACACCAGTCCATCCAGTTCAACCTGATTGAGTGTCTACAATTGTCCCTATCCCTGTACATTGTACACACTCACATCGGTCCCTGCTCTCAAGGAGCCCACAATCCAAGGTCCCCATTCATATACTAGGGCCAATTTTTCGACAGAAGCCAATTAACCTACCAGCATGTCTTTGGGGTGTGGGAGGAAACTGAAGTCCCCGGAGGAAGCCCACGCAGGCACAGGGAGATCATGCAAACTCCAGGCAGGTAGTGTCATGTTTGGGATTCGAACTGCTAGCCACTACACCACTGTGCCGCCCCATGAGCATAAACAATAACTGTGATGAAAGTAATAAAAATAAATGTGAAAAATGAACACATATGAATATATAATGATTAATAAAAAATAATAAGTAAATATACCAAATGTGATAAATGTAATAGCAAACGCAATCTAATGCTACAAACCAATTAATCAATGGTGATCTGAAAAAAATATATAGTGCAATTCAATAATCCAAAAATAAATAAATAGGTAAAGTCAATACAAAAATAAAATCAATAAAGTGCTCTTGTGCCAGTGAAGAAACAACACTGATCTAATTCACTTTCCGATAGGTGATCACAGCATGCGTGTTTTATCCATGCTCCTATTGTGGTTGCACTCACCGGAAATTTCCCCCTCCTCCTAGGGTCTGAAACATTCACAGTATATGCCACTGTGTAGCACTCTAGAGACTGTCCCGTCCACGGTGATTTAAAAGTACTCCCATCATGTACCAAATGCCATAAAAAAGAGAGAAATCCCAATAGTATCCCAATAGTGTAATACTGTAACAAACAATTTTATTGCATAAAAGATGTGGAAAGGTACTCACATTCAATTAAACCAGTAAAGCATATAATGCTGACACTACGCCTGTAGCCGGAAGTGATGCAAGGACGTATGCTGACTCCTCCCTACGCGTTTCATCACTCTGATGTTACATAGTCAGGTTGAAAAAAGACAGTCCATCCAGTTCAACCACAAAAAAAATAAAAATAATATCATACAATCCCATATACCCAATTCTATAACCACAGTTGATCCAGAGGAAGGAAAAAAAACCCTGGCAGAGCATCTGGAGCATGATGCTCGATCTTGGTCTCATCTGACACACTTTCACCCAATTCTCTTCTGAATCATTCAGATGTTCATTAGCAAACTTCAGAAGGGTCTGTACATGTGGGAGCTGCAGGATTTCATATTGTGTTACCAATTGTTTTCTTGGTGACTATGGTCCCAGCTGCCTTGAGATCATTGACAAGATTCTCCCATGTAGTTCTGGGCTGATACCTCACCATTCTCATGATCCTTGAAATTCCATGAGGTGAGATCTTGTATGGAGCCCCAGACCGAGGGAGATTGACAATTATTTTGTGTTTCTTTCATTTGCAAAAATTCGCACCAACTGTTGTCTCCCTCTCACCAAGCTGCTTGGTGATGGTCTTGTAGCCCATTCCAGCCTTGTGTAGGTCTACAATCTTGCCCCTGATGTCCTTGGACAGCTCTTTGGTCTTGGCGGAATGATTGGAATCTGATTGAGTGCTTCTGTGGACAGGTGTCTTTTATACAGGTAACAAGCTGAGATTAGGAGCACTCCCTTTAAGAGAGTGCTCCTGATCTCAGCTTGTTACCCTTTTAGAAGACACCTGGGAGCCAGAAATCTTGCTGATTGATAGGGGATCAAATACTTATTTCACTCGTTAAAATGCGAATCAATTTATAACATTTTTGAAATGCGTGTTTTTTTGGATATTTTTGTTGTTATTCTGTTTCTCACTGTTAAAATAAACCTGCTATTAAAATTATAGACTGATGATTTCTTTGTCAGTGGGCAAACGTACAAAATCAACAGGGGATCAATTACTTTTTTCCTCGCTGCATACTTTTCTGAATTTAAAACTGTGCCAGTGTCATCCTCATATTTTCCATCAGCACATCATGGCCATTCATGATAATTTGTATACACAGAGCTAAAAACATATTTCATTGCCTTTTTTACCCTTGATGGGTTTTACTTCCTCTTTATTCCCCTGCAAAGTAAAAGCATAATGCATCGCATACTAGCCCATTATGTGGCACTTACCTGCAAATGAAGCCTGCGATGTCCGAGATGTCCCCGCTTGTGGCCGCATCCATCTTTGCCCGTCTTCCTTCCGGGGGCCACGGTCTCTGGCTTTGTGACTGGGCGGAGCCGCGTGATGTCACTCCTGCGCATGCGTGCAGGAGCCGCCATTAATGGCACACGCTCGGGCCGTTTCTTAACTAAACACGCACCAATGTCAACATTGGCGCACTACAAGGTAAATATCTCCTAAACGGTACATGTTTAAGAGATATTTTCAGTACATATAGGTATGCCTTATTATAGGCTTACCTATATGTAAAAATGTCTCAGGGGGTTTACAACCACTTTAAGTTCTCAGTTTTTGCTCAAACCTGGTATTTTTTCTGATTAATATAAAAACTCTTTAGGGGTATGTATTCACTTTTTTCTATGAATTACTTTTGCACTCCTTGTTAAATTATTTGTAATGCTGAAATGATGAAAATGTTTATTTAATTTTGAGTTTTTTGAGTGACTTACAAAGTGAGCAATACTCAACTTTCCATCTACCTATGCTGCCAAGTGCAACTCTTCTAGGTTGAAAGAATATATAAGAGCTGAGATATTGAAACTATTTATAGCGCCACATCAATTTGTAAATGAAATATTTAGGACGTTTTAATGGGACTTTTAAAACACAAGAACAAATCAAAATATAGAAAAAATATAGAAAAATATTCCAAAGAATAAATCACAGAATACACAAATATATTTGCAAAGCTGATTAGTCTCTACATGTTTCGCCATACAAACTCAGGCTTCTTCAGGAGAACTATTGATATCAAACGTTATGAATATAAATCACTAGAATGAAAAAAAAGACAAAAATCAAACACTTTGAAAAACACAATATGAAATACATCTGACAAATTACAGTTGCGTAGAATATTGTATAGACAAAAATTGGCTTCCGAAGCCGACCTATGTATTCAATGGAAAGTGAAAAAATCCAGAAGTGAATGGATACAAGTGGATCAATTTGATGGTACCATAAACAGAGATAAAATAAATTTCAGAGACAACACGGGAGGTCCATCTAAAGACAATAAAATGGCTATAAATTCATCACTAAATAAAGAAATATATAAACAACCATGTTAATATTGAAAAGGACGCCTACCTCAATTTATCAAATAAAAATGAGGCTAATAATTTCCCGGATAGTACAAGGAGTAGAAAAAAGGTTTAAATGAGAACCTCTATAGATATTGTCGGGGTACCCTTTAAAAATAAAATATCAAAAATTTTGCCTGAAACCAACCAAAATGATATAAACAATTTTGTCTATACAATATTCTACGCAACTGTAATTTGTCAGATGTATTTCATATTGTGTTTTTCAAAGTGTTTGATTTTTGTCTTTTTTTTTTCATTCTAGTGACTATATGCATAACGTCTGATATCAATAGTTCTCCTGAAGAAGCCTGAGTTTGTATGGCGAAACATGTAAAGACTAATCAGCTTTGTAAATATATTTGTGTATTCTGTGATTTATCTTTGGAATATTTATTCTATTTATTTATATTTTTTAATCTATAAAAAAAAAAAATATTTTTAATATATTTTGATTTGTTCTTGCGCTTTAAAAGTCCAATTAAAACGTCAAAATATTTCTTCTAGGTTGAAGTCGAAGTCTGCTCAATGATCTTCTGCATCCAGCTCACTTCCTGGTGTGTCAGATGCCTGGTTTCCCTGCTGTGGTTCCTTTTGCCAACTCCTCCATCTTGCAGTGACGAGGGGCCGGCGGAGGAAACCACAGAGCACAGACACCCCTGGAAGTGTCGAACGCAGAGGATCTTTGAGCAAAGTTCATTCTTCAACCTTAAACAGCTTGGTGATGAGAGCAGCTGTCTTTTCCGGTCAACACCGCTTTTCAACTGTTAAAAATAGTGACCAAGCCCCTCTTGATCAATTGACTTAATTCAGAGGTTTCAACGACTCACCTTCGGAGCTTCTGCCTTACATCCTGGTTCTTGATTTCATTCTTCAGGTCCTCAAAGTCCTGTGCTGAGGTGAGATTGCAGAACATCCTGTAGTCATTGTAGGGTGGAATACCATGGTCCCTGCCACGTTGGATATTGATGGCCGCAAGGTCCAAAGACACAGTATGCACAGCAGCAAAAAGTTTCTCCGTGAGCTCTAGATTGAGTAGTTCTGTGGGGACCCTCATCTTACCAGGCACCCCAAAGAGCCCTCGAAGAATAGGGTCTATCCCCCCCTCCTGGAGCAACCTGAATGGGCTGAAGAAAGCCTTGTGCAGTGGAAGATGGCCTTGTTGGATAGGTTGAAAGGTTTCATTCAGTCGATAGATAATGGGGTTGATCAGGGTGTGCCCAAATCTTAAAGCAGCTGTAGCAAAGGCATTGAAGATTGCGCTGTTGACGTTGGGGTCGTAGCCTTTATACTCCCCCAGCATTCTCATTCCAGGTTCTCCAAGAATTTTTGGAAGCCAATGGTTGAATGTAATGTGCTGCATTTGAGCACCAACAATCTTTCTGGCCTCATGGTAGATCTTATCACTGTTCCAGTGAGGATTAAGCTTCAGTAGATGTTCTGCAATCCGATTATGCTCTCGAAACCATATGGTGTGCATGGCAGTAAGGGCAAGCTGCTCATTAGCTCGATGATCTCCAGCTAGAAAGCACGGGACTGAACTTTCGCTCTCGCCTCGCATGCATTCTGTAGGAGGTCCATGAGCATAAGGCATCATGGGCTTTCCAAAGGTCATCACTCCACCGACTTTCAACAGACCCCTCTGATTTGTCAGATCTCTTAGCTCTAAGGATTCGTGCTCAGAACTCCCGTACACATTGGAGGCATCAATGTAAGCAGTGAGCAGATTGACCTGCTCTCTGTAATAGGCAGAGTCCATAAGAAGAGAGGTCACGCCGCTGCCACAAACTGGGCTGGATCGGGCAAAAAACATGCAGTGTCCATTTTTTAACCGAGGATCCTTCTCAGGCATGCTGATGGGAAAGCATGGAGGGTCATTGGTACACACCTGGCTGCAAGGTGCTCCATCAGAGAATCTGGACATGCCTAGTGCTGGAATGGTCTGGTCTAGATCATGATCCAGAAACTGACCCCACTGCATGAGCATATGTGTGTACTGGGCATCTGGAGTGATGGTCTCTGTGCCAATCATGGTGGTAGACACCAGACGAGGGAGCGGTAAAGGCAGCACACCAGACTCATCTGATGCTCCTCTGGGGTGGTTAAAGCCATTCTGGTAGGCGGGCTTGAGAAGGCGCTGGAAAGCAGTGACAGATGCTCCCCACATTGGATGCCGTAGGTTGTTACATGTACCATCGTAGGTGCGGTAGCGCTGGTGGAAACAAACGTCTGAGCAGTTAGGTGTCCGCCTGTGAGCAGAGCATCCTGAGATGTTGGCAATCATGCTAATGTAGTGTGGGGACACCAGATCCCTGTAGTGATAACCTGTATGGAGTAGAACTGAGAAGGTTATAGTCTCTTAAAACACTAATTTCCCACCCAACCATAATTCTTCTGCACTAACTGAAATACAAAATAAAAGCTGCCCAAATAAAAATAAATTTACAGTTAAATAGTTGGATAGTGGATAGGGTAGGGACAGGGATAGGGATGTTACTGGATACCAGTCTTAGCCTGGACCTCCCTGCAAATTACACTGTAGTTTAGCAATGCAACCTGGTCTAGGACCCACTAGATATTGTATAGGCAAAAGCACACTCATGAGGTCACCCCTGTGCTCCTCCCTCCAGTAATCAGGTTTGCCCAGTTAGATTAACGTTATTGTGAAAGCCCTCTTTGGCTTCCCCGGGTGAGTGCTTTGGTGCATGCTGTTTGGTATACCTCTCTGGAGTTCAGCTTTGACAAGCCGTGGACATTTGGCATGCTAAACACACCCTACAAGCAACATCGCTCTAAATCAGACCATTTCTTTAAAATCATTGACCTACCTGTGCTGTTTAGGTTTTCCGGCAGGCCTTGCTGCACATGTTCCTCTATCAGTTCAAGGGTCCTCTCCAGGATCTCCGCTGCGCGAACAGTTTCAATTGCCTGGGGGTCACGGGGGTAGCGGGACAGTGCAAAGAGATCACTAGGTGACTTTGGTAATCTGTGTAAAGATAATGGTCTCATTTTTGTAGGATGTGCCATAGTGTTCTATTACGACAGCAATGGACAAAAGTTTACGTTAAAGAGGACCTGTACCGTGGAAGCCATGCAAAAAAAAGGTAAGTAGAGAGCCAAAAAAATTGTTATTAGTATTGCCTGTCTTAATGCAGCTGATTTTTTTCCTCATCCTTACTAACTTACCATGGTTTGTTCCATATTACAAATCTGTGGTAGAGGAGTAGTACTCATGAGTAGTAGTACTCATGTGAAAGTGGTCTCCTAGATTGCCAATGGTCTGATAATTAATGAAGGAATAAGAGGCAGCAAGAGAGGAAGGACTGCTCCACAGAAAAGATGAAGCAGGGAGATCCTTGCACTGCGGGTCATTAGATACCGCCACCTCTTCAGCAAGGAGAACAGTGAGCAGCACAGTAGTGGCATCACCCAATATCACTCCAAGTCTGGAGTGCCCAGCAGTCAGGGGCAGCAGTGCCTTAGATCCTAACGCAGTGTGAGGATCTAAGGCGCTGCTGCCCCTGACTGCTGGGCACTCCAGACTTGGAGTGATATTGGGTGATGCCACTACTGTGCTGCTCACTGTTCTCCTTGCTGAAGAGGTGGCGGTATCTAAATGACCTGCAGTGCAATGATGTCCATCTGTGAGGCTGCAGATCAGCAATGCCAAGGCACATTAAGTGCTCTGAATTTTTTTTTAGGAGGAACTCCAGACAAAATGTACATTTTCAGGGTAGTTCTTAAAGGGGCCATTTCTAAATGTTTCATATAAAACAACAAATCACTTTTTGAGTGCAGGCTCATTTTAATATGCCATTGTCACTCAACACAGCATTTCAGGAGACTTGGTTTAAATTTTTGGGGGACCGGGTCACATTAAACTTTACCTTTTCCTTATAACAAGCTTGGAATCAACTATGGCAAATTAAATAACAAAAGTAAAAAAAAAAAAAAAAAACTATAGATAATACATTTTTTTGCGTAAATGAATAATGGAGCGCATAGCATTCTGAAATGCTTGCAGCTATCATTAAGAGGTGATTTATAAAAAGTCTTTTCAAGTGATTTTAGGGTCATGTAAATATCTCACTAGTAGGAGAGAACTTTTGGACATGATAACCAGTTATGAAGCTATGAACATGGGTCTGATTTGCACCTCCAATAAACAGAATTTACACTACAATAACATTTGGCTTGGACTGTTGGAACACCATCTGTTCAGAATTTTATGCTTCATTGCTCAGAGTTCTCCATTCCTATAAACAAATGGGGAACTTTGTTTTTTCTTTCTTTTGCATAAAAACCTCTCTCAGAGCCAATTTGCATTGGGTTGTCCAATTCCCCTTTTGAGATTAAAAACCCTCCATTGTCGATGTTTTAAAGGTTGTTCTAACTGCAGGTTTTATTGCAGCCCATCAATGTTGTACCTGCCAATATACAGTGCATCCGGAACGTATTCACAGAGCTTCACTTTTTCCACATTACACATTACACCCTTATTCCAAAATGGATTAAATTCATTATTTTCCTCAAAATTCTACAAACAATACCCCATGAAATCTTTGCAAATTTATTAAAAATAAAAAAATCCCATGTACATAAGTATTTACAGACTTTACTGTGACACTCAAAATTGATGTCAGATATATCCAGTTTCCACTGAGATCATCATCCTTGAGATGTTTCTACAACTTGATTGGAGTCCACATGTGGTAAATTCAGATGATTGGACAGGATTTGGAAAGGCACACACCTGTCTATATAAGGTCCCACAGTTAACAGCACAAGCCAAGCCATGAAGTCCAAGGATGAAGAAATAGAGATTTGGATGGCCGCACTCCAATATAAAAGGCCTTTACTGTAGAAAATCAAATTCCATAAATAGCAGAGGTACAGGTACCAAAGGAGCTGACATATTTCACACCCTTACTGGTACTTAGTCATAACTAGGGTGGGAAACGCGTCAACTGCTTTTGTATCTGTACCTCTGCTATTTTTAGAATTCAATGCACTAGAATAAAGGCATTTTGTGCGCCCGTCCTAATCTCTCTTTCTTCACCATTATGTGTGCTGAGCTGGCACCCTTCGCCTTCCATGCAAGGAGGGTGCAATCACAAGACCACCACCTGGAGAGGTAAACCTTTCTTTCATGAAGTCCAAGGAATTGTCTATAGACCTCCGAGACAGGATTGTATGGAGGCACAGAACTGGGGAAGGGTACAGAAACATTTCTGTCCCAATATGCACAGTGGCCTCCATCATCTGTAAATGGAAGAAGTTTTGGAACCACCAGGACTCTTCCTAGAGTGGGCCTTCCGACCAAACTGAGCGATCGGGGGAGAAGGGCTTTAGTCAGAGAGGTGAGCAAGAACCCGATGGTCACTCTGACAAAACTCCAGCATTTCTCTGTAGATAGAAGAGAACCTTTCAGAAGAACAACCATCTCTGCAGCACTCCACCAATCAGGCCTGTATGGTAGAGTGGCCAGACAGAAGCCACTTCTCAGTAAAAGACACACGACAGCCCACCTGGAATTTTCCAAAAGGCACCTGAAGGACTCTCAGACCAAAGAAACAAAATTCTCTGGTCTGATAAAACAAAGATTGAACTCTTTGGGCTGAATGGCAAGCGTCATGTCTGGAGGAAACCAGGCACCGCTCATCACCTGGCCAATACCATCCCTACAGTGAAGCATGGTGGTGGTAGCATCATGCTTTGGGGATGTTTTTCAGCGTCAGGAACTGGGAGACTAGTCAGAATCGAGGGGAAGGTGAATGCAGCAATGCACAGAGACATCCTTGATGAAAACCTGCTCCAGAGCGCTTGACCTTAAACTGGGGCGAAGGTTCATCTTCCAACAGGACAGCGACCCTAAGCACACAGCCAAGATAACAAACAAGTGGCTACAGGACAACTCAATGAGTGTCCTTGAGTGGCCCAGCCAGAGCCCAGACTTGAACCCAATTGTACATCCTTGGAGAGATCTGAAAATGGCTGTGCACCGACCCTCCCCATCCAACCTGATGGAGCTTGAGAGGTCTTACAAAGAAGAATGAGAGAAACTGCCCAAACATAGGTGTGCCAAGCTTGTAGCATCATACTCAACAAGACTTGAGGTTGTAATTGGTGCCAAAGGAGCTTCAACAAAGTATTGAGCAAAGGCTGTGATACTTATGTACATGGAGTTTTTTTCGTTTTTTATTTTTAATAAATTTGCAAAAAAACGAATTTCTTTCACGTTGTCCTTATGGGGTATTGTTTGTAGAATTTTTAGGAAAATAATGAATTTAATCCATTTTAGAATAAGGCCATACCATAACAAAATGTGGAAAAAGTGATGAGCTGTGAACACTTTCCGGATGCACTTTCTCACTTCTATATAACTTGTATAATATTGTTCTAAATTTACACTAATTATATATTGGGCTGAACAATAAATAGGTGTCATCAATTTGGTCACTTTACCTTTTGAACTGATTTAAATGAAAGAGATCAAACAGCCACATACTGTATAATGGTTGCACACGTGATGAAAAGACCTGCCCAGGAAAGACTAAATCTTCCATACCTAAATAGTGCACAAAGCCAATGAACTGGTGCCTAAAAGTGTATTCTGGTATGATCGCTCCAATGCTGAGCAGTTATAAGTAATCGTTCCCCTGCAGAACAGTTATGAGCGATCCCTCCCCCACTGAGCGGTTATGAGGGATCCCTCCCCCACTGAGCGGTTATGAGGGATCCCTCTACTGCTGAGCAGTTATGAGTGATCCTTCCCCCACTGAGCAGTTATGAGCGATCCCTCCCCCACTGAGCAGTTATGAGCGATCCCTCCCCCACTGAGCAGTTATGAGTGATCCTTCCACCACTGAGCAGTTATGAGTGATCCCTCCACCACTGAGCAGTTATGAGTGATCCTTCCCCCACTAAGCAGTTATGAGTGATCCTTCCCCCACTAAGCAGTTATGAGTGATCCTTCCCCCACTAAGCAGTTATGAGTGATCCTTCCCCCACTAAGCAGTTATGAGTGATCCTTCCCCCACTAAGCAGTTATGAGTGATACTTCCCCCACTAAGCAGTTATGAGTGATCCTTCCCCACTGAGCAGTTATGAGTGATCCTTCCTCCACTGAGCAGTTATGAGTGATCCTTCCCCCACTAAGCAGTTATGAGTGATCCTTCCCCCACTTAGCAGTTATGATTGATCCTTCCCCCACTGAGCAGTTATGAGTGATCCTTCCCCCACTGAGCAGTTATGAGTGATCCTTCCCCCACTGAGCAGTTATGAGTGATCCTTCCCCCGCTGAGCAGTTATGAGTGATCCTTCCCCCACTAAGTAGTTATGAGTGATCCTTCCCCCACTAAGCAGTTATGAGTGATCCTTCCCCCCACTTAGCAGTTATGAGTGATCCCTCCACCACTGAGCAGTTATGAGTGATCCTTCCCCCACTGAGCAGTTATGAGTGATCCTTCCACCACTGAGCAGTTATGAGGGATCCCTCCACCACTGAGCAGTTATGAGTGATCCTTCCCCCACTAAGCAGTTATGAGTGATCCTTCCCCCACTAAGCAGTTATGAGTGATCCTTCCCCCACTTAGCAGTTATGAGCGATCCCTCCACCACTGAGCAGTTATGAGCGATCCTTCCCCCACTAAGCAGTTATGAGTGATCCTTCCCCCACTGAGCAGTTATGAGGGATCCCTCCCCCGCTGAGCAGTTAAAAGAGTTGTAAAGGCAGATTTTTTTTTTATCTTAATGCATTCTATACATTGAGATAAAAAACCTTCTGTGTGCTGCAGCCTCCCCAGCACCTCCTAATTACTTACCTGAGCCCCTTCTCTCTGCAGCGTTGTCCACGAGTGTCTTAGCTGTCCCAGACACTCCTCCTGATTGGCTGAGACACAGCAGTGGTGCCACTGGTTCTTGCAGCTGTCAATCAAAATCAGTCAGCCAATCAGGGGAGAGAGAGGGCGGGCCGGGGCTGCACGTCTGAATGGATACACGGAGCCCTGACAGGGCTCGGGTGCCCCCTATAGAAAGCTGCTTGCTGAGGGGGCACCCTCCAGAAGGAGGGGCCAGGAGAGCAGAAGAGGGACCTGAGAAGAGGAGGATCCGGGCTGCTCTGTGCAAATTCAACTGCACAGAGGAGGTAAGTATAACATGTTTGTTATTTTAAAAAAAATTAAAACTAGCCTTTACAATCATTTTAAGAGGGATCTCTCCCCCGCTGAGCAGTTATGAGTAATCCCAACACTCCTGAGCAGTTACGAAAGATCCATCCCATGCTAAACAGTTCTGAGTGATTCTTCTCCCGCTGAGCAGCTATGAGTGATTCCTCCCCTGCTGAGCAGTTAGGAATAATCCTTTCCCTGCTTAGCAGTTATGAGTGATCCCTCCCATGCTGAGCAGCTATGCGTGATCCCTCCACTGCTGAACCGTTATGAGTGAATCCTCTTCAGCGTAGATATGAGTGATCCATCCTGCACTGAGCAGCTAATAGTGATCCCTTCCCTGCTGAACAGTTATTTAGGATATCTCCCCCACTGAGCTGTTACAAATGATCCCTCCCCCTGTTGCACAGTTATGAACAGTTACCAGTGAATATCTCCCTGCTGAGCAGTTACAACTCATCCCTCCCCTGCAGAGCAGTTACAATTCATCCCTCCCCTGCAGAGCAGTTACAATTCATCCCTCCCCTGCAGAGCAGTTACAATTCATCCCTCCCCTGCAGAGCAGTTACAATTCATCCCTCCCCTGCAGAGCAGTTACAATTCATCCCTCCCCTGCAGAGCAGTTACAACTCATCCCTCCCCTGCAGAGCAGTTACAATTCATCCCTCCCCTGCAGAGCAGTTACAATTCATCCTTCCCCTGCTGAGCAGTTACAGGCAACTCTTCTCCTATTGAGCAGCTACATTTGATCCCCCCCAATGAGCAGTTTAAAGCATTTCCTTCCCTGAGCGGTCACAAGTAGTCCCTCCATTACTAACACAAATGATCCCACCCCCCCACCCCCTTCCCTGAGCAGGAACAAAAGACTGTCCATCCCCCAAGGAGCAAGCATCTGCAGGAATAAACACTAATCAAGGTGTCAGAAATAAAAGCTCTCTTGTGCTGTATTACTCCATCTCAGATCAAGCCCAATATTGTCATAACCGACTGTCGTTGAGTCTGACGGGTTGCTGTGGGGTAACACTGACAGTTCCTATTTTTGACACAGCACTGGTGCTTGCACAAGGAAGGGCTTCTTACCTACGGGGCAGCCACCTGTACCAGTGAGACTCCTCACCTGCTGAACAGGTATCTGTGAGTGGCGTTGAAGCTGCTGTTGACACTTTGGATGGCTTCTCGCAAGGACATCTCCACAAAGGCGTCCCCGAGTCGTGCCGTATCTGGGGAGATGCAGATAATCAGTCGCAGTCGTCATCCTTTGCACAGGATGAATATACAAAAGACAATGGCACAATGGGGGCACAATGGGGGTCGATTTACCAAAACTGGAGAGTGCAAAATCTGGTGCAGCTCTGCATGGTAGCCAATCGGCTTCTAACTTCAGCTTATTTAATTAAGCTTTGACATTAAAAACCTGGAAGCTGATTGGTTTCTGTGAAGAGATGCACCACACTTTGCACTCTCCTGTTTTAGTAAATCAACCCCTTTGTGTATTTCAGAGTCCCTATGACCACAGAACTTTGTGCTCATTTGCATGGCTCTGTATATCTCAAAGAAGAACATAAAACTTGAGATAGGAAACAGCTGGCTTTGGCCTAGGTTGCCTGCTCACAGAGCGTACTTACCTTGTGGCTGCACATACAGCAAGACCGGCACAGAGCTGACCCTCATAGAGCTGGTGGCATGACAATGATACCGCCCACTATCCTTTATCACAGCCCTCTGGATATAGAGAGCCCCTGATTCAAGAACAGTGTGTCGCCCATCATTTGGCAGTTCTTCTCCTAATGACACAAAAACAGATATAGATGAATGTAAAACAACCGATACTGCGGATCATTCAGCGACAAACGGAAACATTCAATTCTTTGGCAACCAATCACGTTTCAGCTTCAGTTCCATAACTTAACTGGAATTTTTTATCCACGTACACACGATCGGATTTTCCGACAACAAATGTTCAATGGAAGATTCATCGGACATTTTGTGTAGGCTCCATGGGACTTTTTTTGTCGGAATTTCCGACAACAAAAATTTGAGATCTGGCTCTCACATTTTCAAACAACAAAATCCGTTGTCGGAAATTCCGATCGTGTGTACACAATTTCCGACGCACACAATATTCCACGTTCCATGCTCGGAATCAAGCAGAAGAGCCGCATTGGCCATTGAACTTAATTTTTCCCGGCTCGTCGTACGTGTTGTACATCACCGCGTTCTTGACGATCAGAATTTCCGACAACATTTCTGCGACCGTGTGTATGCAAGACGAGTTTGAGCCAACATCCGTCGGAAAAAAAAATCCCACGGATTTCGTTGTCGGAATGTCCGATTGTGTGTACACGCCATTACTATGTAACTATACATAGGGTGTTATTTACTGAAGGAAAATCCACTTTGTACTGAAAGTGCACTTGGAAGTAAAGTCGCTGTAGATCCGAGAGGGAAGTGCATGGAAAATAAAAAACAGCATTTTAGCTTGCACATGATTGGATGGAAAAATCTGCAGAGCTTCCCCTCATTTCAGATCTACCCCTTAGATTGAGAGCGACTGCACTTCCAAGTGCACTTGCAGCGCAAAGTGGATTTGCCTTTCGTAAATAACCCCCACTATCTATTAGTACTGCTTGGACCTTGAAAAAGGGGGTACACCCCTAAAGCTTGTCCTGAAAATGTGGGTGGTCGTGCAAATAAAAAAGCATCACAAACGGTACATAATTATTGTTGTTGCAAGTGCACCGATAAGACTACGATGACCTCTGGCCACTATTAGATGAGCGAAGAAAAGATGAAGACATCAGGCTCTAACAGTCCATACAAAGCTTTTCAGTTCAAGTCTTTTAAGGACATCGGAAGCTGTCACGCATTTGCCCCCCCACAGAGAGCTGGCATTTGTACAGGGTTTGGCAGAGAACTCCACCAATCGGCAATCAGCTGAGCCGGGCTCTCTGCCAAATCTGGCGGCATAATAATCAGAGGAATTATCACATGACTACGGAGGCAACTAAGGTTATAGAGGATCTGCACACGATCAGGACTCCCTACTGTTCACATGAGGGCCAAATCATACAGGACAATACAACTTCATGTCATTTATTGTCAGCCCTAAAACCTTCATGCAAAAAGCTAACAGATACAAGATTTTGGCTTTGGAAACCATTGTACCCAAGCAGGGCCATCTTTAATGTAGGTTGGACCCTGGGCAAAAATTTTCTTGCCCCCCCCCCCCATGCAATTTCACTCTCCACCTGCTCTGAGACATACAATAAATAGCAGCTAGACTTAAAATCAGTTTACTGTATCAGATCAGGCAGAAATTGTGATTGGTTGCCAGAGGTTACAGTATATCATTACTGCTTACTGACTGGTTGCTAGAGGTTACAGCACACATTACGGCTCACTGATTAGTTGCTAAAGGTTACAGCAAATTATTTCTGCTTGTTAATTGGTTGCTAGAGATTACTGTGCAGTAATACTGCTCACTGATTGGTTGCTAGAGGTTACAGCACATTATCTCTTCACTGCAGGAGAGCATGATATACATATGACTGCCGCATTTATTTACATATCAATGCTGTTGGCTGCAGCTATTTACTTAGTAGTGCTGCCGCTATTTACATATGAATGCCGGTTATTTACATGTAAACACAGGTCTGCAGGTGAGTCATCTGTACACAACAATAGGGCAGAGCTGGGCAGCATTAGTACCAGCACTTCACACTGAGATATTGGGACACAGCACAGGACTAAACCTTCAAGGGATGGGGGAATTTAAACTGGGATAGTTGGCAAGTATGAGACAGCTGCATTGGGCCCCACAACAATGACATGACCTGGGGCATCTGCCCCTTTTGCCCTGCCTTAAAGAAGGCCCTGTACCCAAATCAAACTAAAATTACGGGTGGAAATTTAATTTTTTTCATTAGATCGCAAAATACCGAACAATACAGTTTAAATCAATAAAAGATGGCTAAGTTCAGATCATTTGAATCTAAATGTATCACAAATTATTACATGTATTGCTACCTTAAATGGGAATTAAAATTAGACAAAATGTACCCTTGCAGTGAGCTCCCACAACCCCCCACCCCCAACCCAAAGGTTAATACAGAACGCTGGGGAAAAAATTGCACTGCATGGGTTACCTGCTTGTTTTCTCTTCGGGTGAACACAGAGCTTATACTCACCCGATCCTTCAATCCTCCTGCAAACGGTGCTCCCCCACGTCCAGTGGTGGACTGTTCCTGCCGTCCTCACTTCCAGAGGCAGTCTATGGGCGTGATGACATCATGAACAGTGCAATGCACAAGACCGCAGGGGGGGCAGGAGAAACAGGAACTGGTCTTAGGCTTGGAGGATTGGTGAATTAGGTGAGTATATCTCTTGACTTTCTAATCCCCTAGACTAGGGTTCTCCAAACGTTATATACAAAGGGCCAGTTTATTGTCCTTCAGACTTTGAGGGGCTGGACTGTGGACAGTAACATTAGACAATGCCCTGGCATCAATGGGAATAAACAATGCCCCATTGTTTGTATTTGAGGGAGGAATATTTCCTTGTTGTTGGCGTCATGGGAAGGAATAGTGCATCGTCATTGGCACACCTCCCAACTTTTGAGATGGGAATGAGGGACACCTATCAGCAAAAGTATTCAGGCATAAGGCACACCCCTTGCCACACCCCCTTAAAGGAGAATTGTACAAAAAACAAGATTGGTTGAACCCACAAGTGCTTTTTTTTTTTACCACTACTATTCCTTTATATTGGCTTTTGGAATTTACAAATGCAGCAATTTGGAAATCAGATGAAAGGTTTAGTGCTGAAAAACACTTTTTGATAGATAAAAAGTGCATTTTATATACATTTTTATTGATCAGACCAAAATGAGGGACAAATGAGGAGAAATGAGGGACAGAGGGACAGAGGCTCCAAATCAGGGACAGTCCCTGTTATTGGTGTCAGTGGGTGGAATAGTGCCCTATTGTTGCTGGTATCACCGACAGTACTTATGCCCCATAGTTGGTGTCAGTGAAAGGAATACTGCACCAAGGACTGGATAAAGTCGAGCAATAGGCCATGTGGTCATCAGGCCGCAGTTTGGAGACCACTGCCCTAGAAAAAAACAAGCAAGTAAAAAAAAATATTCCCGGAGTTCTGTTTTAAAGTAGTTGTAAACCCTTACAACACACTTTTTGCTACAAGTAAGCCTATAATTAGGCTTACCTGTAGCTACCTTGGATATCTTCTAAATATGCACTGTTTAGGAGATATCCCCTGTATTTGCATGTGCCAACGTCATTGGCTCACGTGCACTGAAGAAAACTGAAGCAATGGCAGTACGTGCCGTTGCTTCAGTTAGACTGAGTGATGCCATCGCGGCTCCGGCCAATCACAGCTGTGATTGGCCGGAGCCCAGGATACGCGGAAGTAACTCTGGGAGTGATGTCGCCGGCCAGAGTGGTGAACGAGGACCGTTGCGGAGGCTTCGATCTAAGGTAAGTAATGCATAATGAGCTAGTATGTTATGCATACTAGCTCATTATGCCTTTGTCTTGCAGGTTTTTTATTTCTTTTACTTATTTTTTCGGGGTTTACAACCACTTTAAATGCTTGTTTCGTTTAGGGGTGCAGGGATATGATGTAAAACGTACCTAATTTTTGGATCCGGTAGGCTCTTTCAATCCATGCAATTGATTCAATGCTGCTGCCTCCCTAAGGCACCCTCAGCTGCGGTCGCATTGCTTGCCTCCTTCACGCTCAATGCAGGGCCCCATTGCCAATTTAATAGACCCACCCCAGAAATGTAAAGACTGTTCTGGTCCATGCTCTTCAGGAGAAGGTTAAAATAACCAAGGCAGTGAAGGTGAGGGTCTTACCATCTTTAGTCCACGTTATGACCGGAGCTGGTTGCCCATTGGCAGAACAAAGAAATTCGACATCTCGTCCTTCAGTCACTGTCTGGTCTCTGGGAACCACAGAGAACTTCTGAGGATCTGAAAGTGAAGTGAAGAAATCGGAGGACAGAAAACACATAGCAAAACCATTTAGAAGAAGACCGGATGGGCTCTGTGACTTTGACACGCAGAGCTAGTCCCAATAGACTGGAATATCTCTTCAGATCAATATTGTAATCAATATATTTGCTGTATGGCGTTGTATTTTCTCACCTTGTATGATGATGGACGCAGAAGCCTGGACGCTGCCCTCGCTGTTGCTGGCGTGACACTGATAGAGCCCCTGGTCCGTGGCGGTGAGGTTCTGAATGTACAGACCTCCAGAACTTGTGATGGTAAAGCGCCCGTTATTGGGAATCGCTTCCCCATTTTCCGTGGTCCATGTAATTTTCGGCTGGGGGTCCCCAGAGACGCCGCACTCCAGGGTGATGCTTCCATCTACAAGAGCTTCCGTGGTTTGTGGATGGATTATAAACACCGGCTTGGCTGAGGAGGCAAAAAGATTTGACTAAGAACCTTCGATGACAGAGCAGTCAGCGGCCTACAGATCACATTGAGAATGAAAATATACTGTCCGTGTTTTATAAAGCGTAGTGCTTGGGCAGCAAAGCTGGCTATACACCTCATATTCCCACTGTATAACCTTGTTTTGATTCATGACCAACCATATACAGACTGGATAAAAACGGGGGACATTGTTAAATTATAGGGGAGCTTCAACCCACCCATGAGCTTTACATTCTACATGCCACTTACCTTTGTAGATCCTATATGCAGGATAAATATACTCACAAACTCAGCAAATCCTGAATTGTCTTTTTTTCCCCTGCTACACCTCCCATCTTGCATCTTCCATTATTGTGAGCATCCCAGGCTTAGTCCGTAGGGTTCAATATTGAGTTACCTACCCTTTGCAGCTATAACAGCTTCAACTCTTCTGGGAAGGCCGTCCACAAGGTTTAGGGGTGTCTATGGGAATGTTTGACTATTCTTCCAGAAGAGCATTTGTGAGGTCAAGCACTGGTGTGGACAAGAAGGCCTGGCTCAAAGTCTCCACTCTAATTCATCCCAAAAGAGTTCTATCGGGTTGAGGTCAGGACTCGCTCATCCATGTCTTTATGGACCATTCTTTGTGCAGTGGTGCGCAGTCATGTTGGAACAGGAAGGGACCATCCCCAAACTGTTCCCACAAAGTTGGGAGTATGATTGTCCAAAATGTCTTGGTATGCTGACGCATTAAGAGTTTCCTTCACTGGAACTAAGGGGACAAGCCCAACCCATGAAAAACAACCCCACACACCATAATCCCCCCTCCACCAAATGATTTGGACCAGTGCACAAAGCAAGGTCCAAAAAGACATGGATGAGGGAGTTTTGGCTCGAGGAATTTGATTTCAACCCGACAGAACACCTTTGGGATGAATTAGAGCTGAGACTACAAGCCAGGCCTTCTCATCTAACATCAGTGCCTGCCCTAACAAATGCGCTTCTGAAAGAATAGTCAAACATTCCCATAGACACACTCCTAAACCTTGTGGACGGCCTTCCCAGAAGAGTTGAAATGTTATAGCTGCAAAGGGTGGGCCAACTCAATACTGAACCTACGGACTAAGACTGGGATGCCCTTAACTTTCATGTGCGTGGTAAATATGGTGTCCCAATACTTTTGGTAATATAGTGTGTGTATATATATATATATCACAGGAGGCTGCGGGTGGCCCATATGTGTTATCCTTACCAAGGCAAGTAACTTCGAAAAGAGGGAGGGGAGCACTAAAATAAATGGCCCATCAGATTGTACAATCTCCTTTTTACAGTGAAGGAGAAAGTATTTGATCCCCTGCTGATTTTGTATGTTTGCCCACTGACAAAGAAATGATCAGTCTATAATTGTAATGGTAAGTTTATTTTAACAGGGAGAGACAGAATAACAAGAAGAATATCCTGAAAAACGCATTTAAAAAAAATTATAAATTGATTTGCATTTTAATGAGTGAAATAATTATTTGACCCCTTCGCAAAACATGACTTGACATGGCGGCAAAACCCTTGTTGGCAGTCACAGAGGTCAGACGGTTCTTGTAGTTGGCCACCAGGTTTGCACACATCTCAGGAGGGATTTTGTCCCGCTCCTCTTTACAGATCTACAAGTCATTAAGGTTTCGAGGCTGACATTTGGTAACTCGAACCTTCAGCTCCCTCCACATATTTTCTATGGGATAAAGATTTGGAGACTGAATAGGCCACTCCAGGACCTTAATCTGCTTCTTCTTGAGCCACTCCTTTGTTGCCTTGGCTGTGTGTTTTGGGTCATTGTCATGCTGGAAGACTCATCCACGACCCATTTTCAATGCCCTGGCTACGGGAAATTAGGTTCTTACCCAAGATTTGATGGTACATGGCCCTGTCCATCGTCCCTATAATGCTGTGAAGTTGTCCTGTCCTATTAGCAGAAAAACCCCCCCAAAGCATAATGTTTCCACCTCCATGTATGATGGTGAGGATGGTGTTCTTGGGGTCATAGGCAGCATTCCTCCTGCTCCAAACACGGCGAGTTGATGCCAAAGAGCTCGATTTTGGTCTCATCTGACCACAACACTCACCCAGTTCTTCTCTGAATCATTTAGATGTTCATTAGCAAACTTCAGACGGACCTGTACATGTGTTTTCTTGAGCAGGGGGACCTTGGGGGAGCTGCAGGATTTCAGGCCTTCACGGCGTAGTGTGTTACCAATTGTTTTCTTGGTGACTATGGTCCCAGCTGCCTTGAGATCATTGACAAGATTCTCCCGTATAGTTCTGGGCTGATTCCTCACCATTCTCATGATCATTGAAATTCCACGAGGTGAGATCTTCCATGGAGCCTCAGACCAAAGGAGATTTTTTTGTTTCTTCCATTTGCGAATAATCGCACCAACTGTTGTCACCCTCTCACCAAGTTGCTTGGCAATAGTCTTGTAGCCCATTCCAGCCTTGTGTAGGTCTACAATCTTGCCCCTGACATCCTTGGAGAGCTCTTTGGTCTTGGCCACGGTGGAATGATTGGAATCTGATTAATTGATTGTTTCTGTGGACAGGTGTCTTTTATACAGATAACAAGCTGAGATTAGGAGAACTACCTTTAAGAGAGTGCTCCTAATCTCAGCTCGTTACCTATATAGAAGACACATGAGAGCCAGAAATCTTGTTGATTGATAGGGGGTCACATAACTTTTTTGAAAATGCATTTTTCGGGATATTTTTGTTGTTATTCTGTCTCTCACTGTTAAGATAAACCGACCATTAAAATTATAGACTGATCATTTCTTTGTCAACGAGCAAACGTACAAAATCAGCAGGGGGTCAAATACTTTTTCCCTCACTGAAATCACTCTATCTACGGAAGTGGTCCCCAACTTCAGTCCTCAAGTACCCCTCAACAGGTCATGTTTTCAGGAGTTCCTTCACCTTGCACAAGTGTTTTAGATCAATGTCCAAGGCTTGGTATGTACGAGACCTATTTTATCCAAGGGAAATTTCCAAAACAGGGCCTGTTGGGGGTACTTGAGGTTGGAAAACACTAATCTATAGGTACATATTCAGGTTTAGGCCCTTACATTGCAAAACAATTGGGAAATTTAAAGGTGACTGTACAGGGATTGTTCAATTAGATTGTGGCATATAAACAGTGCTGGGACAAGATAGTCCAGTGCCCAAGGCAAAGGTGACAAATTTCATCCCCCCCCCCCCCCCCCCCCGATATGTGCAAGCTTAAGAGGAGGAGAGCGAGAGCACAGCCTGCACCTCCTCCCGGCTCTCTTCTTTTCTCCTTGCTGCTTCCAGCGCTGGGCTGACAGAAGTAGTGATGTGGCTCTCACTACTCCTGTCAGCTGTAGATATCGGTATTTCTTAACCTTGTTATGCAGTGAAAAGGACCTCTCTTTCTCCCTTTCTTCCATTGCTGCTCTCAAACGCCATTACATAGTTTCAGCCTGCCAAAACCATAGATGTTCCACCTCATTAGAGAACCCATGAGAAATATAAACATGGGTGCACCTGCGTTTTTTAATCGACTCATAAGTGTAGAAGACGTTACTCACATCGGCTGCCAGAGTAGCGCAAGACCGCCTCTTGAGTGCGCACCTCCCCGGCGATGTTCTTGGCCGCACACTGATATATCCCTTTATCCGACTCCTGCGTGTTCTGGATCATCAATGTCCCATCATGCAACAGATGCAGTCTCCCATCGAAACTCATATCGATCTCATTGCTGGTGGGGAAAAAGAGTGTTGGATAGTAACATGGAAATATATGTGCCTCCATTCCCTTTTTCCTTTATCAGCATTTTTTTCAATTTTCATAAAATATGGATATTTGGTAACTCGGTGCCCCGTAGTATATACACATGAATAATTGAGTAGATTAAAATCAGACAAACACCCATTGGACCCTCTCACAAATCTAGTTAATTCAAAATATCTAAAACCCAATCAAATTTTGGACAGAACAGGAAACTTGTAATGCCCCATACACACGGTCGGACATTCCGACTACAAAATCCGCCAGATTTTTTCCAAGCGGATTTTGGCCGAAACTGGTCTTGCATACACACGGTCGCACAAAGTTGTCGGAAAATCCGATCGTTCGGAACGAGGTGACGTACAAAACGTACAACGGGTCTACGTAGAGGCCAGTAGCCAATAGCTTTCGTCTCCAAATTTTTTCTGAGTATGCGTGCCACTTTGTTGCGTCGGAAATTCTCTATACACGATCGGAAAAAGTCCGATCGGATATTGTTGTCGGAAAATTTTAGATCCAGCTCTCAAACTTTTTCCAGAAATTGTAATATGAAGGAGAAGGGATCTCACGGCTCCAGGAGCACACATGCAGGCAGTAAACTGTCTCTTCAGATGGGAAGCCACAGGTGCTGGCTATTACCACTAGCAACAGACGGAAAACAAGCTCTGGACTGCCGCACTCTTCAGAAGACCCCTTTCTTTTATTGGAAAATCACATCACAGCTCAACAAACACAGCGAACAACTACAGCTAGTGCGAAACGTCAGCAATTTTTCCTTGTTCGCTGTGTTTGTTGAGCTGTGATGTGATATTCCAGTAAATGAAAGGGGTCTTCTGAAGAGTGCGGCAGTCCAGAGCTTGTTTTTTGTCTGTCTCAAACTTTTTCCGTTGGAAATTCCGACAGAAAAAGTCCGATAGAGCCCACACACGATCGGATTTTCTGACAACATAATCCGATCGGACTTTTTCCATCGGAATTTCCGACCGTGTGTATGGGGCATAACAGTTGGCTATATCCAAAACCTGTGGCTCCTGGGAACCCAAATATGGGGTTATTTTACATTATGAGACCTCGTACGCCCCTGTGCATGAGCTCATATATATATATAAAAAAGAAACTCCCCCTTAACGCGTTTCATCACATTGTGGCTTGACCATAAGCATCCTTGTGATCAAGCCACAAAGTGGTAAAATGTGTTAAGGAGGACATTTTTTGTTGGGGTGGAGACATTATGGTTGCATAGCGATCATGGATGGTCCAATAAAGTAACTCAGGTGGCACAGTGGTGTAGTGGTTAGCACTCTCACCTAGCAGTAAAAAGGGTCGCTGGTTCGAATCCCAACCACGACACTACATGCCTGGAGTTTGCATGTTCTCCCTGTGCCTGCGTGGGTTTCCTCCGGGTACTCCGGTTTCCTCCCACACTCCAAAGACATGCAGGTAGGTTAATTGGCTTCTGTCCAAAATTGGCCCTAGTATATGAATGGGGACCTTGGATTGTGGGCTCCTTGAGGGTAGGGACCAATGTGAGTGTGCAATGTACATAGAGGTAGACACTCACTCAGGTTGAACTGGATGGACTGGTGTCTTTATTCAACCTTACTAACTATGAAACTATAAGAAAAGCACAGACATTACTAAATGGCGGACCACGGTCTGGATCCGGACTGAGTGAATGTCTAATCTGGACCAATCCGGACTTGCCCTTTAGGAGCCTTTCTACCCACAGCTGTCACCGCTGTCATTCTCACAGAGCCAACAGTTGGAGGCAGGACAGCTCTGGACAGAGGGTGGAGGACGCCCGAGATAACAAGCAGGTGATTAGTTGCACTGATGCAGAGCGGTTGTTGCACAAAACATGCGATTCGGACCTCTGCTTGGAAGAATATTTTACTGATTGGACCTCCGTGAATTTTAATTCCATACCCCTGGACTGGAGTGCGGTCCCTAGTAATCTATTTTCATCCTGTGACAAGTGAAGACGGGCTTTTAGAACCCGCACCCAGGTTCTGGAGATCAAACAAAAGAGCAGGTCTGAAGCGGTGAGTCAGGACTGGGAAACCTCGAACACTCACTTGTTATGTATCCATCTGATGTCAGGCTTGGGATTCCCCTCGGCTCGGCAGATAAAATAAACCGTATTTCCAAGGACGACATGGGCATCTCTGGGCTCCGATACGATTCGAGGCACCTCTGGAGGAAAAGGAGACCCCCATCAAGTTACAGGGTCATTTTTTGGTTGAGAGGAGCCTTTCAATTTATGGTGGAGCAATTTTTATTTATTCACCCATTTCCCTGCTTGTGTGCCCAATCAGATCCCTGCAGTCACTAGTCCAGAAAAAGACAATAGCTAATGGCAGTGCTGGGACAAGGCCAAATAGAGGCCAGGGGGAACATGCAAAACTCCCCCCCCCTGCTCCCTCCAAGATGCATGAGCATTATGTGTCAGCAAAAATAGCCCCCTAAATAATGAAGCACTAATCTACATGCTAACCTCCTAGGCATATATTCCCTCCCCTCCCAGCACAAATCTTTGACCTCCCCCCTCACCCCCCATCCCAGCTCAAATCCTCTCTCCCCAAATCCCCACAGCACACATCCCCCCCCCCCCAAAAAAAAATCATACCTCACAGCACAAATCCTCTGATCCTAAAATCCCCCCCACCCTTCCTTCCTTCCAGCACAGATCACCCCTCCTAACACAAATCCCCCCTCCCCCAAGAGTACTACACCCTTCCCTCCAGTACAAATCACCCCTCCTAACAAAAATTCCCCCCCCCCCCCCAAGAGTACTACACCCTTCCATCCAGCACAAATCCTCTACTCCTCAAATCCCCCCCCCCACGAGTACTACATCCTTCCTTCCAGCACAAACACCCCCCCCCCCCCAGAAGTACTACACCTTTCCTTCCAGCACAAATCCTCTACTCCTCAAATCCCCCCCCCTCCATGAGTACTACATCCTTCCTTCCAGAACAAATCCCCCCCCCCCCCAAGAGTACTACACCCTTCCTTCCAGCACAAATCCTCTACTCCTCAACCCCCCCCCCCCCCCTCTATGAGTACTACATCCTTCCTTCCAGAACAAATCCCCCCCCCTCCAAATTTCCCCTCCTAGCACAAATACTCCCCAATTGTCCCTATTAGCACATATCCTCCGCAAAAAAAAAAAATTTCCCCTCTTAGCACGCGAATCTCCTCCCTCCTCTACCATATCACCCAAATTTCCTCTCATACAATTCACACCCCCAGCTGTCCCCCAAATTCCTCCATCCAAAACAAATTCCCTCCCCCATCTCACATGATACCACAGTGTCCACCCCTTGTCCCCGCCCTGGTTAATGGTGAGAGGAATTGCACAATGGTAGGTTTCCGAGCCCTCATTATTGAAAACAAATCATTCATACTCCATAAATAAATGTGGATGGAGTAAAATATCTCTATCCCCCAAACCAAAGCTTTCAGCTCACCGCAGTTAAACTGATCCTCAGGAAGGGAGCTCACAGACTTCCCTCGCAGATGCGTTGGATGTTCGCAGGTGGCGGCAGTCAGCGTGCTGCTCCTCTCCGTGAACTTCCTCAGAAGGTCCGCCAACCACACCAGCTCACAGTCGCACACCAAAGGGTTGGAGTCCAGGCGTCTGGACGCACACAAAGACAAACTGTAAAAATCCTTTCTGGTGCAGCTCAAAATTTACACTATGCACCCCAGACTATGGGATGTCGTTAAAGAACAACTCCAGGGGCATCCAGGAAATCTCTTTACTCTTTAGCTATAGAAATACTAACGCACACTAGATAACATTTTAATTCTGTCTGGTGATGGCAAAGCCTGCTCTGTATGCTGATGACATGAAGGGGGTTCTTATGTAATCCAAAAGTCAGAAAGAAGCTGGTAGGTGCTATTTAGCAGTTGGGATGGAATCGACCATTAGGCAACAAACAACTTACAGACGTGTCAATGATGGAAGCTGAGAGAAGGTTCCTGGATGAATCCTAGAGATTCGGTTATTGTGCAGGAACCTGCAAAAGAAACACGATATAAAGACAAACCAAAGGGATAAAATTATTCACAAGACCTAAGCTATTGCAACCACTTACAGCCTCTCCAGCTTTGGCAGATCCCCAAACGTGTCAATGTCCAGAGCCTCCAGGCTGTTGAAGTGCAGATACCTGGAACAGGGGAAGACAGATACAGAGCATGGGCTGGGTGAACTTCACGCCTACCATGCTATGACAGTGGCCAAACTCCGATTTGCATCTACAAATGGCCACACAACATAACAAGGAAATACTACAACTCTATCTATAAGTGAAAAATTGGTGTAAACGGGCAAAAAGTTCAAACTTTTGTTTCTGTGCGTGTCCACTGGTCTGCAAAGGCCGAGTTCCGGTTTATAAAAACTACGGAACTGGAACTCTCGTGCAGAAAAGCACATCTTTATTAAAGAGGAAGTAAACCCTGATGAGTTTACTTCCTCTTTCATTCCCTGCAAAGGCAAAGCATAATGGACTACTGTGCATCGCATAGTAGTCCATTATGTGTCACTTACCTGACACAGGAGCCAGCGAAGTCGCCGCTGTCCCCTGTAGTCCGCCGCATCCATCTTGTTGGTGGGGTCTCGCAGCTCCGCCGCTGTCATTCGGCGAAGCCGCGATGACGTCACTCCCGCGCATGCGCACGGGAGCCGACACACGCGGCAGCTCCGTTGTTGAGAATGCCGCGCTCAGTGCGCCTGCGTGCCGCTGTCTACGGCGCATGCGCCGTAGACAGCAGTGCCCGTTTTCGGGCAAATATCTCCTAAACCATACAGGTTTAGGAGATATTTCTTGGACCTACAGGTAAGCCTTAATCTAGGCTTACCTGTAGGTCAAAGTGGTTTGTAAGGGTTTACAACCACTTTAAAGTATATGCAAAACCAGAAGGTTCCTTTTTTTCGTTTTGGATAGAGTAGGGAAGGGTTAGAACCCATCAGTTTACTTTTTATTGTCCTCTTGGAGATGTAACAGAGGGACAGAGGAGATCAGTTGCCTTACATTAGCAGATCCAATAATCCATGATAAAAAAATAAAATACATTTTATATATATATATATATATATATATATATATATATATATATATATATATATATATATATATATATATATATATAGCCCACTCAATGAAATAAAAATGAGAGATAAAATCTAAATGGCCTCACTACCAATAGAGACAATTTTACAGAACCTTCAATAGACTTTAGTATATTGGTGTAAACAGGGAAAACCTTTTGGATATAAAGATATTTTATAATTAACTTGGATAATACCCATCATAATCTCCAACCAAGAAACACCATGGGGACTGGATAGGAAAATTATTACCTGAAAAAATCTTTTTACATTTCTTGACTTCCCTTTTGGATTATTTGAAATGTAAATATATATTATATATATATATATATATTTATGGTCGGAGCCCTCCGCTGTAAGAGATATGAAAGAACACATAAACACGTCACAAGACTAACAACATAAAATAGACCTGAGTTGTGCCCTTGGTCTGCTGTAAGGTAAGCCCTGGTGAGCTGGGCGGTGAGCCCTGCTCTGCTGGGCGATATGCCAAGAGAAGGCCGCATACCTTAAGAAAGTAAATGGATGTTTCTGTAGAGAAACGTGTTTTAAGTGAAGTACTCTGAGAAGGGAAATGGGTGGGTGGGTACCTTGCACTGGAACCGACACAGACCGTTGTGGGTGGTCTGATTATATACCCTCCGGGCTCCTCCCATAATTACGGGCCACCATACTGGCCCTCTTATTTATGGTCGGAGCCCTCCGCTGTAAGAGATATGAAAGAACACATAAACACGTCACAAGACTAACAACATAAAATAGACCTGAGTTGTGCCCTTGGTCTGCTGTAAGGTAAGCCCTGGTGAGCTGGGCGGTGAGCCCTGCTCTGCTGGGCGATATGCCAAGAGAAGGCCGCAAAAGATTTGGTGTAGGGAGGTAATTATTAATTTAGGTACAACAAGACACTACGGGGCAAAGTTTCTGAAGGCTCAGGACATTTCCACTTGTGGATTAGAGATGTATCGAGTAAAGCAGGTGGATTCCCGCCTGCCCATCTTTGATCGCGTGGACTGGGACCCCGTTTCGTGAGGCTGCTGATGCTGCTCCAATGCGAAAGAATGTCCAAGAAAATGACCAAGGTCCTGGCCTAATGTGCTCAAAAGGAACCTGACGTGACTAATGAACTGGTTGCTGCCTGGGGTACTAATCGAGAACGGTAGTAATGGGCTGTCCAGCGAGGGATCAAACATATGGGCCAAAAATTGATCTAGGATGGACACGGGGCACCAGGCTTTGAGAGTTTGGAAAGGTTTTATGTCAACCCCTGGACCGGACTATTGTGTTTTGGACACGCTGAGGAGCAAGATGAAGTCTGATGGCGTGTGAGGTGGTGTCTACGTAACACTTTACAACTGGGATGGTGACAGTATTCACTGGGGCGTAAGAAGCTGTAGAAAGCCAGGTAGATGGCTGCTTGAAGGACCAGGCTGAATTTAGCCAAAAGGGGAATGTGACAGGATGAAAGACATGTCTCGGAATATGGCGCTGGTGACGGGTAGCCGTTTGATACTGATTTGGGGTCATTGCCTGTGAATACCACACAACATGGTCTTGACCGTATGGGCGGCGAACAAGACGGTTTGTTAGGATCTCATAAGGGGATGAAATACTGGATGTCAGCTGAGTGGGGTCTTAGGTATTGTGTGACAATGCCAACTGTGTGCGGTGGCATAATATGAAGACCAGGATGTGATGGAGAACTTTTGGTATTGCTCTGGGGTTTGAGGCTAGTAACCTGACATAGAACCTCTAGGCTGCCCGGTAGGCCTTCAGGGTCTTGTGAGATAATGAAAGATTAATAAGGCAGGTAGCATCGTGAAAGTGTTGTTTGAATCCGAGGTTAGCTACGACCAGTGTGGGATAAGAGACATGGTCGGGTCGGTTCCAGGTTCCTGCAAAAAACAACGAAGCAAAGTTAACGGGTAGTGCGTCGGCCAGATTATTGCGTTTGTCTGGGATGTGGACGCATAGGACGTTAGATTGGTGCTGTGGGGATAGTGGCACCAGCCTGCACAGGAAGGCCACAATGGCCAGCTACTAGGACCTCCTTTATTTATAATACTTGCTGTAGCTTGGTTGTCTGTGGCGAACGTCACTGTTTGTCCTGCCCAGTTGTTGCACCAGACTAGAGCTGCTGCGACAATGGGGTAGAGGTCGAACAAAGAGGAGGACTAACTGAACCCAGGAATCAAGAGGATTTCTGACGGCTATGGCCCTATAAACCCAATTTGGCCAAAATTGAGGTGAGGACCTGTGGAGGCTGCGGTGACCATGACTACCTGAGATGAAGAGAGATGCTGAGGGAATACACATTGGCATGCCATTCCAATTTGTGAGAAAATCGACTCTCATGGGCAGATCTGCTATAGCTGGCACATCTTAATTTAAGGATTTAGTCAGGGTCTTTGCCTGGAAGAGAAACACTAAAAGATGGGAGGTAAAAGATCCCCTTGAGTCTGGCTGCTACCTTGGCTGAAAATGAGCAGTGATAGTCAAAGGATGGGCACCCTGCATACTTGTGACCTGCTGCATGCAGATACGGGTCCAATTCTACCCTCCTGTTGGGGTTGCTCTGCCTAGCATATCTCTGACTGTCCCCAAGGCCCGCACAAACTCTGTGACAGTGAGCTTGCGATTAAGTAAAGGGTCTCTGGCCTTCAGGATGACGGAGACATCTCCCCGCGAATATGATTTGTTCTAGGCCAAGTTGTGTACTGCTATGAGGAGGGATGCTAAGTTAACGTCGTTGTCATCCAAGATGTCCTCCTAGATGCCCTGCTAGGACAAGGTGTGCAGGGAAGACGATGGTGCAGAAGTTGGGTGTATCTGTAAGTGAAGGTACGGGAATGACGGTGGTGACTGGAGCTGGTAGGGGCACGGCTGGGCGTACCTCCAGGGCTGTCACTCTGCTTGGACTTCGGCGACTGCTGCTGACAGTGTGGTTACCCAGGAGTGCAGCTGAGTAGTCGCAAAGAAGATAGACTGAAGTGGTGCCTGGAAGGGCTGCCACTGGCGGTGGAAACAGTAGCCTAAAGGCTTGGTTTCCTGGCTGCAGCAGGGTAGGATTTACTCCTGCGACACCGTTCTGCTATGAGCTTATTTTATTTTTATTTTTTAATTAATTGGTCCAAGCTCTTGTGAGACTGTAAACCGCCGCTTGCTGAGCCCGTAAAGGTTGATGGCAGGGCTGAGGCAAAGTCCTCACTGTCTGCCTGCGACATGGCATCAACTAAAAGCAAGGGGGAGTGCGTATGTTTGAGGTAAGTTGCAAAGGTAGGAGGGGATAGTTGCGTTGGGTAGATAAGATGAAAGGCGGAAGGAAACAAGAAGAATAGGACAAGGAACGACAGACATAGTGACAGTTGGTTTGCGCTTGAGCGCTGTTGAGTGTGACTTTAGAAAACTCAAAAGAATGCGTAACAACCGAGGTGAGCCAGGAGGTGACTGGCTAGGTAACCGATAGCTCGGGTGTCAGTCTGTGCTCGGCACAGACTAATGAACCAGAGCGCCCCAGGGCGGACTGGGGTGGGTAGCTGAAGTCTGGTATACTAAGTAGGAATGTTGCGATCTGTAGTTAATTGACGTGGGTTCGGTCTACTAATGCTTGCACTGCCAGCAAGTATGGAGATTAGGCGACCTTGTCTGCGTGTTGAAGGCTTGTGCTTCGAAAACAGAGTGAAGTGCACAGAAGTATGTGACAGTTGCTAACGCCTCAGGAGCAGGTCAAATTCTGTATGTGAAGTAAAAATATGTAGTGAAAGAGTGTTTAAGAGAAAGGGGGAATCCCATTGAACTACACACCTAACTTTATGCACTGGTTGTGAAGTTGACTGGTTGGAGGCGAGAACTGAGTTGACCGGGAGCCTGTAGTAAGGTGACATGAGAATTTCGTTTTGACAATGGGGAATGCAAAGAGCTGTTTGGGGCAAAGCTGGCCCCCTGGTGAAGATGCAAGCCCTCGACAATGGGGTTTTTTTTTTTTTTTTTTTTTTTTTTTTTTTTTTTTTTTGGAAGATACTGTCCAAACCTGGTGCAGGGTGGACTAACTGGTGTACTAACTGGCCTAAAAGGGGAAAGCGACAGAGAAAACGATGAGCAGCCGTGTTGCTACTGGAGACGATGAGTGGCAGTTTGAGCCATTTGCTGAAATGCTTGCAGCGATTGCAAGGAAGCGGCCTTATTTGAATTATAAATTGAATTATGAGGTGAGAATGAATGAATGAATGAATGAGGTGAACAGCTGTGTTGCTACTGGAGACGATGAGTGGCCGTATTAAGCCATTGCAAGAAAGCAGCTTTATTTGAATCTATAAATTTAATTATAAGTGTGTAGGAATGAGGAGAGCAGCCGTTTTGCTACTAGAGATGAGTGGCCGTATTGAGCCATTGCATCGATGCTCGCAGCAGTTGCAAGGAAGCAGCTTTATTTGAAAGGTGAAAGCAATGTTTGCGGATTTATAAGTGTGTAGGTATGAGGTGAACAGCAGTGTTGCTACTGGAGACGATTGGCAGTTTTGAGCCAAATGCAGAAAGACTTGCAGCGATTGCAAGAACGCAGCTTTGTTGAAAGGCGAAAGAAAGGTTATAGAGGAAATGTGATTATGTAGGAATGACCGTGCGCAATACTGAGCAAATTGGTGGAGAGAATTGTGTACGATAATGTATGGATAGACTGAGAAGGTCAAATGTAAGTACTGCTGAATTCGTACAGTCGATGTGACTAGTTTGAACTGGGCTATGGCCATGGAATAGTCTGCGAAAGATTTGACTCATTTGAGTGGGTGATGCAACAGGATTTGGCTTGGTTGCGTTTGGCAAGGACTGGAATCGTTGCGCCGACGCTGCGACTAGACTCGAATCCTCCGTAGATGCGACTGAGAGGCTCGCATATGGGATCCGACCGTATCGCTGAGGATATGGCTGGGTTCGGATTGATTGAATTGTGATGGTGGTTGAAGGGGCTGGTGATTGTCAATGATCCGAAACATAGAAGCGAAGTTGCGACTAGATTCGAAACGGCCGTAGATGCGAGGTGACTACAGGGCTCGTATGACAGATCTGTCAGTGTTGCAGATGATATGGCTGGGTTTGAATCGACTAAATGGTGATGGCGGTTGAAGGGGCTTATGACTGCTGGGGATCCGAAACATAGAAGCAAAGTTGCGACTAGATTTCGAATCGGCCGTAGATGTGAGGGGACTACGGGGTTCGTATGACAGATCTGACCGTATTGCCGATGATATGGCTGGGTTCAAATCAACTAAATGGTGATGACGGTTGAAGGGGCTTGTGATTGCCGAGGATCCGAAACATAGAAGCGAAGTTGCGACTAGATTTCGAATCGGCCGTAGATGCGAGGTGAGTAAGGGGCTTGAATGTCGGATTTGACCGCATCGACCGTGAAGTGATCGGCTCGAGTAAACCCGCGTTGGGTAGAAAGGATGAAATACATGAAAGATGACATAGACTTATGGTGGCGTAAGTGCGACTTTGCAAAACGAACATGATAAACGAACATGATAAGGTAACTATTGGAGTTTAGAAGAGCGGTAACAACAAAGTCCTACCTGCGACAGCGAGTGTGTAGCGGTCCGAGCGTGGGACAATCGATGAAGATATACGACCGATCTCGAAGGTACAACTACGTGGACATGCAGTGAGTTGGCAGAGTCAGCCTCTGCAATGCATTTGACACGAATCAGCTCAAAAATGTATGAGATGAATCTGATATAAATTGGCAGTAAGGAGTATCTGATACGAATTGGTTGTAGAGTGTATGCCATTCCTTACTGTGAAACCAAACACCTATCAACCACCCATCCCCCAGGCTAGTCAAGTGCAGGAAAGACATCAGGTGGGTTTAATTACACCCCAATCAGCCACAGAAACCCATACAAACAATACCTGTTTATCTCAAAAAAGGATGAGAACAGTGAACTTTATAACCAGTGAAGCCTATGGCGAGTGATATTGGAGAACGACCAACAGCGACTCGAAGGCTTGGATCTATGAATGAATCATACGTTTGGTAGAAAGAATTTACGAATGTACTATGCCTGTGCCGAACAATGTCGGGACATGAGTGTCAACAACTCAGAGGTAGGTTTTGCGAAAGGGGTGCAGGATAGTAAGCATGATAAGTCGCAAGTTTGCACATGATATGAAAAGATTCGGATACTACTTATCTGCGACCATGAGCGGGAACCGCCGACGAAGACCACGAATGAAGAAGCCGAAGTGCACCTACGATTGGACGCACGGATAGACGACCGTGAGGGAGCTGAGAAGCGTCGGCCCCTTGATGTGCAGTACCTTGCACTGGAACCGACACAGACCGTTGTGGGTGGTCTGATTATATACCCTCCGGGCTCCTCCCATAATTACGGGCCACCATACTGGCCCTCTTATATATAATATATATATATATATATATATATATATATATATATATATATATATATATTTTTTTTTTTATCATGGATTATTGGATCTAAGAGCATAGTCCTTTTGTTAATATACCCCTCTCTATGGTACCATCATATGATCTTTGTTTTTATTCAACTACGATTGGAACGTTTATGTATTTTCAACTAAAATGCACAGGTCAGCTTTTAGATTCATGTTGTATCTTCATGATAGCCTGTAGAGTGGTAAATTAAAATGTATTTATCAGTGTTTTTATGCTTGTCTTTTCTGATCCTTTTTTATTTTAGTGACTATATGCCTATGCGAGATTAAAAAATTCTCCTGAAGAAGCCTTATGATGTATGGCGAAACATGTTGCAACTGCATATATTGATTCTGTGCTATGTTGTTGTATAAATTTCTAATTATGTACTCTATAAATTGTATTAAAAATTTTATTTTTTATAAAATGGTGTAGTTGCGCTTTAAAAGTCCCATAGAAACTTGGTATTTACTTATTTCAAGTATATTACTAAAAATAATTTTGCAGGGGGTTTAGTTCTGGCAGTCAAATACTCTAGGCAAGTCACTTTTTTTTATTTTATTTCAAAATGTCTTCAAATTATTGACCACGCTATAGCACCTTTAGCTATAGATATAATCCTTTTTAGCAGGGGTTTCCAGAGAACCTGAAAATGATTTCAAGGGTTCATCAGAGGTAAGAAGGTTGAGAAAGGCTGCTCTAGGCAAACTAAAACAAAAGTTTTGGATATACATACCCTAAAATGAGGCAAGGAGGAGCTCAGCTACGAGTAAAGATTACCTGAACTGAATTTATTCTCCTTTGAGAAGAGGCGATGTATTTAAATTTCCAATTGTATACATAATTGGTCCACATAGTGAACATGGTGCAAAGTTGCTACTGGTCACTGTTTTCTCCTGGAGGAAAAACAGTCTAAAGTGGATCTAAAGGCTCAAGGCTTTATTACTTTCATGTCATTAGCTCCCGATGCTGTGAATCACATCCAGTTAGCCAATGAGGAGAGAGAGGAAGAGGGGCCGAGTCGCTGCTGTGTGTGTGAATGGACACGGCAGTGCATCGGCTCGGGGGTGTGCCTGCTTTGATGCCCCCCTATTGCAAGCTGCTTGCTCTGGGGGTACCTGGCAGGAGGGAGGACCCAAAAAGAGGAGGATCGGGGCTGTTCTGTGCGAAACTGCACAGAGCAGGTAAGTAAAACATGTTTTCTATTTTTAAAAAAAGGGTTCTTTAAAGAAACATGGAATAGTCTTCTTCAGGAGATAGTTCTCGCTAACTTAACAGATTGTTTCAAAGAAAGAACTGGATGTGTTCTAAATGTATAAAATATAAATGGCTATGAATATTCATTAGTAACAACACTGTACATTGACGATCCAAGAAGTATCCAATTGACTAAGGGGTACAGGAAGGACTTATTCCCTGTTAAAGCCAATTGGACCATGGTTTATAGGGGTTTTCTGGTCTTCCTCTGGATCAACTGTTGGTTTCGAGTTCTGAAGATGCAAGCTTTACATTTATTGTCAGGATTATGTAATTATGTGCTCTATGCAAACTGTGCCTTGCACAGAATTAAGAGCTGAGAGACTCAGAGGTGATTTTATCTTTTATCACATTATTCTGTACCAACGTGTTCAACTTTTTCAGCCACCAATCACCTGAGAATATGAATCAAATTGGTTGTTGTAAGGCGATAACGCAAGTTACCTCAAGAAAAAAGCCACCAATGTAAGCATAATAACATGATTACGTGGTTAGCAGGCAGAAGGAGCTAAAGACCGGAGGATAACCAGGAGGGGATGTGATTAGAAGGATCCAAGGAGTATCCAACTGACTAAACGGTACAGGAAGGACTTCTTCGCTGTTGGAGCAAATTGGACCATGGTTTAAGGATATAACTTGTGTTCTTAGTAGGGATGAGCTCGGTGTTCGACTCGAACATCGGCCGTTCACCTGTTCGGCAAATTCAGAACTTTGTGGACCGTTCGCACCAAATTCGTGTGGCACGAATGGCCCACAATGCACTACGCCATCGCGGTGCATTGCTGGCTCATGATTGGCCAAGCATGCACTGTGACCCCACATGCCAATCACAGCGCCGGCAGCGAGGAGAGTCATAATTGGCCACAGGCAGGATGTCTGTGGCCAATTATAGCTCAGGGGGTTTAGTACACGCCCCACACTATATAAGACCGCCAGCGTGGCGGCCTTGTTTAGTGTGTTCCGGCGTGCAGGGAAAGAGCTAGATAGGCAGGGACAGTGTGTTCTTTTCTCAGGCATCTGTAGGTGTTAAAGTGGGTGTTGTGCGCCTCCAGCACAGTATACACCTGTATCTTCCCTTTATTGCTGGTGTTCTCTAATACAGGCATCTGCAGGAGTTAAAGTGGGTGCTGTGTGCCTCCAGCACAGTATACACCTGTATCTACCCTTTTTTGCTGGTGTTCTCTAATACAGGCATCTGCAGGAGTTAGTGGGTGTTGTGTGCCTCCAGCACAGCATACACCTGTATCTACCCTTTATTGCTGGTGTTCTCTTAAGCCTTGTACACACGGTCAGAGAATCCGTCGGAATGTGTCCTATCGGACCGTGTCGTCGGATAATCCGACTGTGTGTGGTATGCATCGGACTGATTCCGTCCGAATCTCCGTCGGACCCAATTTTCCAACATGTTGGAAATATTTACCGATCCAAATGGGCCGGTCGGACCTAATCCGATCATGTGTAGAGCATTTTGATCGGACCAAGTGCCACGCATGCTCAGATCAAATTCCTACATCAAAGCTATTGGCTACTAGCCTGAATGTAGTCCTATCATAACGAAATTACGTCATCACGTTCTGAAAGATCGGATTTTTCGCCAACTTTGTCCGACCGTGTGTATGCAACAGTTTCGGACAAGATCCGTCGGACAAAATCCGACGGGCAGAATCTGACGGATTTGGTTGTGGAAATCTCCAACCGTGTGTACAGGGGCTAATACAGGCATCTGCAGGAGTTAAAGTGGGTGTTGTGTGCCTCCAGCACAGTATACACCTGAAGATACCCCTTATTGCTGGTGTTATCTGTTGCATATCTTGCATATTAGCCTTTAAAATTATCACTTTTGATTTCGAACGCTCGAGCCCCATAGATTTTGATAAGGTTCTAAAGTTTGTATGAGTTTTCGGTCCGTTCGAAGGTTCTGGTGCGAACCGAACCGGGGGGGGGGGGGGGGGGGGGTGTTCGGCTCATCCTTAGTTCTTAGTAAGACCATCTTAATGCAAAAGGCCCTTCATACAGTAGCAGAGAATTATAGTGTCCAGACTCTATTAATATGTGGGGAGGTAACATTCTAGCACTTGTAACCACTTTCAACAAGCTTGCAATTACAAAAACAACTGAGTATATTGATGTGGCCTAACACCAGTCTTGCCATATGACAATAAAAACTTGAAAATGAACAATACCAGGCTAAAAGTGGTTGAGAATTATATTAATGCTGATGCTGGCTGCAATACTCACAGTTGTTCCAGAGAGCCCAGTCCATGGAATGCATTCCCCTGTATGCTACGGATTTCATTCTTGTACAGGTATCTGTGAGAAGACGTAAAGGATGAACAGTCTGGATATTTGACCATTAGTAGAAAGAATGATGTTTAAAGGCGAGCAAGAAAGCCAATAAATAAGGAGATTGAGAATAGGGTGCAGTAAGAGGCGTTGGCAAAGAGGAAGGATGTGTTGGAGACCAGGACCTTAGTGATTCAAGGAGGAAAAAAACTCATATGATCAGGGGCACTAAAGGGGAAGGATGGGGTAGTAAGATAAAGAGAGGACAGGACAGGGACTAGCTTTCTGGATAAGAGGTATACAGTGTGTGCATGTGTAAATTGGAAATTTTAAGTCAAAGCGAAGCTAAGTAGAGGGAGGAAAACTAGAACAGTAAAGAAAGACAGAAAAAAGGTGTATGCCAAGGACAAGGGAATAGGAAGGATGGCAAGCAGAAGGAGCTAGAGGTCAGGGTAAGATGATTAGCGGGTTAGCAGGGCGATTGGAGTCAAGGATCCAGGGAGAAGAAGAATAAAGCTCCATACACACTATCAGATTTTCTGCTGATTTTTGTCTTCAGATTTACCAAAACCATGTAGTGAAGGGCCTGCCTGATTGCATCCAAATTGAAACTCCTAAGGTTTGACCTCATATTATATGGTTTTGGTAAATCTGAAGGAAAAAAAAAAATCAGCAGAAAATCTGATAGTGTGTATGGGGCTTCAGCATGAGGGCATGGGTCTAGAAGGAGAGCAAAAAAAAGGGAGCCAGGAACCAGGAGGATGTCAGAAAGAAGAAGCCACCAATTTAGATATAATGATGATGACATGATGACTAAATGGCAGGCAGAAGGAGCCAGAGACTCGGGATAACAAGGAGAGGATGTAACTAGAAGGATAACAACAAGTGTAAGTCAGGTAGCTGGGTAGAGAAAGGAAACCCAAGAGAAGACATGACCAGAGAGGTATCAGGGAGAGGAAGACAGAAAGCAGAGTATAAGATGGAAATAACAGGAGAGGATATGATTAGAAAGGCAAGGAATCTAGAGAAGGTAGAGGCCAGAGTAGATGGAGGAAAACCAGAGCAGGATTTGTCTAGAAGAACAAGGAGAGGAAAGCTAAAGACCAGAAAAGAAGAACCAGGACAGGATAGGATTAGAAGGATAGCAAGGAGAGGAAGACAGAGAGAAGGGTAGAAGACGGAGAACCAGGAAAGGATATGACAAGGAGGGTAGCAAGGAGAGGAAAAGGAAGACCAGGGTAGAAGAAAAAAACCAGGTGAAGATACAGTATGATTAGACACATAGCAAGGAGAGGAAAACCTAGGCAGAGGGAGGATAGCACAGAAGGACAAGGAATCTCTTTCTAGGAAAGGTGAACAGATGACTATGATATTGGGAATAACAATTAGGGATGATCAGAATGATTTTGGCTACATTGATTTTGTCATGAAACTTCCAGGAAACTTCCAGGAAATAGAAACTCTTGTATTTAGGATGTATATATATATATATGTGTATATATATATATATATACACATATATATACACATTCAGTCATATCCCACGTTTAGCTAGCTCTGTGGGCACCGATGTTTGTTTATGAAAGTCTAGTTTATTTATTTTTTTAGTTTTTATTAGTGTTTTTTTGTATTTCTGTTTTTTTTCTCCCCCTTTAGGTGCATTTGGTCATTATTTGTGTTCTGTCACTTTAAAAAAAATAAAAAATCCAAAATAATTTAATAATTTTAAATAGTTGAAAAATACAGCATGCAGCCACTACAGTTAATCAGAATTCTCTTTATAAGGATAATAGTAAAGCCGAAAGCGGAGGAAAGAGAAATATCAGAGAACAGGTCTGACTGACAGATGTTTCAAATTTTCCAATTTCTCAAATGGTTTCTCAGAGAGCCGCTGGATACGGTTGTTGTTCAGCAACCTGCAATAAGCACACAAAAAAGAAATAATTCAAAGCAATGACAGCACAGGCCAGTTCTAATATTTTCAGCCTGAATACAACGCACATGTCATTTATTAAACAATACAAAAATACCTTGCAGGAAGCAGGGGTGTATCTACCACGAGGCAAACAGGGCATATGCTTTAGGGGGCATTTTTCAGGGGCGCGAAGCTGCCCCCAGGCAGAAGGGACAACAGGAGCATGGGCATAGCATCAGGTGACCCCACCCATGCTCAAGGGGGCCCGTGTGGCCTCCCCGTCACTTGAATTTCCATCTACTCAGCAGGAGTCTCCAACCCCCGGCAAGCATGCGAGACATCCACAAAGCCGAGCAGAGGTGTGGCTGGCTACACAGGAGTGTCCTGCCTGCATCCATTCCCATCCTCCCCTCTTAGTAAACAGTATTGAGTATGGTTGGATCTAGGGGGTGGTGCACCTCTCACCCCTCACATGGATGCTGGGCATGGGTCAGTAAAAGTTCCTCACCCATCCTCAGACTGCACTCACACAGCACATGCAGCAGGGCTGCTCCTACTCACACTGCACACAGCTGAGATTCTTGTACAGACATTCTGCAGAGTGTGTAGCTGGCTGTTTTCAGTTCTGACCAATGAAATCCTCAGATCAGAAAGGCAGCAGAGCTGCAATAGCCAGCTACGTACTATGCAGATTGAGGCTGTGTCTGTAAAAGAATCCACCCTTGGCTGTGTGCAGTTGGGGAGGAGCAGCTCTGCTGAGAGCCCTGTCAGCAGTGATCTCATCCTCTGCCCTACTGAACCCTATTCCATGCTCTGATACCCTGCCCTCTGCCCAACTGACCCCTGTCCTCAGCCCTGCATAGCCACCAGAGACCCTGCTGAGCCACCAGAGACCCCACAGAACCACCAGAGACCCTGCATAGCCACCAGAGACCCCGCATAGCCACCAGAGACCCCGCATAGCCACCAAAGACCCCACATAGCCACCAAAGACCCCACATAGCCACCAAAGACCCTACATATCCACCAAAGACCCCTCATAGCCATCAGAGACCCTGCATAGCCATCAGAGACCCTGCATAGTCACCAGAGACCCCGCATAGCCACCAGAGACCCTGCATAGCCACCAGAGACCCTGAATAGCCACAAGAGACCCCACATAGAACCAAAATACACCACTGGTGGGAAGGGAGTGCCCAACCAAAACATTTTTTTTTGAGCTTTGGATGTAGTGGGGAACCCTGTCAGTAATACATAAGGGGCAAGAGAAGCACACTCCCCTAAATACTGTTCAAATCAACAGAACCGCTCAGGAAGAAAGAAAGCTGTTGATTAGAGCGGTGTTCAGGGGGGAGTGTCAGACTGCTGGAGAGCCGAGCAAATGCTTTGTGTGAGAGGACCATGGTCTGACTCTCCTATGTGCTGCCAGCACAGGGCACATTTCAGTACTACGATAAGTAGCAAGGGTTCAATTGACTTCAAAAGTAAGACAGAATATAGATATTCAGCCATTAGATTGTAATCTCTAATGAGCAGGGCCCTCTGACTCCTCTTGTATTGAATTGTATTGTAACTGTACTGTTTGCCCTAATGTTGTAACTCACTGCACAAACTGTTATCACTATATAAATATTGTATAGTAATAATAACAACAACAATAGAACCACACATGGTTTAGTCTGATCTTTCAGGAATCTGCTTTTGTATTCCAATTGCCTTCTAGAAAAAGATGTACACTGCACTGGGCTGTAACCCGTGCAAGGTCTTGGTAGAAGCACGATTGAATAAATCCCCTAAAGGTGTTTCATTGCTGCACAGCGAAATTAATCACTTTTATTTTTTACTGCTACTCAGCAAACAATTGCTTATTCCTTGACAACCCCTAAACTAAATTTCCAAGAAATTCACTCCAGAATGGAACCATGATGAATCAGCTATCACCATAGATACCCAGGCCAAGTCCTTGAAAATCTGGTCCTCATGGATTTCATATTCCCAACCTAACCAAAGAACTTTGAGTCTTTAACCTGACAATTTGGCTCCTTGCACACGAGGCTTATGCCGCGTACACACGATTGGAATTCCGGACAGAAAAAGACAGATGAGAGCTTTTCATCGAAAAATGCGACCGTGTGTATGGTCCATCGGAATTTAGCTGTCTGAATTTCTGCCAGCCAAAAATTGATAGCATGTTCTCAATTTTCCCAACGGAAAAACTTTCTATCGGTAATTACGATCGTGTGTATGCAATTCCGACATGCCAAAAATCACGCATGCTCAGATTCAACTACGAGACAGAAGCTATTGGCTACTGACTATTGAACTTCCTTTTTCTAGTCCCGTCATACATGTTGTACGTCACCGCATTATAAACGATCGGAATTTGATGCGACCTTGTGTAGGCAAGACAGCTTGAGCCGAATTCTGTCGCAATTCCGTCGGGAAAACCATCAGAGTTTTTTCAGACGAGAATTCCGATCGTGTGTACGCGGCATTAGAAAAAAAAATCTGTTCTCTTGGGAGTAAAAAACACTCATATAGAGCACTTTTTGTACAAAGTTTAGATGAGTTTAGTAGAGTTTTACGTCTTTTTCTGCCAGTAAGATCCAGTCAGAAGCGCGAACCAGAAGGGTTTTTTTTTTCCGGCCTCTAAACGTTGAGCTCAAAATATGCCCCTAAACGTCCTAATGTGCATTGACATATAGAATAACCTTGAGGTGCTTCTACAGGCAGAACACAAAACTCTGTAGAACCAACGTTTTTTAAGCCAGTGTGGGTGGAGCCTCCACCAACGAGGCTTGTACAGCAGGGGGAACTACCCGTCCTCACCTCTGCCCCCCCGCCGCCATTTCCTTTCTGATAATATACCCCCCCATTTCTGTAAGTTTGTCTTCTAACTAGCTCTCCTTCCTTCTTTCCTCTCTCTCCTAATTTCTTCCTTTTCTTGCTACTACTTTCCTATCTGATTCAGAACTAAAAACGCCAAACTTATAACATTAGGTGTCCTGTTTATTGATGTTGAGGACTATCACATACCTGTATATACAGTGCCTTGGAAAAGTGTTCACACACCTTGAGATTTTCCACATTTTGTCATGTTACAACCAAAAACGTAAATGTATCTTATTGGGATTTTATGTGATAGACAAACACAAAGTGGCACATAATTGTGCTTGTGAAGTGGAAGGAAAATGATAAATGGTTTTCCAAATGTTTTACAAATAAATATGTGAAAAGTGTGGGGGGCATTTGTATTCTGCCCCCCGGAGTCAATACTTTATAGAATCACCTTTCACTACAATTAAAGCTGCAAGTCTTTTTTTGGGATGTCTCTACCAGCTTTGCACATCTAGAGAGGGACATTTTTGCCCATTCTTTGCAAGTTTGGATGGAGAGCGTCTGTGAACAGCAATTTTCAAGTCTTGCTACAGCTTCTCAATTGGATTTAGGTCTGGACTTTGACTGGGCCATTCTAACACATGAATATGCTTTGATCTAGACCATTCCATTGTAGCTCTGGCTGTATGTTTAGGGTCGTTGTCCTGCTGGAACCTCCCCCCCAGTCTCAAGTCTTTTGCAGACTCTAATGCCCCGTACACACGAGAGGGATTAAGTCTGACAGACTTCCGACGGAGTTCTAGCGGAGTTCCGCCGGAGTTCTGGCGGACTTTTCGACCGAACGGACTTGACCACACACCATCACACCAAACTCCGACGGAGTCGAACGTGATGACGTACGACTGGATTCGACGTAGGAAGTTCATAGACAGTAGCCAATAGCTGCCCTAGCGTCGGTTTTAGTCCGTCGGAGTAGCACACACACGAGCGAATTTTTCGAAGGGGACCGGGTCCGGCGGAGTTCCGTCGGGAAAATTTGAAGCATGCTTCATTTCTAAAGTCCGTCAGACTTTTGCGAAGCTAAAGTCCGTTGCAGCCCACACACGAGCGGATAGTCCGCCGGACTCAGTCCGTCGGAGTTTGGATGTCGAAAAGTCCGCTCGTGTGTACGGGGCATAACAGGTTTTCTTCTAAGATTGCCCTGTATATGGCTCCATCCATCTTCCCATCAACTCTGACCAGCTTCCCTGTCCCTGCTGAAGAAAAGCATCCCCACAACGTGATGCTGCCACCACCATGTTTCACAGTGGGGATGGTGTGTTCAGGGTGATGTGCAGTGTTAGTTTTCCGTCACACATAGCATTTTGTTTTTAGACCAAAAAGTAAAATTTTGGTCTCATCTGACCAGAGAACCTTCTTCCACATGTTTGCTGTGTCCCCCACATGGCTTCTCACAAACTGCAAACAGGACTTCTTATGGCTTTTTTTCAACAATGTCTTTCTTCTTCCTACTCTTCCATAAAGGTCAGATTTGTGGAGAACACGACTAATAGTTGTCCTGTGGACAGATTCTCCCACCTGAGCTGTGGATCTCTGTAGCTTCTCCAGAGTTACCATGGGCCTCTTGGCTGCTTTGCTGCTTAATGCTCTCCTTGCCCAGCCTGTCAGTTTAGGTGGACGGCCATGTCTTGGTAGGTTTGCAGTTGTCCTATACTCTTTCCATTTTTGGATGATGGATTGAACAGTGTTCCGTGAGACGTTCAAAGCTTGGGATATTTTTTTATAACCTAACCCTGCTTTAAACTTCTCCACAACTTTATCCACAATGCTATTTGTTCACTAAGGTTCTCTAACAAACCTCTGCGGGCTTCACAGAACAGCTGTATTCATACTGAGATTAAATGACACACAAGTGGACTCTATTTACTAATTAGGGGACTTTTGAAGGCAACTGGTTCCACTGGATTTTAGTTAGGGGTATCGGAGTAAAGGGGGCTGAATACAAATGCACGATGCACACCACACTATTCACATATTTATTTGTAAAAAATGTTAAAAACCATTTATCATTTTCATTCCACTTCAAAATTATGTGCCACTTTGTGTTAGTCTATCACATAAAATCCCAATAAAATACATTTACGTTTTTGGTTTAAATGTGGAAAATTTCAAGGGGTATAAATACTTTTTCAAGGCTCTGCATCTACGAGGTGTGTCTAAAAAGTTTGGTGAATGGTCTAATATCTCAACAACAGAGGCACATCGAGAAGCGCCATCTAGTGTGGAGTACACGTGACTGTCAGTGTAAACCCACTGTGGCAGTGGAACGTAGTCAGTGTGAGAGGTAGTGCCACAGTGCAATGGAGCCACGAGTGAACATCAAGTTCTCCTAGAAATTGGGGAAAATGGTTGTGGAGGCGCATGAAATGTTGGTGCAAGCGTAATGGGATGGAAGCCGTGAACAGAAAATGTGTTTACCACTGGTTCAAATGCTTTCGTGACGGGATGTAAATGACTGAGGATAAACCACATTCAAGTCGGCCATCAACCCCTGACATGATCGAGCAAGTGCAACAAATGCGGGCTCGCGATTGGCGACTGACTCTGATGGCAGAGGAATTGGGCATTAGCAAGGACATGGTGAGCAGCATCATCCGCAAAGCCTACCATTCTTTACATAGGATTGATTACCATTACTAGAATTCCCATTATTACAGGCCCGGTTGGTAATACCCTGAACCCTGCCCAACGCTCTCATGTCCACGTGGGCTGACACAATCCTACCTTCTGTCCATTAAATAAAGAGAAAGAAAATCAGCATTGCCTTACAGAGTGTGAAGGTTGGGCAGCTTCTGGAGGGCTTCAGAACTGACCTCTCGGATACGGTTAAATCTCAGGTCTCTGCGAAGACAAAAATCAGAGTGGATTATACAGTATATTGCTGCCCTGAATGATGCCAGCTTCCTCAGCAATGGTTTGGGGCATACCACATTTGTGACCATGGAAGCACTGAAATACCATGCATACCCTCTTCTTCAGCACCCTGTATAAAGTAGGAGTATCTACCTATCTGTACACCAAACGTATCTCCAATATCTGTCTATATAGTCAAGCCATGACACAATACAAAGCAACAGTATAAAAAAAAAGCAATTCATGAGCTTTATTCAGCAACATTGCCTAGGCCGAGATGGTGTCACCAGTCTTCTAAAGGTAATAGGGACATTTGCTCAGTCTTCTGTCCTTTGGAACCGAGTGGTCAGTGTGAGAGGTAGTGTAATGCCCCATACACACACGGTCGGATTTTCCGACGGAAATTGTGCGATTGGATCATGTTGTCGAAAAATCCGATCGTGTGTGGGCTCCATTGGACTTTTTCCGTTGGATTTTTCAACGCACAAATTTTGAAAGCAGGATCTAAAATTTTCCGACAACAAAATCCGATCGCATAAATTCCGATCGTGTGTAGACAATTCCGACGGACAAAGTGCCATGCATGCTCAGAATAAACTAAGAGACGAAAGCTATTGGCTACTGGTCCGTTTATAGTCCCAACGTGCGTGTTTCACGTCACCTCGTTCAGAACGATCAGATTTTCCGATAACTTTGTGCGACCGTGTGGAAGCAACACAAGTTTCGGCCAAAATCCGTCGTAAAAAATCCGACGGATTTTGTGGTCGGAATGTCCGACCACGTGTACAGGGCATTACACTTACACAATACTTACCCTATGCACTTAACATGAAAACATTATTTTATTTTCTTGGCGTTTCCTGTCTGGGCTATGCACTCCAACAGATAGCCACTATATCAACTGTTATAAAAAACAAAAAAAAAAACTTAGAAGGGGGAGAAAATAGGAAACAAAAGTGGAAGTGATAACCATAATGGGCAATCAAGTTTCACAATGTGCAAACATTAAGCAAGGCAGGGCCGTCTTTAATATTGATTGGACCCTGGGCATAACTTTTCTTGGACCCCCCCCATAGTTTTGCTCTCCGCCTGCTCTGAGACATATAATAAATAGCAGCTAGACTCACAATCAGTTTACTGAATCAGATCAGGCAGCTATTGCGATTGGTTGCCAGAGGTTACAGTGTATCATTACCGCTCACTGACTGGTTGCTAGAGGTTACAACACATGATTTCTGCTTATTGATTGGTTGCTAGAGATGAATGTGGATATGACCTCAGGGGGGCATGATATACGTATCAATGCCACCGACCGCCCCTATTTACATATGAATGCCGGTAATTTACATTTAAACACGGGGTCTACAGGTGAGTCATCTTTGTCACAACAATAGGGTAGAGCTGATATAAATACAAAGAATTACCGCTCTAAGGTAATGACTTCTCCCAAAACAGCTGTCTCCACAATCCCACAGGGTGCTGGCTCTGTTTGCAACAGGAACTGAAGTAGAAAAGATGTAGCTGGATAGCCGCACTCCAAATTATTCAACTTTATTTCAAAAATGTAATTAAAATCATAGCATCTAGGCTGGCAAACAGACTAACTGCACAGCCGCTGACATGTTTCACACCGAACATGGTGCTTAGTCATAGCTAATGAGCAGAATATATATAATAGGGTAGAGCTGGGCAGCATTAGTAGCAGCACTTCACACTGAGAAATTGGGACACAACGCAGGACTAAAACCTTCGAGGGAATTTAAACCAGGATAGTTGGCAAGTAGGAGGCAGCTGCTTTGGGCCGCACAACAACGACAGGGCCCAGGGCAGCTGCCCCTTTTGTCTTGCCTTCAAAACGGCCCTGAAGCAAGGAATTGGTAAACTGGAGAAAATGCTCCACTTGGGTTCCTGTTTTTAATTATCAACTCCCATATGACAGGTTCTCTTTAAGGAAAACCTCTGCTAAGCACTACTCGGGTCTAATGTGCTTGTAACCCAAGTCCAGTCCAATCAGGACCCTGCATTCTTCAAGATGGCCAACAGTAGCAAACACTGGACATTGGTGCCCAAGCCCTTTTACCACAGCCACTGTACCACAGCCTGGACAGCAATGCCAATTTAAAGCAAAGGCTAGACTTGCATGAAGGAGACAAGCAGAGCTTAGAGGGATTTTTTTCTTAAAGTATACTCAAGCCAAAACTTTTTCCTAGTATTGGATAGAGTTTGGATCAATTAGACCCGTCAGGTCTTTTGTTTCACTTCTGGCGACACAACCCTCTCTTAGACAGCTGTCACCATTTCAGATGCCTTCATTGAAAGGTTCTCCTCTATTCCTGTTCCAGTGACAATTGTAAAATGACTCTATCCAAAATTAAAAAGAAAGTTTTGGGTTTGGATATATTTTAACTTTATTGTGCCAAAGTACTTTGTGGCTGTGCTGACCATAAGAGAAGGTTCAGGATGTATTGCATGGAACATTGGTGTCCAGCTAGGTTTCACCTCCATCCACACGGAATAAACTGTTCCTGGAATCCTGCCATGCTGGACACGGCTACAATGCCGAGCACACACTGCGTCCCTCAGTGTACATAATAAGGATGCGTGCGAACATGAAAACATTCGGTGACATCACCGATAAAGAACTCCATCAATTTCTTCCTAGCAGCACGAAACGCTGGCAGCAAAAGCCATACAGAAGGTCAGAGAAAAGAGCAACGGGTTCCAAGCTGCTTTATGTAAAGGAGAAAATATATTTTGGAAAAAACATATGTAAATTTTGAGACAGCTTGCCTTCCGCCATACTCTGCTCACGCCATACTCTGTGCAGTTTACATACTGCCCCCGTTCAACCCTCTGTACTCCTTTCCCATACATATTGCCCCCTTCCTACCCTCTGTACTCCTCTCATATACATACTGCCCCCATCCTACCCTCTGCACTGCCCTCCTGTACATACTGCCCCTGTCCTACCCTCTGTACTCCTCTCCTGTACATATTACCCTCGTCCTACCCTCTGTACTCCTCTCATATACATACTGCAACCGTCCTACCCTCTGCACTCCTCTCCTGTACATACTGCCCCTGTCCTACCCTCTGTACTCCTCTCCTGTACATACTGGCCCCGTCCTACCCTCTGTACTCATCTCCTGTACATACTGCCCCCGTCCTACCCTCTGTACTCCTCACCTATACATACTGCCCCCGTCCTACCCTTTGTACGCCTCTCCTGTACATACTGCCCCACCTTACCCTCTGTACTCCTCTCCTGTACAAAATGCCCCCTTCATACCCTCTGTACTCCTCTCCTATACATACTGCCACCATCCTACCCTCTGCACTCCTCTCCTGTACATACTGCCCCTGTCTTACCCTCTATATTCCTCTCCTGTACATACTGCCCCCGTCCTACCCTCTGTACTTCTCTCCTGTACATACTGCCCCCCTTCTACCCTCTGTACTCCTCTCCTGTACATACTATCCCATCCTACCCTCTGTACTGCTCTCCTATACATACTGTCCCCATGCTACCCTCCACACTCCTCTCCTGTACATACTGCCCCCCTTCTACCCTCCACACTCCTCTCCTGTACATACTGCCCCCCTTCTACCCTCCACACTCCTCTCCTGTACATACTACCACGTCCTACCCTCCACACTCCTCTCCTGTACATACTACCACGTCCTATCCTCCACACTCCTCTCCTATACATACTGCCCCCGTCCTACCCTCTGTACTTCTCTCCTGTACATACTGCCCCATACTACCCTCTGCACTCCTTTCCTGTACATACTGTCCCTGTCCTATCCTTCACACTCCTTTCCTGTACATACTGCCCCGTCCTACCCTCTGTACTCCTCTCCTGTGCATACTGCCCACAGTCATACCCTCCATACTCCTCTCCTGTATATACTGCTCCCTATTATATCCCCATAATCCTCTCCTGCACATATTACACCCACAATACTTTCCACATTGCCCACAGTCATACCCTCCGCACTCCTCCCCTGTACACACAAGTCATACTATGGCCATGATAAAATAATTGAATATATATGACTCAGTCTGTCAGTAGCAATAACACAGCAGTTTTCATTTTTCTGAGCCCCCCCTGTAACATAGTTCTATTTTTCAGCCAGCAGATCCATGACCTTTCCATTTCCTTCAACATGGTGACAACATTGTTATGCAGTGAGATCAGACAGCAGCGTTGTCACAAAGTGGACATATGAAATCCCAACCAACAGTAGGCAAAAAAATACACCATATATACATAATAAATACTTACCCATCGCATTTAAGCACCCCTAGCAGAGTTATATGGTGACTCCGGTAAATAACGCTTTTTTTCTGGACAGTTTAGCCTGTTACAGGAATTGGAAAAAGAATGTGATCCCTATGCTAAAGAGGGGACCCCAAAAAACAGAACCTGCTGTGTTGGTGCTTCTGACAGCCTGCTTCATATATGTTATTTTTTATTTTGCCCAGACATCTTTCTTTTGTGAAAGTAACATTTATTATAGGCAATCGGAAATGGCTGATCAGAGATTTCTGTTTTAGGGTGAGAGATGTTCTCTAAAATAAAATAATTCCCAAGAGATGAACCAGAAACCTTCAGTTACAGAGCATACAGTAAACAGGAACATTGAGCAGAGCGCCTTCAGATTGAGGGAAGACAGGCCAACATAAACCCCGAGGACCTGACGGGTCTGGCCTGCAATCCCAATGGAACACAGACCTGGAAGGTAAACACTCGAGGAACACAGACCTGGAAGATTAACACTAGAGGAACACAGACCTGGAAGGTTAACACTAGAGGAACCCAGACCTGGAAGGTTAACACTAGAGGAACACAGACCTGGTAGATTAACACTAGAGGAACCCAGACCTGGAAGGTTAACACTAGAGGAACCCAGACCTGGAAGGTTAACACTAGAGGAACCCAGACCTGGTAGATTAACACTAGAGGAACCCAGACCTGGAAGGTTAACACTAGAGGAACCCAGACCTGGAAGGTTAACACTAGAGGAACCCAGACCTGGAAGGTTAACACTAGAGGAACAGACCTGGAAGGTTAACACTAGAGGAACACAGACCTGGAAGGTTAACACTAGAGGAACCCAGACCTGGAAGGTTAACACTAGAGGAACCCAGACCTGGTAGATTAACACTAGAGGAACCCAGACCTGGAAGGTTAACACTAGAGGAACCCAGACCTGGAAGGTTAACACTAGAGGAACCCAGACCTGGAAGGTTAACACTAGAGGAACAGACCTGGTAGATTAACACTAGAGGAACCCAGACCTGGAAGGTTAACACTAGAGGAACCCAGACCTGGAAGGTTAACACTAGAGGAACCCAGACCTGGAAGGTTAACACTAGAGGAACCCAGACCTGGAAGGTTAACAATAGAGGAACAGACCTGGTAGATTAACACTAGAGGAACACAGACCTGGAAGGTTAACAATAGAGGAACATGGAAGGTTAACACTGGAGGAACAGACCTGGTAGATTAACACTAGAGGAACACAGACCTGGAAGGTTAACACTAGAGGAACACAGACCTGGTAGGATAACACTAGAGGAACCCAGACCTGGTAGATTAACACTAGAGGAACACAGACCTGGAAGGTTAACAATAGAGGAACAGACCTGGTAGAGTAACACTAGAGGAACACAGACCTGGAAGGTTAACACTAGAGGAACACAGACCTGGAAGGTTAAGACTAGAGGAACACAGACCTGGTAGATTAACACTAGAGGAACACAGACCTGGAAGGTTAACACTAGAGGAACACAGACCTGGAAGGTTAAGACTAGAGGAACACAGACCTGGTACATTAACACTAGAGGAACACAGACCTGGTAGATTAACACTAGAGGAACCCAGACCTGGTAGATTAACACTAGAGGAACCCAGACCTGGTAGATTAACACTAGAGGAACACAGACCTGGTAGATTAGCACTAGAGGAGCACAGACCTGGTAGATTAACACTAGAGGAACACAGACCTGGTAGATTAGCACTAGAGGAGCACAGACCTGGTAGATTAACACTAGAGGAACACAGACCTGGAAGGTTAACAATAGAGGAACAGACCTGGTAAATTATCACTAGAGGAACACAGACCTGGAAGGTTAACACTAGAGGAACACAGACCTGGGAGATTAACACTAGAGGAACACAGACCTGGGAGATTAACACTAGAGGAACACAGACCTGGGAGATTAACACTAGAGGAACACAGACCTGGGAGATTAACACTAGAGGAACACAGACCTGGGAGATTAACACTAGAGGAACACAGACCTGGGAGATTAACACTAGAGGAACACAGACCTGGTAGATTAACACTAGAGGAACACAGACCTGGAAGGTTAACACTAGGTATTTGCTCCCCCCTGAAAGGTGCCAAATGTGACACCGGAAGGGGGGGAGGAACCGGAAAAACGGACGTTCCATTTTTGGGTGGAACTTCGCTTTAATGTGTGCCCCTGTAAAGGCTTGTTTATACACATGGGGGTGCAGAGGTATAACTAGAACTTTCAGGGCCCCAGTACAAGAAGCCATGAAGGGCTCCCCTGACCCCCGACCAGGGCCCTTCCCTCCGAGCACCGTGGTGGAACTCCAGGGCCCGGTCGCAAGTACGGCCTTTCTCATCCCTGTAGTTCCGCCACTAGTATCAGTGTGTGTTTTTTTTTTTTTGACAATTTTGTAAAAAAAAAATTTACAATTTTTTAGGAGCACCATTGAGGGGGTTTGGTGAGATATCAGGGGGTCTAAATGGACCTCCGATGTTCCACCTTTGAGACAGAGAAGGAGACTGAGGAACACAGCCCTCAATCTGCACAGAATAAATGAACAGGGATAGATCTGTACAGAGCTTCTTGCCCAGTCAAAAACTGAAGCATAGTAAACACAGTTACGAATGGATAAAGTCAGTGACAGATCACCAACTCTCCATTCAGAAAAGAAGGGGCCCATTCTCCCTCCTGACCTTCCCCCCGTGTGGAGAGGGAAGGGTGTCACCTGGCAGAGCTGAGGAGGGTGGGGGCGGGTGGGTGGTCTGGAAAGAGCACACAGGGGCTGGAGAGCACATGGGGGACAGTGGAAGAAAGCTGGATAGGAGAAGCAAAGGGGGCAGCTGCATGTAAAGGTATTGAGCTCTACATTTTCCTCCTGCAGCCACCGAGTCAGCCCACTCCTCCTCCTCTCCCTTCTGCTAGCAAAGGTATGCAGGAGGAAAGATCGATTGCCCCCATCGCTTCTCCTATCCAGGCGTACAGGCAGTGCTAATTTTTCCCTACACACAAGTGAAAGTGCATTTTGCTTTTGCCCCCCCCCCCCCATCTTTCAGCCACTCAGTGCTGGTACTGCTGCCCAACCTCCCTCCCCTTTTCCGGCCACCCTTCACTGATACTACTGTACTCCTCCATCCTTCAGCCACCCTGCATTGATACTACTGTACTCCCCCATCCTTCAGCCACCCTGCACTGGTACTACTGTACTCCCCCATCCTTCAGCCACCCTGCACTGATACTACTGTACTCCCCCATCCTTCAGCCACCCTGCACTGATACTACTGTACTCCCCCATCCTTCAGCCACCCTGCATTGATAATACTGTACTCCCCCATCCTTCAGCCACCCTGCACTGATACTACTGTACTCCCCCATCCTTCAGCCACCCTGCACTGATACTACTGTACTCACCCATCCTTCAGCCATCCTGCACTGATATTACTGTACTCCCCCATCCTTCAGCCACCCTGCACTGATACTACTGTACTCCCCCATCCTTCAGCCACCCTGCACTGATACTACTGTACTCCCCCCATCCTTCAGCCACCCTGCACTGATACTACTGTACTCCCCCATCCTTAAGCCACCCTGCACTGATATTACTGTACTCCCCCATCCTTAAGCCACCCTGCACTGATATTACTGTACTCCCCCATCCTTCAGCCACCTTGCACTTATATTACTGTACTCCCCCATCCTTCAGCCACCCTGCACTGATATTACTATACTCCCCCATCCTTCAGCCACCCTGCACTGATACTACTGTACTCCCCCATCCTTAAGCCACCCTGCACTGATATTACTGTACTCCCCCATCCTTAAGCCACCCTGCACTGATATTACTGTACTCCCCCCATCCTTCAGCCACCCTGCACTGATACTACTGTACTCCCCCATCCTTAAGCCACCCTGCACTGATATTACTGTACTCCCCCATCCTTAAGCCACCCTGCACTGATACTACTGTACTCCCCCATCCTTCAGCCACCCTGCACTGATACTACTGTACTCCCCCATCCTTCAGCCACCTTGCACTGATATTACTGTACTCCCCCATCCTTCAGCCACCCTGCACTGTTACTGCTAGTACAGAACTGTGCAGAAATATATATCCCCCCGTACACTGGTGGTTGGTGTAAATGCTCATATTACATTGGTGTCAGTGTAGAAATCCTTCTTTATATTGGTGGGGGGGGGGGGGGTGTAAAATCCCCTGTTACATGGTGGTCAGTGCAAATTCACCCCTCCCATTGGTGGTCACTGTAGAATCTCCCACTTTATACTTGCCAAAGATTTCCAGCTTTGCTCTACACTATTCAGAATTTGCCACAGTGTACTGCCTCCTAACTAATCCCATCCCCCCACCACTGCCACTGATCCCATTAACCCCCCAGCATTGCCACTAATCACACACCCCCCTCCCCAGCATTGCCACTGATCCCAGGAGTCCTGGGATCTCTAGGAGTTTTCTGCCTATCGATGGGTCCCCACACCTCCCCAGTCCATGGTGTGCAGACAGTGAGGAGATGATGTGCAATAACCTTTGACAATCAATCAGTGAGCAGTAATGATGTGCTCTAAACTCTTGCAACTAATCATTGAGCGGTAAGGATATGTAGCAACCTCTAGTAACCAGTTAGTGAGTGGTAAGGATGCCCAGTAACCTATAGCAACCAATCAGTGAACAGTATTGATGTACAGTAATCTCTAGGAACCAATCAACAAGCAGAAGTCATGTGCTGAACCTCAAGCAAACAATCAGTGAGCTGTAATGTGTGCTGCTACCTCTAACACCCAGTCAGTGAGCGGTAATAATACACTGTAACCTCTGGCAACCAATCACAATCGCTGCCTGGTCTGATTCAATAAACTGATTTTGAGTCTAGCTGCTATTAATTGTATGTCTCAGAGCGTGTGGAGAATGAAATTGCATGGAGGGGGGATGGTCCAAGAAAATGTTTGCCCAGGGTCCAATCAATATTAAAAACGGCCTTGGCACTGACTATGTAACAATGACATTGTTATGATCACTCAGGAGCTGGGATACATACCAGATGTGATCAGCACTGACCATGTAACAATGACATTGTTATGATCACATAGGAGATGGGACATGTGTGGTTAGCTAGTTGAAGGGGCAGTAACTACCCGATCTCAATGGGTCACCCAGTGTCAACTCCTAGCTCCAGAGTCTTCTCCACACCAACTGCCAAATTTCATAAATGATAATAATGGAAAGCAGAAGATTCTATTATATCCATTAACACAGCAGTGACCGGTCCTCTTTACAGCTCCTCCAGCCAGCTCAAAGTGATTACACATGTCACCCTGTCAGCGGCGTTTACGCAAATCGCTGTGGCTCCATCCCAGGAAGACATTCAGATGACGACAGGCGAACTTGTCGCTGCCTTACATCATGCATTCCTGAACATGTCTGGCCTGCGGACAAAAAGCGCTGCGCTCCAGTCTCCAGTCCGTCTGCTTGTAATCATCGTACAGAGCGCAGAACCCGCCGGGAATTCTCTGAGAGACTTATGTTTATGGAGCTGGAGAGCGGAGACGCTACGCAGGTGCTGAACTTATGAACGCCGCGGTCTCGCTGTGTACACCATTACGGGGGGGGGGGGGGGGGGGGGAGGAAGGGGCTTCACCACTACTCCACATACAACTCAAACATAATATTTGTAGAAGGAACTCCCACAACGTTCAACTTTCAACTCTGGTGGCAATGAAAGGGTTTTATATATATATATATATATATATATATATATATATATATATATATATATATATATATATATATATATATATATATATATATATATATATATATATATATATTATATATACACACAGTAAATCTTTTTTTTATTTAAAATGTTGGATGGAGTAGGGAAGGATTGGAACCCCCTGCAGTGTCCCTGCTGGAGATTTATCTCTTTATTTGTCAGTGTCCAGGGCCGATCATTTACAGGTAATCGCTCAATGAGTGATTACATGTGTGTGGCCATGATTAGCTGTAGGGGGGCCATACCTCCCAACTGTCCCTGATTTTGAGGGACTGTCCCTGATTTGGAGCAAATGTCCCTCTGTCCCTCTTTCCTCCTCATTTGTCCCTCATTTTGGTCTGATCTAAAAAGTTGTATATAAAATGCACTTTTTATCTTTCAAAAAGTGTTTCCCAGCGCTAAACCTCCAATCCAATTTCAAAATTGCTGCATTTGTAAAAAAAATTTGGGTTAATTTTCCTCTAAGGGAGCATGACAGGGGGCGTGTCCTATGCCTACATACGTTTGCTAGTAGGTGTCCCTCATTCCCATCTCAGAATGTTGGGAGGTATGGTGGGGACTGTCAGCCTCCCATTGCTGCAGCTAATCACCGGGGGGAACCCCTGCTGGGTCTCCCTCATGTAGTCACTACCGGTCTCATTCACAACTGTGAATGGGGCCTTAAAGCCCCTTTCACGGGCTTTCAGATCAGGTCCGCCTGTCAGTTTTTTAGGTGGACCCGAATGGACCCTCCATTCCCTCCTTTGGAGCGGTGACTTCCACTGCTATCCAATCCGATCCGTGAAATCCACAGGTTTGGATGGGATGAGATGGGAATGGGTGAAAAGGTATAGGCGGTCCATTTTAATCCAATCTCCCCATAGAGGAGAGCGGAGCTCTGACGGGTCCATCTCAGCACAGTGAGCGGAGACGGACCTATCATCCACCTGCTCAGCGGGGACCAACGAATAGATTCCCCCCGCTGAGTAAGGCGGAGTCCGTACATGGACAAGCCCATGTGAAAAGGGCCTAAAGCAGTAAAGTATGTTCACTTTCAAAGTCAATTTTCACTTTATTTACACTTATTTCCTTAAAGTGATTGTAAGGGTTTTTTGCAGCTCATATTGCACAGAGTGGCCCCCGATCCTCCTCTTCTGGGGTTCCCCCGGTGGCTTTCGCGGCTCCTCCCCACATCAGATAACCCCTAGGAGAAGCACTTTCCCTGGGGGTTACCTTGCGGGCGTGCGGTTACCTTGCGTTCATAGACGCGAATGCCTGACTCGGCCCCGCCCCCCGCGTCATTGGATTTGATTGACAGCAGCGGGAGCCAATGCCTGTGTTGCTATCCATCTATCCAATCAGGACATGAGACACTGGCCAGAGCTGGTGTGCTCGTTCCCGTTGCGCAAATTTTGGGGCTCAGGTAAGTATAAGGGGGACTCCGGGGCACTGCTGCATTAAAAAAAAAATTTCACCTCAATGCATAGAATGCATTAAGGTGAAAAACGAGAAAGGTTTACAAGCCCTTTAAGCCCAGGTTCACACCAATGCTGCTCTGAAATGCCACTACTTCAGCGCGATTTCAAAGCCACGGGTCAGTTGCAATTTGCACCTCTGATTTCATTGCGGCTTCATGGAGCAGCGAAATTCTTACAAAGTAGTGCAGGAACCTTCATCAAAGTCGCAGCGACTTGAGTTGCAACAATTTGAACGGTTGCATTGCCGGAAACGGGGTGAACTGTCAAATCGCACCAGTGGGAAAGAGAGCGAAGGCCCGATTCACACCAATGCAGGTTGCAGTTTGCATATTGCAGGTGCATTTTGCGTTTTTTCAATCCATTGAAGTCTATGGAACCAAAAAGCAGAAAAAAAAAGTCCTTGTTCCATAAAATGCACTAGATGTGAACTACATCCATAGGAAACCATGTTAAATGGACGGTAGTGTGTTTCTGCAAAACTGAGGCTGGATTCACACCTATGGCATTTTTAGTGCTTTTTGCATTTTGCATATTTGCACTACAGAACGTGTTCCATAGGAAACCGTGGTACATGGACTGTAGTGCAAATCTGCAAAATGCAAAAAAGCACTAAAAATGCCATAGGTGTGAACCCAGCCTAAGGGAGGGGAATTTTGCTCATTGCAAAGTCCATTTTCTATCCAAGTTATTAAGTCCTCATTCACATCTAAGCAATTTTAAGTGCTTTTTGCAGATGTGCACTATAGGAAACCATGTTAAATGGTCTGTAGAGCAAATCTGCAAAGTGCAAAAAGCACTAAAATTGCCCTGGTGTAAACCAGGCCTAAAACAAAGTGGAGGCGCGCTGGTGTCAATCATCCAATCACGTGCAAGTAATTTATTTTTTTCAGTTATTATTATTTATTTTTTTTGCTTATTTTTAATATTTAAATGAATGCGTGACTGTCATGGTGAACATCGGTGTTCTCGGTGTTCTGGGTCATTGGTTCAGAAAGCTCTGAATCCATGAGGTCACATGTGGAAGAATTTAACAAATTAGGAGCCATGTGTAGCCACACCTCCACAGGTCTAACCCCCACCCCCAACACAAAAAAAATAAAATAAAAATAAATAGCTTGGAACAAAAACTGATAGAATTGTAGCTCACAGCTCCTTTGATGTGGTCGCTGCATTTGTTTTCTTCACACTTTTTTCCCCCTTTGTTGGGAGATCCTGCCTTTAACACATTTCCTGTCCTAGGGTGACAACTGTACTAGGCAGCGCTGTCACCAGTGGTGGCCCGTCCATACAGCCCCCCCACCCCCTTATCCATGCGCCCGGCCCCTAAGCTACATACAAGGCACCAGATGCATGGATTCCAATGGGGGATTTTTTTTTTTTTTTCGAAGCACGTGATTAGAGCCAGAGGATCTAATAGGCTTCAAAAAGGGTGGGCACTGCACCCTGATCCCACCCAGTTGTGTGACAATAGCAAATTAATCTTCGCTATTATCTTCCTGATTCTGCTCCCGGCCAATCAGCAAGCTGAGACCCGATTGGCCGAGAAGAGGAGGAGAGAGATCACTAGGAACAGCTGATCTCACTCTCTTCCCCTGTCAGAAGGGGGATCCGCCTTGTTTACATAGGTAGATCTCCGCTCTCCCACTGTGAGGAGCAATTGCGGGTTTGCCTATGGTCATCGCACCCCACGGGCACGTGCATTGGCTACAGCGCCATGCCACAAGCGCGCGCCCCCCCCCCCCCTGTATCCATCACACGAAACAACGTACATCGTTTAGTGCAATAGAGACACCCAGCCACAGTATATATGCAGTGGGCAGTCTTTAAGTGGTTAACCGGCCCGCTGCACGCCGATATACGTCCTAAGTTTGAAGAGGAATATCGGTGTTATAGCAGCAACTAGCTGCTATAAACCGGGTATCCACTTCTTCGGCCGACGGTCCGCTTTCCGATAATAGTGGTCTCTGCAGCGGATTCACAGCGAGATCACTTTTATCGGAGGTGGGAAAGGGCCCCCTCCCGTCATGCTCCGGTGCCCTCCGCCGTTCACCGGAGCCTTCGGCAGTAGCGGAGGCGATCGGATCTTCTCCCTTGCTGGGTATGGAGATGAGTGAGGGGAAGATGGCCCCCGCCCGTCTCCACATCGTTGCAGGGCGGAAGCGATGTCAAACCATACTTCTGCCCATAGCTCTTAAAAGGACATTTTTTTTTATTTTTCTTTATTGCATTTTAGTGTAAATATGAGGTCTTTTTGACCCCACATCTCATATTGAAGAGGACCTGTCATGCTTTAATTCTATTACTAGGGATGTTTACTTTCCTTGTAATAGGAATAAAAGTGACACAGTGTAAAAAAATGTTTTTAAACGCGCCCCGTCCCGCCAAGCTCACGTGCAGAAGCAACCGCATACGTGAGTAGCGCCCGCATATGAAAATGGTGTTCAAACCACATCTGTGAGGTATTGCCGCGATCCGTAGAGCCAATGCAATAATTCTAGCCCTAGACCTCCTCTGTAACTTAAAACATGCAACCTGTAGAATTTTTAAACTTCGCCTATGGAGATTTTTAAGGGTAAAATTTTGTCGCCATTCCACGAGCGGGCGTAATTTTGAAGAGTGACATGTTGGTTATCAATTTACTAGGCGTAACATTATCTTTCACAATATAAAAAAAAAAAAAATGGGATAACTTTACTGTTGTTTTATTTTTTTAATTCAAAAAATTTATTTTTTTCCCCCCAAAAAAAAAGTGCGCTTGTAAGACCGCTGTGCAAATACGGCGTGACAGAAAGTATTGCAACGGCCACCATTTTATTCTCTAGGTCAGTGATGGCGAACCTTGGCACCCCAGATGTTTTGGAACTACATTTCCCATGATGCTCAACTACACTGCAGAGTGCATGAGCATCATGGGAAATGTAGTTCCAAAACATCTGGGGTGCCAAAGTTCGCCATCACTGCTCTAGGGTGTTAGAAAAATAATTTTATAATGTTAGGGGGTTCTAACTAATTTTCTAGGAAAAAAAAAAAACAGTTTTTGACTTGCAAACAACAAATCTCAAAAAGAGGCTCAGTCCTTAAGTGGTTAAAAAGTCGAATACAATACATTTATATATATATATATATATATATATATATATATATATATATATATATATATATATATATATATAAAAATTAAAAACTGTCCGTTTCTGTTTCGTCAAGTACTTCCTGAATTTTCGGTTTCGATCTAGAATATCCACCACTACTTGTCTGCAGCCACAGGTTGCAGGAAAAAAATTTGCGAGATCCCCCCCCCCAAATCAACACAGTGTTGACAGGGGAATCCCTTCCATGGAGCTATTGTATCCTCCCAGCAGGGGGCGGGGAGAAGACAGTGATTATCTCTAGCGGCTATAGCAGCCTCTAGTGATAATCATATGTGAAATCTGACAGGCTGGTTGTACCCAAGTTGATCGATTAATAATCAGCTTGGGTACATTCAGCCTGCCCATATATGGTTTGAATTTTTGCTGGTTCCTGCTGAACGGGCAAAGATTTGATACGTCTATGGCCAGCCTAAGACAAGAAATGTGTTAGGACTACATAACACCTCCCTCTCTTCTCCATAGCAGGAGGGAGGTGTGTAGTTGCCACAGGAGATAGCAGGGAACAATGCTAACTGATAACAGTCCAGAGGCACAACGCACAGGAAACAATCAGATCACAGGTTTTCTGGCTGTACAGCTATTTTTTTCGGGTATCAAACAGATAATAAAACACTTCCTATTGTAAATTTAACAGAACAAAAAGGAGCAAATAAAAGAAGTTGATTGTTGCAACTCCGAATTGTAAACATGTGCAATTCGCTTAGTTCTGAATTTGTTTAACAAATTTTGACAAATTGGTTCATTTCCGAATTTCCGGCTTACCTACATTTTAAAAACAGAAAAAACACTACTAATATGTCTGTTATTAAAAATCAGATATAAATTTTTTGGCAAAAACAAAAGAAATATTATATATTTTTATTTTATAATATATATACATGTTGCAGTTCTAATAACTGCAACATGTTACTTTAACCGACAATCGCTGTACCCAAATAAAGTTGATGTCCTTTTTTCCCACAAATAGAGCTTTCTTTTGGTGGTATTTGATCACCTCTGCATTTTTTTTTTTTTGTGCTATCAACAAAAGAAGAGCGACGATTTAATAAGAATAAATAATAAAAAAAAAACAATATTTAAATATTATATAATATAATATATAAATATTGTTTTTTTTTTGTTGTTTTTTTTAACTTTTTTGCTATAATACATATCCAATAAAAAAAACTAAAAAAAAAAAAAAATTTTCATCAATAAAATTGATGTCCTTTTTTTCCCACAAATAGAGCTTTCTTTTGGTGGTATTTTATCACCTCTGTGTTTTTTATTTTTTGCGCTATATACAAAAGAAGAGCAACAATTTAAAAAAAAACAAAAACAATATTTTTAAATTTTTGCTATAATACTTATCCAATAAAAAAAAATTGTGTGGACGTGCGACGCTGTACTAAAAATTTTGCGTCAACCGGATTGCACAGATCTGGTTTGGCGCTGCGCCGTTACACATGTTCTCGTAAAGACGTACAATTATACAATAAATATGAGAATGGGACTTACAGGATGCTGGTGTGGACGGGCACCTCCGGGATGGCGTCGAGCATCAGATGCATGCACCTGACGGTGGAGCGGAAGCACAGGCATCGGCTGGGGCAGGACAGGACCTGCTGAGGGGTGAGAAGAAGGAAGAGCAGGCAATATAACGGCCAAGGCATGGTGACAAGTGTGTGCTGTGCAGCTCTGCTGAGCCAGCCACCCTCCCCGACTCCCAGCCTGTGTAGGAGGGAGCTGCTGGACATGTGGTTCTCATTATTGTCACTCACACCCCTCAGCCGGGACGCAGCCTTCCCCCTAATCTGTCCCACCGAGCGCCTAATATCCTAATCTGCTCTTGGATGGGAGTCAAGTTTTTTGATGAGAAAAGCCCCCCCACTACACAACTCACTGAGGGGGCTTAAAAAACAAAACAAAAAACTGGGACTTAAATATACAGTATCTCACAAAAGTAAGTACACCCCTCGTTTTTTTAAAATATTTTATTCTATATTTTCATGTGACAAAACTAAAGAAATTACGCTTTGCTACAATGTAGAGTAGTGAGTGTACAGCTTCTAAACCGCTGGCAACAAAAGTGAGAACACCCCGAACTGAAAATGTCCAAATTGGCGCTTGATGTCGGAAAGCCCACGAGGCACCAAATTGCCCTGGTAGAATGTGCCGTGACAGGAAAGGGAGGTGCCCGTCCCCTTATGGCATAAGCCTGAACTACAATCTGATCCACCGAGAGATGGCGGCCAATGAGACGGTCAGTCCCTTCTTCGGACCAGCCACTGATACAAACAGCGAATCCGACCCCCGAAAAGGAGCCGTAGCAGACAGATACACCCGCAGAGCCCGGACCACGTCCAAGGAACGCAAAGCCACCTCTTTGGGGTGTGACGGCCAAGGACATAATTTCCTCATTTAGATGAAAGGCCGAAACAACCTCTGGAAGAAATGAAGGCTGCGGACGCAGCACCGCTTTATCCTTGTGGACGATCAAGTAGGGAGACTTGCAGGATAAAGCCGCCAACTCAGAAACCCTCCTGGCAGATGTAATGGCCACTAGAAAGACTACTTTCTGAAAGAGTATCAATAAGGGAATCTCCCTAATGTTTTCAAACAGCGGTTTCTGAAGCACCGAGAGCACCAGATTCAAATCCCATGGAGGTAGTGGTAGTCGAACCGGAGGGGCCACATGTCAAACCCCCTGAAGAAACATACTCACCAATGAATAAGTCACCAAGGGACGCTAAAAAAGGACAGCCAAAGCTGATATCTGGCCCTTAAAGCGGAGGTCCACCCTAAAATGGACCTCCGCTCATCGGAATCCCCCCCCCTCCGGCGCCACAATCGGCACCTTTCAGGGGGGAGGGGGGTGCAGTTACCTGGATAATCCAGGTAACTGCACCCACTTCCGGGCTAGCTCTCTGCGGAAAGGGGCGTACGTTACGCCCCTTTCCGCAAGCGCCCGCCCCCTTCAGCAAGTGCCACGCTGCCTGTTGGGAAACACACAGCTCCCAGAGGCAGCGGGGACCGTCCGGATTGCGCCGCGCGGCTCGCGCATGCGCAGTAGGGAACCGGGAAATGAAGCCGAAAGGCTCCATTTCCTGATTCCCATACCCAAGATGGCGGCGGCAGGACCCGCCAGACGAGCGAGCGATCGGCTTCGGGTGTCGACATCGCGGGCGCGCTGGACAGGTAAGTGTCACTATTTAAAAGTCAGCAGCTGCAGTATTTGTAGCTGCTGGCTTTTAAAAAAAAAAAAAAAAAACGCGGAGTCCCGGTGGACTCCCGCTTTAATGGTGCTTAATGCAAGTTTCTGATCCACTCCTCGCTGCACACACCGAGATGTAGGCCTTCCACGTACGATGACAAATATTCCGAGAAGATGACTTCCGTGCCCTCAACATATATTACCGAATCTGACAGACCTTGGTCCCTTAGCACCTGGCTTTCAACAGCCATGCTGTTAAAGCCAGTGACGGTAAAGCAGGATGAAATATTGGACCTTGCGACAGAAGGTCCTCTCGTATTGGGAGTCGCCAAGGAACATCCGCCACCATTCATACTGTGTCGGCGTACCAAGGACATCGAGGCCAATCTGGGGCAATCAGAATTACTGGAATCCCCTCGGCCTCCACTCTGTGAAACAGACGTGGTAGAAGTTTGAGTGGGGGAAAAGCATAAATCAGACGATAATGCCCCCATGGAGCCACCAACGCGTCTGCAGTGTCCACCCGGGGATCCTTTGACCTGGCCACAAACCTCTGTACCTTCCGATTGAGTCGAGAAGCCAAAAGATCCACATCTGATGTGCCCCACCTTAGGCAAAGGAGCCGAAATACATCCGGATGTAGCGACCATTCCCCTTGGTCCAGCACCTGACGACTTAGGTAGTTCGCTTGCCAGTTTTCCAAGCCCGAAATGTACACGGCCGACAGAGCCGGCACGCACTGCTCTGCCCACCACAGGATGTGAGCGACCTCCAGTGCTGCAGCCGAGCTCCTTGTTCCTCCTTGATGGTTGACATACGCCACTGCTGTGGCGTTGTCCGGCTAGATCCTAACCAGACGCCCCTGCAGCCTCTGTGACAATGTGGAGAGGCACCGCCATAAGTTCCAGCACATTGTTCGGCAGGCGGGATTCTTCCTGGGTCCACAGACCCTGGCTGACTGTAAGCTCCAAACTCCCCCCCAACCGGTCAGGCTGGCGTCCGTCGTGATCACCGTCCAATAAGGAGGAAGGAACGACTTCCGGACCGAAGAGCCGGAAACCTCAGCTACCAGAGCAGGGAGTCCCTGACTAGCTGGCTCACTCGAATTTGACAATCCAGGGACAACGCAGATTTGTCCCATCTTGACAGGATCTCCTTTTGCAAAACTCGAGTGTGGAATTGAGCATACGGTACCATCTCGAAAGTGGCTACCATGAGACCCAGGACTCACATGCAGAAACGCAGCGGCGAACCACCTGCGGGACACCAACAACTTCACCGCAGCTTGAACAGTCTGCAGCTTGTCCAAAGGAAGAAAAACTCTTGCCTCTGAGGAGTCCAGAAGCAGGCCCAGGTACTCCAGGCATAGAGTCGGCACCAACACCAACTTCTGTAGGTTCAGTACCCAACCAAACTCCCGAGTTTGCATGGTGATTTCCACATCCTTCCTTAATTCTGAGGCGGAAGCTACCCTCAGAAGGAAGTCGTCCAGGTAACCCACGATTGCGATCCATTGCTGCCTTAGCAAAGCCAAAATTGGGGCTAGCACCTTGGTGAAGATCCTCGGTGCTGATGCCAGGCCAAAAGGGAGAGCTACAAATTGGTAGTGCTCGTCCCTGACCGCAAATCGCAGAAACTTCTGATGCTTGATGCATATAGGGGCATGCAAGTATGCGTCCTTGATGTCAAGGGATGCCAGAAAAAACCCATTGATGGAGTGCAGCAACTACTGAGCGAACTGATTCCATCCTGAACCTTTGTACTTTCACAAAGCTGTTGAGGGCCTTGAGGTTCAGGACCGGACTAACCCCTTCCTTCTTTGGGACTACAAAGAGATGGGAGTAGAATCTCTGAAACCTTTCTGGTGTTGGTACAGGTACTATCACCCCACGCAGCAGCAGGTCTTGTACTGCCCCAAACAGGGCCTCCCGACGAGCCGGAAGAAGATGAAGGTTGGAGGGAAAAAATCAGTTTGGCGGACAAGAAACTCTATCTTGTACCCTGAGGAAACCAGTTCGCAGACACACTGGTCGGAAAGTAGGGAGGTCCACCGGGCTGCAAACTCCTGAAGGCGACCCCCCACCGAGAGTCGGGCAGGGGCAAACCTTTATGCATAAACAGATTTTCTCCCAGGATTTGCAAAACCAGAGACGCTTTTGTCCCTCAGCAGACACCTTGTCGGACTGGGACCTTGTCAGACTGGGGAGAAAAATCCGCTTCTGAGCGGAAAAGGAGGACACTTGCCTACGGTGTGGCTCCTTCCCTTTTCTGGTCTGTGGAAGTAACGAGCTCTTACCCCCAGTAACATTCTTAATAATGTCATCCAGTGAGGTTCCAAATAGCCTCTCTCCCTGGAAGGGCAAGTCCGCCAGTTACTTATTAGGTGCCTGGTCCACAGACCATACTTAGCCCTCCTGCAAGGACTGCTGGGGCGCATTCCAAAGACAGACCCATCATCCGAGCAGTACGGGATGGCTGTCGGCCACGGCACCTTGTGACACAGACAGCAGTAGCTCGGTCATATGTGTCCCCCGGAGAATATAGCTCACCGGCTGCCCCTGGATTAGACGGGGGCATGTCATGGCCGACCCAGCGCGTAACTAGGGCCTGCTCACACTCGATGGTCATGCTGAGGGAGACTACAAGGATCTATATTATCCAGCCTGTCACCCAGCCTGGCTGTTGATTGTAGATCACCGAAATAAAAAATGCAGAAAAAAGAAAAAATTCCCAGGACCAATGGTCCCACCGGGAGCCAAGTCCTTCTCCTACACCAGGCAGAAAAGAACTGAGCTGCTGGATGCAGTGTGAGGGGTTATAGCCAGTAGGACTGCCCCCTGGGCGGTACTGTGCAAGTGTTGCTGTTTTTTTACACTTTCTGCCTAGTCCTCTCCTACAGGGGCGAGGTCAAGAAGAGCTGCTGTGTCCATCAATGAACGATAAAGAAGAATTGCTGTTCTACATAAAGATGGCCTAGGCTATAAGAAGATTGCCAGGACCCTGAAACTGAGCTGCAGCACGGTGGCCAAGACCATACAGCGGTTTAACAGGACAGGTTCCACTCAGAACAGGCCTTGACATGGTCGATCAAAGCTCAGCGTCATATTCAGAGGTTGTCTTTGGGAAATAGACGTATGAGGGCTGCCAGCACTGGGGAGCTACAATTCATTGAGGCAACCATGAATGCCAACATGTACTGTGACATACTGAAGCCGAGCATGATCCTCTCCCTTCAGAGACTGGACCGCAGGGCAGTTTTCTAAGATGACAATGACCTCAAACACACCTCCAAAACAACCACTGCCTTGCTTAAGAAGCTGAGGGTAAAGGTAATGAACTGGCCAAGCATGTCTCCAGACCTAAACCCTATTGAGCATCTGTGGGATATCCTCAAATGGAACGGGGAGGAGTGCAAGGTCTCTAACATCCACCAGCTCTGTGATGTCATCATGGAGGAGTGGAAGAGGACTCCAGTGCCAACCTGTGAAGCTCTGGTGAACTCCATGCCCAAGAGGGTTAAGGCAGTGCTGGAAAATAATGGTGGTCACACAAAATATTGACACCTTTGGCCCAATTTGGACATTTTCACTTACGGGTGTACTCACTTTTATTGTCAGCGGTTTAGACATTAATGGCTGTGTGTTTTGAGTTATTTTGAGGGGACAACAAATGTACACTGTTATACAAGCTGTACACTCACTACTTTACATTGTAGACAAGTGTCATTTCTTCAGTGTTGTCACGTGAAAAGATAGAATAAAATATTTACAAAAATGTGGAGGGGGTGTACTCTACTTTTGTGTATATGGGGCAATGTCACACAAAAAAGGGATCCAAATGTATACAGGGCACTGTAACAAAGGGGTCCTATATGTATACGGGATTTTCTGCCAGCAAAAAAGGGGGTGTCTAAACGTAACAAAGGTCCTACATGGATATAGGACACGGGCATAAAAATAAAAAAAAAATCATAGGTTTTTAAATGATAGAGACAGAAAATCAACCAAAATCCCCCCCAAAAAAAGAACACGATACAAATGTTAATTGAGTTGCAGTTTAGTGAGTAAAATAATTATTTGATCCCCAAGCAAAACATGACTTAGTACTTGGTGGAGAATCCCTTGTTGGGAAGCACAGAGGTGAGACGTTTCTTGTAGTTGGTGATCAGGTTTTCACACATCTCAGGAGGGTTTTTGGTCCACTCTTCTTTATAGATCTTCTCTAAATTCGTACGGTTTTTTTGGCTGTCTCTTGGCAAATCAAAGTTTCGGGCTCCCTCCATAAATTTTCTGCAGTATTGTGGTTGAGGGAAGAAGGTTCTCATCCAAGATTTTACAATACTTGGCCTTATCCATTGGCTCCTCAATGCAGCAAAGTCGGAGAAACAGCCCCAAAGCATAATGTTCCCACCTCTGTGCTTGACTGTAGGGATGATGTTCTTAGGGTCAGTCAGCATTTCTCTTCATCCAAACAGGGCGAGTCCCTCTCCTCAAGCAGGCACATGTACAGTCATGCCAATGAATATCTAAATGATTCAGAGAAGGATTGGAAGAAAGTGCTGTGGTCGGATAAGTCCAAAATTGAACTCTTTGGCATTAACTCGACTTGCCATGTTTGAAGGACGAAAAAAATAAAAAAAGAAGCAGACTATGACCCTAAGAACACCATCCATACAGTCACGCATGGAGGTGGAAACATGATGCTGTGGGGCCGTTTCTCTGCTAAAGGTACAGGCCAGCTTTGCCACATTGTGGGGCCAATGGACGGGGCCATGTATTGTAAAATCTTTGAGGAGAACCTTCTTCCCTCAGCCACAACACTGAAGATGGGTTGTGGATGGGTCTTCCAGCATGACAATGACCCAAAACATACCGCCAAGGCAACAAAGGAGTGGCCCAAAAAGAAGCACATTAAAGTGGTTGTAAACCCTTACAACACACTTTGACCTACAGGTAAGCCTAGATTAAGGCTTAACTGTAGGTCCAAGAAATATCTCCTAAACCTGCAAGGTTTAGGAGATATTTGCCGAAAGACAGGCACCGCTGTCTACGGCGCATGCGCCATAGACAGCGGCGCGCAGGCGCACCAAGTGCGCCGCGGTCAACGGCGATATGCCGCGAGTGGCGGCTCCCATGCGCATGCGCGGGAGTGACGTTCATCGCGGCTTCGCCGAATGACAGCGGCGGAGCTGCGAGACCCACCGAGAAGATGGATGCGCTGGACTACAGGGGACAGAGGTGACATCGCTGGCTCCTGTGTCAGGCAAGTGACACATAATGGGATAGTATGCGATGCATAGTAGTCCATTATGCTTTACCTTTGCAGGGAATGAAAGAGGAAGTAAACTCATCAGGGTTTACTTCCTCTTTAAGGTCATGCAGTGGCCCAGCCAGTCCCCAGACCTTAATGCTATCGATAATTTTTGGAGGGAGCTAAAAAATTCGAGTCAGCCAAGAGACAGCCAAGAAACTTTAAGGATTTAGAGAAGATCTGTAAAGAAGAGTGGACCAAAATCCCTCCTGAGATGTGTGCAAACCTGATCACCAACTACAAGAAACGTCTCACCTCCATGCGTCCCAAAAAGGGATTCTCCACCAAGTCATGTTTTGCTTGGGGATCCAATACTTATTTTATTCACTGAACTGCAACTTAATTTAGACCCCTTTTACACTGCAGCACCGCTAAAACAGCGCTAAAATGTTGATTGTTTTTGCGGTGCTTTAGCGTCGCTTTTAGGGTGCTAGCAGGCCGGCTTATTTAGGTTGTGTGACAACGGAAACATAAAAAAAACAAAAAAAAAAGACCCATTTTCCGGCGCTTTCAAAGCGCTGCCCATTCATTTCAATGGGCAAGGGCATTTTGTGAGCGCTATTTATAGTGCTCCCAAGCCGCCCCAAAGATGCTGCTTGCGGGATTTTTTCTAACGTCCCACAAGGGCACCGCCCCAGTGTGGAAGCATCCATTGCACTGAACAGGAAGCTGTTTTCAGGTGCTTTTTAAAGCCTAGTTCTAGATCTAAAACACCTGAAAACTGCCTCAGTGTGAAAGTAGCCTTATAGCATTTGTATCGTGTTTTTTCTGGATTTTTGGTTGATATTCTGTCTCTATCATTTAAAATACACCTATGATAACAATTATAGACCCTTCATTTCTTTGTAAGTGGGCAAACTTACAAAATCTGCAGAGGATCAAATAATTATTTTCTCCACCTGTATATAGGATCCTGGCAAAAAAAAAATGTATACAGGACGATCTAGAAAGGTATCCATGTGTTTAAGGGACACAAACAAAAAGAAAAAGGTGCATTAATCACCTCCATGGCCACAGGTGTAATAAACCAAGCATCTAGGTATGCAGACGGCTTCTACAAACATTTGTGAAATAATGGGTCGCTCTCAGGAGATCAGTGAATTCAAGCGTGTACCGTGATAGGTTGTCACCTGTGCAATAAGTTCATCCGTGAAATTTCCTTGCTACCAAATATTCCACTGTCAGCCGTTAGTTGTATTAAAGTGGAAGCAACTGGGAGCAACAGCAACTCAGCCATAAAGTGGTAGGCCATGTAAAATGATGGAGCGGGGTTAGCGTATGCTGAAGTGCACAGTGCACAGAAGGCGCCAACTGTCTGCAGAGTCAATAGCTACAGGCCTTAAACTTCGTGTGGCCTTCAGATTAGCACAACAGTGCTTCTTGGAATGGGTTTCCATGGCCAAGCAGCTGCATCCAAGCCTTACATCACAAAGTGCAATGCAACGCGTCGGATGCAGAAGGTGTAAAGCACGCCGCCACTGGACTCTCGAACAGCGGAGAGGCGTTCGCTTGCTTTACTGCATTGTACCAAGTAAAATGTTTGGTGGAGGGGGGGGAATATGGTTTGGGGTTGGGCTTGGCCCCTTAGTTCCAGTGAAGGGAACTCTTAAGGCGTCAGCGTACCAAGACATTTTGGACAATTTCATGCTCCCAACTTGGTGGGAACAGTTTGGCGATGACCCCTTCCTGTTCCAACATGACTGCACACCAGTGCACAAACTAGTGAGAAGAAAAAGAGAAGAGGAAGGGAAGAGGAGAAGAAAAGCTCACGTATAAAGAGGGAACTACCATTAAAAAAAAAGGGGGGGGGGGTGTAAGATGATAAATGTATACAGAACACCATAAAAAAGGGACCCAAATGTGCACGGGTCACCATTAAAAATGGTTAAAAGAAACAAAACAAAAAAAAAAAAACACAACAAAAAAAACAACAAAATAAAAAAAAGGGAACCTACAGCCATGGAGAAATTTGGGCAAATATGTTGGCACACCGTTACAAAAAAAAAAATAATAATAATATATATCCCAAAATTTTCTCAGAAATAGCTTCAAACTGACACCCACTCTTGTTTAGTCCATATTTATTAAAAATCAGACTTTGCTCTTGATTTTTGATTCAATGGAATATTTTAAATAAAACAAATGCGAATGACATGGACAAAAACGATGAAATGATGGAACCCTCAATGTACGATTCTGTTACACATCCTTCAGAGACACAAGCGTTTTCTGTATCTCTTAATGAGACTTCGGCTCCTGCCAACACAAAGTCTGGGCCACTCTTCTTGTGTAAATGTCTGCAGGCTTGAAGGGTGCCTTCTCCCGATTGCACGTTTGTGCTCCTTTCATAGAACTTCAATAGGATTCAGATCAGGGCCCATAGGCCACTTCGGAATAGTCCAATGCTCCATGCTTAGACATTCTGTGAGTGCATACAGATGGTGCTTTGGGTCATTAGCCTGTTGGAGGACCCATAACCTGTACCTGAGACAAATCTTTCTGACACTGTACAATACCTGTCGTTTAAGAATTCCTTCGTAGTTTTGGGATTACATTGAGTTCTACACAGAGGCAAGGTACCCAATTCCGGATGCAGCAAATCAGTCCTAAAACGTAAAGCCTCCACCATGCTTCACAGTAGGTACATTGTTTTTTCTTAAGGCCCGTACACACGGTCGGACTTTTTGACAACAAACATGCAAATTAGCTGTTTTGGAGCAACATCCGACTGTGTGTACGCTCCATCGGACAAACTTTTTCCGTTTTCATCGGACTTTTGTTGGCTGTGCGAACGGACAAACTTTCTGGCAACAAAAGTCCGATGGAGCAAAGTCCGACCGTGTGTATGCAAAAGCATCGGACTTTTGTACAAGGTACAAACACGCATGCTCAGCACCAATGCAAACGATCAAACTACAATACAGAAGTTGACCAAAGGTGGCGCTGGAGTCATTGAACGTCCTCTTTTGATGTGGCGTCCGTACGTTGTGACGTCACCACGTTCGTGTTTGTTGTCAAAAAGTCAGACCGTGTGTATGCAATACAAACTTGTGGACCACGCCCTTTGTACAAAAGTCCACGGAAAAGTTTTTACAAAGTCCGACCGTGTGTATGAGGCTTTAGAAAGCTTTACTTGTTCAGTCGTAAACATAGAGCTGATGTGGCATTCCAAAAAGCTCCAGCTTTAGCTCATCTGTCCAGAGACATTCGCCGTAGAGCACTGGGGTTAGTCAATATGCTTTTCCTTCAATAGTGGAGTCCTACCTCTGGAGTACGCTGTCACTCAAAAAGTGATGCATGGTGCCACCCCACCCTGATAATGTATATTGACCTCAAAGGTCAGTTTTACCTCTTTGTCTACAATTTGCACTCTCCTTCTGTTTAATCTGGGGTCGTATTTCCTCTTGGCCAGGTCTAGGGAGATTGGCTACTTGCCCATGGACCTTAAACTTCTCAATATTTGCAACTGTAGTCACAGGAACGTCAACCTGCTTGGAGAAGGTCTTCAAGCCTTTACCTTTGACATGCTTATCTAAAATTTTCTCTCATATACTCTCCTTTCTCTGGCTCATGGTCAGTGGGATGGATATAATGATATCAAACAGCAGAGTGACTGCTTTTCTCCATTAAAGGCCTCACACACATTGGTCATTTAGACCCCGTCCATCAGATCCTGGAGTTTTGGTGCAGGTAACATGCACAAGTTCACCATCCAGCCCCGCTGCGGGAGCCTGTAAAGTTCTACGAGAGGGTGAAAGCTGCTACGGCAAACATTTAGGTCAGGGACGAATGTCCTGAACACAGACTGCATTCTGGGCATTCTTCCCTGGGCACATACTGCCCGAAATGTTAGTACCACTCGGTGCACCGTTCCACCAAAACAGCTTTCAGCCACTCAAACACTAATGCCGCGTACACACGCCCGGACTTTGAGGGACTAGGTCCGACGGTCTTTCGGTGGAGTTCCGACAGACTTTCCGAATGAACGGACTTGGCCACACACAATCACACCAAAGTCCGATGGATTCGAACGTGATGACGTACGACTGGACTAGAATAAGGAAGTTCATAGCCAGTAGCCAATAGCTGCCCTAGCGTCGGTTTTTGTCCGTCGGACTAGCATACACACGAACGGATTTCTCGGTACGGCGGAGTTCCCGTGGAAAAATTTCAAACATGTTCTATTGCTAAAGTCCACCGGCTTTTTGGCAAGCAAAGGTCCGATGGAGCCCACACACGATCGAATTGTCAAACGGACTCGTTCCGTCGGACCTTTGCTGTCAAAAAGTCCGGTCGTGTGTACGTGGCATTACCGGCTGGATGGTGGACCTACACCTTCCATCCGTACCAAAACTCTGGGATCTCATACATCGCCTTGGGGCCTAGGTAGGCCGATTACAAGATTGAGGTTGTGGATACATGAGACAACAGATTTAAATTTTATCACTTCTAAGGAGGAATGAAGCATTCAAGGAGCTGTAGGGTTACCAAGAACTTTGTCCATGGTTGTAAATTTATACTGGATACTTCACATACAAAGAAATAAAAAATAAAAAACCCTACTGGGTCCATATATATTATATAAAGCACCCAGCTCCATAGTGTCTAATATGTGTATTTCCTATGATCATCTGCTCCATCTAGTGGCCATAATGCAGTATTTTTCCAGATTATGTAAACTCAGGATGACACGGAATTATGGACACCAGATGGAGCTGACAATCATATAAAATACACATATTAGACACTACAGAGATTATTAACAACTGCGGGAATGCTTTTTTTAAATAGATCTCATAGTGTGTGTGTGTGTTTTTTTTTTTTTTTTTTACAACTATTTGCAACCGCTGTACAAATGCCCAAGTGAATGCAGGACCAATTTTAAATTTTCACTCATTAGGCCTAAGCGCCTTCTGCCATTTTTCTGCACCCCGATTCCTAGGTTATCCTGCATAGTTGGGGCTCATAGCCTTGTTTCCACTTCCTATGCAGAAAAACATGGGAACTGGGGTGCAGAAAAATGGCAGCGGGTGCTCTGGATTGATTGAATCACAATGTGAAATTTGTTGGTGAAAGGCTGGGGCGCACTACAATAATGAGTGTCTGTAGGCAACTGTGAAGCATGGTGGAGGTTATTTACAAATTCGGGGGGTGCATTTCTGCAAATGCAGTTGGAGATTTGGTCAGGATCAAGTGTGTGCTCAATGCTGAGAAATACAGGCAGATATCATGCCATACCAGCAGGGAGGCGTGTGATTGGCCCCAAATTTATTCTGCAGCAGGACAACCACGCCAAACATAAAGCCAATGTTATTAAGAACTATCTTGAGGCTCATTCACTGCTTTAGGTCCGATTTCAGCCCGAATTTTGGGCTGAATTCAGAACTAAAAAAAAATAAAAATAAAAAAACGGACCAAGAGACGCACAAAAAACACACTCTCCAAAACGCACTGGACCCACATCCATAGAGAGCTGTTCAAACTCTCCTGCTATTGCGAATTGGATGTGGTAATCCCACATCTAATTCACAAAAAGGTGTGAATCCCGGCCTCAGGGTAAAGAAGAACAAGGAGTCCTGGAAGTGATGGTTTGGCCCACACAGAGCCCTGATCTCAGCATCATGAGCATCATGGAGTCTGTCTGGAATGACATGAAGAGAAGGATTTGAGGCAGCCAACATCCACAGATCTGTGCTTAATTCTCCAAGATGTTTGGAACAACCTACCTGCCAAGTTCCTTCAAAAACATTGTGAAAGATAGAGATATATATATATCTCACACACACACACACACACACACACACACACACACACACACACACACACACACAAATAAAATGTGTGTGTAATATATACTGTATATAGTGCCTTGCGAAAGTATTCGGCCCCCTTGAACTTTTCAACCTTTTGCCACATTTCAGGCTTCAAACATAAAGATATAAAATTTTATTTTTTTGTGAAGAATCACCAACAAGTGGGACACAATTGTGAAGTGGAATGAAATCTATTGGATATTTTAAACTTTTTTAGCAAATAAACTGAAAAGTGGTGCGTGCAAAATTATTCGGCCCCTTTACTTTCAGTGCAGCAAGCTCACTGCAGAAGTTCAGCGAGGATCTCTGAATGATCCAATGTTGTCCTAAATGACTGATGGTGATAAATAGAATCCACCTGTGTGTAATAAAGTCTCTGTATAAATGCACCTGCTCTGTGATAGTCTCAGGGTTCTGTTGAAAGCGCAGAGAGCATCATGAAGACCAAGGAACACACCAGGCAGGTCCGTAATACTGTTGTGGAGAAGTTTAAAGCCGGATTTGGATAAAAAAAGATTTCCCAAGCTTTAAACATCCCAAGGAGCACTGTGCAAGCGATCATTTTGAAATGGAAGGAGTATCAGACCACTGCAAATCTACCAAGACCTGGCCGTCCCTCTAAACTTTCAGCTCAGATAAGGAGAAGACTGATCAGAGATGCAGCGAAGAGGCCCATAATCACTCTGGATGAACTGCAGAGAACTACAGCTGAGGTGGGAGAGTCTGTCCATAGGACAACAATCAGTCGTACACTGCACAAATCTGGCCTTTATGGAAGAGTGGCAAGAAGAAAGCCATTTCTCAAAGATATCCATAAAAAGTCTCGTCTAAAGTTTGCCACAAGCCACCTGGGAGACACACCAAACATGTGGAAGAAGGTGCTCTGGTCAGATGAAACCAAAATCAAACTTTTTGCCCACAATGCAAAACGATATGTTTGCCGTAAAAGCAACACAGCTCATCACCATCAACACACCATCCCCACTGTCATACATGGTGGTGGCAGCATCATGGTTTGGGCCTGCTTTTCTTCAGCAGGGACAGGGAAGATGGTTAAAATTGAGGGGAAGATGGATGCAGCCAAATACAGGACCATTCTGGATGAAAACCTGTTGGAGTCTGCAAAAGACCTGAAACTGGGACGGAGATTTATCTTCCAACAAGACAATGATCCCAAACATACAGCAAAATCTACAAAGGAATGGTTCACAAATAAACGTATCCAGGTGTCAGAATGGCCAAGTCAAAGTCCAGACCTGAATCCAATCGAGAATCTGTGGAAAGAGCTGAAAACTGCTGTTCACAAACGCTCTCCATCCAACCTCACTGAGCTCGAGCTGTTTTGCAAGGAAGAATGGGCAAGAATTTCAGTCTCTCAATGTGCAAAACTGATAGAGACACCCCAAGCGACTTGCAGCTGTAATCGCAGCAAAAGGTGGCTCTACAAAGTATTAACGCAAGGGGGCCGAATAATTTTGCACGCCCCACTTTTCATCTTTTTATTAGTTAAAAAAGTTTCAAAAATCCAATAGATTTCGTTCCACTTCACAATTGTGTCCCACTTGTTGGTGATTCTTCACAAAAAATAAATTTTTTATATCTTTATGTTTGAAGCCTGAAATGTGGCAAAAGGTTGAAAAGTTCAAGGGGGCCGAATACTTTCGCAAGGCACTGTGTGTGTGTGTGTATATATATATATATATATATATATATATATACACACACACACACACACACACACACACACACACACACACTATCCCCTCAACTATGGCTGCCAGCAGAGAGTAGACATGGCGGGGGGCGCTCCATTGTAGAACATTCTTGATTTTGAAGCCGTCCCCTCCAATCAGCCGAGGAAACCTCTGTCAATGATCGACCCTCCTCAAAACGATTGGCCATCCGCACAAGTCCCCCTCCTCCGCTCTTCTCTCTGTATATTCCGCAGCTTATGCATTGCAGCAAAGTGATCGGTGATGTTTTCAGCTCACCCGTAGCGCATGCACAAAAAAATACTTAAAAATCAACTCTAAACAAAACCCCGAGATGGGGGGGGGGGGGATAATGTTACCAGGAAGGATCTAAAATTCTGGGGTTAGGCTTCAGATGGCAATTTATTAAAGTGGTATTACACCCAAAAATGTAATATATTACAGCTTACCAATCACTAGATGTGGCGGCTGCATTCGTTTTCTTCTCTCTTTTTTTCTGCTCCCTCTGTTTCCACCTGGAGATCCGGCCAATAACACATCTCTGCTATTAGTGAGACAACTCTGGTGTAAGGAGCACAGGAAGCACAACAGGCAGCATCATTATCAATCTGTGGGGGGGGGGGGGGTGCGTTTGATGTATTATGCCGCGTACACACGGTCAAACTGTATGGCGTACTTAGTCCGTTGAAACACATTTCAGCGGACAATCCGCTCGTGTGTGGGCTTCAGCTGACTTTTTCAGCGTGCAGTCCGGAGTACTAAGAATTTCGGTTTTTCCGAAAATCTGTCCGTCGTACTTTGGTTTCAGCGGACAATCCGCTCGTCAGTATGCTAGTTGGACGGACTAAGAATGGCGCATGCCCAGAAAGGATTTACACGGCGGAAGGTTGCATTGCTGTGTCTTGGACTTCCTATTTCTAGTCCCGTCGTACGTGCTGTACACGTCATCGTGCAAGCGTTCGACCGACTGTTTGTGTATCCGTGTGTGGTCAAGTCCGTTCAGTGGAAAGTACGACGGATTGTCCGTCGGATTGTATGACGGACTAAGTACGTCAAACAGTTCGACCGTGTGTACACGGCATTAGAAGAGCTGCACTGAAATTGCAGCAGCCAAAACATAAGGACCGAAAATGGTGTTTTGCGAGTAAAAAGGTGGTAATAATGGTGCTGAAAGCATGTGCGGTTTTGCCACAGTTTGACCGTGATTTTACTGTGGTTTTCATAGGTCATGCGACTCAAATTCCCCATTAAACAAAAAATAAATAAAAATTTATATATATATATATTTTTTTTTTTTTCTCATAATTTGCATTGAAAACATCAATAACTCACTCGTATAAAAAAAAAAAAAAAAAAAAAAAAGTAACACGGGTGCGTTATTGATGCATTTTCAATGCGATTTTTTTTACTGACCAAAAATGCAGCAAGCAGGATTTTTAAACACCACAAAGGGACCAGTGTAAAGACACACAGAACTGAAGGAGGGATGCATTTTTCTTGAGCTTTTCTTGCGCTAAAAAAGCTGCTGACAATAAATGAACACTTATTTAAATTCATGATATTAAATTAATAAGTTGAATATAATAAATCATAAAAAATAAATAAAAAAAAATAAAAAAAAAAACACCCACACACATAAAACGAATAATTCTACTCCCCAAGCAAAACATGACTTGGTATTTGGTGGAGAATCCCTTGTTGGGAAGCACAGAGGTAAGACGTTTCTTGTAGTTGGTGATCAGGTTTGCTCACATCTCAGGAGGGATTTTGGTCCACTCTTCTTTACAGATCTTCTCTAAATCCTTAAGGTTTCTTGGCAACTCAAAAACTTTCCTCACCCTCCATACATTTTCTATAGGATTAAGGTCTGGAGACCGGCTAGGCTACTCCATGACTTTTAATGTGCTTCTTCTTGAGGCACTCCTTTGTTGCCTTGGTGGTATGTTTTGGGTCGTTGTCATGCTGGAAGACCCATCCACAACCCATCTGCAGTGTTCTGGACAAGGGAAGAAGGTTCTCATCCAAGATTTTACAATACATGGCCCCATCCATTGGCCCCCCTCAATGCAGCAAAGTCGGTCTGCACCTTTAGAAGAGAAACCTCTGTGCTTGACTGTAGGGATGATGTTTAGAGTCATAGTCAGCATTGTTCTTCCTCTAAACACAGCGGGTCAATACCAAAAACAGCTCAATTTTGGTCTCATCTGACCACAGCACTTTCTCCCCAATCCTTCTCTGAAGGATTGAGATGTCCACTGGCAAACTTCAGAGACCAAAACTGAAAACTGAGCTCTTTAGCAGTAACTCGACTCGCCCTGTTTGGAAGAAGAAAAATGTTGATCAAGACCCTAAAAACACCATCCCTACAGTCAAGCATGGAGGTTTAAACATTATGCTTTGGGGCTGTTTTTCTACTTAAAAGGTACAGGCCGACTTTGTCGCAATGAAGGGCCAATGGATAGGAATGGATGGGGCCATGTATTGTAAAATCTTGGATTTCCCTCAGCCAGAACACTGAAGATGGGTCGTGGATGGGTCTTCTAGCATGACAATGACCCAAAACATACCGCTAAGGCAACAAAGGAGTGGCCCAAGAAGAAGCACATTAAGTTCATGGAGTGGCCCTAGTCAGTCTCCAGACCTTAATCCTATAGAACATTTACGGAGGGAGCTGAAACATTGCATTGCCAAGAAACTAGATTTAGACAGATTATCTGTAAAGAAGAGTGGACCAAAATGCCTCCTGAGATGTGAGCAAACCTGATCACCAACTACAAGAAACGTCTCACCTCTGTGCTTCCCAACAAAGGTTTCTCCACCAAGTACCAAGTCATGTTTTGCTTGGGGGGGGGGGGGGGGGGGGGGAGGAGATCAAATACTTTTAAATATTTTAAAAATTATAGACCCTTCATTGTAAAAATGGGCAAACTTACAAAATTTGCAGGGGGTCAAATTATTATTTTCCCCAATGTACAAGAGCCAAAATGGTAGTGAATAAAAGTTGAGGATGCATATAAAAAAATAAATAAACAAACAAAAACAAAATGACAGTTTATAAAAAAAATTTTTTTATAAACTATATATATATATATATATATATATATATATATATATATATATATATATATATATATATATATATATATATATATATATATATATACACATATACATACATACATATATATATATATATATATATATACACACACACACACACACACACACACACACACACACACACATTTTTTTCCCCATTTCAACTTTGTAATTAATATCATGAATTCGTCGGCCATTAATCGGCACCATTAGCGCAAGAAAAACGTATGACTTTGCACTGGTCCGCTGCATTTCCTGTTAAAAATCTTGCTTGCAACACACCTCATTGAAATGCATTGAAAAAACGCAGCAAGAACGCACCCACGTTATGATTTTTAATGCGGGGTTTAAGTCACATGACCAAAAAAAAAAAAAAAAAAAAAAAAAAAAAAAAAACACACACACACACATATGCAGTTTTGGCTCCATTATCAGCACTTTTTCACTTGTCAGAAAAATGCAAATAACACCATTTTCGGCTCAGAAATTTCTGTGCATCTCTAAAATAAAGTATTGAAAGAGGAGGTATTAGAGAGAAGAGTCGGCAGCACCAAAGACCTTGCTGCAAAAAACGTTATTGGCTACATATGTGCATTAAAAAGCAACAGCTGACGTGTTTCAGCGTGAGCATTAGTCACAGATGGCAAGGGCTAAGGCTCACGCCAAAACGTGCCAGCGTTTGCTTTTTAATGCTCATATTTGGCCAATACATTTTTGCACCAAGGTCTTTGGGGTCGCTGGCTCTTCTCATATATTGTACTTGGAGTGAGAAGACACGCAGAGCCTTGTGTTGCAGACTGCACGCTAGGATTGGATCGCTTCTGTTGAGATCTTTCCTCATTGAAAGAGGAGGGTCAGCATGAGAGCCAGCCAAATAGCATTTTCAAGAGAGGAGCAATGGCACCTTCAATGTTTAATACATGGAAGCTGTGCACTTCCTGCAATGGTTTGTGCTTACTGTTTTTTTAAAGGAGAAGGAGAAGGAGAAGGAGAAGGAGGAGGAGAAGAAGGAGAACTATTGGGGACACCTTGGGATGGGGCTTCCCTTGCTGCACTACACGGTCTTTAGACAGCCAACAGAGGCGGCCATCTACAACCTGTGACACAATCATGAAACCATAGGAGCAGAAGCATGTAAAAATGTGAGGGGTACCAATTCAATAATAAAAAAAAAAAAATAAATAAAAAAAAAAAAAAAAAAATACACACAACACCGATTATGAAAAAAAACAACATGTATTATTTAAACACTACAGAAAAACACCATGAAAAAAAAAGAGAAAATAAAATCAAGCTTTCAGAAACAACCTCAGCCCAGCACTTCAATGCGACATTACAAAGTTACGATGGAACCTTTGGCACCGAAAGAGCACCCGTCAGTCACTTCCAATAAAAGGCAAGCATTTTGGGAACGGAATAGGTTAGAGAGTTCAGAAAAGAAAAAGTCTTTAACTGATTACTCTGCATCACAGACATAAGAAAAAAAAAAAAAAAAAGAAAAAGCCAAAAACACACAGCTGGCAAAAACGTTTCCAAGTCCTAGAACAGAAAATGATCCATCAATGTGTCCGTAGCATGTTACACAACAGGCCTACCCCCCTCTTGTGGCTAGATAGGAGAACTGCAACAGGCTACAACTTGGTGAGCACCGCAGCTAGCATGGCAACATTAAACATTGGAAAACCTTTTTTTATTATTATTATTATTATTATTATTAACATATCGCAAAATATTGCTTTTAACTTTTGAAGCCATAAACGAGTCTGAAAAGGACACACCATAAGCTGCATTTTGTTCATCATCATCTGCAACATACCTTGCACTTAGCTAACCAACTAAGATTAACAAGCCCCCCCTTTGGGTAAGGAGAAAAAAAAAAGTCGCAATTTAACAGCTCTTAAATAGGAGGGAGGTTTTTTTTTTTTTCATATAACCTTATACCTAATAGTCACTATAAGAAAAAAAATGAAGAAAAATAAAATAAAAATAAATTTGACCAGAGAACAAAAAACAAAAAAATTAACAAAAAAAATAAAAACACACAACACACACCACTTCTTAAAGTTGGCAAGGCTGGCACTTTAAAGTGTGCTACTGTTAAGCAAGACACAAGGAAGCTTCTACTTATTAAACAAAGTTACTCCTGTATCACGTATGTTGGGTCTGGAAAGTTCTGCTTTGAAGGAGTCTGAACATTGTCCTCTTCGGAGGTTCAGGAGGCCATTGTCCAAAGCAACTAAGGAATCGGCAATGCAGAAGAAGTAGTATTAAACTAGTTTACCATGGAAGGCTCCATGCACTGACTTCTAGTATAAGTTGGGACAAAAGCATAAAACTTCCACCTTGGCTCAAGCCCATGTACAACCTTTAAAGTCTTCCAAAAATCGGGAAAAAAAGTCTTAGAAAAAAAACAAAACCCAACAACTCTGCAAAGTCCTTTGACATGAAAGATACCATGATGTTCACAGCCACCCAACCCTTAACAGTGGCTGGATGTTACTTTCCTAAATTCCAGAAAATTGTTAGCATACTTTGCTCAAAAAGGGTCTTGGAAGAATGCGCTCTACAAGAATCCAAACCCTGCACCGGAAGCAAGAATCTTTTAGGCACAGATTCTCTGGAAATGCGGCCATTTTTCCTTTTGAAATGTGAAAACTTTATTACTCAGCTGGCAGGAAAAACACGAGCAAAAACGTTGGTCAGACTCCACAAAACCAGAAAAGGATGGTCATCTCAGTACACACGCACATCTGGGGGTGGAGATGACAAGTCAACAAAAGCCCTATGGGGGCCTCAGGCTTGGCCTGCAGGAAAAAAAAATAAAAAAATACCCAGCATTCACTTCTCTCTGTAATAGAGCAGGTAGTTTTTCAGAGGGTCCGGCAGAGGCAGGCTGAGGATTTTCTCTCTGAGAAAGTTGACTGGTGGATCGGCTTTCATGTCGTAGACCACTTTTTCCTCCTCCTCCCGTAGATCGGTTTCAGCTTCTTCATAATTGTTGTTGTCGTCGAATGGGTTTGGAATCTGGCTGGCGAAGACCTCTTTGTCTAAGAAGACGATGGTCCCCATTCGGCGCCTTCGTAGGCGTTTGCGCTTGTAACGAGGCTGGCTTTTCAGCACTCCGCTCACTCTGGCTCTGGTTTCTTGGTTGATGGTCTTCTTAATGCGCCCTCTGATAGCAATGCGGGCCAGATCTTGCAGAGTGCGAACATTTGGCAGGGCTAAGGAGTAAGAACGAGGAGACACAATTTGATAGAACGTGATATGGCTTGCACCAGGCTGCCCTACTAGCACCTTCCACTAAATAGGCCTAAAAACTAAGCATGTAAAAATGACCTAGTGTGTATTTACTGGTTCAGTCACCACCACCCACTATGGACCCACTGCAACTTTAAAGTGTCATAATAGGAAAGGAATATACTAATAGAATCCATTAGACCAGATTTCATAAACTAGGGTTCCCCCAGAGATTGTTTGGGGCTCCTTGACCAAATTTTTGCCCCTTTGATAAGACACCAGCAAAACCAACGATCTTTAAAGCCATCTGTAAAAGGGGGGGGGGGCATTCTTCCTTTTTACCCCCAATGTAAAGATGATCTTCTTCCCACTGACTGCCAATGTAAGGGACATTCTTACCACTGACCGCCAATGTAAGGAGGGCATTCTTCCCACTGACCGCCAATGTAAGGAGGGCATTCTTCCAACTGACCGCCAATGTAAGGAATATTCTTCCCACAGATCCACCAATGTAAGAATAGAGTCTCTCCTTTTCATTTTTATTTAGTGGTTTCCAGCTACCGACAAATGCACAGTAAGAGGCACACTGTTGGCATCTTGCTCATGGTGACATATATAGTCATAACAGACCGGGATAACTCTTCCCCTGATCTGCTGATCAATTCATACCTTAGGCTGAAAAAGGGGAAGACATGTGAGACCTACTGGACTGGTGGACGGAGTCATCTGTGGGCTGGTATTTAAATCCAGGATATAGAGGATCAAAAAGAAACACCAGCATTTCAGATGACAGCTTGGAGAAGCGACTAACCTCCTGAGAAGTTAGGTTCCTTACAGCATATTGTAAATTTAGATATATATGACTTTATATAATAATATGACTAATTGGAAGCACCCAGTTCTGCTTTAGGGTAGCAAGAAACTGACTTCCACCATGCCACCCCAAACTGGAGCGAATAAAAGATTTGTAGATAAACCAAGTCTTTGTTTTAGCTATATAGATAGGTCAACTCCAACTGCATTTTTTCTCTTCAGTTTTTGATAGAAGGTGAAAGGGTTGGAATCTCAGTCTGGTTTTATTAAGGTGTTCTTGCTGGGAAGATATTATCCCTTCATTTCCTGTGCTGGTTACACTCTAGGGAAGTGAATGAAAATCTCTGCAAAGTTCTCTAGGAGTTGACAGGTGTGGCCAGATCAGGCGTCCCAACTAAGATTTCTCTTCATATCACAGGAACAGGAGGTGAGGAGCAATCTCCAACTGGGGACACATGATCAGGTGACAACTGATAACTCTGATATTTTCTTCTTGGTTTGTCCTGGGTGATGGGATATAAAATGTAGGAGAGATCCAGCAGATATCACAAACCCCAATAAAAATAAAATCCAGAAAAGAGGCGCCAGCAGCCTTTGATTGGCCCTACATTTCATCCAGTGACATCGGGACAGGAAGGGAGGGCAAGCTACGGGACAGGAAGGGAGGGCAAGCTGCTCATCAGGAACACAGCAACCACCAGACAGACCTTCAAACCCTTTTCTGCTTCCTACCAAGCTCCAAGTTCTGTTTGGATTTCCATTTTAAGTAAAAAATAAAAATAAAAAAAATGGGCAAAACAGCAAGGTTTTAAAGGAGTTGCAATTTTTAAAACGTTAACTTACGGAGATTGAGAGGCTGCCTCTTCACCATGTCGGATTTACTGGGCTGTACAAGAGGAGCAAACGACACAGCCAAGATCTTCTCAGTCTCCCAGCTTGAAGGTCCAGTACGTGTGATCTTTGTCAGCTGGATCAGAAATAAGATAAACATTGAGATACAATAATACAAAAGGCAACCACTCCAACCTATAACTAGCCTTTGCAGCAAGGAGCACATGGAAAGGCAACGCACATCAAAAACAAACTAAAATTCCCAGCACACTCACCGGCTAGCGTGCAAAAAAAACAAAACACATTAACCCCATCTAACAGTTCATCTTACAAAACAAGGGGTTTCAACACACACACACACACACACACACACACACACACACACACACACACGTGTAAGCCGCAATGGCCAGGTCAAGACACCCCAGTGTACTGCAGTCCTAACTATCATTTTTGAGAGTCTCCCAAACTGGAGCACATATAGCAATACCTATAGGATACCTTCAGCTGCCATTGTACTCTTATTGGGTGCCCCTGTACCTTTGAGGGGTGGGCTTCCTGCCCTTAACCTATCCATTGCTATATGTGCTTCAATTGCAAGCTAGCTGGTAAGTGAGCTGGGAAATTGTTTCTGATGTGTGTTGCCCTTCCGTGTGCTCCTTGCTGCAGAGGCCCGTTATAGGTTGGGTGGTTGCCATTTCACTTTGTTTCTTCAGAAGCAAACAAAGCAAAAGTCAAAGCAGGTTCAAGTGGAATCATCCCAGGTCCTCTAAGCTCCATAGACATATGGAGACTGCCATTCAAAATCTGCCCTGGAAAAACTAGTTGGCCGTGTTATGCCAATCCAAAGGTTTCAGCACTTTCCAAGTTCTGGGAACAAATGCTCAGATCAGGACCTCCAATGTCCCAAATCAGGGTCTCAAAAGTACTGAGCCCATAAAACTTGTATTTTCAGATAAGCAAAGCCAGCCTACACATTTTGGCTGTTATAAATGGATAAGGAGGGTTGTATGTAATCAGTAAAGTCCTATAGGGTCAGTCAAGGCTGTAAATATGTAAATATAGCAATAAACGATTCTCTCACAGAGCCTTCTGATGAGCTGGAAATGTTAAATGGGAGATACCTTTTCCTCCAGCGGCATGACAAGAATCCCACCCATTTTCAGTAGATTCTTCATGTAATCTTCATGCTCCTTCTGCACCCCGGCTCCACAGTAGACGCGATCATAGGCGGAGGACTCCAAAGAGATGTCTAGGCAGTTTCCAGCCACAAAGGAAGGCTCACAGAACTCAAACCTGGAAAGGAGAGACAAGAAACGATGGGACTGCCGCCCTCCCTATTAATCACTCATCGTGGTTGTGAACCGATAGGTGTGGGAAGAGGAAGGTCCAAGCAGGACTTTAGTAAGAAGGGAGAGATGGGCCCCAAGTGCAAACTCAAGAATAAATGCTAGCATTTATATACAGAGCCCCCTGAGTTTCTGTAACCAAGTATGGGAGGGCACACACAAGGCTACTTTAGGTGCCCCATTTCCTTATCTGCTGCCAAAGTGACCAAGTGCTATGTGCATGCTGTGTCCTTACCCGATACCAGCTGAGTACAAATGGTCCGATTGTTAAAGAAGGTGAAGCCACAGATACATATTCAGTTCTAGAAGTATGCAGCCATAGATTTGTCAGGAAACCATGACATGCGTACATGTTCCAGGTCCAGAACGTACTATGGAGTTAAACAAGAACCAGCATGACAACTTAGATTCTGCATATTTATTACCAACGGCCACCACCTTATCTCTGCCCTGATAGGTTCCCTTTGATAATCCCTCCTCACCATGGAAGCCTTACCTGTCAAAGCTGTCGCTGGTGCGGACAAACTGTTCCAACTTTTGCTTGGCATATTCAATGACATCTTGGTGAAGCTCAACACCATGATTGATGCCAAATGGTCCTGAGGGCACAGAAGGAACGGTTAATGTTGTTACACTGTCCCATTCTTTCCCATAATTTCACACCAAAGCGTTGTGTACATGGTAATCATACCAGTAAGCTCCAGTTCCCATAAAGTGCACCCATTTGGAGCAAACAATACACTTTGAAATAGAAGAGTACAGGAAGAAGGCACGGCACGTGAGCTTTGTTAGGAAGTGTATTTTGAGGTTGATCTTAAAGTGTATGTAAATACAACAATTTGGCTTTAGATTATATTTTAACGTGTATATCGACTTTTGCAGTGAAACTTGAGAAAACCCCACAATATGTTTGCGTTTTCCCATTCACAAAAGAACAAACCTGGGGCTCGGTTAGAGACATTTCCCCTTTACTTCCTGTCCTGACATTTTATGAGACAGGAAGTGAAAGAAAGTCACCAACAGCACCAGGGGAAAAACTAGAATCCCGGTCATAGTTTTTATAGCTGTGTTCCGGTTGCAGATTTCTTCTCACTTCCTGTCTGTGATAGATGGTGTCATCATGAAAGGAAGTTAAGGGAAATTTCTCCAACAGAGCCCCCTTTTTTCTCACCCTATGCAAAGGAAGTCCAGGCTAATACCAAGCTCTATACTAACTATCCTGTAAATGAAAGATGCGTATACTTGCCTTATCTAAGGGTAGAACGATCCGGTCACGCGATTGGCTCACAGCGCCGACTTCAGGGTAGAGAAGTGACATCCGACAACAGATGCCCCATATCAAGTCTATGGTTGACATCACTGCCCAGGCACTGCAGCCATTTTCACTGAAGGCTGTGATCGGACCATAGCACTCTTAGATTAGGCAAGCATACAAATCTTTTTTCTTTTACAGCATGTATCAAACACAAGGCCCGCGGGCTGAATCCGGCTCACCAGGCCATTTCACGTGGCCCTCACACCTCTCCTGAATCTGTGGCACCCTCCTCAACTCAGCAGTTGGCAGCAGAGAAAAAGACAGAACTCCTACAGATCCTGCGCCTTTTTAGTGCAGCCGCAGCACCCCCTCATCTCATCCTCTCCTGGTCTCTGCATTCAACAGCTGACTCCAGCCCTCCTCCAGACCATGCACTCTCTTCTTTCCAGTTTCTCCCCCCAGCTTCTTCCCGGCAGCAGCACAAGATAACAAGGGGTGCACTGTGCTGAAAGAGAAGGTGGAGGACTCTTGACTTCTGATGGTGGGATGCTCTGGACATCTACTTATAATTATGAGGATACCATTTTTTGCCGGTTGAAAAGGAGGGTTGCATACCGCTGGTATCATCCACCGGAAACTTTACAGGCGTCTGTTCACACAACACCATGGCAGGACCAGGTTCTTTCTGAAAAGTGTCCAATAAAGTTTCTTGTGGATGATACCAGCGGTGTGCAATCCTCCTTTTTATAGACTTGCATCATCTGATACCGGAGTGTGAGTGGGCTCCGTCCTGGTTTGCACCCCAGCTCTTCACAGCTTAAGTCTTAAGTTATTACTATAACCAGTAATGATCGAATGCAGCAGGGGCAATCATTTCATATGATAAAGACTAGATACATTTATGTAGGCTTACAGATATATTAATCTCCAACTTCATTGGAAACCTTGCATGGCTGCTTCTATATGGACATTGGAAGATTTTCAGCATTAAGAAAAACCCCAACAGTCCTCTGTCAATAGCAGCCATTGCCACATCAGATCTGTTGGTGCCCAGCGTCCCACCAGAGAAGAACCGAGGGCCAGCCCAAGATACCAATGAATAGGAAGATGGTGGGACACGATACCCAGCAGCTGACGTATGAAGATTAATAGAGGTTTGGCTTACCCAAGATTAACCCAACCATTGTGCTAAGGTAGCCGGTCCCACTGCCCAGATTGAGGAAGGACAATCCTGGCTGGAGCTCCAATGCCTCCATCACTTCGGAATAAATGCACGGTGCGGAAAGGTGAATGTTCCCGTGCTTCCATGCCAAGTCCTTATAGGCATTTTCCTTAAATTCCTCCAGGTAGTAGTCAGCCCGGTCAATGGCTCGAAAAGCCTGCTCCACCTCCTCGGTGCGAATGTATTGAGCTTCTTTCAAGTTATCAATTAAGTCGTCATTGTCCTCTCCGGCACTCACAGCTCCTCCCATGGCGATTAGACTTGTGACTTGCCTAAGCCGCAAAAGAGAATATATGTAAGCCAATGACCAATAGGATTTCATTACAGTGAGTTAAAGGCCTAGAGTCATCGTGGCCCCAGAGCAGCCTTTCTCAACACAGATGAACCCTTGAAATATCTTTTTGGTCTCAGAAAACCCCTGCTAAAAATTCCTATAGCTACAACCCTTGATGCATTAAGAGTGATGGTCTGTGCTCCGTACACTTGTGGTCATTGGAAAGAATTACCCCCTTATAAATAGTTAAAAAGATCAATGGTGTCAGTGGAAACTTATCTGGGAGGCAAAAGTTGCTCATTCCCCAAGGAACCCCCAGCAACCTCTGGAGGACACCTGCTCTCTGATAGGGCCACCAGAGTGCCCCTAGAGCCATCTAGGAGCCTTCCAAACCTTCTGAAGAATAAAAGCCCATTTCACTTTTAAAAACGACCTCCATTTTGCCTTCACTACTTCAAAGCATTTTGTTGAATGTATTCAATTTTAGTAAATTTCACTCATCCCTATACCTAAAATCACATCCGCTGCTGAAAAGACAATTCATTTCTCAAATGGCAAACCCCACATACAGCTCCACCTCATTGCTACAAGCAATACAAGAGGACCTCACCAATCACTTGACCTCACAATGGCTGTGAGGGGGCAGGGAGAGCCTAAACTTGGAGACCCCCAACAGATTCAACCCCCTATCCAGTAGGTGGAACATCAACTTTAATAATGGCAAGGTAATACGCCAATATATTACAGACGATCTTAATAGCTCACTCTCACTACTTTTTTTTTTTCTTTTTTTTTTTTTTTTTTAAAGTGCAAACCGTTGGCGCAATATAAAACATGTATAATAATAATAATAATAATAATAATAATAAAAAAAAATAAAAAAAAATCACAGGGCTGGACTGGGAGAAAAACTTGGTGCTGGACTTCATCCAGACCGACCCACTTTAATTTTGCAAACACGCACAAAAAAAATAAAATAAATAAAAAATAAAAAACACACACACACACACACACACACACACACACACACACACACACACTGCAAAAAATACCTCCCCCTTACAGCAGAGTCCCCAGAGAGCCCCTCCCCATTTACATTAGGGTCCCCAGAGAGAAGGCAAACAGTAAGAGATGATGTAATCTCACTGCTGCCCATGGCTGCAGTGAGGGCGGAACAGCGGTGATGATTATGTCATCTCTCTGCTCTCTCGCCCGCCCGGCTCTCCCGTGCTGCCTGCCCGCAAAGAGGCCACAGCCCACTACCCGTGGTTGGGGACCCCTGGGACTCGGGGCTATGGGCCCCAGATTCAGGGTTATAGCCCCAAAAGCCACCCCCTAGCGATGCCACTGACTGTCACTGAAACCAGCCCACTGAGCCATCGGTTCGCCAGGAAAGTCCCTGTAGTCCCAATGGCCAGTACAAGGGGCTTTCTAGGATGTAGTCCAGGGTTCTCCAAACAAGGGGCCAGCTTACCGTCCTTTAGACTTTAGGGGGTACACACTAAGGCCAGTGGGAGTAGAAAAATGTCCTGGCATCCAGTGGGAGTAAATAACACCCCATCGCTGGCATCAGACGCTGCCCTCTACCAGGTAAAAGCTGAATAAAGGCTGCCAACCGGCTGCTATTGGTTTCAGTACTCTGCTTTAGTACACACAGGGGTGTGCTGGGCTGTGGGGGAGGAGGGCAGAGTGGCAATTTCCCCCCAAGCTGCCCTAACTAATTGTTCAATACAACTGGCGGCCGCTGCCATTTTGTTTTCTTCTCTAGGAAGTTGGACCAGGGGGCTGGGGCATGGCCATGGCCAGCCTCTATGTCATTCCGGGAGTTGTGGTCCACGCAAAATCTCTCAGTGTGGAGAGCAGCACAGAAGAAACTATAACTCCCTGAGTCTTAGAGGCAGGGCATACCAGGGACGCAGGACGCATGACTGGCTCAAGCTGCGGGGCCCCAGGACCATCAGCCCCACCCCCCCAGGAGGCCGTGGCACGCAAGGTCCTGCTGAGCTGAGCTGAGCTTCCAGGTGAGAGACCCCGACACCCCCAGCTGACCCCTGCGGGGCCCCAGGACCATCACCGCCACCACCCCCAGGAGGTCGTGGCACGCAAGGTCCTGCTGAGCTGAGCTTCCAGGTGAGAGACCCCGACACCCCCAGCTGACCCTCACATCACTCCCTCCCCCCCCCCCCCAGAATATACCCTGCGCCAGTGATCAGGCTGCATTGGATGGGCACCAGTCAGGCTGCATTAAAAAAACCAGGTGGCCATGGACGGTGAGCCGATTCGGTGGTTCAATGGGCCACTTGCCCGAACTTGCCACCCAGGCCTAAGGCTACCAACCCTCTCCTGCACGCACCTATGATCCAAACAGCAGGTGCTAATACCAATGTGGCACATGTGTGCATTCAGGAAAAAAACAGCACATGCAAATTAATCAGGATGTAAACTGTAGCTTGAGTACAGCTTCTTGCATCCTCCTGTGCCAGGATGCCAATGCAAATGTATTTGAGGGCTTCTTCTATCTAAACTTTAGGGTTTAGTCTTTTCAATAAAATATAAAAATAATTGCATATATATTATACAGTGTATATAAAAAGTATACACCCCTGTTAAAAAGGAAGCAAACTCCTCTTGTTTGTACCTACAGGTAAGCCTATAAGGCGGTTTACCTTTAGGTACTGTAAATATCTGCTAAACGTGCACCATTTAGGATTTATTTACTGTATACTCAGCCGCCCGTGCCTTTTATTCAGGGCCTGTGCCGTGACCGGCGGCTCTTGCGCGCATGTGCGGGAGTGACGTCATCATGGCTCCGGCCAATCACAGTGCCCACGAACCCAGAAGAAACCCCAGTGAAGGTGTCGGCCGTGTCATCGGTGTGAGGGAGCCGCTGCAGGGCTTCGTTCTAATGCAAGTATTTCATAATGAGCTAGTATGTGATGAATACTAGCTCATTATGCCTTTGTCTTACAGCCTTTTGTTTTTTATTCACGGGGGTTTACAACTGCTTTAAAATGTCAGGTTTCTGTGATGAAAAAAGACAAAAGACAAAAGAGAAATCATTTCAAAACTTTTTCCACTTTTTCACACTAGTGCGAATTGGATGTAGGTTTCTCCGCACCCAAATCGCATGACAGGAGACCGTGACTGGCTCTCTATGGTCTCTCGGTTCACATATCTGCGAGGCGGCTGCAGAGCAGATTACACAAGGGTCCTGTGCATTTTTGGCTCCGTCAGGCAAATATTCAGCCCCACGGACCCCTGCTGCGAGCCGCATGCGGCTTAGATGCGAACCCAACCTTAAAAATGTAAAAAATAAAATGTGGTTGCATAAGTGTGCACACCCTCTTATAACTGGGAATGTAGCTGTGTTCAAAATTAAGCACATTCAAACTCAAGTTGTCATCATTTAATGTGCCTCTGATTAACCCCAAATAAAGTTCAGCTGTTCTAGTAGGTCTTTCCTGACATTTTCTTAGTCACATCCTACAGCAGAAGCAGAGAACTTCCAAAGCATCAGAGGGATCTCATTGTTAAAAGGAATTTCCAAGGCATTAGATAAACCATGGAACACAGTGAAGACAGTCATCACCAAGTGGAGAAAATATGGCACAACAGTGACATCACCAAGAACTGGACATCTCCCAAAATCGATGAAGACCAGAAGAAAACTGGTCAGGGAGGCTGCCAAGAGGTCTACAAATAACATTAAAAGGAACCGCAGGAATATCTGGCAAGTACTGGCTGTGTGGTACAAGTGTCAACAATCTCCCGTATTCTTCATATGTCTGGGCTATTCTTACCAAGAATAAAAAAAAAAAAAAATAAATAAAAAAAAAAACATCCTAGCACAGGCTAAATTTTGCAAAAACACATCTGAAGTCTCCCAAAAGCATGTGGGAAAATGTGTTCTGGTCTGATGAAACCAAGGTTGAACTTTTTGGCCATAATTCCAAAAGATATGTTTAGTCCAAAAACAACACTGGACATCACCAAAAGAACAGCATACCCACCGTGAAGCATGGTGGTGGCAGCATCATGTTTTGGGGCCGTTTTTCTTCAGCTGGAACAGGGGCCTTAGTCAAGGTAGAGGGAATGATGAACAGTTCCAAATACCAGGCAATAGTGGCACAAAACCTTCAGGCTTCTGCTAGAAAGCGGACAATGAAGAGGAACTTCATCTTTCAGCATGACAACGACCCAAAGCTTACATCCAAATCAACAAAGGAATGGCTTCACCAGAAGATTAAAGTTTTGGAATGGCCCAGCCAGAGCCCAGACCTGAATCCCATTGAAAATCTGTGGGGTGATCTGAAGAGGGCTTTGCACAGGAGATGCCCTCACAATCTGACAGGTTTGGAGTGTTTTTGCCATGAAGAGCGGCCAAATATTGCCAAGTCAAGATGTGCCATGCTGATAGACTCATACCCACAACGACTGAGTGCTGTAATAAAACCAAAAGGTGCTTCAACAAAGTATTAGTGTAAGGGTGTGCACACTTCAACTAGATTATTTTAGTTTTTTTTTTTTTTGCTTCCCTCCACCTAAAAGATTTCAGTCTGTTGTTCAACTGGAGTTGTAGTTTATAGGTCACATTAACCACTTCAGCCCCGGAAGGATTTACCCCCTTAAAAAAGGGATTGTAAACCCTCGCGGTTTTTCACCTCAATGCATTAAAGTGGAGGGCCACCCTGAAAAACAAAAGTACATAAAAAATTAGCAAAAAATTAAAATAAAAATGAAAAAAAATGTTTTTTTTTTTTAAACTTACCAGAAATGCCTGTTGCTAGGCACATCGTCCTAATCTGCCTCTTCCTCCTCCGCTGTGATCTTCTGTCTTCTCTCCTCCGTGCGATGTCTTCTGGGTAATGGGTCGTGTTGTCTTCTGGGTAATGGGTCACGCTGTGTTCTGGGAACTGTGTGTCCCAGAACACAGCGCGCCCCATTCACAAATCGCTGTGCGACTCGCGCATGCGCAGTAGGAAACGGGCAGTGAAGCCACAAGGCTCCACTGCCTGTTTCCCTTAGATAGAATGGCGGCGCCGGGACCCGAGAGCCGAGGGACGGGTCAGCCTCGGGCGGCCGATATCGCGGGCTCCCTTGACAGGTAAGTGCGCTTATTAAAAGTCAGCAGCTACAGTGTTTGCAGCTGCTGACTTTTAAAAATTTTTTTAAAGCTGGCTCTCCTCTTTAAGGGGAAAAAGCTCTTATAGTGAAATCATCCCCCCAGAGCCCCCCCCTTTTGCTTACCTGAGCCCGATCGTTCCTGTTCCGGGGACAAGCACACCCCACTCCAGCCAGTGTCTTGGGTCCTGATTGGATAAAATCGATAGCGGTGCATCCCTTGGCTCCCGCTGCTGTCAATCAAATGCATTGACGCGGGGGGGGGGGGGGGGGCCGAGCCGAGTCCTGACATCTGTATCAAAAGACGGAGCAGCGAGACTTGAAGACTGACAGACATTTTTCACTTGCAGTGCTTACTTCACCTTACTGCGATGCCGAGACGTCGATATAAGAAGTCCCTCTTGATCCACCTCCTTAATGGCGCTAAAATATGTATGCCGCAAAAATGGAAATGCTCGGATTTGCCTTCAGTTGGTCAGTGGATAGCTGCGGTAAACGAAAATAACCTGATGGAACAATTGACGGCCGCATTAAACCAAAAGGAGGAACAATTCAATAAAACCTGGTTTTACCGGCACCATTTCCAGTTTTCTCGAGATTATAACACCTTTGTGGTCCCCTCGGTAGCTGTGTATGTGTTACCATTTGCTTTCACAACCACCCCCCCCCCCTCCTCCCCCCCCTCCCCCCTCCTCAAAGTCTTTACTCTCATTTTCCGACGGTTTCTATTGAGCCTGCTCTGGTTCTTTTTCCACTAATGCCCTGTACACACGGCCGGACTTTCCGGCGGAAAATGTCCGATCGGACGGTGTTGTCGGAAAATCCGATCGTGTGTGGGCTCCATCTGACTTTTTCCATCAGAATTTCCGAAACACAAAGTTTGAGAGCAGGAATCCGATCGTTTAAATTCTAAACGGACAAAGTGCCGCGCATGCTCAGGATAAATTACGAGACAAAAGCTATTGGCTACTGGCCCGACGTACGTGTTCTACGTCACTGCGTTCTGAAAGATCGGATTTTCCAGACAACTTTGTGTGACCGTGTGTATGCAAGACAAGTTTGGGCCGAAATCCTTCGGAGAAAAAAATCTGATGGATTTTGTTGTCGGAATGTCCGACCCGTGTGTACGGGGCATGACTCTTACCTTCCTGCCCTCTCAATTATGAGATGTAATGTCTTTTTGTCATATTGGAAAATTTGTGCACTCCTGACTCGGGGCGATATTAGTGTTTTATACTGTTGCATCTTAAAGCGGAGGGCCACCTTAAAATAAAAAAATTAATATTCTTAACCACTTCCCGACCAGCGCACGACGATGTACGTCGACAGAATGGCACGGGCAGGCATATTGGCGTACAGGTACGTCCAATATTCAATGCCGCCCTGCCATCGGGAGCGCGCCGCCGCGCTGGTCGGGACCCCCGTTAGTCCGGTCGCGGGACCCGCGGACTCAATCGCTGCGGTCATCCCCGCGATCGTCTCACGGAGCGGCCGAATGGAGGAAATGCCGTGTAAACAGCATTTCTCCATTCTGCCTAGCAACTAGTGACGCTGATCTCTGCTCCATGTGATTGGAGCAGAGATCAGTGTTCACTAAATGAAAGCCCAACCCCCCCACAGTTAGTAACACACCCCTAGGAACACTTAACCCCCTACACTGCCACCCACTGGTTAACCCTTTCACTGCCAGTGTCATTTACACAGGAATCACTGCATTTATATAGCAGTGATTACTGTATAAATGACAATGGTCCCAAAAATGTGTCAAAAATGTCCAATGGGTCCCCCACAATGTCGCAGTCACAATAAAAATCGCTGATCGCCGCCATTACTAGTAAAAGAAAAAATAATAAAAAATTATTAATAAAAATGCTATAAAACTATCCCTATTTTGTAAATGCTATAACTTTTGCGCAAACCAATCAATAATCGCTTATTGCAATTTTTTTTACCAAACATATGTAGAAGTATACGTATCGGCCTAAACTGAGGGGAAAATTTTTTTTTATATATATATTTTTGGGGGATATTTATTATAACAAAAAGTAAAAAAAATAATGCGTTTTTTTTCAAAATTGTCGCTCTATTTTTGTTTATAGCGCAAAAAATAAAAACCGCAGAGGTGATCAAATACCACCAAAAGTAAGCTCTATTTGTGGGGAAAAAAAAAAGGACGTCAATTTTGTGTGGGAGCCATGTCGCACGACCGCGCAATTGTCAGTTAAAGCGACGCAGTGCCGAATCGCAAAAAGTGGTCTGGTCTTTGACCAGCAAAATGGTCCGGTCTGCAAGTGGTTAAAGAGGGATTTCACTGGAAAAAAAAAAAATTAAAAATTAAAAGCCAGCAGCTATAAATACTACAGCTGCTGACTTTTAATAAATGGACACTCACCTGTCCCGGGGTCCAGCGATGCCGGCAGCCGAGGCCGATCGATCGCTCGGCTCTCGGCTGCTGCCGCCGCCATTCTCGGTGAGGGAATCAGGAAGGGAAGCGTTGCAGCTTCACTTCCCAGTTGCCTACTGCGCATGTCACGCAGCGCAACGGGAATGGTCCGCGCTGTCTCTGGGACCCGTTTGTGTCCCAGCAGACAGCATGCCGGGACAGGAAGAGGCATAGTCTCCCATGGGAGTCTATGCCTGGAAGTGGGTGCAAATACCTTCTGGGACATGTGTGTCTCCCAGGAAACAACAGGGCCATTCACAAAGCGCCGTGTGACTCACGCATGTGCAGTAGGAAATGAGCACTGAAGCCACAAGGCCCCACTGGCTGTCTCCCTTCGATAGGATGGCGGCGCCGGCACCCGATCCGATGGACAGATCGGCCTCTGGGGGACGACATTGCGGGCTCGCTGGACAGGTAAGTGTCCTTATTAAAAGCCAGGAGCTACAGTGTTTGTGGTTGCTGACTTAAAAAAAGAAGGGCGGACCTCCTCTTTAATTCAGTCTAACGTAGGTGAGTTGGCGCGATGCTGACATCAACCGATTCGCTATGTTCCTATTAAATGTTGCTACTTTCTTATTGGTTTGTGTATCAGCCTATTCTTACAGTACATTTTGTTACTGGATTTGCTCAGCCCTGTCTGATGTACTCAATAAAATGTCCAAAAAAAAAAAAAAAAAAAAAACCCCACACACACACACGTAACCAGTAAAAAATTTTTAAAGCGTCGCCTATGGAGATTTTTAAGTACCGAAGTTTGGCGCCATACTGCGTGTGTGTAATTTTGAAGCGTGACATGTTAGGTATCTATTTACTCAATGTAACATTATCTGTCGCATTATGCAAAAAATGTGGGCTTTTTTTTAATGCATGAAAGTTTTTTTTTGTTTAAAAAAAAAAAAAAAAAAAAAAAAAAAAAAAACCATTTAAAAAAAATAAAATAATAATAATGGTTAGAAAAAAAAAAAAAAAAAAAAAAAAAAATAGAATGTTTTAATCTTTTAATGACCAGGCCATTTTTTTCGCTTTAACTGACAATTGCGCGGTCGTGCGACGTTGTACCCAAACTAAACTGAGGTTCATTTTTTCCCACAAATAGAGATTTCTGTTGGTGGCATTTGATCACCTCTGCAGTTTTTTTTTTTTTGCGCTATAACAAAAAAACAAAAAAAAAAAAAACTGCAGCAAAAGCGACAATTTTGAAAAAAATTAATAAAAAGTTAATTTCTGTTCTGTAATACATGGGGGGGGGGGGGGGGGGTAATCTTTGCCCTGGTCCCACTCATGATTATTAGAGAATAAATAATAACAAAGTATCTTTATCAGGAAGCAGATGGAGATCAATCCCGGGCACAGGTCTCACTATATGAAGTCTGCAGACTATTTACAGGGGAGGGGGGGGGGGTGTGTTCTTGATGTTGGTTCTCACACTTGTACAGTGGCAAGGTGTCGGGATGGGGGAGGGGTGTAAACGGTGTCCTCTAGTGACCCGGGCAGAAGGCTTTTGGGGACAAACACTTTCCAGGACGGAGAGCTCAGCCAGGACCAGTCACATGACTGAGGAACCTCCAATCTCTGATGACCGGGGCTCGGGGAGGGCAAGGCACTGCCAACATACTGCCACAGACAGGCTAAGACCCCCCCATACACACCATCAGATTTTTGTCTTCAGATTTACCAAAACCATATGATATGAGGTCACACCTTAAGGACCCTTTCACACTGAGGCGCAAAAGTGCTAAAAATAGTGCTTGAAAAGCGCCGCTCAGTGCACTCCAATGTGAGAGCCCCGAGGACCTTCACACTGGAGAGGTGCGCTGGCAGGACGGTCAAAAAAGTCCCGAAAGCCGCATCTTTGGATCGCTGCAGGGGGCGGTGTATACACCAATCCTAAAGTGTCCCTTGCCATTGAAAACAATGGGGCAGCGCTGCAAACCCACCTGCAAAGCGCCACTGCAGCAGCACTTTGCGGGTGGTTTTAACCATTTTTCAGCAGCTAGCGGGGGTTAAAAGACTCCTCCCACTCCCTGACACCCCAATGCAGTGCAGTTCAGGCCCCTCTCACTCACTAAGAACCCTGTACAGTCCTGGCCCTTCCCACTCACACCCCGGTACAGTGTAGTCCTGGCCCCTCGCACTCACTGACACCCCAGTACAGTGCAATTCTGGCCCCTCCCATTCACTGATAACCCATTATAGTGCAATTCTGGCCCCTCCCATTCACACCCCTGTACAGTGTAGCCCCTCCCACTCACACCCCAGTACAGTGCAGTCCTGGCCCCTCCCACTCACCGACACCCCAGGGCAATTCTGGCCCCTCCCACTCACACCCCTGTACAGTGTAGCCCCTCCCACTCACACCCAGTACAATGCAGTCTTGACTCCTCCCACTCACTGATACCCCAGTGCAATTCTGGTCCCTTCCATTCACACCCCAGTACAGTGTAGCCCCTCCCACTGGCATTCCAGTACAGTGCACTTCTGGCCCCTCCCACTCACTGACACCCCAGTACAGTCCTGGCCCCTCCCACTCGCACCTTAGTACAGTACAATCCTGGCCCCTCCCACTCACTGACACCCCAGTACAGTTCAGTCCTGACTCCTCCCACTCAATGACACCCCAGTACAGTCCTGACTCCTCCCACTCACTGACACCACAGTCCTGGCCCCTCCCACTCACTGACACCACAGTACAGTCCTGGCCCCTCCCACGCACACCACAGTACAGTCCTGGCCCCTCCCACGCACACCACAGTACAGTCCTGGCCCCTCCCACGCACACCACAGTACAGTCCTGGCCCCTCCCACGCACACCACAGTACAGTCCTGGCCCCTCCCACTCACACCACAGTACAGTCCTGGCCCCTCCCACTCACACCACAGTATAGTCCTGGCCCCGTCCACTCACTGACACCCCAGTACAGTCCTGGCCCCTCCCATTCACTGAAACCACAGTATAGTCCTGGCCCCACCCACTCACTGACACCACAGTACAGTCCTGGCCCCTCCCACTCACACCACAGTCCTGGCCCCTCCCACTCACACCACAGTACAGTCCTGGCCCCGCCCACTCACACCACAGTACAGTCCTGGCCCTGCCCACTCACACCACAGTACAGTCCTGCCCCTCCCATTCACTCACACCACAGTACAGACCTGGCCCCGCCCACTCACTGACAGTACAGTACAGTCCTGCCCCTCCCATTCACTCACACCAAAGTACAGACCTGGCCCCGCCCACTCACTGACAGTACAGTCCTGGCCCCGCCCACTCACTGACAGTACAGTCCTGGCCCCGCCCACTCACTGACAGTACAGTCCTGACTCCGCCCACTCACTGACACCCCCAGTACAGTCCTGGCCCCTCCCACTCACTAACACCCCAGTACAGTCCTGGCCCCTCCCACTCACTGACACCACAGTACAGTCCTGGCTCCGCCCACTCCCTGACACCACAGTACAGTCCTGGCTCCGCCCACTCCCTGACACCCCAGTACAGTCCTGGCTCCGCCCACGCACTGACACCCCAGTACAGTCCTGGCCCCTCCCACTCACTGACACAACAGTACAGTCCTGGCTCCGCCCACGCACTGACACCCCAGTACAGTCCTGGCTCCGCCCACGCACTGACACCCCAGTACAGTGCAGTCGTGTCTCGCACACTTGTTGTTGCTCCCCTCCCCCCATGGAAGGGACCTCAGGCTCCTCCCACCTCCATCCTCGCTCTCTACATCAGAGACAACAACACAGACAAGCCCCGCCCCCTCCATTAGAGCCCAAAGAAGCTCTCCCTTCCCCCCGGTGCCCGCACCCCGCTCCCCTGGGGGCCGTGTGCGGGGTGTAGGGGGGGGGAGGGGAGGGGGACCGCTCTTCTCACCTCAGCTCAGCCCGCACAGCGACAACCACTCTCCACCAGCTGACCAGCCGTGACGTCACCACAGACGCTAATGAGGGAGGAGAGGGGGTGGCTTCTTTATCGCGGCCTCCGCCCCCCGCCCGCCCCTCTGAGCTTCTGCTGCGCCGCCAGTGTGCGTGTCACGTGCTCTGTTTTTGGGACGGCCCGCCCCTGGTCGGTAACCCCGCCCCTTCGGCAGCGTTGGTTGAGCGGCCCATGCAGTCACGTGTCCAGCGGTCGCTGGGACCTTTAATTTAAAGGGACAGTCCATAGAAATGACAACTTCTCATCTGTCTGGATCAATCGATCCATGTATGGAGTGTAATGGTGTGCAATATACGTATCCTCCCATGTTCATCCAGTCTTGTAGACTTCTGTCCCACAACATTGTCAGTAATCCAAATGTAGCCCATACACTGTACAATCTGATCGTACAATGTCCATCCGAGGACGTGTGAGGCCTGATTGGATATCCTGCTTACCTGTACTCTACATACATGACTCTGATAAATATACAGGGGATTGGAGAAGACTCTCGGATGTGAATCTTAGTGAAAACTGATTGTTCTACAAACACCAACACGGGTCCAACTGGATGGACTCTTCTCTTTATTCCACCTCACGTGCTATGTACAATCAGATTGTAACGTGTGTGCCCGGCTCTCCCATCTCCTTTGCGGCCGGCTCACTGGAGATTTCTCTGCATATGAATGGAGCACAAATAAACGTCTCTACCAGATATGACCTCCAGGGGGCAGACATGAAAAAGAGAAAGAAACAAAATGACTTCTCCCTGCAACCAATCAAAGCTGGATCCTGCTGTTACCCGTAGCAACCTTGTAGACTTTCTGGACAATACAAACCTCAGAAAAGAGAAAGAAAGTTTCCAAATGTCCCAAATTTCCAGAATAATATCCTCTGCCTTAATATGTCCCTGCCCCCCTCCCCCACCTTGCTCGTTTCTCTAACTCTTCCTCTTTCCCTCAATAGCCCCAACCTTGTGCTCTCCGCTCCTCTCCCCAATCCTTCCAACCTAGTGCTCTCCGCTCCTCTCCCCAATCCTTCCAACCTAGTGCTCTCCGCTCCTCTCCCCAATCCTTCCAACCTAGTGCTCTCCTCTCCTCTCCCCAATCCTTCCAACCTAGTGCTCTCCGCTCCTCTCCCCAATCCTTCCAACCTAGTGCTCTCCGCTCCTCTCCCCACTCCTCCCAACCTAGTGCTCTCCGCTCCTCTCCCCAATCCTTCCAACCTAGTGCTCTCCGCTCCTCTCCCCACTCCTCCCAACCTAGTGCTCTCCGCTCCTCTCCCCAATCCTTCCAACCTAGTGCTCTCCGCTCCTCTCCCCAATCCTTCCAACCTAGTGCTCTCCGCTCCTCTCCCCAATCCTTCCAACTTAGTGCTCTCCGCTCCTCTCCCCAATCCTTCCAACCTAGTGCTCTCCGCTCCTCTCCCCAATCCTCCCAACCTAGTGCTCTCCGCTCCTCTCCCCAATCCTTCCAACCTAGTGCTCTCCGCTCCTCTCCCCAATCCTTCCAACCTAGTGCTCTCCGCTCCTCTCCCCAATCCTTCCAAGCTAGTGCTCTCCGCTCCTCTCCCCAATCCTTCCAACTTAGTGCTCTCCGCTCCTCTCCCCAATCCTTCCAACCTAGTGCTCTCCGCTCCTCTCCCCAATCCTTCCAACCTAGTGCTCTCCGCTCCTCTCCCCAATCCTTCCAACCTAGTGCTCTCCGCTCCTCTCCCCAATCCTTCCAACCTAGTGCTCTCCGCTCCTCTCCCCAATCCTTCCAACTTAGTGCTCTCCGCTCCTCTCCCCAATCCTTCCAACCTAGTGCTCTCCGCTCCTCTCCCCAATCCTTCCAACCTAGTGCTCTCCGCTCCTCTCCCCAATCCTTCCAACCTAGTGCTCTCCGCTCCTCTCCCCAATCCTTCCAACCTAGTGCTCTCCGCTCCTCTCCCCAATCCTTCCAACTTAGTGCTCTCCGCTCCTCTCCCCAATCCTTCCAACCTAGTGCTCTCCGCTCCTCTCCCCAATCCTTCCAACCTAGTGCTCTCCGCTCCTCTCCCCAATCCTTCCAACCTAGTGCTCTCCGCTCCTCTCCCCAATCCTTCCAACCTAGTGCTCTCCGCTCCTCTCCCCAATCCTTCCAACCTAGTGTTCTCCGCTCCTCTCCCCAATCCTCTCCGCTTCTCTCCCCAATCCTTCCAACCTAGTGCTCTCCGCTCCTCTCCCCAATCCTCTCAACCTAGTACTCTCCGCTCCTCTCCCCAATCCTCTCCACTTCTCTCCCCAATCCTCCTAACCTAGTACTCTCTGCTTCTCTCCCCAATCCTCCCAACCTAGTGCTCTCCTCTCCCCAATCCTCCCAATCTAGTGCTCTCTGCTCCTTTCCCCAATCCTCCCAACCTAGTGCTCTCCTCTCCCCAATCCTTCCAACCTAGTGCTCTCCTCTCCCCAATCCTCCCAACCTAGTGCTCTCTGCTCCTTTCCCCAATCCTCCCAACCTAGTGCTGTCCCCTCCCCAATCCTCCCAATCTAGTGCTCTCTGCTTCTCTCCCCAATCCTCCCAACCTAGTGCTGTCCCCTCCCCAATCCTCCCAATCTAGTGCTCTCCGCTTCTCTCCCCAATCCTCCCAACCTAGTGCTCTCCTCTCCCCAATCCTCCCAATCTAGTGCTCTCCGCTTCTCTCCCCAATCTTCCCAACCTAGTGTTCTCCTCTACCCAATCCTCCCAACCTAGTGCTCTCCTCTCCCCAATCCTCCCAACCTAGTGCTCTCCGCTTCTCTCCCCAATCCTTCCAACCTAGTGCTCTCCTCTCCCCAATCCTCCCAATCTAGTGCTCTCCGCTCCTCTCACCAATCCTCCCAACCTAGCGCTCTCCTCTCCCCAATCCTCCCAACCTAGGGCTCTCCACTCCCCAATCCTACCCAACCTAGTGCTCTCCGCTCCTCTCCCCATTAATCCCAACCTAGTGCTCTCCACTTCTCTCCCCAATCCTCCCAACCTAGTGCTCTCTGCTCCTCTCCCCAATCCTCCCAACCTACTGTTCTCTGCTTCTCTCCCCAATCTCCCAACCTAGTGCTCTCCGCTCCTATCCCCAATAATCCCAACCTAGTGCTCTCTGCTTCTCTCCCCAATCCTCTCTGCTTCTCTCCCCAATTCTCCCAACCTAGTACTTCCCACTCCTCTCCCCAATAATCCCAACATAGTGCTCTCCGCTCCTCTCCCCAATCCTCCCAACCTATTGCTCTCTGCACCTCTCCTCAATCCACCAAACCTAGTGCTCTCCACTCCTCTCCCCATTCCTCCCAACCTAGTGTACTCCTCTCCCCAATCCTCCCATACTAGTGCTCTCTGCTCCTCTCCCCAATCCTTCCAACCTAGTGCTCTCCGCTCCTCTCCCCAATAATCCCAATCTAGTGCTCTCCACTTCTCTCCCCAATCCTACCAACCTAGTGCTCTCCGCTCCTCTCCCCAATCCTCCCAACCTAGTGCTCTCCGCTCCTCTCCCTAATCCTCTCGGCTTCTCTCCACAATCATCCCAACCTAGTGCTCTCCGCTCCTCTCCCGAATAATCCAAACTTAGTGCTCTCCGCTTCTATCCCCAATCCTACCAACCTAGTGCTCTCCACTCCTCTCCCCAATCCTCCCAACCTAGTGCTCTCTGCTTCTCTCCCCAATCCTCTCCACTCCTCTCCCCAATCCTCCCAACCTAGTGCTCTCCGCTCCTCTCCCCAAACCTCCCAACCTAGTGCTCTCCGCTTCTCTCCCCAATCCTCCCAACCTAGTGCTCTCCGATGCTCTCCCCAATCCTCTCAACATAGTGCTCTCCGCTTCTCTCCCTAATCCTCCCAACCTAGTGTTCTCCACTCCTCTCCCGAATCCTCCCAACCTAGTGCTCTCTGCTCCTCTCCCCAATCCTTCCAACCTAGTGCTCTCCGCTCCTCTCCCCAATCCTCCCAACCTAGTGCTCTCCGCTCCTCTCCCCAAACCTCCCAACCTAGTGCTCTCCGCTTCTCTCCCCAATCCTCCCAACCTAGTGCTCTCTGCTCCTCTCCCCAATCCTCCCAACCTAGTGTTCTCCGATTCTCTCCCTAATCCTCCCAACCTAGTGCTCTCCGCTTCTCTCCCTAATCCTCCCAACCTAGTGCTCTCTGCTTCTCTCCCCAATCCTCCCAACCTAGTGCCCTCCACTTCTCTCCCCAATCCTCCCAACCTGGTGCTCTCCTCCTCTCTCCCTGATCCTCCCAACCTAGTGCTCTCTGATTTTCTTCCCAATCCTCTCCGCTCCTCTCCAAAATCCTCCCAACCTAGTGCTCTCCGCTCCTTTCCCCAATCCTCCCAACCTAGTGCTCTCTGCTCCTCTTCCCAATCCTCCCAACCTAGTGCTCTCCGCTTCTCTCCCTAATCCTCCCAACCTAGTGCTCCCCGTTTCTCTCCCCAATCCTCTCCGCTCCTCTCCCCAATCCTTCCAACCTAGTGCTCTCCGCTCCTCTCCCCAAACCTCCCAACCTAGTGCTCTCCACTTCTCTCCCCAATCCTCCCAACCTAGTGCTCTCCGATGCTCTCCCCAATCCTCTCAACATAGTGCTCTCCGCTTCTCTCCCTAATCCTCCCAACCTAGTGTTCTCCACTCATCTCCCCAATCCTCCCAACCTAGTGCTCTCTGCTCCTCTCCCCAATCCTTCCAACCTAGTGCTCTTCGCTCCTCTCCCCAAACCTCCTAACCTAGTGCTCTCCGCTTCTCTCCCCAATCCTTCCAACCTAGTGTTCTCCGATTCTCTCCCTAATCCTCCCAACCCAGTGCTCTCCGCTTCCCTCCCTAATCCTCCCAACCTAGTGTTCTCTGCTTCTCTCCCCAATCCTCCCAACCTAGTGCCCTCCACTTCTCTCCCCAATCCTCCCAACCTAGTGCTTTCCGCTTCTCTCCCTAATCCTCCCAACCTAGTGCTCTCTGCTTTTCTCCCCAATCCTCTCCGCTCTTCTCCAATATCCTCCCAACCTAGTGCTCTCCGCTTCTCTCCCCAATCCTCTAACCTAGTGCTCTCCGCTCCTCTCCCTAATCCTCCCAACCTAGTGCTCTCTGCACCTCTCCCCAATCCTCATTCCAAATTAGCGCTCTCTGCTCCTCTCCCCAATCCTCCCAACCTAGTGCTCTCCGCTCTTCTCCCCAATCCTCCCAAATTAGTGCTCTCCGCTCCTCTCCCCAATCATCCCAACCTAGTGCTCTCTGCACCTCTCCCCAATCCTCCCAACCTAGTGTTCTCCGATTCTCTCCCTAATCCTCCCATACTAGTGCTCTCTGCTCCTCTCCCCAATCCTTCCAACCTAGTGCTCTCCGCTCCTCTCCCCAATAATCCCAATCTAGTGCTCTCCACTTCTCTCCCCAATCCTACCAACCTAGTGCTCTCCGCTCCTCTCCCCAATCCTCCCAACCTAGTGCTCTCCGCTCCTCTCCCTAATCCTCTCGGCTTCTCTCCACAATCATCCCAACCTAGTGCTCTCCGCTCCTCTCCCGAATAATCCAAACTTAGTGCTCTCCGCTTCTATCCCCAATCCTACCAACCTAGTGCTCTCCACTCCTCTCCCCAATCCTCCCAACCTAGTGCTCTCTGCTTCTCTCCCCAATCCTCTCCACTCCTCTCCCCAATCCTCCCAACCTAGTGCTCTCCGCTCCTCTCCCCAAACCTCCCAACCTAGTGCTCTCCGCTTCTCTCCCCAATCCTCCCAACCTAGTGCTCTCCGATGCTCTCCCCAATCCTCTCAACATAGTGCTCTCCGCTTCTCTCCCTAATCCTCCCAACCTAGTGTTCTCCACTCCTCTCCCGAATCCTCCCAACCTAGTGCTCTCTGCTCCTCTCCCCAATCCTTCCAACCTAGTGCTCTCCGCTCCTCTCCCCAATCCTCCCAACCTAGTGCTCTCCGCTCCTCTCCCCAAACCTCCCAACCTAGTGCTCTCCGCTTCTCTCCCCAATCCTCCCAACCTAGTGCTCTCTGCTCCTCTCCCCAATCCTCCCAACCTAGTGTTCTCCGATTCTCTCCCTAATCCTCCCAACCTAGTGCTCTCCGCTTCTCTCCCTAATCCTCCCAACCTAGTGCTCTCTGCTTCTCTCCCCAATCCTCCCAACCTAGTGCCCTCCACTTCTCTCCCCAATCCTCCCAACCTGGTGCTCTCCTCCTCTCTCCCTGATCCTCCCAACCTAGTGCTCTCTGATTTTCTTCCCAATCCTCTCCGCTCCTCTCCAAAATCCTCCCAACCTAGTGCTCTCCGCTCCTTTCCCCAATCCTCCCAACCTAGTGCTCTCTGCTCCTCTCCCCAATCCTCCCAACCTAGTGTTCTCCGATTCTCTCCCTAATCCTCCCATACTAGTGCTCTCTGCTCCTCTCCCCAATCCTTCCAACCTAGTGCTCTCCGCTCCTCTCCCCAATAATCCCAATCTAGTGCTCTCCACTTCTCTCCCCAATCCTACCAACCTAGTGCTCTCCGCTCCTCTCCCCAATCCTCCCAACCTAGTGCTCTCCGCTCCTCTCCCTAATCCTCTCGGCTTCTCTCCACAATCATCCCAACCTAGTGCTCTCCGCTCCTCTCCCGAATAATCCAAACTTAGTGCTCTCCGCTTCTATCCCCAATCCTACCAACCTAGTGCTCTCCACTCCTCTCCCCAATCCTCCCAACCTAGTGCTCTCTGCTTCTCTCCCCAATCCTCTCCACTCCTCTCCCCAATCCTCCCAACCTAGTGCTCTCCGCTCCTCTCCCCAAACCTCCCAACCTAGTGCTCTCCGCTTCTCTCCCCAATCCTCCCAACCTAGTGCTCTCCGATGCTCTCCCCAATCCTCTCAACATAGTGCTCTCCGCTTCTCTCCCTAATCCTCCCAACCTAGTGTTCTCCACTCCTCTCCCGAATCCTCCCAACCTAGTGCTCTCTGCTCCTCTCCCCAATCCTTCCAACCTAGTGCTCTCCGCTCCTCTCCCCAATCCTCCCAACCTAGTGCTCTCCGCTCCTCTCCCCAAACCTCCCAACCTAGTGCTCTCCGCTTCTCTCCCCAATCCTCCCAACCTAGTGCTCTCTGCTCCTCTCCCCAATCCTCCCAACCTAGTGTTCTCCGATTCTCTCCCTAATCCTCCCAACCTTGTGCTCTCCGCTTCTCTCCCTAATCCTCCCAACCTAGTGCTCTCTGCTTCTCTCCCCAATCCTCCCAACCTAGTGCCCTCCACTTCTCTCCCCAATCCTCCCAACCTGGTGCTCTCCTCCTCTCTCCCTGATCCTCCCAACCTAGTGCTCTCTGATTTTCTTCCCAATCCTCTCCGCTCCTCTCCAAAATCCTCCCAACCTAGTGCTCTCCGCTCCTTTCCCCAATCCTCCCAACCTAGTGCTCTCTGCTCCTCTTCCCAATCCTCCCAACCTAGTGCTCTCCGCTTCTCTCCCTAATCCTCCCAACCTAGTGCTCTCCGTTTCTCTCCCCAATCCTCTCCGCTCCTCTCCCCAATCCTTCCAACCTAGTGCTCTCCGCTCCTCTCCCCAAACCTCCCAACCTAGTGCTCTCCACTTCTCTCCCCAATCCTCCCAACCTAGTGCTCTCCGATGCTCTCCCCAATCCTCTCAACATAGTGCTCTCCGCTTCTCTCCCTAATCCTCCCAACCTAGTGTTCTCCACTCATCTCCCCAATCCTCCCAACCTAGTGCTCTCTGCTCCTCTCCCCAATCCTTCCAACCTAGTGCTCTTCGCTCCTCTCCCCAAACCTCCTAACCTAGTGCTCTCCGCTTCTCTCCCCAATCCTTCCAACCTAGTGTTCTCCGATTCTCTCCCTAATCCTCCCAACCCAGTGCTCTCCGCTTCCCTCCCTAATCCTCCCAACCTAGTGTTCTCTGCTTCTCTCCCCAATCCTCCCAACCTAGTGCCCTCCACTTCTCTCCCCAATCCTCCCAACCTAGTGCTTTCCGCTTCTCTCCCTAATCCTCCCAACCTAGTGCTCTCTGCTTTTCTCCCCAATCCTCTCCGCTCTTCTCCAATATCCTCCCAACCTAGTGCTCTCCGCTTCTCTCCCCAATCCTCTAACCTAGTGCTCTCCGCTCCTCTCCCTAATCCTCCCAACCTAGTGCTCTCTGCACCTCTCCCCAATCCTCATTCCAAATTAGCGCTCTCTGCTCCTCTCCCCAATCCTCCCAACCTAGTGCTCTCCGCTCTTCTCCCCAATCCTCCCAAATTAGTGCTCTCCGCTCCTCTCCCCAATCATCCCAACCTAGTGCTCTCTGCACCTCTCCCCAATCCTCATTCCAAATTAGCGCTCTCTGCTCCTCTCCCCAATCCTCCCAACCTAGTGCTCTCCGCTCTTCTCCCCAATCCTCCCAAATTAGTGATCTCCGCTCCTCTCCCCAATCATCCCAATCTAGTGCTCTCCGCTCCTCTCCCCAATCCTCTCTGCTTCTCTACTCAATCCTCCCCTCTCTATCACTCTCTCCTCCTCTCCCTCCATATATCTCTCTATACACACAGTATCTCACAAAAGTAAGTACACCCCTCACATTTTTGTAAATATTTTATTATATCTTTTCATGTGACAACACTGAAGAAAAGACACTTTGCTACAATGTAAAGTAGTGAGTGTACAACTGACATAGTTACATAGTAGGTGAGGTTGAAAAAAGACACATCAGTCCATCAAGTCCAACCTATGTGAACTTGTATAACAGTGTAAATTTTCTGTGCCCTCAAAATAACTCAACAAACATCCATTAATGTCTAAACCGCTGGCAACAAAAGTGAGTACGCCCCTAAGTGAAAATGTCCAAATGTGCCCAATTAGCCATTTTCCCTCCCTGATGTCATGTGACTCATTAGTGTTACAAGGTCTCAGGTGTAAATGGGGAGCAGGTGTGTTAAATTTGGTGTTATCGCTCTCACTCTCTCATACTGGTCACTGGAAGTTCAACATGTCACCTCATGGCAAAGAACTCTCTGAGGATCTGAAAAAAAGAATTGTTGCTCTACATAAATCTGGCCTAGGCTATAAGGAGATTGCCAAGACCCTGAAACTGAGCTGCAGCACGGTGGTCAAGACCATACAGCGGTTTAACAAAACAGGTTCCACTCAGAACAGGCCTCACCATGGTCAACCAAAGAAGTTGAGTGCACGTGCTCAGCATCATATCCAGAGGTTGTCTTTGGGAAATAGACGTATGAGTGCTGCCAGCATTGCTGCAGAGGTTGAAGGTATGGGGGGACAGTCACCTGTCAGTGCTCAGACCATACACCGCACACTACATCAAATTGGTCTGCATGGCTGTCATCCCAGAAGGAAGTCTCTTCTAAAGATGATGCACAAGAAAGCCCACAAACAGATTGCTGAAGACAAGCAGACTAAGGACATGGATGACTGGAACCATGTCCTGTGATCTGATGAGACCAAGATAAACTTATTTGGTTCAGATGGTGTGAAGCGTGTGTGGGGGCTACCAGGTGAGGAGTACAAAGACAAGTGTGTGTTGTCTACAGTCAGGCATGGTGGTGGGAGTGTCATGGTCTGGGGCTGCATGAGTGCTGCCGGCACTGGGGAGCTACAGATCATTGAGGGAACCATGAATGCCAACATGTACTGTGACATACTGAATCAGAGCATGATCCCCTCCCTGTGGAGACTGGGCCGCAGGGCAGTATTCCAACATGATAACGACCCCAAACACACCTCCAAGACAACCACTGCCTTGCTAAAGAAGCTGAGGGTAAAGGTGATGGACTGGCCAAGCATGTCTCCAGACCTAAACCCTATTGAGCATCTGTGGGGCATCCTCAAACGGAAGGTGGAGGGGCACAAGGTCTCTAACATCCACCAGCTGATGGGCACTGACAGGTGGCACTGATGGGCACTGACAGGCGGCACTAATGGGCAGCACTGATGATGAGGTACTGATAAGTACTCACAGGTGTTACTGCTGGGTAGTGATTGGCACTGTGGTGGACACTGGCAGAATTGATTATTTTCACATTGCTGGGCACTTACTGGAACTTCCTGGTTCACGCGATGATCAGCTGTGATTGATCACAGCTGATCACGTGATAAGAAGCCTCTGACAGAAGCTTCTTATCACGATCAGAGATGCGGGGTGTCAGACTGCGTGACCCCACGGGCGCACCCCGGCATGTTAACCTGCTGGACGTCATATGACGCTCAGTCAGGATAACAGAACCACTTCCTGGCTGTCATTCTGTATACAGCAGGCAGGAAGTGGTTAATGTCTAAACCGATAGCAACAAAAGTGAGTACACCCCTAAGTGAAAATGTCCAAATTGGGCCCAAAGTGTGAATATTTTGTGTGGCCACCATTATTTCCCAGCACTGCCTTAACCCTCTTGGGCATGGAGTTCACCAGAGCTTCACAAGTTACCACCGGAGTCCTCTTTCACTCCTCCATGACGACGCGTTTGATGGGCACAGTGGCAGCATTTGATGGGCAAAGTGGTGGCGTTTCATGGCACAGTGGCTGCATTTGATGAGCACAGTGGCTGTGTTTGATGGGCACAGTGGCAGCATTTGATGGGCACAGTGGGAGCATTTGATGGGCACAGTGGCAGAATTTAATGGCACAGTGGCACAGTTTGATGGGCACAGTGGCAGTATTTGATGGCACAGTGGCAGTATTTGATTGGCACAGTGGTTGTGTTCGATGGTTTGATGGGCACAGTGGCAGAATTTAATGGCACAGTGGCAGAGTTTGATGGGCACAGTTGCAGTATTTGATGGCACAGTGGGAGCATTTGATGGGCACAGTGGGAGCATTTGGTGGGCACAGTGGCAGCATTTAATGGCACAGTGGCAGAGTTTGATGGGCACAGTGGCAGTATTTGATGGCACAGTGGCAGTATTTGATGGGCACAGTGGTTGTGTTCGATGGTTTGATGGGCACAATGGCAGAGTTTGATGGGCACAGTTGCAGTATTTGATGGCACAGTGGGAGCATTTGATGGGCACAGTGGCAGCATTTAATGGCACAGTGGCAGAGTTTGATGGGCACAGTGGCAGTATTTGATTGGCACAGTGGTTGTGTTCGATGGTTTGATGGGCACAGTGGCAGAATTTAATGGCACAGTGGCAGAGTTTGATGGGCACAGTTGCAGTATTTGATGGCACAGTGGGAGCATTTGATGGGCACAGTGGGAGCATTTGGTGGGCACAGTGGCAGAGTTTGATGGGCACAGTGGCATTATTTGATGGCACAGTGGCAGTATTTGATGGGCACAGTGGTTGTGTTCGATGGTTTGATGGGCACAGTGGCAGAGTTTGATGGGCACAGTTGCAGTATTTGATGGCACAGTGGGAGCATTTGATGGGCACAGTGGCAGCATTTAATGGCACAGTGGCAGAGTTTGATGGGCACAGTGGCAGTATTTGATGGGCACAGTGGCAGCATTTGATGGGCACAGTTGCAGTATTTGATGGCACAGTGGCAGCTTTTGATAGGCACAGTGGTTGCATTTGATGGGCACAGTGAGGCTGCAATTGATGTTTTTTCCGAATTTTTCAGTTTGTTTGCACCCCCCCAAAAAAATTGTGAGCACCAACTGCCACTGATATCCCTCTCCATCTCTCTCTCTCTCCCCTGAGATCCTTCTCTCTCCTCATCGCTCTCTCCATATATCTCGCCCTGTATCCCCATATATATATTTCTCCCCTTTTCTCCCTCATATCTCTCTGTCTTTCTCTCACTATATATCCTTCTCTCCATATCTCTCTTATCTCCGCCCTTCCCCAGCTCTCCTTTCTCCCACTTTTCCCCTCATACTAAAGATAATTTAATTTCGGGCAGACACGGGGATACGATGTCCTGAGAGTAGAATACAGATGGTGTGACACAAAGGCAGGCAATGGAGAAGTCATTATATGAGGATAATGGAAGAGATGACTATTGTGTGTCTGCGGAGATCCACAGCCGCCGTGGCAAACCTGAGCTTCCATTCATGCTGTCAGTCACACAATAGGGAAGGTAAGCCTATCAGTGAGCAATGGTCAGCCCACAGACATTGCCCGGCGATTGTCATGTCTCATAGACCTCTGATCTCCATCCATCTATCGGGGACACCTACCTGCCTCTGGTGTTGCTCCTGGCTGTGTTTGGCATCTGCACTGTGAGTGGGAAAGGGATTGAACCTGTGGTCAGCTGAAACTTTTCCACGTGTTGGTCAATTTTTATATACACCATAAACTTTTGGTATTTCAGTTCCTTTAATGATTCTATATCTACAAAACATTGGGTAAAAGGCCAGCATATTTATGTAGCCAAGTGAGCAATGTCTTCATTATGAATCGCTACCAATTTGAGTTGACAGTGGCAAATATTTGAGCATGGATATGGCCTACGATCAGTGGCGGAACTACCGCCATAGCAACACATGCGGGCGCTATGGGGCCCGCAGTCAAGTGGGGCCCGGTGAGGACAGGCGCCACGGCTCCGCGGGAGATAGCCGGCGGCTCCGCGGGAGGTCCGCGGGTAGTCCGCGGCTCCGCGGGTGGTCCGCGGGTGGCTCCGCGGGTAGTCCGCGGCTCCGCGGGTGGTCCGCGGGCGGCTCCGCGGGTAGTCCGCGGCTCCGCGGGTGGTCCACAGGCGGCTCAGTGAGTGAGAGCGGGCGGTCAGAGGATCCGTGGGAGGCGGATGAGAGTGGCCAGTTCGCTGGTGAGAGAGCGGGCTGGCCAATCAGGGAGCTGACAGGCGGGGAGCATAGAGATGACTTCATCTCTGGCCGCCCTGCATCCCTGCAGTGCAGTTCCCCCCTCACTGGGCAGGCAGCCAGGAAGCAGAGAGCTGACATTATCTCTCTGCTGTCTGACTGATAATCTGCTGCCTGACTCAGTGACACAGCAGGAAAGTGGCAGAGCAAGTGACAATCCGTAACGTGTGGCAGGCGACGTGGCAAGTGAAAATCTATGACGTGGCAAATGACAATCCATAATGTGTGGCAGGCGACGTGGCAAGTGACAACCCGGGACGTGGCAAGTGACAATCCATAACGTGTGGCAGGTGACATGGCAAGTGACAACCTGGATGTGGCAAGTGACAATCCGTAACATGTGGCAGGTGACGTGGCAAGTGAAAATCCATGACGTGGCAAATGACAATCCATAATGTGTGGCAGGCGACGTGGCAAGTGACAACCCGGGACGTGGCAAGTGACAATCCATAACGTGTGGCAGGTGACATGGCAAGTGACAACCTGGATGTGGCAAGTGACAATCCATAACATGTGGCAGGTGACGTGGCAAGTGAAAATCCGTGACGTGACAAGTGTCAATCCGTAATGTGTGGCAGGTGACGTGGCAAGTGACAACCCGGGACGTGCAAGTGACAATCCATAATGTATGGCAAGTGACAATCTAGGATGTGGCAAGTGACAATCTGTAATGACGTGGCAAGTGACAATCCGTAATGTGTGGCAGGTGACGTGGCAAGTGACAACCTGGATGCGGCAAGTGACAATCCGTAACATGTGGCAGGGGACGTAGCAAGTGAAAATCCGTGACGTGGCAAGTGACATTCCGTAATGTGTGGCAGGTGATGTGGCAAGTGACAATCCGTAATGTGTGGCAGGTGACGTGGCAAGTGACAACCCAGGACGTGGCAAGTGACAATCTAGGACGTGGCAAGTGACAATCCGTAATGTGTGGCAGGTAACGTGGCAAGTGACAATCCGGGATGTGGCAAGTGGACAATCCACAACATGTGGCAGGTGACATTCTGCAACGTGTGACAAGTGACAATCTGCATCTGGTGGCAGGCGATGTGGCAAGTGGACAATCCGCAACATGTAGCAGGTGATGTGACAAGTGACAATCCTTAATGTGTGGCAAGTGACAATCCAGGACGTGGCAAGTGACAATCCATAATGTGTGGCAAGTGATGTGGCAAGTGACAATCCAGGACGCGGCAAGTGACAATCCATAATGTGTGGCAAGTGACGTGGCAAGTGACAATCCAGGACGTGGTAAGTGACAATCCATAATGTGTGGCAAGTGATGTGGCAAGTGACAATCCAGGACGTGGCAAGTGACAATCCATAATGTTTAGCAAGTGACGTGGCAAGTGACAATCCAGGACGTGGCAAGTGACAATCCATAATGTGTGGCATAATGTGTGACTTATCTATCTTGGCAAGTGACAATCTGGGATGTGGCAAGTGAACAATCTGCAACATGTGGTAGGTGACATTCCGCAACCTGTGACAAGTTACAATCTGCATCTGGTGGCAGGCGATGATGGCAAGTGACACGCTCAGGGATCCCACTGATTTTGCATTATGGTGAGTTGAACTATTTCATTTTATATAACAGAACAGAAATTGGTTAGAAGGCCTGGAGGTCTGCAATGTGTTCCCTTCAGGGGCTGCATACAGTATACTGCATACTTTGTTGTTCAAAATTAATATAAGCTGTTGCCTGGGTACTGTGCCACATGGGTGTGGTAGTCTGTTGTTCAATGGCATTAGTTCATTTTTTTTTTTTTTGATGGGGGGGGGGGGGCCCATACAACATTTTGCTATGGGGCCCTGTGATTTCTAGTTACGCCCCTGCCTACGATTGTCGAAAATCGGTCATGTTATAAACATATTGGACGCTGCCCAGACCTAAAATTGCCATTGAAGAATGTGAACATAATGTTCCTGGCCCATTCAATTTCCTTCCGATTTCCAAAATAAGGTCCAACTTAAGCCATTAAATCCAGACCTGGGATTTTTATGGCTTGCCGGCCACATCCGGCCCTTTGGCTGTTCCTGTCTGGCCCATGTGAGGTCATCCAGAAATTAGAAATCCCTGGATCTAGGCCGGCTAGTCATCAAGATGGTATGCTTCCCTGCTTGTTGGCTCACCAGTTGCCAAGATGGCGGCAATCATCCTTTCCAAGTGGTTTTGGCCCTGTAGAAGGAGCGGTGCTGCCCCTCAAGTGACTGGGATGGACCATGGGTGGTGGGTAACAGGGATACGATGCAGATGAGGGCATGTGAGGAGGTGGTGGTGCCAGGTCTTGCTCTCCACCCCACAGATAAGGGGTGAAGCCTACATCCACACTAATCGGCCTTAAATTCTCCTCAACTTTACAGCCAAAGAAGTGGACATGTTAGCTTACGTTTGATCTGCAGTTGCCATGGAGCTTCACATGCAACTGCACATTTTTGGCGCATCCCCACACGCCCCATTCATTTCAACGGGCTGCCCTACACACAAGAAACGTGGAAAAGAAGTTCCTGGACTCTTTTCCAAAAATGCCCCACACCTAACTAACATGGTTCTGCCACGCCATTTAATTTGGCATGCAAAAACGCTCACGTGATGCGGATGCATGGGGGTATCAATAACCATGAGACCATGGGTGGTGGGCAACAGGGGTATGATGCGTATAAGGGCATGTGGGGAGGTGTTGCCAAGTCTTGCTCTGCACCCCACAAGTAAGGGGTGAAGCATATGCCCTCACTATTCAACCTCAAACCCTCCTCTCCTTTACAGCCAAGGAAGCAGAGATCTTGGCCTCTCTGTTCGCTCTGCAGTTGCCATGGAATTACAGGTGTGATCACACGTTTTCAGCGCGGTCCCACACACCACATTCATTTTGATACACGCAAAAAAATGTGGAAAAGAATTGGAATTGGATTCTCTTCCATAAATGCCCCACACCTTACTACGTGGTGCAACAATAACAATAAATGGCAGCACAGCATGTTTGCATGTTGGGAAAGTGTGAGGGGTGGGCTCAGCCCTTCCTTCTCTGAGCTGGCCGCTCAGCTGTTGGCTAATTGCCAACTCCCATCTCTCTCCACAGTTACTCAGCTGTTGATGATCTTGCCCGTCAGTCCTGTCTACTTAAGCCGTCCAGTCCAGAGGAACTCTGCCTTCACCTTGGTCACATCACAAGAAGCGATCGCCTGTGTTCCTGTTTAAAGACTGGCTCCAGATCCTGCTTGCTGTTCCACTACATTGATCCCTGACAGGGGAGGGCTGACAGCCTTAGGCCTGGGGGGCAAGTCCAGTCACGTGGCCCACTTTAACCCCAAATAAGTTCACTATCTATGCCCACCTTGTATTACAAGGTTACCCATGGCTAGTGGCCAGCAGAGCCCTACAGGCCATGATAAGCTCCCAGCAGGACCTACAGGTGCATGGCCAGCTCCCAGCCTGTGGGTCCTGCTGGGCACTGGCCATAGCCAGCTCCCAGTAGGACCAACAGGCAGCGGTGGTGCGTCCATAAAGGCGCATGAGCGCTGCCCCCCTGTCACTCGCTCTCTCACATAGATAGATTGCATGAATCTATATATGGTTGCTGCTGCCGCCCCCTATTCATGTGCCTGGTCCTTTGTTGGGCGCCATGCATATGAATTACAGCGGTGGAGTTTCTTTGGAAATGCCTGATTAGAGCCATGGGCTCTAATAGGCTTCCAAAAGGGAAAACAGCGGGCACACTGCTGTGCGTTCGCCGATTACTTATTGGTGTGTTAGGAAAGCAATGTCTTCGGTTCTCTAACACTGACCTGGCTCACAGCCAATCAGGTTGCTCAGGTCATGTTACCTGTCACCTGATTGGCTGAAACAACAGGCGCCGCTATTGGACGCCTGATGGGAGGAGAGGACGGGAGGAAAAGAAGTGCAGGAGACGCATGAAGGACCCACTCATTGTCACCTGCTGCCCCACAAGACAGGGCAAGTGCAGGGCAGAAGGCAAGCGGGTGGCACACTGTCACACTGGCAGCATTTGATTGGCACAGTGGCTGCGAATAATTTTTTTTTTCACATTTTTTTCAGTTTGCCCCCCCCCCCCCAAAATATTTTAGCACCAGCCGCCACTGCCAACAGGCCATGATTAGTTCCAGCAGGACCCACAGGGAATGGCCAGCTCCCAGCAGGACATCATGTACTGTACCATTCCCGAGTCTTTTCTGCAGGTGATCCCTCTGTGTAACGCGGGGACAAGGTCATCCATTGCCCAGGCAAAGATAGCAAACTGCGCCCCCCCCCCAGGTGGAAGAGGGAATGGGGGTAATAGTGCCATAATGTTTGTGACATGCTGTGGGGTCACTGGAAGGAAAAAAAAAATGCTGCTGCATTTCTGTCAGTTTGAGAAGGACTGATTGATAACTATGTCAGTGCCATCCAGTGCACTGCGATAAAATGTAGAATTACTGTATATTATTGCAGCTTACTGCACCGCACCTCTGGACGGTACTGCAGTGTAAATGGGGCACATAGAGAACAGCTGTATTCTATGTGCTCTAGCAGTGACTGGTATTTTTTTCAGTGTGGAAAAATGCCAATCACTGCACTAGTGTGAAAAAGCCCAAATTCTGTAGTATAAGTTAATGGAGAGTGAGGGGCTGCATGTGTTAGACTGAGGCATGATTCTGACAGAACTATTGTATTAGATAAAAGTAAACTGGGATGGAAAGGGTGTCAGCCCAAGTACATGTGTGGAATGCCCAGAGCTGAGAGGCTACAGTGATTTATATGAGGAGAGCAGAATTACAAAACAGGAGAGAAGATAAAATGAATGGGAAAAAGATAAGTGAATTGGTGCAAGGAGAGTGTGACTTACCTACAGCAAGATTGTACCGACCAGGAGAGATGAGTGCACAGAGGGAGGGGGAGGGGGATGAAGCATGAGTGAAATCAGCCTGGAATAAATGAAAGAATCTGAACAGAAACAAACGTGATGTGTCCTGGAAGGAGAGAGAGGTTATAGGAGAGCAGCCAGTAGGAGAGTTAACACAGCAGCAGGAGAATGATAGCTTGAAGTTGCTGGCTGACTGGCCCCCCTGTGAAGTGATGGGTCTCCCTGCCGGGAATAGAAGTTACCTGCTTCGCTGCTCAGTTCCCTCCAGTCTCTACCCACCAGACTACAACTCCCAGAATGCAGCGCAGCAGCAACACAGCCAATCAGTGGCCGACTTCCTCAAAAAAAAAAAAAAAATATGTCAGCAAACAGCCTGTTTTGATTAAAAGTTAGACGGCCTGGGGGGAGATTTCCACCCTGCCCCCCGGCCCAGCCCGCCCCTGATCCCTGACTTCTGGCTTGGCTGACTATCCGTTACGGTTACTGAACTTTGGCATTGTTTTGACTATGTTTATTCTGTTTACTTTTATTATTAAACAAGTGTGGTTTTAGGCTCGGTTCACACAGAAGGTGGCACGACTTGCCGCGCCGCGACCTGACAAGTCGCCCCCGTTCTGTACTACAGAACCGTTCTAAGAGGAGCGACTCAAGTCGCTCCGACTTAGAAAAAAGGTTCCTGTACTACTTTTGGCATGACTTCGGGCGACTTGCATTGACTTCTATACAGAAGTCATTTTGCAAGTCGCCGCTGAGGTCTCGGCAGGTCGCGGCGCTGCAAGTCGTGCCACCTCCTGTGTGAACCGAGCCTAACTGTACTTCTGTCTCGGTCTGATTTCATGGTTTCTGACAGAAAGTGCGTGATTTTGTGTGAATTCCCAACACACATAGATGTGAACCTAGCCTCGAGTACACCATCAATGTTACGATCTGATTGTACTTTAGATCCACCAAGAACTATGTGGTGCAAAAGCCAGTTTGATTGAATAACTTAGGTAGTTCCTCATATTACATCGATTATGGTAAATCTAAAGTTGATTGTACAAAAATTGTCAGATTCTAACTTGTATGGTGACCCCCAACACCAAATGAACCCATTCTGCATTATACCGACCTTTTCCTGAAACAGAAACGACAACAGTGTAAGCCACCAATCCCACTTGATAATCTACAGCGAGATGCCGGCACTGTAAATGGCGACAAAGAAAACGATGAAACTTTGATTCCTTCATGAACAGACCCCTGTGTCTTCCCAACAAAAGATTTATCTTGTTAAAGTCCCGTTTTACTCTTCTGCTCCCCCCCCCCACCCCGATCAACCCCAATTTGTGCGAGAGCGAGTTCTCACCCCAGGGAGCTGCCCCGTCCACACCAAAGGCCAGAAGTTGGCCTGTCACCATTTGTTCCCCCCACCACGTCCTAGCAAAAGACAAGCCGAGGGAGTTCAGGTTCCCATGAAAATCCTTCTCACTTCCCAGATGTCACCTCTCCTGCCCTCGCCGGCTTGATGAATACATTAGCGCCCACTTCTTAACAACTGTTCCTGCGAGGTTAAGTCAGTTCCCTTTGTGTCCTACGACTTGGCCGGGGGTTGTTTAATTCCTTCGCTAGCTTTGGGCGCGGAGGATGGCAGGAAACTGAAGAGCAAACGTAACATTCGCAGTATTATAAATATGGTCAATGTGACGGAGACCTGGATTCGTCAGTGAAGAGTGCAGACGGCGAATGTGTTTTCTTCACCTGGAGAGAAAAAAAAACTGCAGAGACCATTGGCGTCCTCTCCTTATGAAAAAGCTAATTATCTGTCATGCTCATCCCCTGGAGTCACTGACCCAGAACAAGTCTGCAGAGAAGGACTCCTGAAACTTCTTGGACTTTCCTGTTAACTTTCCTGTTTTGAAGAACAATGGGGTGGCCTCTAAAAGACACACATATAGGTCACCTGAAGTGGTGACTAGAGTGGCAACCTCAGCCTGGACTCCAACCACCGACTCAGGACACCTAGATGTGCGTCTTTTAGGGAGCCACCCCATTGTTGTCTGAAGACTTATAAAAACCAGAACGGGTTCCATACCATCAGCAAAGGGGGACATTTAAAGAGGAAGTAAAGGCACATTTTTTTTTTTTTTTTTTTTAAAGCACACCCTGTAAGGCAAAGGCATAATGAGCTAGTATGCATAGCATACTAGCTCATTATGAATAACTTACCTGAGAACGAAGCCCCCAAAGCAGTCCTCCGTCTTCCTCTTCACCGCTGCCATGGATCCCACAGCGACTTCTGAATCACAACACCGGAGCCGCGATTGACGTCACTCGCGTTACTCACCGCGATCTGCAGCCTGCCCAGTGAGCCTGCGCATCGTTGTCTAAGGCGCATGCGCCGTAGACAGCGGTGCCTGTCTTTTTGGAAATATCTCCTAAACCGTATAGGTTTAGGAGATATTTATTTTCTTGGACCTAAAGGTAAGCCTAGATTAAGGGTTTACTTTAAATGAAAAAATACAGTTTTGCTTTAATCTGGGGTTTATAAAATCCAAGTTAGCCAGATTCAGCAGGCTTCTCACAGTGAGTCTGGTTTGTATTGTGGCTTACCACATCATTCCATGTTGTGCAACCTCCTTCATAGTGCTGGAACTATGGAACTAGTTCAAAAGATGAAATAATGGGCAATTTATGGCAATAGCTAGTAGGGAAGAAAACAGCCAAACATAAAGGTCAGAATTTGTACATGGGTAGACATGGGATTGGATGGGGTATCTGAGAGCAGGCTGTCTAAGTGGTCCCGATGCCCCTCAATAAATATAAATATATATATATATATATATATATATATATATATATGGAAAGGCCAGTATGGTGGCCTGGAATTATGGGTGGAGCCCGGTGGTGTATATAACCAGCCCGTTCGCCTGGCTCCCTCGTCGGTTCCGGTGCGCGATCTCTGATACGTCAGAAATCAAGGGCCGACTATCCACAAGACTTTACAGTGAGCCGGGTTCGTGAGTTCCACGTTTTCGTCCGCCTCGTGTCGACAAAGCCTTGTCGTTCGTCAGCGTCCGTCTGGTTGCCGTCTGAGTCGCTATACTCTAAATCGAATTTTCCGTTGTCGTACAACACGTCTGGGCCGGCTGTCGCAGGTAGGGCTTCGGCACCCTTTTCGTTCATGTGTTATTTAGTCACGTAAACTAGATTCTTGAACTCACGAACCACTCACTTAGGTTACACGAACGTCTTAACTTATATTCGATACCTCATGTCACTACCCCTTCTTCGAAGAAGTCGTTGTCACCTTTTCGGTTCTTGTCGTTCGTGCCGTTTCGTAGCACGTCATTGCTAAACCGAACGACTCATTTCGTCGTGTTCGAATCGATCGAACCGTTTCGAAAGCACAGCTGTCTGCTTGTCACGCTAAATTGAGCAGTCCGGGCAATGTCAATCTCAGGTTGTTCAAAAAAAAAAAAAAAAAAAAAATCATTTTTCATACCGTTTGTACTATGTCCGTCAGCTCATTTCTTTCCATGTCAATCATTGCAGTCATTTCAATCTTGCCAGTCGGTTATGTCGAATCATTTCATTTTCTGCCACTTCTAACCATGTTATCATTTCTGTCACTTACCACACTCCGATTCGATTCCCGTCGCATCTCCAACGCACCGATTCGCTTCGAAGTGCCCCAAGGTTCGCCCTCATTTCTGTACATGCTCCAGAGACTGAGTCACTCGCAGGTTCAAGCATGGTCCTTGATTCTAGTCTTTGTCATGGCATATCATTTCTGTCACTTATTACGCTCCAACTCGAATCCCACCGCATTCCTTATGCATCGATTCGTTCTGGTGCGCCCAGCTGCTACACCTCATTCCAGTACCCCCCCCCTTGCCTGAGCTCCACGTGGCAGGCTCCCCCCCTGCCTGAGCTCCACGCGGCGAGGTCCCCTTCCCCCCCCCCCCCCCTGCCTGAGCTCCACGCGGCGGGGTTCACCCCCGCCTGAGCTCCACGTGGCGGGGTTCCCCCCCCCCCCTGCCTGAGCTCCACGTGACGGGGCCACCCCCCGCCTGAGCTCCACGCGGCAGACCCCCCCCCCTGCCTGAGCTCCACGTGGCGGGCTCCACCTCCGCCTGAGCTCCACGCGGCAGGCCCCCCCCCCCTCTGCCTGAGCTCCACGTGGCGGGCTCCTCCTCCGCCTGAGCTCCACGCGGCAGGCCCCCCCCCCCCCCTCTCTGCCTGAGCTCCACGTGGCGGGCTCCACCTCCGCCTGAGCTCCACGCGGCAGGCCCCCCCCCCCCCCTGCCTGAGCTCCACGTGGCGGGGTTCACCCCCCTGCCTGAGCTCCACGTGGCAGGGTCCACCTTCGCTTGAGCCCCACGTTCTATGTGCAAGTTGCGTTAGAAACAAAAAGGAATAAAAAATGGGGAAAGGGAAGGAAAGGAAATTTTGCATCTGCGGCGCAACCAAGTCACGTCTCTGTCGCCATATGCACGTTATTCTAAATTCAGTTGTCTGCTCGTTTTTATGTAGCTTGTTTCAGTTATGTCTTCCATCACATTTCAAGTCTTACCTCCACTATTTAGCTAGACATCTCTCTGCAGGTATAGGAGTCTCATACAAACTCACCTTCATCTCCTCAGATCAGTCGAGTTTTCAGTAGGTCCAACCTGCACCGGGTCGGACGGTGCCTCCTTAGGTTCCGTATAGGAGAAAAACCCGGACCCTAGGATTAATAGGCTCACCAAGCCTGGATTTTGCCACCATGTCCCAGGCTGGCAGCGAGGACTTCACGGCTCCGTTGTCCCCGTCTCTCGTCTCAGAGAGCGGCAGCCAAAGGTCCTTCAGATCATGGACCATTCCAAGGCTGACAGCCGAGTTGAGGCGTAGGGGTGTACCCTTCCCAGCTACAGCCAGAAAGGCCGAGCTCTTCAGGCTCCTTTTTCCTCCCCCAGCCGCGGTCGAGGATAGCGTCCAGCAGGCCTCCCTGGGCTCTATCGCTGCTTCCATCACGCAGCTTCACACGCTGGTGTCATCCCTGACGACCTCAATGTCAGAGGTTCAGAGTCGGGTGGCCCTCCTCGAGACCCGCCCAGTTGTTTCTCCTCCTACACCAGCTTTACAAGCAGTGGAGAACACCAGCGCAGGTACCCCCGGGTGTACACCAGTGGTGTACCCTTCTCATTTAATATCAGCCAACATCAGGAAGGACATCCTAGAGGGAAAGGACGTCAATCTGGCTTCACTCCTGATATCCATTCATGAGCTGGCAGAAAATAAAGCTTACACTTGGGGGGACGTGTCGGTGGTCCTCAAAGCCAAAGACCCCAGGCTGGACAGGAAGCTTTCAGTCACCGAGTTCACCTTGGCCTTCGGCATGCTGAGGGATGTCATCTGCTCGGCCTCCCCCGGCAGGAGGGAGGAACTGGATCGTTACCTCCACGTAGTAGTTGACCTGGGGTACAAATACGGCGGTTTTGCATTTTATGACTATCACCGCTCCTTCTCCGCTAAGGCGGCCGCCAGGCTCTCCCAATTTCAGACACCTACGGATTGGAGTGTCTTGGACACCGAGTTGTTCTGTCGACACTTCGCAGGGCTGCGGTCTCCTCTTTGTGCCATTTGCCAGTCGGCTTCTCACACCGCGACTTGGTGTGCCAGCTCAGTGGCAACCCCAACCGTAGACGGTCCATCGACCTCAGGCACTGCCCAGGCCCTACCGGCGCTGGTACGCCTGCCGCAGACGGATAAACTGGGGCGCCCGGTCAAGACCTTGGGGGGCGCAGCCATCTGCAACAACTACAACAGTGGGTCGTGCAATTTCAGCCAGTGCAGGCTGCTCCACGTATGCTCACGATGTAACAGAGCGCATCCCAGGCTCATGTGCGAGGTCAAGCAGGCTAGAAAATCTTGACTAAGCCGGGTTAACGTGTCGTGGCTCAGCGTCTACCTCGCCAATCATCCCACCCCCTCACTTGCCACCTACCTAGTCCAGGGCTTTACTCAGGGCTTTCATACAGGACTTATTTCCCTCCCTCACCTTACACACGAGTGCCAGAACCTGCGGTCAGCAGCCACGGACGTGCAAGCCATCGACCAGCTATTACAGGCAGAGCTAGACCGGGATTTCATCATAGGCCCTTTCACGAAGCCCCCATTTAACACCTGGCGAGTCAGCCCTATTGGGCTTGTCAAGGGCAAGTTCTCCAATAAACTTAGGTTGGTCTACGATTTGTCAGCGCCTTATTCTTCCTCTGTCCCCAGTCTCAACTCTCTTATCCCCTCTGAGGAGTTCTCCCTTAAGTACGCGTCCGTAGACATGGCCATCCAGGCCATTCTCAAGTCAGGCACAGGAACATGGCTCTCCAAGGCCGACATCTCGGACGCCTTCAAGCTCCTTCCTATCCACCCATCTCTCTGGTGCTGGCATGGCATCAAATGGAGGGAGCTCTACTATTTTGCCACTAAGCTAACCTTCGGGTCCAAGAGTAGCCCCTGGCTCTTCGACTCGTTTGCGCAGGCTCTCGAATGGATCTTGCTGCACGTAGCCCAGTGCCAGGGAGTCATACACTATTTGGATGACTTCCTGCTGGTCGAGTTACCTGGCTCCCTTCCAGGGGATTTGGATAAACTAAGGGTGGTCTTCAATAACCTTGACGTCCCGATTGCTGAGCACAAGGTGGAGGGCCCTGCGCAGGCAATCACCTTCCTCGGGGTCAGCTTAAATACCAGCACTATGCAGGCCAGCCTCCCCCCGGATAAACTAAGCCGCATCAGGTCGGTCATGAGGGACTTCACCCACACCAGAACTTGTACCAAGAGGCAGTTACAGTCCCTTCTCGGTATGCTTAATTTTGCCATGCGCATCATCCCTCAAGGTCGCGCTTTTATATCACGCCTGTTAGTCCTACTGTCTCATTCACAAGACCCGGAGCATATCCTCAGCCTGGACCCCGCAGCTATAGCTGATCTTGCCATGTGGGAGGAATTCCTGACGTCCTGGAATGGTGTGTCCCTATTCATTCCCTCCGTGTCCTCCTCGTCACCGCAGGTCGTGACCGACGCAGCGGCCTCTACAGGTTTTGCGGCAATTTTTGGCCACCTCTGGCTCGCAGCCCCTTGGCCTCCTCAGATACTGGCTATTCCGGGCTTCACCGAGACGTCCTCCCTATTCGAGTTGTACCCCATCGTAGCCGCTGCCCATACGTGGGGCCGCAGTTGGTCCGGTCAAACAGTGACCTTTTCAACGGACAATCTCGCCACTGCGGAAATCATTAACAAAGGCAGGTCCAAGTCTCTGGAGATTATGTCCTTCCTGCGGCGGCTGGTCCAGCTCTCGTTATTGTTTCAATTTAATGTTCATTGTGCCTTTATCCCCGGTAAATGTAATCGGGCAGCGGACGCCCTCTCCCGCTTTAACTTAGTTTCCTTTTTCGATCAGGTGCCCGGAGCCGGACCAACGTCAGCAGTTATCCCGGACTGGTCTCAACTGACCCTGGATTAACCCCTCACCTAGTAGCCGCGACGCAACTCATCAATCACTCCCTCGCAGACAATACCCGCAAGGCCTACCAAACAGCCTGGAGGGCCTTTAACCGTTTCTTAACGTCTCGCTCCACAGAGACCTCCCGGGTCAAGCAAGTTCTGGCCTTCATTGCCCATTGCCACTCGGACTTGGCGTTATCCTTCAACACGATCCGACTATATCTGGCCGGGGTACAACATTTTACGTCCCTCCAGGACCCTGCTGAACCCTCCTTGTTCACTTTTCACGCCATTCGGGCCGTCATGCGTGGCATCCAGAAACGCCAGCCTGCGGCTTCCCTCAAACGCCTGCCTATCACAGGAGACGTTTTCAGAAACATGTCCGATATTCTGGCCACTGCACCTTTCGGACTCCACACCAGTACCATTATACAAGCAGCCATACACCTGGCCTTCTACGGCTTCTTGCGGCCAGGCGAGTTTACCTCCAGCAGCCCCTCAGCTCGCACGCTATGCAAGCACCACCTGGTCAGGCACGGAGACCATTTCATCCTACATATAGCAGTATCCAAGACGCAGCAGCTCGGCCCAGGGACGGACATACATTTTTATAAAACTAACAACCGCTGGTGCCCGGTCGCCATGCTCACCCGCTTGTTGACCCTTCTGGCCGATCAACCAGGAACTGGCCCGCTTCTGCCATTCCACGGTAAGCCACTGAACGCAGCCCAGTTCATGGAGCACGTCAGGATACTCCTGGGCATCCTTCACCTCAATCCGGCTCACTACTCCGGACATTCATTTCGGATCGGAGCGGCTTCAACTGCCTCCCGCCAAGGGGTCCCGGTCCACGTTATCAAAAAGTTGGGTAGGTGGAAGTCCACCTGTTTCGCCCGTTACATACCCAATCCGCAAGTAGAGATGGCCCAGGCCTTTGTCAAGCTCACCCAGTAACAAACTTGAATCAATAAAGGCATTTCCTTACCTGTGTGTTTTTGCCCCCTTATTTTGGTATACCCTACGTTAGGCCAGGGCACACTTTCAGGTCCGGTTCAAGTAAGCGAGTTTGTGTTAACCTTGTTTGTCATCCTTATCCGTATCGGTCAGAGGGCTCTGGGCCATAAATGGAAAGGCCAGTATGGTGGCCTGGAATTATGGGTGGAGCCCGGTGGTGTATATAACCAGCCCGTTCGCCTGGCTCCCTCGTCGGTTCCGGTGCGCGATACCCACCCACCCATCCCCTGTCAAGGGCATTTCTCAAGCATTTTACTCCTCGAGCGAGTACTCATTTCACTTCATTTCATTTTCATTTCATTTATTACTCATTTCTCTATCAAGGGTATGCCCCCTTATTTTGGTATACCCTACGTTAGGCCAGGGCACACTTTCAGGTCCGGTTCAAGTAAGCGAGTTTGTGTTAACCTTGTTTGTCATCCTTATCCGTATCGGTCAGAGGGCTCTGGGCCATAAATATATATATATTGTATTTATTGGCGTATAACACTCACTTTTTCACCCTGAAAATTGGGTGCAAATAGCATGTGTGTGTTATACACCAATACTTCAATTTTAGCTGCCTCGGAGGGGACGGGGAGGGGGGCAGGATGAGCGCCGTTAGATTACATACAGCGAGAATCTCCTGTTTACTTGGCGGCCTCTGTAATAGGAAGTCCCGTCTCCTGGGCCGCCATTGGACCAGTGTTCTGTCTATCATAGGAGATTCTCACTGTATGCAATCTGTCAGTGTTTGTCCTCTCTAGGCGGCAGATAGGCATCGATCAGTCTGCACTGATGGTAATGGTGAAGCTGCATTAATGTGGACTGATGAGGCTGCATTGATGCCACTTGTGAGGTTGCAGATGCATATATGATATATATATATATATATATATATATATATATATACAGTGCCTTGAAAAAAGTATTCATACCCCTTGAAATGTTGCACATTTTGTCATGTTAAAACCAAAATCACAAATGTATTTTATTGGGATTTTATGTGATAGACCAACACAAAGTGCCACATAATTGTTGAAGTGGAAGGAAAATGATAAATGGTTTTCAATTTTTTTTTACAAATAAATATGTGAAAAGTGTGGAGTATATTTGTATTCAGTCTTACAAGAAAACTTATTATGCCGCGTACACACGATCGGAATTTCCGACAACAAATGTTGGATGTAAGCTTGTTGCCGGAAATTCCGACCGTGTGTAGGCTCCATCGGACATTCAAACAAAAATTTGAGAGCTGGATCTCAAATTTTCCGACAACAAAATCCGTTGTCGTAAATTCCGAGCCTGTGTAGACAATTCCGACGCACAAAATTCCACTCATGCTCGGAATCAAGCAGGAGAGCCGCACTGGCTATTGAACTTCATTTTTCTCGGCTCGGTTGTACGTCACTGCGTTCTTGCCGTTCGCAATTTCTGACAACATTTGTGTGACCGTGTGTATGCAAGACAAGTTTGAGCCAACATCCTTGGGAAAAAAAATCCAAGTTTTTTGTTGTCACAAAATCTGATCGTGTGTACGCGGCATTAGAGTCTGCAAAAGACTTGAGACTGGGGCGGAGGTTCACCTTCCAGCAGGACAACGACCCCAAACATACAGCCAGAGCTACAATGGAATGGTTTAGATCAAAGCATATTCATGTGTTAAAAACATACACACTATCGGATTTTCTGCTGATTTTTTCCTTCAGATTTACCAAAACCATATAATATGAGGTCAAACCTTAGGAGTTTTAATTTGTATGCAATCAGGCAGGCCCTTCTACTACATGGTTTTGGTAAATCTGAAGGAACAAAATCAGCAGAAAATCTGATAGTGTGTATGGGGTTTTAGAATGGCCCAGTCAAAGTCCAGACCTAAATCCAACTGAGAATCTGTGGCAAGACTTGAAATTTGCTGTTCACAGACGCTCTCCATCCAATCTGACAGAACTTGAGATATTTTGCGAAGAAGAATGGACAAAAATGTCCCTCTCTAGATGTGCAAAGCTGGTAGAGACATCCCCAAAAAGACTTGCAGCTGTAATTGCAGTGAAAGGGGGTTCTGCAAAGTATTGACTCCAGGGGGCGCCATACAAATGCCACCCCCCCCCCCACACTTTTCACATATTTATTTGTAAAAAATGTTGAAAACCATTTATCATTTTCCTTCCACTTCACAATTATGTGCCACTTTGTGTTGGTCTGTCACATAAAATCCCAATAAAATACATTTATGTTTTTGGTTGTAACATGACAAAATGTGAAAATTTCAAGGGGTACGAATACTTTTTCAAGGCACTCTGTGGGTGTGTGTGTGTGTGTATATATACACACACACACACACACACACACACACACACTGTATTACCAACAGTTGGACTGGCCTGCACATAGTCCTGACCAGGGGCGGACTGACAACTCATGGAGCCCCCGGGCAATAGGAGATTATGGGGCCCCCCAGGCAATAGGAGAAGATTATGGGGCCCCTGGGCAATAGGAAATTATGGGGCCCCCAGGCAATAGATTATGGGGCCACACAGTATACACACACACACACATACAGTATACACACACACACACATACAGTATACACACACAGACACACAATATACACACACAGTAAACACACACAGAATACACATACACACAAAGGTACTGGAGAGGCGGGCAGCTATAATCTTGGGATTTTCTTTAAAAAACACAGATTTTTAAATACTGCCCCTGGTTTTATTGAGGCTGACAAACCTGATGGGGCCCCTTAGTGGCATGGGTAGGGTTGCCACCTTTTTCTTCAAGCCAAACCCGAACACTTTAGCGGCACAGGGCACATTTGTTTTCGTAGTATACACAATAGGGTTATAAAAGACCCGGGGACACCTATGGGTGCCCCAAGGAGCAAACAGTGGGTGTGGCCAAACTGCTCTTTCTGATATCATGCCCCTTCCCCAGTGATGGCAAACCTGCCCCCAGACAGCGGCCCGCAGCTCCCGAATGGCAACAGATTTTTGTGTGACTACAGTGGAGCCTTGGTTAATGAGTAACGCGGTTAACAAGCGTTTTGAAAGACGAGTAACTTTCTTTTTTTAAATTCTGACTCGGCAGAAGCAGAATCCAAGCTAATGGGGTGTGTAGTACCACATTTGGCCAGAGGTGCAGGGGGCACCGGTGACACTTGGAACTGTTTGGAGCCATTTGGAAATACACAGAAACACTCGGAAATACTCAGTTCCTGAGTGTTTCCGAGGCTTTCTGAGTTCAGTCGAGCTGGCCCCGATTATTTCTGGCGCCCCCCTCCCACCTCTGGCCATATGCGGTATTGCATGCAATAGAAGTCAATGCAGAACTAATTATCTTTGTTTACATTGACTTCTATGGGGAAACTCGCTTTGATATGAGAGTGCTTTGAAATATAAGCATTCTCCTGAACCCTACGGACTAAGACTGGGGTGCCATTAAAGTTCATGTGTGTGTAAAGGCAGGCGTACCAATACTTTTGGTAATATAGTGTGTGTGTGTGTGTGTGTGTGTGTGTGTGTGTGTGTGTGTGTGTGTGTGTGTGTGTGTGTGTGTGTGTGTGTGTGTGTGTGTGTGTGTGTGTGTGTATATTTTTTTGTCCCATCGTACATTGTGTTCACATAATAAGCTTACTTCCAACAGTCGCTCCACCAAAACTTTTTTGTGTGTGAAGTGACAAAACAAAAGGAAGGTTCTGTTGCTTTCCATCTGCCACTTTATTTCGGAGACCTGATTACCATAATAACCGCAACAGCTTAGAGCAGAATGTCAGAACACTCAGCGACAACTTACCATTGTTGTGCTGCGCTCAGCTGTTGTCGGGGTTTGAATAACGGAAAAAAGACCTCACAACTTCAGTCGGTCGGGTCAGAGGTCGTATAGAGCGCCCCCCCTGCACCCCCTTCCAGCACGGGGGTCCACACTCTGATTACAGTCATGTGAACCCCAACAATCATCTTCTCTGATTTGCTTCTTTTTAGTTTGTAAAATATTCCACTGAAAGTCTTCTGTTATATGTGTCTGATAAAAACTTTTAGCGGCTTTCCCTGAAGATTACAAAACACCTCCCCGCGATGTTATGTAGAAGAGAAGGGGTGTTCTGATCTCCTGTCCTAGGGGGGCAACACTGCTCCTGCATAGATACAGTACAACCAGGAAGCGGGGTCACCCTGGGCAGGAAGAGGTTACTGGCAAGATCGCCCAGTACAGGGGTCTTCAAATTACTGCCCGTGGGGCGGATGTGACTCTTTGCTTGCCTTTCTCCAGCCCTATTTCTTCCACTGATATGAGACACTATTCCTCCCACTGACACCAATGATGGGGCACTATTCCTCCCACTGACACCAATGATGGGGCACTATTCCTCCCACTGACACCAATGATGGAGTGCTATTCCTTCCACTGACACCAATGATGGGGCACTATTCCTCCCACTGACACCAATGATGGAGCGCTATTCCTCCCACTGACACCAGTGATGGGGCACTATTCCTCCCACTCATACAAAATGATGGGGCACTATTCCTCCCACTGACACCAATTATGGGCACTATTCCTCCCACTCATACAAAATGATGGGGCACTATTCCTTCCACTGACACCAATGATGGGGCACTATTCCTCCCACTGACACCAATGATGGGGCACTATTCCTCCCACTGACACCAATGATGGGGCACTATTCCTCCCACTGACACCAATGATGGGGCACTATTCCTCCCACTGACACCAATGATGGGCACTTTTCCTCCCACTGACACCAATGATGGGGCACTGTTCCTTCCACTGACACCAATGATGGGGAACTATTCCTTCCACTGACACCAATGATGGGGCACTATTCCTCCCACTCATACAAAATGATGAGGCACTATTCCTCCCACTGACACCAATTATGGGCACTATTCCTCCCACTCATACAAAATGATGGGGCATTATTCCTCCCACGGACACCAATGATGGGGCACTATTCCTCCCACTCATACAAAATGATGGGGCATGATTCCTCCCACTGACACCAATAATGGGGCACTATTCCTCCCACTGACATCAACGATGAAGCACTATTCCTCCCACTCATACAAAATGATGGGGCACTATTCCTCCCACTAATACCAATGATGGGGCACTATTCCTCCCACTGACACCAATGATGGAGCACTATTCCTCCCACTCATACAAAATGATGGGGCATTATTCCTCCCACGGACACCAATGATGGGGCACTATTCCTCCCACTCATACAAAATGATGGGGCATGATTCCTCCCACTGACACCAATAATGGAGCACTATTCCTCCCACTGACATCAACGATGAAGCACTATTCCTCCCACTCATACAAAATGATGGGGCACTATTCCTCCCACTAATACCAATGATGGGGCACTATTCCTCCCACTGACACCAATGATGGAGCACTATTCCTCCCACTCATACAAAATGATGGGGCATTATTCCTCCCACGGACACCAATGATGGGGCACTATTCCTCCCACTCATACAAAATGATGGGGCATGATTCCTCCCACTGACACCAATAATGGGGCACTATTCCTCCCACTGACATCAACGATGAAGCACTATTCCTCCCACTCATACAAAATGATGGGGCACTATTCCTCCCACTAATACCAATGATGGGGCACTATTCCTCCCACTGACACCAACAACTGGGTACTATTCTTCCAACTGACACCATCAATGGCATGCTATTATATATAAAAGATATTGCGCCTAGTGTGTATATAAATTGTTGACGCAAATAATCAGTGACAAAACAGCAGCACTCACACATATGTACACATCATAGATTAAAAATTCAAATGACGTGTTGCTCTGTCAAACATGACCTTATCTACATAAAGTGCACAAAGTCTATCAATTAGAAGAAAAGTGAAAAAAAGGAAGTCCAAAATTCCAGCTGTAAATCCATAAAGTGAACTTGAAAATGTGTCCATCTAATTTCTAATCGGTGCAAACACCCCGTGCTCCCCACAGGATAAATAGGGCAAATATATCTGTTTACCAGATTAAGACCTCCCAAGGTCTATAAACGCATCAGTGAGCATTCACCCCTCACTACGGGTATAACTGATTTAGTTGTTCAGCCTTCAGCCTATTTTATTGGATTCCAAAGATATGCCCCACAGCTATTAACCCGCAAGGGAACTCCAGAGTCCGATCACACGGTAAAACATATGGAAGAGGAAGATAGACTCATTGTGCAACATTCATTAAAAGCACACAAGAGTTTATTAAAGGTTCTACTTAGACTAGAGATGATAAAATGAGGCTTAAATGGAAAAGCAAGCGTTCGTCCAGCACCCTCCACAGGTGCTCCATGTTTGGCCTGAGGTACGTTTCGTCCAATGGGACTTCTTCTGTGTCATTCAAACACGTTATTTGAATGGTGTACTATTCTTCCCACTGACACCAATAATGGGGCACTATGCCTCCCACTGACACCAATAATGGGGCACTATGCCTCCCACTGACACCAATAATGGGGCACTATTCCTCCCACTGACACCAATGATGGGTTACTATTTCCTCCCAATAATTTTTTTTTTACTTCTGCTGACTACCTAGCCTATGACATTGTTTACACCCACTGATACCAGTACATTACCACTGGCCACAGACCACTTCTTGTGTTTGAAGGGCAGTAAACTGACGGTAAGTTGGTCTAGTAAAAAAAAAAGAAACAAATTGTGACATGTAAAACATTTGTTCTTGACTTTAATCTGAAGCCCCTCGGTCTGTATTACCTTTACACAGCTCGTCGACCACCAAACGTATCTTTTTCCCCTACACATCTGAAATAAAACACAATACAGGGACCATTTAACATAACCTACTAAAGCACAGGCAGAATAATGTTTGCAATCAATAAATATGCTTGGCAGGATCACAAGGGTTGCATCAAACACTGTGCTGCCCCAACGGGGTATATAATTTATATAGATTGTTCCCTAACCATTTTCTGTGGACTATTATATTTAGTTCACATGCTGCCATCTAGTGACCTTTTGTGGTAATGCACTTGTTTTCTCAAGTTTATTTCCAATTATGTTATGACACACTTTCTTTTGTATGTAATGCTCCACCCCTCTTCCTGTGATTGTACTTCCTGTGTCATGGATGCAGCTACAAGCCACATGTATTCTGCATTGTAAGCTACAGACAATATCATCTTTTGACCGCATAAATACCACGACCTATTCATCTGTTTGTATCCTGTCATCTGCTGTAACCTGATGTTCAGAATAAAAGCTTCTTGTGGATGGAATCGGCATTTGGTGAGTTCAAGCTATCTGATTAGGATTGTCCTCTATGATTATATCTTATACAGGCCAGGCATGGAGGTCTCACAAGGAATAGTCGCTTCACAACAATCAGAGTCAGAATAAACACAGCACCCCGATGTGCCCATAGCTGGCACTCTAAAGTCGTTTTGGATTGACAGGTGACCTTGAGAGGTGGCTTCAATATTTCCTCCTATGGTTCATTGGCTGGTAGGATAACCTTCCCATCTCTGTGTCCTGCTCCTGGCACGAAGGTGGTTCAGATCTTCAGTGACACAGCTACATATGAACGCTGGAACCCTAGCATTGCAGGCAATGGCATCACTTCCTGAACCCTCCCTCCAAATAAAACAATGGCACCACTCATCCACCAATGTTCATGTAGCGGCGGGCTCCTGGAGAGCACCCGCTATGTTTTTCAAAGTTAAAACTTTACCCAGACTACAGTCTGACTGGGCTGTGAAATGTTCAGTCTGGCCACAGGGGGGTGCTGTCCCTGGTGGCAGGGGTGAAACTATGGTCTAGTCAGGCATTTGGTTACTCTCTTTCGGAGCCAGGTCAGTGGGTGTGGCTCTCCCGCTGTGCCTTCTGGGAGAGGGTATTTAAGGCATGGACGTCACGTGGTTCGGGGGTTCCGGTCCAGTATGAAGTGTTGAGTACTTGATCCTGGTCCTCCTGACCAGCCCCCAGGAAGGCTATGGCCTGGGGTGCGGATCCACCCAACTTTAATGCCTCGGGGCTGGCTAGCCCAAGGCAGGGAAACTAGAGGAGGATTCTGAGGTGGTTGGGTGCCATCTCCGGTTCGGGAGAGACCCATTGAGCTTCAAGCATTCCAGGGGAGGACTCTTTAGAAGATTACCACGAGTGAGATTGGGTTTCTTAACAAGAGCCTGGAAGGGCTGAAGTAACCGAGAGAATCCGGACTTGTGGATATCACCACGCTGGTTGAAAGATCCAGGTATCCTACAAGTGTTCTACAGCTTAGTTTCCTATGTGTTCTGCAACAACGCCCGTGATAAAGGTTTTGTTCCTGAGTAAGCACCTTGTTGGCTGCTAGGCCTTGTGAGAGAGGGACTGTCCAACCCGAGTGTTCATCCAGCTGCGAATGGCTATTCTTTGGATGCAGTCAAAGTAAGCAAGTTCTTTAACGTTTTTGACTTTGACATTGAGAGGACCTGAACTTTCCTTTCCAACCTTCTGATCCCAAGTTAAAGACTGTTCAATGGTTGAAGTTTGCAAATAAAATCCATTCAACTGGATCTATTGTCAGTCTCAAGTTACTGGGCCATCTACCACGGGACATCCCCTAGACGTGCCATAAGAAGAAGCGGAAAGGTAACGGTAAGCCCAAAAATAATCAGCAGCTCCTTCGGGGGTTAGTGCTACATTCAGATATGTAGGCGGGTAGAGAACACAGAAGGGTGTTTGGAGAGACGGTACCTGCAAATGACTCCTCATGAGGCCATCATCACCTTGTAAGATGGCAAATGAGATTCAGTATAAATAGAACACTTGGCTAAAAACATACAACATAAAGTCTGAAAGTGCAGTGGGGGGGCACAAGGGGACTAGGCGAAGAAAACTGTCCCCATCCTGGTAGATCATAACACCACCTGAAGCTTCTAGAGTGAGCCCTGCATGGAAACCAATCAGCTTCCAGTTTTTATTGTCAAAGCTTAAACTGGTTGTAAAGGCAGAAGGTTTTTTATCTTACGGCATTCTATTCCAGCAACAGCCGGTCCCTAATTTCCATGCGGGGTGCCGGACTCATTGGTTTCTATAAATTTTATTTTTTTTGGAAGCACACGATTAGAGCCTCAGGCGGTCTGAAACCTGGACACATGATTCAAAACCCGGACTGGCCGGGTCAAACCTGGACAGATGGCAACCCTAATTAAGACCCAGTTAAAATGTCACAGCAGTCAGCAAAGGATGAAAGTGACTCTAAACTCTGGGTTAATATACTGTAGTTCTAGTCAAGTATGTATTCTTTAGCCGCTTCCGACGATGTACGTCAGCAGAATGGCACAGACAGGCAAATTGGTGTACAGGTACGTCCATTTAAAATTGCCGCTGTGCCATCATGTGCATGCCGGTGGCGGAGCAAGCACATGCTGGTTTGGACCCCCGCGAGTCCAACCGCAGATCCCGCGGACTCGATCGCCGCGGGGATACCCGCGATCGTCTCACGGGGAGGGAGAACGGGGAGATGCCGATTTAAACAGTATCTCCCCGTTCTGCCTAGCAACAAGTGACACTGATCTCTGCTCCCTGTGATTGGAGCAGAGATCAGTGATCTGTAAATCACAGCCACGCCCTCCACAGTTAGCAACACGCCCCTAGGACACACTTAACCCCTACACAGCCACCTCCTGGTTAACCCCTTCACTGCCAGTGTCATTTACACAGGAATCAGTGCATTTGTATAGCACGGATTGCTGTATAAACGACAATGGTCCCAAAAATGTGTCAAAAATGTCCGATGGGTCCGCCATAATGTCGCAGTCACAATAAAAATCGCTGATCGCCGCCATTACTAGTAAAAAAAAAATATTATTAATGAAAATGCCATAAAACTATCCCCTATTTTGTAAACGCTATAACTTTTGCGCCAACCAATCAATAATCGCTTATTGAGAATTTTTTTACCAAAAATATGTAGAAGAATACGTATCGGCCTAAACTGAGGAAAAAAATACGCTTTTTTATATATTTTTTGGGGATATTTATTATAGAAAAAAGTAAAAAAATAATGTGTTTTTTTTTAAATTGTTGCTCTTTTTTGTTTATAGCGCAAAAAATAAACACCGCAGAGGTGATCAAATGCCACCAAAAGAAATCTCTATTTGTGGGGGAAAAAAAAGACGTCTATTTTGTTTGGGAGGCACGTCGCACGACCGCGCAATTGTCCGTTAAAGCGTTGCAGTGCCAAATCGTAAAAAGTGCTCTGGTCTTAAGCCAGCAAAATGGTCCGGGGCTTAAGTGGTTAAGTAGAACTATAGGAAAAACATATTTTATTTTTTGGGATATAGCAAGGGAGGGTCATAACCCTCTTTTTTTTCCGATCTATGTCCCATTGGAGAGATTTACCTTCACTTCCTGTCTTATAGTGAAAACAGGAAGTGAGAAGAAATCCCTGCAAATTAAGGGAATCCCCAGGTCACCAGAACTAGTGTCTCTATTGGAAGATTTCCCCTCTATTAATTTTATGGGGACAACCCAAAATTAGTATTTTCTTTTACCTTCAATGGTAATGGTAAACAGGACAAATAGAGAGGGTGGATCCCCCTAACAGGGGCACAGACAGCAATAAAAACTGACAGGGGTTCTGATTCATCTCCACTCTATGCAAAAGTAAAAAAAAAAAAAGTTTTGCCTTCAGTGATACTTCAAATAAGTCCCTTCTTGTGCTCAGCCTCCTCCAAATCTCCAATTTTTCTTTCTTATGCCTCTGTGATCTGACTTTATGTTTCAGGTTGGCATTGTTCCTTCTCCATGGGCCCACTGTGTGTAGGAAGGTAGCCACCATAGGCTTGTGCACAGGGTGTGTTGGGGGTTTGCCTGGGCACACCCTAATCACCCCTCGCTGTGCTTGCCACTCACTATCTTCACTTCTAAACACAGAAGCCTGCTGTCTGTATTTAGAAGTGACAGCTTCTCTCTGAGCGGCTGCACTAAACCCTCCAACCATTCCTGGGTGCAGCTACTGCAATATACAGGAATGGTGGTGGTGGGGTGCCAATGCCATCACTGGTGCTGGACATCCATTGCTGTGCAGTGATTGCCGACACACGTAGCATCCCCCTCCTGTGTAACAGAGCCAAAAGCCGAGGAATAGGGTTGTCACCTGTCTGGGATTCACCCGGACAGCCCGGGTTTTAGACCATGTGTCCGGGTCTCAGACTGAAACTCGGAAAAATTATTCAAACCAGGCTGCAGCTCCCCAAGTATACAGGATAGTCACACACAAATCTGTTGCCGCCCGGGAGCTGTGGGCGGCTGTCTGGGGACAGGTTCTGTATCACTGGGGGGGCAGGGTGATGATTTCAGCAAGAGAAATTTACGCACCGCATTACTTTTCTCCTTGGGGCACCAAAAGGTGTCCCAGGTTGCTAAGGTGTTCGGGTTTGGCTTGAAGAAAAGGTGGCAACTCTACCGAGAAAGCTTCCACTAGGCTCCTCCTCAGTTCTAATCTGCCTTAAGACACACAACCTCACATTAATAGGGGGGCGCAAGGGCACCTGCCCCCCACCCAAGCTAGTCATACATTTTTTTTTTTAAAAGCTGTCCTTTAAGTGTGTCCAGGCGCCGGACACGCAGCTGTCTATGGGACGCTTTCACAGCTGATTGCAATTGGGAAGCTGATTTGTCTGTGTTTAGGGAGTCTTCAGGGTGCCTGCAAACACTCCCACTCTCCCAACCCTGCGCTGCTCTCCCACTTCTGGATAGGCCCTCAGACAGTTTAGCAGCCAGATGCCCCCGGGATAGGCCCAATCTCTGGCCTAGCAGCCCGGGCAATACAACACACGTCCACCCAGACAGCCGTCCAGGTGGCACAGAACCGCGATCACCTGACTCCACCCGAATATATAGGCTCTCCCTGCAGGCCAAGGGATCCAAGAAAATCTCTGCTGAGATACCCCATATACCCATAACCTGACCTTGCGTTGCCCTTCTCGTATCTAGTACCACCAAGTACTCGACCGCCTAGCGGTAGAAGAGAAAGGGGCAACAAGGGCAAACTTAGGGAGAAATCAATAGATCTCTAACAATCAACCAGAATAATTATTCCTGGCAGGTAAATTTGTGAGGAGCAACCCTTCCATACTCCAGGGTGCTACATACAGGAAGGAAAAAAGTGTGTGTATATAGCTGTATACACTACACAGGACAGATTTACTCACATTTTGTGTATATCTATAGTGTATACAGCTATATACACACCCACGTTATTCCTTCCTGTATATACTCTCTAAAGAGATTCTCTATATACAGGAAGGAAGAAGGTGGGTGTATATAGCTGTATACACTACGCAGATATACACAAATTGTGATTACGTCTGTCCTGTGTAGTGTATACAGCTATATACACCCACTTTCTTCCTTTCTGTATATAGAGACTTTCCTCCATCATCGCTGACTGCAGATATACATCATCTGTCCTGTTATTGTATATATAGCTGTATACAGGACAGATGAAGTATATCTGCAGTTAGTGATGATGGAGGAAGGTCTCTATATACCTCCCCCAATCCACCACTGCCCCTGATCTGTAACCCTGCACTCTGTACATAATGCACTAATGTACTCCTGAATTTGGCACTTTGTACATAGCGCACTCCTGAACCCTGCACTCGATACATAGCGCAATGCTGAACTCTGTACCCAGTAAGTGGCGCACTCCTGAATGCTGTACATAGTGCACTCCCGAACACTGTACATAGCGCACCCCTGAACCCTGCACTCTGTGCATAGCATACTTCTGCACTTTCTACATATCATGCTCCTGAATCCTGGACTCTGTAGGTAATGTATTCCTGAACTCTGCTCTCTGTACATAGCACACTCCAAAACTCTATACCCTGTGGGTAAGGCACTCCTGAACACGTTAAATAGTGCACTCCTGAACACTGTACATAGCACATTCCTGAACATTGTACATATCACACCCCTGAACCCTGCACTGTGAGCATAGCGCACTCCTGAACCTGGCACTCTGTACATAGCGCACTTTTGAACTCTGTACCCTGTGCATAACGCACATCTGAACTTTGTACGGTGTACGTAACATACTCCTTAATTCTGCACTCTGTACATAACGCACTCCTGAAACCTGCACTCAGCACATAGCACACTCCTGAACCCTGTACATAGCACAATCCTGAACTCTGTAACCTGTAACACATTCCTAAACACTGTACATAGCCTCCTCCTGAACCTTGCACTGTGTGTGTATTGCACTTCTGAACTTTGCACTCTGTACGTAACTGTATGTAGTGCACTCTTGAACCCTGCATGCTGTATGTAGTACACTCCTGGTATTTAATGCCCCTTTAAGATCCTCCCACTCAATGACCACAACTAATGTGCACTGCCATTCCAATCAAACAGAATTAAGGAGGGGGGGGGGGGAAGGAGAAGTTTAGAGCATTACAGGGGATGTTACAAGGATGCAGAAAAACACAGTAAAAAACAATTTCATGAAATAAACTGTAGAGTACAAGGCTGTTACGTAGTGGATGCGTATGGATGGTTTTTGGAGAACAAGGATATCATCATAAAGGTGCTCTTTCCACGTACAGAAAGGATTCTTTACTGTATGAGCTGTAAAAAAAAGGTGGAATTGTCTTCTATAGCAACAGGTTCCAGCAGCTTCAGTCGAATGCTGCAAAAAATGTTCTAGAAGCCCAAAATATAAATAAATATTCACATTTACAGGAAATAAATAATTGATCCGGGGAGTGATTGCCTTTCAGGATCTGGATTTTTTTCACCCACGCAACCAATCCCTAGACCTTATCATGTCATACGTTCTCTATGCAAATACAGACTTTGACATGTTTTTCTGATTGTGTACAGCATAACTGGTTAAAAAAAAATCTAAACTCAAGCTTCTCAGCTTGCAGCACTCAGTGTAAATAGCAAATGGGTGGTGAAGCCCAGCTATTATCAATGACATATATCCTGCCAACATCCTGCCTAAATCTGCTAGGCCAGTTTCCATAGTTACTGATGGCAGAAAGAGCATCTTTCACAGTGTAATCATTCATCCTCTCATTTCTCAATCTTCCCCGCACTATATATACATAAACAGGTAGTGCAGGTGCAGAATACAGATATAGTAAGCTGATATGATGTATAGAGGGGATGGGTTCTTCTTCATGGAGTGAGGATTGCTAGGTGGAACCACAAGACCCAGCAAGGCCTGCCAGAAGGAATCATACTGATGGATCAGTGTTGTGCAGAGTCAGAAGTGGGCTGGAAATGGCATTCCTGCTTTCAGGGTATATAGGTTGTAGGAAGTAGAATTTATTTTGTATGGATGGGCTTTTTTTAAGGATTTGGAAGCACTGAGGCTTTTAGGGTTCATGGAATGCTATAGCAAGAATACACTGACAATCGGCAACCCAGAACAATGAGACACTTTACTTGGAGTCCCACAGCAATAACACTCTGGCATTTGGAGGACCTAACACAATGAGAAATGCCACTTGGGGATCTTGAAACAATGACAACTGATGCTTGGGTGTCCAGAACAATGACACACTGACACTTGGGGGTCCAGAACAATGACACGCTGACACTTGGGGCTCCAGAATAATGACACACTGACACTTGGGTGTCCAGAACAATGACACACTGACACTTGGGTGTCCAGAACAATGACATACTGACACTTGGGGATACAGAACAATGACACACTGACACTTCGGTGTCCAGAACACTGACACACTGACACTTGGGTGTCCAGAACAATGACACACTGACACTTGGGGGTCCAGAACAATGACACACTGACACTTCGGTGTCCAGAACAATGACACACTGACACTTGGGGATCCAGAACAATGACACACTGACACTTAGGTGTCCAGAACAATGACATACTGACACTTGGGGATCCAGAACAATGACACACTGACACTTGTGGGTCCAGAACAATGACAGACTAACACTTGGGGCTCCAGAACAATGACACACTGACACTTGGGGGTCCAGAACAATGACACACTTACACTTGGGTGTCCAGAACGATGACATACTGACACTTGGGGATCCAGAACAATGACACTCTGACACTTGGGGGTCCAGAACAATGACACACTGACACTTGGGGGTCCCAGAACAATGACACACTGACACTTGGGGGTCCAGAACAATGACACACTGACACTTGGGGGTCCAGAACAATGACACACTGACACTTGGGGGTCCAGAACAATGACACACTGACACTTGGGGGTCCAGAACAATGACACACTGACACTTGGGGGTCCAGAACAATGACACAATGACACTTGGGTGTGCAGAACGATGACATACTGACACTTGGGGGTCCAGAACGTTGACACACTGATGTTAACCTGGGAAAAGTGTGTAGACCACCCAGGCTCGATGGGGAGGGGGTATCCACAGCTGCTGCCAGAGTGCTGACAGGGGATGGAACCTGTCCTGGCTACTGCAAAGGTACAAGAAAAGAAGAGTGATCCCTAGAAGTCCTGCTGCAGTGAATTAATGGAGTGGCAACCTAAGCCTGGACTCCGACCAGCGGGTTTAACTCCGCCCCCCAGAGCTTGGGGGTCCAGAACAATGACACACTGACACTTGGGGGTCCAGAACAATGACACACTGACACTTGGGGGTCCAGAACAATGACACACTGACACTTGGGTGTCCAGAACAATGACATACTGACACTTGGGGATACAGAACAATGACACACTGACACTTCGGTGTCCAGAACACTGACACACTGACACTTGGGTGTCCAGAACAATGACACACTGACACTTGGGGGTCCAGAACAATGACACACTGACACTTGGGGGGGTCCCAGAACAATGACACGCTGACACTTGGGTGTCCAGAACAATGACACACTGACACTTGGGTGTCCAGAACAATGACATACTGACACTTGGGGATCCAGAACAATGACACACTGACACTTCGGTGTCCAGAACAATGACACACTGACACTTGGGGGTCCAGAACAATGACACACTGACACTTAGGTGTCCAGAACAATGACATACTGACACTTGGGGATCCAGAACAATGACACACTGACACTTCGGTGTCCAGAACAATGACACACTGACACTTGGGGATCCAGAACAATGACACACTGACACTTAGGTGTCCAGAACAATGACATACTGACACTTGGGGATCCAGAACAATGACACACTGACACTGGTGGGTCCAGAACAATGACAGACTAACACTTGGGGCTCCAGAACAATGACACACTGACACTTGGGTGTCCAGAACAATGACACACTGACACTTGGGTGTCCAGAACAGTGACAGACTGACACTTGGGGGTCCAGAACAATGACACACTGACACTTGGGGGGGTCCCAGAACAATGACACGCTGACACTTGGGGCTCCAGAATAATGACACACTGACACTTGGGTGTCCAGAACAATGACACACTGACACTTGGGTGTCCAGAACAATGACATACTGACACTTGGGGATACAGAACAATGACACACTGACACTTGGGGATACAGAACAATGACACACTGACACTTCGGTGTCCAGAACACTGACACACTGACACTTGGGTGTCCAGAACAATGACACACTGACACTTGGGTGTCCAGAACAATGACACACTGACACTTGGGGGTCCAGAACAATGACACACTGACACTTCGGTGTCCAGAACAATGACACACTGACACTTGGGGATCCAGAACAATGACACACTGACACTTAGGTGTCCAGAACAATGACATACTGACACTTGGGGATCCAGAACAATGACACACTGACACTTGTGGGTCCAGAACAATGACAGACTAACACTTGGGGCTCCAGAACAATGACACACTGACACTTGGGGGTCCAGAACAATGACACACTTACACTTGGGTGTCCAGAACGATGACATACTGACACTTGGGGATCCAGAACAATGACACTCTGACACTTGGGGGTCCAGAACAATGACACACTGACACTTGGGGGTCCCAGAACAATGACACACTGACACTTGGGGGTCAAGAACAATGACACACTGACACTTGGGGGTCCAGAACAATGACACAATGACACTTGGGTGTGCAGAACGATGACATACTGACACTTGGGGGTCCAGAACGTTGACACACTGATGTTAACCTGGGAAAAGTGTGTAGACCACTCAGGCTCGATGGGGAGGGGGTATCCACAGCTGCTGCCAGAGTGCTGACAGGGGATGGAACCTGTTCTGGCTACTGCAAAGGTACAAGAAAAGAAGAGTGATCCCTAGAAGTCCTGCTGCAGTGAATTAATGGAGTGGCAACCTAAGCCTGGACTCCGACCAGCGGGTTTAACTCCGCCCCCCAGAGCTTGGTCATAGGGATAGAGAACTCATGAGTATAGGGAGTATTAAAGCAGCTTCGGTAATCACTTGTTAGGTGCAAAAAGGTAGCAGGCATGTGTGATTAATTGTGATTGGTGTTGGTATGAACGAAAGGATCTATCAGTACAATTAGGCCTAGATTACTACTCTCTGTGCAATGTAAACTATTGCGGGTGCAAGAAAAAAAAATATAAAAGAATTTATACTCCCAATTTGGCCAATAAGCATAAAAAAAATTTAAAAAAATTTACTTTATTAAGTTCTATGCGATAAAAATAATAAATAAAATAAATAAATTGTTTTTGATTCATGTTCGTAGTTAAAACTATGTTTGTAAAGGAATTTTTTGTTATTCTCTACAATTTCATAAGGAAAATAGGAGAAGTGGATTCACTAATTGTTCCAAAAGACACTCAATGTTGTGCAGGGGTAAATCATATATAGGTCTTATACATAACAATGTGTTGAATATGTAAATATATGAGTATGCGGTCACAGCTATTTGTGCATAGATAGCAGAAGAAAGTCGGTATATCAATGTGTTAATAGTTTAGGCACTGATGATGAGACACTCATTCAAAATAGTGGGTAATGTCCCACTCATACGTAAGACCTCTAGGAATTCTCGTATCCATCCTAAAGATCCAAAAGACCTCCCTTTTGCAAAGAAGGGGGAAGCTGTCTCCGCCACGGATCGGACAACTGACTTTTTCAATGATTTCGACTTTGAAGGTCTGTATATTTTGTTGATGAAATCGATGTGTTTTGCTATGTTCGTATTCATGTTGGTTCTAATATCCGACGGGTGATCTGTAATTCTGTCACTGAGACATCTGGTAGTTCAGCCCATGTATTGTATTTTACATGCGGTACAGGTGATAATGTAAATGACATATTTACTGTGGCAATTGACTAACTGTTTGATGGTTATGGAAAGTCTATTGGAGTGTGAGATTATAGTATGGGGATCGCCTAAAAGATTGACACTTGGGGTCCCAGAATGATGACACACTGACACTTGGGGGTCCCAGAATGATGACACACTGACACTTGGAATCCAGAACAATGACACACTGACACTTGGGGGTCCCAGAACAATGACACACTGACACTTGGGGGTCCAGAAAAATGACACACTGACACTTGGGGGTCCAGAACAATGACAGACTGACACTTGGGGTCCAGAACCATGACACACTGACACTTGGGGGTCCCAGAATGATGACACACTGACACTTAGAATCCAGAACAATGACACACTGACACTTGGGGGTCCCAGAACAATGACACACTGACACTTGGGGGTCCAGAACAATGACACACTGACACTTGGGGGTCCAGAACAATGACACACTGACACTTGGGGGTCCAGAACAATGACAGACTGACACTTGGGGTCCAGAACCATGACACACTGACACTTGGGGGTCCAGAACAATGACACACTGACACTTGGGGGTCCAGAATAATAACACACTGGCACTTGGGGGGGGGGTCCTGAACAATGACACACTGACACTTGTGGGGTCCTGAATAATGACACACTGAAATTTGGGGTCCAGAATAATGACAAACTGACACTTGGGGGCCTAGAACAATGACACACTGACACTTGGGGGTCTAGAACAATGACACACTGACACTTGGGGGTCTAGAACAATGACACACTGACACTTGGGGGTCCAGAATAATGACAGACTGACACTAGGGGTCCCAGATGTCTTTAAAGATTAATATATAATCTTTATATTGACTTGTAGGCAGGTAGTGGTTAACACTGCCCCAACTGGGAAGGTGGGAGTTATTTGTGTTTCCCGGGTGTTTCTTGGTGGGTTTTTCCTGCCCCATCCCCCAGTCCTGTGTGCTTTAAAAGGGATAGAGGCTCAGGACTGGGGCTCTTTTCTGGTTGCCGTGCTGTTTTGTTAGTTCCAAACTTTTTCCTTTTGGGTTGGACCTACTCAATGCCATTGCCAGAGTTTGGATTTCCAATGCCATCAAGACATCAGAGTTCCCACTGCCAAGAATACCTAGGACTTACAGTCCTTCCTGAAGATATCATGTAAATTACATATTTAGTGTGGCAATTGACTAACTGTTTGATGGTTATGGGAAGTCTATTGGAGTGTGAGATTATAGTATTACTATTATTATACACGATTTATATAGCGCCGACAGTTTACAATGTATAGGGGGGACAACACAATTACAGTACAGTTCAATACAAAAGGTACAGGAGGGCCCGGCTCGTAGAGCTTACATTCTAAAGGGAGGGGCTGGTGGTACAAAAGGTAATAGCTGCAGAGAATGATTTGATGGTGTATGGGGATATAGTATAGGGGATTGCCTAAAAGATTGACACTTGGGGTCCAGAATAATGACACACTGACACTTGGAGGTCCAGAACAATGACACACTGACACTTTGGGGGCCAGAATAATGACACCTTGACACTAGGGGTCCCAGACGTCTTGTAAGATAAATATATAAGTCGTTCCTGAAGATATCACGGACTCTTTGCTATGCAGGTATGCTGGGGCAGCCACAAGCCTGAAGTTAGGGATTAGGAATGTTAGGAAAAGACTGTAATTTATTCTGGACTGTTGTCTATATATATTATCATGTTAATTTATTCAAGTAAAGCATTTGAAACTTTGCATTTGTATGCTCTGATATTACTAATCATGCAAGTAAACGGCACATATAGTCACAGCTCGGGCCACTAAACACATTGGGGTATGAAGATAACAGTACAAGAGTTAATACAGTGTAAAGTACAAGCAAGTGGTTACCAAGGGTAAGGTAGGTTTTTTAGCAGCCTGTTGTAAGCATGTACATGTGACAGGTGGGATAGCCTCTTGCAGTGAGGGAGATGTTGTCTGCACTCCTTCAGCAGCGATCCTTCTCCCATAGCAACAGGAGCAGATCTGCACTGCAGAGACCCTCATCCTGTACTCATGTAGGAAGGAGGAAGAGTTAATAAAGTGCATGCATGGAGTCTGCTCTAGGTGCACGCTGAGACCCCATAGCGTTACTGGGAGTGAGGTAGCGGAGATATGCTGGACAGGTGGAGAGGGCATCGGCTCTGCGTGCCCCTTATAAATGCACAAGTGACTGTGGTGATATACAGTAACATCGAAAGAGTTTATTAGAGTTCAGTCGTCTGTTCAAATAAAGGTACCCCCCCCCCCCCCCGTGTAAGGTAGTGACCCTTTTCAAAGTGCCTAGCATAGCTCAGAAGAACCCACCTCGGGGTAGGCCTTTCATGTGAACCTTGCTTGGTGCCCAATGAAGAGGGGAACATGGAGGACGTGACGACCACCCAATAACCATACCCCCTCTTACATCCTATCTTGGATTATACTGAGATGGAAAGAACCTGAGAATGAGACCTGAGACTGCTATTTTCTGTCATCTTATCAGTGGAGTACATGCACTTTAGCCACTGACTGTGAGCACTGATCAGATGCTGGTTTCAGATGCCCATTCAATAGAAGCCGTTTGGGTGACCAGCTTCTGTCGGACAGGGAGCTGTACACACAGGGCTGAAAGCCAGCCGCTTCCTGCCAAACCGGCCATTTTGGGCCGCGTGTACCCAGCCTTAAATCACACGTATGATTCATTTCCTTGGGATTATTGCCAACTATTTTAAGATGAACAGTGACAGACAATTGGAGGTCCCTTCAAGGTCTGATCATTGAATTAAGAGTCTAAACACCAAGGATTGCACCACAACAATGTGACACTGATACTTGGGACACGATAACACAAAAAGTTGGGGGGCCCATAGAAAGACAAACTAACACTTTGGGATCCTTGAACAGTGACACAGAACATTGGTACACCAACAGAGGAGGTCCAAAAACAATAGCAAACTCACACTTGGGTTCAGAACAAAGTTACACTGACATGTGGGGTCCATCAACAATGACATTTAACACAGAGGTTCTAGAATAAATTTACACTGACACTTGGGGGTCCCAAAACAATAATAGACTGACACTTGGGGGGGGGGGTGTCCCAATGCATGGAGGACCTAGAACAATGACACTGTAACACTTGGGGGTCCAGAACAGTGACACTCTGACACTTGGGGTCCCAGAACAATGACACACTGACACGTGGGGGTCCATAACAATGACACACTGACACTTGGGGGTTCAACACAATGACAAAATTACACTTGGGAGCCCCAGAAAAATGACACATTGACACTTTGGGGACCTAGCACGTTGACACTTGGGGGTCCCAGAACAATGACACATCAACACTTGGGGGCCTGATACAATAACACACTGACACTTTGGGGTCCCAAAACAATGACATACTGACACTTGGGTGACCTAGCACAATGACACACTGACACTTGGGGGTCCCAGAACAATGACACACTGACACATTGGGGTGCCAAAACAATGACACACTGACACTTGGGGGTACCAAAACAATCACACTGACACTTAGGGGGTCCCAGAATAATGACACACTGACACTTAGGGGGTCCCAGAATAATGACACACTGACACTTTGGGGTCCCAAAACAATGACACACTGACACTTGGGGGCCCCAAAACAATCACACACTGACACTTGGGGTCCCAGAACAATGACACACTGACACTTTGGGGTCCCAAAACAATGACACACTGACACTTGGGGGTCCCAAATCAATCACACACTGACACTTGGGGGTCCCAGAACAATGACACACTGACACTTGGGGGTCCCAGAACAATGACACACTGACACTTGGGGGTCCAGAACAATGACACACTGACACTTGGGGGTCCCAAAACAATGACATACTGACACTTTGAGGTCCCAAAACAATGACACACTGACACTTGGGGGGCTCAGAATAAGGACACACTGACACTTGGGGGTCCATATCAATGACACACTGACACTTGGGGGCCAAATACAATGAAAAAATTACACTTGGGGGCCCCAGAACAATGACACATTGACACTTTGGGGACCTAGCACATTGACACGCGGACTCTTGGGGGGTCCCAGAACAGTAACACATCGACACTTGGGGGCCCGATACAATGACACACTGACACTTTGGGGTCCCAAAACAATGACACACTGACACTTGGGGGTCCCAAAACAATGACACGCTGACATATGGGGGTCCCAGAACAATGACACACTGACACTTGGGTGTCAAGAACAATGACTCACTGACACTTGGGTGTCCAGAACGATGACACACTGACACTTGGAGATCCAGAACAATGACACACTGACACTTGGGTGATCTAGTACAATGACACACTGACACTTGGGGGTCCCAGAACAATGACACACTGACACTTGGGGGTCCAGAGCAATTACACAGTGACACTTTGGGGTCCCAAAACAATGACACGCTGACATATGGGGGTCCCAGAACAATGACACACTGACACTTGGGTGTCAAGAACAATGACACACTGACACTTGGGTGTCCAGAACGATGACACACTGACACTTGGAGATCCAGAACAATGACACACTGACACTTGGAGATCCAGAACAATGACACACTGACACTTGGGTGACCTAGTACAATGACACACTAACACTTGGGGGTCCCAGAACAATGACACACTGACAGTTTGGGGTCCCAAAACAATGACAAACTGACACTTGGGGTTCCCAGAAAAGTGACACACTGACACTTGGGGGACCTAGCAGGTTGACACGCTGACACTTGGGGGTCCCAAAACAATGACACACTGACACTTGGGGGTCCCAGAACAATGACACACTGACACTTGGGGGTCCAGAACAATGACACACTGACACTTGGGGGTCCAGAACAATGACACACTGATACTTGGGGGTCCAGAACAATGACACACTGACACTTGGGGGTCCCAGAACAATGACACACTGACACTTGGGGGTCCAGAACAATGACACACTGACACTTGGGGGTCCAGAACAATGACACACTGACACTTGGGGGTCCAGAACAATGACACACTGACACTTGGGGGTCCAGAACAATGACACACTGACACTTGGGGGTCCAGAACAATGACACATGGGGTTCAATACAGATAAAATGTATAAGCAGTGCTATAGTATAGTGCTATATATAGTATATGTATAGTGCTATATATTTATGTGTGTATTAAACAAAATAAAACTTGTGACGCAATAAAAAAAAGACAGATTTCCGCAAGTAGAACATGACCTTTATTTCTGAAGTGAAGTCAGGTTGATTTTTGAAAGTTCCCTGAGACAGGAATCACAGTATCTGAAAGATTATCACAGAACAACAGCAAGTCAGCCTTGACCTTCATTGCAACCTTTTATTATTAATATTATTTTTTTTTTTTTGTTATTTTACTTTAAATATTAACAGGATTTTTTGTCACATAAACAATCACAGAACAGACTCACAAACATGACAAAATAAATATACAAGTTTCACAAGTTCATTTTCATTTTTTTTACTTAAATAATTAATAAATAAATACAGCATTTTAATATACTGTTGTCAGTGCCTGGAATATCGTGGCCCTTTTGGTGATGGAGAAGGACGCAGTGGATTGTAAAAATGTACCACTGAAGCCTTCACCAGCAAAGAAAGGGGTTACATAAATTAAAAAAAAAATTACAACAAACAAAAAAAAAAAAAGAAAAAGAAAAAAATAACTTTTGTTTTTTCCCTTTGCCCAATAAAATGAAACTAAACAAAAATATCAAAACTCCTGCTTTATAAAATATCTTTAAAAAAATCCCATTGCTTAAAAGAATAAATAACAAAATATATAAAAAATAACTAGGTTTTTTTCAAAACTATTAGCTGTAGATAGTGTATTTTATTTTATTTTTTCCCCCATGGAATATAATCTGTGAAAAGTTTTTTTTTTTTGTAGTTACTGTTTTTCCATATTTTTTTCTTTTTTATCTTTTTGCGCTTTCCCCTCATTGACATGGGTGTCCAGTTAAAATAGGCAACAAAAAAAAAAAAAGAGAATAATTTAAAATAAACTTTAAATAAATATGAAATGTGTGGATTAAAAGGAATAAATTACAACAGAACTTGTTAAAAATTAAATAATTTACATAATTAATTAAAACTATCGCTATGTTTTTTGTTTGTTTTTTCCGTGGAAGTGCAGCTGTTCTACGGGTTATTATGCTAACTGCTTCGTATTCACAAACTTCGTGGATTCTATTTACAAAGCTAGGGCTTTTTTCCTTTTTTTTTTTTCATTTGCAAAGTACATGCAAGCTTTAAAAACCAGAACTTGAAGACGTCGGATTCTACAGATCCAATTATTTCTTAGGGACTTCACCATAAAGGAAAAAATTAATTCTGGATTTTTTTTTTTTTTGCCCGTCAATTTAAAATACGTATCCACGGAAAGCCTCAGTGCACTAGTCAGTAGTTTGTTTGTTTTTTTTTTTTGTTTTTTTTTGACAGGCAGTCAGTTAAGCGTTCATGTAGGTCCTAAAGTGCACAGTGAGAAGTTAAATGGTATTTTTGAACCCCGTCAGTGCTTTGTTTCATGCAGTAAAATTTTCCTAACAGTCCCCCGAAAAAATAAGATTATATGGGGTGGAAAGGATAAATATGAAAACAATAAGGCTGGACTTAATTAAAAAATTTTTAAAAGTTAAAGAAAACACTTAGAACTATCTTTTTTTTTTTTTATCTCTATGCCTAAATACAATAACCTATTATCTCCGTTACAAAATAATTTGAAAATACGAGCTGTTAATAACTTTGCTAGGAGCAGTATTATTTACAAGGAAATGATTACAGAACTTAGGACCTGACGAAGGTTCCCTGGCGTTTTCACCGGAGTTCATAACCAAGGTCTAGCCATGGGTTTGCCTAGGTTTTTTTTTTTTTTTTTATCTAGTTCACGACTAAGATGTAGACGTTAGATGTTTAATTATAGGTCAGTTAGCTAGGGTTAGGCATAGGTTATTCAATTATCTTCCTTTCAATGGGGTCCAGGCGTAGGGTTTACCTGTTTATGGTATCTGGTTAGCTAAAATCCAGACCTATATTAAATAGTTATGCATTTTTTTTTTTTTACCAGGATTCAGGACTAAGGCCCAGGTATGAGTTACATGCTTGGCTGTTACTGAAAACAGATATAGGGTGAATGCTTTTTTTTTTTATTTTTTTATTTTTACGGACGAACAGATACAGGTCACTTAGTTTGTTTCGTTTATGGGAAAATACAGTGGGGGGAAATACTCATTTGATCCCCTGCAGATTTTGTAAGTTTGCCCACTTACAAAGAAATGAAGGGTCTATCATTTTTATCATAGGTGTATTTTAAATAACAGAGAGAGAATTATCAACCATAAAATCCAGAAAAAAAAACACATGATACAAATATGATAAATTGAGTTGCAGTTCAGTGAGTAAAATAATTATTTGATCCCTACCGACCAACAATAATCTCTATCTCCCACGGACTGGCTACAGTAGGTGCTCATGTGGTACACAGATTAGTCTTGTTAATTTAAGAAGGTGCTCCTAACGACATCTCGTTATATATGTATAAAAGACACCTGTCCGCAGAATCTCTTTCTTCCATTCAAACCTCACCATCATGGGCAAGACCAAAGACCTGCCAAAGGACGCCAGGGACAAGATTGTAGACCTGCACAAGGCTGGAATGGGCTACAAGACCATCAGCAAGAAGCTTGGTGAGAAGGAGACAACTGTAGGGGTGATTATTGACAAATAGAAGAAATACAAAATAATCATCGATTATCCTCGTTCTGGAGCTCCATGCAAGACTCCACCTCATGGGGTAAGAATGACCAATGCGAAAAGTGAGGGATCAGCCCAGAACTACATGGGAGGAGCTTGTGAATGATCTCAAGGCAGTTGGAAACAAAGTCACAAAACAAACCACTGATAACACAATACGCCGCCATGGATTGAAATTCTACAGCGCCCGCGAGGTCCCTCTCCTCAAGAAGGCACATGTACCATCTGAAGTTTGCCAATGAACATCTAAATCATTCAGAGAAGGATTGGGGAGAAAGTGCTGTGGTCAGATGAGACCAAAATTGAGCTCTTTGGCATTAACTTGACTTGTCGCGTTTGGAAGAAGAAAAATGCTGACTATGACCCTAAGAACATCATCCCTACAGTCAAGCACGGAGGTAGAAACATGATGCTTTGGGGCTGTTTCTCTGCTAAAGGTACAGGCCAACTTTGTCGCATTGAGGGGCCATTGGATGGAGGCATGCACTGTAAAATCTTCCAGCGTGACAATGACCCAAAACATACCGCCAAGGCAACAAGGAAGTGGTTCAAGAAGAAGCACATTAAGGTCATGGAGTGGCCTAGCCGGTCTCCAGACCTTAATACTATAGAAAATGTATGGAGGGAGCTGAAACGTTGAGTTGCCAACCGAAAGCCTTAAGGATTTAGAGAAGATCTGTAAAGAAGAGTGGACCAAAGTCCCTCCGGAGATTTGTGCAAACCTGGTCACCAACTACAAGAAACGTCTCACCTCTGTGCTTCCCAACAAGGGTTTCTCCACCAAGTACTAAGAGATGTTTTGCTTGGGTTTCAAATAATTTTACTCACTGAACTGCAAGTTAATTTATAAAATTTGTATTGTGTTTTTTCTGGATTTTTGGGTGATATTCTGTCTCTATTATTTAAAATAAACCTATGATAAAAACTATAGACCCTTCATTTTTTTTGTAAGCGGGCAAACGTATAAAATCTGCAAGGGATCAAATAATTATTTTCCCCACTGTAGGGACAGGTTACCTACTTTCTAAATTTCACAGTGAAGGATCATTGACTTATTTGCCTTTCACTGTGGTATAGACATAGGCCACCTAGTCATCCCATTTTCCCCTAAAGTTCACCTAAAAGCCTATTATAGGATTGGAAAATGTATTGCAATTAATATACAACTGTTTTTCAGCTGTTTTCCTGAATAATTAAAAAAAATAAAGGTTAACAATAAAAATGTCCATCAAATTTACATTTAGGCACAGCAGACTCCAATAAATGCAACAGATATTGATGCCCTCATAGTACGGGGTGGTACTGCTATCTTTTTCGTTAAAACCAAAGGACTGGTGCCAGGGCATCCAATCGAAAAAGGCATCCCACCCCTTTCCTGCAAGATGCAAGGAACATCGTTGCTTTACAATTCTTGCACTGCAGCACACAAGGGACAAGAACGATACCGAATTAAAAAATAAATAAATATAGACACGTTAACATGACACAGAGATCTGGCCCTCCCACATCCACTCGACATCGGCAAATTCACGTTTTTTAAGGACGTTCACGTTAGCAATGCATTTTTGAAGCGGCTAGTTTACTGATCTCCAACTGCTCATGGTAGGGTTAAGACACAAAAAAAAAAAAAATTGCGCAGTTGGTAACTCCAAAAGCTTTCCCTGAGAACCGATAATCCTTTGCGCTTCTGTCGGAATTATAGAACTGCTCTTCAAATGTTTCTCGCAGAAAAAAAAAAAGTAAAAAAAATAGTAAGGACTCTTCTTGTGTATAATACTTTGTCTTTATCTTCCCCCTGCCAGACGTAACTGCAACAGAACACAATGACTGACACGGCCCAGACAGTTCATCCGTGGAGAAAACGCTCCCATTTTGGCTTCCAGTTGGGTATGGTCCATTGTACAAATCTCAAGGGATTTGTGGCGATCAAGTCATTTTTCCGGGCTCTCGTACGCGGGATGTAGACGGTGGGGGCTGGCTTGTGACCATTCTTCACTTGCAAGAACCTCCTTTTCGCAAAGTGATCCCCACATTCTGTCTGATAGCCACATACAACTGACGGAAAAAAAAATACAGTTTTTGTCCAACTTTTTGGGCTTCCTCATTTTCTTTTAAATTATTTTGGTCCTTTAAGTTTTGATTCAAAGTACAAACCGTGAAGTATCGTGAACCTGAATACTAAATGGGAAAGTCCATCTATTCCCTTTTTTTTTTTTTTAGACCTGAATACCTTTAACCGCTTGTTTGATACTTTCAAGCAAAGCTTTGTTCTCTGGGTTTTGGTAACACTCTTTGTTACTGTACATGTCGGTTAGGGTGTTGACATAGGAATCAAAATTCTGTTCACTGATGGGCTCCTGTTTGTAAGAAGAAAGCAAAAACATTATATTTTAAAAAATAGTGTTGATTGTTCATACAATTTTACATTCTAGGACAGCCTTTCTAAACTCTTTCAACACCCTTGAAATAACTTTCCAGTCTCAGGGAACCCCTGCAAAAAAAGGATTATCTACAACTCATGATACATTAGTGTGATGGTCAGTGGGAAGAATTCCCCCCTTACAGATAGCTAAAAAGATCAATGGTGTCAGTGGGAACTTATTTAAGAGGCAGAACTTGCTCATTGCTTAAGGAACCCCTAGCAACTTCTGGAGGAACCCTGAGGATCCATGAAACCCTGGTTGAGAAACCCCTTCATTAGCCCTTGTACACACAGTCGGACATTCCGATGGACAATGTCCGATAGGACCGTGTTGTCGGATAATCCGACAGTGTGTGGGCTCCATCGGACTGTTTCCGACGGACCAAGTTTTCCAGCTTGGCTATAAAATTTTCCGAAAACATGATCCGATCGGACTTTGTCTGATCATGTGTAGAGAATTCCGATCCGACAAAGTGTCACGCATGCTCAGATCAAATTCCTAGACCAAAGCTATTGGCTACTAGCCTGAACGTAGTCCCGTCATAACGAAATAACATCATCACGTTAAGTACGATCGGATTTTCTGACAACCTTGTCCGACTGTGTGTATGCAACAGTTTCGGACAAAATCCGATGGATTTGGTTGTCGGAATGTCCGACCGTGTGTACAAGGGCTAAGTGTGATGGTAGGTAGGAAGAATGCTCCTTAAATTTGTCATTGGGAAGAATTACCCCCTTATAGATAGCTAAAAATATCAATGGTGTCAGTGGGAGCTTATCTGAGAGGCAGAACTTGCTCAATGCTCAAGGAACCCCTAGCAACCTCTGGAGGAACCCTGGAGTTACATGGATCCCGGTTGAGAAACCCTGATCTAGGCAATAACATTTGTGAGATATACACGGGGAAATACTGTTTAAAAAATAGAATTGCGCGCTAACACATGAAAGTAAAAAATAAATGCTTACTAACATATAAACCTATGATGAATAATGACAATAGATAAAGATGAGCCACTCAAACATCAATATTACTAAATATCCATAGAGATTAGGTGGAATTAGAAAACGTTCCTTGGTGGGTACCATAAGATGGCATCACGTCCCCCATATAAATAAAGGTGCAAAAAGTCAATAAATGGAAATCCTCATCGTGATATATCAGATCACACTGACAAACAAAGCGAAATCCACTACCACATGAATACCGCGCTTTCCCGCTTGCACAAGCTGAATCGCTTGTGGCTTATACCCAGCCAGGGCCCTTTCCTCATGGGATATCAAGGAGATGGCAATCTGACCAGATAGGCTTTCAAAACACATTGGTAAACTGGATGGTCAAATCTTTCCACTGGGTAAGGGATCTCTGTGGATTTTCAGTAATATTGATGTTTAATTGGCTCATCATTATCTATTGTCATTATTCATCAGAGGCTTATATGTTAGTAAGCATTTATTTTTTACTTTCAGGTGTTGAAGCACAACTCTATTTTTTAAACAATACCATTTTATAACTGTCAAAAAATGTTAGGCAAAAAAGTGAAGCATGGGAGCAGCATTTGGTTTGGGATGATAAATACGTATGCTATAAAAATGACTCACAAAGATCTAGAACCACATTTTTGGTATTAAGTGATGGGGGAGTTTGACTTTTTGGAGTTGGCTGAAGTTCTGTCTAGTCTTAAAAAGGAGGTTTTTGGGTTTATCTGTGAGATAACTCACCAAGTGTGGAAGGCGAATGTTGGTAAGACTTCGTATGAGGGCGTGACTTAGTCCAGAAAGTTCTACAAATAGGGCATCATTTTGCTCCTCGATGACCTTGTTTTCCTCTTCAATGTTCTTCAGATTCTTCTCCATTGATGTTATCTGTTATCATTAGAAAAAAAAAACATTAATTATTTTCAGAATTAAACCTGAGAATGCAGCCTATCCATTCACTAGAAATCGGTGACATCACTGAGTATGCATCCTATTTGTTCCTTAGAGACCAGTGACATCATTGAGTATGCAGCCTATTCATTCATAAGGGAAAGGTGACATCACTGAGAATGCAGCCTATTCATTCACTAGAGAGCAGTGACATCACTGAGAATGCAGCCTATCCATTCACTAGAGACCAGTGACATCACTGAGAATGCAGCCTATCCATTCAATAGAGACCGGTGACATCACTGAGAATGCAGCCTATCCATTCACTAGAGACTGGAGACATCACTAAGAATGCAGCCTATCCATTCACTAGAGACCAGTGACATCACTGAGAATGCAGCCTATCCATTCAATAGAGACCGGTGACCTCACTGAGAAGGCAGCCTATCCATTCACTAGAGACTGGTGACCTCACTGAGAATGCAGCCTATCCATTCACTAGAGACTGGTGACCTCACTGAGAATACAGCCTATCCATTCACTAGAGACCGGTGACATCACTGAGAATGCAGCCTATCCATTCACTAGAGACCGGTGACATCACTGAGAATGCAGCCTATCCATTCACTAGAGACCGGTGACATCACTGAGAATGCAGCCTATCCATTCACTAGAGACCAGTGACATCACTGAAAATGCAGCCTATCCATTCACTAAAGATATAACTAGGCTGGAGGGTCAGAGAGACTTTGATAAATGTCACTGACCTGAGACTGTAGGTTGACCATGTCTGCTTCCATCTCGGTGTTGGACTCTGTGAGCTCGTTAATCTCCTTGTTCAGCTGTTTAATCTCTTCATCATTCTCTAACACTGAAAGAAGAAGCCAGTTGTCAGAAAGGCACAGGAGAGCAAACCAAATGTTGACAGCGATAGCTTTATATAAACTTCCTATCACCTTGGTATTTATATGGTAAACCTGAAACAAAAAACCCTAACTGGGGTTTTTAAAGACCAATCACCCAACTTTCCTTCTTCGACCTATGTATCTGTGCAAAATGCACATCAGGAGTGCTCAATGACAAGTTCCAAAACATTCTAATGTATATTTTCTTCTTTAAACCAAATGTTTTCTCTGTTTTGAGGTGTGGAAATCTCAGATGTGGAAGTTAGGATGTGCACAACACATTTCTATCATTTCTGTAGGACTTTTAGACATAGGTGGACATGTCGTTAAAGGACTTTTACATATTGTATATCACTTTCCTTTTAGAAATAGTTGTCTTTTTGGTACAGTTGGTAAGGGTGCATTTATATCTAAGAACAACAGAAAACAACATATCTGCCCAGTTCATCTGAAATTGGATATTCTAGGACCCATTAGGACTTTAAAGGGGACCTGTCTAGATGGTTGCTGTTAGGCACAGTGCAGCGCTCCGTCCAGTGCTGGAATCAGGACAAAGAACGACTCTGCTGTGGAGTCAGAAGCTTCCTTGGGCTTGATAGTTGACAAAATTATTATTATTATTATTATCACCCAGGATTTATATAGTGCCAGCAATGTGAAGGCCTTTTATCCCTGCCTGGTTGACATGTGGATGAAGTAGGTGACTGTGTCCCTATCTCTTGGAGAAACGGGAGCACTGAGACCAAGCCGAAGATTTTTCAATCACTTTTAATGCAAATTTATATAAAATCTAGGACACTTACCATCACTGGTTTTGAATTTTGTCCCTAGAAGCTCGTCACCTGAGAGTTTTCCCTTTTTGGAAGCAAAAGAAGCCCGTGGACAGCCTGACAAGCTGCGGATAAAAAAAGAGAAATTCAGAGTCATTTACTGTAGGCAAAGCAACAACGGCAGAGGCTCAGATCAATTTAAAGGGAGAATGGTGCACATGGGCAGGGCGATACGCTGATCAATACAAACATTCCCCAACACAGGGCCTGCTGAGTACAGCCAGCCCTTATGTACTGGGCCCCATCACTTCAAAAGGGGGGCCCAGGCACCTGCCTAGCAGGAAGGTCGGCTGTTCTGTCTTATTGCAGACACCGATCCTCTTCTGTCTCTCCCTTCAGTGCTGCCTGCTTCTGCTCTTCTTTGTTCTTCTGGCTGCACTGCAGGGGCATTGGACCTAGCACATGCCCCCCTTCCCTCTGCTGTCCGGACCCCCATGTCGCAGCACTGCCGGGCTTCCTTCCTCTCTTCTCCCGCTGGCAGCTGCTATGGGCACACAGGGGGTGTTTCAGGATGGAGAGCAGGAGAGGGAGCAGTAAATATGTAATTTACTGGCCCCTTCCTTTGCTGAATAAACACAGTGAGCAAATTGTACCAATCACTCCTGTGTCCATTCATCACTGAAGCACAGCAAACAGTGTTTACCCACTTGCCAACCAGCCCCCGTCATTACACAGTGGCATGTTGGCTCATTCCCACAAATCTCCGATGGTGTATGTCGGCTCGTTGAAGAGCCATAGCAGACATGGGCGCACCCGCAGCACAGATGGGGGACCCAAGGCGCTTGGCCGGCAGCCGTGGTGTCAGACACCGACGATCACGGGATAGAGAGCCAGAACGGGGATCTGTCAACAGACAGATCCCCATTCTGACAGGGGAGGAGAAAGAGAGATCTGCTTTTCCTAGTGATAAGGAACAGCGATCTCTCTCCTCCTCCAGTTAGTCCCCCCCCCCCAAAGTTAGAAACACCTCCCAGGGAACACATTTAACCCCTTAATCGCCCCCTAGTGGTAACTCCTTCCCTGCCAGTGACATTTACACAGTAATCAGGGCATTTTTATAGCACTGATCGCTGTATAAATGTCACTGATTCCAAAAAAGTGTCAAAAGTGTCCGATCTGCCTGCCGCAATGTTGCAGTCCCGTTAAAAATCACAGATCATTAGTTACTATTACTAGTAAAAAATAAAAATAAAAATGCCATAAATCTATCCCCTATTTTGTAGATGCTATAAAATTTGCACAAACCAAACAATATACGCTTATTTATTTACCAAAAATATGCAGAAGAATACATATTGGCCTAAACTGATGAAGAAATTTGTTTTTTTTTGGGGAGATATTTATTATAGCAAAAAGTAAAAAAAAATATATTTTTTTTGGTTACCATTTTGGCTGTTTTTTTGTTTATAGCGCAAAAAAAATAAAAACCGCAGAGGTGATCAAATACCACCAAAAGAAATTGGTGGGGAAAAAAAGGACGTCAATTTTGTTTGGGTACAACGTCGCATGAATGGGCAATTGTCAGTTAAAGTGACGCAGTGCCGTATCGCAAAAATTGGCCTGGTCAGGAAGGGGGAAAATCTTCCGGTATGTAAGTGTTTACTATGCATCAGTTTGTGAATGAGCAGGAAGCCTCAGAGCGCTTCCTATTCATTCATCTGTGCAACTGAGGCTGCAGAGAAAGAGATTGATAAAGCTATGTCTTCATTCACTTTTGGCTGTTGGGGGGGGGGGGGGGGGGTCAGTCAGATAGGCTGTATGGGACATACCTCCCAACATTTTTAGATGGGAATGAGGGACACCTACTAGCAAATGTATGTAGGCATAGGACACGCCCCCTGTCACACCCCCTTAAAGGAGAATTAACCCAAAAAAAAGCTTAATTAAATCCACAAGGGCTTTTATTTTACCACTACTATTCCTTTATATTGGCTTTTAAAATGTACAAATTCGGCAATTTAGAAATCAGATGAAAGGTTTAGTGCTGGGAATCACTTTTTGAAAGATAAAAAGTGCATTTTATATACATCTATATGGATCAGACTAAAATGAGGGACACATGAGGAGGAATGAGGGACAGAGGGACATTGCTCCAAGTCAGGGACAGTCCCTCGAAATCAGGGACAGTTGGGAGCTATGTATGGGGCCCTGCCCAGCACACTTTTCAGCTAGTCAGCACAAAAAAAAAATTCAACGTAACGTCTCAGTTTTTCTTTTGTTGTATACATTTGAAGTTACGTGTAAAGCCCCACTACCGTATCAAGGCACCTCTGCAATGTGGGAACTGTAGACAGCTATACAAAATAAGGAACAAGATGAGCAGAGCCAAGAAAGTGGGGGAAATGCTGCCATTTGGTCTCCATGACATATAAGAAGCCAGTGGGTGACTTGGCCCTTCAAACTCCATACCGAAGATGGGCGTTCCTGTTTGGAACGTGCAGAGCCCAGCTTATATCTATTAACGTCTTTCTGTCATTTCATTACCTGCGGTGGGTTAGGAAGCTTCCGTTAGCGTGGCCTGATCCGTCGCAGCCAGGCGTTGGGCAGGAAGGGCCTTCGTTTTTCAGAGACTTCCAGGAAAAGGCAGATCCGTTGAGGGTTCCTTCTTTCTGCCTGCGGGCAGCTAGCGGGCAGCCGGACGCACTGCGGTGAGACGCGTATTTTCCGCTGATGTGTCCCAGTCCATCACACCCTGGCACTGGACACCTGTTTGGAGAGAAATTTGTTATATAAATGATGTACATTCTATCTTTCTATTCATTCATTCTATCTTTCTATTCTATATTTAAAGGGTTACTAAACCCAATTTTTTTATTTTTTTTAAATAACAAACATGTTATACTTACCTCCACTGTGCAGTTGGTTTTGCACAGAGTGGCCAAGATCCTCCTCTTCTGGGGTCCCTCAGCAGTGCTCATGGTGCCTCCTCTTCTCGAGTGCCCCATCAAAGAAGTGCACTCCTTTGGGAAACGTATGCAGGTGCGCTCCGCCGTCCTGCTGCGTCTATTGACACAGACAGCAGGACTCAGCCCCACCCCCCTGGCGCCGGCGTCATTGGATTTAATTGACAGCAGCAGGAGCCAATGGCTGCACTGCTATCAATCTATCCAATCAGGACGCGAGACACCGGCCGGAGTTAGTGTGCTCGTTCCTGTTGCGGGAATTACGGGGTTCCGGTAAAAGGGGAGCTCCGGGGGGCAGCTGCATGACAGGAGCAACACAAATAACCATCAGAATGTTTTACATCAGGGGTGTCCAACCTTTTGACCTTCCTGGGCCACGTTGGAAGAAGAGGAATTGTCTTGGGCCGCACATAAAATACACCAACATTAAGGATAACTGATGAGCAGAAAAGGTCGGGCAGATCACAAGTTGACGATCACTGATAATGTACCTATCTGAGTAATAGAACTTTTTTTTGTAATATTTTTTATTATAAAAGTAAGAGAGGGCAACCTAAAACTTGTGTGATATTTTTTATATTGAATATGCCCGGCTAAAGGTAGAACACCCAAGTATTTGGCACCTCGTCCCGCCAAACTTCCGTAAAGTGGTAGGTTCTCCTCCCTTAGGGGCGGGCTTCGGCAAGTCATGTATACCTGTATATTTAATGATGTCTTTGATATTTTGTACTTATTTAATTCTTTTTTGTATTTTTGTACAGTCTTATGCATTTCCTGACTGATTCGTATATCCCCTGATGAAGCTAGTAGGCGAAACATGTCGGGCTAATATACGAATATGAAACCTTTGTTTAAGCTGAACATTGCCATATGACCACCTTCATCTTTAAATGTTGAATATTCCTGAATGAACTGGCCCTGTTTTGTTTTAACTTTATTCTCATTTAAATTATATATATTTTTCAATAAATATATGGTTTCCATTATTATCTGTAAGCACCGCGACAATCCCCCTTCTGCTTTCCCATTTCATATAGTGTGAGATTTGTTTTTTGATCAACGAAAGCATCAATATCTGGTTGGATGGATGGAGTAACAATTCTTAATTAATTCTCAAGGTGCTCATCAGAAATTGAGGGGGGAGGGGATTTGTATTGGGAGGGGTAATAATTGTTCCAGAAGGGGAAATTTAGGGGTAGGTGTACTAGGTGTGGTGACTCAGGGGGATTTGTGTTGGGAGGGGGGATGGGGGAGGAGGATTTATGCTAGGAGTTCAGATTCAGGGAGTTTGTCCTAGAGGCGATATGGTAGAGGGGAGGAGGAGATTTATTCTAGGAGGAGAGACTTGTATTTTTTTTTGGGATGGGGGTGTGTGCTAGTAGGGGTGATTGGGGGTATTTGTATTAGGGGGGTATTTGTGCTAGGAAGTGGATTTGGAATGGGGGGGAAAGAATGGGCACTCAGAGGGCAAATTGAGGGGGGAGGGGATTTGTATTGGGAGGGGTAATAATTGTTCCAGAAGGGGAAATTTAGGGGTAGGTGTACTAGGTGTGGTGACTCAGGGGGATTTGTGTTGGGAGGATTTATGCTAGGAGTTCAGATTCAGGGAGTTTGTCCTAGAGGCGATATGGTAGAGGGGAGGAGGAGATTTATTCTAGGAGGAGAAACTTGTATTTTTTTTTGGGATGGGGGCGTGTGCTAGTAGGGGTGATTGGGGGTATTTGTATTAGGGGGGTATTTGTGCTAGGAAGTGGATTTGGAATGGGGGGGGAAAGAATGGGCACTCAGAGGGCAAATTTTAGGGGTGGAGGATTTCTGCTAGTAGGGGTGATGGGGGGGTTATTTGTGTTAGGAGGGGGGTGGATATTAGTGCTAGGAGGGGGATTTGGAATGGGGGGAAAGAATGGGCACTCAGAGGGAAAATTTTAGGGGTGGAGGATTTGTGCTTGTTGGGGTGATAGGGGGGGTATTTGTGTTGGGGGGGTATTTGTGCTAGGAAGGGGATTTGGAATGGGGGGAAAGAATGGGCACTCGGAGGGCAAATTTTAGGGGTGAAGGATTTGTGCTAGTAGGGGTGATTGGGGGGTTATTTGTGTTAGGAGGGGGTGGATATTAGTGGTAGGAGGGGGATTTGGAAGGGGGGACAATTTTAGGGGTGGAAGATTAGTGCTAGTAGGGGTGATTGGGGGGCATTTGTGTTGGGAGGTATTTGTGCTAGGAAGGGGATTTGGAATGGGGGGAAAGAATAGGCACTCAGAGGGCAAATTTTAGGGGTGGAGGATTTGTGCTAGTAGGGGTGATTTGTGTTAGGAGGGGGGTGGATATTTGTGCTAGGAGGGGGATTTGGAATGGAGGGAAAGAATGGGCACTCAGAGAGTAAATTTTTTGGGGTGGAGGATTTGTGCAAGTAGGGGTGATTGGGGGGGGGTATTGGTGTTAGGAGGGGGGTGAATATTAGTGGTAGGAGGGAGATTCGGAATGGGGGACAATTTTAGGGGTGGAGGATTAGTGCTAGTAGGGGTGGTTGGGTGGCATTTGTGTTGGGGGGAGGGTATTTGTGCTAGGAAGGGGATGTGGAATGGGGGGAAAGAATGGGCAATCAGAGGGCAAATTTTAGGGGTGGAGGATTTGTGCTAGTAGGGGTGATTGGGGGGTATTTGTGTTAGGACGGGGGTGGATATTTGTGCTAGGAGGGGGATTTGGAATGGGGGGGCAATTTCAGGGGTGGAGGATTAGTTCTAGGAGGGCTGGGGGGATGGAGAAGGCAAAGATTTGTGCTGGGAGGGGGATTTCATTAGGGGGGCAAATTTGTAGTGAGAAAAGAGGGGATTTGTGCTTAGGGGTAAGCATGCAGATTAGTTGTGGTGGTGGGGCGGGGGGGATTTTTGCTGATACATACAGTAATGCTCATACATCTTGGGGGAGGGGGTGCAGTTTGGCATGCCCCCCCTGGGCTCTAGGTTACCACTGGATTGAATAGCAGAAAAAGTGTGCGGCACATTAGATTTGGATTTATCCGCACGGTCCAGGCAATTAGAAGCGGAGGGCACGCCATGTTAACTGGGCTATGCTGTGTGAAGGAGAGTTTAGCGGAGGCCTTCTTTAATTGTCTCTCGGCGCCGCACAATTTCCTCCTAATATTGTGATCAGCAGGAACCCAGGAAAACATTGCAAGCAAGCTGCTGTGCGCTGATACATTTGCAAGCAAATTAGGAGGTCCTCCAGAGAGGGGGAGCGCCGCACCGCTATCGCAGTTAATCTAGCAGATTTACATGGCTATTAGAAACTTTATGACATGTTTGAGGGAATAACTCAGAGCGCTGAACATCTGTCTTCTGTGCCCATTCCACCCTCCGAGGATTTCCTGCGATACGCTTTTCTAGTCACAAAAATGGATCTACTCGAGTATTTATAACAGTGACTACCAGACTGGAATATCTCCTTCTGTGCAGCCAGGGCTATCAGGGGCTCCCTGACCACATACTCTACTTGAACCCCTTCCAAGCTTTCAAGAGTTGAAATATGAGACTGTCAGATCTACATTTTCTAAACTTGTATTTTTTTTTTTCTAGCGAGTCCCTTCTCTATTTCTTAACACATGCCTGAACTCTGTGAGCTGTCCACGTGACTTCCAGTTCCTCAAACATATATCAGTTGGATCTTTACTTCTTACATTAGCAGCCAGTGCAGGACTTCCAAACGTCTGATCCACAAATTCAGCTGGTGTGCACGGATGATGTGTATTTAATATAAGGAAGGAATTAGTAGGACTATACTTATTTCAAGCTGAACCCCCATGCACATAACCTATATTACCAAAAGAATAAGAAAACCGAGGTTCCCGTCCTACCTGACTGTACTAAAAAATGGTGTTCTTGCTGTGGTTGGTGTCCCCCCAGGAGATGTCTCCACACGTTGTCATCAGGTATGGAAATTAGGATATACACCATATTACCGAAAGTATTGGGACACCTGCCTTTACACACACATGAACTTTAATGGCATCCCAGTCTTAGTCCGTAGGGTTCAATTTTGAGTTGGCCCACCCTTTGCAGCTATAACAGCTTCAACTCTTCTGGGAAGGCCGTCCACAAGGTTTAGGAGGGTGTCTATGGGAAAGTTTGACCATTCTTCCAGAAGAGCATTTGTGAGGTCAGGTACTAATGTTGGAGAGAAGGCCTGGCTCGCAGTCTCCACTCTAATTCATCCCAAAGGTGTTCTATCAGGTTGAGGTCTGGACTCTGTGCAGGCCAGTCAAGTTCCTCCACCCCAAACTCGCTCATCCATGTCTTTATGGACCTTGTTTTGTGCACTGGTGTGCAGTCATGTTGGAACAGGAAGGGACCATCCCTAAACTGTTCCCACAAAGTTGGGAGCATGAAATTGTCTAAAATGTCTTGGTATGCTGACGCCTTAAGAGTTCCCTTTGCTGGAACTAAGGGGCCAAACCCAACCCCTGAAAATCATCCCCACACCATAATCCCCCCTCCACCAAATGATTTGGACCAGTGCACAAAGCAAGGTCCATAAAGACATGATTGAGCGAGTTTCGGATGGAAGAACTTGACTGGCCTTCACAGAGTCCTGACCTCAACCTGATAGAACACCATTGGGATGAATTGAGGATGAGATGAGACTACGAGCTAGACCTTCTTGTCCAACATCAGTGCCTGATCTCACAAATGTGCTTCTGGAAGAATGGTCAAACATTCCCATAGACACACTCCTAAACCTTGTGGACGGCCTTCCCAGAAGAGTTGAAGCTGTTATAGCTGCAAAGGGTGGGCCAACTCAATATTGAGCCCATGTGCGTGTAAAGGCAGGCATCCCAATACATTTGACAATATAGTATATATATATATATATTTTTTTTACTTAGGCCTACATTTTCCTTTAACAGCAAGAAAGATTCCATTGAAAAATGTGGCTTGTCACGTGGGGGTAATTGCAACGAGAGTTATTTGTGTTAACATCTGTGATGGCTTCTTTGAAGGATAATTAACGTGGCGATGGGTTCGGAATTGCTCGTTGCCCAGTGGGTGGCTGCATAGCTCAGTCTTGTATCCTGAGTGGCGCGCGGCATCCCGCCGCTGCCGCAGAATAGCTTCCATTCCAGAAAACTTAGCCCAACCGCTGGGGGTGACTATTGATAGAAGGCCGCTCTCCTGCCCCCGAGGGGCCAGAGGCAATTGGCAGCTGTGGGGGTTCATAAATGTGTTGCTTCTACGTGATGCGCTCACCATGGTGACTGTCACTCGATGCCGACGGGAGCCCGCCGCTTAAATGCGTTTCATTCTTCATCCCTGGCTGATATCGCCCTGCGCCGTTCTTGAGAACAAGGGACTGTTTTTTTTGTTTTTTTTAAATATGGTGACATCCTCCTCAGTAAGACACAAAGTACAATAAAGTAGTGAAATTATTTTAAGCCATCATTTTCATGTATAATTTGCAGGAAATCCAGCAAACCAGCCGAAATCAGGTTTTCAGTTGCGATAGTGTAATAGTATGTATCAGCAGGGCCCGGCAATACAGTTCTGCCACCTCCAGCACTAAAAGTATATTATGCCAAGGGTTGCTGGGATGTGCTGGAGGCTCTATTAATGCTGGCTGCTGAGGAATCTATTGTCGCTGGGGGGATTTATTGCTGTTGGGGAAGTCTATTGCTGCTGGTGGGGGGAGGTCCATTGTTTCTGGGGTTCAATTGTTGATGAGAGAAACCTACTGTTGGGGGTTGGAGGGTCTATTTTTGCTGGATACTGGGAGATGTATTGTTGTGGGGATCTATTGTTTCTGTGGGGGATTTATAGTTTCAGGAAGGAATCTATTCTTGCTGGGAGATCTATTGCGGCTAAACGGGTCTATTGTTGCTCTGGGGCTCTGCTGGGAGGGAACTAATGTTGCTGAGGGGATCTGTTGTTGCTGAATGGATCTATTGTTGCTGTGCGGATCTATAGTTGCTGGGGAGATCTATTGTTGCTTTGATAAAGCACAATTCGTGTGCGAAACATGTAAGCTGAGTCTCCCTGGCTTGTACATGTAGTGCTCCTCGTGTTATTCATGGTTTTATGTGAAGAAAGGCATTTGGATCTCAGTTTGATGTGCATCCATCCGGACTTTCCTTTCATTATTGCTTCAGCTGCGACTGGGTGGGCTCCCTGCAGTGAGGAGATCATGCTGTTGGAGCTGGCTCACTTGTGAGCAGTGTGGACCTTTTGTTTGAATGTATCTGTTGTTGCTGTGGGGATCTATAGTTGTTGGGGAGGTCTATTGCTGCTGGTGGGGGAGTTCTATTGTTTCTGGGGATTCAATTGTTGATGGGAGAGATCTACTGTTGGGGGGGGAGGGGAGTGTGTGTCTATTATTGCTGGATACTGGGAGATGTATTGTTGTGGGGATCTATTGTTGCTGTGGGGATCTATAGTTGCTGGGGAGATCTATTGTTGCAGAGGACCCATTTTATTGCCTTTCATGAGTAAATTCCATACAAAACTACTTAGTACTGAAAATGATACTTGGTTCTGTATTCTCAACATAGGTGGTGGAACCAAGGGGTGTTGCTTAGAGGTGGATAGAGGGCGGAGACAAGAGGTGACTCGGAAATGGGGAGTACCTGTATCTATTGTCTGAGAAAAAAGCCCGGTGTATCAGAATATATAATAAAAGGGTGAATGTGGTGCAAAGAGTGAACACAATAATGGGCTAATGAGATCAGCATAAAATCCGTAAGGTCCAACTGGATCTCCAGGGATGACTCTCTGCTGGCCTCAGGCACTTCATACAGCACCTCTTAGCCCTTGTACGCACGGTCGAAGATTCCGACAACCAAATCTGTCGGAGTAATTCCGACGGATTAATTCCGGAAGAGGTCCGGAAGTGATGTTGCATACACACGGTCGGACTAAGTTGTCGGAAAATCCGATTGTACATAACGTGATTACGTTATTTCTTTACGACTGGATTATGTTCAGGCTAGTTGCCAATAGCTTTGGTCTAGGAATTTGATCTGAGCATGCGTGGCACTTTGTCCGTGGGAGTAGGCTACACATGATCGGAGTATGTCCGATCGGAGCATTTTGTTGGAAAATTTTACCGGTAAGTTGGAAAAATTGGTCCGTCGGATATTCCGACGGAAACAGTCTGATGCAGACCACACACAGTCGGAATATCCGACAAAACAGTCCGATAGGAAACATTCTGACGAAATCTCCGACCGTGTGTACAAGGGCTTAGGAGACCGAGGAATCTCTGGATGAACAAGTAAGGAGAACAGGAGGGAGAGATCTGAATGTAGTATATTACAAATTCATTGTGGTGAAACATAATTGGCAACTCACATGCGGCGGATAAATACATGTTGATGTGTTTATCTGCCACATGTGAGTTGCCATTTGTCTTTCTCCACAATAAATTTGTAATATACTACACTCAGATCGGGCCCTCCTGTTCTCCTTACTGGCATCATAGGAATAAGACATTGGGAGCCTGGTCCCCAACCAGGCTGCCACAAGGACATGGGGGCAATTGTCCAATTGCTCCCATGTCCAATTGCCCCATGTCCAATTGTCCAATTGCCCCCATGTCCAATTGCCCCCATGTCCTTGTGGCAGCCTGGTTGGGGACCAGGCTCCCAATTCCTTATTTCTAGAATTCTAGGATGATGGGTATGAGTTTCTTAATTTTTATCTTTAGCAATCAATTATAGAGGCCACACCCATTTTCTCTCACTGCCATCATAGTATAAAAGTGATATCGCATGCATTGTATTCTTGTTCTGTATAGACTAAGTGGGTACTGCCACAGTTAGATTGATGAGAAGCGGCTGAAGATCTCTCCAGTTGGTACAGAAACCAAAGGGAAACGTTAAAACCTCTGTCTTCTTATCCAAGTGACAACCACCTCCTTCCCCCCACCCTATTTTTTAGTCCCGTTGTCACGGGGACAGGAAGTGAGGTGTAATATGCCCATCAGGGGTTACAGACATAGGTAAAAATGCAACAAAATGATTTACTATCAGGACTATCCTAAACTTTATACTTAAAAAAAAAAAAGTTTTGGCTGGAGTTCAGCTTTGAGGTTTCTTTGACCTTTGACAGCAGCCTAACTTTTATGGTGGTGTCCCAGCCCCGCCCCCTTTTTATTACTTGAGGATGGGATTGCGTGGTACACTGGCTACTATTGCATGCTGAGCCAATCAAGAATACAAACAGAAATAGATTTTTTTGGCCAACAAACTTTTCTGAAACTTGCATTAAAAATCTTTTATAGGGTCATTGGTTGGAACCTCAGCCACAACACTACGCCCATGAAGTTTGCATGTTCCTGTTGGGTGGGTTTTCCCTCAGGTACTCCAGTTTCCTCCCACACTCACGAGACATGCTGGTAGGTTGATTGGCTCCTGTTTAAATTGGCCTTTGTTTTCTGATGTATGAATGTGAGGTAGAGACCTTAGATTGTAAGCTCCTTGGGGGCAGAGCCTGATGTGAATGTAAAGTGCTGCACCAATCGTAGGTGTTATATAAATAACCCCATACAATTATAAATATACTCCTTTGGGATTTCTTTTCAGACTGACACTATATACAAAAAATGTGATTGTATTTGTATATTTTGTGTTTGCCTTCATTCTTCATAGCTTGACAAGCCTTTATTTTTTTTTATCCTGAGCACGTTCACGTGAGGTACTTACTTCAGGAGTTCTGGGTCGTCCTTGTCGTCTTTCGTGGGCGTAACCTTCATTCCGCTTTTCTTGGCACGAGGACAACCTGACAAGCTGTAAATCGAAAGAAGAGGATGTAATTATTGCCGTATGGTGTGCTGAGATAGCGTACATTCTATTCCCAGGCTTCTGTTCACCTGAGTGGCCTGGCAGATGCTATAAGGAGGGTTCTAAGGGAAATGAAGGCCAGTCAGTCAGACACTGCTGGGTCCCCGGGGCAATTAAACCAATCGCTTTTCTCAAGGCTATTCAAATGCAAAGGCTTCTCTTTCCAGGAACGGTATCAAGTCATTCAAATGTCATTTAAAAAAAGGTTTTCAGTTTGGCAAGCAATACTTGTATCAAGGCAAGGCTTTCATGATATGTCAGTAGTTGGTGGATGATGGCAAAAGGTTATTTAACTTGACTGCTTCCTGTATCTCTTGATGGCCAGGGCACTTGGGTCACCAAGGCACGTCATCTGTCATGGCAAATTATGATGGTCCCATTCTCCCTGTTGGGTTTTTACATTATTTTATGTTAAAGAAGAAATGGGAACACCACACGATGAGGATGCTTAGTGCTCTAATGTGGGTGGAAACAGAGCCAGGAACTAGGGTATTTTCAAGAGTCTTCAAGAAATAGGACGCAAGGGCTTTACTCAATCCACCAGGCTTCTCAATAATCAACATAATAGCATGGGGTGCACACACCCTTTTAAAGCAGGGGTCTCCAAACTTTCTGAACAAAGGGCCAGTTTATTGTCCTGTAGACTCTATGGGGGCCAGACTATGGCCAGTAGCAGTGGAAATTGTCCTGGCATCAGTGGGAGTAAACATTGCCACATTTGGTATTAGGGGGAGGAGTAGTGGCTCATCATTGGGAGGAATAGTGCCCCATCATTGGTGTCAGTGGGAGCTATTGTGCTTCATTGTTGGTGTCAGTTGGCGGAATAGTGTCTTGTTTCGGTGAGAGGAGTAGTGTCCCAAAGGGCCGGATAAAGGCAAGCAAAGGGCTGCAATCGTCCCCAGAGCCACCATTTAGAAACCACTGTTTTAAAGGAAGGTCCATCCAATCTTTGTGGTGGGATGTCTTTGTCAAACTCCTCAGTTCTGCCTTTAGAACAGTGGTCTCCAAACTGTGACCCTTTGCTTGTTTTTATCCGGCCCTTGGGGCATACTATTCATCACACTGATACGAGACTCCATTCAGCCCACTGATACCAACACTGGAGCATAATTCCTGCCACTGACATCAACAACCGGGCACTATTCTTCCCAGTGACACCAACAATGGAGAACTATTCTTCCCACTGACATCAACAACAGGCCGCTAGTCTTATCACTGACACCAACAATGGGGCACTATTCCTCCCAAGGACACTAAAGTTGGGACACTGTTTACTCCCACTGGTGCCAGAAAAAAATTATATTCCCGCTGACCACAGTCCAGCCCCCCTAAGGCCCCTTTCACACGGGGCAGATCAGTAATGATCCACCCCGTGGTGATCCGCTTGCTCAGCGGGGATCGCTCCGTTGTCCCCGCTGAGCTGGCGGCGGACAGGGCGGTCTCCGCACACTGTGCAGGGACCGCCCTGTCAGCTCTCTCCGCTCTCCTCTATGGGGGATCGGATGAGCACGGACCGTCTGTCCGTGTTCATCAGATCCGCTCTGCAGACGGATAGAAAAATAGGATTTTCCTCCGTCTGCAGAATCGGACTGTTGCGGAGGCGGACAATAGCGGGTGTCTGCGGATGTTCATCCGCAGACACCCGCTGTCCCATAGGGATGCATGTATGTCTGTATTTCACCCGCAAACGGATGGATGAAATACTGACATACTGTCCACATGTGTGAAAGGGACCTAAAGGTTGAAGGACAGCAAACTGCCCCTTGTTTAGAAAGTTTGGAACAAAGTCAGCATGGCCTTCTTTCTGGATTGTTTTATGATATGAAAATATTGTAGGTAACTATCTTGTAATGCCTGGGCAGGGTAGGCGGAGCCAAACATTACAAGAACTTGGAACTCTGGAGAAGAGAAGAAAGCAAGCCATTTTTGTTGCTCTATTTCTTCAGCCAATAAGTAAGATGTCCACAAAATGACAAGCTAGAAAATGACATGACTTAAAGCGGAGGTCCACCCTAAAATGGACCTTCCACTCATCGGATTCCTCCCCCCCTCCGGCGCCACAATTGGCACCTTTCAGGGGGGAGGGGGGTGCAGTTACCTGGATAATCCAGGTAACTGCACCCACTTCCGGGCTAGCTCTCTGCAGAAAGGGGCGTACATTACGCCCCTTTCCGCAAGTGCCCGCCCCCTTCCGCAAGTGCCCCGCTGCCTGCTGGGAAACACACAGATCCCAGAGGCAGCGGGGACCGTCCTCATTGCGCAGCGCGGCTCGCGCATGCGCAGTAGGGAACCGGGAAATGAAGCCGAAAGGCTCCATTTCCTGATTCCCATATCCAAGATGGCGGCGGCAGCACTCGAGTGTCGATCTAGAGATCGGCTTCGGGTGCCGACATCGCGGGCGCGCTGGACAGGTAAGTGTCACTATTTTAAAAGTTAGCAGCTGCAGTATTTGTAGCTGCTGACTTAAAAAAAAAAAAAAACGCGGAGTCCCGGCGGACTCCCGCTTTAATGCTATGCCTTGAGGAAGCACCATCAACCTGGCATGCTTGCTCCAACAACCTGATGTAGATAACACAGAACAGGCTTGCATTATTTTCCTGCTGTGATGAGGATCATAATGCAAGTCATGGAAAAGGTTTCTCCCGTGTGTTGTAGGAACATAAAAAAGAAACATAATGATGTCTCAGGGGACCATACCTCCGATGAGACGCATAATTCCCTGTAATGTGTCCGGAGCCGTCACATCCTGGAGTGGGGCACCTGAAGAAAACCAAACAAAAGAAGGAAGTTAAGCCTCCAGCTTATTTCACCTAGGACTTTTCTTACTGTAAAGACAGTAAAGAATAATTGAACTTTTTTTTACAATGGTACATCTGTTCATGTAAAGAACAAACGTCTGGGAACCATTCCGGCTCCTGAAAACTGTCTAAGCCCTTGTACACATGGTCGGAGATTCCGACGGAATGTTTCCTATCGGACCGTTTTGTCGGATATTCTGACTGTGTGTGGTCTGCATCGGACTGTTTCCGTCAGAATATCCGACGGACCAGGTTTTCCAACTTGCCGGTAAAATTTTCCGACAAAATGCTCCTATCGGACATACTCCGATCATGTGTAGCCTACTCCGACGGACAAAGTGCCACTCATGCTCAGATCAAATTCCTAGACCAAAGCTATTGGCTACTAGCCTGAAGGTAGTCCCGTCGTAACAAAATAACGTCATCACGTTATGTACAATCTAATTCTCCGACAACTTAGTCCGACCGTGTGTATGCAACATCACTTCCGGACCTCTTCCGGAATTAAACTGTCGGAATTACTCCGACGGATTTGGTTGTCGGAATCTCCGACCGTGTGTACAAGGGCTTACAATCTTTAGTCAAGACCACTATATGAAGCCAATGGTGGACAATCAAGCTATAGCTTGTCCTTGGTTACAATGAATGATACAATGAATTTTTAAGACAATTTGTCATCTCTATACAATGATGATTGTTACAGATAATTTTGACATCCTTTTTTTTTCTTTTTTGCCGTTAACTTTAAAAAAAATTTCATGCAAGCAGGCATGGCAATTTGCCGTGAAGAAACATAGACAAAATCTGCTTAGAGTTTTTTTTTTGTTTTTTTTTCACAATTGATTGAGCTTGTTTTGAAAATGTAAAAGTTTATTCCACCTTTCTGAGAAACCAGATATTCCGAGCCAGAAGATGTTGGTTATGACCTTTATAGACAGTGAGAGGACACATTTGAGACCAGAAGAGTCCTGCAGAAGCAGATGTTTACCACGAAACGCGTAGACCTTGGTTCTCATTTTGTATTTATACTCTCCTTTATATGCATTATGGTTAATGAAAGATATTGTAGATTATGAGTTTTTAGGCCACTTTTGGGTTCGTTTTTTATTAAAAAAATTGAATATATACAATACTTTCCGTTTTATCTAATATTCTATATTTGAGTTACTATTGGAGGTACCTTGAAAGTCACCTTGTTCATGGTATGTGCGGCTACTTTTGTCTACAGTCACTTTAATTCTGCCCACCAAGCATTTGAAATAAAAACCCGGTGAGCACGTGAAACAGACAGAAGTTAAGTGATGAGCCTGCAGGTCTGAGGATCTGCATACAAACATTCAGCCAAGTTCAAAATTTGCTAGTTTCTGATTTTTCTAACTGAAAAAAGCTAAATCCGACTATAATAAGCTGTACTTGGACTTCCAATAGCTAAAATACCCAGGTAGAGGTCATTGAGAGGCATACCATTAGGGACAATGGACATTTCAAAATCCTGTACAAACATATCAATGGGTAGGGTGGTTTAAATACCTGATAATGTCCTGAAGAATAATTTAGCAGCAACTGGCAAAAGGTGGAATAATCCTTTAGAGCACATGTATCTTTTAGGATTAAACATAATGCTGTAAAAGAGGAGGGTAGGGGAAGGAAATGCCATAACTGGACTTTCCAATGATGTGTGTGTATTTTTTGGAGCAACATTTTGTAGGCCTACTAAATTCTGGCCATAGGCATTACAACCTAATTGTACAATATAAAGGTCTATTAAACCAATCCATTCCATTTGTATACAGTCAGGCAGGGCATGTGGTGCTATGTGGTTGTTTGATATTCTACAAACTGTAAGATATATGACCAGCTTTAGTCAATGTTCTTCTATACCAGTGGTCTCCAAACTTTGGCCCAGGGGCTAAATGCGGCCCTTTGCTTGCCTTTATTTGTCTTCAAGCTGACACCAACAATAGGGCATAGTTTCTGTTACTGACATCAACATCAGGACACTATTTCTCCCAATGACACCACTGATGGGGCACTATTCCTCCAATTGACACCAATGATAGGGCACTATTCCTCCGAATTACATCAATGATGGGGTACTATTTTTCCAAATGACACCAATGATGGGGCACTATTCCTCCGTTTAACACCAATGATGGGGCACTATTCCTACGATTGACAATAATGATGGATCACCCATTCCTACCCATAATGACAAAGATGCACTGCCACCCACTGATGTTAGGACATTTTATAGTTCTAATGGCCCAAGTTTGATTCCCCCCAAAAGTGTGAAGAACAGTAAGCTATCCCTTTGTTTAGAAAGTTTGGAGTCCTCAGTTCCTATTCCTCCCACTGACATCCACAACAGGGCACAATTCTCCCAATGGCACCAATGATGGGCCACTATTCCTCCCACTGGCACCAATGATGGGGCACTATTCCTCCCACTGACACCAAGGGTGGGGCACTATTCCTCCCACTGACACCAATGATGGGGCACTATTCCTCCCAATGACACCTATTCCTCCCACTGACACCAATGATGGGGCACTATTCCTCCCAATGACACCTTTTCCTCCCACTGACACCAATGATGGGGCACTATTCCTCCCACTGGCACCAATGATGGGGCACTATTCCTCCCACTGACACCAATGATGGTGCACTATTCCTACCCCTAATGCCAAAGATATACTGTTACCTCCCACTGATGCCAGAACAATTTATACTTCCAATGGCCACAGTCCCTGAAGTCCGAAAGACAGTAAACTCTCCCTTTGTTTAGAAAGTTTGGAGACCTCTGCTCTATACTGTTTTTCTTTTACCATGGCAGCTTTTGAGGTGGATTGTAGGGAAGTTAGTAATTAATTGAGGTACACTATATTACCGAAAGTATTGGAACGCCTGCCTTTACTCACTATAACAGCTTCAACTCTTCTGGGAAGGCTGTCTACAAGGTTTAGGAGCGTGTCTATGGCAATGTTTGACCATTCTTCCAGAACCGCATTTGTGAGGTCAGGCACTGATGTTGGATGAGAAGGTCTGGCTCGCAGTCTCTGCTCTAATTCATCCCAAAGGTGTTCTATCGGGTTGAGGTCAGGACTGTGCAGGCCAGTCAAGTTCTTCCACCCCAAACTTGCTCATCCGTGTCTTTATGGACCTTGCTTTGTGCACTTGTCCAAATCATTTGGTGGAGGGGGGATTATGGTGTGGGGTTGTTTTTCAATGGTTGGGCTTGGCCACTTAGTTCCAGTGAAGGGAAATCTTAAGGCGTCAGAATACCAAGACATTTTGGACAATTTCATGCTCCCATCTTTGTGGGAACAGTTTGGGGATGGGCCCTTCCTGTTCCAACATGACTACAAACCAGGAAACAAAGCAAGCTCCATAAAGACATGGATGAGTGAGCATGGGGTGGAAGAACTTGACAATCCTGACCTCAACCCAATAGAACACCTTTGGGATGATTTCAAGTGGAGTCCACATCAGTACCTGACCTCACAAATGCTCTTCTGGAAGAATGGTCAAACATTCCCATAGACACACTCCTAAACCTTGTGGACGGCCTTCCCAGAAGAGTTGAAGCTGTTATAGATGCGAAAGGTGGGCCAACTCCAATATTGAACCCTACGGACTAAGACTGGGGTGCCATTAAAGTTCATGTGCATGTAAAGGTAGGCGTCCCAATACTTTTGGTAATATAGTGTATTTCACAACCAAACTTCAAGCAGCTGCCAGGGTACCATGACTATAGGTCGCTTAGAGAATGGCGACTTAGTATTTTGCACTTTTTCCTTGCAGTAAAGGGATCCTTTGCTTGACTACAACCAGTGACCTAATTTGGATGGAGTTTGCAGGGGCGTTTTCTTATATTTCCTACCATCCCCATTTGAGCGTATTTTTGTACAATTGACAGGGGAGATCAAATCGGGTCAATCTAAGCAGATTTTGGCATGAAGCAGGAGGATACAAGAGCAGGGGGAAGAGGACAGGCAGAGGCAGTGGGAGTTTCAGCAGCAGCAAGTGCAGACATATCTCAGTGCAAACATACTTGAGATCAGCAGAATGGGCAGCCATGAGATTTCTGAGACTCTTGTCAGCAAGAGGACAACCAGAAAGGCTGAAAGAGAACAGATAGAAATCCGGATAAGCAAAACAAAAAAAAAAAGGAGAATGCGGGATAGTACTAAACAGCCTGCAAGCCAAAGCGGAGAAGAGCATTGCAGAAACCACTAACCTGCGGTGGGAGGCATAGTTCCCTGTGATATGCCCACTGCCATCACATCCCGGGGTTGGGCAACTGTGGGGAGAGAAGACGGTATTAGAGCCTGGCACAGAATAGGCATCACACAGACCTTGGCAATGACTAGAAGGCCTCATTTTCTAAAAATCTGGATCCGCATTGCCTGCAGCTACCAATCAGAGAACAGCTGTCATTTATCAAGAGCAAATGGGAAAATGAAGCATCTGCATGTGTCATACGGCATCATTTCCTTTGTGCCAGAGGTTTGTAGGTGAACCACGGAGAGAGAAAGGCTAATTTAGCAAAACTGCAGTCAATGAGACCGCCTGTAGCAACAAGCTGGCGCTAGAAAAATGAGAGATGGACGACGTGCCCCGCTAAAAGCCCCAGATTACAAATAATTAGGGGGAGTTTTTATATCGCTAGGGTGTATTACAAGCAGAAAGAATAGATTGAATTGATATCTAATGGAAAGCAACTGAATGTTTTGGCTACGTTCCATCAGAACCCATTGATTACCCAGCAGATATTCTGTTCAATAAATGTTTTATTTCAACATAAAATTTAATTCAAATTGAGATTGAATAATTGTATTCCTACATGTATGGCTAGCCTAGGAGCTCATTTAAACAGCATACTGCTTGTGGCTTAACCACTCTACTGGCAGGGCCTGAATAGCCATAGAAAACAACTGAGCAGACATGCTACAATGCCCTATGGCCACCAACCATGAATTGATCCATTTGTTGTTTAGCGTTTCAATGTTTTTTTTTTTAGCCTTTTCAGCGTTGTTTAGCGTTTCAGGGATGCTTGGCATAGGACCACCTGCCAAGGGTCCAAAAAATGCCAGGAGAGGCCAGAGTGTGAGCAAGGCAATTATTTTCAAAGGAAGAATATCAAAGCTAACTAGCTCCCCCGTCTGTTTCAGTAAAAAGCTAATATTGTATATCAACGGTCTCCAAACTTTCCAAGCAAAGGGCCAGTTTACTGTCTTTCAGACTTTAGGGGGGCCTGAACTGTGGTCATTGGGATTTGAAAAGATCCCAATGTCAGTGGAAAAAATAATACCCCATCGTTTCTTTCAGTGGGAGTAATTGCACCCCATCATTGGTGTCAGTTGGAGGTATTGTGCCCCATCATTGATGTCATTGGGCCCCCGTTGTTGGGTGTCATTGGGAGGAATTGTGCCTCATCGTTGGTGTCATTGGGAGGAATTGTGCCCCTATATTCATGTCAATGAGGGGGGGTTATGCTCCATTGTTGGTATCAGTGAATGAAAGTGCCCCAAGGGCAAAAAAAACAAGCTAAGGGCCCCATCTGGCCCCCGGCCACTATATCTACTTTTATGTGCTTCTTGGTGCTGCCTGGACCATATTGTTTGAAAAACCTGATCAATATTAAAATAATCTAGACACTGGCACCAATTTATAGCACACAAAAGTGAATAAGCAATAGAAGGGAACTTGTTACCCCAGAGTAGCCTTTTTCAATCTTTTCAAAACAAAGGAACCCTTGAAATAACTTACTGGTCTCAGGGAACCCCTACTAAAAATTACTACAAGGGGTCTTCAAAAACGTTTCGCACTTTTATATATGTAATAGAGTTTAAAAAAGTGTAGAAACTTTTTGAAGAACCCTTGTTTATCTACAACCTATGATAGATTAGTGTGATGGTCATTGGGAAGAATTATCTCCTTACAGAAACCTAAAAGATCAATGGTGTCAGTGGGAACTTATCTGAGAGGCAGAAATTGCTGATTGCTCAAAGAACCCCTAGAAATCTCTGGAGGAACCCTAGGGCTCCATGGAACCCTGGATGAGAAACCCTGGTCTACACTGTTTAAAGGCAGATCTGTATATAAAGCAGACCCAACAATGCCTCCAACTTATCTGAGAGGCAGAAATTGCTGATTGCTTTAGGAACCTCTACAGCAGGTCTCCAAACTATGGCCCTCCAGTTGTTCAGGAACTACAATTCCCATCATGCCTAGTCATGTCTGTGAACGTCAAAGTTTTACAATGCCTCACGGGACGTGTAGTTCCGCAACAGCTGGAGGGCCGTAGTTTGGAGATCCCTGCAGTCTAGAGGAACTCTGGGGTTCAGTGTAATCCTGGTTAAGGAACTCCGCCCAGAGAAACCATTCAGAATTTCTGTTTAGGTTTTCCATAAAAATAAAGCTGGTAACAGGTCTAATTTTCTGCTCACCTTAATTTCTCTGGTTTTAATTAATCAGCCTCAGCTAAAAAAAAACCTGTATAAGGTAGGCTGCTGCATTTGATGCACGCATCACAATGAACATCAAAGACAACAAAAATTACAACACGCAAACCCACACGCAATGCTGTGGACAACCGTCAACCTCCAACACATGAGGCAACATGATCCAGAGAAAACGAGAAATAAAAAACGTCAGGCTATTCTGGCAGGGAGGTCGAAGCAGGTGGCGCCCGTGGAATAAAAAACTCAAATTACTCCCTCTGCAGAGTTAAACGTTCTAGGGTTACCTGGGCTCCTAAAATTAAAGTCTCATCGGTTTTCGGATGTCTGCTCTGTTCCAGGAAATCTAGCCAGGCAGATAATCATCTTATCTATTTTCTAACACGTTATTTCACACAATGGAGTTTCAACAAAACACGCACTCTGAATGGGGAAGGGATGAAATAGCGTGGTCTTGCAAAGACCCCACGAAACCTAAGCCGAAATCTAGGGCATGCCGTTTGGATGGGGTAGGCAGGAATAGAACTTTGAGAATGGTGATACAGTTGTATATCTAATTTCATGGGAACAAATCCAGTCTACAACATCGATGTTATAGATAGAGTGAGTGAAAAACAATGGCAGGCAGACTATTCCTTAAAAATGACAAATGCAGAGCCTGGGGCTAAACAAAGCTAGATCCTTTATCAAAGGCCTATAACTATATTTTATATTCAAGAATTTTAGCTATATTTCTCAAGATGGAATGACTGCATGCTGCTCTGAAGTTTGTAAACTTTTGACTTGTGTATGTGTATAAAAATATCAACTGCCAACCTGCTGCACATGAAGACTTTTAAAAAAATAATTAAATTAAGTGGTAATGTGATCCCAAATGAGCTAAGACTTAAAACCCATCCCCAACAAAAACTTTTTTTTTAGATTTGGATATGATGGGGAACTCTTAGCCCTTGTACACACGGTCGGAGAATCCGTCGGAATGTGTCCTATCTGACCGTGTTGTCGGATAATCCGACTGTGTGTGGTATGCATCGGACTGTTTCCGTCGGAATATTCGTCGGACCAAATTTTCCAACTTGTTGAAAATATTTTCCGACAAACTGGTCCGATCGGACATACTCCGATCATGTGTAGAGAATTTTGATCAGACAAAGTGCCATGCATGCTCAGATCAAATTCCTACATCAAAGCTCTTGGCTACTAGCGTGAACGTAGTCCCGTCGTAACGAAATAACGTCATCACGTTCTGAACGATCGGATTTTCCGACAACTTGGTCCGACCGTGTGTATGCAACAGTTTCGGACACAATCCGTCGGACAAAATCCGTTGGACAAAATCCAACGGATTTGGTTGGCAGAATGTCCGACCGTGTGTACAAGGGCTTAGAAGGTCTTAACAACATTTTACAGCTGTCTGTGTCCCTATTGCTTTTTCCCTACATCCTGCGTGTTTGAGGAAGGTTGAAACACAAAATATGCAAGGAGTAGTAAAACAAATTGGGGTTGATTTACTAAACCTGGAGAGTGCAAAATCTAGTGCAGCTCTGCACAGAAACCAATCAGCTTCCAGGTCTTGTTGTCAAAGCTTAACAAGCTGAAGTTAGAAGCTGATTGGATACCATGCACAGCTGCACCAGATTCTGAGTGCTCCAGTTTTGGTACATCTACCCCTTTTTGTTGACAGTGAGCAAATGTTAGCCCTTGTACACACAGTCGGACATTCCGACAACCAAATCCGTCGAATTTTGTCCGACGGATTTTGTCCGAAACTGTTGCATACACACAGTCGGACAAAGTTGTCAGAAAATCCGATCGTACTTAACGTGATGACGTTATTACGTTCAGGCTAGTAGCCAATAGCTTTGGTCTAGGAATTTGATCTGAGCATGCGTGGCACTTTGTCCGATCGGAATTCTCTACACATGATCGGACAAAGTCCGATCGGATCATGTTGTCGGAAAATTTTATAGCCCAGCTGGAAAACTTGGTCCGGCGGATACTCCGACAGAAACAGTCCGATGGAGCCCAATGTCCGACCGTGTGTACAAGGGCTTAGAAGCTCTACAAGTTTTTTTAAATTGTTGTCTACACTCCATGGAAGATTTCCCCTTACTTCCTGTCCAGGTTAAGGTGTAAGACAGAACAGGAATTGAGGAAAGAGTGGGGACGGTGTAGTGTCACAGTTTGCTGCCTATCACAGGATGGTGCGGAAGTGACGTTGTTGCGTACTGCGCATGCGCGATGCGTTCCAAACGCTCGCGCCGTGCGTTCCAACATAGTTTCGGCAATACAGTTCAGCGAAACCATCACATAATGTTACGGAAGTGATGTTACACACAACACAAACACGGGCCACGTTGTTGCGTACTGCGCATGCGCGATGCCTTCCAAACACTTGCGCCGTGCGTTCCAACATAGTTTCGGCAATACAGTTCAGCGTAACCATCACATAATGTTACGGAAGTGTTCGTTACAACACTAATACTTCCCTTGTTACCTAGTAGGTTTTGCATTGCTGGGACTTGTAGTGCCTATCCTGAGCTACATGCTTCAATGTTCAGTGTCCTCATCCCTATCCCCATGCTTCAATGTTCAGTGTCCATCCTTATCCCCGTGCTTCAATGTTCAGTGTCCTCATCCTTATCCCCGAGCTTCAATGTTCAGTGTCCATCCTTATCCCCGTGCTTCAATGTTCAGTGTCCTCATCCCTATCCGCGAGCTTCAATGTTCAGTGTCCTCATCCTTATCCCTGTGCTTCAATGTTCAGTGTCCTCATCCCTATCCCCATGCTTCAATGTTCAGTGTCCTCATCCCTATCCGCGAGCTTCAATGTTCAGTGTCCTCATCCTTATCCCTGTGCTTCAATGTTCAGTGTCCTCATCCTTATCCCCCTGCTTCGATGAGGACACTGAACATCGAAGCATGGGGATAAGGATGAGGACACTGAACATTGAAGCTTGCGGATAGGGATGAGGACACTGAACATTGAAGCACAGGGATAAGGATGGACACTGAACATTGAAGCTCGGGGATAGGGATGAGGACACTGAACATTGAAGCAGGGGGATAGGGATGAGGACACTGAACATTGAAGCTCGGGGATAAGGATGAGGACACTGAACATTGAAGCAGGGGGATAGGGATGAGGACACTGAACATTGAAGCTCGGGGATAAGGATGAGGACACTGAACATTGAAGCTCGGGGATAGGGATGAGGACACTGAACATTGAAGCTCGGGGATAGGGATGAGGACACTGAACATTGAAGCATGGGGATAGGGATGAGGACACTGAACATTGAAGCATGTAGCTCAGGATAGGCACTACAAGTCCCAGCAATGCAAAACCTACTAGGTAACAAGGGAAGTATTAGTGTTGTAACGAACGGCCCAGTGTTTGTGTTGTGTGTAACTTCACTTCCGTAACATTATGTGATGGTTTCGCTGAACTGTATTGCCGAAACTATGTTGGAACGCACGGCGCGAGTGTTTGGAACGCATCGCGCATGCGCAGTACGCAACAACGTGGCCCGTGTTTGTGTTGTGTGTAACATCACTTCCGTAACATTATGTGATGGTTTCGCTGAACTGTATTGCCGAAACTATGTTGGAACGCACGGCGCGAGCGTTTGGAACGCATCGCGCATGCGCAGTACGCAACAACGTCACTTCCGCACCATCCTGTGATAGGCAGCAAACTGTGACACTACAACGGTCTGGGACCTCTGACGGTACTTTATTTCCTGGGGAGATTTCTCCTCAGGTCCTGTGACGGATATCAAACATTACAGAAGCTTTGAAAATTTGAGGTTCTAGAAAAAAAGCTTTGACTGGAGTTGGGTTTTGAGCCTCCCAAACATTCTTTAACAAAGAAAATTCATCAATCCAACCAACTTTTGCTTTACCTGTTCTCAGGACCTTTTAAGACGAGTCATGAACCATTAAACATTACAATTTCGGTATCCAAGAAGCATTGCAATTTACACATTTCCTAGAGTATGTATCAACACAGCAAAAGAAGCCATGAAAGTCTTGGCAGATGACTAGTCTGCTTTACAGTGGAAAACTAATCAGTGCAATGGATGACCCATTAAGCCAAATTTTGTAATATCCCCATTCTCATGGTGCTCTTGCTGTACAGATACATGGCTCCCAACATCAACATCATTCTACTTTAAGGATTGAAGCAGAACTTACTCATTCAGGAGAGCTCCTGCCTTTTTTCCAGCTTCTCCCCCTTTTGGACTTGCGCACCCCCCATCACGTACTGGCCGAAAATCCCGTTGAGCAGCAAAATATCTGGGAAAATATTGGTTTCAAGTAAGTTCAACGGGAGGGCCATCTTCTGCCAGACTTAAAGTGTACCCATCCACCTACACATGGTGGAGGCTGACATTTTAAAAGGCTCAGCAGTTGTTCAACAAGTAAGCAGCTAATGAAATGAGGGCATGAACCATCCAGCCAATGTTGCTAGTGTTAGACTGAATTCTTGTGAGCATTTGTTGAGCCTGTAATATGTCTTTCTCAGCCATGTGTGGGTGAAGGGTACTCTTTAATGCAGGGGTACGTCTAGGCAAAACAGGGGACCCTTTATATTTTTTGAGGGAAAAAGGAGCTGACTTACCTGGACAATAGAGCTCTAGGCTAGAACATAGGACACTTTTTTGTGCACCATCTTGTAGTCTAGAGCAGTTTTCCACAAATGCAAAAAATACAATATCCTACACCCTATAATTGCGCAGTAGTCAATAAATCGAAGCCCGTCTTCTTGGTATTCTTCAATAAACTTTAGCTATGTCTAATTTTTGAGACCCATTATTAAAGAAAAGCATCCTAGAAAACTCTGGGCACTCCTTTTGTTCACTCACCTGGTCATGCTAACACACGTATAAGAGGTCATAACTAGAAAATCAAGAAAAGTCTCATGGATTTGCCTACTGATTTACTCAGAACTAACGTTTCTGGCTCCCAGACTAATCTATTGAACCATACACAGTTTACTTAGCCAAGTTCCTTCCAGTTTTACTTACGTCAGTAACTCTTTCTTGCTGTCCTTGGAAAGAAACTTCAGTTTGAAGTTGCTGAGCGTGACGTCACCAGGATATTTGCGTTCTTCAAAGCTCTCCTCCTGCATCTCTTGATCATCGGCTTCTGATGAAGCAAAAGAGGCGCCGGCGGGTTCGGACTTTAAAGGAAGATTTCATAATTAAGTTTTACTTTTTTACATTAATTAGAAACTCTGCATCACCAGACAGGGTTTGAAGGAACATGTCCTCCGCAACCTACTTCTTCTGGCTCTTCTTCCCGCTGTCGATTTGGCTTGGTGTAGTCGATGGGCCCATCCCAGTCATCCTGTCGGGAGGTCTGGCTGGACTGGGGTGATGTTATGTTGCTGCTGGTGGCACTTGTGCAGTTTTGGCGTTGTGACTGGTCTGGAGATTTCATGCTGGGACTGCTACTGCAACTGCTGCTACTGGGGAATGTGCTCTCCCGTTTCCGGTGTTTGTTCATGCTTAAATCCAAAGTGCCGTTTTCATCAACTTCAATGTCCATTGACTGCAACCACAGACAGAACATTTTTTTTTTCTTTTTCTTTACTGAACCATTATCACAATGTACTGGTGTAACTGGATAACATCTCCAGAACAGGAAGGAAAGACCATGAAATGACCTTCTACCAATGACTAAACAACTGAAATCATATTTAAAGTGCTCTTGTAACTTTAGGACCAGATTCAGTACAGAAGGGACAGCTCTGCACTTTATGAATCATGAAGATTTTGATCATTTTTTTTGTTTAACTTTTAATAAAGTTATTTTTTTCATTATTATTATATTTCATGCAGTATATAACCTTCTCCATGTCACCAGTAATGGAAATGACAGGCGGGGGAGTACCATTTACCTTAATAGACATTTTTAACCAATGCTTTTCAATAACACCTAATCTTTTAGAACTGAACTCACTTTGTTTGGCAGGTCCTGCTGTTTCGTGCTAAGATTCTCTGGCATCTCCCAGCACCGGGTGGAAAGGTTCAAGATAGCTGTTGCCGCCATGTGAGCAGCCTCTGCGTCGTGGGTGTAGTCGAAGCCAGAGGAGGAAGAGGAAGTGCTTTTAACATAACTGCTGGATGGGCTGTGGTTGGGTGATGAGGCCTTTGGATATGGTTTAGCTGCAAAAAATGAAAACACAAATTAGCATTCAAGCCCTGAGGGCCAACATAGGGTACTCCATCAGCTTTGCATCACTAGGAACCAATCACATCATAGAGAGGGGCAGCACCCTAAACCAGTCAACGCTATCAGGTTATCCCTGTTGCTTACTCAAGGGGAAAGGTTATAGATGACCTTGTGGATGTTCTGCTGCTCTTTAATTGTCCAGTCAGAGGCAGGGGGAAGTGGGGTGACTAAGGCCGTAGACTGACGGTTCAAACCTCGGCTGGTTCAGCAGGAACCTGCCAAGATTCGAACCATATATGGGCAGGCTGAATGTGCCCAAGTTGATTGATCGATCAAGCCTGTTGGATTTTACATGTATCTATTGCTAGCAAATGATATAGCTGCTAGCAATAATCACTTAGTTCTCCCGGCGGGGACGGCCTCCCCCCCAGAGCAGGGAGGGTTTGTCAACACGGCGTTGGTGGCGGAATGAAGCCAATTTTTTTTCCTGCAATCCATGTTTTCAGAAAAGAAAATCGCTCTGTGTATGGCCTGCTTAAAGTGGGATTCCCCCTAAAAAGAAAATGTAAAAGTCAGCAGCTACAAATACTGCAGCTGCTGACTTTTAATAATCGGACACTTACCTGTCCCAGGGTCCAGTGATGCAGGGGAATGAAGCCCCCCTCATTCCCAGCTCCGCTCACGGCGCCGGCATTCTTACTGTGGGCCACAGCCGGGCACCCACTGTGCATGCGCGAGCGGCGCCACTCGCCGTGATACGCCGCTCAGTTACCTGGGACACGTGACAGGTCCCAGATGACTGTGCGGTGCCAAGGGGAAGTGATGTCACCAGCCCGGGCAATGAAGGAGGCAGATTACGAGGGACTCCCTAGCAACAGGCATTTAGAGGTGAATACATTTTTCTTTTTTTCCAGTTATTTTTTTTTCAATTTTTTTATGAATTTTAAGCAATTTTTTTTTTTGGGTGGCAACACCACTTTAAGAAAGCAGAGCCTCGATGGCCATACTTAAGAAAGCCATACACAGAGTGAATCTCTTTCCTGCAACCACAGAAGCCATTGTATTCTCCCAGCGCGGGGACAGGGGAAGTGTCCTCCCCGCCGGGAGAACTCAGTGATTATTGGAATAATCGCATGTAAAATTCGGCAGGCTGGTTGTTCCTAAGTTTACTGATCGATCATCTTAGGTATATTCAAGCTGCCCATACATAGTTCGAATCTCAGCTGGCTCCTGCTGAACCAGCTGAGATTTGAAGCGCCTATGGCCAGCATTAGTCACCCATTTAATAAGGAAGAATCTTTACCAAGATTTCAGTGGGACGTTATCAAACTTGTTTTAAGAGGATAGTTACTTATATATTAAACTAAGGTAGCACATGTGTATGGAATTTATAATTGGTATCCTAGATCATTGATTCTCAACCCTGTCCTCAAGTACTCCCAACAGGCCATGTTGTGGGGATTTCTCTAGGATAAAATACCTGTCCAAAATACAAAGCCATTAATTCTGATTTAAAGCACCTGTGCAAGATAAAAGAAAACCTGCAAACATGGCCTGTTGGTGGTACTTAAGGACAGGGTTGAGAACCACTGTCCTCAATTATGATTTTGCCATGATTTAAAGGTCAGCTTGCATATTTAAATAACTGACTGCGCAGAGAGCAGTCTTTGTTTGCTTTGCATGACTTAATTTTACCAGTGGAGTTACCCCAAGACCTTCTCTGCTATTAGTGCGATGAGCGGATCCTATTACACCAGAGAATTATATTTTCCTATGGAGCAAAAATTACTTTTATATTGGGGCTAAAGAGAGCTATCAGCAGCACAGGCATATCTGGCTAGCCGCCAATGTTACCGCTGTGCCGTGTGCATGTTCAGCCTTGGCAGCAGAAGAGGGCGTTCCACTGTGTTGCAACAACCAGGCCTGTGTGCAGCCTCCTTGCTGAGCATCTGTGGCAGGATTACATAAGGCTCTTGGAAAGTCGGATTAGTTATGAACACTAAGGATTCTTGAGGCCGCCGGCATTGTTAAAACATTTTTCTACAGCTTCAGCATGGTGAACAATGCTTCCACATGCAGACAGCCACCACCTTCTCAGACTACTCATCAAATAAATGTAAAAAAAAAAAACTTGAGTACAAGTACTTGTTCCTTCCAAAATCATAAGATTATTTTTCATTGCTGTTTCTGAATGAGCTGAAAAAGTTGAAAATAGGAAAACGTTTGCTCTGCAAGCTAGTGGGTGCTAGGGAAAGAACTTATTCTAGATGACCAGCGTGGTTAGGTGTACCCGTAGTCTGAACATTAGGCTGGAGGCAGGTTATGTGCATAAATCTATAAAAAAGAAAAAACTGCGCTAATAATCAAACTCACATTATATAGCAGCAACTCTCCTGTGAGATATAGGCAGGGTGCAAAAATTGTAAACTTTAACAGAGTTACGCTACTGCAACTTGAGTGTATACACCAAATAAACCAAGAGAGTCCTTTACATGTCTCACTAAAATCTAAAGTTAGGTTTTCATTACTTACATTTAAAGGCTTTGGGTGAGTTTTCACTTGTCAGAATCTTTGGGGCAATCAGGCGTTTGCCGAAAACCTGAGCATCGAAACTTGCATAATCGAAGGTAACCTTGGAGTACTTTTCCAGTTCCTTGGCTAGATTGGCTCTTGGCGTTGCAGGAACCATATTGGGTCTGTAGCTGCCGTACTGGGGGATCTCCAGCTGCTTCACGAAGCACATGGGCCTGTTATGTACAAAGAAAGCAATTATTTTTTCAAGGAGCCTCTGCATCCATCAGAACCCAAATGTCCCAGATGTCACAATTGGTGGACAAGTCTATTTCCCGAATCTCAACAGTGTAACTTGCTCTCTCTATGAGTAGTGTTAATTAGGTTAATAGTTTTCAAGGCAAATAAGAATTTAACAAGTGGTTGTGAGGAAATTCTTAGTATTAAATTAGAACTATAGGCAACACTTTTTTTTTCATTTTGGATAGAGTAAGGAGGTGTTATAATCCCTGTAAGATTTTTTTTTTCACCATCTGTATCCCATTGCGGAGATTTCCCTTCACTTCCTGTCCCATAGTCAAACAAGAAATGAGAGGAAATCCCTGCAAATTAAAGGAATTCCTTTGGACCCCCCCCCCCCCCAGGTCACCAGAATTAGTGTCCCCATTGGAAGATTTCCTCTGGGGATAACCCAAAATGTGTGATTTTCTTTTACTTTCAATGATAATGGCAAACAAGACAAGTATAGTGGGTGAATCCCCTTAACAGGGGCACAGACAGCAATATAAACTGACAGGGGGTCTAATCCCTCTCTACTCCATCCAAAACTAAAAAAAAAAGTTTTGCCTTTAGTTATACTTTATAGCAGGCTTTACATATGTGAGAGACAGCAAAGGAGCCTGCCGTGGGCCTGGCGAGGAATACCTTTTTTGTATTACAAACAAGTTGCATACAGATGTATTAAAACAATGCCTGGATTTAAAATTGAAGGTATTAGCAGCTAGGCTACCTTTAAACCTTTCCAGCATTGCCCTAATTTCCGTTTACCGCCCCACGGTATGAAGATCAGTCTATAATCTATATGAAGGCCACTTGGCATTATCTAACCTGAGTATCCTGTCGGAATTTGTGTTATTTTTGGTGAGATCTCCGGGCTGTGGTTGCTTCTCATGGGACCGAGCCAACTTTTCAGCTGCAGCGATAGGACATCCAGATAAACTGAAAGGAAAAAAAAGAAAATGTTATCAAGACCCACAATTCACATGATCTGCAGTATCCAATTTGCTTCATGAAATATTTGAAAGGGTACAAGGCTCAAAAAATGTAGTTGTTCTTTGTGCTGAAGTAGAAGGATATGATAGGTATAAAATTTGACTAAGGCCGCGGCCAACTAAGTTCGTCAGACAATCCGACAGACAGTCCGTCCAAATTTTGAATGAACGGACTTGACCACACACGATGAGCAGACAGTCCGCTGAAAGCGTGCGCGATGACGTGTACAGCACGTACGACGGGACTAGAAATACGACGTCCTATACAATGCAATGCAACCTTCGGCCGTGTAAATCCTTTCTGAGCATGCGCCATACTTAGTCCGTCCAACTTGCCTACACACGAGCGGACTGTCCGCTGAAACCAAGTTTGGACGGACAAAACCAAGTTTGAACGGACAAAATTACGGAAATTCCGTAAGACTTTGTTCGTCAGACAGTCCGCTGAAAAAGTCAGCTGAAGCCCACACACGAGCGGATTGTCCGCTGAAACACGGTTCAGCGGACTAAGTTGGACAGACAATCCGCCCGTGTGTACGCGGCCTAACAGTCTTAATAATGCCTTCATAAAATCTAATAGAAAGTTCTACAACAAGGATACAAAAATAATCCCTAAAATAGGATCTTCAGGAAACGCTTGCCTCATTTAGGGGGCTTGGCATTGATTTCCAAACACCGATTTTTCTTTTGTGAGGAAAAAAAACAGCTAATTTCAGCATGAATGATCTAAGATAAGGGTCTCCATACTTTCTAAACAGTTTACTGTCCTTCAGACTTTAGGGGGGCTGGATTGATAGTAGAAAAGATCCTGACATTAGTGGGCATAAACAATGCCCCATCTTTGGTGTCAGTGGGAAGAATGGTGCCCCATTGTTGGTGTCTTAAGGAGGAATTGTGTCCTATCATTGGTGTCATTGGGCCCTATTGTTGGTGTCTTTGGGAGGAATTGTGTCCCGTTGCTGGTGTCAATTGGAGCAATTCTGCCCCTTCATTTGTGTCAGTGGAGGGAATTATGAACCATTGTTGGTATCAGTGGATGATAACAGTGCCCCAAGGACCAGATAAAAGCAAGCAAAGGGCCGCATCCGGCCCAGGGCCAAAGTCTGGAGACCACTGATCTAATATAAAGCTTGATCCTTATATACCTGTGAGCTTTATTGTGGAAGTTAATGGGCTGAAGGTTCTAATAATAGAATGATAGCCTTTTAGGTAAAGTTCAGTTATTTTACAAGGAACGTCCAATGGAAAAAAAAATTAAAAGGAATTGTTATCTAGTCACCAGCGCAGTTACCTTCGGTGTGTGTTGCGGTTGCTGTTCACGTGACCCTGTCCTGTACATCCAGGCGTTGGACACTTTAATACATTCTCATGCATGGCCAGAACTGTATAATAGTAAAAGGACAATGAGAAATCTGTACACCCCATAGCTCCATCCTTGATAATAAGGGCAGAAAACATACTTCTTTAACAACTTTGTCACCCAGTTTGAGAAACAAAAAAGTATTCTTACTCTCTGGAGGGATTCTGTCTTTGTGAGGACATCCTGAGAGGCTCCTGTGATGGGGGTAAAGGCCGGTGACATGGCCAGTGCCATCACAACCTGGAGTAGGGCATTTGATCTCTCGCTTTTCAGGTCTTGCTGCATCTTAGAAACAAAAGCAAAAATTTTATTAGAGTGACATCAAAGCAGACATCACCAAGCTTTCTAAATATTCCAACGTGGTGGAGAGAGTAAGGTTTGTTTGAAACTCCTAGCATGATTGGGAGAGATTTCCCCTCACCTCCTGTCCTGAAGAAATAAGAGAAAGTAAAGGGATATTGTTAAAAAAAAAAAAGAGGAAAATCTTCTCTTACATAGGTGTCCCCATTGGACAATGTGCCCTCTATTCCTACTCTATTGGTGACCAGGGCTTTTTTTCTTTGAGAATTGGTGCAGGTACTCCCCCTTTCCGAATCACCCCTTGTCTCTGCCCCCGACCCACCTCCGAGCACCTTCCCTTGGTTCCACCCTTTACCCACCTCCCAGTACTGCCCCTTTTAGAGAATACAGAATGATTCATTATGTGATGCTAAGTAATATGTATGGAACTTGTTAATGCCAACATGAAACCAATAATATAGATCCTCTACAGCCACCAACAATAGCTTCCCTCCAGCAACAATAGACCCCCCCCCAACAACAATACTGTAGACCCTCCTGAAACAAAATACCGCCCACCAGCAACAATAGGATGCACAGTAACAGTAGACCTCCCTCAGCAACACAATACCCCCTGGTAACAATAGATCTACCCCAGCAACAAAAGATATCCCAGCAGCCAGCATCAATAGACCATCCAGCAGCCAGCAACAATAGAACCTTTCCTTCAACGGTAGATCCCTCCCAGCAACATAAGGCCTCATGGCAAAATAAGACCGTCCCAGCAACAGTAGGCCACCCCAGCAACAATAAACACCCCTACAACAATAGATCCCCCCTACCCAGTGACATGACATCCCCAGCAGGAAGCAACAATAGACCCTCCAGCACACCCCACCACCCCTTGCTATTACATACATTCAGTGCTGGAAATGCGCTCCCCCTTGATCCCGCTGAAAAAAGCCCTGTTGATGGCAACTCAAAATGTTGGAATTTCCCTTGCATTCCTAGTGAAAATGGTGATCGGTACAAAAAAAAAAGAGCAAAAATCTATCTAACAAGGATACAAACAACAAGAACCTAACAGAGGTTCTAAGCTCTCACCGTACTATCGAAACCTAAATTAAGTTTTGGCTTTAGTTATCCTTTAATAGAGGGCACGTGACCGAGGTTTCTGGTCAAGCTGGTGCTAAAAGAGAAAGCTTTCTTTTAGCTGATCAAATTTTTTTTTTAAAAAGGATGAAAAAATTCTTATTGGCCAAAGATTTGTGGTCAAACTGGTGGTAAAAAGGGAAATGTCCTATTATCACAGGCTTGTCATTTTGATGGAAAAAAAAATGCTCCCAAAATAATTTGAAATTTTCAGCAAAATGAAAAAAGTAGCATGGTGCTTTTTTGAGAAAAGTGAGACAAAAAAATAAATAAATAAATAAAAAAAATAACACATCAGCTAAAAACGACACGAGGATCGATGGCGAAGATTGTTTTTCCCTCTCAGTTTGGAGGATCTATTTCCGGTAAACCATCATACGGCCCCGAAGGGATTATTTTACACGTTGTGTTCATGAAGCTCTCAGATAAGCGAGAGAAAGCCGCGGAAGGGATCAAAGGCTCGTAAATTGCTTAGGATGCAAAAGTTTTAGTCACCCTTGGCAACAGAACAATGATCATTATACTGAAGTGCATTACGCCGTTATTTTGGAAAGTGTATTTCCTTCACCAGATAAAAAAATAAGACTTCATAACACGTTTTTGCAGAGTCAGAACCGCGACAGCATTTGCTGATTATTTAAAGCTGAACTTCAGGCTGATTTAAAAGACGCAAATTAATGCTATGATGGCCTACTTAAAGTGGAACTAAACTGCACTTGAGCATCACAAACTTAAAACGCTGTTTAGTTCATTTTTAATACTCAAAGCAAACTCACCCATACATCCCTGTCTCCATGTTTAATTATGTTGAGAAATCGCTTTGAAGAACACCTCCCTAGCATCTCTAGCCACAGCCATCAGATAGTTCATGTAACATTTACTTCCTGGAATGCATCTGTCCTTAGTTCAGGCACGCAAGCAGGAGAGTAAACTGAGAAAACCCCTCCTCCAGATGAAAAAAAAAAATGCCCATGAAGACTCATTGTGTGTCCTCATTTATGGCTAGGCCAGAAACCAGGAAACAACTGAAGCAATAAGTTTAAAATATTTGATTGAGAGAGTTTAGTTCTGCTCTGCTAGGCTATGGACATTCATAGATATACAAATGCTTAACAAGCTGTCAATGGGCTTTAAAATAAGCCCTCATTGACCTCTGTAGCTACAAGCAATGTGGAGCAACTCATTCTGGAAGATCAGAGTCCTTCTATCAGCAGCTCAGTCCACCCTGCACCCCACTCGGAACTTCTGAAGGCTTCTGGGTCACTGCTGGAAGGGGGAGGCAAAGCGACTGAGTCACTGCTGGGATGGGAAGCATGGGGAACTGGTCTTCTGAGTCATTGTTGGGAGGGGGGTGCAGGGGGAGCCAAACTGTTGAGACACAGATGGGAGGGGTAGCTGAGCTGCTGAGAGTCATTACTAAAAGGAAAAGTAGAGGGAGCTGAGCTGCTGAGAGTCATTACTAAAAGGAGAAGCAGGGGGAGCTGAGCTGCTGAGAGACTTGAAGGAATCTGTTTGAAACTACTCCATATTGCCTGCCGCTACATAGGTCAGTGAGAGTTTGTTTGAAAGCTCATTTACTGCTTGTTAAGATGATACAAATACTGTACTCACATTTTCATAGCCTGGCCACAGGTTCACTTTACTTTATCCTAATAACTAGCTAAGGGTACCATACTGATCATCCAATATATTCACCCAATATACACATCAATTATAGTATATTTAGTAGTAGATAACAAAGAAACGGAATTACCATAAAAGTTTTTTCTCATGGTATCTATTGATCTATTTTGCTTCTCGTCGGTTTGAAAGCTTTTAATGTTGTCCGTCGTCACCCTACTCGGTTCCCGGACAACTTTAACTTGCTCGGCCTTCAGAGCTATTGCCTGCTCCAGAAGCCCCAGGTTCCCCCGAGTCATCATGTCGTACATTTCGGACTCGTCGGTCACTGCTGATTTTTGGGAGTGGCTATCATCATCCTTATCATCATCCGACCTGACTTCCACAGTGACCGAGTATTCAGGTTTTGGGCTGAACTGTTCTTCACAGTGAATTTTTGGGGAGGCCTGAGAAGCACGGGGGACATCATGGGTCATAATTTCCGATGTCTGTTCTTCTTCTTCCTCTTCATCATCATCTAAGTCATCCTCATCATCGTCGTCAATGTCATCATCATCTTCATCTTCATCTTCATCCTCGTCGTCTATGATGTCTTTCTTGCATATTTCCTCTGAGTTGGTGTCCTCTCGAGGCTCCAGACATGATTCGCTGCTTCGTTCGCTGGCCACTTCAATGATTTCTTCTGCATCTTCTGTCTGGATGATGATCTCTTTGTCGCACACTTCCTCCACAGCTGCTTCTTCCACCTCCGGCTGGACAATCTGCACCACCCCGGAGCTCGGTTTGGGGGTTTCCAATTCACTTTCTGGCAAGTGGCCCTCTGACACCAAGGTCTCTTTTGCAATTTGGCCCAGATTTAAGAGGGAATTGGCAATGATTTCGTGATAACTGCTGTAAGTGGCTTTTGTGGGCGTCTCATTGTTCGATGGTCGATCTTCATAGGTCTCTTTCGTGGAAGAGTTTTCAGCTGCAGCAAAAAGAGAAAACGAAAATAGGTTATCTTTCTCACGTCTGCAATTACCGCCTGAAATGTTCAGATCTTGTAATTATGCAGTTCAAAAGCACAGCTGGAACAAAAGCCTGATTAGCAATGTCACGGAGAAGCAACAAAAAAAGACGAGGTAATGGATAAACACCAAAATTACAACGATGATGTTTCCACTAGAGAGACCCATTTGGAAGATTTTTGTTTGACACCTCTACAACTGAAATTTTACAAACAGAAATCTGGAGCGCACATTAAAGCTTCAATCAGCCTAAATAATAGGTCATGTAAACAAATTACTAATGCCATTAACGAATATATGTAAATGTATACCAGCAGAGGAAATTAGGTATAAGTATTTATCAAAGTTAGCTTGAAGCCTTTTGCTTTGTACTAGGCTAAAGGAAGCTTTAAAGTCCTGGGGCCCAACCTGTGGCCCGAGGGCTCCATGCAACACTTTGGTACCGATAAAGTGGCCCTTGGGTCCCAGCAGCCACTAGCGGACTGGAAGCCTTGATTTGTAAGGGACTGGGGATCTCTAGCACTCTTATATAACATGTTCCCAGTGTCTGCCTATCTCTTGCAGTATATCTTCAGGCTCTATTCACTAGAGTTGCCACCTCATCCCTTTAAAACCGAACATATATGAAGTACATGGGTTCTGTCGCTGATTAAGGTGGTAATTAAACTCACTTGGCGCCTTATCTGCATTAAATTAGCTTCAGAACCTGCGTAATTCAAAGGTGTTCAGGTTTAAAGGGATGAGGTGGCAACCCTACCATTCACATCTGTAAGTATAAGTATGCATTCAAATTTGCTTGAAGTCTTTTGCTTTGTATTAGACTAAAGGAAGCTTTAAAGTCCTGGGGCCCAATCTGTAGCCCAAGGGTTCCATGCAATCCTTTGGTACTGATAATGTGGCCCTTTTGTCCCAGCAGCCACTGGCTGACTAGAAGCCTTGAGTTGTAAGAGGCTGGGGATCTCTAGCACTCTTGTATTACATGTTCCCAGTGTCTGACTATCTCTTGCAGCATATCTCCGGGCTTCATCCACACCTGTAGGATGTAGTCAGCCTCTGATAATCCACAGTAGTACGTCTGCAGTTTCTGACAGTAAGCCTCCATTCATGCACGATTTTAAATCTCAGAGAGAATTGACGCAATTCTGCCCGCGATTCCAACTAGCATTGCAATCGCAGCACAACTCGCGGTGTGCATTTGGGTGCCATAATCTTTCAATGGCACCCCAACTGCTATGCAATTCTGCAATTCTGCCACGTTTGTTGCATTACAGGTTTGTGAGGCAATCGCAGCAAGCCACTCCTTTAAAAATCACGTGAACCTTGTTGCCCGAAAAGGAGCAGGAGCTTGTTTTTTGGGTGATGAACGCGCATTAACTTGAATGGTCTGCCCTATGCAACACGCAAAATTGTGTGAAAGCCCCTCTGTCAAAATAGTGTGGCAGGAATGCTCGTTCCCACTACATGATAATGGGAACTGGAACTTAACATTACATGAAATTAATATTATGTGGGTGCTGTGAGTTTGGGGTTTTGCAAGGTTTTTTTTAGCTTATTATTTTTGTCTTTTTATTGAGCCTTATGGAAAGGTATCTTTTTATAAAGACATCGTTGTAATGTGGTGGGCCACGGTTAGGGCCCTTTATATGTTAAGTACCATTGCTTCAAAGTGATCTTTCTATAAAGACCTTGTTGTAATGTGGTGGGCCATGGTTGGGGCCCCTTATATGTTACCAACTTAATTTTTTGTATAACGCTACCTTAAAATGTTATCTATGGACGTTATTATAAGCTCACATAGCACTCTCTTGGATTAGTGTTCACTTAAAATTGATGTACATCTTTGAGATGGAAAATTAACAGAGCATATGCCTCTATAGTGTGTACTAGACTCAAGCCAAAGCACCAAGTACCATTTCTGTCTTGTCTCTCTTCCATTTGCTATCTGTCACTTATACAGAATCTTGGGAGGGAGACAGCCCCCCCCCCCCCCACACAGAAGGGGAATGACAGCCTCAGATGTGCATGTTTCCCTATGAGACTGTGTAGAGGTGTAGAGGGGGTGTGTCCTTTCCCTCCATCAAGGTCTCAGATTACACTCAGCCCCCTGCTGTATGATGTGCAGTGTGTGACATCAGATCCCCGCCCCCTGTCTGCTGGAGCTGAGAAAAACTCTTTGATCTGTATGTTTTAGAAGGCTGTAGCGAAGAGAGGGCTGCAGCTTATATTGTAGGATTTGTTTCATCTCTATGTATCATGTGAGGCTGGTCACTTCATTGGGTATATGTAAGGCATGGTTAGGCAACCTCAGCACTCCAGCTGTGGCGAAACTACAAATCCCATCACACCTCTGCCTCTAGGAGTGATGCCTATGATTGTCAGAGTCTTGCAATGTCTCATGGGAGACCACAGCTGGAGGGCCGGGGTTGCCTACCCCTGATGTAAGGGTTTACAACCACTTTAGGAATTCACTTGACCAGGGTTAGTCCATCCAAAAGTGATATTTTAACTATGGGTGGGTTCTGGTGGGTTGTCATACCCAATGGTTTTTTATATATTTTTCTTCTGCATTTCAATAAGATAAAATGAAAGAAAAATTCAACATTTGGACAGAGGACTCTTTAAAACAGCCATGGAATGTGAAAAAGAATTACTTCTCTAAGGTAATGACTTCTCCCAAAACAGCTGTCTCCACAATCCCACAGGGTGCTGGCTCTGTTTGCAACAGGAACTGAAGTAGAAAAGATGTAGCTGGATAGCCGCATTCCAAATTATTCAACTTTATTTCAAAAATATAATTAAAATCATAGCATCTAGGCTGGTAAACAGACTAACTGCACAGCCGCTGACATGTTTCACATCGAACACGGTGCTTAGTCATAGCTAATGAGCAGAACATACATACAGAGCTAAAATATATATATATGATAGCTCTGTATGTATGTTCTGCTCATTAGCTATGACTAAGCACCGTGTTCGGTGTGAAACATGTCAGCGGCTGTGCAGTTAGTCTGTTTACCAGCCTAGATGCTATGATTTTAATTATATTTTTGAAATAAAGTTGAATAATTCGGAGTGCGGCTATCCAGCTACATCTTTTCTACTTCAGCCATGGAATGTGGGTGGAGTTTGGAACACCAATGCACTAGAAGCTAGTGTCTTGCTCAAAATACTGGGCAGCATCTAAATGAACTTGAATTCTTGGTTTTAGATGAACCAACCCTTTAAAAGTCATAGACAGGTGTAAGATAAATAAGCACCTTCTCTGGGTTCAGGGCTTGGAGGCTCTTTGGGTTCAGTGCTTTCAGATTCCTCTTCCGTTTCTACTATTGTCCCTTCTGAGTCTTCTGTTCCTGATTCTTCGTCTTTCGCTTCTGTCTCCTCGCTGCCATCGCTGTCCATGTTGTAGCCCTCATCCATGGCCAGTTTGAGAGGATGGGACTTCCTCTTTAAAGATAGGAGCTCCTCAGCCTCCGCGTCTTCCAACTTGCGTTTCCGGGCCAGGGGGCAATTCTGTAAACTGCAAGGACAACAAAAGACCCTGATAAATACTGAATTGTATAGTGATTTCATATGGGGCTTCCTGCTTAATGACAAAGCACAGAGTGTCAAAACAGCACACAACCGGAGCTGCATATCCTTTCACCGGCTTTCTTACAGCGGTCATTAAGTAGGGATGCTGATTGCATTGTATAATATCCAGATGGCCACTAGAGGGTGCACTAACACATCTCTACATGAAATATTGGAATTATACATTGGCTTCATACATAACGTGGCCTTACCTTCTGTGTCGTGCGTACTTTGCGCTGATGTGTCCTGAGCCAATACAGCCTGGGGTTGGACAGCTATAGAAAACAGAAGAACAAAGCATAAAGTTTTATTGCTTGGAAGCAGAAATGAACCACTTCTGGTTTTCTTCCCAGCGTAGGGTTGTGCTGCTCGTTTGGATTGCGTTCTGCTGAACCATGTGACCCGGCCTCCACGTTTCTCCAAAACAGATGAAACACTTCACCTACTTTAATTAATTGAGTGCTTCATTACGGTTTTATGGCTATGCTTAATTAAAGATTTGTATGTGCAACTACAGACAAAGACACCTTCCGAGCCGACATTAACTCGGCGACTGCATGAAGAAATAATTAACGAATGCTATTTGACATCGGATGTGTGGAGGATGATAGCGAGGGGGAGAAGAGGCTCAAGGCGCTTCTCTTACTTCATTTTTAATTGCTGCGTTCTTCTCAAATCTAGCGAGTAGGAATTTAAATGTTTTTTTTTAAGAATAAAGACCGATCTCATCAGGATTGTCGGTGGTTTTCCATCAACCGTGGTGTTTTGACACCCAAGTCTTTTGGACTTGAGAGGTATATGCCCCTTCAAGTCCAACCGTTCTGGTAAGCCTTTCTTCGCAAGATTTCCTCACTTGTTGACCTGCATTGATGTTTACTGGATTATATCTACTCACGGACAGTTCATAATCATTAGATCAATTGGTCTTCATTTATTTATTTTTTATTAGTTATCACGTGGTGGACATTCTCACAAATACCATTTATATTTATGTATATTTGTTTATAAGGGATGCATAATTTTTTCCTTCTATCCATTCACTAGAGACCGGTGACATCACAGAGAATGCAGCCTATCCATTTATTAGAGACAAGTGACATCACTGAGAATACAGCCTACCCATTTGCTAGAGACCGGTGACATCACTGAGAGTGCAGCCTATCCATTCACTAGAGACCAGTGACATCACTGAGAATACAGCCTATCCATTTATTAGAGACCAGTGACATCACTGAGAATACAGCCTATCCATTTGCTAGAGACTGGTGACATCACTGAGAATGCAGCCTATCCATTTATTAGAGACCAGTGACATCACTGAGAATACAGCCTATCCATTTGCTAGAGACCGGTGACATCACTGAGAATACAGCCTATCCATTCACTAGAGATCAGTGACATCACTAAGAATGCAGCCTATCCATTCACTAAAGACCAGTGGCATCACTGAGAATGCAGCATATCCATTTACTAGAGACCAGTGACATCACTGAGAATACAGCCTACCCATTTGCTAGAGACTGGTGACATCACTGAGAGTACAGCCTATCCATTCACTAGAGACTGGTGACATCACTGAGAATACAGCCTATCCATTCACTAGAGACTGGTGACATCACTGAGAATGCAGCCTATCCATTCACTATAGACTGGTGACATCACTGAGAATGCAGCCTATTCATTCACTAGAAAAGTATTGTATCTCATCATAACCCTTCTAAGAATTCACTCCTTACCTCAAGTCCTGTCCAATAAGTTCAACCGGGATACCTGCAAAAAAAGCACAAACAATATACACACATTTACAATGGCTTCAGTGGGAAGCAGTAAATTGTTTCCTGTGGGGGGAGGGGGGGGGGCGGAGCCAGGTAAGAGTTGCCTGTGATGTCATCAGTAGGGCCAAAAAAAAAGAGGTGGCAGAACCAGCCAATGACTTTACTGATACATCACACAGAGAAATAAAACTAAACAATCAATACATTTTTTCTGATCTGTTCATGAATCAGTAAAGAAAAACTTAGTGGCAATGGATTCCTTTCACATGTACTATAAAAAAATCCGAGGCAGCCTTTAGATTGTTCCGATTACAAATAAAATGCAGGCAGCAAGTAATATTGAGTGCTACACTCCAAATGCTATTCAGGAAGCGCTGCACCCAGTGTACTCTGGATTTGTTATCATTTACAGCAGCTAGATTCAGCAGGATTTTCACAGTGCTTCTGAAGAGAAAGCAAATCATTCTCTGGTTATCTTTATTCTGTACAGTGCAGGCTCCTTCTCAGCGTACTACATAGGGTGGAAATCTCTGCCCATTTTCTCGTGGTCACAGACTAAGGGCCCTTCAGAAATAAAAGACTCAGCCGAAATCTGAACACCATGTCCTCATAGACAGCCCCAGCGTGTGTGCCCTCGCATCGCTTACCACCGCTCCCCCTGGGACCCCTCGCGCTCTCTACTATCTATGCTCTGGACGTAAATCCTTGTACGTAATTAAAGGCTTTCCGGAGTTCACGCAGGACTAATGAGAATCTGCGTTGGTCTATATTTGTGAATGAATCTAACGAGAGATGACTTAAAGGGTCCCTCCGGGGGGAAAAAAAGAGATGGACCATTTCTAAGCCTTGACTTTTTCCATCATCCATTAAACACTATGTGGATGATTTTTCTATAAAAGGGGTGACATGATCATTTTCTAAAACAGGGGATCTAATTCTTGCTTGCCTGTGTATTTCCTAAAGGGCTGGCTATATCCTCATGGGTGGTGCCGGTATCCTTATCTTCTGATTGGCCCTGAAGCCAATCCGAGCAGCCAGAATGCAGCTTGGTGTGTTCACTGTTTCCAGCACTGCCCTTGCATTCAGCTCACTGTAGCCTCAGCCTGCACAGCGCAGAATCATGGGATGAGAAGCTGTAGTCCCTCCCAGAAGCTTTTTAATTTGGTTGCATTGGATTTTTATAAAAGACACATAGGAAGCTAACTGAACAAGGGCACTGAAGTTAGCGTGGTTGCAGAGATTTCTGGACACTGTCATGATGAAATTGTCATTTAAAGGGGCATTACAACTGAAACATACATTCCCCTCAAAGCAGAACTAAACCCATCGATTTAACGGTTTTCCAAAAGTGTTACATTGGAGGCACGCCATGAATGATAACTGTCCCATCTACCCAGTAGCCAGGACAAGGCCATCTAGAGCCCAGGGCAAACATGCTAAATTGTGCCCCCCCCCCCAAGATGTATGGGCATTATGTGTCTACACAACACGCCCCCCCCCCCCCCCAATTTTTTTTTTTTAGCACAACACAGTAGCACCCCCACCTCTGCTTTATTTTATGGCGTTTAGTGCTTGAGCTTTAATTCATTTCAATGTCCAAAATAGATTGTTATTCTGGCCAATGAAATGAATTACCACCCAAGCGATTGACGCACCAAAGCGCACCTAAACGCATTACACGCATTTTTTTCTACCAAAACACGCGTTGCCAGGAGGAATGGCTTCTAACAAAATGTCCAGTGTGTATGAGAGGCCTTATCCATCCTTCACCACATCACTATCAAAGGAGCATTTCTTTATTGCTTGGAAATGCTCACAATTGGATGGCAAGGGTGAGGGGGCTTGCCGGTGCGGCTTGGTAAATTCAGTGCCAGGCAGGGGCGGACTGACAACTCATGGGGCCCCCGGGCAATAGGAGATTATGAGGCCCCCAGGCAAACCGAGATTATGGGGCCACACAGTATACACACACACAGTATACAATCACACAGTATACACATACATGTACACACAGTATACACAGACATGTTTCTATTGGCTGAGAAGGTACTGGAGAGTTGGGGCAGCTATAATCTCTGGATTTTTAGACCAAAAGGATATTGATAAGGGACATTTCAGAGACAGATGTAAAAAAAAACAAACACAGTTTTTTACATACTTTCCATGGTTTTACTGAGGCTGGCAACCCTGATGGGGCCCCCTAGTGGCTCGGGGCCCTCGGGGCAGTGCCCGAGTGGCCCAATGGTCAGTCTGCCCCTGGTGCCAGACTACAAGCATGCAACCTAGCAGTCACTGCCTTTTAGTGCTGCAGTTGACAATTCACTGACAGGTTCCCTTTAAACAAAGGAGTTTGTGCTGCTCACTCCAGCTCTCTACCTTCTCTCTCATTCTAGCAGCCTACTAGGTAGGGCACTTGCAATGTTTGCCTCTAGCGCAGAGATGGCGAGCCTTGGCACCCCAGATGTTTTGGAACTACATTTCCCATGATGCTCAAACTACACTGCAGAGTGCATGGGCATCATGGGAAATGTAGTTCCAAAACATCTGGGGTGCCAAGGTTCACCATCACTGCGTCTAAAGCAACGCAGCTGGTGTGCAGGGGATGGACATAAAGGAGGAGTACAGAGATTACACAGAGCAGAAACTAGGAGAATTATTATCACATGCACTAAATTGGGGGCTTTCCTGGAGTGATAATCTAACAGAGAAATAAAATTATAGGGGATCATACCTCTGATTTTGGATCGTGTGCGTGTCCTATTATCATCATGGTCTACATTCATCTGAAACGAGATATTTCCAGGAAGTGACGTCAGCAGATTTTATAATATAATTCACATTTTCGGCGGTAGAATCACAATGCAGAAGTTGGTTTTGAACTCCAGGCACATATAAACACACCGATCAATGCAGCTCTGTATTCATTCATGCATCAATAAATGCTGTTTCTAAATGCAAACAGTGTCTGTACCTAAGTTGCAGTGCCCTGTACAGCAGAGCTTGGAGCAAGGGATTGAGAAGCAGCACAAGCAGCCAATCGGGAATTCTGCAGCGCTGATATGCTGTAAAAATGCACGCTGGTAGAAGTAGAGAGCAAAGTGATGAGCTCATCAGTCTACTGCTTTTTCTTTGACGGTCCAATCACAGGCTGGGGGAGCGACACGCGACCTCTAAGCCCCTGTACACACGGTCGGAGATTCCGACGGAATGTGTCCTATCGGATCGATTTGTCGGATAATCGGACTGTGTGTGGTATGCATCGGACTGTTTCCATCGGAATATCCGTCGGACCCAATTTTCCAACTTGTTGGAAATATTTTCCGACAAACTGGTTCGATCGGACATACTCCGATCATGTGTAGAGAATTTTGATCGGACCAAGTGCCACGCATGCTCAGATCAAATTCCTACATCACAGCTATTGGCTACTAGCCTGAACGTAGTCCCATTGTAACGAAATTACGTCATCACGTTCTGAATGATCGGATTTTTCGACAACTTAGTCCGACCGTGTGTATACAACAGTTTCGGAGAAGATCCGACCGACAAAATCCGACAGACAAGATCCGATGGATTTGGTTGTCGAAATATCCGACCGTGTGTACAGGGGCTAAGTGTCACCCCGACAGACATGGCCGTGCATTGTGGCAGAGCTGTGTAGATCTCAAGGACTGGATGGCAGATAAAAGAGCGCTCGTGTACACACGATCGGACATTCCGACGACAATATCCGTCGGATTTTTTCAGACGGATTTTGGAGCAAATGGCGATTTTGTATACACACGGTCGCACAAAGTTGTTGGAAAATCCGATCGTTCAGAACGAGGTGACGTAAACTACGTAGGACAGGACTATGAAGAGGGCAGTAGTTTTCATCTCATAATTTATTCTGAGCATGCGTGCCGCTTTGTCCATCAGAATTGTCTACACACGATCGCAATTTAAACGAATCGGATTTTGTTGTTGAAAAATTTTAGATCTCAATCTTTGTGTGTCGGAAATTCCAATGGAGCCCACACACGATCGGATTTTCCGAACACGCGATCTGATCGCACATTTTCCATTGGAAAGCCCAACTGTGCGTACATTTTTATTTTTGCATTTAGTTAATTTCATCGTTATTTATGATGCAAAGTGTCTTATCAAACTAAATGCCATCTGGTTTGCATCTACGTCAATGAACAATACAGCGACCTTGACGCTGATAAATGAAAGCAGTAAAGTAACAGACTGGGTTTTAATTTTACAGATATTTTTAATTTAATATATATTTTATGGCATAAACCCCAAGGCTCCCTTCACAAATAAATGGGCTGTTTGTGTGGAGCCAGGAGAGGGCATCTAAGCTCCAGCAGTGAACAGAAGAGACTCCATATTGTTCTCTCCGGGGAACGGCCATGAACCGCTGCTTTGTATAGTGTTTGCATAGCAGGAAGAGTTCTTTCAATTTTTTTTTTTTTCAGCTCAGATTGCTCTCTGGGATGTTCCATTTCCTGGGAACAAAAAAGCCCCAGGCCAGATCTGCTTTCTAATTATTGTGCGTGTGTGTCCTATAGCACACTCTCTGATCTGGGCTCAACGCTCCCTCTCTTAATAAGTGCAGCAGACAGTCAGGTTTGTTTAAACGATGTAAAGTGCAGTAACCAATAGCAGTTAACCGAGGTTCAACCAAGTGATTGGTTGTTAAGGGATACTGAACTTCCTGGGCCTGCACACCTACTGTGCTCATTACAAGAGGCTACCACCATCCTTGTTCTGACTTCACAGGTATGTACACCTGCTGTATCTATTACAAGGGGTCCCCACCATCTCAGCAATCAGTTCCTGCGTCTTCACACCTGCTGTGCAGATTACGAGAGGCTACCACCATCCTTATGCTGAGTTCCCAGGTGTGTACACCTGCTGTGCCCATTATGAAGTATTCCCACTATTCCTGTACTGAGTTTTCAGGTCTGTATACCTGCTGTGCCCATTATAATTGGTTCTCACCATCCCTGTACTGAGTTCCTAGGTCTGTACACCTGCTGTGCCCATTATGAAGGGTTCCCACCATCCCTGTACTGAGTTCCTAGGTCTGTACACCTGCTGTGCCCATTATGAAGGGTTCCCACCATCCCTGTACTGAGTTCCTAGGTCTGTACACCTGCTGTGCCCATTATGAAGGGTTCCCACCATCCCTGTACTGAGTTCCTGGGTCTGCACACCTGCTGTGCCCATTATGAAGGGTTCCCACCATCCCTGTACTGAGTTCCTAGGTCTGTACACCTGCTGTGCCCATTATGAAGGGTTCCCACCATCCTTGTACTGAGTTCCTAGGTCTGTACACCTGCTGTGCCCATTATGAAGGGTTCCCACCATCCCTGTACTGAGTTCCTGGGTCTGTACACCTGCTGTACCCATTATAATTGGTTCTCACCATCCCTGCACTGAGTTCCTAGGTCTGTACACCTGCTGTGCCCATTATGAAGGGTTCCCACCATCCCTGTACTGAGTTCCTGGGTCTGTACACCTGCTGTGCCCATTATAATTGGTTCTCACCATCCCTGCACTGAGTTCCTAGGACTGTACACCTGCTGTGCCCAGGGCCGTCTTTAATAATGATTGGACCCTGGGCAAACATTTTCTTGCCCCCCCCCTCCCCCCCCCCAATACAGTTTTGCTCTCTACCTGCTCTGAGACATACAATAAATAGCAGCTAGACTTAAAATCGTTTTACTGTATCAGATCAGGCAGTAATAGCAATTGGTTGCCAGAGGTTACAGTGTATCATTACCCCTTACTGACTGGTTGCTAGAGGTTACAGCACACATTACAGCTCGCTGATTAGTTGCTAGATGTTACACTACATGATTTCTGCTTGTTGGTTGGTTGCTAGAGATTACTGTACAGTAATTACTGCTCACTGAAGGGGGCATGATATCCATATGAATGCTGCCTTTATTTACATATCTATGCCTTCGGGTGAAGCTATTTACATATGAATGCTGCTATTTACATAGGAATGCTGGGTATTTACATGTAAACACAGGGTCTGCAGGTGAGTCATCTGTACACAACAATAGGGCAGAGCTGGGCAGCATTAGTAGCAGCACTTCACACTGAGATATCAGGACATAGCACAGGACTAAAACTTCAAGGGACAAGGGAATTTAAACTCTGATAGTTGGCAAGTATGAGGCAGCTGCTTTGGGCCCCAAAACAATGGCAGCTGCCCCTTTTGCCCTGCCTTAAAGACGGCCCTGGCTGTGCCCATTATGAAGGATTCACACTATTCCTGTACTGAGTTCCTGGGTCTGTACACCTGTTGTGCTCATTATGGGGGGGTACCACCAACCCTGTACTGAGTTTCCAGGTCTGTACACCTGCTGTGCCCATTATGAAGGATTCCCACTATTGCTGTACTGAGTTCCTGGGTCTGTACACCTGCTGTGCCCATTGTGAAGGATTCCCACTAATCTTGTATTGAGTTTCCAGGTCTGTCCACCTGCTGTGCCCATTATGAGGGGTTCCCACTATCCCTGTACTGAGTTCCCGGGTCTGTACACCTGCTGTGCCCATTATGAGGGGTTCCCACCATCCCTGTACTGAGTTCCCAGATTTGTACACCTGCTGTGCCCATTTATAGTGGTTCCCACCATCTCTGCATTATGTTCCCAGGTCTGCATATTCACTGTGGCCATTATGAGGGGTTCTGATCACCCCTGTAGGATTTCATTATTTATTGTATATTATGGAAAATCTAACAGGAGATGCTAGGAGACACAAAGGGGGGCGAGGATACCCAAAATTCCCTTTTGGACAGGAGCAAAACCAGGATTTGTAGCATTTATAGCACAAATAATAAAGCCAGGGCCTGATTCACCACATAAGAAAACATATACATTTTTTGGGTGGATTGACCCTTTAAGCAAGCCCATGAGTCAGATGGAAATGTAAGGATTCATTCACACTTTTTTTTTCATTTAAAAAACACAATTTGAAATCACTTTATTCGAGAGTTATATTAACTTTTAATAATGTTTCAGATGTCTTTAGCTTCAGTTTAGAAATGGCTGGGGTGTAAGTGAGACTTAACTGCTGAGGGGTTTAAGTAAATCCAGTGTGGCATTTTCTTTATTAAACTTAAAGGAAACGGCATTATAAGTGGATGGACTGGAAAAATCTAGACTTGATGCCGGGGTAATTAAGTTTCTATAGATCTTCACATATTGGAGTCCAATAATACCAATTAGTATTGGAATTTCAAAGCATCCTTGGTTTTATTTGTATTTATAGACCATGTGACCATGGCTGCCTAGGCTGGGGGTTCAAGAACAGCTTCTTGTTCTTTTTATAATGATAATATTGGGATCGTGTGAGGCTGAAATGCAACAGACGGGGCCACTTCAAAAATAGGTCAGTTTCCATATTGCCTTTAAAGGAAAGCCCAGAATTGAGGTCTCTTAGCCCTTGTACACACGGTCGGAGATTCCGACAACCAAATCCGTCTGAGTTATTCCGGAAGAGGTCCGGAAGTGATGTTGCATACACACGGTCGGACTCAGTTGTCGGAAAATCCGATTGTACATAACGTGATGACGTTATTTCGTTAGGATGGGACTACGTTCAGGCTAGTAGCCAATAGCTTTGGTCTAGGAATTTGATCTGAGCATGCGTGGCACTTTGTCCGTCGGAGTAGGCTACACATGATCGGAGTATGTCCAATCGGAGCATTTTGTTGGAAAATTTTACCGGCAAGTTGGAAAAGTTGGTCCGTCGGATATTCCGATGCAGACCACACACAGTCGGAATATACGACAAAACGGTCCGATAGGAAACATTCCGTCGGAATCTCCGACCGTGTGTACAAGAGCTTAGTGAGCAAAGTTGATGTTTGGAGGAGCTGCTGTTGGGTTGAAATGTATTGTACGATGGATGTTGTGTTTCTGGAAGATCCAGAAGCTGAAATTGTAAGTACCGGCTTAAACTGCATGCCCCTTTTATCCTTCTTCTGGATACACTCAGAAGAATTTGGAACCTATGTCAGGTTTCTACAGCTATGCAGGGCTCTGTTAGAGCCATTTCCCTTGACTTGCTGTCCTGGTGACAACGGGATTTACCAGACAGGTGGTGACAGAAACCATTGTCACCGTCAAGTGTGGAGATTAAGAACTCGTAGAAACCCAACAGAGGTTCAAATAGTTCCCCACTTTACCCAAAACTAAAAAAAATATAAAGTTTTAACATATACTTTAAATGTAAATTCTCAAAGGTTTGATAAAGTCCCTTTTTTTCTTCCCAACAGTGATTCCAAAAAACAGAATCGTTCTGTAGAATGTACTGAATTCTATTCTCCTCTTGGAATCTCCCTGTAAGGAGCGGTCCTCTTAAAACTCCAGTCACGTGAGAGACTCAGAGGCATGTTTTATTTTGATGGTATTCTCTCTGGGGGCGTCTTCCCAGCCGCTTCATTTAAATACCCCTGACAGCGGGCCTATTGTTAACGCCATTCAGAAGACAAACACACAGCAGTGGCTTCCTGATCGGCTGACACAAAGGATTCCGAAGCTGTCTCACTCCCAATGACATTAGCCTGGGTGCGTGTGTTGGTGTGTGCGTGCATTCATTTGTGTTTATTGCAGGGCAGGCATTGCCCTCAGAGTCATGTTCATTAAGGGTTCACTGTCTGACCTTCCCTTATTTTTGAGGGACTGTCCTTAGTTTTTAAAGTTAGGGGACAATAAAGAACAACTTTGACCACCAGAAGTGCTCAATATTAAATACATAGAACTTCCAACTTACTGGAAAATCTTTATAAAACAAAAGTCCCGTCTGCACTCCCCTACCTTGGGCAGATAGATGTCTTGCTGCCCATTGTTCTTGGTGAGACACCTCCTGTCTATGGGCAACCTTCATCTGTTTTTGCATCTACTGAATGTTTAGTGACAGGTCCTTGTGACTAAAGTTATCAACCAATCATGAAAGGGACAAGACTGGTTCATGAATGGGGCAAGACTGGTTAATGAAGGGGCCAAGACTGGCCAATAAATGAGCAAAGACTAGTCAATGAAGGGGCCAAGACTGGCCAATGAAGAGGCCAGGATTGGTTAATGAATGGGTCAAGGAAGGGGCCAAGACTGGCCAATAAATGAGCCAAGACTAGTCAATGAACCGGCCAAGACTGGCCAATGAAGAGGCCAGGACTGGTTAATGAATGGGTCAAGGAAGGGGCCAAGACTGGCCAACGAATACGTCAAGATTGGAAAATGAACCAGTCAAGGCTGGCCAATGAATGAGCCAAGACTAGTCAATGAAGGGGCCAAGACTGGCCAATGAAGAGGCCAGGACTGGTTAATGAAGGGTCAAGGAAGGGGCCAAGACTGGCCAACAAATACTCAAGATTAGCAAATGAACCAATCAAGGCTGGCCAGTGAATGGGTCAAGACTCAAGACTGGCCAATGAATGGGCTACAACTGACCAATATACGGGTGACGACTCGCCAATAAATAGGCCAATACTGTCCAATGAATGTGTCAAGACTCGCCAATGAGTGGGTTTTGGACTCTTACCTTGGACTCTCGGCTGGTTAGTCTTGGTGTTGTGAGACAGCTGTTGATTTTCTCCCCACGGGTCCACCTTTGGTTCAGAAGCTCACCTCGGAATTCATTTTCTAAGATAAAAAAAAAACAAAGAAAAGATGACATTAGCAAACAAAGGCTCAACCACGGCAGTATTGTCACCAACTAAATTTTTAAAGCAAGTGAACAGGTGGCCTTGACAAGTTGTGAAACATCTTTAAAATTCTAGATGAAGGTGACCAACTACAACTAGATATACCATGACCTGGATAAAAGAGAACGTTCACAGGCACCAACATTTTATATGTACAACACATAAATCAACTATTTTCCACTACAAACAGGATATTGGTAGGAACGCCGAAGGAACAATACTGGTTAAACAAAACTTCAGCACTAATAAACTGAACATCAGTAAAATTTCTAGACAGATATATATTGGGCTCTTAAAGTTTAGAAGAAAGAGACAAAAAAAGGACAAGTCCATTAGGTTATCGGGTGTAAAGGATAGTCTTTTATTATAAGTTGTAAGTATATGACACTTAAAGCACATATAATATTTTACAGAGGCAATACTAATATTGGAAACCCTAAAACGAGGTCATTTACTCTAACCATAACTGGGTCTGCACCACAGCAACTAACATTTTAAGAGAGATCACCAATGGCAGCCCACATATTTCCCTTGTGAAAGGTTTTACTTAATCCTTCAAATGCTAAAACGCAATTGGGGCGCAAGGTTATCCACATGTGTATGAAGGAATCTACCCTGCTGTCTATTATACGCAGACATCTGCAGCGCACATGGCTGTCTGAATACCCAAACAGTGGCTGCATCTGAGTGGTGAAGCTGACCAGTTGGTGTCGACAGGGCCACCTGCAGCTCAAAGATTGGCCTGATTCAGCAAAACTCAGCAGGAATATGGGTCATGTATGGCCAGCTTAACCACTTGACCCCTGGAAAGGTTTTATCCCTATTCGTGACCATGCCATTGTTTTCTATTCAGCACTGCGCTACTTTATCTGGCAATTGCACGGTCATGCAACACTGTACCCAAATAAAAGTTATATCATTTTTATTCCCTCAAAACGAGCTTTCTTTTGGTGGTTGTTGATCACCTCTGTTTTTTTTTATATATTTTGCAGCATAAATGAAAAAATGTCCAAAAATTCTGAAAAAAAAGCAACAATATTTGTTACTTTCTGCTATAAAACATATCCAATAAAAAGCATAGCCAATATGTATTGTGCTTCATGTCTTTGGTAAAAAAAAAAAATAGGCGGATATTGATTGGTTTGTGCAAAAGTTATAGTCTCTATAAACAATGGGATATATACTGGAACATTTTATTATACTAGTAATGGCGGCATTCAGTATATAGTGGGATATACTGAATTCAGGCTCCTGGGGAGACCAGATATACTGAATGCAGGCTCCTGGGGAGACCGGATATAGTGAATGCAGGCTCCTGGGGAGACCAGATATAGTGAATGCAGGCTCCTGGGGAGACCGGATATAGTGAATGCAGGCTCCTGGGGAGACCAGATATAGTGAATGCAGGCTCCTGGGGAGACCAGATATAGTGAATGCAGGCTCCTGGGGAGACCAGATATAGTGAATGCAGGCTCCTGGGAAGACCAGATATAGTGAATGTAGGCTCCTGGAGAGACCAGATATAGTGAATGCAGGCTCCTGGGGAGACCAGATATAGTGAATGCAGTGTGCTGGGGAGACCAGATATAGTGAACGCAGGGTAATGGGGAGACCAGATATAGTGAAAGCAGGCTCCTGGGGAGACCAGATATAGTGAACGCAGGGTAATGGGGAGACCAGATATAGTGAAAGCAGGCTCCTGGGGAGACCAGATATAGTGAATGCAGGCTCCTGGGGAGACCAGATATAGTGAATGCAGGGTCCTGGGGAGACCAGATATAGTGAATGCAGGCTCCTGGGGAGACCAGATATAGTGAATGCAGGCTCCTGGAGAGACCAGATATAGTGAATGCAGGCTCCTGGGGAGACCAGATATAGTGAACGCAGGCTCCTGGAGAGACCAGATATAGTGAATGCAGGCTCCTGGGGAGACCAGATATAGTGAATGCAGGGTCCTGGGGGGACCAGATATAGTGAATGCAGGCTCCTGGGGAGACCAGATATAGTGAACGCAGGGTAATAGGGAGACCAGATATAGTGAAAGCAGGCTCCTGGGGAGACCAGATACAGTGAAGGCAGGCTCCTGGGGAGACCATATATAGTGAATGCAGGCTCCTTGGGAGACTGGATATAGTGAATGCAGGCTCCTGGGGAGACAAGATATAGTGAATGCAGGCTCCTGGGGAGACAAGATATAGTGAATGCAGGCTCTTGGGGAGACCAGATATAGTGAATGCAGGCTCCTGGATTTAGTAACACTTTAAGTTGTAGTGACTGCATTCTCTAACACATAGGCATGCATACAGAGGAGACCCAACTGTGCATGTTTATGCCAAGAAAAACATCTTCGGATGGTCAGATTGAGTGATTATAAAAAAGTCTTTAACATAAAGCTGCTTATATTGTTTTGCGACCTTTATATCTTAAAATGGGAGCTTAATATAATCCGCAGCCAAAAGCACTGCATTGATGGCTTTAAAGAGAAATGGGAATTGACTGCAGGGCTGCGGTGCTGCAAGGCAAGATGGCGAATAACTGTAGCCTCGGAGAACTTCATCAACAGCAGCTATTTTAGAGAACGTGGTTGATTGTTTAGAGAATGTTGAGGGCTACGCACCTGTCATTGTGAAAGAACCACAAGCACAAGCATGCCCTGGGCTGCGGGGGCCTCTTTAAGCTTGCATGTAGCGTGTAAAGAGCTGTGGATTTTTTATGGTGATCTCATTTGCCAACTTGCCTTGATAGGAATGGATAGATCACAGAGCGGCGGTGGGGTGAGGGGCTACGCTATTATATTGCTTTTCCCTCCCTCCTTCGCTCTCTCTTTTGCATTCGCTGTAATGAATTTCGCCTGCAGTAAAAATGGCATTTTATCCTTCCTCCAACCATGCCCACAATGCCCTCTCCCTTCTCTCATTTGCTCTCCAGCTAATGTTTGTTGCGTGTCGAGCAATCACAACATGCCAGTCACGAAGGAGCGAGCACCGGCGTTCTGGCGGTTTTAATGCTAATTGTGAATATTTGCTGCTGACAAACACGAAGGACAGATGACTGACAGCTGCGCTCCCCGACAGGCGCTGGCAAACCTCGGAGAGGAGCAGGTGGAGATGTGCCGCCTGTTTATCAAACGCAATGTTCAAATCTCTACAGTGCCGCTGAATCATTTTGTGGGGTTGATGTTCTATTAAGCTCCAGCCAAACGGTTAGATAGCGGGAGCGCAGATACGGGGATTGTTTACCTGACAAAGGATTTGTAATGTGAAGCGTTCAGTTTTGTGATCGCCGCCCCCCCTCCCACCACTGCTGCGCTGCAAAGCAATTCCCAGCTCCGGTGCCACTGCCCCGCCTCCCTGTGAACTTCATCACACTGGTTACGCCCACTAGGAGCCTTCTAGCTTCTGTAAACCCCGCACTGCAAGCCTGATATAAATTTTCAGCTGGCATGTACCATATTAATGGGCTCCAAAAAAAAAAAAGTCACCAATGACTGTTTTATGAATTTGCCTGGAGGTTTCATTAAAGGATACCTAAGACAAGAGAATACTAGAGGCTGCCAGAGATCAGATATAGTGAATGCAGGCTCCTGGGGGGACCAAATATAGTGAATGCAGAGTCCTGGGGAGACCGGATATAGTGAATACAGGCTGCTGGGGGGACCAGATATAGTGAATGCAGGGTCCTGGGGAGACCAGATATAGTGAATGCAGGCTCCTGGGGGGACAGGATATAGTGAATGCAGGGTGCTGGGGAGACAAGATATAGTGAATGCAGGCTACTGAGGAGAGCAGATATAGTGAATGCAGTGTCCTGGCAGGACCAGATATAGTGAATTCTGGGTCCTGGGGGGACCAAATATAGTGAATGTCGGGTCCTGGGGGGACCAGATATAGTGAATGCCGCGTTCTGGGGGGACCAGATATAGTGAATGCAGGGTCATGGGTAGACCAGATATAGTGAATGCAGTGTCATGGGTAGACCAGATATAGTGAATGCAGGCTAATGAGGAGAGCAGATATAGTGAATGCAGGGTCATAGGGCGTCCAGATATAGTGAATGCAGGGTCATAGGGGGTCCAGATATAGTGAATGCAGGGTCATGGGTAGACCAGATATAGTGAATGCAGGCTACTGAGGAGAGCAGATATAGTGAATGCAGTGTCCTGGGGAGACCAGATATAGTGAATGCAGTGTCCTGGGGAGACCAGATATAGTGAATTCAGTGTCCTGGGGAGACCAGATCTAGTGAATGCAGGATCATAGAGAGACCAGATATAGTGAATGCAGGGTCCTGGGGGGACCAGATATAGTGAATGCAGGGTCCTGGGGGGGGGGGCAGATATAGTGAGTACAGGGTCATGGGGAGACCATATATAGTGAATGCAGAGTCCTGGGGGGACCAGATATAGTGAATGCAGGGTCATGAGGAGACCAGATATCATGAATGCAGGGTCCTGGGGGGACTAGATATAGTGAATGCAGGTTCATGGGGAGACCAGATATACTGAATGCAGGTTCCTGGGGGGACCAGATATAGTGAATGCAGGCTCCTGGGTTTAGTAACACTTTAAGCTGTATTGATTCTAACACTCTCTAACACATAGGCATGCATACAGAAGAGACCCAACTGTGCATGTTTGTGCCAAAAAAAACATCCTCGGGTGGTCAGATTGAGTGATTATGAAAAAGTCTTTAGCACAAAGCTGCTTATATTGTTTTGCGACTTTTATATCTTAAAATGGGAGTAAGTGTGAACAGGCCAGTTTACACAAGCTTTAGCCTTCTATAGAGAAATCTGCAGTGGATTACTCTTCAGGGTGCGTTTGCTAGGTGGTAAGAAGGTGTTATGGCGCCTCCTTACTGCTTCTTTTTTAACCCCTAAAAACCCACACCACCCATTGCAGTGCGGCCCCAATCAGGTAAATGTGCCATGCTTAGTGGGTAGCTACAGGGGGGATCTTTTTTGATGTAAAGCATTGCAGCTGCAGAATGCCTCCACCCCATCCACTGCCTTTGTAGCTTAAGAAAGAAGGGGGTGGGGGGGGGAGGTAAAAAATGGTAAACCAGTTGAAGGTATTTTCATTTGATCGATCGTGTGATTTGATTATATTAATCAGGAGAAAAAAAAACAAAAAAAATGCAAAAGACGATAGCAATATCGCAATCATTTTGTACTTACTGATATAAACTGGGGGTTCTGGGCGGCCTTCCCTACGACAATTGTTTTAAATACAAGCCATTGTGTAAAGTGCGGGACAATTACAATCTAAGCAATATCAAATCTCAAGTGACGGCCAACGACCGACTCCCCAAAAGCAAATGACTGAAGAATAGAACTGACTGCCGTTCTTTTACATATATTTTGTCCATAGCTAGAACAGAGACATTGTCCGTCAGTGGAATGAAATAAGCCCCACCGTCCGCCACTAACCGGAGAACAAGTCCTTTTTTTACGCTCTCCAAGCTGCGCTACCAGTGTGTAAGAGCCATAAAGCGATCGTAAAGAAAATATCCTGCGGATAAAAGGATTCTTCATCAGCCTGCGGGTGGGCGGCAGAATCTGTGAATGAAAAATTTACAGCGCCTTCCGACTTGCAGAGATTGGTAGTAATGTTTACATTTTTCATATGCTGCCAAAGATAATTCATGGAACACAAGCGAGGGTGACAGCCGCCCTAGGAAAGCAGGCGCACTTACTCATAGCTGCATTCGTTGGCAGGGAAATCGGCAAAGATATCTCTCTAGTCTCTACGATGGCTTGTTTTGTTCTAAGTGCTAAGGTGGGAAGGTGCCGCACTGACTGTATAGCATTGCTATATAACATGGCAGCACCCTGGACAATTGGCAGCACTCTGGTCATTTAGCAGTACTCTGATCACATGGCAGCATTCCAGTCACATGACAATACTCTGGTAATTTAAACAGCATCAATCTGGTCACTTGGTAGCACTCTGGTCATTTAGCGAAACTCTGGGCACTTGACAGCACTGTGGGCACTTGGCAGCACTCTGGTCACTTGCCAGCACTCTGGTCATTTAGCAGCACTCTGGTCACTTGCCAGCACTCTGGTCATTTAGCAAAATTCTGGGCACTTGGCAGCACTCTGGTTATTTGCTAGCACTCTGGTCACTTGGCAGCTCTCTGGTCACATGGCAGCACTCTGGTTATTTGCCAGCACTCTGGTCACTTGGCAGCTCTCTGGTCATTTAGCAAAACTCTGGGTACTTGGTAGCACTCTGGTCATTTAGCAAAATTCTGGGCACTTGGCAGCACTCTGGTCATTTTCCAGCACTCTGGTCACTTGCCAGCACTCTGGTCAGTTAGCAAAACTCTGGGTACTTGGTAGCACTCTGGTCATTTAGCAAAATTCTGGGCACTTGGCAGCACTCTGGTCATTTGCCAGCACTCTGGTCACTTGGCAGCTCTCTGGTTACTTGGCAGCTCTCTGGTCACTTGGCAGCACTCTGGTCACATGGCCGCACTCTGAACAATTGGCAGCACTCTGAACAATTGGCAGCACTCTGGTCACATGGCAGCACTCTGGACAATTGGCAGCACTCTGGTCACATGGCAGCACTCTGGACAATTGGCAGCACTCTGGTCACATGGCAGCACTCTGGACAATTGGCAGCACTCTGGTCACATGGCATCACTCTGGACAATTGGCAGCACTCTGGTCATTTAGCAACACTCCAGACACATGGCAGCACTCTGATCACATGGCAACATTCTGGTCACATGACAGCACTCTGATTATTTAGCATCAATCTGGTCACTTGGTAGCACTCTGGACAATTGGCAGCACTCTGGTCATTTAGCAACATTCTGGTCACTTGGCAGCACTCTGGTCACATGGCAGCACACTGATTATTTAGCAGCACTCTGCTCATTTATCTGGTCACTTGGTAGCACTCTGGACAATTAACAGAACTCTGGTCATTTACTGGCACTCTGGACAGTTGACAGCATTCTAGGTGTTTAACAGCATTCTGGTCATGTGGCAGCACCCTGGTAATATTGGGCATTCTGGGGAAATGCTATACTTCTATTATGATCGTTTGATTTGCTAACATGACACTGTCCTTAGTTGTCTGACATCCTGGTGGCACTTCCGTATCAATAGCTGGTGCTGCACTGGTCACCTGACAAAGTCAGGGGTAACATGGCACTGATTCTGAAGGTTCTGATTCTAACGCTAGTTGGGGATATTCTGCCTGCCAGCCAATAAGCTTATTCCTGAAGCCAATCAATTTCCTACAGAAACGAGTGTGGTTACCAAGGCACAAACAAAAAAAATGCTACTCAGGATCAAGACTTCTACACCATCACATATTGGCTTGTGCCATCTTAACACTTCCACCATCTTTTTAATCGGAGCCCTGAAGAAGGGGGAGTTTGACTCCTGAAACTCGTCGCCTGTTTTGTGCTTTTATTGCTATAAACCAATTTATATCATTAAAGTATTTTAGACCCTCGGCACTCTTATTAGACTGTACACACCGAGGCGGAATATGGCTACCACAGTAGCCCGAGGGCATATGCAAAACACTCATTGCCATATATTTAGTAGTCATTCCTATGGGGACTCATGTCTCTTTGATGACACACTGGGAGAAGGAGCTAATTAAAGATAGTGCTGGTTAAAAATGACTCCGCTGCTTGCAAACAGTTACATCATCAGAGGTGTTTTAAGAACTGGTATGATTAAGCTCTTTCGCTGGCATTACTCAAATAACTCCTTTGTTCCTCTTTCATCAAGAAGAGCTGTCACTGGTGCCAGCTCTAAACTTTTACATACAAAAAGAGAAGGAGGGCGCACCGACCTTGTGCATTACCAAAGATAACGTTTATTTATAAAATATAACAAGAATTATACTCACAAATGAGCTTTAAAACAAGGCTTATCGATGCTCCAGCAATTACGGGCAGTATCTCTAGACGCCCTCAACCTGCACCAGATATTAGGAGGCACCAGAAGGCATCACAAACGGCTTACGCGTTACGAGGGAGAACCCTCTTCATCAGAGCCACAGCTCTAAACTTTTACCAATCTCCCCATAGAGAATCTATATTGGGAATTCACTAAAAGCAATGTAAATAATACTCTATTGCTATTTACTAAAAAGCTATATAGAATGAGCTTTAGGCAGGCGAGTCCTAAGGCACATCACAAGTCTTCTCCTTCAAAGGGTCTCCTAACTGTTTAGCCTTAGTTACCCCACAGGGTTTTGCCTTGACTTTGAAGAGCCCCCAAACAGTACATATGTGTGCAGTCTTTCTGGGTGTCACCTGCATCCCAAAACTCCCATGCCATCCTCATTGGCAGCACAGCAGGTCCAACCCTCTTGTACACACTATGCCAAATCGATAGATCCCTGTTTACACAGGCAGCGTGCCAGGGGCCAATTAAGGGCCCATTCACATCTATACTGTGTTGCATCTGCCCATTCATTGTCTATGGCAGTGATGGCGAACCTTGGCACCCCAGATGTTTTGGAACTACATTTGCCATGATGCTCTGGCACTCTGCAGTGTAGTTGAGCATCATGAGAAATGTAGTTCCAAAACATCTGGGCTGTCAAGCTTCGCCATCACTGGCCTATGGGCTTTCAATGAGGATCCACACACACCCAAGAACGACCCATTTTTGGCAAATGCAATGCACCGGGGGGGGGGGGGGGGGGGGCGTTAAAAATGAATGGGATACCCCCTCCCTTAAAATGCAAACGCAATACAAGCTAAGAGGCTCCCAGCTCTGGAGTCCAACAAGCAGCGAATATCTGGACCAGTGTCCTCACTAGATGCTTCATCTTCCTTTTTTTCAATAGACACGTGCGATTCCTTTCGTTATGAATTCCAATTCGGATGGAGTTTTCGGAGAACCTGAATCTCCGGATCACAAGAGTAAGGAGTTTCAAGAATCCGAAAAATGTTATTTGAATGAAACAACAAATTAATTTGTATTCATTTGTTTCATTCGGATGACTTGATGTGATAGTTTGGGCCTTTTGGTAACGCTTGAAGCATTCGAAATAACGTAACAACATAACGAATGATCTGAGTTAATTCAAATCCATTTTGTTTTTATGTTGTGTTAACATTTTTCATCATTATAAAAAAAACGCACTACATATGAAACGGAAACATATTGCAAAAAAATAAAAATAAAGTAAGGCATAAGTGAAATAAGATGATGATTAATACTTAGCCCTTGTACACACGGTCGGAGAATCCGTCGGAATGTGTCCTATCGGACCGTGTCGTCGGATAATCCGACTGTGTGTGGTATGCATCAGACTGATTCCGTCGGAATATCCGTCGGACCCAATTTTCCAACTTGTTGGAAATATTTTCCAACCAACTAGGCCGATTGGACATACTCCGATCATGTGTAGAGAATTTTGATTGGACCAAGTGCCACGCATGCGCAGATCAAATTCCTACATCAAAGCTTTTGGCTACTAGCCTGAATGTAGTCCCATCATAACGAAATTATGTCATCACGTTCTGAAAGATCGGATTTTTCGCCCAATTTGTCCGATCGTGTGTATGCAACAGTTTCGGACAAGATCCGACGGACAAAATCCGACGGGAAAAATCCGACGGATTTGGTTGTGGAAATCTCCGACCGTGTGTACAGGGGCTTACTGTGTTTGGGTTGGATGGAGGTGGATCCATCAGAATCTCTGAATGGATCCAAATCTAACAAATGAATCCAAAATGTATTTTTGTTTAATTCATTGTGTTATGATTTGGAGATTCTGACGGACCCACCCCCATCCAACCCAAACAGGGCATAAGTAATCTCCCGAAAAAACATATCATCACCTTTAAAACGAATATAGGCAATCTTCCGAAATAGGTTTCCGAAATACGAATCTATTCAGAAAAACGAATATACGAAACAAATCCAAATATACGGAACAAATCTGAATATACAAAAGGAATTCGAATATACTAAATGAATACGAATATACGGTACGAAATGAATCCAAATATATGAAACGAATCTGAATATACAATACGCATCTAAATTCAAGAAATAAATCCGAATATACAATACGAATCCTAATATAAGAAACAAATCCATATATATGAAACAAATCTGAATATACATAACTAATCCTAATATAAAAAACAAATCCAAATATATGAAACAAATTCGATTATATGAAACAAAACTTAATATGCAAAACAAGTCTAAATATACAAAAAAAAATTAGATTATACGAAACAAATCTTAATATACAAAACAAATCCAAATATACAAAACAAATTTGTATATACGTAACAAATCCTAATATATAAAACCAATCCAAATATATACAAAACAAATTGGATTATACGAAACAAATCTTAATATACAAAACAAATCCAAATACACGAAAAAAATTATAATATACAAAAGGAATTTGAATATACTAAATGAATGCAAATATACGGTACGAAATGAATCCATATATATGAAACAAATCCAAATATATGTAACTAATCCTAATATACAAAACAAATCCAAATATATGTAACTAATCCTAATATACAAAACAAATCCAAATATACTTAACTAATCTTAATATACAAAACAAATCTAAATATACAAAACAAATTTGAATATAAGTAACAAATCCTAATATACAGAACAAATCCAAATATATGAAACAAATTAGATTATACAAAACGAATCTTAATATACAAAACAAATCAAACTATACAAAACGAATTTGAATACACGTAACGCATCCTAATATACAAAACAAATCCAAATATATAAAAGGAATTTGAATATAAGTAACAAATCCAAATATACAAAACAAATCTGAATATACAAAACGGATCTTAATATACAAAACAAATCCAAATATATGTAACGAATCCGAATATACAAAAGGAATTCGAATATACTAAATAAATCCAAATATATAAAAATGAATCCGAATATAAGAAACAAATCCGAATATACAATACAAATCCAAATATAAGAAACAAATCCATATATATGACACAAATCTCAATATATGTAACCAATCCTAATATACAAAACAAATCCAAATATATGAAACAAATTTGATTATACGAAATAAATCTTAATATACAAAACAAATCCGAATATACATAACGAATCCTAATATACAAAACAAATCCAAATATACGAAACAAATTAGATTGTACGAAACAAATTTGATTATACAAAACAAATCTTAATATACCAAACAAATCTAAATATACAAAACAAATTTGAATATGCGTAAAGAAACCTAATATACAAAAAAAACAAATATACAAAACAAATCCAAATATACGTAATGAATCCGAATATACGAAACAAATCCAATTATACTTAACAAATTTTAATATATAAAACTTTTTTACATAAGGTATATGACGAAATGAAACGATTAACTTAATGAATGAATCCGAAAAAAAAAAGGTAACAGATTTTTCCGTCGGGCACATCTGTAATTCCCAATGCAGGACAGATATAAAAACATGAATTTATGAAGTTCTGTATTCATTAATACGTATTAAATTTGTTTTTTAAACACCAGCTGTGTAAGTACCTGAGTTTGACCTGGTATCAGCCTCAGTGCCGATTCAGCTGACTTTAGACAAGGAGAGAACAAAAAGCACAAGGAGCCAATCAGTTGTACTTAGTGCCAACAAGGAGCATGCTGATAGGAGGAGAGAGCAGAGTGACAGAGAGATGATCTCATTGGTCTGCTGCTTCTCCTTTCACTGTCCAGTCACAGGCTTGGGGGGAGGGACAAGACCTGGAAGTGTTACCTAACTGAAGCAGAGAAAAAAAAATCAGGTTTGTTGCCCTGCCACACAGGTTTGTGCTGCGTAAATCTCAGGACTGGATGGACAGGAATTTGCAGACTGTAAAAACAGCTCCCATATATGCGTTTCATTTGTGTGTTGAGCTGTTTGCCTGGAGTTCAGCTTTAATAAACGCACGATAATGCAGCATTTGTGTGACGCTAACGGACTTCGATAAGTGGACATAGTAATAATATACACATTAATGTCAGTCTTTATGGAATCCCAACTACAAATCGGAGTTGTCCACTCCAAATTCACGCGGAATCTCAGGCAATATAAGGCTCTACACTGTATACCCCCTGAGCCGAGAGCAGCATCAATGCATCACCATTTGTACCGCAGCTAAGCCGCGCGAGGGCTCTTTATTAATCATCACTGTGCTGAAATAGATTCTCTCAGTCACTCTGCCTGTGCATACATCCAACCCACTCCCAGAATATATTTTCCACACTTGCTTGTTCTATTATTATTCTGCAGCCAGCGAAAAACCGAGAAAGAGTGAAAAAAAAATGGATGCAGGGAGGCGTGAAAGAGCCAATGGGAAGGGGGTTGCATTACAATCTAGCGCAATGTAATAATAAATGATGGCATCATATATGCCTGCCCACTTCCTGGATGATATTTGTGGCTGGCGGACAAATTGAGAGAAAGATGCATTGTTAGCAGGCAGGGAGGGGGGGATATAAAGCAGTTTTTTTTTTCATCTCCATTTCAGCGTTATTGAAAAACTGGCCTTTTACAGGATTTCCGCTCCAGCCGATTCCGAGAAGTGGACAAGGAGCCGCGTTTAATGGGGGGATAAATAGGAGAACTCTGTTTTAAAGGACGCTGATTTTTCAGGTTGGGTTCAAAGGATGTAGTTATTACTGATAATTGAAAACGCTATACGGAAGAGGGGGAAATACACCTAGAAGAACGGGAAATACACCTAGAAGAGGGTGGAATACACCTGGAAGGGGGGAAATACACCTAGAAGAGGGGGAAATACACCTAGAAGAACGGGAAATACACCTAGAAGAGGGTGGAATACACCTGGAAGGGGGGAAATACACCTAGAAGAGGGTGGAATACACCTAGAAGAGGGTGGAATGCACCTGGAAGAGGGGGAAGTACACCTAGAAGAGGGTGGAATACACCTAGAAGAGGGTGGAATGCACCTGGAAGAGGGGGAAGTACACCTAGAAGAGGGGGAAATACACCTAGAAGAGGGTGGAATACACCTGGAAGAGGGGGAAGTACACCTAGAAGAGGGGGAAATACACCTAGAAGAGGGTGGAATACACCTGGAAGAGGGGGGAATACACCTAGAAGAGGGGTAAATGCACCAAGAAGAGGGGGGAATACACCTGGAAGAGATGGAAATACACCTAGAAGAGGGGAGATACACCTGGAAGAGGGTGGAATACACTTGGAAGAGGGGGGAATACACCTGGAAGAGGGGGAAATACACCTAGAAGAGGGGGAAATACACCAAGAAGAGGGGGAAATACACCAAGAAGAGGGGGGAATACACCTGGAAGAGGGGGGAATACACCTGGAAGAGGGGGAAATACACCTAGAAGAGGGGGAAATACACCAAGAAGAGGGGGAAATACACCTAGAAGAGGGGAGAGATACACCTGGAAGAGGGGTAAATACACCTGGAAGAAGGGTAAATACACCAAGAAGAGGGGGGAATACACCTAGAAGAGGGGAGAGATACACCTGGAAGAGGGGTAAATACACCAAGAAGAGGGGGGAATACACCTGGAAGAGGGGGAAATACATATAGAAGAGGGGGAAATATGCCTATAAGGGGGGTTAATACACCTAAATTGGAACTTGGGCTACATCAAAATGTGATAATAATTAAACTACATATAAAAATTCCAGAGCTGGAGGAGACAGGTAAAGTCCTGCTCATGGGCACAGTGATTTTCCTGTGCACAGCTGGCTCCCTTTCCTGTTTTCTAAATAGAAAACATTGCCAAAAAGTGGCTTGAGAGGTCAGACTTAAAGTATATCTAAAAATCAAAACTTTTTTTTTTTCATTCCACCATGAAGAAAACAATAGAAATGGAGCTATACCCTTCTTGATTGGTTAATTTTCAGGGGAAGCTTGATTACCACTGCTCCACTGCACCACCAACTGATCCAACCAATAGAGGTGACACTGGACCACCATCTGATCCAACCAATAGAGGTCACACTGGACCACCATCTGATCCAACCAATAGAGGTCACACTGGACCACCAAATGATCCAGCCAACAGAGGTGACACTGGACCAATAGAGGTGACATTGGACCACCATCTGATCCAACCAATAGAGGTCACACTGGACCACCAAATGATCCAGCCAACAGAGGTGACACTGGACCAATAGAGGTGACATTGGACCACCATCTGATCCAACCAGTAGAGGTCACACTGGACCACCATCCGATCCAACCAACAGAGATCACGCTGGACCACCATCCGATCCAGCATGTCTGTTTTTCATTTGTCTTCTGTGTCCCATTGGGGATTTCCCTTCACTTCCTGTCTTGCAGACACAACAGGAAGTAAAAAGAAATCTCTCAAAAGGTGAAGGAAATCTCCTCTTATGCCCCGTACACACGAGCGGACTTTTCAACATCCAAAGTCCGAAGGACCGAGTCCGTCAGACTATCCGATCGTGTGTGGGCTGCAACGGACTTTTGATTCGCCAAAGTCTGACGGACTTTAGAAATGAAGCATGCTTCAAATTTTCCCGACGGAACTCCGCCGGACCCGGTCCCCTTCGAAAACTCCGCTCGTGTGTATGCTACTCCGACGGACTAAAACCGACGCTAGGGCAGCTATTGGCTACTGGCTATGAACTTCCTTATTCGAGTCCAGTCGTACGTCATTACGTTCGAATCCGTCGGAGTTTAGTGTGATTGTGTGTGGCCAAGTCCGTTCGGCCGAAAAGTCTGTCAGAACTCCGTCGGAATTCCAGCAGAACTCCGACGGAACTCCTTTGGAAGTCTGTCGGACTTAAGTCCGCTCGTGTGTACGGGGCATAAGTTGTCACTGGAACAAGTGTCCTCATTGGAAGATTTTCCCCTCTTTTGCTGTTCTGTTGACAACTCAAAGTATTGGATTCCCTTTCGCTTGTGACTGTGGCCACCAGAACAAATAGAGTGGATGACACAGACAGCAATAACAACCTGACAGGGGTTCTAACTTCTCACCTCTCTATCCAAAACTACGTGAAAAGTTCTGTCTTTATATACACTTTAATGCAAACATGCCAAGACAATATGGAAGCTGACATTGCAAGAGAAGTGCAGATGAGCAGAGTAGACATGGACCTGTAATCCACCTGCTCTGTTTTGATCCTGCTGATCAAATCGGAGTATGCCTCAAGTGAAAGGGCTCTTGCATTGGAGGTCAGTGTAGAAGTGACCATTTATGTTGGTGGTCAGTGTAGAAGGGACCCTTTATGTTGGTGTTCAGTTAAGAAGTGACCTCTTAGGTTGGTGGTCAGTGTAGAAGTGACCCTTTATGTTGGTGGTAAGAGTAGAAGTGACCCCTTACATTGGTGGTCAGTGAAGAAGTGACCCCTTACGTTGGTGGTCTTGGTAAATGTGACCCCTTATATTGGTGATAAGTGTAGGAAGGAGATCAATCTGCCATTGCTCTCATTAGGAACCCCAGGGTTCCCTGGAACTCTGGTTTAGAAAAGCTAATGTAATCTGAGAACTTTGGCGCACAGCGTAGCCAATCCGACATTACGTAGAGGAACTGGGTCACCTTCAGGTATGCTCAGGGCCTGTACATGTCCCTCGCTCTCCATCTCTGGGAAATACAGTGACATGAGAAGTATGTTATCCGCAGAGTGAGGGGGGAGGAGGTGGGGACAGGATGAGAAACAAAAGCTTCAGCAGCAGGTTGGGAACTGAAAATCGAGCAGGTGGGTCAAGTGGTTCTTATCTGCTGTCACTCTACGCCTCGGTAACCAGGGAATAGGAAGCAGACGTTAACCATCCATCTGTCCTCGGTTGACAAAGTGAAGGTGGCAAGAAGAGAGTTCATACTACTGGGAGGATAAAGATACTCCCTTGGATGTTGTTAGAGGCCCCTCTTGGTTGTTGGTGCCACACCTCTTCTACCGACATTGCTCCCATCTCCCGGAGGCATTGCCTGCCCATCTGTCACACTGAACGTAGGAGAAGTAGAAGAAAGAATGTCTTTATACCACATGGCTCAGATGTAAAAGTACTCAAAGATGGTAGAATTCTCATTTCAGTCTCATTAACAATATATCAACCAATTTGTTACATCTTACAAGTCCACCAGAAGTCTAGGTTGTGTGTTGTGTGTTGCCAACCACTATACTTTTTGGGTTGCTTCACCCAAGAATTTCATCCAGAGGTGTCAGGGCCTGAGATACCCTTTGCTTATTCTCTTAAACAGTATGTCAAGCCAAGAACTTTTTTCTTAGTTTTAGATATGGTGGAAAAGTATTAGAACCCCATTTGAGTTTTTACTGCTTTCTGGTGTCCCATTATAGAGATTCCCCTCAGTTTCTATATGGCTGACAACGGTTTCACCAGACAGGAAGTGAGGGGAAATCTTCAAGAGGGACATGGGCATAAATAAAGATCTGACAGGGTTTCTAGACTTCTATTCTAGTTTTGGTTTGTGTAACTGTCACTTCCTGTCTGGTAATAGGCTGTCAGCAGGACCGGAAGTGATGGGAAATCTCTCTAACAAAGCCTTGGATAGCAGTAGAAATCTCACAGTGGTTCTACCTTTCCTGGAACTAAGATAAAAGTTTGGGTTGGATTTAAGGTAACCCTGTCCCTTTATGAAGCACATGTATCTCCAGTCAAAATTTTATTCGTTATAGATAGAATGAAGCAGGGGTAGAACCTCTGTTAGGTTTTATTTCCTCTCACTGGTGAGTTTGGTGTCATTGTCATAGGAAGTAAAAGGAAATCTCCAAGAAAGATACGATCAGCATTAAAAGGAGGTCCTCAGTAAAGTATGGAGTCACACTTTAATTTCTCCCACCCATTCAACACTTTCGTACCTGATTCCAGCCCGCAGAACTGGTTGAAATTTATCGAAATCCTAGTGTAACCTAATTGATCATTGCTAGATTTGATCAGAATACTGAAATAATCATTTAGTCAAATGGGAGGAAGTATGGCATTAATATTGCTGACTTACCCTTCCGACTAGAACCCCATATGTCATGCTGATCCAAAGGCTTACTTTTTCCATTTCTGAACTTGAACAAGCATACAGAGTACGGTTGCCACCTTTTTGACATTCACTCGGACAGTCCAGGTTTTGAATCATGTGTCCGGGTTTCAGTCCACCTGAAACCCGGACACAATATTCAGACAGGAATGGGATTTGGAACAGGGCCTGATAGGAGGATGAGGGGGAACTATGTGCACCACATTACTATTCTTTCTGAAGTGCCCATAGGTGTCCCAGGTCTGTTCCAATCCTATAGTGTATACTAGAAAAAAATCATCCTTACTCCTATACATAAAACTCGTAGTTACAGTGTCCCATAGTTCAGATTTTGGCTTGAAGAAAAAGTTGCAACCCTAATACAGTCCTGAGTTTCCTCAGACTTTACTGGTCTACACACTTGTTCCAGGTGAGGAACTCATAAAATACTAAAGCCGATGACATCCAGGCAAGTAGCATTTTTAAAGGTAGTCCACCAGTGCCAAGCCTGCAAATGTTTCACAATACAGAGAAATACAAAATTAAAACTAAACTTAGATTGTATAAATCATTACATCTGCATTCTCCTTTGTATATTTTGCTACACATACAACCTACAAATCTTCGACCCCGTGTTTTTAGCATCATTACCTCGTGGGTGGTAAGAACAATTTTGGCTGCTCAGCGCGAGAAGATTGTTCCAAGTGTGGATATCGGAAGTCTAAACTTACAAATGCTTGAAATTAGTCTTAAGGTGGACCTTATAGGCCTCGTTTACATGGGTGTACTATAGCATACAAGGGCCCTATTTGCCCGCACAGGTTTCCCCCCGTGAATCCTCATGCAGATAGTCCCTTTCAAGTCAATTGGGACACAGTGGCTGCATGGACAGCCATTGCTCCCAATACGACGGCGATGTCGGTGCACAACCCCAAATGCAGACACTTTGGGATTGATTTACTAAAACTGGAGAGTGCAAAATATCGTGCTGCTGTACATAGGAACCAATCAGCTTCCAGGTTTTATTGTCAAAGCTTAATTGAACAAGATTAAGTTTGATGCTGATTGGTTACCATGCACAGCTGGACCAGAGTTTGCACTCTCCAGTTGTAGTAAATAAACCTCTATGCGTTCGGGATCATGCCCCCACGTGGCTGCCAAATTGGGGGAAGCGGCTGTGCCCATGCAACCACTGCATCCCAAAATAAATGAATGGGACTGCCTGCATGGGCCTGCATGGAATGTCTTTGCATCCCCATGCAGGCAAACACAGCCCTCGCACGGGCATACACTATGACGTGTCTATGTGAACAAGGCCAAAGTCACCTTACTAGTTTGCATGAATATATTTCTGATACGTCACTATATTCAGATGGTGTAATCAGTCTGCTGCAGGTAGGAGGAAGCATTTCTCCTTTCCCCCAGTGATCCATTAGACCCATGATGGCAAACTTTGGCCCCTCAGATGTTTTGGAACTACATTTCCCATGATGCTCAACTACACTGCAGAGTGCCTGAGCATCCTGGGAAATGTAGTTCCAAAACATCTGGGGTGCCCAAGGTTCACCATCACTGCATTAGACTGTACATTGATTGTATCATGGTGGGAAGTCACAAGGTTAGCGCACCTCATATCGCAACCGCTGTGTGTTTTGTCATGATATAACATGTCGCGAGGCACACGTAGGTCATAGGGAGCCCATATTCCATCTGCTTAGGGATTAATCGATAATCCATCAATCACTGGTGGCTTTAGCCATGCCATTGAGTTACATTAACACCCATCTACAGAATCAGAATTGTAAAGGATCTCAAGAAGAACTGTGACTTGTACGAGGATAGTCAAATGTCTTCTGATCATTAATGATATAAGGTGTGTTTCTTTTCTTTATATAGTGCTATCCACATGCATGCAGTGAAAAGATCACCACCAACAGCATCACATTTCCAGTTCGCTGTTTAGTTATTGCAACCAGCACCAGTTTTTTGAGACGCTTCCTAAAAAAAAAAAAGACATTTTTCTTGCACCGTGCCGCTGATAATATCCTGGATAGATCAGCTAATTCTTTAGCACAAATACCTGCGTAAACATGGGCTAAATGTCGCTAGCCTCCGTTGCCGGTCTCCATCTTGTTTCCTTTTTTTTTTTTTTCCCTCATTACTTTGCCTGTGATTTAGCATCTGAACCCTTTCACATTTAGCAATAACCAAATGCAAGCTGTGTACTTTAATCTTCCAAACACAGGCGCACCGCTGTGAAAATCATACACACGCGGCTCCCCCTGCATCGCGTGCCCCCATCCTTTTCCATTTATATGCAAATGCCGACCTTTCACCCCAGCTGGCTATGCACAAGAATATTCCTAAAAATGCAAATAAAAGCGTGCAGTCATTTTCACACTGCTGGAAGGTTTTATTCCCTAGTGTGCGAGTGAGAGGCCGGGCGTAGTGGCCGGAGTAATTATATTCTGTGTATCGAGCTGGGGGTTTTACAACAGCTGAGGAACTGCAAGTTCCAGCATGACAAGCCAGTTTTCACTCCGACATGGAAAAAAAATGAAAGGGATAATCTGATTGGTTGATTGGCGTCAAGGGCGCTTTCAGTAATGGGGACCTGTGTGTTGCCCATACCAACCAGAATCCACTTCAAGATCTTACAAGCAGTCATTTTCACTTTGCTAGAAGATTTTATTCCCACAGAGAGAGAAAGCGAGACCTGGTGTAGTGGCCGAAGTAATTACATGCTATTTATCTAGCTGAGTATCTACAATGGTCACTGAGGAAAAACAAGTACCGTCATGACATGCCAGCTAGACTGCTTTGGAAACATCAATAATCGGATTCATTGATTGGCGTTAAGGGTGCTTCCAGTCTTGAGACACTGTGTGTTGTCCTACCAACCACCAGGCCTTACTCCAATAAAGAGTTCTTATTCCTAAATGCAGTGTCCCATGGCAACCAGCATCAGCCTCAAGGCCTTACTCTTGTATGGAGTTCTTTAGATGCAGCGCCCAATAGCATGCAGAATCCTTCTCAAGGCCTTAGGGCCGGTTCACACAGGGGGCGACACGAGGCGACACGACTTGCCGTGCCGCGATCTGACAAGTCGCCCCCGTTCTGTACAATGGAACCGTTCTGAGAGGAGCGACTCGAGTCGCTCCGACTCAGAAAAAAGGTTCCTGTACTACTTTTGGGCGACCTCGGGGCGACTTGCATTGACTTCTATACAGAAGTCATTTGCAAGTCGCCGCTGAGGTCGCGGCAGGTCGCGGCGAGGCAAGTCGGTGTTGCCTCGCATCGCCCCCTGTGTGAACCGGCCCTTACTCCTATAAAAACCTCTTAGATAAAGTGTCACATAGCAACCATAATCCTTCTCAAAGCCTTACTCCTATAAAAAGTTCTTAGATGCAGTGACCCATAGCAACCAGAATCCTTCTCAAGGGCTTCCTCTCGTAAAGAGTTCTTAGATGCAGTGCCTCATAGCAACCAGAATCCCCCCTCAAGGCCTTACTCTTATAAAAAGTTCTTAGATGCAGTGACCCATAGCAACCAGAATCCTTCTCAAGGCCTTCCTCTCGTAAAGAGTTCTTACAGTGCTTCATAGCAACCAGAATCCCGCCTCAAGCAGGGGCGGACTGACCATTCGGGGACTCGGGCACTGCCCGAGGGCCCCGTGCCACTAAGGGGCCCCATCAGGGTTGCCAGCCTCAATAAAACCAGGGACAGTATGTAAAAATCTGTGTTTTTAAAAAATCCCAAGCCTCTCCAGTACCTTTTCAGTGTGTTTGTGTATTCTGTGTGTGTATAGTGTGTGTATACTGTATGTGTGTGTGTGTGTGTGTGTGTGTGTGTGTGTGTGTGTGTGTGTGTGTATACTATGTGGCCCCATAATCTATTGCATGGGGGCCCCATAATCTCCTATTGCCCAGGGGCCCCATAATCTTCTCCTATTTCCCGGGGGCCCCATAATCTCCTATTGCCCGGGGGCCCCATGAGTTGTCAGTCCACCCTTGCCCTCAAGGCCTTACTCCTATAAAAAGTTCTTAGATGCAGTGTCACCTAGCAATCTGAATCCCCTAAGGCCTTCCTCCCTTAAATAGTTCTTAGATGCAGTGTCCTATAGGTACCAGAATCCTTCTCAAGCTCTTACTCCTATAAAAACCTCTTAGATACATTGTCCCATAGCACCCAGAATCCCCCTCAAGGCCTTAATCCTATCAAAAACCTCTTAGATACATTGTCCCATAGCACCCAGAATCCCCCTCAAGGCCTTAATCCTATCAAAAACCTCTTAGATACATTGTCCCATAGCACCCAGAATCCCCCTCAAGGCCTTAATCCTATCAAAAACCTCTTAGATACATTGTCCCATAGCAACCAGAATCTCCCTCAAGGCTTTACTCCTATAAAAAAAGTTCTTAGATGCAGTGACCCATAGCAACCAGAATCCTTTTCAAGGCCTTCCTCTTGGAAGAGTTCTTAGATGCAGTTCCTCATAGCAACCAGAATCCTTCTCAAGGTCTTACCCAGTTAAAAAAAATTTTTTTTAGATGTAGTGCCCCGTGGCAACCAAAATATCCCCTAAGGCCTTACTCTTGTGAAGAGTTCTTAGATGCAGTGCCCCATAGCAACCAGAATTCTCAAGGCCTTATTCCTATAAAAAAAATACCTCTTCGTTACAGTGTCCCATAGCAACCAGAATCCCCCTCAAGGTCTTCCTCCCGTAAAGAGTTTTTAGATACCGTGCCCCATAGAAACCAGGATCCCGTTCAAGGCCTTACTTAGCAAATTATTCTTATTCTTAGATGCGGCTCCTCATGGCAACCAGACAGAATCAAACCCTTTTCAGACCAGGACAGTTCAGGTTCTGATTGATTGCTGCAGGCTATGGACATGTAATTAGCACCTGAAAACTCAAAATAAAGCCAATGCGTTTTCCATCCGATACTAAAAAAATAACAAGTATACTGTGGTCAACACACAAGATATCTAGACTAAGAATGCCTGAAGAAGAACTCTTCTTGTTGACCAAATCACCCAATTCGATTTTCTCTTTCATAGTTTAAGTGGGAATGGTTCTTCTTGGTTGTTAGAGGAGGTAAGAAATAAAAACTGCTGTCCCTTTTAGACCCTTTTGAGGTCTGAAAATATTATAAAGTGAGGTCATCACTGACATCACACTCTGGGTGGCCATTTTGTTTGCATAGCCAACTTTCATCAGCATGAACTGCATGTAAACCTTTATAAGGATAAACTGGTCTCATGATGGGCACATGGGGTTCAAGGTGCCTCGGAAAGATCACAAAAATTTTGCCAGGATGCCACTTAATCAGTGAATGCCGAGCCAGCTCACAGAATGGACGCCGAGGCAACTTAAGTGCCAGCCACACCTTCTGACAGAATGGATCATAAAGCATTTCAGTGAGCAAAATGGCTACCTCAAATCTGTGGAGGTCTAAAAAAAAAACAAATAAAAGTCACAAACTGACTGGACATATTGTATATTCAGGCAGTCAGCACTAGCCATGCTAATGACACTAAACCTGTTCTTAGTTAGGTAACCGTATTTGCACGCTGTTATTGCCCTGCCCTTACGGGATAAGCCTCGCAAGTGTCCAATTAATTTGCAAGCTAATAAAATGATTTCCATAGCAAAACATTGCAAGTGACGACATATTGTCCCCCCCCACCCCCAACATTGCCAAAGCCGGAAGCAGAAATCCAGGCAGGAAATAAGAGACAGCTGTGCAATCCGGACAAGCTGATTATAAAATGTAATAGAAATTGAGGAAAATGAACGTCCGGCTACCCAATAAATACCGGCTTTTAAGTAAATGAAAGGCACGCGCCTTCAGAGTTAGTGTTTATACTGGTTCAGGGGACTCAGCTACCCGCCGGCTGGCATCCATCTGGTACACCATGCTTCCCCGCTAACTAAACCTCTGTGTTTGCTGGTATCATCTAAACAGCCCGGGAAATATACAATCCGGCACCTTCCCTGGTTTCGGCGTTCTACCCACATTAGATGACAGTCTTTTGCGGGTAGAATGGACAATCAACTTGTTCATCCAGGACAAATTGTGAAATTTTAGTTACAGCCGTACATCTGGAAAATGTATTTTTTTCCATAGTGCAGGGGATAGTTCGCCATGTCCAAACACCTAAATATACAATTGAAATGGGGAATGTGTTACCTACTAAAGGATTTCTATATCTGTCCATCCAGTCCTGAGATTTACAAAGCACAGCCAATTTCGGTAATCTGATATTTTTCTATTGCAGATAAGCAAGACAGTTAGGTCACCTCCCCCACCCCCAGCCTGTGATTGGACAGCGTGTGAGCAGCAGAATACTGATGAGCCATTTCTTTCTTCTCTTCTGTTGCTATTTTCCATGTCAAAATATTTGCATTCAGCACTTAGTGTTACCCCTCCCTTTCCCAGTTTGAGATCTGCTGTATGGTGGATTAGAAGAGGCTCGTGTCAAGACACATTCAGTTGCTTTCACTACTTACATGCAATGATTTTAAACCGGCCTGCAGTTCAGCTTATAGATAGCCCAGTGGTTCTCAAGCAAGATGCCTCCAGATCCTGGGATGCCATCTAGGTTGCCTCGAGCATGGGACCCAGTTTTCCCTGGGCCAGTGTCAATTGCTATATAGCAGAAAGGCCAGCTCTCTGGTGGGGGGACTATGTGATTTGGGGGCTCTGTGATGATGGGGGCATGCTGATAAGATTAGGAGGCACTGATGTGATGGGGGGATTCTAATGTATAAGAGGGCCTCTGATGTGATGGGGGGGGGGACCTCTGATGTGATGGGGGGATTCTAATGTATAAGAGGGCCTCTGATGTGATGGGGGGGACCTCTGATGTGATGAGGCATTCTAATGTATAAGGGGACAGCTGATGTGATGGAGATCTTCTGACATGAAGGGTGACGTGAACACGAAGAGAAGACTTTAATGTGATGAAGGGGCCTCTGATGTGATGGAGGGGCTTGTGATATGATGGGAGGGCCTCTTATGTGATGGAGGTCTTCTGATGTGATGGGAGGACCTCTGATGTAATCGAGGGACCTCTGATGTGATAGAGGGACCTCTGATGTGATGGGGGGGACCTCTGATGTGATGAGGGATTCTAATGTATAAGGGGACAGCTGATGTGATGGAGGTCTTCTGACATGAAGTGGTGACGTAAACATGAAGAGAGGACTATAATGTGATGAAGGGGCCTCTGGTGTGATGGAGGGGCTTGTGATGTGATGGAGGGGCTTGTGATGTGATGGGAGGACCTCTTATGTGATGGAGGGGCTTCTGATGTGATGGGAGGACCTCTGATGTAAGTGAGGGACCTCTGATGTGATAGAGGGACCTCTGATGCGATGGGAGGACCTTGGATGTGATGGAGGGACCTCTGATGCGATGGGAGGACCTCGGATGTGATGGAGGGACCTCTGATGTGATGGGAGGACCTCGGATGTGATGGAGGGACCTCTGATGTGATGGAGGGACCTCTGATGTCATGGGGGATTCTCTGATGTGAAGGGTTGACGTGTACACGAAGAGAGGATTTCAATGTGATGGAGGGACCTCTGATATGATGAAGGGAACCTCTGATGTAATGTAGGAACCTCTGATGTAATGTAGGAACCTCTGATGTAATGTAGGAAGCTCTGATGTAATGGAGGAACCTCTGAAGTGATGAAAAGACCTCTGATGTGAAGGAGAGACCTCCGATGTGATGGAGAGACCTCTGATATGATGACCAGACTTGCTGGTTGGAAGCTGAAGAGTGGGAACCTTGAGTGGAGAGTGTGAACAAGTTTTGCTTTTGACTGCTGGTGATTGCTATGTTGCATTTTTAGGTTCTGTTTGGGGTTTTTCCTTGCAGCTTTTTTTACACCTTTTAAGCAAAATGTAACCTGATAACCAAACAATCGCAACATAGCATTGTTTTGATTGGGTCCAGTACTGCCGCTCCTGCATTTTGCCAATAATTGATTTTGTCCAAGTTCACTAGTGGGACGATCATTTGGTACCCCCCCCCCCCCCCCCTGCACACACTGCAGCGATAGAGGAAGGTTGCACCTTAACACAGCTGCAGTGTTTCCTGAATAGCATTTCTGCTATCGTCTTGCCCGGATTTTCTGTGGAATAGCGTAAGGCCTAGAAAGAAGGGTTAACTGCTGAAAATATGTAAAAAGCATGCATGCAGCGGTGGTGATTCTGCACACTCAGCTACCTCTAGTCACATGACTTCCAGCAATAATTCAACCGCTTCTGGTGCAATTTCACTCCTATCTAGTTACACTCAGGCGCGCGGCGTCCCCTCTCCCTCTTGAGTTGTTTTTTTTTTTTCTGCTTCTCATTTCCAAACTGGCATCAGTGTTAATAAAAGACTCAGCCTTGAAATGACAGAGAAAGGAAATTGATTTTTTTTTTTTCACTGCGTTCAAAAGATATTTTGCAAATTGCTGCACGCGCGAAACCTGCTGAAACGGTTGTAACTTCTTCAGTGCTGGAATACTGTACATCTCGAATAGAACCTAAAGAGGACCAGTTGCAGTTGTTTTCAAACGGGTGATCTATTTTATATCGATATGAACAATTTGCAGCTTGATTTACGACATATTAAAAAAAATGCCCCCCTCCCTTCTTTTTTTTTTTTTTTTTTTTTTTTTTTTTTTTGGGGCTTTTGTCTTAGGCTTTTAATAAATAAAACCACAGCCTGATTGTAAAATCCCCTCCCTCTTATTCTACATAGTTGATGATAAATCTAAAGCTGGCCACACACATTAGTCTGATTTAAGATTTAGTATGCAGTATGAAGGCCCACCTAAATAATCCATTCAGTTTCTATACACAGGTAACCAGTGGTTGGCAGGTGCTGGGGGGGGTGGGCAAACAAAACCCCCCACCCCCCAGGTCCGCACTCACCCCTCCAGGGTCACGGCGCCGCTCCTGCCACGTATTCTCCTCCCGACCAGCCGATTTCTTTAGATCCGCCTCCTGTCCTGATTAGCCAGGAGAAGAAGCTGGAATATTGATTCGCTAGTGCCACAAGAGGGTGGGTTCGGGGCGCAGAGCACTGTACCTTTTTTTACACCAATTAGAGCCTCAGGCTCTAATAATGTATTCGAAAAAAGAAAACTCATAGAAAGCTAGTGCCCCACATGTAAACTGGGGGGGGTGTGATGCGCAGACTAGGGGGGTGGTGCCCCTGCGCCCATTGTGGACTGGCCACCACTGCAGGTAACCTTATAATAAGGCTTGCCTGTAGGTACAGTAAATATCTCCTAAACACGCCATTTAGGAGATATTCATATTGGCTGTAGCTGATGATGTCACTGTTCAATGCTCTGCAATCAGGGCACACAGTGTGTGCCATGAATGAAGAGCGCCGCAATAATGGCATGTGCGGGAGTGACGTCATTGCGGCACGGCCATTCAAACAGTCAGGAGATGTAACAGAGAGCGGCAGCAGCAGTGACAGAGAGCGTTGCTGGAGGACGCCATTTTAAAAGTAATTCTGCCATAACGTGCCAGTTGGCAGTGCATATTAGCTTTTTATAGAACAACATTGCAGGGGGCAGATTTAGAAAAAAGTGGTCGACTTCACTACCTCTTCAAACGATTGTTACATCTGTGGCCCTACCAAAGGAGGTTATCCAATCTCACTTCTACATTTGTGCATGACTTTTAACAGGCTGATTAGATACCTTGTTCCGACTGCAGAGACCTATAGCTCTATGAATAGCAAAGCTGCTCCCTACTGACTGGATATCTCTGGCTCTGACTTAGTAGTGGCATGTTGGACCTCTGCAGAAAGACAAATGTTTCTACAAGAAGTGCAAGGATCATTCTCTGCAGCATGCCAATAGCGGACAGACTTTTCTACTCTAGAGAACAACTTCTAGCTTTCATTTTCAAAGTTTAAAGCAGGCCATAGACAAGTTGAAAAACGTGTCGAATCTCGCGGTTTTCGTGCTGCATTCAAAAGTACCTGATCCAACATGCTGTTTTTTTTTTTTTTTAGAAAATCTAAACAATTGATGGCACAATTGTATGAGTTATTTTAGTTTTTCGACAGACAGAACTTTTGTTTTTTGACTCGTTTATGGCCTGCTTAGCTGAACAAGGTGCAATGGCATCACTAGGGTTGGTGTCAGCAGGTGCGATAAAACATGGTGTCACCTCCCCTCCACCACCTATAGTCACCCCCCCAGTACAGACCCCACTCCACTAAGTATAGACCGCCCTCCACTAAGTATAGACCCTCCTCTATCAGTGCAGACCCCCTACAAAGTATAAACCCCCTCCATCAGTATAGACCACCCACCTTGGTACAGACCCCCCTCCCTCAGTATAGACCTCCCCCCTCAGTATAGACCCCCCTCCATTAGTACAGAACCCCCAGAAAACAAACCACTCCCTCCATTAGTACAGACCCCCCCATAACAAGCCACCCCCTCCATTAGTGAAGACCCCCCAGAACAAACCACCCCCCCTCCATTAGTACAGACCCCGCCCAGAACAAACCACCCCCTTCCATTAGTACAGACCCCGCCCAGAAGAAACCACCCACCTCCATTATTGCAGACTCTCTGGCCTCTCGGCCATGTGCACTGCGCTATTCACAGTACAAATCCTATAGTCCCGGCCTAGTCCATGGGTGCTCAACCCGTGGCCCTCCAGCTGTTGCCGAACTACAAGTCCCATGAAGCATTTTTAAGGCTGACAATTACAAGCATGACTCCCAAAGGCAGAGGCATGATGGTGCTTTTAATTCCTCAGCAGCTGGAGGGCCACAGGTTGGGCACCCATGCCCTAGTTCATCTCAGGAGTGAGCAAAAGGAGGTGGCTACATACCTACATACAGTGGGATCAAGGAGAAGAAACATAGCCACCATCTAACAGAAAGTCTCACAGCAGCAAAAAAGGAATTTTGGAGATTTGAAGGAGGGTGAGAGCAATTGAAGGTATACTTTCAAATTAAGAATACATACTTAAATCAATATTTTTTTTAGAAAACATAATTTAGTGTCACCTTAAGAACGTGCATTCGGTGGCCCAATCCTGCAAACAAGGCCACTATCTAAATCTAAAGCTGAATGTTCAGAGCTTGTGTTGTCTAAAGTGACGCTCCACTTCCTCACCAAAATACAAAATAATAGCAGATACTTCCCTTGTGCTCACACAATCTTCTTAGAAATATACCTTTCTGTGTAATGACCTCAGCCTTTTATCATTTTATGTCTGCCTCTATATCTATCATTTTCTACGACTCTACGCATTATGTGGATGGAACTTTACATAAAGCAGCCATTAGATTCCTCATTTATTGTGCCTCCTGTGCATGAATGCCATTTGCATCAGATTAGGTTGACTCTAGGAGCCATTTTAGGGGTTTCCATGCTTGCAAAGGTCACCAGTGAAATTAGAACAAAGTAGGTGGGACCAGAAGGATATGGGAAAGCAAAGAACCATCCAAAAGAAGAAGGCACAGAAAATCTGTACAGACATACTAAATGGATTGCAAGGGGCGATGGTACATATGTATTAATAAACAAAAAGTGGACTATCTTTCTGCTTTTGTTTGCATTTTGATAGTTATTCTGGCTTATGATTGCACCAGTTGTATAGTCCTTTAAATCAACTATGTTATTTCATCGAGGCCTCTGCCTTTCCTTCAAGCTAAGATCTGGGCTGTCCTTCTCTTCTCAAGGCCAGGCATCTCCTCTTCTTCCAGCTCCGGGTCTCCTCTCTCTCTCTCTTTCTCATCCTCTCTCTGGGGCTGTTTCTTGCATTTTATTGGTCCCTGATGAAGTCTCAGCTGTTTAATTCCCAGTAATTACGAAGGGCTTGAAAAGTCTGGTGAAAAGTCACCTGGTCCTACAGCCACCTCACGGCCCCCCGTAACCTCGCTTCGAGTCATGAGCCGTGCAAATCAGCTCTTGGCAAGTTCATTTGTAAAACAATGGCGAGCTGAGGCCTATAAAAAGCTTATGAATGTATGAGGCAACAAAGGGAGACGGAGACTGTCAGGCGTTCGTTCTTTACGCTAAGCATAATAGAGACACAAGTGGGGCTCCAAAGAAAGACACTTAACCCACAGCGGTACTTCGCAGATTCCGTGTACTCTGTTGTATATGAGTGATATGAACAAGCTGAACTAATTATTTCTTCATGCTGGGCTGAAATTCTTCCTGCTCCGATGTATCACTCATGGTTCCGCTTTATAGTAGACCGAGCAATCAGCGCCGAGCGAGATTGGGGGCACGTAGGTAATAATGATGTGTTTAATAAAGAAACTTGGTGGGTGACTTGCTAGGCGTGTTTCCCACAGAGATTCCACTATGATGCTATGATCTGCACATCAAAAATCCCTAAAAGTAATACACATCTAAACAACGTTTTAATTTTGTCTATTTGTCCTGTTCGTGGTCAAGGCTCAAGAGTTAGAACCTCTGTCAGGTTTGTGTTGCTCTTTCATGGTCTCATTAAGCAATCTCCTATCGCTTCTTGCCCTGGTGACACATGAAAGACACCAAGACAGCAATACAATTCAGAGGTTGGTTCTAACCACTCTTGAACTTTCCAGAAGTATAAAGAATTGGCCAAAGTTGGCCTTAGCATGGCCAAGGACAAAGTTGGTTTCTAGTAGATGTTGTGGTATTCCTACACCAGCTGGAAGTATAATAATGGCAAGAAGTGCTCAATTTTATTTAACGTTAACTCCTCCCACAAAATTAAGACTTCCTCTCTAAAGCCTGCAGAACACCAAGCTGCAACCTACAGCAGTCAGACTTTAGTTTTTAGCCTCTAGCCTGCACTGGGAAAATAAAAAACAATGGGGGTTATTTACTAAAAATGGAGAGTGCAAAATCTGGTGCAACTCTGCATAGAAGCCAGTCAGCTTCCAGGTTTTATTTTCTAATGCCGCGTACACATGACCGGACTTTTCGGCGGACTGGAATCCGTCGGACAATTCGATCATGTGTGGGCTCCAGCGGACTTTTTATTCCCAAAAGTCCGGCGGACCTAGAAATAAAACATGTTTCAAATCTTTCCGACGGACTCGAGTCCGGTCGAAAAATCCGGTCTTCTGTATGCTAGTCCGACGGACTAAAACCGACGCTAGGGCAGCTATTGGCTACTGGCTATGAACTTCCTTATTCTATGTCATCACGTTCAAATCCATCTGACTTTTGGAGTGATCGTGTGTGGCCAAGTCCGTTCGTTTGAAAGTCCGGCGGACCTCAGCTGCAAAGTCCGTCGGATTGTCCGCTGGACCAAGTCCGTCGAGAAGTCCGGTCGTGTGTATGCGGCATAAGTTTAACTGAACAAGCTGAAGTTAGAAGCCGATTGGCTACCATGCACAGTTGCACCAGATTCTGAGTGCACCGGTTTTAGTAAATCTACCCCTGGATTTATTTAGCTAGTTCACCTAATAGGAGGCAGCAGCCCTGTTTGGAAACACATGCGATTACGGGTGGAGATAAAGTTGGATCACATAAAACTCAGACAAAGCTAACAATAGTGGACTTTAGCACAGCCACAGCATTTCCTGGATATCAGGTTGCTGATGGCTTCTACTTGCCCTCCAGGATAGATCTACACACATGACTAATTTGCATAGCTGACTGTGGCTGCCATCTAAAGGGTATTTTACAGGCCTGGTGGGTAAAAATAATCTTGTTACTAAAGTTGATAATATAAAGGATATCATAAGGCAACTATAGTCAGCAGCTGGCTGCTGAGATAGCATCAGGATCCTAGGTTGGGCCCAGAGGCCGGGTGATCTCCTTCTGCATCCCGGGCCCCTGTAGACTCGGCCTTGCTTCTATGAGGACTGGAGAAGCTTTTGAACGATGCTAATGTACAATCAAATATTTGCTGTCAGTGCTATGAAAGAAGCGAGGACTTCTCTGACTGTGAATGCATCCGTACTTTCCCTGCCCTCGGGGGCCATTCAGCAGTTATTACAAGGCCCGCTACAGTGACAAAATGAATCCCGTGATGTGATTCATTGTACGCTAGTTCAGGCAGGTCTGCGGAATTAATGAGCACGATTACAAAGTGCTGTGGAATATACTGGCAATGTATAATGAACGTGTAAGAACGGTAATAGTTGTGGCTCATTTATTAACAGCGGTTAGATACAGTAACATATAGCAACTGGATCTACCAGCCAGTAATCCAGTTCTTAAGGGCAATACACGGATACTTGGATACGCAGCCATTCACTTACTAGAGTAAATAACATGCTTCACTTAGAACTGCCAGTGTCCACGTGATGCAATGCTGAATTCACTCAGGGAGCGGCCATTTTGAAAAATTATATGTAGTGCTCAGGCACCGCAGATTTACCAGCTGTGAACTGAGAGCGTTACTGGATATGGAATGGATCGCTTTGCACCCAGTCGTTGATAAATCCAAAGGAAATTGGACTACATGCAACTCATGTAGTTATCTTAAATTAAAGGGAAAATGCCCACACTGCTCTTACAGCCAATCGCATTCTTCCTTTTCTGATTCCTCCCCCTTCAAAAAATAAAATAAAAAATAGCTATTTTTTGATTGGTTACTTGCTTTGACCAATCTGTCTCCTTTTTTTTTCCTCTCTTCTGCTTCTGTGTTTCATTGTCTGCCGTAACGTGACCCTCCATTCTGCCAAGAATGGGGCTGAAGTGTTTATAGTATTTTAATGAGGTTTACAAAGCCTGGCAAGCCGCGCTTCAATGTTCCCAAGGGAGGGACTTTGATTGGCCGGGCAAAGTTAAAGGCTTAGCCTGGGGCACTGTACAAGGAGGTGGGCGGGTGGCAGGGACCTTTGCATTGCCGCAGGCTGAGGCCTAGATGAGCGGACTGGAATTTTTGTAATCCCGCACATGAAAGATAATGTAGGTTCCATTGTATCGTTGGTCACAGGCACAGGCAACCTATGGGTCCATTGAGGCCTTTGGAACTACAAGCCCCAGAATGGCATTACAAACTTGTGTCAGATTCCAGGAGCCTGGGGAATGATTTGCCTAAATAAGCCTGCTGTTGCCTAACCTTTTTGAGTTTTCTCTCGTTTTCAACTGAAATAAATGCCCACTGTATCATGGAGATTTTGGACATTGAAGATATTTATATATACTGCACATTCAGGAGCATTTGCAGAGTGAAGTTATATGTATCATGGAAGTTAACCAGCTAGCGCCTCTACCAACATTGCTCAGAGATCATGACTAATATTTGGCCTTACAACCTACCGGTAAGTCTTTAAATTCTAGAAGGAAACCAAAGGACCTAGAGCAGTGATGGTGAACCTTGGCACCCCAGATGTTTTGGAACTATATTTCCCATGATGCTCAGCTACACTGCAGAGTGCATGAGCATTATGGGAAATGTAGTTCCAAAACATCTGGGGTGCCAAGGTTCACCATCACTGCCCTAGAGGAAAACCCACATCATAGTAGGGGTGAACATACAAACTCAAGCAAGAAAAAATCCTTCAATCAATCCCTGAACACAGTGGGATTTATTTACACAAAATCAGTTGACTTCTGCATAGAAACCAATCAGATTCCAGGTTTTATTGCCAAAGCTTAATTAAAGGCTGGGGTTCGAAGCTGATTGGCTACCATGCACAGCTGCACCAGACTCCGAGTCCTCCAGTTTTAATAAATATCCTCCAGTGTAACTTCAACTGGATGTGGTCATTTTGCTTTTAAACCTTCTCAGATTTGAACCCTACCAGAATATTGTCTCCACTGCTAATCTTGGGGTTGATCTTCTGAAATTCAATCTCTATAGAGGCCAATATCTGTTGAATTGGCCTGAATCTGCTTCTATGAAAATGGAAGGCAATCTGAGTATGAGAGGGAGGAGGAAAAGCAAAGAATCCTAACGCGAGGCTGCAGTGTCCAGAAGTGCTGTGTAAAGGTTTACTTGGATCATATATAAGGCAGGAAAAATATCACTAAAGCCACTTTTTACATTAAAACAACAAAAAATGTCACCCTTACCTGCTCTGTGCAATGGTTTTGCACAGAGTAGCCCGATCTTCATCCCCCCCCCCCAGAGTGCCCCCATAGCCAGGCACTTGTTATGGGGGCACTCATGTGTGCTCGTTTCCAACCCCCACCCTGTGTAGCCTCACACACACACCAAAGGCTCCCTTGCTATTTCTGAGCCAATGAGGAGGGAGAAAGTCGGGAGAGCTATTACTCTTGTGCATGTCGCTGGATCGAGATTGGCCTCAGGTAAGTATGGATGGGGGGGCTGCTCCATGAATAGAATGCATGAAAGTAAAAACCTTCAGCCTTTAGAACCACTTTAAACTGGTCCTGGTTTGGCTTGTTGCAGGGTATTTTTTTGTAACACTCCAATTATCTGCTATGTCCACCCAACTCGTCACCTAACTACAGCTTGCAGTCTTCAGCCTTTCAAAAATAGTCCTTAAAAATAGTCCTTAAAGTGGAGCTCCACCCAAAAGTGGAAGTTCCGCTTATCTTCCTCCCCTTTGGTTCCAGATTTGGCACCTTTTTTTTTGGGTGGGAGGAGCGGGTACCCATTTGCCACATAGAGATCACCTAGAAGTTTAGCCCCCTCCTCCTCCCCCCACCACGGGGCCATTCTGAAAGCGCAGCGCGCTTCCCACATGCGCAGTAGAGAACCAGCTGTGAAGCTGTACGCCTTCACTGCCAGTTTCCCTTGGATTAGAAGCAATGACAGCGACAGCACCCGAGAGTCGATGGAAAAGTCGGCTGGGGTGCTTTCAATTTGGGATCCCCGAACAGGTAAGTGTCCTAATATTAGAAGTCAGCAGCTACAGTATTTGTAGCTGCTGACTTTTAATTTTTTTCTGAAGGAGGCTGGACCTCCTCTTTAAAGACTTTCTCACACCACTGAGGTCACTATCCCACCACCACCACCTAAAAAAATGTAAAACCAAAAACCAACACAACCACCACCAAAAAACAACAACACTAAGGTCGATCTACTATCTGCCCATAGCAACCAATCGCAAGAGGTAATTTTTCTAAGCATCACATACAGAAAGATTTAGGGGTTGATTTACTAAAGGCAAATAAACTGTGCACTCTGCAAGTGCAGTTGCTCCAGAGCTTAGGAAAATTAGGTAAAGCTTCACTTTGCAAAGAGTACCCAATCACGTGCAAGGAAAATTAAAAAAAAAATTTTTTTGCTTGCACTTGATTGGACAATGGAAGTCAGCAGAGCTTTTGCTCGTTTACTAAGCTCTGGAGCAAATGCACTTTGAAAAGCGCACAATCTATTTGCCTTTAGTGAATCCACCCTAATATCTTAATAGTTCAGAGTGAATACGATGAAGGAATTACACTTATTGGGGTTGATTTACTAAAGACAAATACACTGTGCACCTTGCAAAATGCAGTTGCACTCTGCAAGTGCAGTTGCTCCAGAGCTTAGTAAATAAGATGACAGATCACTTAGCAAAGAATACCCAATCACATTTAAGGAAAAAAAAAAAACATTTTTACTTGCACATGATTGGATGATGAAAGCCAACAGAGCTTCTGCTCATTTACTAAGCTCTGGAGCAACTGCACTTGTAGAGTACAACTGCACTTTGCAAAGTGCACAGTCTATTTGCCTTTAGTAAATCAACCCCATTGTGTCCATCCTCGTGTTCAAGGTTAATATGCAAATCGGTATATCATTCGTTTTTGCTAAAACAAGACAATAATGGATGAACGTAACCCACGTGTTCATTAATGCATGTTAAGAAGTTGATATACTTAATGAGGGGGGGGGGGGGAGGGGTGTGGTTAAGCCGGAACAGCAAGCCTGTGATCACTTTAGGTTTAAAAAAAAATAAAAAAATCACGTCACCCAAAAAAATATATATAAACACATTCCATCATCTAAAAAGTTCCACCTAAAACTATTAGATTCGAGGCAAGAGAAAAAGACAAAAGGGATCAACTAATTACACGTTGCACGTCATTAGTGAGTCATAAAAAATTTTTTTTTTAAAAACAAACTCAGCATAAAAGCTTTAAAAAACAAACCAAAAATGTATAAAAAATAAATAAAAATGTTTTTAAACCAAAAAAGTGTAATAAATCATATGTTCTTTAGACCAGCTAACAGTAAAGAGGAGACCGTAAATAGATAGTAACTAGATATAAAAGGTCATAGCGATATCTAAACACGCTAATATGCAAAAAAATAAATAAAATTAAAAAAATAAAATAAGGTTTGTAATGCAAAGGCAGCAGTGAAGAACAATGCATGGAGCCCAGCAGGCTGATGTAGTGTTTGTATTGAAGTTAATAGTACATAGTAGGGCAGGGGATGAGTCAGTTGTGTTCTTTTACACACACACACACACACGAGCGAGCGATGGCCTTGTTGGTTGTAGTGCTCGCCTCTTGTATAGCACAATAATCACAAGGTACAAAGCATTGTTGGGCAAAGGGAGGCTGCTGACAGCTTTGGTTTCTATGACAGCATAAAAGGCTCACAGCAAAACCTAGGATTCCTGGAATCCTAGTCCTTTGTTTGCCATTAATTAAAGTGACCATATGGAGCAAGCTGATAATGGTAGCAGATGATCCAGAGGAAAGAGACAGACAGAGAGAGAAAAGGAAAGAAAAAAAAAATGAATTTGTAGTAGGAAGAACTGGTATGAAAAGGCTTTTTTTCGGAGTCCGGATAGCTTTAAACATGGGAGGCTTGACAATGAATGCTTGATAAAGGTAGCAAACGCCAATCACAGAATAGGGCTTGCGCATGGGGGAAGCCTAAACGGGCAAATACTACTTCACGCCAATAAAAACAAACATAAAAAAATAAAATAAAACAACAATAATACTAAGAAGAAAGGTAATTCATTTTAATAAGAAAGAATTTTATAAAGCGATCATAAACGCCTCAATTATTCCGATATCGCTATCGGTCAATCTTAACAACATATTAACAAAACATTACAATAAAATGTTTCATTTGGTAAGAAAATAATTGATACATTGTCAACTTAAGGAAAAAAACAAAAACAAAAAACATAACTCTACAACATCAACCACAACGCAGCAAAAGTTCCCAAGAAAGTCTATCGACACTTGATTTCCGTCTTAACAGGATGATTAAAACCAGCACAAGAATAAGCTTAAAAGGGCATTAAAATTAATAAAGCAAAATGAAAAAAATAAATAAAAATGAAGATTTTAATGGCTTGAACGTTTTTTTTTTTTCTAATACCCCGTACCAAAAAAATAAAATAAAAAAAAATCTTTTGGTTAGAAAACGGGTTCCTCTCGTGGAGGTGACGTGTTGTTTTGTCAGCGAATTTCCTTTGCTATGAAATTGCCATTTTGCTATGACGAGGATAGTGGCCTGAAGGTTATGAAAATATATAGCAGGCAATGGGGGGGGGGGGTGGGAGGTGCCTACGGAAATCACTCTTTATATTTATGGTCATGCAAACATCTCCGAACTAGTTCTAGCAGGATTTTCTTTTCTACAGTCCAGGCCTACACACAGAATATCTGCCCCTAGAACTGATCCAGAGTTTGGTCTTAAGGGGTGCATGATAGAACCCCCCCCCCCTCCTCCCTCCCCCACAAAGGAATCACAGCCCTGTACACAAAGATATGACTTGACATAGTCCTGAGTGACCATGCAAGGTCTCCAACGAAAGAGAACTGTCCAAGGTGCTGAACTGGCTGTTTTCATTGTCCCCCCCACAGCACAAACACAATGTGACTTACCTTCTTGTTACAATGACATCAAAGGGGAGTAGTCACAGGATGTGCATGCTTAGGAGGCTGTGATGGAGAGTAGTCCTTAGTAAGCTGTTTGTGGGTCCCAGTTAAAGCTTTCTTCCCCTTCCAGCGAGCAATGGTGATGACTTGGACCTCATTCCCTTGATGGACGATCTCAATAGGAGACCAAGCTTCCACCAAGAGTAGGGGGTGTGTGTGTGGGGGTGGGGGGGGAGTGGGGGTCCTCCGTAACTCCAAGCCTTGCAATGTATCTGTTTACTCTTCGAGGTGAAAGAAATTTACAGTACAGCACCAAAAAAGATGGAGCAGCTCATTTCCTCCAGGGGAGCCAGTGGGCAGGCCCAACTCACTACAACAACCTATGATTGCCTTCGCTCCAGCCAACAGAAGGTGCCTAGCTCAACCAAACTGTTTAATCATTAATATGCAAGAACGTTGGAGCTTCTTCAGCGGGGAGGGGGCTGTGAACGGCTGCAACTGTCATCCCAGGCCTCCCTGCACGTTGACAGCTTTTGGTAGAGTCCAATAATTTCCAACAGAAACACCCAGCGGATGATCTACGCTTGTGTGTGTGTGTGTGCAGGGCTAAGGGAAAGTTCCACTTCAGATTCATCTACGGGGTGACCTTTTTCCCTGGTAAGGAAGAGGCAAGTTGGCATTGGACCTCCATGATGCCGAGCAAGCTCTCTCTGTAAGCCTCTTAAAGTGCTCGCTACACAGTAAACAACTACACATGTCACCAGCGGCGAAAAAATGGAGCACTTAACTCCTTCCTGCCCTTGCTTGTGCAAGCAGCTCTAATCTAAAGATAGCTAACTAAGCCTGACTAAGCAAAGGCTGGAGATTGCTTAAACAGCAATAAGGTACATCAAACCATTAGATGAAAATGATTGAATTAAATAAATAAAAATTCTATGAAAATTTTTCTGTATTTGCAGAATATAGTCTTCGTTTTTTTTTTTTTTTAGGAATTTTACTACTTATTTTTTATTTATGGTGGAGAATGCGGGCAACAATTTTACTACTTATTTTTTATTTATGGTGGAGAATGCGGGCAACAATTTTACTACTTATTTTTAGACTTTTTTATTATTTCAACTGTTGTGCAAGTTTGTAAATGTGTGCAAAGGGTTGCTAAGTTCTAAGTAAAAAAAATAACATAAAAATCAAGAAGCAAAGGATGAAGCATATCAAATGCACAAAGAATCTTGTTTTGCAGCAATCAATAATTGCTTTTGATATTAAGCAAACGTCATTGGTGTTCACCTTCGACTTTGTACTATTAAGGTCACAGGAACAATAACAGCTTCTGCTAAACACTGCAATGATTGTGTCACACAATAACACATATCGAATGTTGGGTTTTATTCCTGCTACTATAAATTTCTTATATAGAAGCAGAACATCCTTTGGAGAACACACAACACAATTATTATTAGAGAAGACAGATCGGCAGGTGCAACCTACTAAAAAAAACGACATCACATTGTTTGATCAACATTTATAGAGATATGCAATACCACACTTACACAAAGACGTAGTTATTATATATCCTGCTTCCATTGTTACTGAGCACCGATGTGTAAAAAGAAGAATAATGCTCCCCCATAACAATCAGCACAGAAATGACGTCAATCAAGCAACTTATGAGCTTTAAGAATGTTATTAACTTGTCTATTTGCTGAGAATCTCATCTGTTTATGAATTGGGGATCTCAACAAACTTGTAATACTCGGTAAGTACGCTCAATGGGGGTTATTTACTAAAGCTGGAGAATGCTAAATCTGGTTGAAACCAATCAGCTTCCATGTTTTATTGTCAAAGCTTAATTGAACAAGCTGAAGTTAGAAGCTGATTGGTTCCTATGCACAGCTGCACCAGATTTTGCACTCTCCAGTTTTAGAAAATCAACCCCCAATGTTTATTCATTGTTCAAGAACAAAAGACAGGTATGAGATATAAGCAAACTCATGCATCCTTTCAACAGAGAATACTGTCAACAATGATAAATGAAACACCAAAAATTCATTGGAGACTTGACACAAGAATACAAGTTGGTAACAAATAACAAGGTGGGCATACTATATTATATTTAAAGAATATAAAGTGTGAAAAAAAAAAAAAAAAAGAAGGTTCTACAGTGTGGTTTGTAGTATGGATAGGCTGGGTAGTATATTGCTATTTAGCCTGTAAAGATTTCCGTTTGATCCTAGTGGAGAATAATCAGCACCAACCGGCTGTGGACAGCTCCTCAATGACAATAAACTATGAAGCCTCCACACTCCGCTCAGGGCTCCCTACACAGCCAACATCAATAATATCATAAAAGATGTGCATGGAGATCTATTCAGGCTTTCCATGGCATAATACAAGGTCATTGTAATATTATACTACACATAAGGGTCATCGGAAAGGACTCCAGAAAATAAAGACATCAGTAGAAGGGTGAGAAGATGCCCAGCTAACTTTGTTGGGGGGAAGTAGAGAGGATACAATTGTATAAGATATGGAAGTACACTACATGTTTTTTTTTTTTAGTTTCTGAAAGTCAAAGAGGGGAAGTTTTCAAATATTTTAAAGTTTTATATATACACATGTACCCCATACACATACTTTATCTCTCTCGCCACTTTCTTTCTCTTCCTCTATATTTCCATCTCTCTCCATCTATTTCTTTCTCTCCCCTTTTCTTTGTGTTTTTCTCTCTCTCTCCTGACTTCTTTCTCTTTCTCCCTATTTCTTTCTCTATATTTCCCATCTCTCTTTTTCATTCTCTCTCCCTCTTTTTCTATGCATTTATTCCTTTCTCTCTCTCTCCATTTCTATCTCTTTCTTTCCCCTTATTTCTTCCTTTCGCACAATCTCTCTCTCTCTCCTCCCTTCCTTTCTTTATCTATTTATCTCTTTCTCTTTCTCTCTGTTTCTAACTCTTTCTCCCTTTATTCCTTCTTCTATTTCTCTCTCTCCTTCCTTTATCTTTTTTTTTCACCCACCCTCTTGCTCTTTCTTTTTTTCTTTCCTTCTCTCTCTTTCTTCCTCTCTGTGTTCCCACTGCTCCCCTCCCCTTTTTCTTTCTTTCTTACTTGCTTTCTGTCTTTCTAGATTTATTTTTCTCTCCCTCTCTCTCTTCCTCTCTTGTCTGCCCCCTCCTTTTCTTTCTTTCTTTCTTTCTTTCTCTCTCGCTCTCTCTCTTTGTCTTTCCACTGCCCCCCCCCCCATTTTATTTATTTGTTTCTTTCTTTTTTCTTTCTTTCTTTTTCTCTCCATCTCTCTTTTTCTCTCTGTCTTTCTACTGCTCCCCCTCATGTTTTTCTTTCTTTCTCTTTCTTAAATGTTTTTCTTTCTTCTTCTTTCTTTCTTTCTTTCTCTCTCTCTCTTTCTTTCTTTATTTTTCTCTTCATCTCTCTTTTCCTCTCCGTCTTTCTACTTCCCCCCCCCTCATTTTTGTCTTTCTTTCTTTCTTTCTTTCTCGCTTTCTTTCTCTCTCTCTCTCTTTTCTCTTTTTCTTCCTCTTTGTCTTTCCACTGCTCCCATCCTCTTTTTCTTTCTTTCTGTCTCTATATATTTATTTTTATCTCCCTCTCTCTTTTTCTCTCTGTCTTTCCACTGCTCCCCCCTCATTTTCTTTCTTTCTTTCTTTCTTTCTTTCTTTCTTTCTTTCTTTCTTTCTTCTTCTTTCTTTCTTTCTCTCTCTCTCTCTTTTCTCTTTTTCTTCCTCTCTGTCTTTCCACTTCTCCCCCTCCCCCTCATTCACCCCTTTTTCAATTATCAGAGCCACACCACTTAAAATGCAAAAGTAAGAAACTGATTTGGGTATAGATTAAAAAAATATATATATATTTTAAAGTTAAGATGTCTCCAAACTTTCTTTTTCATATCTCATGCATACTGCATTCTCTAAATTAGAGGACATCAGGGAACACATAACAGAGGAGCAGAGACTGTTGACTTTTGTGTCTCGCACATGATTCCCCTTATTCACCAACATTCACTTTTCTAGGTGAATTCCTTTTTCTCTCTTTATGCACACAGAATGGTGCTGCTTAAACTTTACAGGTCGGAGCACTTTGGACCAAACTCATATTGTGCAGAAAAAAAGAGCAAGACAAAATGAGGAGGGTTGGATCTATTTGCTTGCATGCTGGCAAATTTTTACTGGCGATATTCTGAACTTGGAAGTGATAACTTCGCCATACTTCTATAAGCACTTTTTGTGTTTTTTTTTGTTTTGTATGTGTACAAAATTGGGCAGGTCTCTCATTCAGGGACTAAGCAGATAGCTGTATGAACGGCTGAATGGACTAATTTTGCCCATGCGCAAAAATCTTTTTTTTTTTTATATACTACGGTTTGTGTGCAATTGATGATAAATCGCTGTCTGGCATATAGGTATGTCCTAAAAAGTTTAGTGACCAACCGATCGCTGCTTAGACCATTGTTTCCGCCCTTGTCTGGGCCCCTTTAATTCTGCAAGCGAGACCCGACCGATTGTAAATAAGCCCCCCTCTTATTGAAAACACGGAGACAGTCATTCTTAGTGGACTCGCTAACTCGGGACCTCAATGGGAAGAAAAGCAAGTTGTGCCTGCACTTAGCCTAATTGGCAAAAAGTCTCCTCAGCTAGCAGCTGGGGAAAGATTTGCCTTTCTCTATTCCCTCCTATGCAGATGGGCACCCTTAATACTACAGACTACAATTAATGCCGTTGTATTTGATGAATTTAAATGGCCCTGCATTAATATTGTATATGGAACAGCTGAAGGGCTGGGCATATCGGCAAGAAGAGACCCCTGGCAGATGGAAGAGAAAAAAAAAAGTTTTAATAAGCCCTGGAGCTAACATTGTCATAAAGCCCCCCTCCCCCGCCTTATATCCCACCCCTCAGGACATGCAATTGCCTTTGTCTGCAAAAGAAAGTACAAGTCTAAACTTTTCTCTCACTATCAATGGGATGACAGATTTACATTCAACTTTTTTTCTTTTTTTTTAAGCAAATTCTATGACTCGGTTTGTGGGTCACGTTAAAACCTAACCGAAATTCGGCCGCACTGTGCTGATCTTTAGATAAACTTCTGAAATGTTTTATTAAATAAAAACACAACTACTGTGTCTATTAAACATATTTATCTGTTCTTCTTAAAATTTTCAAACTTTGCAACTTTCAAGACTACAAGAACACTTAGACATCGACATCAAAGAGCTGAGCTTTCTACTTCTACCCGTAAATGAGAATGAATGTTTGTACATGGACCATTTCTGATGGAAGTCTTGCTGTCTATATTTACTAAGAGATTGACGGATAATAGTTGAACAATTCAGTAGGGACTTGAACAACATGAGGTTTATCCACAGCACTCAATGGTTCCCCAAACCTTGCACACTTGATATGGTACAATAGACTATGGCTTTCCAGTGTAGGCAATGATTTGGGGTACAATAGACTATGGCTTTCCAGTGTAGGCAATGATTTGGGGTACAATAGACTATGGCTTTCCAGTGTAGGCAATGATTTGGGGTACAATAGACTATGGCTTTCCAGTGTAGGCAATGATTTGGGGTACGATAGACTATGGCTTTCCATTGTAGGAGATGATTTGGAGTATGATAGACTATGGCTTTCCAGTGTAGGCAATGATTTAGGGTACAATAAACTATGGGTTTCCAGTGTAGGAGATGATTTGGGGTACAATGAACTATGTTTTCCAGTGTAGGCAATGATTTGGTGTACAATGGACTATGGCTTTCCAGTGTAGGCAATGATTTGGGGTACAATAAACTATATGTTTCCAGTGTAGGAGATGATTTGGGGTACAATAGACTATGGCTTTCCAGTGTAGGAGATGATTTGGGGTAATATGAACTGTGGCTGTCCAGTGTAGGCAACTATTTTGGGTACAATGGACTATGGAGTGTAGGCAATGATTTTGGGTACAATAAACTATGGCTTTCCAGTGTAGGAGATGATTTGGGGTACAATTGACTATGGCTTTCCAGTGTAGGAGATGATTTGGGGTACAATTGACTATGGCTTTCCAGTGTAGGCAATGATTTGGGGTACAATAGACTATGGCTTTCCAGTGTAGGAGATGATTTGGGGTACAATTGACTATGGTTTCCAGCGAAGGCAATGATTTGGGGTAAAATAAACTATGGCTTTCCAGTGTAGGCAATGATTTGGGGTACAATAGACTATGGCTTTCCAGTGTAGGAGATGATTTGGGGTACAATTGACTATGGCTTTCCAGTGTAGACAATGATTTGGGGTACAATTGACTATGGTTTCCAGCGTAGGCAATGATTTGGGGTAAAATAAACTATGGCTTTCCAGTGTAGGCAATGATATGGGGTACAATAGACTATGGCTTTCCAGTGTAGGAGATGATATGGGGTACAATGAACTATTACTCTTTACTGTAGGCAATCATTTGGGGTACAATGATCTATTTTATCGGAACCCACCAAACATCAATCAATCCATTCCAAGTATGAGTACCCTGACTATACATTATGCAATGTAATCTGATTGTAGGAGAGTTAATGATTATTGGGATAAGGAACGAGTGACCTGAAGAACACGTGTGGGGAAAAACTTCATGGAGTTGGCTGCAGAGATTTTTAGAGGTTAGTAAAAAAATCTCTGCACATAAAATAAAAGTGACTGGCTGAAGGGTTTTTAGAGCTGGTCTTGGAACTTGCGGTCCAGTGACCTTAGCATGCAGGCAAGGGCGTCAGATCTTTAACAGCATGCAACAAACATTCCAATCGTGCAATGTTGACCTAGGATGAAAACTGTTACGACTTCTTCTGGATCTAGACTATTGGAATAAGTCTGGTTTTTTTTGTTACAGTATTTATTGCTAAAGGATCTGACTGCAAAAAAAAAAAAAGCAATCAACAAATCGGGAGAGGCTGCAGGAACCTAAGGGGGGCAAATTTACTAGAATGGGAGAGAGCAAAATCTGGTGCAGCTCAGCTCAGCTTCGAGGTTTTATTGTCAAAGCTTCATGGAACAAGCTGACGTTAGAAGCTGATTGGCTACCATGCACAGCTACACCAGATTTTTGCACTCTCCAGTTTTAGTAAATCAACCCCCAATGTTTATTAAATTATTCAAGAACAAAAAACAGTGTAAATCACCATAGTAAATCTCCCCCCCCCCCCAATATGTAGAGTCTGGAGGAAAGAAAGGGGAAGGGGAGACCAGACTTAAAACTTTAAATACTCAAAGGGGGTAAATAAGGTTCAGGGGGGCAGTATTTTGATGTGAAGCTAAGAACATGGGGGGCACGACCACAAGTTAGCAGGAGAAAAGTTCAAGACGAATCTTAGAAAGTAGTTAATACTTGGAAGAGACTTCCAGCCGAGAGTCAGGCTTCAAATACGCTTGCTACAAACAAAGATCTATACTCAAAGTTACAAAATATAAATAAAAATAAATAAAAATTGGGCAAACTCGGTGGACCACTTTGGTTATTTTTCCGCTATGGCTTTTTTTTTTTTTACGTTTCTATGTAACAATACATTTTATTTGCCACATATTGCATAGCCCAAAACCTACTCCGCTAACTCAGAGCAAGATAATCCCTTCAGTAAGACTTTAGACAATAGTGAGCAGATGTACTCACCCCTCCTCCTTTAGATTGTTAGCTCCCATGAGCAGAGCAGAGCCCTCCCAACCCTCTTGTATTGGAACTGCACTTTCTCCCTTTATATTATTGTTTTATATTGAAATATTTTGTATTATAAAATGCTAAGTGACTTATTGGCGCTTTATAAATCCTGTATCAAAATAACATAATATGATTTCATTTTTTATTTACTTTTTTTTTATTATTTACTTTATATAAAGTCATTTAATTAAAGAGATATGTCTAAGGCTGGATTCACACCTATGCAGTTTTACTGCTTTTTTTTTTTTTTTTTTTTTGCATTTTGCAGATTTGCAGTATAGTCCATTCAATATGGTTTCCTATGGAGTGCAAATCTGCAAAATGCAAAAAGCACTAAAAATGCCATAGGTGTGAATCCAGCCTAAAAACCTTAGCTTTAGGTTAGTTATCTGATGTATTAAACAACGAGGAATGCTTGAGAACCCGAACTCTACCACAATAAAAGTCTTTTAGTAAACTGCTAACTCAAACAAGTCAATGCTTGTTCTTGGGCAGCTGATATTAGCAGGTGTTTTTCTTTTGTTGTAATAAAAATGGACGAGGAAACGGAAAAAAAGAAAAAAATTCCATGCAACATCGATATTTGCAAGTAAATCAACTAAAATGTTATTGGACATAACCGATAAATTTTTTATTTTATTTTTACAAACCTCAAAAAGCGTTCTTTATTGCTTTTATTGCAAAATCCTTCTACCAAATATATGGTACAGAAAAAAACGGGGGTTGATTTCTTTACTACGCGTGCCATGGTTGCCCACAAAAAAGTTTACAATTGCGACAAAGGGAAAAAAAAACTTTTTTTTTTTTTGCAACCTAAAGACGATTCCCAAGTTCCATCCAAAATAAAACAAAACTTAACAGGATGCATACAATAACTGATCAAAGTTACACTAAAGTCACATAGAGATGTAGTAGGTAAAAAAACAAAAAAAGTTTGCAAAAAAAAAAAAAAAAGTTTACTGACCTAGAAAAGTTTCACACAACGTCATGTTGGCTGCTTGTCTGTCTCACCATCCACTTTAGAAACTGTTCGCTAAGTTGTTACTTCATTCCTGAAAACTTGCAAGTAAAGTACCAAAAAAAAGCTTATGTGGACAAGAGGACGGGTCCAGCCCAATCACAGCGGGCCCTGGGATAATTACACAACAATGGCATGGACGGGCAGCCAATCCAACCCTTGTAAGCACAAACAATTGCTATAGAGCAGAAGGACAATGACAAGCTGCTGACTCCCCCCCCCCCCCCACCCTTTCTGAAGACTATACACAAAGTCCGTGCAGCAACTTAGCAGCCCTGTAGGCTTAGAGCTCAGCCTACTGTACTGCATACTTCATAGGAAAACCTGTGCTTGCCTTTTCACGGCAAAGTGGACAAAAAGGGCTGGACCCGTGAAGTTCTCTTACTAGTATTGCTATCCTATCTTAACCATTTGAGCTCCGAAAGATTTACCCCCCCCCCCCCCCCCATTCATGGCCAGGCCATTTTTTTTCGTTTGCGATATGGCGCTGCATTATTTTAACTGACAATTGTGCAGTTGTGCGACGTTGTACACAAATACAATTTGTGATCTTTTCCCCCCCCCACAAATAGAGCTTTCTTTTGGTGGTATTTGATCACCTCTGCGGTTTTCATTTTTTGCACTATAAACAAAAAAAAAAGAGCGACAAGTTGGAAAAAAAAAAAAACTAAAACAATGGGGGTTATTTACTAAAGGCAAATCCACTTGAAGTGCGGTGGACTTGATGGACTTGTTTCTTTTTTCGACCTCATCTACTATGTAACTAATCCATCTAAATCCATTTTGCACTGAAAGTGCACTTGGAAGAGCAGTCGCTGTAGATCCGAGGGGGACATGCAAGGAAAATAAAAAACAGCATTGCACAGGATTGGATGATAAAAATCAGCAGGTCTTCCCCTCGGTCTGTTTCTTACTTTCTGCCATAAAACATATCCAATAAAAAAAAAAAATTTAAAATCTGATTTCTTCATCAATTTAGGCCAAAATGTGTTCCGCTACATATTTTTGGTAAAAAATAATAGTTCTCTGGGGGGATCCAGGATGGAAAAGGGACCTGGGGGTCCTAGTAGATGATAGGCTCAGCAATGCCAAGCTGCTGCTAACAAAACAAACAGAATATTGGCATTAAAAAAGGGGATCAACTCCAGAGATAAAACGATAATTCTCCGGCTCTACAAGACTCTGGTCCGGCCGCACCTGGAGTATACTGTCCAGTTCTGGGCACCAGTCCTCAGGAAGGATGTACTGGAAATGGAGCGAGTACAAAGAAGGGCAACAAAGCTAATAAAGGGTCTGGAGGATATTAGATATGAGGAAAGGTTGGGAGCTCTGAACTTATTCTCTCTGGAGAAGAGACGATTGAGAGGGGATATGATTTCAATATATAAAATACTGTACTGGTGACCCCACAATAGGGAGAAAACTTTTTCGCAGAAGAGAGTTTAACAAAACTCGTGTCCACTCATTAAAATTAGAAGAAAAGAGGTTTAACCTTAAACTACTTAGAGGGTTCTTTACTGTAAGAGCGGCAAGGATGTGGAATTCCCTTCCACAGGTGGTGGTCTCAGCGAGGAGCATCGATAGTTTCAAAAAAACGATTAGATAAGCACCTGAACGACCTCAACATACAGGGATATAAAATGTAATACTGACATATAATCACACACATAGGTTGGACTTGATGGACTTGTGTCTTTTTTCAACCTCACCTACTATGTGACTATGTGTAATATTGATTGGTTTGCACAAAAGTTATAGCATTTACAAACAGTGGGATTTTTTTAATGCCATTTTTTTTATTTTTTTATCTTTTACTAGTAACGGCGGCGATCAGCGACTTATAGCGGGACTGCAATATTGCAGCGGACAAATCAGACATAAAGTGACACTTGTTTGGGGACCAGTGACACCAATACAGTGATCAGTGTTAAAAAAAATGCACGGTCACTGTACAAATGACACTGGCAGAGAAGATTAACATCAGGGACGATGAAAGGGTTAAATGTGTTCCTAGGGAGCGCTTGCTAACTGTGTGAGCTGCAGAGCTGGAGGTGTGCCTCTGTGTGTCTGTAAATCCAGGAAGTGAACAGACAGCAGCTTCAGCTGCCCACAGTTAAAATGGATGCAGCCAGACTCAGTGGAGGGAGATATCCTGCAGCATATTTGGTAAGTACAGCATCGCAGTATATATCAAATAATATGCAAAGTGGTTGGAAGGAAGCTTCAGAATGGCAAAGATGTTTTTATTACAAATTATGTGAGCAGACTGCAGTTCCTTTTTAATATATTGCCGCTTACATGCCTTAGATGTGGTGGCTGTATTCATTTTCTTTCTTTTCCTTTCAAGCCAAGAACATTTTTTGCAACTATCTGTTGATCCTGCCAGAAATGCAGTGTCCTCGTCACTTTTTGTGAGCTGCACCAAATTATTTCTTCCTTCCTAGCTATCGTCTGTAAACTACCAACTGCTCTGCCCCGCCATGTAATGGAGATGAAGAGATACAATTCAGGAGAACCATGTCTCCCTCCATAGATACACCAGTGTTGCCAACCTTCCAAATTGAAATTTACTGACATGACACCCCAAAATTTACTGGCACAGACACTTTTTTTTAGGAAAGATGATCCAGACTTCGGTTGTTGCTCTTAAAAAATCTTAATTTTATTGAAAAGCCACAGTATAAACGCAGATAAAATCAATTGACGCGTTTCAGCCTAGAAGGCCTTAGTCATAGTGGTTATGACTAAGGCCTTTTAGGTTGAAACGCGTCAACTGATTTTATCTGCGTTTACACTGTGGCTTTTCAATAAAATGACAAATTTTTAAGAGCAACAACCGGAGTGTGGATCATCTTTCCTACATTACTCTACTCAGCCAGCGACTGTGGATCGAGCACCCGGGAGCTCTGCTATCTATGTTTTGTATGGGCAGGGGCACTGGTTTTTCTGTTTGTACAGCCAAATTTTTGCTGGCATTTCCAAAAGTTACAAAATTGCAGTTTTAGGTGCAAACATCAGTATTTAGGCTACAAACAAGTACAATATGCAATTAGCGATGTGACTCAAGGAAGATATTAAGGCAAAAACATATTATTATTTTTTGGATAAGGTAAGTAGCTCAGGGGCAGGAAACTAGAATGGGCGGCGCACACACATGAAAATGACTCTCACAGTGACACTGACCACTGTGTGCAGCACTGACACGGCACGTCCCCTCCCGAGTCACAGTGCCAGTCTCTCTTCATGCCAGGTGGTGCCGTCAGTCCACTCCAGTCCAAACAGCTCTGCCCAGATCCCTTGCACCATGACATCACACGGTCAGGCACCGCCTCCACCAGACTGCCCCCGTCACTGGCGCCCCCAGAACACACTGTAGCAGGCACTCGGATGCAGTGGTGGCTGGTTTTCAAAATTTTTGAGGGGTTGCAAACAAGCTGAAAAATTCTGGAAAAAAAACACCCATTAATTGCAGTCAACCTATACCATCAATCGCAGCCACTGTGCCCATCAATTGCCGCCACTGTGCCATCAAACGCAGCCACTGTGCCCATTAAACACAGCTACTGTGCACATCAAATGCAGCCACGGTGCCATATCAAATGCTGCCACTCTGCCATCAAATGTTGCCTCTGTGCTCCATCAAATACAGCCACTGTGCCCATCTTATGCCGCCACTGTGCCCATCATATGCAGCCACTGTGTCCCATTAAATGCAGCCCCTGTGCAGCATCAAATGCAGCCACTGTGCCCATCATATGCAGCCTCACTGTGTGCCATCAAACGCAGCCACTGTGCCATATCAAATGCTGCCAGTGTGCCCCCTGCCTACTGTCTGTACTTACCCTGTCTTGGTGGCAGTGGGACAGCTCCTCGATGTACCTCAATGTCTTCTCCCATCCTCTCCTTCCATCCTCTGCTATGATTGGACTCCTGGCTTCCAAGCAAAGCGCCTGTCATTTCAGCCAATCAGATGACGGGTAACAGATCTGAGCACCTGATTGACAGAGAGGCAGTTTATTGTTAGGAAAGCAAATATTAATTTGCTTTTCTAACACAGCAGAGTGACCTGCGAGCGGCCATCATGGAGCTTGCAGGTCACCTTTTTTGATGCCTTTTGGAGCCTATGGCTCTAATCGGGTGCTTCAACAAAAAAAAAATGCTGCTGTAATTCAGGCGCTTGAAAGAGGGCCAGGCGCCTGAATAGGGGGTGGCAGCGGCGGCCATAGATAGATTCATGCAATGCATGAATCTATGTAATGGTGCTAGGGAAGTGGCTGGAGAGAGGGGGCGGCAACCATGCACCCTTATGGATGCACTGCCACTGCTCAGATGGTCTCTGCCAGCTCCGAGCGTCACAGACATATTTTTTACTGGCAACCTTTTCCTGTCATTGACATTTCCTGGCAGGAGAAAAGTGCCCATTTTTTACTCACTGCCAGTAAAAATACTGATGGGTGGCGGCACTGAGATACACCGGAAGAGTGGTGTAGCCATCCAAAGACTGGAAGTGTGTTATTTGCAGGATTGCCAGGGGAAAATAAAGCAAAGGAGCTTGAACAAAGAAAACAAATGCAGTCACCACACCAAGGACCAGTAAACTGCAATATATTACATTTTTGATTTTGGGTTTAGATTAGATACACTTTAACCCCTTTATGATCACCCAACACGTATGTGCGGTGGCACAAGGGTGGACTTTAACGGCACATGTGTATTGCTGGGTGACCTATCAATAGCCTCTCAATTTCATGGACTGTCAGCAGAGTTTCTGGGTGGCTTTAGGTTTCAATACTGACCATTGTACCATAGAACTGGAAGGAAATGAAAATTCTCCTTATAATTTCATTTTTGTTTAATGTTTTCTGCATTTTGAATGCAAAATATCCACATTTTTATTTGAAAACCTCAGACACCGTGTTTTGTGTGATGTACAGTTGTGCTCATAAGTTTACACACCCTGGCAGAATTTATGATTTCTTGGCCATTTTTCAGAGAATATGAATGATAATACAAAAACATTTCTTTCACTCATGGTCAGTGTTTGGCTGAAGCCATTTATTATCAATCAGCTGTGTTTACTCTTTTTAAATCATAATCACAACAGAAATTACTCAAATGACCCTGATCAAAAGTTTACATACCCTGGTGATTTTGGACTGATAACATGCACACAAGTTGACACAAAGGGGTTTGAATGGCTATTAAAGGTAACCATCCTCACCTGTCATCTGTTTGCTTGTAATTAGTGTGTATAAAAGGTGTATTTGTGTAATTAGTGTGTGTATATAAAAGGTCAGTGAGTTTCTGGACTCCTGACAGACCCTTGCATCTTTCATCCAGTGCTGCACTGACGTTTCTGGATTCTGAGTCATGGGGAAAGCAAAAGAATTGTCAAAGGATCTGTGGGAAAAGGTAGTTGAGCTGTATAAAACAGGAAAGGGATATAAAAAGATATTAAAGGAATTGAGAATGTTAATCAGCGGTGTTCAAACTCTAACCAAAAAGTGGAAAATTAGGGGTTCTGTTGAAACCAAACAATGGTCAGGTAAACCAACTAAAATTTCAGCCACATCTGCCAGGAAAATTGTTCGGGATGTAAAGAAAAACCCACAAATAACTCCAGGTGAAATACAGGACTCTCTGAAAACATGTGGTGTGGATGTTTCAAGATGCACAATAAGGAGGCACTTGAAGAAAGATGAGCTGCATGATCGAATCGCCAGAAGAAAGCCATTACTACGCAAATGTCACAAAGTATCCCACTTACAATGCGCCAAACAGCACAGAGACAAGCCTGAAACCTTCTGGTACGAAGTCATTTGGAGTGATGAGACCAAAGCTTTTTATAAACGCTTCATTTGGAGAGGAGTCAACAAGGCCTATGATGAAAGGTACACCATTCCTACTGTGAAACATGGCGGTGGATCGCTGATGTTTTGGGGATGTGTGAGCTACAAAAGGCACAGGAAATTTGGTCATAATTGATGGCAAGATGAATGCAGTATGTTATCAAATAATACTGGAGGAACATTTGCATTCATCAGCCAGGAAGCTGCGCATGGGATGTACTTGGACATTCCAACATGACAATGATCCAAAACACAAGGCCAAGTTGACCCGTCATTGGCTACAGCAGAATAAAGTGAAGGTTCTGGAGGGGCCATCTCAGTCTCCTGACCTCAATATCATTGAGCCACTCTGGGGAGATCTCAAAATGTTCCGTTCATGCAAGACAGCCCAAGAATTTACAGGAACTGGAGGCCAAGAGGAATGGGCAGCTTTACCATCTGAGAAGATAAAGAGCCTCAGACAGTAGACGACTCAAAGTCGCTGCAGGAGATCAGCAGCACTGAAATAGAAAAAAGAATGAAGAAAAGTGAAAACTGTATTTCATTGACCACCTCCCATATTGTCAAATAATGGGTGGGCGGCGGCTCTCTTGTTCAAGGACGATGTCACATGACGTCGTGCCACTCTCGCTGCATTTGCACACTCGCGGGGACACGCATTGTGGCAATTGGTGGTGCGCTTTGTCCTTGGGACATGGCACATCACCTATCTCGGTAAAGAGCAGATGAAAAGGCTCTTTACCCATGTGATCAGCTTAATCTACAAGCTGAGGTCTATAGACATGAACCATAAGGTTTGTTCTCGGATTGATAACTGGCTATGGGGTCGTGTCCAAAGGGTTGTGATAGATAACATATACTTAGAGTGGTCAAGAGTGGTTAGTGGGGTACCCCAAGGCTCCATCCTGGCACCAATTCTGTGTAACGTATTTATAAATGATATAGAGGGTAGTATCATTGAGTACAGAGTGCAGCCATTTCTTCTTTTAGTGAGGACCTCCAAGGCCAAAGATAGATGACATCCTTCAATATGTGGTGGGTTGTGAGGCATAGTGGGTGCAAATATGGTGGAAGTCATTGGGCGCCAGACACTTCTTGGAAGTAAAAGAGGTTTTTTTTCTTTTGATAGTCCCTTTTGTATTTTTGAAGGTCTCTGAATCCCTCCTCCAAGGTTGGCGATGGTATCTCCCTCAATCATCACCCACGATTCCCTTCTGGGTCCCTAGCTTGGCACTCCAGATACTTCAAGTTTCACCCATGCTGATTGGTTCAGTCCTTAGCTTGACTCACAAGCTGCTCTGCAAGCACCACTTCCGCGGGTTGGGTCCCTGACTTGATCACCGCCTGGAGTTTCCCGATTCTCTACCTTGCCCGTTCAGTGAGAATGTGGTTTTCCGGTACTTTCTTCAGTTACTCACTGTGGTCCCTGGTAATTAGGCTGCCCTCTTACTTCTCGATAGGCCCTCACACAGCCTGGCAGCCAGATGCCCCCGGGATAGGCCCAATCCCTGGCCTAGCAGCCTGGGGCGTATGACACACATTTACCCAGAGAGCCATCCAGGTGACACAGAACACCATTCACCTGACCTCATCTGAATATATAGGTTCTCCCAGCAGGCCGAGGGATTCAAGAAAACCACTTCCCATTGGTTGAGATAACCCATATACCCATACCTGACCCTGGGTTGCCCTTCTCGTATCTAATACCACCAAGTTCCCGGCCAAGGAAAAATCAATAGATCTCTATCAATCGACCAAGATGACTACTCTTGGCAAGTAAATTTGTGAGGCGCTCCCTGACTAAACCCCAGGGTGTTACAAAAACAACACAGAAGGATATAGAAACCTTACAAGAGGACCTGAATATATTATTGGAGGGGCTACTGCATGGCAAATGGGGGGGGGGGGAAATATAAATGCAAGTTACTCATTAGGGGGAGAACCAGTGTGGTGGTCATCCCTGGTGGTCCTGGGTGGGCATCCGAGGGGGGCTGCACTGATAAACAATCAGCACAGATTCCCCCCCCCGTCAGGATAGCAGCTGATCGACTTTCCTCTACTTGCATCTGTCAGACGCAAGTGAGGAAAAGCCGATCAACGGCTCTTCCTGTTTACATCGTGATCAGCCATGATTGGACATGGCTGATCACGTATTGACCGCCTCACACCGATATACGTCGGCAGAAGGGCTGGTACAGGCAGAATCACGTACTTGTGCATTGCCCTTTAAGAGGCGGCCAGCGGGCGTTCGCCCGCGGCAAGCTCCGTGAGTCAGGCCACGGGTCCCGGGGACTCAATGGCCGTGGGGAAACCCGCGATCGCCTCACGGGGAGGAAGAACGGGGAGATGCTAATGTAAACAATCATCTCCCCGTTCTGCTTAGTAACAGTGTCACTGATCTCTGCTCCGTGTGATTGGAGCAGAGATCAGTGACGTGTCACACACAATCCACACCCCCCCCCCCCCCCACAGTTAGAATCACTCCCCTAGGACACTCTCAACCCCTACACTGCCACCTAGTGGTTAACCCCTTCACTGCCAGTGTCATTTACACAGGAATTGTATAGCACTGATTGCTGTATACAGGCATACCCCACTTTTAAGTACACAATGGGGTTTATTTACTAATGCTGGAAAGTGCAAAATCAGGCTCACTTCTACACAGAAACAAACAAGCTTCTAACCCCAGCTTGTTCAATTAAGCTTTGGTAATAAAACCTGGAAGCTCATTGTTCTCTATGCAGAAGTGAGCCTGATTTTTGCACTTTCCAGCTTTAGTAAATAAACCCCATTGCGTACTTAAACGTGGGGTATGCCTGTAAATGACAATGGTCCCGAAAATGTGTTAAAAATGTCCGATGTGTTCACCATAATGTCGCAGTCATGATAAAAATCGCTGATCGCCGCCATTTAAAATAAAATAAAAATTATTAATAAAAATGCCATAAAACTATCCCCTATTTTCTAAACGCTATAACTTTTGCGCAAACCAATCAATAATAGCTTATTGTGATTTTTTTACCAAAAATATGTAGAAGAATACGTATCGGCCTAAACTGAGGAAAAAAATATTTTTTTATATATTTTTGGGGGCTATTTATTATAGCAAAAAGTAAAAAATAATGCTTTTTTTTTTCAAAATTGTGACTTTATTTGTTTATAGCGCAAAAAATAAAAACTGCAGAGGTGATCAAATACCACCAAAAGAAACCTCTATTTATGGGAAAAAAAGGACGTCAATTTTGCTTGGGAGCCACGTCGCACGACCGCGCAATTGTCAGTTAAACAACGCAGTGGCGAATCGCAAAAAGTGCTCTGGTCAGGAAAGGGGTAAATTCTTCTGGGGCTGAAGCGGTTAAAGAGTCTCTGTCAGAGACACTTTACCTAGAACAGAGTTGTGGTGTGTCAGACTGACACACCACAACAATGATCGGTGCGAAGCCCGCCCCTGGGGAGCGCAGCGGCTTGATATCCTGTTGATGTTATATGACACCCGGTCAGGATATAGCAAGCACTTTGCAGACATCATATTGCTATATGGTGGGCGGCAAGTGGTTAAAGAGAAATTCCACCTACAAAAAAAATATTAAAAGCCAGCAGCTATAAATACTACAGCTGCTGACTTTTATTAAATAGACACTCACCTGTCCCAGGGTCCAGCGATGTCGGCAGCCGAGGCCGATCGATAGTTCAGCTCTCGGCTGCTGCCGCCGCCATTCTCGGTGAGGGAATCAGGAAGTGAAGCATTGCGGCTTCACTTCCCGGTTCCCTACTGCGCATGCGCGAGTTGCACAGCGCAATGGGAATGGTCCGCACTGTCTCTGGGACCCGTGTGTGTCCCAGTAGACAGCGTGGTGGCACAGGAAACAGGATAGACTCCCGTTGGAGTCTATGCCCGGAAGTGGGTGCAAATACCTGTCTTAGACAGGTATCTGCACCCCCCTCCTCCCTGAAAGGTGCCAACTGTGACACCGGAGGGGGGGGAGGGTTCTGATGAGTGGAAGTTCCACTTTAGGGTGGAACCCCGCTTTAAATACCACCAAGAGAAAGTTCTATCTGTCTCAAAAAAAAAATAATAAAAATTTCATCTGGGTACAGTCAGGGGCAGATCCAGAGCCTTGTCTAGGGAGGGACACTGCCAGAAATTTTTTAGGCCAAATTGTCGGGGCAATGGCTGGTGTTGGCGCTTCAATCATCACAGCGCCATGATTGTTATGGTGTCAGGATGATTGAAGCGCATTATTTCTATTATTACATTGTAATATAAAATTAAATAGTTCAGCTCACCATAATGCAGAATCAGTGGGAGCCCTGAGTGTGTCACTTTCCACGTCACCTGCCACCAGATGCAGCGTGTCACTTGCCACGACGCCTGCCATCAGATGCAGCGTGTCACTTGCCACGTCACCTGCCACCAGATGCAGCGTGTCACTTGCCACTTTACCTGCCACCAGATGCAGCGTGTCACTTGCCATGACGCCTGCCATCAGATGCAGCGTGTCACTTTCCACATCGCCTGCCATCAGATGCAGCTTGTCACTTGCCACCACTGGCTGCCACCAAATGCAGATTGTCACTTGCCATGTCACTTGCCACATGATGTGGATTGTCACTTGCCAACGTCATCTGCCGCAATATGCAGATTGTCACAAAGTGATGTTGCATTGCGGCCATCTTGGTACACCCCCACTTGTCTGCAGTAAGCCTAGAGTTAGAAGTCGGCAAGCGGACATCTTTATACACCCACCAGAGTCTTGCTTTCCACAGTTATTTTTAACAGTAAACTCAGTTTATTTAGTGAAATATAAGTTGAGTTTACTTTTAAAAATACCTGTGAAAAGCAATACTCCGGTGGGTGTATAAAGATGTCCGCTTGCCGACTTATAACACTAGGCTTACTGTGAACGAGTGCAGGAGTACCAAGATGGCCGCGATGCAACGTCCCTTCAGTCACATATTCAGATGGGTAGCGGCTTCCTGACAACACCTGCCTGCTTGCTCAGTCACACGCCAGCCCGCCGGCATGATTGCCCGTCCGCCTGTCTGTTCAGTCACCCGACGGCTCACCCGCTCATTATTTTCTCGGGGGGGGGGGGAGAAATTTCCCCTTTGCCCCCCCCCAGATTCCGCCCCTGGGTACAGTGTTGTATGACCGTGCAATTGTCCTTCAAAGTGTGAGAGCTCTGAAAGCTGAAAATCGGCCTGGGCAGGAACAGGGTGAAAGTGCCCGGTGGGCAAGTGGTTATAAAGGTAAAGTGTTTATAATAGACAGAGCAAACTAATTAGGAGTGCCATTTACTTGCAAACTAATTAGGAGTGCCATTTACTTTAAAGAGTAACTCCACTTTTGTTGAGAAAAAAAACAAAACAAAAAAAACATTCCCCTGTGATCTACGTACATTGCAGGGATTTTAACCACTTTAAAGAGCCGGCCTTTTCCCACATTTGTTGTTTACAAGTAAAAATCTGTATTTTTTGCTAGAAAATTACTTGGAATCCCCAAACATTATATAAATTTTTTTTTTTTAATCAACAATAATAAGTCTGGTGCCAGGGGACTGGGATGAGGATTTCACTGGGAACAGTGTGTGGGGCCTATGAGAGACGGAGGAGCAGTTGTGTGGATGAGCACACCAGCAGTGGGGTGGAAAAGGCACAAACATTCACAAACTACCACAACTCAAAGCCCCGATCACAACCACCTCGTATGGGAACATTCTCAGATGATGGAGTCAGTGTAATAAAATAATAAGTCAGTATATTGTTGACATGATGTAAGGTTGATGAATACCAACAGTTAAAATCTCCTTGCATAGACGGACCAGCTATGTAACATAATTACTGCTGTGACAGTACCTTATTGGGCTACCTACCTGAGCCCCATCTCTCTCCAGCGACGTCCACGAGTACCTCCACCATCCAGGGCTCCCCTCCAGACTGGCTGAGACACAGCAGCGACGCCATTGGCGCCTGTTGCTGTCAAAGTCAATTAGCCAATCAGGAGAGAGAGGGGCGGGGCTCTGCATCTGAATGGACACACGGAGCTGTGACTTGGCTCAGGTGCCCCCATAGCAAGCTGCTTGCTGTAGGGGCACTTGATAGGAGGGAGGGGCCAGGAGCGCTGGCGGGGGGACCTGAGAAGAGGATTCTGGGCTGCCCTGTGCAAAACCATTACGCAGAGCAGGTAATTATGACATGTTTGTTATTTTTAGAGAAAAAAAAAGAGACTTTACAATCACTTTAAAAATCTGGTGAGCATGACTTTTTTTTGCAGGTTACCTGTTTAGAGTTACAGAGGAGGTCGTGTGCTAGAATTATTGCTCTCGCTCTGATGATCATTATTATATTATTATTATACACGATTTATATAGCGCCAACAGTTTACGCAGCGCTTTACAATGTATAGGGGGGAACGACACAATTACAGTACAGTTAAATACAAAAGGTACAGGTGGGCCCGGCTCGTTGAGCTTACATTCTAAAGGGAGGGGGTGGTACAAACAGTAATAGTTGCAGAGAATGATTTGATGCGGGGGGGGGGGGGGGGGGCTCAGGGACAGTAGTTGTTCGGTGGGTGTGGGATAGGCTTCCCTGAATATGTGAGTTTTCAGGGATCTCCTAAAGGTGGACAGGGTAGTGGCTTATCGGATATACTGGGGCAGGGAGTTCCAGAGGATGGGAGAGGCTCTGGAGAAGTCCTGGAGGAGGCAGCTAGAGAGCAGGAGGTCCTGGGAGGAGCGGAGGGGACTATTTGGAGCGATATCTGCAGATGAGTTTGGTGATGTGGATGGGGGCGATGTTGTGGATGGCTTTGTATGTTATGGTTAGCATTTTGAATTTTACACAGTGGGGGAGGGGAAGCCAGTGAAGGGATTGGCAGAGAAGGGCGGAAGTCACGGATCGATTAGTGTGGTGTATTAGTCTAGCAGCAGCGTTCATAATAGACTGAAGGGGGAGGAGCCTGCTTAAGGGTCATCATGGTGATCATGGCGATACTTCTCACACATGTGGTTTGAACAATGTTTACATATGTGGGGCACGACTTACATATGCACAAGCGCGGTGGGATGCGGCACTTTAAATTTTTATTTTATTTATTATTATTTATTTTACTTTTTATTTTTACATTGTCTCTTTATTTATTTTTTTAAATCACTTTTATTCCTATTACAAGGAATAAAAATATCCCTTGTAATAGAAATAAGGATAACAGGTCTTCTTTATTGAGAGATCTGGGGTCAAAAAGACTGCAGCTCTCTCATTTACCCTTAAAAGCAAAAAAATAAAGGGGGCATAGAGCCAAGTGGCAGCTATCTTGCTCTCTTTCAACTTCCTGCCTAGCCATCAGCCGTATCACATCCACTGGGATCACTTTTATCAGAAAACCGGCCGCCTAAGGGAAAAAAACGATACCGGGGTTGTGGCAGCTAGCTGGTGCCCCAACCCCCGTATTTAACGTCAAAATCGTGATGCACTGATGTGGAGGAGAAGGCCTGGTTCGCAGTCTAAGTTATCCCAAAGATGTTATATCAGGTTGAGGTCAGGACTCTGTGCAGGCCATTCAAGTTCTCCCCCCAAACTCTGTCATCTATGTCTTTATGGACCTTGCTTTGTGCACTGGTGTGCAGTCATGTTGGAACAGGAAGGGGACATCCCCAAACTGTTCCCACAAAGTTGGGAGCATGAAATTGTCCAAAATGTCTTGGTATGCTGACGCCTTAAGAGTTCCCTTCACTGGAACTAAGGGGCCAAGCCCAACCCCTGAAAAACAACCCCACACCATAATCCCCCCTCCACCAAATGATTTGGATAAGTGCACAAAGCAAGGACCATAAAGACATGGATGCGCCAATTTGGGGTGGAGGAACGACTGGCCTCAACCCAATAGAACACCTTTGGGATGAATTAGAGCGGAGACTGCGAGCCAGGCCTTCTTGTCCAACATCAGTACCTGACCTCACAAATGTGCTTCTGGAAGAATGGTCAAACATTCCCATAGACACCCTCCTAAACCTTGTGGACAGCCTTCCCAGAAGAGTTGAAGCTGTTATAGCTGCAAAGGATGGGCCAACGCAATATTGAACCCTACGGACTACGACTGGGATGCCATTAAAGGTCATGTGCGTGTAAGGACAGGCATCTCAATACTTTTGACAATATAGTGTAGGTTGTCAGCATCCCTCCTCTCCCTTGAAGCCAGTTCCTGGGAGCTGATCATGTGACTGGACTGGAGTGCTCTGAAAATAGGTAAGTATATGTATCTAACTTCTGCAGGGTAGTTAGAATAGCAATTAGGAGGGGGCAGGGACAGATTTTAAGTGGTTGTAAACCCTTACAAATACCCAGTGAATGAACTTGCTTCAGGTGATACACAGAAATGAAACAAATCCTTCTACATAAGTTGTATCTGTTTATCTGCAGTCTTCTCTTCCCTATATCCATTCAAAGTGTTGAATTATAAAGCTTGTGTCAGATCTCAGAAAAAAGGGGGCAGGGAGCTGAAGTTATAGTCTGCAGAGCTCAGTGAGGAGAGCTCTGAGAGCTGATTGAAGGGAAAGGACACACCCTCCTTCACACAGCACACAGGAACAGAGCTGAGGCTGTCAATCACAGGCTGTATCCTGGAGATCCCTCCCATGTCGCCATTTTTCTCTCAGTGTCTGGAAAATTTGTCAGAAGTGATTCATGCTGATAGCAGAAGAACGAAGCTGCAAACAAAAGGGACACTTATGCCACACGATCAGACTATCCGGCGGACAATCCGCCGGAATTGGCAGTGGAGGTCCGCCGGACTTTCCGAACAAGTGGACTTGCCCACACATGCCCACACACGACCTGACTTTTCCAGCGGACTAGGCCTGGTGGACAATCCGCCGGACTTTTGGCAGAGGTCCGCCGGACTTTTCAAATGAACGGACTTGCCCGCACACGGAGTAAAGTCCATTCATTTTGAACGTGACTTCAGGTACGACAGGACTAGCGAAGGAAGTGAATGTCGCCGCCTCCATCGGTGAGATTGACACCTTGCTAGCCCCGTCGCCTGGTATGGATTTATGAAGAAACGGCGTGGGGGTCCCCCCAAAGACCATACCAGACCCCTACGCCAAAAAAACGGTGTGGGGGTCCCCCCAAAGTCCATACCAGACCTTTATCCGAGCACGCAGCTCTTTTACTAGCGTTGGCCCGGTCTTCTCGTTCGCTGTTGCCGTCACCGCCTTCTTCTTCTTCTTCCTTTTTCCTTCTTCTGATGTTGACACAACGCTCTCTCCAGCTGTAATGCCAGAGACATGTTGTGCAGCGACTTATATAGGCATAAGGGGTGGGGTCACCGGGTGATGTCACATTGTGACCCCACCCCTTATGATGTCACAGTCCCAGCATCCCCCGGGAATGTGACATCATAAGGGGTGGGTGTCACCATGTGACATCACCCGGTGACCCCGCCCCTTATGCCTATCAACATCAGAAGAAGAGAAGGAAGAAGAAGAAGGAAGAAGAAGGCGGCGGTGACGGCGAACGAGAAGACCGGGCCAACGCTAGTAAAAGAGCTGGAAGAAGATAGCAGAGGAGCCCGGCAGAAGAAGACCCCCGAAGTCGGAAAAGGACCCCCGAATACAGAAGAAGACCCCCGGACAGCGGCGACGACAAAGGAAAAAGCCGGGCTCCACTGCTAGTAATAGAGCGGCAAAACAGCAGAAGATAGCGGAGGAGCCCGGCGAGAAGACCCCCGAAGTCGGAAGAAGACCCCCGGAGCCGCCTAATAAACTACTTTAATAACCTGTGTTGTGTGTTTTTTATTTACACTTTTTTCACCCAGGTGAATGGGTAGGAGTACAGCGTACCCCATACTCATTCACATAGGGTGGGAACTGGGGGTCTCCTTATTAGAGGGGGCTCCCGGATTCCGATAAGCCCCCCGCCCGCAGAACCCGACGGCGGGGGGCTTATCGGGAAGAGGCCCTTGTCCTCATCAACATGGGGACAAGGTGCTTTGGGGTGGGGGGGCTGCAGGGCCCCCCCTTCCCCAAAGCACCCACCCCCCCACGTTAAGGGCACGCGGCCTGGTACGGCTCAGGAGGGGGCGTTCGCTCGTCCCCACCCCCTTTTCTGACCGGCCGGGCTGCATGCTCGTTTAAATCCATACCAGGCGACGGGGCTAGCAAGGTGACAATCTCGCCGATGGAGGCGGCGAAATTGACCTCCTTCGCTAGTCCCATCTACCTGGAGTCACGTTCAAAATGAATGGACTTTACTCCGTGTGTGGGCAAGTCCGTTCATTTGAAAAGTCTGGCAGACTAGCACACAGACGAGCGGATTGTCCGCCGGACAGCTGAGTCTGGCGGACAATTTTGAGTCAAGTCTTCTTTCTAATGCCACGTACACACGTAGCCGACTATCCGACGGACTTAGTCTGGCGGACTTCCCGCCAGACTGTCCGTCGGACTTTCCGAACGGGCTACTTGCCCACACACGGCACTTTTTCAGCGGACTAATACGGCGTACTAAGTCCGCCGTACTATCCGCCCTACTTTTGAAATGAACGGACTCGCCCACGCACGCGGAGAAAAGTCCGCTCATTTTGAGTGGGTCTACAGGTAGACGGAGTCCGAGAAGGAGACGTCGCTGGCCCCGCCACTTGGTATGGACTTAAAGGGGAACCCCAACACCGAAAGAAATCGGCGTGGGGGTCCCCCCAGGTCCACATCAGACCCTTGTCCGAGCACGCTACCCGGCCGGCCAGGAAAGGGGGGGACGAGCGCGCGCTCCCCCTCCTAAGCCGTACCAGGCCACGTGCCCTCAACATGGGGGGTGCCTTGCGGAAGGGGGGCCGCACGCCCCCCCCACCCCAAAGCACCTTGTCCCCATGTTGATGAGGACAAGGGCCTCTTCCCGACAACCCTGGCCGTTGGTTGTCGGGGTCTGCGGGCGAGGGGCTTATCGGAATCCGGGAGCCCCCTTTAATAAGGGGGCCTCCGGATACCGGCCCCCCACCCTATGTGAATGAGTATGGGGTACAATGTACCCCTACCCATTCACCTGTGAAAAAAAGTACAAAAAAACACACAACACAGGGTAAAAATAGTTTATTGCACAGCTTCTTGTAGCTCTTTTGCTAGCAGAGGAGCCCGACTTTCTTCCTCGCCGCCGCCCTTTTCTTCCGACTTCGGGGGTCTTGTCCCCCTCTTCGTTTCTTCTGCCAGAGGATGCTGGGACTGTGACATCATAATAGGTGGGGACATCATCCGGCTATGTCCCTATATAAGTCGCCGCGTGCCCAGTCCCCGTCATTGTGAGCGGAGGACTCGACGAGGCAACATCTGAAGAAGAAGAGAAGAACAGAAGGCGGCGGCGACAGAAGACCGGGCCACCACCTGTAAAAGAGCTATAAGAAGGCGCGGTGGCCTGGCAGAAGAACCGAAGAGGGGGACAAGACCCCGGAAGTCGGAAGAAGGGCGGCGGCGAGGAAGAAAGCCGGGCTCCTCCGCTAGCAAAAGAGCTAGAACAAGATAGCGGAGGAGTCCGGCGAAAAGACCCCCCGAAGACGGAAGACCCCCGGAGCTGTGCAATAAACTATTTTTACCCTGTGTTGTGTTTTTTTTGTACTTTTTTCACAGGTGAATGGGTAGGGGTACATGGTACCCCATACTCATTCACATAGGGTGGGGGGCCGGTATCCGGGGGCCCCCCTTATTAAAGGGGGCTCCCGGATTCCGATAAGCCCCTCGCCCGCAAACCCCGACAACCAACGGCCAGGGTTGTCGGGAGGAGGCCCTCGTCCTCATCAACATGGGAACAAGGTGCTTTGGGGTGGGGGGCCGCGTGGCCCCCCCTTCCCCAAGGCACCCCCCATGTTGAGGGCACGCTGCATGGTATGGCTCAGGAGGGGGGCCGCTCACTCATCCCCTCCTTTCCTGGTCGGCCGGGTAGCGTGCTCGGACAAGGGTCTGATGTGGACCTGGGGGGACCCCCACGCCGATTTTTTTCGGCGTTGGGGTTCCCCTTTAAGACCATACCAGGTGGCGGGCCAGCGACGTCTCCTTCGCGGGCCCCGCCTACCTGGAGACCCGCTCAAAATGAGTGGACTTTTCTCCGGGCGGGAAAAGTCCGTTAATTTCAAAAGTACGGCAGACTGGCACACACACGGCCGGAGTGTCCGCCGAAATGCGAGTCCGGCGGGAAGATTGGAGTGCAAAACTACTTTCTAAGTCCACCGTACTTTCGGGTCAAAAAAGTATGCCGGAGGCTACACACGGGGGGATTGTCCGGTGGACTTCAGTTTGCCGGACTTTTCCACCCGATTGTTTGATCGTGTGTACGTTGCATAAAGCCCCATACACACTATCAGATTATCTGCTGAGTTTTTCCTTCAGATTTACCAAAACCATGTAGTAGAAGGGCCTGCCTGATTGCATACACATTGAAACTCCTAAGGTTTGTCCTCATATTATATGGTTTTGGTAAATCTGAAGGAAAAACTCAGCAGATAATCTGATAGTGTGTATGGGGCTTTAGTCTGCCGGACTTTTGGGAAGAAAAAGTCCGCTGGATATTCCGATTGTGTGTACGCGGCATTAGTGCTTTGGCTCAGCCTTTTCTTTTCGCCATAATGCACTGGAATCAGATGAACTGCTATGGGCAGAACTTGCTGCAAATCAAGAAGCCAAGTCAGGCAGACCGCTAAATGCCCACCTACAGCAAATACATACCAAAGGGTTTTAGTTGGCAAAAAGTTTGTTAATTAGCATTGTATACGTTCATCCTCCCAGGCAAAACACAGCTTTTCAGAAAATGAAAACATTTATAGGTAATAACACCAGGGAATGTCGATCCGGGGAATATCTGATTGTCTTCTGAGAGATCAGGAAGGGAATTATTTTTTCCCCACTGGATCAACTGTGAGTACACGATTCTGTATATGGAGCTTTATTTATTCATTTATTTTTCTATTGGTTGAACTAGATGGACTTTTTTCAACTTACTATATATACAGTATCTCACAAAAGTGAGTACACCCCTCACATTTTTGTAAAGTCTCCTCAAAATAACTCAACACACAGCCATTAATGTCTAAACCGCTGGCAACAAAAGTGAGTACACCCCTAAGTGAAAATGTCCATATTGGGCCCAAAGTGTCAATATTTTGTGTGGCCACCATTATTTTCCAGCACTGCCTTAACCCTCTTGGGCATGGAGTTCACCAGAGCTTCAGAGGTTGCCACTGGAGTCCTCTTCCCCCTCCTCCATGATGACATCACAGAGCTGGTGGATGTTAGAGACCTTGCGTTCCTCCACCATCCATTTGAGGATGCTTGGCAAGTCCATCACCTTTACCCTCAACTACTTTAGCAAGGCACTGATCGTCTTGGAGGTGTGTTTGGGGTCGTTATCATGTTGGAATACTGCCCTGCGGCCCAGTCTTCATGCTCTGCTTCAATATGTCACAGTACATGTTGGCATTCATGGTCCCCTCAATGAACTGTAGCTCCCCAGTGCCGGCAGCACTCATGCAACCCCAGACCATGACACTCTCACCACCATGCTTGACTAGGCAAGACACAATTGTCTTTGTACTCCTCACCTGGTTGCCGCCACACACGCCTGATACCATCTGAACCAAATAAGTTTATCTTGGTCTCATCAGACCACAGGACATGGTTCCAGTAATCCATGTCCTTAGTCTGCTTGTCTTCAGCAAACTGTTTGCAGACTTTCTTGTGCATCATTTTTAGAAGAGGCTTCCTTCTGGGATGACAGCCATGCAGACCAATTTGATGCAGTGTGCGGCGTATGGTCTGAGCACTGACAGGCGGACCCCACCCCCTCAACCTCTGCAACAGACGAAAAACAAGCTCTGGACTGCCGCACTCTTCAGAAGGCCACTTTCTTTTATTGGAAAATCACATCACAGCTCAACAAACACAGCGAACAAGGAAAAAGCTATGAATAAGTACTACAGCTAGTGTGAAACGTCAGCAATTTTTCCTTGTTCGTTGTGTTTGTTGAGCTGTGATGTGATTTTCCAATAAAAGAAAGTGGTCTTCTGAAGAGTGCGGCAGTCCAGAGCTTGTTTTTCGCCTGTTGCTAGTGGTAATAGCCAGCACCTGTGGCTTCCCAGCCGAAGAGACAGTTTACAGCCTGCATGTGTGCTCCTGGAGCCGTGAGATCCCTTCCCCCTCAACCTTTGCAGAAATGCTGGCAGCACAAATACATCTATTTTCCAAAGACAACCTCTGGATATACTGCTGAGCACATGCACTCAACTCCTTCTGGTCGACCATGGTGAGGCCTGTTCTGAGTGGAACCTGTCCTGGTAAACCCCTGTATGGTCTTGGCCGCCGTGTTGCAGCTCAGTTTCAGGGTCTTGGCAATCTTCTTATATCCTAGGTCATCTTTATGTAGAGCAACAATTCTTTTTTTCAGATCCTCAGAGAGTTCTTTGCCATGAGGTGCCATGTTGAACTTCCAGTGACCAGTATGAGAGAGTGAGAACGGTAACACCAAATTTAACACACCTGCTCTCCATTCACACCTGAGACCTTGTAACACTAACCAGTCACATGACACCTGGGAGGGAAAATGGCTGATTAGACATTAATGGCTGTGTGTTGAGTTATTTTGAGGGGACAGCAAATTTACACTGTTATACAAGCTGTACACTCACTACCTTACATTGTAGACAAGTTTAATTTCTTCAGTGTTGTCACATGAAAAGATAGAAGAAAATATTTACAAAAATGTGAGGGGTGTACTCACTTTTGTCAGATACTGTGTGTATATATATATATATTTGTGCTTAGAATTCTTCACCATAAGTAAACAATTACAGGCAATACAGAGGTTCACTTTGAGATAATATAAATGGGCTCCCCAACATTAGCAACGTTGGAATGTTTCTGGATAGTAATAGCAGACAGCTTATGGCTTTGACTATTCGGCTGGAATCTTCCTTAAATGGTTTCTCTGGCCTTGCTGCCTTCCAGGATAGGGGATATTCTCAGGCTCCATTGCACACTGAAGCTCAAAAAAGCTTTTTCTGGACGCCAGATTGCTGGCAGAAAACGCAGGTTGAAAAACGTGTTTTTAACAGTGTTTTGTTCTAGCGTTTATGAGCTTTTTTAGCGTTAGCATTTATGGGCGTTTTTAAGAAAAATACATAGAGGACACTCCAAAAATCCCACAGTGCATTCCAAACTCCTACAATGCATTGGAAAAATAGAACACCGAACGCTAATTAACGCGTGTTTATGAGCGTTTATGCGCGTTTATCGCTTTTTAACCGTGAAAAACTGCACTTTGAGCGCGAATTTATGCCGTTCAGAAAAAAGCCCATAAACTCCACTGCTCATTAAAGCTAAAAAACATCCATGTGTGCATGGACACATAGGCTAACATAGAGTGGAGTTTATGGGCTTTTAAAAAAAAAACAGCCAAACTCCAATAAAATGCCGGTTTATGAGCTCCAGTGTGTATGGAGCCTAAAAGTCACAGAAAAAGTAAAGTAAAGAGGGTGCATCAGTCTAGTGCATTATCCCAAGTAAATTTATTGATAAAAACAAAGTAAAAACTACTCACAAACATGGAGAAATATTGCTTGTATGAGCCACCTATTTGTGACAATCAGTCCTGAACCCGACAGTCTCCAGATGGCAAAGGACATCAGGGCTGCTGCTGGTTGACGAGATTCGAAGGAATATCTTCTTCCTCAGAGCCGACTTTGATGGAGACCCTGATGTAAGAGGGGACTCTGATGTCAGGGGGAGGAACTCTAATGGTGGATGCTGACGTAAGAGGGGACTCTGATGGGGACACTGATGTAAGAGGGGACGCTGAAGGGAATCCTAATCTAAGGGGGGACTCTAATGGATGGGGAATTTGATGTCAGGGAGGGAACTCTGATAGTGGACGATGATGTAAGAGCAGGGGCGGACTGACAATTCGGGCACTCGGGCACTGCCCGAGAGTCCCATGCCACTAAGGGGCCCCATCAGGGTTGCCAGCCTCAATAAAACCAGGGACAGTATGTAAAAATCAGTGTTTTAAAAAAAAAAAATCACAAGATTATAGCTGCCCCGTCTCTTCAGTACCTTTTCAGTGTGTGTATGTGTAGTCTGTGTGTGTGTATTGTGTGTCTGTGTGTGTATACTCTATGTGTGTGTGTGTATACTGTGTGGCCCCATAATCTATTGCCTTGGGGGCCCCATAACCTCCTATTGCCTGGGGGCCCCCCATAATCTCCTATTGCCCAGGGACCCCATAATCTTCTCCTATTGCCCGGGGGCCCGATAATATCCTATAATATCCTATTGCCCAGGGGCCCCATGAGTTGTCAGTCCGCCCCTTTGTAAGAGGGGATCCTGATGGGGACAGTGATGTAAGAGGGGACACTGATGGGGACAGTGATGTAAGAGGGGACACTCATGGGGACAGTGATGTAAGAGGGGACTCTAATGGGGACTCTTACGTCACGGGGAGGAACTCTGATGGTGGACGCTGACGTAAGAGGGGACTCTGATGGGGACACTGATGTAAGAGGGGACACCGAAGGTAATCCTAATCTAGGGAGGTCTCTAAGGGATGGGGAATCTGATGTCAGGGAGGGAAATCTGATGGTGGACACTGATGTAAGAGGGGACACTGATGGGGACAGTGATGTAAGAGGGGACTCTAATGGGGACTCTGATGTCAGGGGGGAGGAACTCTGATGGTGGACGCTGACATAAGAGGGGACTCTGATGGGGACACTGATGTAAGAGGGGACTTTAATGGGGACTCTGATGTTGGGGGGGCTCTAATGGTGGACGTAGACGTAAGAGGGGACTCTGATAGGGAAACTGATGGGAACCCTGAAATAAAGGGGGACTCTAATGGGGACTGATGTCGGGGGGGGGGGGCTCTGATGGTGGATGCTGATGTAAGAGGGGACTCTGATGGGGACACTGATGTAAGAGGGGACACTGAAGGGAACCTTAATCTAAGGGGGGACTCTAATGGATGGGAAATCTGATGTCAGGGAGGGAACTTTTAGGGTGGACGCTGATGTAAGAGGGAACCCTGATGGGGACAGTGATGTAAGAGGGGACTCTGATAGGGACAGTGATGTAAGAGGGGACTCTGATAGGGACACTCATGTAAGAGGGGACACTGATGGGAACCCTGATATAAGGGGGGACTCTATATTGGGGACTCTGTTGTCAGGGGGAGAGGCTCTGATAGTGGATGTTGATGTAAGAGGGGACTCTGATGGAGACATTGATGTAAGAGGGGACACTGAAGGGAACCCTAATCTAAGGGGAATGGATGGGGAATCTGATGTCAGGGAGGTAACTCTGATGTTGGAGGCTGATGTAAGAGGGGATGCTGATGGGCACCCTAATGTAAGTGACTCTAATAGGGACTCTGATGTAGGGGAGAACTCTGATGGTGGACGCTGATGTAAAAAAGGACCCCGATATAAAGGGGGATTCCTGAGATGGACTCTAATGTAAGATTGCTCTGATGCGGACCCCGATGTTAGGGGGACTTATGTTCTATCTCTTTTTTGTTCTGAATCATACCATGATGATTCCAAAAGAGATCCAAAAATAACTTTTCATTCACTTATTATTCATTGATATGCAGACCCTCATTTTAAGCCAAGCTAAAAAATAAATAAAAAAAGCTAGGAAGGGCAGAGTGTGTGTGTTGCCTGTAGCAACCAACAAGTGTTTTTCCAGATCTAACCCGGGCCCTTCCTATGTACTCTACAGCTGAGATCTAACATCTCCCGTGTGTGTTCAGCGCTGTGGTCTCTCCTACAGCTGTGCTATCCTCTTAGCAGATGTGCTGTTTTATCCTCCTGGGTCCATTACTACATATCCAGTTGGAGGATCTGTAAACACAGCGCCGCGGTATACGCCGCCCTGTCATGCCAGCGACATCACGCAATCTGTTTTGCGAGCCGGAGCTCTGGGATGGGGGTTGAGCCGGCAGCTGTTGGGGTGCAGAGGCATGGCTCGGCCAAAGATTTCATTACGGGAGACAGCAAGCAGATGTATCACATTAGTCCGGCGCAGGCCTCAGCTCTGTACTGTGTCACTGGAACGTCACAAAGATCTGATGGACTTGTCATTCTTCCTCCGCTCTGCCAACAATCAAACCACAGAGGAGGATCAGTGTGTGTGCTCAACTCTCACTTGTGAACCTTTTAGAAAACATAGGCATCCGAATCTGGGCATAAGGTTGGCAGCATTTTGAACGCAGAGGTCATTTTTTGTGAAAACTGCATGTCAAAACAATGGTTTGAACTACAGATATAGGCAGCTGAAGTTATGAGCAGATCTTGACTTTTCCTGGAAGATTCTCTCTGTCTCCTCCTACTTTCTGAACCTCCCATTTGTTGCTTTGACCTGATAGGTTGAAAAGACTCTGCCTGTTGGTAAATACAGTGCCAGGACAAGGGGTGGGCAGGAGGGAGCGGCTGCCCCGGGCCGCAATAGTTTATTGCAGGGATGGGGGTGCCCTTACCCTAAGTGAAGGGGAGGCGCAGTTTGGCATCTTTGCCCTGGGTGTGGATGACCTTGTCCCGGAAAATATAAAAGACCCTTGATACCTCCGCTCCTCATTGCTGGTAGGAGTTTCATACCCTAGCACTGGAAGTCCTCTGGGATTTCTACGTGAGATACCGGCTCCTAAGGGTGCAAGAAATTCAGTCAGTTGAGGTATCGATCCATAGATAAGTGCTCACAGTTTTACAAGATTTAGACATTATGGATTGATTTTACCACCTCTGACAGTCGCTGTTGTAGTTCTCCTGAATATGGATCAGCGAATCATTTTCCAAAGCAGATTCTCACAATGCTTCACTGGGGACGGTTTTTACCCCTCCTCCCCAATGTGAAAAGAGGACCTTCTTCTTTCTTTCTCTTCCCTTCCCTACTCCATCATTCCCCTTCTTGATCCTCCAGAAGGCAATCAGATATTCCTTAGATCAACCACCAACCTTGGTGTTTTTACCTATACCTTTGGACCAACCTTACCGACCAGTTATAAGACTTAAAAGTGGGAGGGGCTTTGCCAAGCTTAAGGCCCCTTTAACAAGAGCGGGCCAATTGGGCCCACCTGTCACTTTTTCAGGTGGAACCGATCGGACCAGTGGGTGTAAAAGAACATGTTTCCATTTACAACCACTGACATCCAATCTGATCCACTAAAAACAGATAGATGGGGATTCCCCTTTTATCTAGCAGGGGGCTCCAAACTTTCTAAACAAAGGGCCAGTTTACTGTCCTCCAGACTTTATGGGGGCCAGACTGCGATCATTGGGAGTAGAAATGATCCTGGCATCAGTGGCATTAAACAATGCATCTTTGGTGTCAGCGGAAGAAATAGTGCCCCATCATAGGTGTCAATGGGAGGAATAGTACCCCATTGTTGGTGTCAATAGGAGGAATAGTGCCCTATCATTGGTGTCAGTGGGAGGAACAGTACCCCATCATTGGTGTCAGTGGGAGGAATAGTGCCCTGTTATTGGTGTCAGTGGGAACAATAGTGCCCCATCATTGGTGTCAGTGGGAACAATAGTGCCCCATCGTTGGTGTCAGTTTTAGGAATTTTCTCGCCCCATCGTCAGTGGAAGGAACAGTGTCCCATCATTGGTGTCAGTTTGAGGAATAGTGTCCCATTATTGGTGTCAGTGGGAGGACTAGTGCCCTGTCATTTGTGTCTGTGGGAGGAATAGTGTCCCATCATTGGTGTCAGTGGGAGAAATAGTGCCCCATTGTTGGTGTCAATAGGAGGAATAGTGCCCTATCATTGGTGTCAGTGGGAGGAATAGTGTCCCATCATTGGTATCAGTGGGAGGAATAGTGTCCCATCATTGGTATCAGTGGGAGGAATAGTGTCCCATCATTGGTATCAGTGGGAGGAATAGTGCCCCATCATTGGTGTCAATGGGAGGAATAGTGCCCCATCATTGGTGTCAATGGGGGGAATAGTGCCCCATCACCGGTGTCAATGGGAGCAATAGTGCCCCATCACTGGTGTCAATGGGAGGAATAGTGCCCCATCACTGATGTCAGTTTGAGGAATATTGCCCCATGACCGGTGTTAGTGGGAGCAATAGTGCCCCATCATTCGGTTTCAGTGGGATGAATAATGCCCCATTGTTGGCGTCAATAGAAGAAATATTGCCCCATTGTTGGTATCAGTGGAAGGAAAGTGCCTCAAGGGCAACAGTTTGGAGACCCCTGGTCAAGCGGATTGGATCAGATGGCAGTCGAGTGTAAATGGACAGGTAGTCCATTTACATCCCATTACCGATGGGGGGAGTGGGCTATGTCTGGGTCTGCTCTACATAAGCTAAGCAGACAGCAAGCTGAGCAAGCCGACTCCTGGTGGAGTCCATTCGTGTGGAAGGGGCCAATAGCAGCACATAGATGGATCAATTTTCTTTTCTGCAATCACCAGTTGCAGGAAAGAAGATCACTAAATTCCGCCATGAACACAGTCAGTGATGATGGGAGAATCCCTCCCACGGAGCCATTGTGTTCTCCTGATGGTGGGGGGTGGAAGAACACAGTGAATACTGCTAGTGGATATAATGGCTGCCAGCAATAGTCGCATGTAAAATCTGACAGGCTGGTTTTTCCCAGGTTGATCGATCGATAAACTTGGGTACATTCAGCCTGCACATGCATGGTTTGAATCTTGGCTGGTTCAGCAGGAAATGTCTATGGCTATGGCCAGCCTCACATCCCCAGAGTTGAAAGCTAACTTCAGCTTATAAAAATAAAGTGCAGTGTTTAGTGAATAAAGTGCAATCTGTGTATTACACAGTGTATGTGGTTAATGAAAAGTTATGCAATTGAAAATCACAAATACTAATTAAGGCCCAATAAGTGCCATCAATGATGGATAACGAAAACGATATACAGGCTGAAGATGAGTCTCAAGCATATATAACGGTGTGGTATAAAAAAAGAAGTGCAGCCCTCTGCAAAAATTCATATACAACGAAAGTCCATGTGCAAAGTCCATAGAGAAAAGTGTGTTGAAATGAAGATCAAACACCCAGCGGTGTGACACCCATCACCAAAAAGCTGAAATGGAGGCTTACCAGAAAGCCGACGACCCCCCCCCTTATTCATGGAGGTCATACAACGCTTGACTGGATCTATGATCCACTGAAGGGAAGCCTGGATGTTCTCTTGGGTGTCCTTGGTTGGTATACTGGAAGGCTCTCAACAGATCAGGAAGTGGTACCAAAAGACCATCAATAGACCAAACTGGAGTATACAGTGCCTTGCGAAAGTATTCGACCCCCTTGAACTTTTCAACCTTTTGCCACATTTCAGGCTTCAAACATAAAGATATAAAATTGTTATTTTTTGTGAAGAATCACCAACAAGTGGGACACAATTGTGAAGTGGAACAAAATCTATTGGATTTTTGAAACTTTTTTAACTAATAAAAAATGAAAAGTGGGGCGTGCAAAATTATTCGGCCCCCTTGCGTTAATACTTTGTAGAGCCACCTTTTGCTGCGATTACAGCTGCAAGTCGCTTGGGGTATGTCTCTATCAGTTTTGCACATCGAGAGACTGAAATTCTTGCCCATTCTTCCTTGCAAAACAGCTGGAGCTCAGTGAGGTTGGATGGAGAGCGTTTGTGAACAGCAGTTTTCAGCTCTTTCCACAGATTCTCCATTGGATTCAGGTCTGGACTTTGACTTGGCCATTCTGACACCTGGATACGTTTATTTGTGAACCATTCCTTTGTAGATTTTGCTGTATGTTTGGGATCATTGTCTTGTTGGAAGATAAATCTCCGTCCCAGTTTCAGGTCTTTTGCAGACTCCAACAGGTTTTCATCCAGAATGGTCCTGTATTTGGCTGCATCCATCTTCCCCTCAATTTTAACCATCTTCCCTGTCCCTCCTGAAGAAAAGCAGGCCCAAACCATGATGCTGCCACCACCATGTTTGACAGTGGGGATGGTGTGTTGAGGGTGATGAGCTGTGTTGCTTTTACGCCAAACATATCGTTTTGCATTGTGGGCAAAAAGTTCGATTTTGGTTTCATCTGACCAGAGCACCTTCTTCCACATGTTTGGTGTGTCTCCCAGGTGGCTTGTGGCAAACTTTAGACAAGACTTTTTATGGATATCTTTGAGAAATGGCTTTCTTCTTGCCACTCTTCCATAAAGGCCAGATTTGTGCAGTGTACGACTGATTGTTGTCCTATGGACAGACTCTCCCACCTCAGCTGTAGTTCTCTGCAGTTCATCCAGAGTGATCATGGGCCTCTTGGCTGCATCTCTGATCAGTCTTCTCCTTGTCTGAGCTGAAAGTTTAGAGGGACGGCCAGGTCTTGGTAGATTTGCAGTGGTCTGATACTCCTTCCATTTCAAAATGATCGCTTGCACAGTGCTCATTGGGATGTTTAAAGCTTAGGAAATCTTTTTGTATCCAAATCCGGCTTTAAACTTCTCCACAACAGTATTACGGACCTGCCTGGTGTGTTCCTTGGTCTTCATGATGCTCTCTGCGCTTTCAGAACCCTGAGACTATCACAGAGCAGGTGCATTTATACAGAGACTTGATTACACACAGGTGGATTCTATTTATCACCATCAGTCATTTAGGACAACATTGGATCATTCAGAGATCCTCGCTGAACTTCTGGAGTGAGTTTGCTGCACTGAAAGTAAAGGGGCCGAATAATTTTGCACGCACCACTTTTCAGTTTTTTACTTGCTAAAAAAGTTTAAATTATCCAATAGATTTTGTTCCACTTCACAATTGTGTCCCACTTGTTGGTGATTCTTCACAAAAAATAAAAATTTTATATCTTTATGTTTGAAGCCTGAAATGTGGCAAAAGGTTGAAAAGTTCAAGGGGGCCGAATACTTTCGCAAGGCACTGTATATGGAACAAAACATTCCACATAGTGTGATACTGTATCAACTTCCAATTTAATAAAAAGTAATCCACTTACATGACCGCTGAGGTGCAATGGGCCTAGGTCCCAATTAACGTAACACAATGGGATGAAATCCCCCACAACCCTTGCCCCTCACCCCATTAAATAAGACACTTACAACTATTGGAAAGGGCAAGGCCACAGCTTTATTAAATTCCAACACATAACATGTAAACATAGTTAACCAGTGCCAGTCACAGTCGTACTGTGAGCACTCAACCAAAAGAGGGAAGTGGGGCCTGTCCTTACCATAAGTGCTGGACAGGCAGCCAACTTCCAATTTTCCATCAAGGGCATAACCCATTACATCAACTTTAACTGCTGGCAAGGTCAAGAAACCGCCAAACCACAGCAAGCTGTGACATACTATGACAGAGGAAAAAAGGGGGCGGAGGATGGTCAGCTCTTCCAACCAACTCTTCCGAAAGACCCCAGAATTTCCTGGGGCACACATTCCCTGAGCTCAGGCCCATCCCGTCCCCCATGTTACAACCAATCGTTCCCCTTGACCGTCACCTGGCCATGCCCCCATCAGTCAAGGCTCTCTTTCTCTAGGGAGGGGGCTCAAGAGGCCTTCATCAGATTAGTAGAATTCAGACATGTAAGTAAACAGACATGTAATTTCGGCTGCTGTATCTCAGAATCTATTAACCATTGTGATATGCTATTTACAGAGAAGGCTGTTTATGTTTTTTTTATCATGGGCTCACTTTTAAATGCCCAAGTTTGTGAGAGATTACGTTACAGTCAGCCCTACAACCAGATTGAATCACATGTCACGCTTACCTCTTCTGGGATCCAGTGGCGGGTCCCTTCCCTGGCACTTCTGGGTTTTACCTGGAATGCTGGTGCTGTCACTAATCAGAAGACAGCTCTCCTAATTGGCATTGTAAAGCAGAGTGTGGATCGGCATTCAAGCAATGCGTAGCTATGCCTTAGCCTGCTGTTGTTAACACCTGCATCCTCCATGCCACTTGTGTCCCCATGCCTGTCCCCACCCACTGTTTACTTTATGCTTACAGTGTACCCCCATGTCTTCAGTGCACCCCTATGTTCCCCCTTTAGCCCCAAGTGTACCATGTGCCTCCTTTGTGCCCCTATGCCCCCCCAAGTCTCTAGTCCACCCCTGTGCACCCCCCTTAACTCCAAGCATGCCTCTGTGTATTCAGTCACCCCATGAGCCACCACTGTGCTCCCATGCACCGCCATAATACCTGTGTCTGTACCCAAACTCCAATATGCTCCTGCATCACCTAGCATGTGGTTCTTCCAGTGGATAAGCATGTTCCGCAGTTGTTTGGTCTGCTAGGCTCTATTGTCAGCGTCCTCTGTTGCCTCTTTACTCTCAGGTATTGGTTCATTGGGGGGTGCACTGGAAACACTGAGGCACAAACGGGTGTACTATAGACTTGGGGGGATACAGGTGCACAAGGAGGCGCATGCTACATTCAGGCCTGGAGGGGCACATAGGGGTGCACTGGAGACATGGAGGTGCACTGGAGACATGGAGATGCACAGAGTGCACTGGAGATGTGGGAGTGCACTGGAGACATGGAGATGCACAGATTGCACTAGAGACGTGGAGGTGCACAGAGTGCACTGGAGACATGGTGATGCACAGAATGCACTGGAGATGTGGGGGGTGCACAGAGTGCACTGGAGATGTGGAGATGCACAGAGTACACTGGAGATGTGGGGGGTGCACAGAGCGCACTGGAGATGTGGGGGGTGCACAGAGTGCACTGGAGATGTGGGGGGTGCACAGAGTACACTGGAGATGTGGGGGGTGCACAGAGTGCACTGGAGATGTGGGGGGTGCACAGAGTACACCGGAGATGTGGGGGGTACACAGAGTGCACTGGAGATGTGGGGGGTGCACAGAGTACACCGGAGATGTGGGGGGTGCACAGAGTGCACTGGAGATGCACAAAGTGCACTGGAGACATGGAGATGCACAGAATGCACTGGAGATGTGGGGGTGCACAGAGTGCACTGGAGACATGGAGATGCACAGAATGCACTGGAGATGTGGGGGGTGCACAGAGTGCACGGGAGACATGGAGATGTGCAGAATGCAATGGAGATGTGGGGGTGCACAGAGTGCACTGAAGATGTGGGGGTGCACAGAGTGCACTGGAGATGTGGAGGTGCACAGAGTGCACTGGAGATGTGGGGGTGTACTCTGTGCACCTCCACATCTCCTTAATATTCAGTAAAATGTTCCAACAAAGTCAGGATAAAAACATTGCATTGAGCTGAACCATGGTAGACATAAAATTGGGTAAATTTTAATCATTGCATGATATCACCAAGTAGCAGAATTTGCATATGGCGGATGGTAAAACAATCCAAACATTGCACAGCATCCTATTACTCTACCCATTTCATGGATTAGTCCCCACTTCCTCAGGAGTTGATGCAGGAGAGTGGAATATATCAGCTCAAATGTCAGGGAGGGGGAGCAGTCTGGCAGCCTAACAGGCGGATGGCACCAAGAATAACATCCAGCCCGGGGGCTGAGGTGGCAGAATCTGACCGGACCCCAAGGAACGAGATGGGAAGGAAGGTGCAAAAAGCATCCATGACCGGGTGAATCCATAACCATTGTGCATGAGTAGAGGCATGAGTGCCTGTAGTGGTCTGAATCCTTAATGGAGATATGGAAAAGCAACCATCGGTGTAAGAGACAGGGAGGCAGGTGATGCTTGAAATGCGCCAGATTCATCTCAGGCTGGAGGAACAAAACGGGACCACCTCCAACGTCATGTGCGCACCACTTGTATGGAAAACCTGCCCCCCTGTCTCTTACGCCAATGGATACTTTTCCATATCTCCATTAAGCATTCAGACCACTAGAGGCACTCGTGCCACTACTCATGCACAATGGTTATGGATTCACTGGGACATGGATGCTTTTTGCGCCTTCCTTCCCATTTCGTTCCTCGCCGGACATTATTCTTGGTGCCATCCGCCCGCTAAGCTGCCAGAATGTTCCTTTTTTTTAGACTTGCAGTAACGCACTGAAATATACTGCGTTAAGTGTGCAGTAATGCACAGAAATATACTACGTTAAATGGCACGTAGCACACTGAAATATACAGCGTTAAACTTGTACTAACGCACAGAAATATACTGCGTTAAATGGCACATAACACACTGAAATATACAGAGTTAAACTTGCAGTAACGCACTGAACTATACTGGGTTAAACTTGCAGTAATGCACTGAAATATACTGCGTTAAACACGCACTAACGCACTGAAATATACTGAGTTAAATGTCACGTAATGCACTGAAATATACAGCGTTAATTTAGCAGTAATGCACTGAAATATACTGCGTTAACCCTTTCATGACTAAGCCTGTTTTTGGAATTTGGTGTTTACAAGTTAAAATCCATATTTTCTACTAGAAAATTACTTGGAACCCCCAAACATTATATATATTTTTTTAACAGAGACTCCAGAGAATAAAACGGCGATTGTTGCAATATTTTATGTCACACGGTATTTGCGCAGCGGTGTTTTAAATGCAACTTTTTGGGAAAAGGTACACTTTCATTAATTAAAAAAAAAAAAAACAGTAAAATTATCCCATTTTTTTTGCATAATGTGAAAGATAATGTTACGCCGAGTAAATAGATACCAAACATGTCACACTTTATAGTTGCACGCACTTGTGGATTGACGACAAAGTACGGTACCTAAAAATCTCAATAGGCTTTAAACATTTTTTACGGTTACCAGGTTAGCGTTACAGAGGAGGTCTAGTGCTAGAATTATTGCTCTCGCTCTGACGATCGCGGCGATACCTCACATGTGTGATTTGAACACCGTTTACATACGCGTGCGCGACTTCCGTATGCGTTTTCTTTGCTTTGCGAGCTCGCGGGGACGGCGGGCGCTTTAAAAAAAATGTTTTTATTTTTTTATTTATTTTATTTATTTTAAAATTACTAAATTGTTTAAAAAAATAAAATAAAATTTTGATCACTTTTATTGCTGTCACAAGGAATGTAAACATCCCTTGTGACAGTAATAGGTGGTGACAGGTCCTCTTTATGGAGGGATCGGGGGTCTAAAAGACCCCCCACCCCTCCTTTACACTTCAGTGTATTCAGATCGCCGAAAACGGCGATTCTGAATACCGGATATTTTTTTAAAACCGGCGCCATTGGCAGCCGAGTAAACGGGAAGTGACGTCATGACGTCGCTTCCGTGTTTACTATGAGGAGACTGGAACGAAGCCGATTACGGCTTCGTTCCAGTTCCTCCCCAGCGGCCGGAGCCATCGGACACGCAATCGGTGCTCCCGATCGAGCGGGAGCACCGGTAACAGCGCCGGGAGGGGGGGACGTCCCCTCCCGCTCCTCCGGCATAACAGCCGAGCGGCTTTTAGCCGCATCGGTTGTTATGGCTGGATAGCCAATCGCCCGCTGTAAAAGACGGTACCAGGATGATGCCTGCAGGTGCGGGCATCATCCCGGTATACCCCCCGGAAGCCGAGTACGCATATCTGCGTACGCTCGGCGGGAAGGGGTTAAACGTAAGGTAACGCACTGAAATATACAGCTTTAAACTTGCAGTAACGCACTGAAATATACAGTGTTGACCTTGCAGTAACAAACTGAAATATACTGCGTTAAAGACACATAACGCACTGAAATATACATTATACGTCATACTTGCAGTAATGTACTGAAATATACGGTGTTATACTTGCAGTAACGCAATGGAATATACGGTGTTAAACGGTCACTATACTGACTGAACTATCGCTAGATTCACACTATTGTAAAAATTAATGGTCACTACACTTACACTGACTGAACTATCCCTACATTCACACTAAACTGATATTCTACACCAGGGATATGCAATTAGTGGACCTCCAGCTGTTGCAAAACTACAAGTCCCATGAGGCATAGCAATACTCTGACAGCCACAAGCATGACACCCAGAGGCAGAGGCATGATGGGACTTGTAGTTTTGCAACAGCTGGAGGTCCACTAAAAGCACAGTATAGCACACTAACTGTCTAATAGCACTGAACAGAGCCCTGTTCTATTTCTCTCCATGCCGCTATCACTCTACAAATGTCCGCCATTGAAAGAATACTTTTATAGTGTGGGGCGGGACTAAGAGCAATGAGCCATGATTGGATAGAGTCATCCTGACAACATCCAATCATGGCTCTGACAGTGCTCTGTGCCCTGTTTGGGCAAAGCTTTCATTGCTTCAGCCAATCAGGGCTTCCAATGCACTGTGCGGCAGCGCAGTGCATTGTGGTCATTCGGCGAGCCGAACAAACGGTCAGACGCCCTGATAATTCCGGGGGTTCACCGAACGCGCAAACAGCCAATGTTCGGCCCCAACTCAGGCTCGGGCCGACCCGTTCGCCCTTCCCTACTTGCCAACAAGGGTTTCTCCCCCAAGTACTAAGTCATGCTTGGCTTGGGGATCAAATACTTATTTTATTCACCGAACTGCAACTCAATTTATAACATTTTGTGTTTTTTTTTTCTGGATTTTTGGTTGATTTTCTTTCTCTATCATTTAAAATACACCTATGATAAACAATGATAGACCCTTAAGTTCTTTGTAAGTGGGCAAACTTACAAAATCACTTTAATGGGGACACAGATAGTAATAAATATCTGCCAGTCACGAAAACTCTCTCAAACTTCAGCCAAAACTTTTTTGTATATATATATATTTTTGGATGAAGTTATGATTTACTATTTGTACATACCGAACTAAAGAATGAGTTTCTACCCCTCCCTATACGATCGCTAAACCAGCTGCAATATCCCGCAGGCTTTTTCCTCTTAAACCTTTTTTTTATTATTTCTCATCACCTGTCAAAAACACATCAAAGATCAGAACTGGTAAGTGCGGTCCCACGCCGTTGTAATGGAAGGCAATATAGAGAGGGGGGGGAGGGCCGAGACACAGAACATGAAAATATATCTATAGGCCGTGAATGGAAAGCAGCAGTCTGGCTTGGCCTTTGAATTGAAAGGGCAGATGGAGCCATTGCCAAACCTCAATCACAGCTGGGGTGAACTGGCTAAAATTCTGTGAGAACCACTTTCACCAGCTCTCCATATGGAGCGGGATGGGGGCTGGGTTACCGAGGAATGCACGGGGACAAAGACTACAACTCGGGACAACTGAAAAGACAAAACTTGCCCATTTATCGAGCTTATTACTAATTTAGGAGGCCAATATCTCCCTTGAACAGATGTTGTTAAATCAGCGATATATAAACAATCGCTGCTGTAAACACTCGACTGAAGTAAACATATTTTTAAAAAGTACAGTGAATTAATTCACTATTTTTTTAAATAAATTTGTTTTTAACAAAATGTTTATAAATGTATTTAAAAATTCTAAAAAACAAACAAACAAATAAATAAAAATCGGATATACGACTGTCAGATGAATCAGAATTTGTTTTTAACAAAATGTTTAAAATTGTATTTAAAAAATAATAAAAAAATCTGATATACGACTGTCAGATAAGTTAGAGGAATACGACCGACAGGTGAATCAGAATTTGTTTTTAACAAAATGTTTAAAATTGTATTTAAAAAATAATAATCTGATATACGACTGTCAGATAAGTTAGATGAATACGACTGTCAGGTGAATCAGAATTTGTTTTTAACAAAATGTTTAAAATTGTATTTAAAAAAATAAAAATAAAAAATCTGATATACGACTGTCAGATAAGTTAGATGAATACGACCGTCAGGTGAATCAGAATTTGTTTTTAACAAAATGTTTAAAATTGTATTTAAAAAAATAAAAATAAAAAATCTGATATACGACTGTCAGATAAGTTAGATGAATACGACCGTCAGGTGAATCAGAATTTGTTTTAACAAAATGTTTCAAATTGTACTTAAAAAAAAAAAAAAAAATCTGATATACGACTGTCAGATAAGTTAGATGAATACGACCGTCAGGTGAATCAGAATTTGTTTTTAACAAAATGTTTAAAATTGTATTTAAAAAAATAAAAATAAAAAAATCTGATATACGACTGTCAGATAAGTTAGATGAATACGACCGTCAGGTGAATCTGAATTTGTTTTAACAAAATGTTTCAAATTGTACTTAAAAAAAAAATCGTATATATACGACTGTCAGATAAATCAGAGGAATATGACCGTCAGGTGAATCAAATTTTTTTTTTAACAAAATGTTTCAAATTGTATTTAAAAAAAAAAAAAAATCTGATATACGACTGTCAAATAAATTAGATGACTACAACCGTCAAGTGAATGAGAATTTGTTTTTAACAAAATGTTTCAAATTGTATTTAAAAATTCTAAAAATAAGAATAAAAAAATCAGATTAACGAAATCAGAGGATATTTATCCTCAACAGATGCAGTATATGCAAACTAAAAAGTGAGTGATTCGGGGGGGGGTTTAAACATAAAAATGAATAGCACAGCAACAAAGAAGTATAAAAAAAAAGTCAACGTGTGTTTTTTTTTTTTCTTTTTATTTGTTACTTTGATAGCAAAAAAAAATAAAAAAATTGTCATACAACTAAAATATTAAAATGTTCAAAAAAGTTACAAAATAACTGAAATAATTCTGTTGTGGATAATAAAACTGAATGATCAAGTAAAGTGATTAAAAACACAAACGAAATCGGACAGCAAACACAAAAGTTTAACAAGACTTTTGAAAAGAACCCGTCTCCCACACCATCGCAAGAAAGCGAACAAAAACAACGACAGAAGCAATTTAAAAAAAATATATATAAAAGATTTTTGCAGCGGTCTCATGTAAATGCGCACCCTTACAGTCGAAGTAAAGCGAGCAAGCAACTAACAATTTCTGCAGATTGCATGGCTGCTCTTGTGAAAAAAAAAAAAAAGGAGAGAAAAGTTTTTGTGGGGTAGGACAGGTGGCAGAAGTAATGGGTGGCTGGAACAAAGCTGGGCTATTAATTCAAGAATAGGGTATGGAGTCATTTGGCTCAGCGGGGCTGGGGATGGTGGAGCTGAAAAGACGATCAGGAGATAATGGGCCACTGGGTACGTCTGGGGTGGGGATGCAAAGTTTGTGGCGGCCTGATAAGCCCACTTTTAATTCTTCTTTTTCTCCTTCTCAATAGTTCAACCCTACTTGGCGAAAAAAAGTACTTTGTTACATATTTACTGGTGTTTTTTTTGTTCTAAAAAATCCTTATGGTGGCGTATTTGTTTTTCTAAATGCCATCACCCAAGGGAAGTTATTAAAAAAGTTGATCAAAGCAAAAAGTATATTTATAAAATATCAGATATTCCACTAAAGCTTGAAAACTGTATTTTAAAAAATGTGTACCAAAATCCGATTTGAAGGCATTTAAATTTATTAATATTATTATTAATATTATTATGCAGGATTTATATAGCGGCAACAGTTTGTGCAGCGCTTTATATTATACAGTATGCCCCACTGATGCTGACCGAGGTATGGTAATGGTACTGTAATTTTTTTTTTAATAATACATTTTTATTGAAATATGCAAAACATATAAGCCAAAGTGTCACAAGTGTCATTTTAATAAGCGGCGTGGATCCTGTAGGTTTGTCCCTTTTTTCTTTAAATAATAATAGGTTAGCGATAAAGAAGAAAAAAAATACAAAACATTATTGTAGCCTAAATTTTAAATGCTAAACTATTTTTTTTTTTTATTTGCCTGTGCAACAGTTATGAATATAACAAAAAAAATTAAGCTACATATCAACATTTTAATTAATGGTGGAGAACTAATTTGTTGCAATAGCGGAGAGTTAAATTAATGGTGGAGAATTAATTTGTTGCAATAGCGGAGAATTAAATTAATGGTGGAGAATTTATTTAATGCACTGTACACCTAAAAATAAAAAATAAAGTAATATTTAAAGTTACAAGCATTTTTATATAGAACTAATATAATTGTTTTATTGTACATAAGTAATATATAACTTACATATTAAAAAAAAAAGTTTTAAACTGTAAATCTGTACATATATTTAAAAAAAGTTCTACTGAGCAGGGTCCTCTGGTTCCTTCTGTATTGTATTGTTACTGTACTGTCTGCCTTCATTTTGTACAGCACTGGGGAAACTGTTGGCGCTATATAAATCCTGTATAATAATATTTAAAAAAAAGTGTAAAATAGACTTTAAACAAGCAAAATAAAATCTTTACTACACCTGAAAAAGAAACTTGTGTTAAAACCTCTTTATGAGGAAGAGTAACTTTTTTAAGTTGTGTTACTTTAAAAAAAAACTTTTAAACTTTTTCCCACTTATTTAAAGGACAAACACTGATAGCATTAGTAACATCATTCCTGTTTTAAACAAAAATAGAGTAAACAAATATAACTAAATATTTGTGAATTATAACTAAATACAGTATATGCAAATTCTGCTGCTTATTTACCTATTGAATCTTTTTTATTTCCTGAGTTTTATTACTTAAAAAAAAAAAAAAAAACTTAATATATGTGAATTATGATGCTTATTTGCTTATTAAATCTTTTTTTTTTTTAAGTTTTATTACGTTACAGAAACATTCTTTAAACTTTTCCACACTTACCTAAAGGACAAACACTGGTAGCCCTAGTAACATCATTACTATTTTAAATAAAAATAGAGTAAACAAATATAACTAAATATTTGTGAATTATAACTAAATACAGTATATGTGAATTCTGCTGCTTATTTACTTATTGAATCTGTTTTATTACTTTACAAAAAAAAAAAAAAAAAAAAAACAATCTTTAAACTTTATCCCACTTACTTAAAGGGCAAACACTGATAGCTCTAGTAACATCATTACTATTTTAAATAAAAAATAGAGTAAAAAAATATAACTAAATATAGCATATGTGAATTCTGCTGTTTATTACCTTATTGAATCTTTTTTTTTTTTTAAGTTTTATTAGTTTACAGAAAAATTCTTTAAACTTTTCCCCACTTACTTAAAGGGCAAACACTGATAGCTCTAGTAACATCATTACTATTTTAAATAAAAAATAGAGTAAAAAAAAACGAAATATAGTATATGTGAATTCTGCTGCTTATGTCCTTATTTAATCTTTTTTTTTTTTAAGTTTTATTACTTTACAAAAAAAAAATCTTTAAACTTTTCCCCACTTATGTAAAGGGTAAACATTTATAGCCCTAGTAACATCATTACTATTTTCAATAAAAATAGAATAAAAACATATAACTCTAAATTTATGTGAACTCTGCTGCTTATTTCCTTATTGAATCTTTTTTTTTTTTTTAAGTTTTGTTACTTTTTTTTGTTAAAAAAAGAAATCTTCAACATTTTTCTGACTTACTTAAAGGGAAAACACTGATAGCCCCAAGTAACATCATTACTATTTTAAAATAAAAATTAAAAGTTAAATTTAAAAAATATAACTAAATATATGTGAATTCTGCTTATTTTCTTTATTGAATCTTTTTTTTTTTTTTTTTCTTTTCACAGTCTATAGGTCACCGTAGCTTGTAGACTGAAGCTTACATGAAGCAATCCTGTCTGAGACCCTCGCTGACAATACAATTTAGTAGGACAATCTATGACTGATCTGGGCCCCAGGGAAATTTAGGCAATGGGGACAAGGCAAGTGATAACTAGAGCAGATGGCGTGTAGGGAAATAACCAATGAATACACTCACTTGCTGGCCTATCACAAGTATCTCTGGCCCTTTAAATCTTTGAAAGAAATCTGCTACTTAAAAGTTTTTTTTTTTTTTTTTAAGCTAGGTGCAAAAAAATTAATAAAAAAAATCACTGAACGTGTAAAAATAATGTTTTCAGTTTTTTTATTGTATACATAAAAATAAAAATAAAAAAACAACAAAAAAACAACAAAAAAAACAGAATCACATGCACACAGTAAAACGTATGGCATTGTCTTTTAAGGATAATTAAAGGGCCAGCCTTCCCAAATCAGTTTTTGGCAGATGCTGAAGGCTTGAGTTGCCAATTCTTTTATCTCTTGGGGACTTTAGTTGTAAGATCTCGGCACTAAATGACCTCCTGTTCCATAGATTTCTAGAGTCTCACTACTGCTGCTGAATGCATAAAAGGATAATGTAAATTGAAAAAAAAAAAACTATTTAGAAAGAAAATAAAACTTCAAGCTTTTTAAAGGATTGTCGACACTTGTGGCTTACACGGGGCTGAGTACCATCTCCCCACCCCCAAGTGACAACCCTGAGCAGCCAATTGCCAAGCTCTTATACAGTCATGTGGTAGAAAGGGGAATGAGTTTTATGATGCCGCCCCCCCATTAATTGGAAGGACCCCACCAAATGGCCAAATGAAGAGGAGGACAGTGCAGGGAAGGTAAGTATAAGACACTGGTGGGAGCACCATCAATGTGAACCTGTTTCTTTGCCTTGCATGGGAACAGGACAGGTTCACTTTAAGCCATGGGCGCCCAACCTGTGGCCCTCCAGCGGTTGTGGAACTACAAGTCCCATGAGGCATTGCAGGGCTGACAGTGCTTGTAGCATACATGACTCCCAAAAGAAGAGGCATGATGGGACTTGTAGTTCCGAAAACCGCTAGAGGGCCACAGGTTGAGCACCTATGCTTTGGGAAATATCACCCTGCAGCAGTGTCTGTTGGCATCAAAGTGGGTGGGGATTATCACCCCATCCTCCATGCAGCATCAACTGGCATCAAAGTGGGTGGGGATCCTCTCCTCACACCTCACTACAGTGTCTGTTGGCATCAAAGTGGGTGGGGATTATCACCCCATCCTCCATGCAGCATCAACTGGCATCAAAGTAGGTGGGGGATCATCTTCCCATCCTCCATGCAGCATCAACTGGCATCAAAGTGGGTGGGGATCCTCTCCCCACACCCCACTACAGTGTATGTTGGCATCTAAGTGGGTGGGGATTATCACCCCATCCTCCATGCAGCATCAACTGGCATTAAAGTGGCCGGGGATCCTCTCCCCACACCCCACTACAGTGTCCGTTGGCATCAAAGTGGGTGGGGATTATCACCCCATCCTCCATGCAGTATCAACTGGCATCAAAGTGGGTGGGGATCATCTCCCTACACCCCGCTGCAGTGTCCCTTGGCATCAAAGTGGGTGGGGATTATCACCCCATCTTTCAATGCAGCATCAACTGGCATCAAAGTGGGTGGAGATCCTCTCCCCACACCCCACTACATTGTCCGTTGGCATCTAAGTGGGTGGGGATTATCACCCCATCCTCCATGCAGCATCAACCGGCATCAACGTGGGTGGGCATTATCACCCCATCTTTCAATGCAGCATCAACTAGCATCAAAGTGGGTGGAGATCCTCTCCCCACACCCCACTACATTGTCCGTTGGCATCTAAGTGGGTGGGGATTATCACCCCATCCTCCATGCAGCATCAACTGGCATCAAAGTGGGTGGGGATCATCTCCCTACACCCCGCTGCACTGTCCCTTGGCATCAAAGTGGGTGGGGATTATCACCCCATCCTCTATGCAGCATCAACTGGCATCAAAGTGGGTGGGGATCATCTCCTCACACCCCGCTGCAGTGTCCCTTGGCATCAAAGTGGGTGGGGATTATCACCCCATCCTCCATGCAGCATCAACTGGCATCAAAGTGGGTGGGGATCATCTCCCCACACCCCGCTGCAGTGTCCCTTGGCATCAAAGTGGGTGGGGATTATCACCCCATCCTCAATGCAGTATCAACTGGCATCAAAGTGGGTAGGGATCATCTCCACACACCTTGCCACAGTGGCTGTTGGCAGCAAAGTGGGTGGAGATTATCACCCCATCCTCCATGCAGCATCAACTGGCATCAAATTGGGTAGGGATTATCTCTCCACCCCCCAGCAGCATACATTGGCATCTAAGCGGGCTACTGTTGTATATAGTATTAACAATACCTTCCTGCATCACACATCCCTGCCCCTCCCTCACTGCATTCAACTTTCAAAGTTTATGGAGAGCTCTGTAGCTTCCCTGAAGACATTCAGGTCTTGTTTATACATAAGATGGCTTGTTGGCATTCTGAAGCCCATCCCCAGGTTCTCAGTGATGTAGAGAATAGTGCTCTCCTTTGAGCCGAGGTCAGCTTGATGGTGCTTTCCCAAGGGGCATGTCCTTGACACCCTGGGCTAAAATAAGTGAGAAGAATCAAAAGGAGCAATAGCCAGGACCTTAAAGGTATGTAGAGCGCCATGCTGGAGCGTTGAAGGTGCATGGGTGGGGTGGGGTTGGATTGGGGGGGGGGGGGGGGGGCGGGAGCGGGTTGTTGTATTAAAAAAGAAAAAAGTGGATTCTGGTATAAAGAACCTCTCTTTTAGTTATGACCAACTCCATGCTTCAGTTTTAGGTTACCAAATCCGGCATGCAACTGGTCATTGCACCATAAAGTCCTAATGATATCCATTATCCACTACTAAGTCTTTAAAAAGAAAACATTCCCCTTGTACAGCCATCCTGTTCTGTGAATCTTTAAACCGAGCAAAAGGTGGCAAACCTCTGTGCAGCCTATCACCCACTGTAGCATATTTGCAGAAAAACTTGATTACCTGTCAGCCAGTTTAAAACAAAACAGCGCTGCCAGACAGCCATGATTGGGGCCTTCACTGCGCTGGCTGACAGTTCTCAGTGAAAACGCTTGACCCTGAAACCGTGATCAGTATTAATAGGCCGCTCCGCCGAAAACATTTACATTCCTGCTGGCAGAGGCCGTAACTCCACAGAAACAACTGCATTTATTCTGAAATATAGGCACACTCATCACTGCGGTCAGCCAGGTAAGTAGGCAGGCTTCCTGACGGCCACCATCAGATCTCCCTGAACTTGGAAGGCTTCCTGCTGGTGTGTATCTGCTTTCTATTGATCTGAGTCAGCATCTACTCAAAGAAAATCGCCTACATCATGCAGTTTTAGGCAGGCTTGACACCTACAGTATGTTCTATGGTAATGCACAGTACAACACATGCTTTAGGCTATGCTCACACTGATCCAACACAAAATTCTACAATTTACAATCCAACTTTGCTCTGCAACTTCATGTCCAACTTCCATTAGGACTTCAATGAGCGGGATCTGGTCATACCAGGCCCTAAAAAAAAAAGTGCCCCCCCCCACCAAAGAAAAGATCGGAGGATCACATCACCTCCTGCCCCAAAGCACTCCCCTCATGTTGAGGGCATGCAGCCTGGCAGATCAGGAAAGGGGGGAGAGTGAGCACCCCTGCCCCCTCCTAGACCATACCAGGCCACATGCCCTCAACATGGGGGGGGGTGCTTTGGGGCAGGAGGTGATGTGATCCTCCGATCTTTTCTTTGGTGGGGGGGGCACTTTTTTTTTTTACGGGTTTCCTCTCAATATCTATACCAGACCAAAGGGTCTGGTATGGTCCCTCGGGGGGGACCCCACACTTTTTTTTTGGTGTGGGATTCAGTATGTTTGAGATCGGGGAGAAGTTCGAGGGGGTGAGTTGAGGAGTGGAGAGATAGATCTGGGTGTCGAGGGGGTGAGTTGAGGAGTGGAGAGATAGATCTGGGTGGTATTGGAAACCATGGGAGGTTATCAACTGGCCCAGGGAAGAGGTATAGAGCGAGAATAGGAGGGGTACCCCAACAGAAAGAGGAAGGGGAGCGGAGGAGATTGAGTTGTAAGTGACACTGAAAGTGCGCTGAGATAGGTAGGAGGAGAACCAGGATAAAGCAGAATCGCGGAGGCCAAGGGAGTGTAATTTGCTGAGGAGGGGCAGGTGGTCAACTGTGTCAAAGGCAGCAGAGAGGTCTAAAAGTATGAGTATGGAGTAGTGGTCATTGGGTTTAGCAGTTAGTAGGTGACTGGTGAGTTTTAGTAGGGCAGTTTCAGTAGAATGTTGTGGGCGGAAGCCAGACTGTAGGGGGTCGAGAAGGTTGAAGTCAATGAGGTAGCGACTCATTTGGTCATGGACAAGGCGTTCGATGAGCTTGGAGCCAAACGGGAGCAGGGAGATGGGTCTTAATTTATTCAAACAGGTGGGGTCTAGTGAGGGTTTTTTGAGTGCATGTTTGAGCAGGGAAGAAAAGGTGCTGGAGGAGAGGGAGAGACTTGTGCTCTGAAAGTCGGAGCACATGGCCGATCAGTGGGAACTGGCCCTTACTTTGGGTTATTGCAACTCACCTTGTGCAATAAATAATGGTACCCCAGTGCACTACTACAGTGTCACAGCACATGCACTGCTTTTTAAAAAAAAAAAAGGTGCAGGTTCCCTTTTTTGCCAATTGCCGTATCCTCGAAGGGTCGCATCATGTCTACTAAGGGAAGATCTATTTAATTCCAGGAAAAAGATAGTAGCAGTATTTAAACCCCAACACCAGGATGAGCAGCCCCCCCCTCTCCCATTGGAGCATTCTCTGGACTTTCATTTTGTTTACATGTAGGTAGGTGCAGGTTGATCCCTACATGCACAGTGCTGTTGCATCGGCCTTGCAGGGAGAGTGGAGGACTAGAGAAATATTTATTCCTCTTACATGCCTCCCAACTTTTTGAGATGGGAATGAGGGACACCTATCAGCAAAAGTATGCAGGCATAGGACACACCCCTTGCCACGCCCCCTTAAAGGAGAATTGTACAAAAAAAAAAAAAAACAAGATTGTTAAACCCACAAGTGCTTTTTTTTTTACCACTACTATTCCTTTATATTGGCTTTTGGAATTTACAGACGCAGCAATTTAGAGATCAGATGAAAGGTTTAGCGCTGGGAAACACTTTTTGATAGATAAAAAGTGAATTTTATATACATCTTTATAGATCAGACCAAAATGAGAGACAAATGAGGAGGAAAGAGGGACAGAGGGACATTGCTCCAAATCAGGGACAGTCCCTCCAAATCAGGGACAGTTGGGAGCTGTGCTCTTAGGTCTCCTTATGGTTATCGGGTGGGCTGCTGTACAATCAGACACTGCCCCCCCCCCCCAAAATTACCCCACAGCCATATTTAATGAGGGCAGAGCTTACAAAAACAAAAAAGCCCTGACCCACAAGAGATGGCGCACATTCTGCATGTGGTGAGGTTAGGGACAGGAACCCTTCTGACAGGAGAGTGAGCCTAGCATAGGGGAAGGTTCCAGAGGAGGAGGGACAATGTAGGGACTGTTGCAGACTTCTTGGGAAACTTTTCCACTACAGTTCTTGCTGCATCTGCCTGCCTACCGCCCTACACCAAGTGTTACTGTTGTGAGTATTGCTGCTCAGTTCTCACCTTGTTGTTGTAACTGAAATGGCTGACAAAATACACTCACCGGCCACTTTATTAGGTACACCTTGCTAGTACCGGGTTGGACCCCCTTTTGCCTTCATTGTTTGTGGTGTAGCACTTACCCCCGAAGGAGCGGCTGAATTTTTCTGGGCTTACCGATTACCTCCTCCAGCTCGTACTCGTTGTTCTTGTCTAGGGGTTCCCAGGGTTGATGACCCAGTAATTGTAGAGAGCGACACCTGAATTCCTTGTTAGGATTTTTATTTTGCATAAAACAGTTGAACAAACTCCATCTCTAAGTTGGGAATAGAGGGTATCAGGGTAAAGTTTAGCTCAGGTGCTCGGAACTGCTGACTTCAATAAAAGTCTCTCTGTACATAATCCAGGGAACAGCCGCTCGCAACTGGATTCTTTAACTGTTGGATAAATCCTTAACTTTGGATCTTGCAGCCAACAGGTAATTCTAGCTTTGCAAAGTCTCTCACACAGACTTGGTTGAAAACGTAGTTGTAACCGGAAGAATAGAGGTAGGAAATTTCCTTACTGTACCAGAATCTTGCATCCAGTCTGGCAATACCGTCAGAAATGTGGATTCAATCAATGTCCATGGAAGCTAACCATTTTATTTAGTGACAGGGGCGATGACTGGTGTTCAGAGAGCTTTAACAAAGCATGTACGAAGCCTTGTTTTGAAGCAAGTGTAAACTAGCCCTTAGGGTTCATTAATACTTGCTTCGGCATCGACACACATTAAAGTGGTTGTAAACCCTTACAACCAACTTTGACCTACAGGTAAGCCTAGATTAAGGCTTACCTGTAGGTCCAAGAAATATCTCCTAAACATATACGGTTTAGGAGATATTTACCTGAAGACAGCCACCACTGTCTACGGCGCATGCGCCGTAGACAGCGGCACGCAGGCGCACTGGACAGGCCGCAGCTCGCGGCCATATGCCGCGAGTGTCGGCTCCCGTGCGCATGCGCGGGAGTGACGTCATTGCGGCTCCGGCGAATCACAGCACCGGAGCCGCGAGACCCGGAAGTCACTCCGGGAACCATGGCAGCAAAGAGGAAGACGGAGGACCGCTTCGGGGGCTTTGTTCTCAGGTAAGTTATTCATAATGAGCTAGTATGCTAAGCATACTAGCTTATTATGCCTTTGCCTTACAGGGTGTGCTTTTTAAAAAAAAAACATTTTTGCCTTTACTTCCTCTTTAACGGCTATTTTACACTTGTTTCAAAACAAGGCTTCGGACACGCTTTGTTAAAGCTCTCTGAACGCCAGTCAAATCCTCTGTCACTAAATAAAACAGTTAGCTTACAGTCCTGTTTACACCTTGCTTTTGCTTAGTGGTTCGATAAGGCTTTGGTGGGGCTTCGATGAGCCTTTGGTGGGGCTTAGATAAGCCTTTGGTGGGGCTTCGATGAGCCTTTAGTGGGGCTTCGATGAGGCTTTGGTGGGGCTTCGATAAGCCTTTGGTGGGGCTTCGATAAGCCTTTGGTGGGGTTTTGATGAGGCTTTGGTGGGGCTTTCGATGAGGCTTTGGTGAGGCTTCGATGAGGCGTTGGTGGGGCTTCGATAAGCCTTTGGTGGGGCTTCGATAAGGCTTTGGTGGAGTTTTGATGAGGCTTTGGTGGAGCTTCGATGAGCTTTTGATGAGCCTTTGGTGGGGCTTCAATGAGGCTTTGGTGGGGCTTCGATGAGGCTTTGGTGGGGCTTCAATGAGGCTTCGGGGGGCTTCGATTAGGCTTCAAGCGAGCTTTGCCATAGACTTCTATGGAGGCTCTGAAGATGCTTTGAAGCCCCACTAAAGCTACATGGGGTATCATTTTTGAAGCGAAGCCGAAGCAAAGCAAAAGCAAGGTATAAACAGGACTGTAAGCTAACCATTTTATTTAGTTACAGGGGCTATGACTGGCGTTCAGAGAGCTTTAACAAAGCCTGTCTAAAGCCTTGTTTTGAAGCAAGTGTAAACTAGCCCTTAGGGCTCATTTATACTTGCTTTAGCCTCAAAACACATTGACGGCTAGTTTACACTTGCTTCAAAACAAGGCTTCGGACAGGCTTTGTTAAAGCTCTCTGAATGGCAGTCAAATCCTCTGTCTCTAAATAAAATGGTTAGCTTACAGTCCTGTTTACACCTTGCTTTTGCTTAGTGCTTCGATAAGGCTTTGGTGGGGCTACGATGAGCCTTTGGTGGGGCTTTGATGAGGTTTTGGTGGGGCTTCCATGAGCCTTTAGTGGGGCTTCGATGAGGCTTTGGTGAGGCTTTGGTGGGGCTTTGATAAACCTTTGGTGGGGCTTCGATAAGCCTTTGGTGGGGTTTTGATGAGGCTTTGGTGGATCTTCAATGAGCCTTTGGTGGGGCTTCGAAGAGCCTTTGGTCAGGCTTCGATGAGGCTTCGGTGGGGCTTCAAGCGAACTTTGCCATAGACTTCTATGGAGGCTTTAAAGACGCTTTGAAGTGCTACTAAAGCTACATGGGGTATCATCGAAGCCCCACCAAAGGCTTATCGAAGCCCCACCAAAGGCTCATCGAAGCCCCACCAAAGCCTTATCGAAGCACTAAGCAAAAGCAAGGTGTAAACAGGACTGTAAGCTAACCCTTTTATTTAGTTATAGGAGCTTTGACTAGCGTTCAGAGAACTTTAACAAAGCGTGTCCTAAGCTTTGTTTTGAAGCAAGTGTAAACTAGCCGTTAATATGTGTTGAAGTTGAAGCCGAAGCAAGTGTAAATGAGCCCTAAGGGTTAAATGACGGTGGGGGTCATTCTCCCTAGAGGAGACCAGCAGCTCAGGATGGAGAAGTTTGAGTAGGGCTTGGCAACTCTCTAACAGGAAGGGGGGGGGGGGGGGGGCGGCGCAATATTTAAAAATAATGGTGGAGATGGGCTTTAACATTATGCAACCTAGATAATTTTATAACAACAATAGTTTTGAGTATTGTATGAGTACTGAGCTACAACATTATGCATGGATTTGTACGTTTTATCAGATTGAGAACTGCTGGGACTTTTTTCATTTTACAGCACTGAGGTCCTCAAGGAAAGAGTGACAGAGCCACATGGACCCTGAAAAATATATATGACATTCTGTAAAATCTTTGCTTTTCCTGTGGAGCCAGTCATTGGATCTGGCAATGAGCCATGTACAGCTAAACCTTGGATTGTGAGCAGAATTTGTTCCAGAAGCATGCTTGTAATCCAAAGCACTTGTATATCAAAGCGAATTTCCCCATAAGAAATAATGAAAACTCAAATGATTCGTTTCACAACCATTTATTCATCAGTCCTTCAGTTTATTCAGGTTGTGTAACTATAAAATGTCCATCCACAAATGGAAGCCTCCACAAGGGGATTAGAAGCAAAATCCAGCAGGAGCTACAGAGTAAGGATGAGCTCAGGTGTGTTCGCATGGACCACGTGCAGAGCCCGCCAGGAAGTCGGCGCGGCGCTGCGCTAATCACAGGCAGTGAGACATTGCCCCGATGTGTGGCTGCAGAGATCGGGGGGAATGTCTCACTGCCTGTGATTAGCGCAGCGCTGCACCGACTTCCTGGCGGGCTCTGCACGTGGTCCATGCGCACACGCCTGAGCTCATCCCTACTAAGAGTAAAAAAGAAAAGAGAGGCGCCCCTAAGTGTAGCAATATGGTTACATTAAGGCTCCATTTCCACTAGTGCGACTTGTCATGCGACTTTGGACACATAAAGTCGCATGACCAATCACAGCCCATTGATTTCAATGGCACCCGTTCCAATCTATGCGACTTAAAGTTGCAGCGACTTTGCAAAGGTTCCTGCACTACTTTGATGCGACTTTCAATGCAACTTTGATCCAGAGACTGTAAAGTTGTATCAAAGTCACACTCCAAAGTCACACTTTAAATCACGTGACTTTGGGGTCGCAATAGTGGAAATGTATCCTTAATGAAGGTACAACATTTAGCAAACTCACATGGTTGATGATTAAAAGAGCATCATCTAAGTATGCAGACATGCGGGGTAAAGCTGTCCACAAAGATCGTCCTCCTCACCGCTGGCAGTCTGGCATGATGGACGGGGGGAAGACTACACTGCAGCAGAGCGACCTGAAAGCGAGGCTTGAATCGCTCGTGGAGCGCAGCGTGGAAGGGATGACATTGATGGCGGTGCGGAGGACGGTCTATGTGGGCAGCTTTACCCCGGATGCCTGTATACTTAGATGTGCCTGTTTTATCCATCCACCATGTGAGTTACTAAATGTTGTACCTTCATTAAAGGTAACCATATTTCTACACTTAGAGGCGCCTCTCTTCTCTTTATACTCTGTTGTGACATGACGCTACTCCTATATCATGACATCGCTTGTATATCAAGTCAAAATTTATTAAAAAATTAAGCATGTCTTCAAAACGCTCTCAAAGCAAGTTACTCTCAATCCAAGGTTTTACAGTACCTGACTTAGCTTGAAGAGAGTAGAGAGGGGTGAAATGTCCCCGTTACAGGTGCACATGATTATCAAAAGATTGGGACATATTCCTGCACAGGAAAGGGGCTATTAGCTGATGACTACTGTACAAGCTTGCATTGATACCAACTCTACCACACTTTTTGGGATAGTCCTACAATTTGGCCCTTTGTCCAGGTGATCCTGTGTCCCTGACTATGTCCCCGGTTCACACCATCACCTCATTTGAGTTACTGCACATATGCATAACTCTTAGCCCTTGTACACACGGTCGGACATTCTGACAACCAAATCCGTTGGATTTTGTCCGACGGATCTTGTCCGAAACTGTTGCATACACACGGTCGGACAAAGTTGTCGGAAAATCCGATTGTACATAACGTGATGACGTTATTTCGTTACGATGGGACTACGTTCAGGCTAGTAGCCAATAGCTTTGGTCTAGGAATTTGATCTGAGCATGCGTGGCACTTTGTCCGTCGGAGTAGGCTACACATGATCGGAGTATGTCCGATAGGAGCATTTTGTGGGAAAATTTTACGGACAAGTTGGAAAACTTGGTCCGTTGGATATTCCGACGGAAACAGTCCGGTGGAGACCACACACAGTCGGAATATCCGACAAAACGGTCTGATAGAACACATTCCGTCGGAATCTCCGACTGTGTGTACAAGGGCTAAAAGGCATTCATTGTGGCGATTAGTCCCCACATATTTAGAGATGGGATCTAGGCGAGACCACCTGTAAATTGGGCACGAATTTTCATTTGTAATTCTGACCTAGGGCAGGGCCAAAAAAAAACTGAAAATTAATTAAAACAAAAGCAATTGTGCTTGCAAAAGGGGGGAGGGTGTTGTTAAAGAGGAAATAACTTCCTTTTGGGTCCAAACTAAGTCCACACTTAGGTTTTGGATGCTTTAGATCAATGTTTCTCAACTCCAGTCCTTAAGGTGCCCCAACAGGTCATGTTTTCAGTATTTCCCTCAGATGGAACAGCTGTGGTAATTACTAAGGCAGTGAAACTGATCAAATCACCTGTGCAAAATAATGGAGAGCCTAAAAACATGACCTGTTGGAGCGCCTTGAGGACTGGAGTTGAGAAACACTGCTTTAAGGCTGCATTCACACCTGAGCGTTTTGTAGCTTGAAGCCTGAAGCTACAAAACGCTGGAGGGGAAAAAATCTTTTATTCTCAATGGAGATGGTTCACATCTCCACTCCATGTCGCCTGAAGCCGAACGCCTGAAGCTCAAACAAGTTCTGGACCCCTTTTTGTCGCTCGAATCGAGCAGATTTGGGCGTTTTTCTTCTTTTTACATTGGTGACCCTTTGCCCTGCACAAAATCGCAGCACAACGCCGCAAAATCGCGGTAAAAAATGACGCTCAGGTGTGAATGCAGCCTTAGAGAATAATGAAAGCCCTAACATTTTTTTTTTTTTACTCTTGATATCACATCGGGGAGATTTTTTATCACTTCCTGTCTCAGAAACACAGCAGGAAGTGAGTGAAAATCTCTCCAAATTGAGAGCACTTACCCTCTTTGAAAGCTTTGACCAGAACTGGCTACCCATTGGAATAGATCCCCTCAATCCCCTTTGCTGGTGACAACGGTACGATTTTGGATTTCCCACCACCTTCTGTCACCAGAAGAAGGTGAATCTCCACAGTATGGACATAGCATGGCGTTTTAACCCTCTCTTGTCCCATCCAAAACTGCAAAATAGCTAAGAGAACAAAATAAATACACCTGCACATTTATTATACTTTCAGACTTTATGAGTATTGTCGCTACGTAAGCCAATAAAATAAGTACGGCCATTGTTCGTGACCATTAGCCCTTGCAATCCTAAAATAGCTTTTTTTTTTGTTCCTGGATCAGAAAGGCCGCCAACTCAGTAGCTGAAAGCGCGGTGACCTCGTAATTGGTGCCTCCCGCTGCGGTGAACCACGTTCCCTCCACCTCAGCACTCAGCGTTTGAAGCCAGAAGAGAAAGTGTCTCTTTTGTCAGAGATCCTCTCTTTTGCGGTTTTGAAGAACTCTCCTCATTCTTTAAGGGGAAATTCCCGTCACCGCGATGACAGCTACAAGACGTGTAAAACAGCCGCTATGCGATGTTAGTCATTAAAGAACTCAGTTGGGCTTCCCCCGAAAAGTCACCCTGGAGTGTGCGATAAGACGTACGTGGAGCTTCAGGAATGACTAATTACACAACTCAAGCAACTGATGCTAATTAGTACAAGTAAAGAGCATCAGCACAAGATGTAGGGATGGAAGGGGGGGGGGGGGGGGGTCGCGCTTAGGAAGCAGATTAAAAAGATTCCAAGTAAAGTGCCGCATGTTAAAAGGTACAACAAATGGATTGGTCTTCCTGATTTGATGGTATATGTATAGGCGAAGATCACAGAAGGATAGCCAGATGACTGGACTAGAAGGTCAAGTTTATTTACTGTCAGACAAAGACAAAACACCTGGACTTCGGGTCCCAACCTGCAGCTTTTTGGCACATATTGCGTGGCCCATGGGCCCCAGTTGCTGCTAGTCTGTGTGTTTCCTGCCTTGATGCTTACTCATGTGATCATGTGACCTGGAAGTAGATGTGTTCCAGGACAGTGTTTGTCTGGTCATGTGATGTAAGGGAAGCATTCTCCTGACGCAAGTCTCCGGTAGGGTTGCCACCTCATCCCTTTAAAACCGAACACATATTAATTACTCCGTTTCTGTGGCTGATTGAGGTGGTAATTAATCACTTGCTGATCGGGCCATAGCCGAAAGACGGCTACAGCGCAGTCGGCGTATTCTGGGTGGAACGTCCTCCCAGAACGTTGCTCTTGCGCGCCCGCAAACACCCATGACCGCCGGGTCCAGAAGACCTGGCGAAACACGGATCGTGGTAAATGTCCGCTTGTAGCGGCCATTTACCACGTGATTGCTAGGTCAAATGACGGAGCGATCATTTGTAAACAAACCGGCATCACGTCATGACACCGGTTTTCCCTCCCCTCTCTGTACTGATCGGTACAGGGCAAGGGGAGATGGGAGAGGGGGAGAAATCGTTTTTAACAGCACTGTGGGCTGGATCTGTAGTGCCCACAGCACTGCTCTTAGCCCATACTGTGCAATACTCTGCAATAATGTGCAATACTCTGCCATAATGCGCAATACTCTGCAATACAGTGCAAGACTCTGCCAATACTCTGCAATAATGTGAAATACTGTGCAATACTCTGCAATACAGTGCAAGACTCTGCCAATACTCTGCAATAATGTGAAATACTGTGCAATACTCTGCAATAATGTGCAATAATGTGCAATACTCTGCAATACCCTGCAGTACTCTGCCAATACTCACCAATACTCTGCCAATACTCCCCAATACTCGCCAATAAATTTTAACAGAAACAACAGAAACAACGTATTTTTTTTTTGTTTGTTTGTTTGTTTTTTACCAAATTTTCCATCTTTTTTGATTCATAGCGCAAAAAAAATAAAAAACAGCGGTGATTAAATACCACCAAAAGAAAGCTCTATTTATATGAAAAAAAGGACACAAATTTCATATGGGTACAGTGTTGCATGACTGAGTAATTGTCATTCAAAATGTGAGAGCACCGAAAGCTGAAAATTGGTCTGGTTCGGAAGGGGGTTTAAGTGCCCAGTGGTCAAGTGGTTAAACTCACTTGGCACCTTATCTGCATTAAATTAGCCTCAGAACCTGTGTAATTTGTATGTGTTCGAGTTTAAAGGAATGAGGTGGCAACCCTAGTCTCTAGTCTCTGACCATCTCCTGATGCAAGTCTCCAGTCTCTGACCATCCCCTATAGTATTTCTGCAGTCTCTGACCATCTCCTGTAGTATGTCTGCAGTCTCTGACCATCTCCTGTAGTATGTCTGCACTCTCTGACCATCTCCTGTAGTATGTCTGCACTCTCTGACCATCTCCTGTAGTATGTCTGCAGTCTCTGACCATCTCCTGTAGTATTTCTGCAGTCTTTGACCATCTCCTGTAGTATTTCTGCAGTCTTTGACCATCTCCTGTAGTATGTCTGCAGTCTCTGACCATCTCCTGTAGTATGTCTGCAGTCTTTGACCATCTCCTGTAGTATTTCTGCAGTCTTTGACCATCTCCTGTAGTATTTCTGCAGTCTTTGACCATCTCCTGTAGTATGTCTGCAGTCTCTGACCATCTCCTGTAGTATTTCTGCAGTCTTTGACCATCTCCTGTATCATGTCTGCAGTCTCTGACCATCTCCTGTAGTATTTCTGCAGTCTTTGACCATCTCCTGTAGTATTTCTGCAGTCTTTGACCATCTCCTGTAGTATGTCTGCAGTCTCTGACCATCTCCTGCAGTATGTCTGCAGTCTCTGACCATCTCCTGTAGTATGTCTGCAGTCTCTGACCATCTTCTGTATTATGTCTGCAGTCTCTGACCATCTCCTGTAGTATGTCTGCAGTCTCTGACCATCTCCTGTATTATGTCTGCAGTCTCTGACCATCTCCTGTATTATGTCTGCAGTCTCTGACCATCTCCTGTATTATGTCTGCAGTCTCTGACCATCTCCTGTAGTACAGTGCATCAGGAAAGTTTTCACAGCACTTCACTTTTTCCACATTTTGGTCTGTTACAGCCTTATTCCAAAATGGAATAAATTCATACATTTCCTCAAAATTCTACAAACAATAACCCATAATGACAATGTGAAAGAAGTTTGTTTTAAATCTTTGCAAATTTATTAAAAATAAAAAACAAAAACATTCCATGTACTCTTCCTATTCACAGCCTTTGCCATGACACTCAAAATGGAGCTCAGGTGCATTCTATTTCCACTGATCATCCTTGAGTCTCTACAAGTTTCTTTTTTTTTTTTTATTAAAAAGGTGTTTATTGAACAAGTTTAGATAATTTCCAATGTACAAGCAACGCATTAGCAAATAATCACATGTCTCTACAACTTGATTAGAGTCCACCTGTGGTAAATTCAGTTGGTTGGGCATGATTTGGAAAGGCACACACCTGTCTATAGAAGGTCCCACAGTTAACAGTGCATGTCAGAGCACAAACCAAGCCATGAAGTCCAAGGAATTGTCTGTAGACCTCCGAGACAGGATTGTATGGAGGGACAGATCCGGGGAAGGAAAGGGATGGCCATGACTAAGGACAATCGTCGCGGGATGTTTTACAGCTCTGTACATGTAAATGAATAATATTTTGGATGTCATCCTGAGTGCTGACCATCCCTTTCCTTATTCCTGTACGTTGGAGTGTCAGCAGCCTCAAGGTTGAGCACCGGACAAAGCTTTTATGTGGGAAGGTACAGCACCTATACACTTTCCACCGACCTGGGGAAGGGTACATAAAAATTTCTGCATTATAGAAGGTCCCAAATGAGTAGAGTGGCCTCCATCATCCATAAATGGAAGAAGTTTGTAACAATCAGGACTCCTCCTAGAGCGGGATGCCTGACCAAACTGAGCAATTAGAGGAGAAGTGCTTTAGTCAGGGAGGTGACCAGGAACCCGATGGTCACTCTGACAGAGCTCCGGTGTTTCTCTATGGAGAGAGGAGAACCTTCCAGAAGAACAACCGTCTGTGCAGCACTCCACCAATCAGGCCTGTATATTGAGGTGGACAGACAGAAGCCACTCCTCAGTAAAAGACACATGACAGCCCGCCTGGAGTTTGCCAAAAGGCACCTGAAGGTCTCTCAGACCATGAGAAACAAAATTCTCTGGTCTGATGAAACAAAGATTGAACTCTTTGGCCTGAATGGCAAGCATTGGGTCTGGAGAAAACCAGGCACTGCTCATCACCTGACCAATACCATCCCTACAGAGAAGCATGGTGGTGGCAGTATGATGCTGTGGGGATGTTTTGTCAGCGGCAGGAACTGGGAGACTAGTCAGGATCGAGGGAAAGATGAATGCAGCAATGTACAGAGACATCCTTGATGAAAACCTGCTCTGGAGCACTCTGGACCTCAGACTGGGGTGAAGGTTCATCTTCCAACAGGACAACGACCCTAAGCACACAGCCAACATAACAAAGGAGTGGTTACAGGACAACTATGTGAATATCCTTGAGTGGCCCAGCCAGAGCCCAGACTTTAACCCGATTGAACATCTCTGGAGAGATCTGAAAATGGCTGTGCACCAACTCTCCCCATTGAACCTGATGGAGCTTGAGAGGTCCTGCAAAGAAAAATGGGAGAAACTGCCCAAACATAGGTGTGCCAAGCTTGTAGCATCATACTCAAAAAGACTTGAGGCTGTAATTGGTGCCAAAGGTGCTTCAACAAAGTATTGAGGAAAGGTAATTTTTTCCTTTTTTTTCCTTTTTAATAAATGTGCAAAGATTTCAAACAAACTTCTACTACCTTGTCACTATGGGGTATTGTTTGTAGAATTTTGAGGAAAATAATTCATTTATTTCATTTTGCAATAAAGCTGTAACTTAACAAAATATGGAGAAAGTGAAGCTCTGTGAATACTTTCCAGATACACTGCATGTCTGCAGTCTCTGACCATCTCCTGTAGAATGTGTCCAGTCTCTGACCATCTCCTGTATTATGTCTGCAGTCTCTGACCATCTCCTGTAGTATGTCTGCAGTCTCTGACCATCTCCTGTAGTATGTCTGCAGTCTCTGACCATCTCCTGTAGAATGTCTGCAGTCTCTGACCATCTCCTGTAGTATGTCTGCAGTCTCTGACCATCTCCTGTAGTATGTCTGCAGTCTCTGACCCTCCCCTGTATTATGTCTGCAGAGTCTGACCATCTCCTGTACCATGTCTGCAGTCTCTGACCATCTCCTGTAGTATGTCTGCAGTCTCTGACCATCTCCTGTACCATGTCTGCAGTCTCTGACCATCTCCTGTAGTATGTCTGCAGTCTCTGACCATCTCCTGTAGAATGTCTGCAGTCTCTGACCATCTCCTGTAGTATGTCTGCAGTCTCTGACCATCTCCTGTAGTATGTCTGCAGTCTCTGACCATCTCCTGTAGTATGTCTGCAGTCTCTGACCATCTCCTGTATCATTTCTGCAGTCTCTGACCCTCCCCTGTATTATGTCTGCAGAGTCTGACCATCTCCTGTACCATGTCTGCAGTCTCTGACCATCTCCTGTAGTATGTCTGCAGTCTCTGACCATCTCCTGTACCATGTCTGCAGTCTCTGACCATCTCCTGTAGTATGTCTGCAGTCTCTGACCATCTCCTGTAGAATGTCTGCAGTCTCTGACCATCTCCTGTAGTATGTTTGCAGTCTCTGACAGTCTTCTATAGCATTTCATATACTGAATATTGTGTGCGGCCCTTTGGTGATGTAAATTTTAGCTCCCCGTATCTACCTGGTTGACTACTAGAATATGAAATATTGTATATTCCTATTTTATACATTCATCTGGTCTCCTTTAACCATGATTCCCAAGGTCTACATAGGTGAATGAACTTCCCAGTCCTCTATACCGATGAAGAGAGGGGAACAGTTGTAATGGGAAGTATAGTACAGGGGGTATTGCCTTTGTGACATCACTGCCCTAATAAACAGACACCACACATCCTGATTAGAACAGCACCCAATAAGAAAATATATAACTTTTTAAATGGGCCAAAGGTGTCCCAGGGGGCAAGAATTCTCACTGCATAACCCCTTTGGAAATATGATGGGATTCATATATAAATGGGATCATTGACAATCCAAAACTATTGAACTGGTGAGCGGTTCTTTCAGCTAACTGGATAGCAAATTTTCCATCATCTGCACATGTCTAGTCAGTGCCTATCAAACTCGGAAAACCGAGTTTGCATTGCTGCCTGAAAACCTGCGCATGCCCACAGAATGGTCTGCAGGACCACGGCCATGGGCACATACATGTTTGAATTTACCTTTGGCACCCAGTGGCCTATTTTAAGCACTACAAGGCTCAAGATTATTGCTGAGTGGTCATCAGCTCCTGTGACCCATGACCAGATCCAGCTTGCTTTTGTGTTCTACCCGGTTTGCCTTCTGACATCGCCTGATCTTGATCTCTCCATTATATGACCTCTTACTCGTTGCTTGACTCTGCATCCTGCCTATCATTTTGGCTTCTCTCCTTTTCCTGTTATATTAGCCTGGCTCTTGCTCACGCTCTTGTCTCCCTAAATCTGTACCTTTGCTGCTTTACTGTTGCTGACCTCTGCTCGCCTGACCACGTTCCTGTCTTCTGCTCTTTTAAGTCCTCTGATTACAGCCGGTACAAGTTCCTGCTCTTCAGCTTCTGCCTCACTGCATAATCTTGTTCTTCTATTGGCCAATGGACTTTTTTTTTTTTTTTACAGTTCAGACTCCCTGCACAGTTGCCGCTGTTCGGCTGCCCTCTTGCAGAGAGAGCGGAGGTCAAGGGAAACTCATGTTCCTCTGAGGCCTCCATAGGTGTCATCAGGAGAGCAGCTGTCTGATTGGACACTGCTGCCCCGGATGACCCGAGCGACCATCTTTAGTGTAGGCAGTGCTTAGAAATAGCACCGTCCCCCTTCATTTGTGAAATGGCGAGATCAGGGAGAGGAACTCGCTGCTCAGTGTATCCAGCGCAGGGAAACTTTCCAGTGGAGGAGGAACAGATAGGGACTGCTCACCTATTTCACCAATCCAGAGCCCTTATGCATTCAGGTGTCTTGTTGCCAGACTGCCTTCCAGCAGCACATAACTATTACTGTCTGGCAGAGAGGTGTCAGGGCTGGCTTAGCCCTTCCTCCTCTGGGCTGGCCGCTCAGCTGTCGGCTAATTGCCAGCTCTCTTCTCTTTCCACAGTTACCAGCTGTTCATGATGATGCTCGTCTGACCTGCCTATTTAAAGCCTTCCTGCTCACTTTTTCATTTGCCTTCGCGTTGGCCACATCACAGGGAACCATCTCCTGCTGTTTGTTTCAAGACTGGCTTGCTGACATCCCACCTGGCTTCTTATCCTGCTTGCGGTTGCTCTCCTTGGATCCCTGACTTCCGGCCTGGCTGATTACCCGATCTGGTTAATGAACTTTGGACTGGCTGACTACCCGATCTGGCTACAGGACTTTAGCTATGCTTGACTAGGCTTTTTTCTATTTACCTTTTTATTTTTATTAATAAACAAGTGTGATTTGATTGTACTTCTGTCTCAGTCTGTTTCATGGTTTCTGACAAGAGGTAACAAGGTGCCAGGAAAAAACCCCACCCTATCAAAAAAAAAAAAAGAATTACCTTGAGTTCCACTTTAAGTCTCTAAAAGCATGATGATTATAACCTCTGCTCAACTCTACAAAAATGTTGGCCTATATGTGGCCAAGTTAGCCTAAAACTCACAGAAAGGGAAAGCCAACCAGATCTTGTCTCCAGCTCTTCCTAAATAGGACCATTGTGACTTCACTTCCATTCCAAAGAACACAAGCTAACAAACAAACTACAGTTTAAAAAAGTAACCAGAAACTTGAACTCCCAGAACCCTCTCTGCTCCAACAAAGAATGACATCTTTGAAGCGGCGCAAGACTCACAAAAGTGAACAAACTGCTTTGTACCGAGTGATGTTACGACTCTCCTACCACCCAGAAAGAAACGACTTCATATAAAGACCTTTTTTTTTCTTTTCTGGCGCAGACACCTCTGCTAAAAAAAAAAAAAAGTGTGAAAGAAAAGAGAAGTTTGAATGGAGAAGGAGGGAGGAAGGCAGTCTAGTCAAGTCTAAATTATGCAGAATGTTTTCACGACGTTCCGGAGGCCTCGTTTCCTTCCCGAAGGCCTGGAGACGGTTTTTGTGGCCCTGGCCTATGCTTAGGCCCACCATTGTGTCGCTGAGGGAGCAGGTGCAGCTTGACGATGCTACACAGTGATGCCGTTCTAATGATGACATAACTACAGCCTTATCGTGGCTCTCAAAAAGAACTCTGTTCACATAGCTTGAAGGCCAGGAGAGGCCCCAAAAGAAGAGAGGCTGAAAGAGAAAGGGACTGATTGCAGCTCCCGAAAAATAAAGACCTTTATCTGATGGACCAAGAAAGAGATCTGTGTGCTGATCCTGGGCCCGTCAGCTGTGTGAACACGCTCGGGGATCCCCCTCCCCTGCTGGTCAAGCCAATGGATACCTATAGGCTCTGTAGTGCTTATCTCCAGCCTACAGGCCTATAGCCAGAACAAGGCCTGATCATGTTAGTGTTCTGGCAGCTGAAAAAAGATCGTACATCTGTTCCTGGGTTTATGAATTGGGAGGGGGGAGGGTAATAATCAACATGCTTATCAGTGAAGTTGTAGACCTCACAAAAAAAGGAAGTTTGTACGTTTTTTTTTTTTGTTTTGTTTTTTTTACTTTTTTGGTAAACCCAGTCACTAAAATCTAAAGTTATGGAATCCACAAACTATGGCACATATCCGAAAATTGATCAATCCTGATATACTGATGGACTGTCTGATTTCATGAGACCCTAAAATGCCAGGACAGTACAAATACGCCGCAAATTACCCTTTTTTGGAAAGTAGACAGTCCAAGGTATTTAGTAAGAGGCATGGTGGTTTTTTTAAAGATTTTTTTTTTTTTTATCATAATTTTTTTGAGAAAATTAAGAAATAAAAAAAAATTAAATTTTTTTTTTCATACGATCACCAGTGCAGTACAGCGTCATCATATAACTGGTATGGTGGTGATCAGGGAGACTGACTGATGACAGTACAAAAAATAAAATAAATACATTTAAAAAATTTCAATTTTTTTCCTTTTTTTTATGATTTTTTTTTTTTTTAGACACTGCGACCAGAGCAATATAATGTTACAATAGTAACACTGTACTTCTCTGGAGAAGTGATCAGGTTTTTTTTTTTTTTTTTACACATTGTGATTGCTTCTAACAGTAAATTAAATTGCAAGCATTTTACTGAATAAAACAGATCAATTCAGTTTGTTTTGCTTTAACTGTGATTGGCCAAGAGATGGTACAGATGGACTGTGATTGACCCTGTCTGTACCAAGTGATCACATTGACCAATCACAGCTAGCAACACAATTGTACACAATGAATGGCATGGAAGGAAGCCATCCATTGTTTACAACTGTCATGTGATCTGCTGTGATTGGTCACAGTGGTCACATGGTACTGGCAGCAAGCCAGTAAACTGATCTGTACATGTTTTTTTCTTCTGGGGCATGCATGCCAGTTGTGCATGCGAGCCATCTGCAACCCGCAATCCTATAACGTTGCTTTTCCCTGTGGCCACTAGGGGGCGCACGCACCCCCCCGCTCTCCCTCCAAGCCAATGCGAGTGCCCAGCGGTCTCGATCACCGCCGGGCTACCGCGATCACCGCTGAGAAATGGAGAACCTAGAACTGTGTGTGTAAACACAGTTTCCAGTTCTCCGAGGGGAGAAGTGACAGATCGTCTTTTCATACAGTGTATGAACAGCGATCTGTCAACCCCCCTACACAGTCCCCTCCCCCCTTCAGTTAGAACACACACTAGGGAACACCATTAACTCCTTGATCGTCCCCCGTGTTAACCCCTCCACTGCCAGTGACATTTTTACAGTAATCAATACATTTTTAAGAGCACTGATTGCTGTATAAATGCCAATGGTCCCAAAAATGTGTCAAAATTGTCCGATGTGTGCACCATAATGTCGCAGTCATGATAAAAATCGCAGATCGCAGCCATTACTAGTAAAAAAAAAAATTAATAATAAAAATGCTATCTATCCCCTATTTCGTAGACGCTAGAAATTTTGCGCAAACCAATCAATATACGCTTATTGTGATTTTCTTTTTACCAAAAATATATAGAAGAATACATATCAGCCTAAACTGAGGAAAAAACTTTTTTTATATATTATTTGGGGATATTTATTTTAGTAAAAAGTAAAAAATATTGAGTTTTTTTTTTAAAAATTGTCGATTTTTTTGTCTATAGCGCAAAAAATTAAAAAAAACGCAGAGGCGATCAAATACCACCAAAAAAAAAAGCTCTATTTGTGGGAAAAAAAGGACGTCAATTTTGGTTTGGGTGCAACGTCGCACGACCGTGCAATTGTCAGTTAGACTGCCATAGTGCCGAATCGCAAAAAGTGCTCTGGTCAGGACGGGGGTAAAATCTTCCGGGGCTGAAGCGGTTAAAATATTAAAGCAGAGGGACTGATAAGATCATCAGGGATTTCACACAAAGGAAGAGAGAACAGAAGACTTTCTCACAAGTACAGGGTACAGCGGGCACATATCAGGAATATGAAATGTTGGGGTAGCATAAACTTTAACACACGCTATGCAGGCATGGTCCGCTGTTCTCAGCGCCAGGAAACCCGCCTTGAGATTTGCCATGCGGCCACAACTGCACACAACATACAAAGCATGGGAAGGGTCACCATGATGTTCATATGACCACAACAAGGACTGATAATCACACCCTACATACTGAACATGGGGGCGTAATATAGGGCAAGGGGTCTTTATAATCATAACCTATGGGGCAAAGTGCCTTTATAATCATAACCTATGGGGCAAGGGGTCTTTATCAGCATAACCTATGGTGCAAGGTGACTTTATAATCCTAACCTATGGGGCAGATGTCTTTATAATCATACCCCATGGTTCAAGGTGTGTTTATAAGGCGTAAGTTGTGGTGCAAGGGGTCTTTATAAGCATAACCTATAGGGCAGATGTCTTTATAAGCATAAACTATGGTGCAAGGGGTCTTTATAATCCTAACCTATGGGGCAGATGTCTTTATAATCCTAACCTGTGGTTCAAGGTGTCTTTATAATCCTAACCTATGGGGTAGATGTCTTTATAATCATACCCTATGGTCAGGGGAGTAACTATAGGGGGTGCAGCAGTAGCGACCACAACTGGCCCCTGTGCTGCAGGGGGCCCATGCAGCCCCCTCTACATATGGCCGGCAGCAGCATAGGCAGCTAGGGGTACCAGTGCACCATGCACACGGGTGGCTGGAGGTGGAGGGTGACTACCCGGCTCCTCAGAGTACCCCTCTCCTGCTCCATGCATTGCCGCTCAGTCCGATGTCTGTTCTCCCCAGCCAGAGAAAAAAAAAATAATAAAAAAAAACTACTGATGCCAGTGGTGGAACTACAGGGCTCACAAAGGTCATACCTGTGACCACGCCCTGGAGTTCCACCGCCGGACTCGGAGGGAAGGGCCCTGGCTGGGGTTCAGGGGGGCCCTTCATGGTTTCTTGCATCGGGGCCCTGAAGGTTCTAGTTACGCCACTGCCTATGGTTCAAGGTGTCTTTATAAGGCATAAGTTATGGTGCAAGGGGTCTTTATAAGCATAACCTATAGGGCAGATGTCTTGATGAGAGTAGACAGATAATCCCCCTCAAGCATGCAGTAGAGGTTGTACAGATCTACATAGTTACATAGTTAGTCAGGTTGAAAAAAAGACACAAGTCTATCCAGTTCAACCTTAAAAACAATAAATAAATAAAATAAAATAAAAAAATATCGTACAATCCAATATACCCAATTCTATACCCACAGTTGATCCAGAGGAAGGCAAAAAAAAAAAACAGCAGAGCATGCTCCAATTTGCTACAGCAGGGGACAAAAATTCCTTCCTGATCCCCCGAGAAGCAATCGGATTTTCCCCCGGATCAATTTTACCTATAAATGTCAGTACCCAGTTATATGATGTACATTCAGGAAATAATTCAGGCCTTTCTTAAAGCAATCTACTGAGCTGGACAGAACCACCTCTGGAGGGAGTCTATTCCACATTTTCACAGCTCTTACTGGGAAGAAACCTTTCCGTATTTATATAAATACAAATATATATAATTATATCTGAGACAAATAACTACACCCATCATACCACACATGGGAAGTAGTAACTAACAAGAACACTTACTGATGGTCACACCCAACAAACTGAACATGTGCCATGTGTGAAGGGCAAACAGTGACTTATTATTCCAATCCCACATATAGAATGTGGAATTGAGCCTGCCTCCCAGCTGCTCTTTGGACTGCCTATGAAGACCCCTACAAACTTGGCTTAGGGCATTCCCTTTTCACCCATCTCTCTCGTCCCGCAAGTCTGATTTCAACTTTCTGCAGGCGTGTGACTGACTTACTCTAAAGTAGATATTTGCCAGCACACCAAGGATCGGCACAAAGTGGCATCCAAACGGGAAGTTTATTGCATGATCACAACACAAGAAAGGTGCAACGTTTCTGAGTCACGCAGGACCCCTTCGTCAGGCATGTGACTCCGTCCTGCGTGACTCAGAAACGTTGCACCTTTCTTGTGTTGTGATCATGCAATAAACTTCCCGTTTGGATGCCACTTTGTGCCGATCCTTGCAGTGCTGGCAAATATGCACTTTGTGACTTGAACCAGTATCCAGCTGGTTGTTGCTGCAGCACACAAATCTTGAGCGCTTATACCAGGAACGTGTGCGATGGGAATATGAAGTATGACGTACTATGGAGACACATTTCACATATTGTCATTAGGTAAACTGAAAATGATATCATGGCATTTTATTGAGTACATAGTGGAGTTTAGAGGCGTCTTCATATATATATATATATTTGAAGTTCTAATTAAAGTCCAAATCGAGGAAAAAGATTTGTTTTTTTTTTTATGTGAAAAGAGCGGGGAAGGGTTCCAGCCTTTGTCAGCTTTTTGTTTCCTGTCTCGGTCCTTGTTAGGGGCGCCTCATTTCCTGTCCCGGTGACACCGTGAGTTTCAGGATGCCACAAGGTGTCACTCAGTCAGGACATGAGGGGACATCTCAATAAATGGAATATAGACAGCAAAAGCCCCACATTTTTTATCCCCTTTTCAATGTCATTTGGGTCTAAGACCCCACAATGCCACCACTTTATATAAAAGTGGACTGTGCCTTCTCCTGTGCACTAATTGGGGAAGGTCACATATCTGTGAATGGTATTGGGGGACGTTTGCCATATTGGAAGTTTCCCCAGCCGTAAAGCATTGCGGACCTTTGTATAGAGGAGACCTGGAGAAAAGGAAGGTTGGATTGGAGTCTTCAATGCCAAAGGTCAGAAGTCAACAGCAGCTAAGTGAACCCAAGTGAGATCAGAGCCTTACCTGCTGTGCTGCCCCGTCCCGCCATCTTGAGCCTATCCCTTTCATACCGGCCAGTGTGAGAATACTGACTCTGGGATCCGCCGGCTCGGTATGGGAATGGCTGAGTGCTCACACACCATGCAAAGCGACATGGAAATGAGGCCTCTGCCTTACTAGCTCAGCACCTGTTCCTCTTCCATGGAGGCTCCTGAACACAAAGATGGGAGAGCACCATGCAAATAACGGATATACCACTGCCAGCTCTTGTGAGTCACCCTGCTCTGTTAACCCTTTAAAGCTGAACTCCAGGATTAACAAATATTGTCTACATACATTCATCACGTGTATTCTTCCTTGAATCTCGGTGTGCTTTGCGTATTTCTTTCAGATCTGTGCAGTAATCCAGTGTGAGACTTCCTATAATGAAGACCACTCGCTGCTGCCCTCTCTCCTTGTGCTGGGTGACTGGTCTTGTCTCCACCCCCTCCCTGTAGTCTTCTACAGGCAGCCTGTAGTGGGTGGAGCTGCTGGGCCCCTCCCACGGCTCCTGTCTCTGCACAGGCTATGTACAGCCCAGTGATGATGTCACTGCTGCTTGGATTCCATGAAATACATCTAGATTAGACCAATGCCGGTGTTCTGCCGTATAGTGTCCGGCCATCAAATAGTGTCCGGGCCGTACTGCACATGCGCAGTACGGAGCAGACAAAGCTTCGGAAAATCTCCGAAGCTGAACGACGCCTGCGCCGTGAGTGGAGGTGGTAGCCCCACCATCCAAGCGGACATAGGGTTGTGAATATTAGAGGGCCCCTCGCGGACGAGCTTCACTCGCCACGCTTCGAGATCGGCCTCGCTGCGCTCGGCTCTTTTTTATTCCTACTCTATGTCCACTGCATCCTCGGCAATTTTCGGAATCTGTCAATATGACAAGACACCGGCATGTATGTGCCATACCTGGGCACAGTGCCGGGACAATGTCATCTAGAGCCTGGGGAGAACATGCTAAATTGCACCCCAGCCCCGCCCCCAAGATGTCTGAGCATCAGTGAAAATCCCCTCTGCCCCCACCCCCAAAAAAAAATCAAGCACTAATCTGCAAGCTCACCCCCTAAGCACCCAGCTCAAATCCTCTCTCTCCTCATATGCCCCCCAGCAACCCCCCCCCCCCAAAAAAATCTTCCCCCTCCTAGCACAAATCCTCTAGCCCTCATATTTCCATTCCAAGCACAAATCCCCCCCCCCCCACACTTAAAAGATGTGGGGGCAGCATTGTGCTAGGTGTCACATGTTCCTCAATAGATAATGAGAGGTATGTCATGCACAGCACAGTGCAGCTCTCAGCAGCTTCAGTAAGGAAATGATGCATGATGGGAAATGTCTTTACATTAATTCCTACCTATAAGGCCTCATGCACACAGGGCATTTCCCCCCCCCCCCTCCCTTTCCCCTAGCGGAGGAAAAAGCAGCTTAATAAATGTACCTAAAGCAAATGTGTTTAGGCGCTTTGAGTGCCTGGCTGTTCATTCATTCCATTGGCCAGAATATGAATTTATTCTGCACATGGATTGAATGCTCAAGTGCTTTATGAGCCTAGTGCTTAGGCATTTTCCATGTTATTTCTGCCCAAACGCTCCTCTCCTGAATGCCCCGGTGATTTTTTTTTTTTTTTTTTCCAACCTCTAAATCAGTGGTCTCCAAACTGCGGCCCTTTGCTTGCTGTTATCCGACCCTTGGGGCATTATTCCATCTACTTATACCAACAATGGGGCACAATTTTCCCTCCACTAACACCAGCGAGGGGGCAAAAATTCCTTCCAATGACCTAATGAAACCAACATTTGGGCCCAATGACACCAAAGATAGGGAAAGAATCCTCCCAATGACACCAAAGATGGGGCAAGAATCTGTCCAATGACAGCAAAGATGGGGCAAGAATCTGTCCAATGACAGCAAAGATGGGGCAAGAATCTGTCCAATGACACCAAAGATGGGGCAAGAATCTGTCCAATGACAGCAAAGATGGGGCAAGAATCTGTCCAATGACAGCAAAGATGGGGCAAGAATCTGTCCAATGACACCAAAGATGGGGCAAGAATCTGTCCAATGACACCAAAAGATGGGGCAAGAATCTGTCCAATGACAGCAAAGATTGGGGCAAGAATCTGTCCAATGACAGCAAAGATGGGGCAAGAATCTGTCCAATGACACCAAAGATGGGGTATGAATCCTCTCAATCACATCAAAAATAGGGCAAGAATCCTCCCAATCACACCAAAGATGGGGCAAGAATCCTTTCAATGACACCAAAGATGGGCAAGAATCCTCTCAATGACACCAAAGATGGGGCAAGAATCCTTCCAATGAGACCAAAGATGGGGCAAGAATCCCTCCAATGACACCAAAGATGGGGCAAGAATCCTCTCAATGACACCAAAGATGGGGCAAGAATCCTTCCAATGAGACCAAAGATGGGGCAAGAATCCTTCCAATGACACCAAAGATGGGGCAAGAATCCTCCCAATCACACCAAAGACGGGGCAAGAATCCTCCCAATGACACCAGAGATGGGGCAAGAATCCTCCCAATGACACCAAAAATAGGGCAAGAATACTCCCAATCACACCAAAAATAGGGCAAGAATCCTCCCAATCACACCAAAGATGGGGCAAGAATCCCTCCAATGACACCAAAGATGGGGCAAGAATCCTTCCAATGAGACCAAAGATGGGGCAAGAATCCTTCCAATGAGACCAAAGATGGGGCAAGAATCCTTCCAATGAAACCAAAGATAGGGCAAGAATCCTCCCAATGACACCAGAGATGGGTCAAGAATCCTCCCAATCACACCAAAAATAGGGCAAGAATCCTCCCAATTACACCAAAAATAGGGCAAGAATCCTCCCAATCACACCAAAGATGGGGCAAGAATCCTTCCAATGACACCAAAGATAGGGCAAGAATCTTCCCAATGACACCAGAGATGGGGCAAGAATCCTCCCAATCACACCAAAGATGGGGCAAGAATCCTTCCAATGAGACCAAAGATGGGGCAAGAATCCTTCCAATGACGCCAAAGATAGGGCAAGAATCTTCCCAATCACACCAGAGATGGGGCAAGAATCCTTCCAATGACACCAAAGATAGGGCAAGAATCTTCCCAATGACACCAGAGATGGGGCAAGAATCCTCCCAATCACACCAAAGATGGGGCAAGAATCCTTCCAATGAGACCAAAGATGGGGCAAGAATCCTTCCAATGACGCCAAAGATAGGGCAAGAATCCTCCCAATCACACAAAGATGGGGCAAGAATCCTTCCAATGACACCAAAGATAGGGCAAGAATCTTCCCAATGACACCAGAGATGGGGCAAGAATCCTCCCAATCACACCAAAAATAGGGCAAGAATCCTCCCAATCACACCAAAAATAGGGCAAGAATCCTCCCAATCACACCAAAGATGGGGCAAGAATACTCTCAATGACACCAAAGATAGGGCAAGAATCCTCCCAATCTCACCAAAGATGGGGCAAGAATCCTCCCAATCACACCAAAAACAGGGCAAGAATCCTCTCAATCACACCAAAGATGGGGCAAAAATCCTTTCAATCACACCAAAGATGGGGCATTTATTTTTCTTGCTGATGTTGGGAGCTTTTCTACTCCCAATGGCCACAGTCCAGCCCCTTACTGTCCCTTAAGGACAGTAACCTGGCCCCTTGTTTAAAAAGTTTGGAGACCCCTGCTCTAAACGTTCCTCTTCTAATATGTCTGTATTAAGTGTAATAGAAGGATGGAAACGCCTCTCAGTTCTGGTCATATGACCAAAGATGAGTCTTTTCCTGCTGTGCAGCGATTGTGCTTTTAACAATTGCAGTTAAATACAGAGAGCAGATAGAGAAAGAATCTACACATCTACGTAATACACAAGCTTAAATATGGTACAGCAAGCATGTAAAAAAAGAGATACACCTTTTCTAAATATTTGTTTGTGTATTTGTGCTGTCTCATGTTTTGTTAGTCCATTGGAAGAATACTTTATTGGCTTTTGTTTTGTAATAGTTTTTTTCTAAACTGAATACAAATAATTTAAAACAAAAGTCACAATATTATCAAAAATGACTTAAAGTAGAACTATAGGGAAAACCTTTTTTTTTTTTAAATTTAGAACAGAGGGGAGGTTTTTTTTTTCCGCATTTCCCTTGAAGATTTCCCTTCACTTCCTGTTCCATAACCAAACAGGAAGTGAGAGGAAATCCTGCCATGGAGGGAATTCCTTTGGAACCCCCAGGTCACCAGAACTAGTGTCCCCATTGAAAGATTTCCCCTCTATTACTTTTCTGGGGACAACCCAAAATTGTCATTCTTTTTTTTTACTTTCACTTTTCAATGATAAAGGTAAACAGAAGAAATAGAGAGGCTAAATCTTCCTAATGGGGGATCAGACAGCAATAAAAACTGACAGGAGTTCTAATCCCTCTCCACTCCATTCAAAACAGAAAAATAAGTTTTACCGTTAGTTATACTTTAAAGTGTTACTAAACCCACAACAGTAAAATCAGTCTGTATATGCAGTAAAGCATGCTTGTTATACTCACTGTGGAACCTAAGGGGTTAATCCTCCGCATTGTGTAAAAAGTCTGTTTCATCCTGTCTTCTTTGATCCTCTCCTTCTTTTACTGTCCCCTATCCATCTGCTGATAGAACAGAGCCTTGTAGGCACCCTGCATATGCTCAGTTTGATGTTTATTGCTAGAGAGTTTATTTTTTTTCTTGGGAGGGTATGTGATGAGCACAGGACCAATCAGCACTGTCCAGATAGAGGGTCAGGGGTCATGCAGCCTCATAGGACAGTCAGAGTAGAATGAAAACTCCTCCTACAAGCTTTAACCAGACACTGATAGAAGTCACAAGACTGCAATATACTGCTGATGAGAAAAGGTATTTAGCAGTTTATTTTAACTAAAATGATTGCATTTCCATGTTCTGTGTACTGTGGGGGACCAGATTTAGTGAATACAGGCTCCTGGGGGACCAGATATAGTGAATGCAGGGTCCTGGGGGGGGGGGGGGCAGATATAGGACATGCAAGGTCCTGGCGGGACCAGATACAGTGAATGCAGGGTCCTGGGGGCACCAGATATAGTGAATGCAGGGTCCTGGGGGGGGGGGGCAGATATAGGACATGCAAGGTCCTGGGGGGACCAGATACAGTGAATGCAGGGTCCTGAGGGACCAGATATAGTGAATGCAGGGTCCTGGGGGGACCAGATACAGTGAATGCAGGGTCCTGGGGGACCAGATATAGTGAATGCAGGGTCCTGGGGGACCAGATATAGTGAATGCAGGGTCCTGGGGGGACCAGATACAGTGAATGCAGGTCCTGGGGGACCAGATATAGTGAATGCAGGGTCCTGGGGGGACCAAGATACAGTGAATGCAGGCTCCTGGAGAGACCAGATATAGTGAATGCAGGGTCCTGGGGGACCAGATATAGTGAATGCAGGGTCCTGGGGGACCAGATACAGTGAATGCAGGCTCCTGGAGAGACCAGATATAGTGAATGCAGGGTCCTGGGGGACCAGATATAGTGAATGCAGGGTCCTGGGGGGGACCAGATATAGTGGATTCAGGGTCCTGGGGGGGGGAGCAGATATAGGACATGCAAGGTCCTGGGGGACCAGATATAGGAAATGCAGGCTCCTGGGGGGACTGGATATAGTGAATGCAGGGTCCTGTGGAGACCAGATTTAGTGAATGCAGGGTCCTGGGGACCAGACATAGTGAATGCAGGCTCCTGGGGGGACCAGATACAGTGAATGCAGGCTCCTGGAGAGACCAGATATAGTGAGTCCTGGGGGACCAGATATAGTGAATGCAGGGGTCCTGGGGGGACCAGATATAGTGGATTCAGGGTCCTGGGGGGGGGGGAGCAGATATAGGACATGCAAGGTCCTGGGGGACCAGATATAGGAAATGCAGGCTCCTGGGGGGACTGGATATAGTGAATGCAGGGTCCTGTGGAGACCAGATTTAGTGAATGCAGGGTCCTAGGGGGGGGGGGGACCAGATATAGGGAATGCAGGGTCCTGGGGGGACCGGATATAGTGAATGCAGGCTCCTGGGTTTAGCAACACTCTAACGGTAAATAAAATAGTAATGTAAAAGTACAGTGTACCTTCAAGGACATGTACACATAAACGTTCAAAATATTACCTTTTTTATTTTATTATCAAAGGGAAGAGCAGAGGCAAACCTGGAAAAGATTGTCAGCACATTGGACATGAGAAAACAAGGAACATGCTGGATGTAAAAAGATTTTTCTTTTACCAACCTTAAAGTAGGCCTAGATTCAGATCTACATTTCATGTGTCAGTGCAACGCTTTCAGCTATTATTTCCTCTGACAGAGATTACACTTCATCTCCTGACAATGCCTTCATCTCCTTTACTCTCCAGAAGGACAAAACCATCTTTGTTTAGTTGTCACCATCTACTTCCTGACCTGAGATGCCACAGTCATATAAATCCTGATCCCAGTGAAAATCTTGACGGTGTTTACAAATGCCTGACACAGACCAGCCCCTGTAGCCTCTCATCTTATTTAAAAAAAAAAAAAAAAACACACACAGCCTGAATGGTCACTGAAGGGTAAAGGAAATGCTTTTTCCTGCGTGCAGCAAACTGATGACATAATCTCAGCCCAGAAAAAGTCAGACTTTTGTTGAAGAACAACTTTTATTAATAGAAGGTAAAGATACGGAAAGATCTACTTTAAGCTGTCTTGCACCTCCGCCCCTATTCCACCTATAGTATCAGTACCAGGACAGGGTTGTCCAGCCTCCAGGGCAATGATCCAGATTTGCCCCCCCCCCCCCCCCCCCACTATTAATACATGGCTTAGAATGGGTGTACCTCCCTGCATCCAGTTTTTGCTCCTTTGCTTCACTGCGCCCAGGGCAACTTTCCCTCCTGCCCACCCCTTGTCCCGGCCCTGTATAGTGCTGTATACCTAATGCAGATCAGTGTTGTCTAGTCTAGTTTTGAACAGAGTAAGATGTGGTTAAAATACCTTTTTTTGTCATCTGTGTTGTGTCTCATTGGGGAGATTTCCCTTCATGTCCTGTTCTGGATATGGGCAGCTTCTGATTGGCTTCATGTCAGTGGCCTAGTACAGATGGAAACAGCCAGCGCTGGAACAAAGCACAGGTGAATATGACAGTATATGTATTGTGCTTAGGGATCCTGGGTCAAACATCCACACCCCCCCCCCCCCCGCGGCACCTCAAAGCCCCCCACTCCCCCCCCACTTGCTCTCTGCCGGTCGGTCCACTTACCCCATCTAGGCGGCAGGCAGCAGCGGACATCAAGGAGCGGCGGGGATCGGGATTGCCGCTGGCATCGGGTAGCGGCTCCTGTGTCTTCTCCTCCTCCCTCCTCCTTGCTTCCGCCGTGCGTCTCCTCCCCTCCTCCTAGGCGTCCAATAGGATCGCCTGTCCTTTCAGCCAATCGGTTGACAGGTATCAGACCTGTCCGCTTACTTATTGGCCGGGAGGAGGATCAGTGTTGCAACACCAGGGTGGGCTCGTAGCGCAATGCTCTGTGCCACCAGCCCACACTATTTTGAAGCCTATTAGAGCCTCTGGCAAATGCATGAATAGGGGGTGGCGGCAGTGAAGGATAGAGCATGAATAGGGGGTGGCGGCAGTGAAGGATAGAGCATGAATAGGGGGTGGCCGCGGGGAAGGATAGAGCATGAATAGGGGGTGGCAGTGGTGATGGATAGATCATGAATAGGGGGTGGCGGTGGGGAAGGATAGAGCATGAATAGGGTGTGGCGGCAGTGAAGGATAGAGCATGAATAGGGGGTGCGGCGGTGATGGATAAAGCTTGAATAGGGGGTGGCGGCAGTGATGGATAGAGCATGAATAGGGGGGTGGCAGCGGGGAAGGATAGAGCATGAATAGGGGGTGGCAGTGGTGATGGATAGATCATGAATAGGGGGGTGGTGGTGGGGAAGGATAGAGCATGAATAGGGGGTGGCAGCGGGGAAGGATAGAGCATGAATCGGGGGTGGTGGCGGTGAAGGATAGAGCATGAATAGGGGGTGGTGGCGGTGAAGGATAGAGCATGAATAGGGGGTGGTGGCGGTGAAGGATAGAGCATGAATAGGGGGTGGTGGCGGTGAAGGATAGAGCATGAATAGGGGGTGGCGGCAGTGAAGGATAGAGCATGAATAGGGGGTGGCGGCGGTGATGGATAAAGCTTGAATAGGGGGTGGCGGCAGTGATGGATAGAGCATGAATAGGGGGTGGCAGTGGGGAAGGATAGAGCATGAATAGGGGGTGGCAGCGGTGATGGATTGATCATGAATAGGGGGTGGCGGTGGGGAAGCATAGAGCATGAATAGGGGGGTGGTGGCGGTGAAGGATAGAGAATGAATAGAGGGTGGCGGCGGTGATGGATAGAGCATGAATAGAGGGTGGGCGGTGGTGAAGGATAGAGCATGAATAAAGGGTGGCGGTGGTGAAGGATAGAGCATGAATAGGGGGTGGCAGCGGGGAAGGATATCGCATGAATAGGGGGTGGCGGCGGTGATGGATAGAGCATGAATAGAGGGTGGCGACGGTGAAGGATAGAGCATGAATAGGGGGTGGTGGCGGTGAAGGATAGAGCATGAATAGAGGGTAGTGGCGGTGAAGGATAGAGCATGAATAGGGGGAGGTGGTGGTGATAGAGCATAAATAGGGGGGTGGCGGGCGTGGATAGAGGGGGTGGCACTCAGGCGCTGTTAATGGATGGGCCGCCACTGAATCTGATATTTCGTTTTTACTGCTCCTGGAAGCACAGGCTGTTGTTTTTTTCTACTGCCCCTAAACGCTTATGTGATTACTATATATCCCAAAGTAATGTCAGGGCTAGGCTCAGCCCTTCCTTCTCTGAGCTGGCCACTCAGCTGTCGGCTAATTGCCAACTCCCATCTCTCTCCACAGTTAGTCAGCTGTTGATGATATCCTGCTCGTCTGTCCTGCCTACCTAAGCCGCCCAGCCCAGATGATCTCTGCCTTCGCCTTGGTCAACATCACAGAGACACTCTCCAGCATTCCTGTTAAAGACTTGCTTGGCTGAATATTCCTTCTGGCTCCAGATTTTGCTTGCTGTTCCACTACGCTGATCTCTGGCTTCCTGACTTGTCTGACTACCCATCTGGTTACCGAACTTTGGCTATGTTTTTACTGCGTTGCTCTATTTACTTTTATTATTAAACATGTGTCATTTAACTGTACTTCTGTCTCGGTCTGATTCATGTTTTCTGACAAGTATATACACTCGCGCCAAAACATTTTAAATATATATATAATTGAGTTAATAAAGTGTTAAAGTGTAAGTAAACCCCCTTATAGTTTTCAGCCAAGGAAGCTGACATCTTTGCCTCTGTTTAAACTATAACTGCCATAATGCTGCACATGTGATCAGTTATGACACCAGCCATTGGATGGTTTGACAGTTTGGTTGAGAGCACAGCCAATGGGAGTGTTACCTTTTTTTGTCACATGCCGTAAATAAAACAGTTTTACGGATGGGCTCACTTCTGCTTTAAGTGATCCACTGGAGTGACTCTGTGTGAAGAAAACAGCACTAGCTAATCAAAACTATTAGAATAAAATAATCAGATAATGAACAAGTGCATATAAGTGAAATACAATAAGAAATAAATGTGAAAAAATAATAATAATAATCTGGGATTGTGTGCATTTCATATAAAACTAACAAGCAAATGCAAACAGTCCAAGTAATAAATAAATCCTCCGTGAACAAACAATTGTGACATCCAATGTGAAAAAGTTCTTTCAAGTGTATAGGATCACCCTGGAAAGCAAAGAAAAACTGGAGATCCTCATAGCATAAAATGCTCCAAACTATTTATTGAATCTAACTGCGAGGTTACAGCGTCTAAAAACTTTTAAAATCCTCTCCCTGACCCTGAAGGGTGGTGAGAACAGCAAGACCCATGAGCCAGGGTTGGCATGCATTCCACCTGGGGATCAGCGTAGCACACCATGTGTATCATCTTGGCGCGTTTCGTCATAGAAATGACGTCATCAGAAGCTTTTACAAGTGTCAGGCTTTTTTTCTGCAAAAATGCTGCTGGCTTCTAGGAGAGTTAAACAAAAACATTCTGTGTGCATGAGGCCTTACACATTTGTTTTGTTTCATTTTGTATAGATTTGTTAAATCATTTTGGGATTACTTTTCATTTAATTTTGTTTTGTTTAAGTGTCTAACGAATTCCAAATTTTTGGTGTGAAGAATAGCTGGTTGTTAAGGAGCGGGTCCGGAAGCCTGAATTGCACATGTCTAGCAACAGTACAACCTATACGAAGGGACTAGTTGGGCATAGGCGGGCACTCTTGATCAGTGCCTTATTCAGCTCCCTCAGCTCTATTAACCCCTACTGAACCAGATTATAACTGCATGGAGAGGGGGGCATCAGGGGAGGAAGATCTCAAGCGATACAGGAGCCAGCAGCACAAGGGACACATCGGATTAAGGCGTGGTTCACACCTATGCATTATTTAGTTCGTTTTCAGAGCCAGTTCACACTACATGCATTCCAGTGCATTTTTTTTTTTCTGCATTGAAAACTTATGGAAAGTAGGTTATAAAGTTTTCAATGGCATAGTTCATACCAGTGCTTGCAGTTGCAGTGCGTTCCAGTTCCAGGAAAAAAAGTAGAACATGCATTTTTCCTGCACTAGACTGTACTGGAACGCGTCAATATGCATTGAAATTGCACTGTTACCGCACATAAACGCCCCAAAAAAAAAAATGCACTGGAAAGAAAAAAGAGGAGGAAAAAATGCACTGGACTACATCAAAACGCACCAAAAACTCATCAAAAACGCACTGGGAAGGCATCAAAAGCACATCAATAACGCGTATGCAGAAAAGCATCTGGAACACATCCGCACTGTGTTTCTATAGTGTGAACGGGCCCGTAATTTTGCACAAACACACTACAGCGTGGATGTAGTTCACATCTATGCATATTATGGAAAGAGTCAGGGACTTTTTTCAGGTTTTTGGTTCCAGAGACTTTAATGGATAAAAAAGTGTATTGAAAAATGCAACATGCACCTGTAAAATGCAACCTGCATAGGTGTGAACCAGGCCTAATTATTTTAGATTGTAAGCTCTAACGAGCAGGGCCCTCTGATTCCTTTTTTACCAAATTGTACCAAATTGTAATGTCTGCCCTCATGTTGTAAAGCACTGCAAAAACTGTTGGCGCTATATAAAACCTGTATAATAATAATAATAATAGCAAGTAATGTCCTTTGTGCTAATTTTTTATTTTTATTTTTAATTTTCTCTATATGCCTTCCTGTAAAAAAAAAAAAAAAAAAAAAGTTCCAATGTGTCTGCTCAACTAAAAACTTCCAACTATTTTTTATTCTGCAGAAAAAGACCTACAGAAGAAAGAAATTTGTATTAGATTTATAAAACACAAAAATACTAACAATTATATCATGATATAAAATATTGTGATGGTCATTATTATTGCTAATACAATGCTTGCCTTTCTTTTACAGAGGACAGGATGGTTATTTGGAAAAGATATTAAAGTTTATTCCCTGCACTGTTCTCTCCCCCCCACATCTATCTAGAGCTCTGGTCTCTAGTAATGTATTAACTATTCTGACAGCTCTCCTACTACCTGACCATGACCTTGGTTATCAGGAAAAGTACTATTAACGTTTATTCCCTGCACTCCTGCCCCCCTCTCCCCCAAAAACTTCTATACACAGCCCTGGTTATCTGGAAAAGTAAGATTACATTTAATTCTCTGAACTGTTGCCCCCCCCCCCCTTTCCATCCACAGCTCTGGTGCTCAGTAACATATTGACTATGCCTGCACTACTGCCCCCCCCCCCCCACCCCAACAACTTCTATCCTCTGGTTCCTAGTAACCAATTATCTCTTCACTGGCTTTCGCTACCCCATCGTATAAAATTCAAGATACTAACCACAACGTAAAAGGCCATCCGCTACATCGCCCCCAGCTACCCCACCAACCTCATCTGCAGATATTGCCCAAATCATCCTCTCCGCTCCTCCCAGGACCTCCTGCTCTCTAGCTTCCTTGTTACCTCCTCCCATGCTCGCCTTCAAGACTTCTCCAGAGTCTCTCCCATCCTCTGGAGCAGTATGTCCGGTCAGCTCCTACCCTGTCCGCCTTTAGGCGATCCTTGAAAACTCATTTATTCAGGGAAACCTACCACACCTCCACCTAAGAACTGTACCCGAGTTATCTCCATGAGATCATTCCCTACAGCTATTACCTTTTGTACCACCTCCTTCTCCCTTTAGATTGTAAGCTCCATGAGCAGGGCCCTCCTATTCCTGCTGTATGTAACCGTATGATAGCTGTACTGTCCCCCTTTATAAACTGTTGGTGAGATATAAATCCTGTATAGTAATAATAATGATAATAATAAGATATTGACAATGCTGACAGATCTCCTACTACCTGTCCATGTTCATGGTTATCTTGAAAAGTAATATTAAAGTTTATTCCCACCTCTCTCCCCCCACAACTTCTATCCACAGCTCTTGTCCATAGTAATGTATTGACTATGCTTACAGTTCTTCTAATAACTGACCATGTCCATGGTTTTCTGGAAAAGTAATATTAAAGTTTATTCCATGCATGGTTGTCCCACCTCTCTCCCCCGACAACTTCTATCCACAGCTCTGGATCCCTAGTAATGTATTGACTATGCTGACAGTTCTCCCACTACCTGACCATGGCCATGGTCTTCTGAAAAATTACTATTAACGTATATTCCCTGCACTGTTGCTTCACCTATCCCCCAAACTTCTATCCACAGATCTGGTCCCTGGTAATATATTGACTATGCAGTTCTCCTACTACCTGACCACGTCAATGGTCTTCTGGAAAAGTAATATTAAAGTTTATTCCCTGCATGGTTGCCTACCTCTCTCCCCCAACAACGTCTATCCACAACTCTGGTCCCTAGTAATGTATTGACTATGCTGACAATTCTTCTAATACCTGACCATGTCCATGGTTTTCTGGAAAAATAATATTAAAGTTTATTCCATGCATGGTTGTCCCACCTCTCTCCCCCGACAACTTCTATCCATAGCTCTGGATCCCTAGTAATTTATTGACTATGCTGACAGTTCTCCCACTACCTGACCATGGCCATGGTCTTCTGAAAAATTACTATTAACGTAAATTCCCTGCACTGTTGCCTCACCTATCCCCCAAACTTCTATCCACAGATCTGGTCCCTGGTAATATATTGACTATGCAGTTCTCCTACTACCTGACCATGTCAATGGTCTTCTGGAAAAGTAATATTAAAGTTTATTCCCTGCATGGATGGCTACCTCTCTGCCCCGACAACTTCTATCCACAGCTCTGGTCGCTAGTAATGTATTGACTATGCTGAGCTGACAGCTCTCCTAAAACCTGACCATTAAAGTATATTCCCTGCATTGACTCACCTATCCCCTAACAACTTCTATCCACAGCTCTGGTCCATAGTAATGTATTGACTATGCTTACAGTTCTTCTAATACCTGACCATGTCCATGGTTTTCTGGAAAAGTAATATTAAAGTTTATTCCCCGCATGGTTGCCTACCTCTCTCCCCCGACAACTTCTATCCACAGCTCTGGATCCCTAGTAATTTATTGACTATGCTGACAGTTCTCCCACTACCTGACCATGGCCATGGTCTTCTGAAAAATTACTATTAACGTAAATTCCCTGCACTGTTGCCTCACCTATCCCCCAAACTTCTATCCACAGATCTGGTCCCTGGTAATATATTGACTATGCAGTTCTACTACCTGACCACGTCAATGGTCTTCTGGAAAAGTAATATTAAAGTTTATTCCCTGCATGGTTGGCTACCTCTCTCCCCCGACAACTTCTATCCACAGCTCTGGTCCCTAGCAATGTATTGACTATGCTGACATCTCTCCTACTACCTGACCATTAAAGTATATTAAAGAAAAAAGGAAGGAAATCTGCGCTACAGTGAAAAAACAAATAAATGTGATGCAGCAATTCTAATATATACCAAAAATGCTATATACGTGTATATGAAAAAAGAAAAAAGAGAGAACTGCGCAATCCCTAATATTTCATATTAGGATATAAACCACCCCACAATGAAAAAGGTGCTCAATCTGACTTGAAAATCAAAAATCAAGTCTATTAACTACATGCAAAATATGAAATAACATGCATCATCACCCATTAGTGTAAACATAAACCTATTGGTATATAACGCTGAGTCTACGTGTACCCAGTACTCAAAAAGAGGCGAATAAAATTTAACACAGTAAAAAATTAGTATAAATTAATATATTAGTAGTATAAAGTCCTTGTGAATTCAACTGAAAAACACCACGTGTCCAGGGGAATTGTCCAAATTCAGACCCTTTGTTGACGTGAAGCAAATTGAGGTGCACCACCACCAAACAGATAACAGTGGCCCCTTACCAGATGCCCCAGTGGGGAGCGCTTTATCATAAATCAGGTCAGGAAATACGTCAGTCTTGAATCATCCGAGACAGGAAACAAACCCTTTGGAGCAGGACTCAAGTGTATTCCAATGGAAAAGCAAAAAGGTCCACCATAGGAAGAAAAAATACTCCAAATAGTGTAAAATCATTTAATAAAAATAAACATAAAAAGAAATGCACTTACAAGAGTAAAAGGACACAGGGCATATCATCAAATGGACAAGCGTCGGCCGATCGCGAACTCCAATCGATATCCCATTCAGTAACAGTTCTGTTGAGGCATAAAAGAGTGGGTGGCGTGACACTCTTTTATGCCTCAACAGAACTGTTACTGAATGGGATATCGATTGGAGTTCGCGATCGGCCGACGCTTGTCCATTTGATGATATGCCCTGTGTCCTTTTACTCTTGTAAGTGCATTTCTTTTTATGTTTATTTTTATTAAATGATTTTACACTATTTGGAGTATTTTTTCTTCCTATGGTGGACCTTTTTGCTTTTCCATTGGAATACACTTGAGTCCTGCTCCAAAGGGTTTGTTTCCTGTCTCGGATGATTCAAGACTGACGTATTTCCTGACCTGATTTATGATAAAGCGCTCCCCACTGGGGCATCTGGTAAGGGGCCACTGTTATCTGTTTGGTGGTGGTGCACCTCAATTTGCTTCACGTCAACAAAGGGTCTGAATTTGGACAATTCCCCTGGACACGTGGTGTTTTTCAGTTGAATTCACAAGGACTTTATACTACTAATATATTAATTTATACTAATTTTTTACTGTGTTAAATTTTATTCGCCTCTTTTTGAGTACTGGGTACACGTAGACTCAGCGTTATATACCAATAGGTTTATGTTTACACTAATGGGTGATGATGCATGTTATTTCATATTTTGCATGTAGTTAATAGACTTGATTTTTGATTTTCAAGTCAGATTGAGCACCTTTTTCATTGTGGGGTGGTTTATATCCTAATATGAAATATTAGGGATTGCGCAGTTCTCTCTTTTTTCTTTTTTTCATTAAAGTATATTCCCTGCACTGTTGACTCACCTATCCCCCAACAACTTCTATCCACAGATCTGGTTATCTGGAAAAGTAATATTAAATTGAATTCTCTGCACTCTTGCCCCCCCCCCCCCCCACACCTTCTATCCACAGCTCTGGTCCCTGGTAATATATTGACTATGCAGTTCTCCTACTACTTGACCATGTCCATGGTCTTCTGGAAAAGTAATATTAATGTATATTCACTGCACTGTTGACTGACCTAGCCCCCTACAACTTCTATCCACAGATCTGGTTATCTGGAAAAGTAATATTAAATTAAATTCTCTGCACTCTTGCCCATCCCCCCTCTTCCCTGACAACTTTTATCCACAGCTCCGGTCCCTGGTAATATATTGACAGTGCTGACAGCTCTCCTACCTGGCCATGATTTAGAAATACTTTATGAGATTAACAGTACGGAGGTTGCCAGGGGGGGCCCATCAAAATATAGCTATGGGGTCCCACGAGCTGTAGTAACACCACTGGTTATGAACAACACTTGCCAAACATCAACTTCTATGTAACTCCAAGTACTGAGCAGCCAACAGGGAGGAGGCTGAAACCCATTTCCAGACCTGCCTTCATTCAAATGAACACAGTCCTTCTCCCTCAGCAGATGGCTGTGTAGATAATGATGGCTGTACATCGGAGTCCCTCCCTCCCCCTTTCACTCATCGTGTCCTGTTGCCATGGAGGGCCGCAGGGCTGAAATGGATTCTGCTTATTAAATTTGTTGACTCTTCTGCGCTTTGAGAATGAATTCTGTTAACAGAAAAAAAAATCTAAATACAAGGGAAGACAGTAAACGGGCCCTCTCTGCCTTACAGATAGTGTTATCTGTGCTACACAGGTATTCTGGCCGTTTGTCAGGTGGCCTTATCACCATCTGCAAAGCTTTGTTTGGGTCAAGCGCTGGGCCTCAGACCAAAAGTGCCCAGAAGAGGCAGCCAACCAGATTTCCTTGTTCCTGTTTTGAGTGTAGTATGGAGCAATGGAAAAATAGGGAAATCCATTTTCTGCAAAAGTTTTGTAGATATTCCTTAGAAGCGCCTGAAATGAAAATGTTTTCTGCCTTGCACATAGCAACCAGAGTCAGGGTGGCATGTTGGGAAATCTAAGCCCTTGTACACACGGTCGGAGATTCAGATGGAATGTGTCCGATCGGACCGTTTTGTCGGATATTCCGACTGTGTGTGGTCTACATCGGACTGTTTCTGTCGGATTATCCGACGGACCAAGTTTTCCAACTTGTTGGTAAAATTTTCCGACAAAATGCTCCAATCGGACATACTCCGATCATGTGTAGAGAATTCTGATCGGACAAAGTGCCACGCATGCTCAGATCAAATTCCTACACCAAAGCTATTGGCTACTAGCCTGAACGTAGTCCCATTGTAACGAAATAACGTAATCACGTCGGATTTTCCGACAACTTTGTCCGACCGTGTGTATGCAACAGTTTCGGACAAAATCCTTCGGACAAAATCTGACGGATTTGGTTGTCGGAATCTCCGACCGTGTGTACAAGGGCTAAGAGAGGATCTGGCTGATTGCCACAGATTTCATACCCTTTGGAACTTTGTATAAAAAGAATATAGGACATGTTACTGCATACGAAGGTATTAAAGTAGACCTTCTACCTGCCATAACAATAGGATGACCTGTTGAGGCATGGACTCCACTAGACCTTTGATGGTATGCTGGGGTATCTGGCACCAAGCTGTCAGTAGCAGTCCCTGTAAGTTGTGAGGGGGGGCCTCCATGGATCAGACTTGTTTTTCTAGCACATCCCACAGATGTCTCGGCCATTCCAAAACTTGAATCTTCTTATGGTGAAGCCATTCCTTTGTTGATTTGGATGTATACATTGGGTCGTTATCATGCTGAAAGATGAAGTTCCTCTTCATGTTCAGCTTTCTAGCAGAAGCCTGAAGAAGATTTTGTTCTTGTGGTGATGTGCAGTGTTGTTTTTTGCCAAACATATATTTTGGAATTATGGCCAAAAAGTTTAACCTTGGTTTCATTAGACCATAACACATTTCCCCACATGCTTTTAGGAGTTTATAGGTCACATTAGGGCCGGGTTCACACTATAGCGATGCGGGAATGCCGCGAATCTGCAGCGTTTTCCCGCATCGCACACCTCCCGCCGGCAGTTCACACTGCCCTATGCGGACGGCTGGGAGTGTCAATGTTATGTTAATGACACCCCCAGATCCGTCCGCATATCGCAGTGCGATCTGCCGACTCGCACAGGAATCGGATCGCATGGTGTGAACCCCCATGCGATCCGATTCTGTTGCGGACCCAAAAAAGGGCCCCGTGCGAGTTTGCTGCGGGAGCGCTGCGAATTCAGCCATACTATCTGTATGGCTGTACTCGCATTGCTACGGAGATCGGATGTGATTTGCTGTGCGAATCACATCCGGATCTCCCCCCGCAGCAGTGTGAACCCAGCCTAAAGGTGGAAAAAGTTCTGAAATTATTTATCGTTCTCTCCCTTTTTTATATCACAGAAACCTGACATTTTAACAGGGGTGTGTAAACGTGTTATATCCACTGTACATACTTTTGAATCTGTAGCTTGTTAATCTTCTCATCCCACTGTAGTGCAAGCAAACTCGGCCTACATTAGAATTATTTCTGTAGACCCTGCTCAACTCCAGTAGACATCCCTCATGCATTCTGGGCAGGGTTCCCAAATGTCAGTAAATTTACAAACCGTTTGTAAACTCTGTAATTTTTGCATGCGTCCATGAATGTCTGTTAGGGACATGCACTCTGCATGTCCGTAATGGACATTCATGAGCAGATGCAAAAATGATGGATTTTACAAACTGTTTGTAAATTTACTGATAGTTGGCAACCGTGATTCTGAGGTGATGAATGATTGGCTAGAAAGGATCTTCCCTGATTAAAATAAGGGACATTTGCCTGATATAAGCACACGTCTATCAAAAAATATTTTTCGGGTGGGCAAATTCTACAATCTGAGGTCTGTAGGTACCTTAAATTCATAAAAAGGGTTCTTGATATTTTTCTAGCAATTTACCGGTATGTTTTTAAAAAAAAGAGGAGAATTTGAAGCCCTGAATGCTCATTGTATCTACAGAAGGATTGCTTGTAGGTGCCGAAAGTTAACGGAAGGACATCTGTGGTCTTTTAGAAAAGAAAAGAGAAGTTTGTGTACTTCTAACTTATTAAGTATCTTCCGGGATTCTCCCTAAACAAAAGTGGATTTGTCCTTCCACACATCTGCTGGGTAAAGGAGGGGGGATTCCTAATGAAGACTTCTGACTTTTCCTCTAACGTCTATGTATGAAGTTCTATATTCTAATTCCCTCAAATTGAGCCTCGTGCTAAGGCAGGTGCTGGTCCCTCACAGATGCTGGCAGTTACAGGAGATCATACACAGAGTCCCGGGACTAAAGAGATCCCACACAAAAGAGCCAGAGATAGAAAGAGCTTGTTTGTTCCCAGACACAACAAGATCACGAGGTCTTCTACAGAGGAACAAAGTTTACACAAACTTTTCATTCAAGGCAGGGGAAAAGAATCTAATGCTCATGAAATAAAGAACTCCTCTATGGACTGTTGGTTTTCGAAGAGCACCACATCTACATGACCCGGTTATTGCTTTAAGAAAAGCCCTCTTGGTGGAAATAAAAAAAGAACCAAATATTTTATGGTGTCATTGTGGATCTATTGGGTGGTCACGTGGTCCAAAAGGTTTTCTGGAGTTCTAAATGATCATGTTTAGCCATACCTGCGTAAAGATCGGGTCATACTTATGCCGGCCATACACTGTTCCAATTTCGAAAGAATTTTCTTTCGAAAATCGTATATCTAAGAATTTTCGTATGAATTTCGCACCATTAGTGGGCTGCAGCAACAGCCGATTTTCGTGCGGAAATAACATTTGAGGAATCGGACATGTTGGAAATTTTTTGAAAAACAAACGATTTTCTAATCAATGATGGGAGAATCGTGCGAGAAATGTAATAAGAAAAGAAAATTTACGCAGATAAAAGAAAATTTACGGAGAGAAAAGAAGATTCCCGGCCAAGAAAATTCTTTTCTGTAACAACATGAGGTGAAATTGAAGGCTTGGTTGGCTGAATTTCGAAAATCAATGGTGGTACCATCGGATCACAAAAAAAAAGAATTTTCTGGTTTTGAAAAGAAAATTTGTTCGAAATTCGACCATGTATGGCCTGCATTAAGCTTACACCAGTAGAATTTCATTCAAAAAATGTATGTTTTAATACGTTTCGTTGGATTTTTGTAATGGTTAGTGTTGGCATTCCTTTTTGACCGTACTACTGATAACGTTCGATGGATCGGGATTGAAAGTGACTCTTGAGCAGACAAAATTCTAACTCTGAATTTCCCTACACAAAATACCTAAGTTTGGGATCCCATTCATATAGCAAGTCTGGACAAAACTTGAAAGTAGAAAGGCAAAACTTTTTATTTTCTTCTCATTTTGGATAAAGGAGGGTTATCTTTTTTTTATCTTTTTTTCACACAGATAGAGCTTTCTTTTGGTGGTATTTAATTGCTGCTGTGTTTTATATTTTTTGCTAAATAATAACAAAAAAAAGAGACCGAAATTTTGAAAAAATTGGCACTATAAGCACTGATGAGGCGGCACTGATAGGTGGCACTTATGGGTGGCACTGATGGTTGGCACTGATAGGTGGCACTGATGGCCACTGAGGGGTGGCACTGATGGGCACTGGTAGGTGACACTGATAGGCAGCACTGATCTGTGGCACTAATTATTAGAAAATGATGGGCATTGATTGGCAGCACTGGTGAGCATTGATGGGTGGCCCTGTGGGTACTGGTAGGTGGCACTGGGAGGTGGCACAGTGGGCACTGGCAGGTGACACTGGTGGGCACAGCTGCGGCTTTCTGAGTGAGGGGCCGATGTACCTCTGACAGTGTGAGGAAAAAAACAATACAGATCACCGAGCTTCTGTTTACATCACATGATCATCCGTCATTGGCTGACAGCTGATCACGTGGTAAGGGGCCCGGGATTGACCCCTTACTCGGATCTGTGATCAGCCGAGACTCATAGACTCGGTTATCATAAAGTGCGCCGTGCGTGAAGGGTCCTGCGGACTGCCCTTGCTCGGGAGGACGTCCATGGACGGCGTCCCGGAAATTAAGGCCCGCGCTGCAGCCAACTTTCGGCTATAATGCGCCAAGTAGTTAACGATGACCTTCATGGCAGGATTAACAAATAATATTTTAATTTAAGTTGCAGATTTTTTTCTTTTTGCAATGCATTCTTCATTTAGAAATAGATTTCAAAAGAGTTCAATAAAGCAGACAAAAAAAAAAAAAACAATGGGGGAGATTTACTAAAACTGAAGCGTGCAAAATCTGGTGCTGTTCTGCATAGAAACCAATCAGCTTCCAGGTTTTATTGTCAAAACTTATTTGAACAACCTGAACTTGGACGCTGATTGGCTGCTATGCACCAGATTCTGAATGCTCGCGTGTTTAGTAAATCTCCCCAAATGCTGTCAAGCATCCTTTAACAACACATTGAAATATTTACATAAAACAGCCCTGTTATCTGTTAATAAAGGTAGCTTAAGGCAGGAATGGCACCATCCAATGCCTCCCATGGTGGACCCTTGGAAGTAGTTGCCAGGCTGATATGTGGGCTAGCCACGGGCATAATTATCTATAAAATAGGTGTGACATAGAAGGAAAGGGAAAAAAGAAAGAAAGAAGGCAACATAGGTGAGGCTCCTTGGGCCAACCCAAATGGGCCATGCTGAAGACTAAAGCCCCATACACACTTTCAGATTTTCTGCTGAGTTTTTCCTTCAGATTTACCAAAACCATATAATATGGGTCAAACCTTAGGAGTTTCAATGTGTATGCAATCAGGCAGGCCCTTCACTACATGGTTTTGGTAAACCAGAAGGAAACAAATCAGCAGAAAAACTGATAGTGTGTATGGGGCATAAGGCCTCGTTCACACCATGGTGCAGATACAGTTTTATTGCATGTGCTTTGCAAGGGAACAAAAAAAATGTTCTCTATGTGCCCTGTGCACACCACAACACTGGTATCACATGCAGTGGCAACTGTTGGTACATTTTTTTGGGGGGAGGTGGCAAACAATGAACCCTCCCCGGTTGGTCAGTTACCAACCCTGCACTTACCCCATCTATAGCACGGTCTTCCCCTGCGTCTCCTCCTTGGCATCATGGCGGCCATGCGTCTCCACCCTCCTTCTCCTAGGCCAGTAGGATTGCTTCTCCTTTCGGCGCCAGTTGGGAAACGGGTCTCAGGACCAGCTTCCTGATTGGCCAGAAAGAGAATAATTCGCTATTGTTACACAGCTGGCTGGGCTTGGGGCACAGTTCTCTGCCCACCCTTTTTTGGAAGCCTATTAGACCCTCTGGCTCTAATCACATGCTTCAAAAGAAAAAAAAAAGAAAAAACCCCCATTGGAATACATGAGTTCCACATGTAGATTAGGGGGCCGGATGCATGGATAGGGGGGCGGTGCCCCTGCGCCCTGCATTACGGGCTGCCACTGATGACATCCTGACTTATTCTATGCAGGAATCTGCAACATGTATGCAGTTTTCTGCACAGAAAAAAAAAATGATATGACCACAACATTGGTCTGAACAGGGCTCATAACTGAAGTGCATGAAAACTGATGTCAACGTGCATAAAAACTCACTTAAACATGCATTAAAACTGAAAAAAGTGAAATCAGCACTGTTTTCCTATCAGTTTTCATGCACATATGGTGTGAACGAGCCCTAAAAAAACTGAATGTACCATAGTCTATGATTAACATTTGGACATGGGAAAAAGCACAAGGATGATGGAAAATAAGAGGGGGGAAATAGGGCATTGGAAACTGTGTCGAGTGAGAGCGGCACCTAGTAGAAGGTGAACGGAGGACCTTTATACCCCAGGAGATTGAAGAAGTGCAAGGCAGTGTTGATTGGGGAAGATCACTGCAGGCTGTCCAACCCATTAAAGGCCGGGTCAGCCGATATTCTTTTATATTCCTCTGAATAGAAGAAGTCCAACCAATGGAACCATGTTTTATTGAATGTAGTGGACATCCCTTTAAGAGAGCTGGTTAAGTCTTCCATGTGATAGATATATATTGTCAAACGTATTTGGACACCTGCCTTTACACACACATGAAATTGAATGGCATCCTAGTCTTAGTCCGTAGAGTTCAATATTGGGTTGGCCCACCCTTTGCAGCTATAACAGCTTCAACTCTTCTGGGAAGGTTGTCCACAAGGTTTAGGAGTGTGTCTATGGGAATGTTTGACCATTCTTCCAGAAGAGCATTTGTGAGGTCAGGCACTGCCAGAAGGCCTGGCTCGCAGTCTCCGCTCTAATTCATCCCAAAGGTGTTCTATGGGTGTTGAGGTCAGGACTCTGTACGGGCCAGTCAAGTTCCTCCACCCCAAACCCCATCCATGTTTTTATGGACCTTGCTTTGTGCACTGATGTACAGTCATGTTGGAACAGGAAGGGGCATCCCCAAACTGTTCCCACAAAGTTGAGAGCATGAAATTGTCCAAAATGTCCTGGTATACTGACACCTTAGATCAGTGATGGCGAACCTTGGCACCCCAGATTTTTTGGATTTACATTTCCCATGATGCTCATGCACTCTGCAGTGTAGTGGAGCATCATGGGAAATGTAGTTTCAAAACATCTGGGGTGCCAAGGTTTGCCATCACTGCCTTAGATGTTCCCTTCACTGGAACTAAGAGGCCAAGCCCAACCCCTGAAAAACAACCCCACACCATAATCCCCCCTCCACCAAATGATTCTGACCAGTGCACAAAGCAAGGTCCATAAAGACATGGATGAGTGAGTTTGGGGTGGAGGAACTTGACTGACCTCAACCCGATAGAACACCTTCGGGATGAATTATGCCCTGTACACACGGTCGGACATTCCGACTACAAAATCCGTCAGATTTTTTCCGACGGATTTTGGCCCAAATTTGTCTTGCATACACACGGTCACACAAAGTTGTTGGAAAATCCGATCGTTCAGAACGAGGTGACGTAGAACACGTACAATGAGACTATAAAATGGCCAGTAGCCAATAGCTTTCGTCTCGTAATTTATTCTGAGCATGCGTGGCACTTTGTCCGTCGGAAAGTGTCTACACACGATCGGAATTTAAACGATCGGGTTTTGTTGTCGGAAAATTTTAGATCCAGCTCTCAAACTTTGTGTGTCGGAAATTCTGACGGAAAAAGTCAGATGGAGCCCACACACACACAATCGGATTTTCCGACATCAAGATCCGATTTTCCGTTGAAAAGGCCGACCGTGTGTACAGGGCATTATATTGGAGACGGCGAGCCAGGCCTTCTCGTCCAAAGGTGTTTGACTTTTGAAAACGATGAGGTTTCAGTGATTGGGTTGATATTTACATTTAAATTAAATTAACATTTTTCAATTTCAAATGATTGGCTAAACAAATTCTGATGGAAAAAAACCTTAAAAAATGCACAATGCGGCCCTACTTGCTGCTTCCCGCTTTGATAAAACGCCCCTCCTTTTCTTCATGCATGGCTATTTGAAAAAAAAAAGTTTGAGCTCTTTAATGCCCCAACAATAAGACAGCCCGAGCGCCGGCAGTGCTGGGCTTTTGCCGAGGCCTTTGTGATGCCTGATACTAACTGCCGAATGTCACAAGGCGCAGGGTCTACCCCCGTGACGAGGGGGGCCAGCGACAAAAGGCATGCCACACTTGTAGGAGGAGCCATCTCCCCAGGACGTCAGCCTCATTAAGTTGGGAACAGCTCTCAGTAATAAGCTTTGTGCTTGATTCACAGGCCTGCACGTCCCAGCTGTCTCTCAAGTAAAAGCTATGGCAAGGAGTCAGCTCTGCAAAAAAAAAAAAAACGTAGAACACAATTAAAAGGGCACAAAAGGAGATGATTTGGGTTTGTTGGGTGAGGGGAAGGGGTGCATGAAAAAAAAAAAAAAAAAAAAAAGGAAATCTTCGCCTTTTCTGACAATCCGAAGAGCCTGCAGGATATAAAGTTATATTAGAATATATTATCCCCTCTTGACAATCCCTTGGCAAATGCCGGCAACTCCGTCGTGCCAGATGGAAAATAAGATTTCATCCGCGGTTCTAATCTCGTGTTCGCTTATTGTGTTGAGATTAGGTGAATATTGCGCTGGTAATGTTGTCTTTTCCAACTGCGGATATTTTAATATTATCATTTTTTTTTTTCTTGCATTTGTGTGTTTCCATAGCAACACCTGCCCCTCTTCGCTTTTTTTTTTTTTTTTTAAACATAATACATCATGGGAAAGTCAGATTGCATTTTCTTGTGCACGTCGTTACATTAAAGGGGAATTAATGACCCTCATTTGTACGGTAACTATGTACGGTTTTTTGACGCCTGGCTTGTTATGGACCGATGGCTCTGTCGGCGCTGATACGGAGATATTATTTGCGTGCTACAAGGAAACACACACATAAAAAGGTAACAATAAATGAAATAATCAAAGTGCTGTATGCCAGGCCAGATACAACCATCCTTTATATATCTAAGAGTTTTTTCCAGGTACGTAGCACTAAACCCCACTACTAGACTATATGTTTTTTCTTTGCAGATTTATATTATTATTACTATTTTTTTTTAAAGTAAAAGAGTTATTTGCTTTTAACAGGAAAGAAGATCTGCATTGAAGTGGATCCAATCACTGAAATCTCATAGAAGCATCTTAATGAGTTAAAAAACAAATTTTAACCCATTTTTTTTTTTTTTTAAATATTACTTGGCATCAAGGTCCTTGTTAGGTACTTCTTGTTATAGGGTGACAACGCTCAGTCCTTGTTTCCCAATTGTGCTCTTGTATTGTCACCTCAAACAGAAAATATGTCACCAGCACACACCAAGGATCTCCAGAACGGGTCCAAAGCTTTATTCAGCGATCACATCGTAGTTAGGCCCAGCGGCGGCCCTGTCCATACGAGGTGCAGGGGCGTCGCTCCCCCTTTATCCATGCGTCTGGACCCTAATTTATATACGGGGTACCAGATGCATGGATTCCAATGGGAGGTTTTTTTTTTAAAGAAGCACGTGATTAGAGCCGGAGAAGCACTGTGCTCCGTGCTCACTCAGTTGTGTGACAATAGTGAATTAACATTTTCCAGTCTTCCAAGAAGGGGGTCCTGAGACCTGATTGGCCAAGAGGAGAAGCGATCCTATTGGCCTCTGAGGAGGAGGAGGGAGGAGACGCAGGGGAAGCCATGGAGAAGGAGGGAGGGGATGCTGGGGAAGCCGAGGAGGAGGAGGGAGGGGATGCAGGGGAAGCCGAGGAGGAGGAGGGAGGGGACACAGGGGAAGCCAACTAGGCGGAGGGGGGAGGGGACCCAGGTGAAGCCAAGGAGAAGTAGGGAGGGGATGCAGGTGAAGCCAAGGAGGAGGGAGGGGAAGCCGAGGAGGAGGAGGGAGGGGGTGAAGGGGAAGCCGAGGAGGAGGAGGGAGGGGATGCAGGGAAAGGCGAAGAGGAGGAGGTAGGGGATGCAGGGGAAGCCGAGGAGGAGGAGGGAGGGGGTGAAGGGGAAGCCAAGGAGGAGGGGAAGTCAAGGAGGAGGGAGGGGATGCAGGGGAAGCCAAGGTGCAGGAGGGAGGGGACCCAGGGGAAGCCAAGGAGGAGAAGTGAGGGGACTCAGGGGAAGCCAAGGAGGAGGAGGGAGGGGACGCAGGGGAAGCCGAGGAGGAGGAGGCAGGGGAAGCCAAGGAGGAGGAGGGAGAGGACCCAGGGGAAGCCAAGGAGGAGAAGTGAGGGGACTCAGGGGAAGCCAAGGAGGAGAAGTGAGGGGACTCAGGGGAAGCCAAGGAGGAGGGAGGGGATGCAGGGGAAGCCGAGGAGGAGGAGGCAGGGGAAGCCAAGGAAGAGGAGGGAGATGACCCAGGGAAAGCCAAGGAGGAGAAGTGAGGGGACTCAGGGGAAGCCAAGGAGGAGGAGGGAGAGGATGCAGGGGAAGCCGAGGAGGAGGAGGCAGGGGAAGCCAAGGAGGAGGAGGGAGAGGACCTAGGGGAAGCCAAGAAGGAGGAGGGAAGGGACTCAGGGGAAGCCAAGGAGGAGGAGGGAGGGGACGCAGGGGAAGCCGAGAAAGGAGAAGACACAAAGGCCCACCGCCTGCTGTTTAGAGGAAGCCCGCAACCTAGGAGTAAGTGCGGGGACCAATCAACCGAATGAGGGGGGTGCAGGAGACCCGATTGACTGACCCACCCCTGGGGGGGTGTTTATGGATGGATTGACAACCCCCCCCCCCCAAAAAAAAAAAAATATACCACCAGCCGCCACTGGTTAGGCCTGTTTCAGCTTGTATAAGAGCAATGTAAACCGCAAGCTTTGACAAAGCATTTGCGGAGCTTTCAGCAAGCTCTGTTGAAGGTTTTAAAGTACCATTCAGTTTGTAAATATTGCACACAGTTCCTAATGGGAGCATTGATTGCAACTTTAAACAGGCTTCTAGCAGGCTCCAGGACTACTTGAAGCTTGTTGAAAGCCTGCTGAAGCCTACATTTCACTTAAAGTGGCAATCAACACTCCCATTAGGATCTGTGTTCAACATTTACAAACTGGAGCCCACCCAGTTGTGTGACAATAGCGAATTAATATTCACTATTGTCTTCCTGCTTCTCCTTCTGGCCAATCAGGAAGTGGGCTGACCTGATTGGCCGAGTGGAGAAGCGATCGTATTGGCCACTGAAGGAAGCCGCTGAGGATGAAGCTGAGGAGGCGCAAGAAGCACCTGAAGCTGCTAGATGGGTTAAGTGTGGGGCTGGTGGACCGACTGAGCAACGGGGGGGGGGGGGGGGGTATCGACAGGCGTCTTATTTGCCGCCCCCCTCAAAATATACAGCACCAGCCACCACTGCCTCACAAGTTTCAGGGCCTCGCAGGACCCCTTCATCAGGAACATGATGGAGGGCCCTGCTAGGCTCAGAAACGTTCCTTCTGTGACTATGGTGTAACTGCTCAATAAAGCTTTGGACCCATTCTGGAGTTCCTCGGTGTGCTGGTGACATGTTCTCTGCTTTGAATGTCAATGGTTTCCATCCGGTGGTCGATGCAGCACCCACTGACATCCACAGCCATATCTCAGGAACAAGTGCGTTTGGAATATTGTGCTCTTGTGTCTGTCATATGGACTTCTGATGGGGACCACAAGCAGCTGTTTCTGTACATAAAAGGCAGACACGGTCCTCTGTTGTCACTGTCAGGAAAACTAAGAAATGCCATGCAGCCATCGCTGGAGTGCATGTCAGCAGGAAGTGGGTGAAGAGGTTCATTAGCACTGAGATGCAACAAAGGTTTGAAAAAAGATAAAACACATATTTTATTCAAAAGATTTTTATGCTGCACATAAATTATAGTATAACTAAAGGAAAAACTTTTTTTTTTGTTTTGGATAGAGCGGAGAGGGATTAGACCATCTGTCAGTTTTTATTGCTGTCTGTGTCCCAGTTATGAAGATTCACCCTCTCTCTTTGTCCTGTTTACCATTATCATTTAAAGTGAAAATAAAAGAAAATCCCAAATTTTGGGTTGTCCACAGAAAAGTAATAGAGGGGAAATCCTCCAATGGGGACACTAGTTCTGGTGATTTGGGGGACCCCAGGGGATTTCCTCCCACTTCCTGTTTTGGCTATGGGACAGGAAGTGAAGGTAAATTTCCCCAATAGGACACAAATGGCAAACAAAAAAAAAACTGACAGGGGTTAAAACCCTTACTCCATCCAAAATGAAAAAAAAAGTTTTTGTCTATACTTCTACTTTAAAGCAGAGTTCCACCCAAAAATAGAAGTTCCGCTTTAAGCACTCCTCGCCCCCTTACATGCCACATTTGGCATGCAATTTTTTTTGGGGGGGGGGGGGAGTGGGGGCTTCGTTAGGAGGGGGACTTCCTGTCCCACTTCCTCCTTCCGCCCAGGGACCGCCAAGGCGACTCCTTTTCTCGCCTTAGGTGCCCCCTCTCTAGGCGATCTCCTGGGGCACGTGACAGGTCCCAGGAGATCACCTGTCCACTCCGGGAGCGCAGCGCGACTCACGCATGCGCCGTGCATGCCCAGCGGTGGAGCCGAAAGCTGTCATGGCCGGGTGCCCAGAGTGGCAAGGGAGGCACCGGCGGAGGGAAGGGGGAGAGGAGCGACACTCAGTTCGCCCGCATCGCTGGACTGTGGAACAGGTAAGTGTCCATTTATTAAAAGTCAGCAACTACACTTTTTGTAGCTGCTGACTTTTAATAAAAATAAAAAGCCTGGAATTCCACTTTAAGTATTCTAAATGTCACCCAGTATGCTGCCACAGCAGACTCTTGTCTTGTTTATTGTACGTGTTTCCCTGTTTCCCTTGTTTGGTGCTAATTAGTACAATCCCTTGCAGAACATTCCCTACCTCTTACGCAGTCTACTTTCACTTTCCAAGCAGAGACAAGGCTTAGGAAAGTTGTCTTCTTACTTCAACAGACTGGAAAAACGTCTATACCAGGGTTTCTCAACTAGGGTTCCTCGAGAGGTTGCTAGGGGTTCCTTTAGCAATGAGCAATTTCTGCCTTTCAGATAAGTTCTCGCTGACACCAATGATCTTTTTAGCTATCTGTATGTAGCAAGGTCCCAGACCTCCAAAGGCCTAATGGTAACCTCCAGAGTCAGGGATAGCTGACATCCGTCTTTGTAGATTGGGTTACGAGGCATGGTGGGTGTGATGCAAGATGGAGTGATGGGCGGCAGACACTATTTGAATGCCAAAGAGATTTTTTGTCTCTTAGGCCGCGTACACACGGGCGGACTGTATGGCCTACTTAGTCCGTCGAAACACATTTCAGCGGACAGTCCGCTCGTGTGTGGGCTTCAGCTGACTTTTTCAGCGTGCAGTCTGGCGTACTAAGTATTTCGGAATTTCCGTAATTCTGTCCGTCATACTTTGGTTTCAGCGGACAATCCGCTCGTGAGTAGGCTAGCTCGACGGACTAAGAATGGCGCATGCCCAGAAAGGATTTACACGGCGGAAGGTTGCATTGTTGTGTATTGGACTTCCTATTTCTAGTCCCGTTGTACGTGCTGTACACGTCATCGCGCAAGCTTTCGACGGACTGTTTGTGCATCCGTGTGTGGTCAAGTCCGTTCATTCGAAAGTAGGACGGACTGTCCGTCGGATTGTATGACGGACTAAGTAGGCCATACAGTCCGCCCGTGTGTACGCGGCCTTATAAAACTGTGGGAGAGAGAGTTAGGGCCAGGACATCTTTAAGTAGATGCAATGATAATTGGCAGACTTCTATAGGTAGACAGCTATATAGGGGAAGGCCTTCAGCCGGATACCACTTCTGTATAAGTAGGACCGCTGTCTCCTATGGCAACAAATCTTGTAACAGTCACTAACAGTAGTTGTATTTAACTATTGGCAACACAGAATAGTTCTTCTCTTACACTACAGTCTCTCACTGTAGAGTTTTACTCACTGAACACCACCAGTCTCTCAATAGACCTCCAGATCAAATCGCCACTGAATCTCCTGTGCTCTTCCACAGCTAGAACGCTGTATACTCCTCAAGCGTCAACCCCCACTATTCTGCTGGGTCCCTGGCTTGGTACCCGATGCTCCTCAAGTGTCACCCCGGTGTCCTGTTGGGTCTCTGGCTTGGTACCCGATGCTCCTCAAGTGTCACCCCGGTGTCCTGTTGGGTCTCTGGCTTGGTACCCGATGCTCCTCAAGTGTCACCCCGGTGTCCTGTTGGGTCTCTGGCTTGGTACCCGATGCTCCTCAAGTGTCACCCCGGTGTCCTGTTGGGTCTCTGGCTTGGTACCCGATGCTCCTCAAGTGTCACCCCGGTGTCCTGTTGGGTCTCTGGCTTGGTACCCGATGCTCCTCAAGCGTCACCCCTGCTGTCCTGTTGGGTCTCTGACTTTGCACCTATTGAAGCTTTCCCCTTTCTTCACCGTCCCCAGCTAGTGAGAAGACTGCTCTGGTACTGGCTCCAGCTTACTCACTGTAGTCTCCGGACCAGCTTGGATGGTCCCTTAGTGGTGACAGCTTCACCTCTACCATCGACCACAACTGGTTCCCCGTCTGGCTGAACCTTCACAACTCGGTTGGGCTCCAATCCTGCAGTCCAACCCTACGCTGCTTCTTTTTCTCCTGGATAGGCCTCAGGCAGCCTAGCAGCCATATCTCACCGAGATAGGCCTCTGGCTTCCGGCCTAGCAGCCTGGGGAGACATAACACACGTCCACCCAGACAGCCGTCCAGGTGGCACAGAACCCCCATCACCTGACTCCGCCCAAATAAATAGGCTCTCCCTGCAGGCCAATTGACCAATGAAACCCCTGCCAATTGGCTGAGACCCCCCATCCATCCATAGTCTGAACTTGTTCCACTCTTGTCAATCTAATGCCACCACCAAGCACCACCTAGTGGCAGAAGAGAAAAGGTACAGCAATCAAGAGTTAGGCCGCGTACACACGGGCGGACTGTTGGCTCAACTTTGTCCGCTGAACAGTGTTTCAGCGGACAGTCCGCTCGTGTGTGGGGCTTCAGCGGACAGTTTCAGCGGACAGTTTGACGAACAAAGTTTTTCGGAAATTCCGAAAAACTGTCCGCTGAAACTTGGTTTGAGCGAACAGTCCGCCCGTGTGTAGGCCACTTTTGAAATGAGCAAACTGTTCCCGCTCGGAGGGAAGTCTGCTCATTTCGAGCGCGTGTGCAGGTAGGCGGGGCCCGCGACGGAGACGTCGCGGGCTCCGCCGCCTGGAATGGACTTAAAGGGGAACCCCAACGCCGAAAAAAATCGGCGTGGGGGTCCCCCCAAAGTCCACAACAGACCCTTGTCCGAGCACGCTACCCGGCCGGCCAGGAACGGGGGGCGAGCGAGCGCGCCCCCCCTCCTGAGCCGTACCAGGCCGCGTGCCCTCAACATGGGGGGTGCCTTGGGGAAGGGGGGGCCGCGCGGCCCCCCCACCCCAAAGCACCTTGTCCCCATGTTGATGAGGACAAGGGCCTCTTCCCGACAACCCTGGCCGTTGGTTGTCGGGGTCTGCGGATACCGGCCCCCCACCCTATGTGAATGAGTATGGGGTACAATGTACCCCTACCCATTCACCTTTAAAATAAAAGTACCCAAAAAAAAACACAACACACGAGATAAAATATTTTATTGCACAGCTCCGGGGGTCTTCCGTCTTCGGGGGTCTTCTCGCCGGACTCCTCCGCTATCTTCTTGTAGCTCTTTTGCTAGCAGAGGAGTCCGGCTTTCTTCCTCCCCGCCGCCGGCCTCTTCTCCCGACTTCGGGGGTCTTGTCCCCCTCTTCGGTTCTTCTGCCGGGCCACCGCGCCTTCTTATAGCTCTTTTGCAGGCGGTGGCCCGGTCCTCTGTCGCCGCTGTCGCCGCCGCCTTCCGTTCTTCTTCTTCTTGTTCTTCTTGTTCTTCCCCAGGAGATGTTGACACGTCGCTCTCTCCGGCCGGAATGCCAGAGCCGCGCTGTGCGGCCACTTATATAGTGACAATGGGGCGGTGTCACATGGTATATGTCACATGGGTTGGTCACATGGGTTGATGTCACATGGGGACTATGACATCGTAAGGGGGCGGGGTCACCATGTGACCAACCCATGTGACATATACCATGTGACACCGCCCCATTGTCACTATATAAGTGGCCGCTCAGCGCGGCTCTGGCATTACGGTGTTCTGCCTAATACAGTCCGCCCATCAAATGCTGTCCGCTCCGTACTGCGCATGCGCAGTACGGAGCAGCCGAAGTTTCGGAAAAACTCCGAAGTTGAACGGCGCCTGCGCCGTGAGTGGAGGAGGTAGCCCCACTATCCAAGCGGACATAGGGTTAAGAATTTTAGAGGGCCCCTCGCGGGCGAGCTTCGCTCGCCACGCTTCGGGCTCGGCCTCGCTCCGCTCGGCTCTTTTTTATTCTAACTCTATGTCCACTTGGATAGTGGGGATAGAACCTGGACTCACGGCGCAGGCGCCGTTCGTCCTCCGCAATTTTCGGATTCTGTGTTCCTGTATACTGCGCATGCGCAGTACGCAGGGGACAGCATCTGATGGGGGACACTATTTTACAAGACACCGGCCGGAGAGAGCGACGTGTCAACATCTCCTGGGGAAGAAGAAGAACAAGAAGAAGAAGAAGAAGAAGAACGGAAGGCGGCGGCGACAGCGGCGACAGAAGACCGGGCCAGCGCCTGCAAAAGAGCTATAAGAAGGCGCGGTGGCCCGGCAGAAGAACCGAAGAGGGGGACAAGACCCCCGAAGTCGGGAGAAGAGGCCGGCGGCGGGGAGGAAGAAAGCCGGACTCCTCCGCTAGCAAAAGAGCTACAAGAAGATAGCGGAGGAGTCCAGCGAGAAGACCCCCGAAGACGGAAGACCCCCGGAGCTGTGCAATAAAATATTTTATCTCGTGTGTTGTGTTTTTTTTTTGGGTACTTTTATTTTACAGGTGAATGGGTAGGGGTACATTGTACCCCATACTCATTCACATAGGGTGGGGGGCCGGTATCCGCAGACCCCGACAACCAACGGCCAGGGTTGTCGGGAAGAGGCCCTTGTCCTCATCAACATGGGGATAAGGTGCTTTGGGGTGGGGGGGCCGCGCGGCCCCCCCCTTCCCCAAGGCACCCCCCATGTTGAGGGCACGCGGCCTGGTACGGCTCAGGAGGGGGGGCGCGCTCGCTCGCCCTCCTTTCCTGGCCGGCCGGGTAGCGTGCTCGGACAAGGGTCTGTTGTGGACTTTGGGGGGACCCCCACGCCGATTTTTTTCGGCGTTGGGGTTCCCCTTTAAGTCCATTCCAGGCGGCGGAGCCCGCGACGGCCCCGCCTACCTTGACACGCTCTCGAAATGAGCGGACTGTTGCCTCGTGTGTGGGCGAGTCCGCTCATTTCAAAAGTTGCGCGGACTTAGTACGACGAACAAAGTTTGCCGTATTTGTCCGCTCAAAAAGTGCCGTGTGTGGGCGTGTTCGTTCATTCAAAAGTTTGAGCAGACTGTTTGACGAACTTAGTTTCGGCAGACAGTCCCCGCGTGTGTACGCCGCCTTAGAGAGGTATCAGTGGATCTTCTAACAATCAGCCAGGATGATTAATATCTGACAAACTAAATTTATTAGCAACCCTGCCTAAAAACCAGGGTGCTACATGTAAGGGCCAATTCTTCCCAATGGCCACAAATTTAGGGAGCATTCTTCCCACTGACCATCACATAATGCAGGGTTTCTCAACCAGAATTCCATGGATTCCTATGGTTCCTCCAGAGGTTACTAGGGGTTCCTTGAGCAATCAGCAATTTTTTGCCTCTCAGATACGTTTCCACTGACCTTTTTAGCTATCTGACCAATGACCACAAGTATTAGGAGCATTCTTCCCACTGACCATTACACTACTGTATCATGAGTTGTAGATATTGTCACTTTTAGCAGGGGGTTCCCTGAGACCGGAAGGTTATTTCAAGGGTTCCTCTGTGTTGAAAAGGTTGAGAAAGGCTTCTCTATACTATACTTATCTGAAGTAAAAATACATTGGATTCAGCTGTCTTATTGGAGAGTTAAAGCCCAACTTTTGGGCAACTAACAAATGATCCCTTGCAGTGGGGACTGTGCCTGAATTAGAAGAGTTAATTTCTAATTTTAGTGGGGAAGAAACAAAAGAAGGTTTATCATTCCTGCAAAGCAGGAATGATAAACTTAGAGCTCTATTAGTAAAAGCAGCACACATTACACATTGTTATGCACACATTTAACCCCTTGATTGCCCCTGAATGTTAACCCCAGTGTCGTTCGTACAGTGACAGTGTGTAGTATCATTGATCACTGCATTAGTGTCACTGGTGATGCCAGTGCCAGTTAGCGTTGGATTGCCCGCCGCACTATCGCAGTCCCACTATAAGTCGCTGATCACCGCCATTACTAGTATTAAAAAATAAACAAATACAAATTCCAGTGGATATACCATCGTTTGTAGACACTATTGGGGAGATTTACTAAAGTTGGAGAGTGAAAAATCTGGTGCAGCTCTGCACAGAAACCAATCAGCTTCCAGGTTTTATTCTCAAAGCTTAATTGAACAAGTTGAAGTTAGAAGATGATTGGCTACCATGCTCAGCTGCACCAGATTCTGAGTCCTCCAGTTTTAGTAAGCCTGCCCCCATAACATTATTATTTTTTTACCTAGGACATGTAGCATAATACACTTTGTTCAAAAGTTAAGATTTATTTTTTATTTTTTGTTAATGGATATGTTTTATAACAGAATGTAAAAAATATAGGTTTGTTTTCATAGGTTTTTTTTTTCATTTATAAAACTTAAAAAAAAAACCTAGTGGTGATCAACTACCACCAAAATAAAGCTCTATTTGTATGAAAACAATGATATAAATTTCATTTGGGTTTTCCCCTTCCCAGACAGTGTTATTAGTACAGTGACAGTGTATAGTATTATTACTGATCACTGTAGTAGTGTCACTGGTGATGTCAGTGGCAGTTAGTCAGTCCCCCCCCTCCCCCAGAGCCAGTTGCCCGCCGCATTGCAGTCCCATTATAAGCCGCTGATTACCGCCATTAATAGTATTAAAAAATCCAGTATACATACCATATACATATACATACCATAGTTTGTAGACACTATAACATTCATGAAAACCAATCAATATACACTTATTGGGATTTTTTTTTTTTAACAAAAACATGTAGCGGAATACATTTTGGTCAAAGTTTATGAAGAAATTTGATTTTTTTTTCAATATTTTTTATTGGACGTCTTTTACAGCAGAAAGTAAAAAAAATTTTTTTTCCAAATTTTTGGTCTTTTTTCGATTATATAGCCAAAAAAATAAAAAAAAAATACCAGTGGTGTTCAAATACCACCAAAAGAAAGCTCTATTTGTGTGACAAAAATGATATACATTTCTATTGGGTACAATGTTGCATGACCGCGCAATTGCCAGTTAAAGTAGTGCAGTGCTAAATAGCAAAAATGGCCTGGTCATGAAGCGGGTAAAATCTTCTGAAGCTGAAGTGGTTAATTATCAATGCTCATTGGACAAAAACATTGCCGTATCTGATATCTGTGTCCAGGATTCACCCGTTTTTGTTTTTTTTTCGATCATTTCCATCCCTTACACCCCACAGGGGGTCCCAAATTGCTTTTGTTATACAAACACAGAAAAGAGTGCTGTATATGGTCACCTTAAGTGTGTCCCTGGAGATCCTTTGTGTGAGAAGGAAAGAATTTTGGAGATAATGGACTACTTGAAGAGCCATTGTCTGACCACCTGGGGTCTCCAAGCCCCATCTCTAAGAATCAGGAGAATTTGGGTGGTCACAGGTTCCTCTCTTATATTCCTCTCCCGGTCTCCACCTTCCCCTCGTTCTGACTGTCTCAGCATCTGTATGCAAATCCATCAGATTGAAGAAGAATGTAGGTAGGGACACACGAGGAGCGAGCTGGAGATGGTTTTTATGGAGACCCCTAGGACCACACTTTGTGTGGAGGTCAGAGATCAATGGAAGTTGACACATTGGCAACAACAATACAGACCTTTCCCAATTGTACCATAACAACAAATCCTCAGCATCACTTACAAGCCAGGGGAAGCTTTTAAAGGCTGTACAATATCTCACAAAAGTGAGTACACCCCTCACATTTCTGTAAATATTTTCTTCTATCTTTTCATGTGACAACACTGAAGAAATGACACTTTGCTACAATGTAAAGTAGTGAGTGTACAGCTTGTATAACAGTGTAAATTTGCTGTCCCCTCAAAATAACTCAACACACAGTCATTAATGTCTAAACCACTGGCAACAAAAGTGAGTACACCCCTAAGTGAAAATGTCCAAATTGGGCCCAATTAACCATTTTCCCTCCCCTGTGTCATGTGACTCGTTAGTGTTACAAGGTCTCAGGTGTGAATGGGGAGCAGGTGTGTTAAATTTGGTGTTATCGCTCTCACTCTCTCATACTGGTCACTGGAAGTTCAACATGGCACCTCATGGCAAAGAACTCTCTGAGGATCTGAAAAAAAAAGAATTGTTGCTCTACATAAAGATGGCCTAGGCTATAAGAAGATTGCCAAGACCCTGAAACTGAGCTGCAGCACGGTGGCCAAGACCATACAGCGGTTTAACAGGACAGGTTCCACTCAGAACAGGACTCGCCATGGTCGACCAAAGAAGTTGCGTGCCCGTGCTCAGCGTCATATCCAGAGGTTGTCTTTGGGAAATAGACGTATGAGTGCTACCAGCATTGCTGCAGAGGTTGAAGGGGTGGAGGGTCAGCCTGTCAGTGCTTAGACCATACGCCACACACTGCATCAAATTGGTCAGCATGGCTATGGTTTCAGAAGGAAGCCTCTTCTAAAGATGATGCACAAGAAAGAGCACAAATAGTTTGCTGAAGACAAGCAGACTAACTACATGGATTACTGGAACCATGTCCTGTGGTTTGGTGATGAGACCAAGATAAACTTATTTGGTTCAGATGGTGTCAGGCGTGTGTGGCGGCAACCAGGTGAGGAGGACAAAGACAAGTGTGTCTAGCTTACAGTCAAGCATGGTGGTGGGAGTGTCATGGTCTGGGGCTGCATGAGTGCTGCTGCCACTGGGGAGCTACAGATCATTGAGGGGACCATGAATGCCAACATGTACTGTGACATACTGAAGCAGAGCATGATCCTCTCCCTTCGGAGACTGGGCCGCAGGGCAGTATTCCAACATGATAACAACCCCAAACACACCTCAAGACAACCACTGCCTTGCTAAAGACACCGAGGGTAAAGGTGATGGACTGGCCAAGCATGTCTCCAGACCTAAACCCCTTTTGAGCATCTGTGGGGCATCCTCAAACAGAAGGTGGAGGAGCGCAAGGTCTCTAACATCCACCAGCTCCGTGATGTCGTCATGGAGAAGTGGAAGAGGACTCCAGTGGCAACCTGTGAAGCTCTGGTGAACTCCATACCCAAGAGGGTTAAGGCAGTGCTGGAAAATAATGGTGGCCACACAAAATATTGACACTTTGGGCCCAATTTGGACATTTTCACTTAGGGGTGTACTCACTATTGTTACCAGCGGTTTAGACATTAATGGCTGTGTGTTGAGTTATTTTGAGGGGACAGAAAATTTACACTGTTATACAAGCTGTACACTCACTACTTTACATTGTACCAAAGTGTCATTTCTTCAGTGTTGTCACATGAAAAGATAGAAGAAAATATTTACAAAAATGTGAGGGGTGTACTCACTTTCGAGAGATACGGTATGTTTCTATCTGCCCCATTGCACCTAAAAAATAGGGTAGCATTTACATGCAACATAAAAAAAAAAAATAAGTTTAGACATACTAATTAAATTGCCTTTGCATGTTTTTTTTTTTTTAATCTTATTTTAGACCAAGTGGCATCATCACTGGGTTCTTGTGCTTCTCTACGCAATGCAAGCAGATCATGGGTGGTTTGAGGAGCTGGCAGGACGCTGTACATAGTTTAGTACTTGCCTTGTGACAATTTTGAAAAAAAAACTATATTTTTTACTTTTTGTTATAATGCATATCCAATAAAAAAAAGTAAAAAAACAGATTTATTCATCAGGACAATATGTATTTTTCTTTTGGTAAAAATAAAATCGCAAAAAGCGTATAGTGATTGGTTTATGCAAAAGTTATAGGGGATAGATTTATGGCATTTTTATTACTTTTTTTTATTCTACTAGTAATGGCGGTGATCTGCAATTTTTAGCAGGACTGAAACATTGTGACGGACAGATCGGACACCTTTGACACTTTTTTGGAACCAGTGATATTATTACAGCGATCAGAGCTAAAAATAGCCTTTGATTACTGTATAAATGACACTGGCAGGAAAGGGGTTAACACTAGGGGGCGATCAAGGGGTTAAGTGTGTCTAGGGAGGTGTTTCTAACTGCGGGGGGGGGGGGGCTGACAGGAGGAGGAGAGAGATCGCTGTTCCTGATCACTAGGAACAGGCAATCTCTCTCTACTCCCGACAGAACGCCCCCCTCTCTCCCCTGATTGGCTAACTGACTTGGATTGACAGCCGCGGGAGCCAATGGCACCACAGTAAAATCAGTCTGTATATATGTAGCACCCTGGAGTTTAGGCAGGGTTGTTCCTCACAAATTCACCTGCCAGAAGTAGTTATCCTGGTTGATTGTTAGAGATCTATTGATTTCTCCCTAAGTTTGGCCTTGTTGCACTTTTCTCTTCTACCACTAGGTGGCCGGGTACTTGGTAGTACTAGATATGAGAAGGGCAACGCAAGGTCAGGTTATGGGTATTTGGGGTATCCCAGCCAATGGGCAGGTGTTTTCTTGAATTCCTTGGCCTGCTGGGAGGGCCTATATATCTGGGTGGAGTCAGGTGGACATGTGTCGTATTGCTTTGGCTGCTAGGCCAGGGTTTGGGACTATCCCCGGGGCATCTGGCTGCCAGGCTGTCTGAGGGCCTATCAAGAAGCAAGAGAGCAGTGCAGGGTTGGGTTTGCGGCTGGCAGTCCAACCAGAAGTGACGGTTCTGCCGGCCGGAGAACCTGTCGTGGTCGGAGGTAGAGGGGAATCTGTCGCCACTAAGGGACCATCTACCTTATTACTGGGCACCACAGTAAGTGAAGCAAAGCACCGGAACAGTATTCTCACCAACCGGGGATGGTGAGGAATCGGGAAACTTCAGTGGGTATCAACCCAGGGACCAGACCAGCGGAGGTGACGTTTGCAGAGTAGCCTTGTGTACCAAGCCAGGGAACGAGGCAGGCCAGTGGGGTGAAGCTTGAGAGGTATCTTGAGTGCCAAGCTAGGGACCCAGCAGAGAAGCGGGGGTGACGCTTGAGGAAGATACCACCGTGAAGATTGGAGGAGCTCAAGGGATTCAGTGAATCAGAGGGTCTAGTGAGAGACCGGGAGCTCAGTGGGCTGAACTACAAGAAGTGATTGTAGTGGAAGTGAAGAGGAATTGTTAAGCTTTGTGTTAGGAACTGTGAAAGACTGTTCCCATAGGAGACAGCAATCCTACACAGGCCGATATGGCATCTTGCTGGATGCCTTTCCCTGCATGGCTGTCCTCCTATTGAATTCTCGGAGTCTGCCAATTAATCTTGCAACTAAGGGTGTCTTGGCCCTAACCCTCTCTCCCCCAAAAAAGAGAAATACATTTTCCTAATACTTTTAACTACTCTGCACCCACCATGCCTCACAACCCACCATATACAGAAGAAAGTCAGCTTTCTTTGGCCCTGGAGGTTCTCATTAGACCGAAGGAGGCCATGGACCTTGCTACATATGCAGTAAAGCAATTTGATTATACTGTGGAACCTAATGGGTTAATTCTCTGCATTGTGTAAAAAAAGGCTGTTTGATCCTGTCTTCTCTAATCCTCCCCTTCTTCCACTGTCCACCTGGACAAGTCTGAATATGACAGAGCCTTTGGAGTCAGGCTGCACATGCTCAGTTTGGTGTGTATTGCTAGAGAGGTTTTTTTTTCTTTTTTTCTTGGGAGAGTGCATGTGATCAGCACAGGGCCAATCAGCACTGTGCAAACAGAGGGTCAGGGATCCTACATCCTCGTAGGACAGCTCAGTGCAGTATGAAAACTCCTTCTACAAGCTTTAACCAGTGCTCTGCCGGACATTGATAGAAGTCACAAGACTGCTATATACTGCTGATGAGAAGAGGTATTTAGCAGTTTATATTTACTAAAATGATTGCATTTCCATGTTGTGTGTACTGTGGGGGACCAGATATAATGAATGCAGAGTCCTGGGTTTAGTAACACTTTAAGTGGTCAGTTCTGCATTCAGCCATCGCTGCCGCCGTTGCAGTACCAGTGGTAACCCGTGGTAACTGTTGAACCGTGGATTGCACCTCATGGTCAGCTGTAGGTAACTGCAGAACACACAGCAATGACCAAAACCTTTCCTGCTGGGCACAATGCCAGTTTACACGGCCTCAGCAGGCCTGACGGGATGAAATGGATCACTTTTATTTATTCTGCTCATTTATATCTCCGTGACACTTCCGCAGCACCTTGCAGAGAACGCTCAGCCGTTCCTGTCCCTTCCTGCCAATAAGGAGCGCACAATAATGCCCCCATCCACATGCAATACAACAACCTTGTCTGGAAGTCAACTGACCAAGCAGAAGGTTACAAGATTACAGCCAGCTTCACCCACAACTGAACCCGCAGATTTCAGTTTTTTGGAGGTGTCACTTTCGAGGAGCTGGACGCCCCACTTATTTGGCCACTTCAGCTTCTGAAGACCTTTGGGCATAGCTCCCAACTGTCTCTGATTTGGAGGGACTGTCCCTGATTTGGAGCAATGTCCCTCTGTCCCTCATTCCTCCTCATTTGCCCCTCATTTTGGTCTGATCCATATAGTTGTATATAAAATGCACTTTTTATCTCTCAAAAAGTGTTTCCCTGTCGTATACCTTTCATCTGATTTCTAAATTGCTGCATTTGTACATTTTATAAGCAAATATAAAGGAATAATAGTGGTAACAAAAAGTCCTTTGTGGATTTAATTAACCTTTTTTTCTGGGGATAATTCTCCTTTAAGGGGGTGTGGCAGGGGGGCGTGTCCTATGCCTACATACATTTGCTAGTAGGTGTCCCTCATTCCCATCTTAAAATGTTGGGTGGTATGTCTATGGGTGCTCTGTATCTCTGTGTCTCGCACTATTTCTGGCAGGCAGTTAAAGGGGACTGGGAGATCTGGTATAGAACAGAAAAAAATATCCCCTGCAGTTAGGTTGTGCCTGCATTGCAAGGGTTAATTGCTTATATATGTCTATGGTAAAAGGAGATATACTTATCCAACCCCACAGCCCCACTGCAAGGGGTAATTCCTTATCTGCCCAGAGTTGGGCCTTAAAACGCAACTCCATAAATTCAGCCACTTTGTAACAGGTGCTACTTCCTGGACTTATCTCTTATGCCGTGTACACACGACTGGACTTTCCGGCAGACTAGGTCGGACGGAATCAGTCCGTCGGACAATCCGATCGTGTGTGGGCTAGTCCGATCGTTTTTCATTTTAAAAATCCGACAGACTTAGAAATAGAACATGTTTCAAATCTGTCCAATTCCTATCGGGAAAACCGTTCGTCTGTATGCTGGTCCAACGGACCAAATACAAGGCAAGGGCAGCTATTGGCTACTGGCTATTGAACTTCCTTTTTTAGTCCCGTGTTACGTCATCACGTTCAAAACGAACGGACTTTCCAACAGACTTAGTCCGTTCGTGTGTGGCCAAGTCCGTTCGTCCAGAAGTCCCGTTGGAAATCCGCCGAAAGTCAGTCGGGAAGACCGTCAGACCTAGTCTGCCGGAAAGTCCGGTCGTGTGTACGCGGCATTAGTAGCACCCACCTGGGTGGCAGTGGCGACTGGCGCTCAATATTTGGTTGATTTGCCCCCCCCCCCTCCCCGCGCAGGAGACAGATGTTCCTGAAGCCGGGAGGAGAATCAGGAAAACAATAGCGAATATTAATTCGCTATTGTCAGACAACTGTGTGGGCTCAGGGCGCAGTTCTCTGTGCCCCGAGCCCACCCTTTTTTGAATCCAGTTAGAGCCTCAGGTTCTAATAATGTGCTTAAAAAAAACCCACCCCATTGAAATCCATGCGTCCGGCGCCCTGCATGTAGATTAGGGGCCTGATCAGTGGTGACCTATCCATTAGGGGCACATAAGCCCCCCCCCCATCCATGCATATGGTCCCCTTATCTACATACAGGACACCGAATGCATGGATTCCAAAGTGGGGTGGGTGTTTTTTTTTAAACACATGATTAGAGCCAGAGGCTTTAATCACCTCCGGACCGCAGCACACCGATATACGTCCTAACTTTGAAGAGGGATATCTTTGTTATGGCAGCAGCTAGCTGCCATAACCCTGGTATCCTCTTCTTCGCACAAAAGAACTTGCTGCTCCAGGTGAGAGAGGAAGCCTAATGATATCACAGGTGCCCGCCTCGGCTCGCCTCCGCATTCGATCAACACTGAAGAAATGGCTGCACTCCAAGATCCATCAAAATTCTTGTTTAATAAACGAACATCCCAAGTGTTACAAACAGCTCAAATGGTAGACGCGTTTCACACACTAACAGGTGCGCTTACTCATTACCAATGCCATGATGAAGCACACCTGTTAGTGTGTGAAACGCGTCTACGATTTGAGCTGTTTGTAACACTTGGGATGTTCGTTTATTAACCACATGCCGACCGGGCCATAGCCGAAAGACATCTACAGCGCTGTCGGCTTATTCTGGGTGGACGTTCGTGGGAGGTCCTCCCTGAATCTTGCTCCCACACGCCCCCTTTGGCGCGTACCGGGGAACATCCGTGTGCAAAACCATTGCACAGAGCAAGTAAGTATGAAAATGTTTTTTTTTCTTAACAAAAGCCGAACCTTTAATACCACTTTAATACAAAGCATTCTGCGATTGGGCGAGGGGCGGGCACAGGGCTGGACTTACCATTGGGCTTGACTGGGCTCAAGCCCATGGGCCCCACCCAATAGGGGGTCCTGTGGGCCCCGCCGAGATACATAGCAGAGTGTAATCGGATCGGCTCTGCTCACAGTTATGCCCAGTCCTGACCTATGATGGACATAACACAGGGACTGGGCATGACTTGCTAGCATGTTATACGCCAATAAATACGTTACTGTATAGAAGGTAGGGCCCGAAAGTGACTCAAGCCCAGGGGCCCTCACCACCCTAAGTGCTGCCCTGGGTGGGCACAGTAGCTGCATGCGACTCTGCAGAAGGTCCAGTGTTGGAGTGGTGGAAATATGGAAACAGTTATGTTCCTGGCACTGTAAATTAAAAGTCCATGAGGTAGTATGCATCTTTGTTACTGCATTTTTCTGCCTCCTTGCATTGTTCTACGTCCACTATACCTCTCATAGTCCATAGTCAATCTTGAGAGCAAGCAAGAGAGGGTGGCTACATTCCTCCATACAGTTGGACCATAAAGAAGAACAAACATAGCCACCTTCTAACAGGAAGTCAAATCACAGCAGGCAAAAATAAAGAGGAATTTGGAGGAGGCTGAGACAATAGCACATACTGTTTAAAACTAATGACGCGTACACACGACCGGACTTTTCGAGGGACTAGGTCTTTCCGACGGACTTTCGGCAGCGTTCCGACGGACTTTCCGAATGAACGGACCTGGCCACACACAATCACACCAAAGTCCGACGGATTCGAACGTGATGACGTACGACCGGACTAGAATAAGGAAGTTTATAGCCAGTAGCCAATAGCTGCCCTAGCGTCCGTTTTTGTCCGTCGGACTAGCATACACACAAACTGATTTCTCGGTCCGGCGGAGTTCCGGTGGGAAAATGTAAAACATGTTCTATTTCTAAAGTCCGCCGGATTTTTGGCAAGCAAAGGTCCGATGGAGCCCACACACGATCGAATTGTCCGACAGACTCGTTCTGTCGGACCTTTGCTGTCAAAAAGTCTGGTGGTGTGTACGTGGCATAAGAGTACATACTAGAATATAATTTAGTGTCACTTTAGAGTGACTCTGTTATGTCCACCCTTTGAAGAGGTAGTAAAGTTTAAAAAGAAAAAAAAAGAGGTAAAGGCAAAGGCATAATGTGCTAGTATGCATTGCATACTAGCACATTAGGAAAGACTTACCTTGAAACAAAGCCCTCCAGCGGTATGCTGTCACCGCTGCAGAGGCTTCCATCTTTACCCGGTCTTCCTTCCGGGTTCACAGGCTGCGGCGATTGGATGGTCGAGCCACACTAACATCACCTGAGCAGGGCTGCTGTTAGAAATCATGGTGCCCCATACAGCCTTTCTAAGGTCCCCCCCCCCCCCCAAACATGCTAAACATGCATGTTAAGCATGTTTGCAGATCAGCTGTGAGTGTCTGTTTTATTATATAAATCACAGGCTCCCTACAGGTCAGGTAGGGCCAGTAGTAGGACTTTCTTTGGAGGTGCTGGAGGAATCTGTAATTGGAACCTTTTGCTGTCTAGTATCGCCACCTGACAGCGGTTCCTTGGCATATGGTTCCCCCGAATAGTTTCTAGTCGCCTCTCTGTGCTCTATTAATGGTCTGTGAGCGGTACCATCGTTCATTTTAGATTCTCCATCTATTGGGTCTCAGTACACACGCCAGCCTACTGTTGGTCTGTTATCTCAGACCCCAGTGTGTCTGGTGGGTACGCAAATAGGGGAAATACACTTTCCCCGTTACTATCTTCATTAGATACCTTTTACCGGCAACTGGTGGATGTGATTGGTGGGAGACTCTTCGCCACGATGTCTGTTCCCCATTTTTAAGATTTCTGGATGCTTGAATGTACCCATTTAGTGATTAGGATATACTGTACTTCCTGTGAAAACCCTGGATGAAAGAGACTACAGCTCATCTCCGAAACGTTGTTGGGTTTAGGATATTGCATTGTATCTTCTCGTCATCGTTTGTATATTAACATGCATCCTTCGTTATTTGTCATTTTTGTATATATTTTTTCTGTGTATAATAAATTAATTATATATTTTTTCATAATGTTCACTTTCGATGTTAGTACTTTTAAAGTCCCATTTATAAGGGGTTTCTCTATTTCTTCCTTCAGGGCGCATGCGCCATGACGCCACCGGCTGCTGCTCACTAGAATATCTCCTAAATGGGGCACATTTACGAGATATTCATTTAACCTACAGGTAAGCTTTATTATAAGCTTACCTATAGGCTGTGGCAGCTGGTGCTCCATTTTTTTTGGGGGGGGGGCAGCAAACAAACCATCCGGTTCTGTCTATCAGGCAAACCCCCCTCTCCCGCCGCTCGCTCATCCGCACACCAGCCCCACACTTACCCCATCTAGGTCACGGGCAGCTTTGACTCCTTCCTGTGTCTCCTCCTGCTCGGCGGTTTCACCCTGCGTCTCCTCCTTCTCGGAGGCCAATACCATCGCTTCTCCTCTTGGGCAATCGGGTCCTAAGAGGAGGCGGAGAATCAGGAAGACAATAGCGAATATTAATTCGCTATTGTCACATTACTGGGTGGGCTCAGGGTGCAGTGCTCTGTGCCCGAGCCCACCCTTTTTTGAAGCCAATTAGAACCTCAGACTTTAATCATGTGCTTCAAAAAAAAAAAAACCCATTGAAATCCATGTGTCCGGCACCCTGCATGTAGATTAGGGGCCGGGCACATGGATTAGGGGGGTGGCGCCACTGCCTATAGGTAAATATAAATATACAGTTCACTAATACTCTAAAAGAAGCTGTTATATACAGTACTTACTTTCCCTTTCTTGTCACCTGTATGTTTAATCGTTTCTGAATTGATTGACCTCTGGCCACTACACTTCAAGTGGATTGAATACAACACTTGCTACCCCTGCCACACACTATGGTTTCTCCCCTCAGCTCAGACATCCAAAAATAAATTTTTAATATTCATAGGAAACTTCCCAATCCATCTATGTCTCCATGCTCTACTTTGTTGAGAAATCACTTAGAGAAACACCCCGCTAGCATTTCTAGCTGCCTCCATCTTGGATAAGGGCAGTTTTTTTACGTCCTGAAAATCCATCTGCCCTAAGCTCAGACATGCAGGCAGGAGGGTGTGATTAGCTGGGAATGAAGGCCCCTTGACCCTACCCATCCTAAGGAAAGGGAGCCTTGAGTGCTGGATGCTTGGCATCTAAGTGGGCTTCAACCTAACCAGGGAGCTGGAGTGGCTCCGTTGGGATTGGCTATGATGGCACGAGGTGACTGGGTGGAGCCTGAACGCTAGAAAAGTCTACGCAGAGGCACATCCCACCACTCTCAAGAGAAGTTAACGTCACAAGAGTTGCCTACCCAACCGCCCGTTGTGAATTAGTTACAGCTTTCCAGGCGGTTTTACCTTGCCAGCGATTGATATTACTTTATGGGCAATGCCCTCAAGTTTAAATCCAGGGTCAGTTTAATGCCTGTCTCGCACACTGATGGTGGAGACAGGCCTCTTATGCCTTGTACACACAGTCAGACATTCCGACCACAAAATCCGTAAGATTTTTTCCGACGGCTTTTGTCCGAAACTTGTGTTGCATACACACGGTCACACAAAGTTGTCGGAAAATCCGATCGTTCTGAACGAGGTGACGTCAATCACGTACGTCGGGACTATAAACAGGCCAGTAGCCAATAGCTATTGTCTCTTCGTTTATTCTGAGCATGCGTGGCACTTTGTCCCCCGGAATTGTCTACACACGATCAGAGTTTATAATTTATGCGATCGGATTTTGTTGTCGGGAAATTTTAGATCCTGCTCTCAAACTTTGTGCATCGGAAAATCCGACAGAAAAAGTCAGATGGAGCCCCACACACGGATTTTCCGACAACATAATCCGATCAGACTTTTTCCATCTGAATTTCCGACCGTGTGTCCAGGGCATTAGACTTTCTATGTTTGGTTATGGATGCTCATGGTATAACTGTGACTGGCATGCTTATGTGGTATTTTGAAGGTTGTTATACTTGATATGTTCAATAAAGCTGTGGCCTTGCCCTACTTCCATCTTAAAGTAGTCTTTTTTTAGGAGGGGGGGGGGAGGCAAGGTTTTTTGATTCCAATAAGTGGGGTTAAAATAAGCCTAAACTTCTCAGCAGTCAAGCCTCACTCTCCAGATGAAAAAAAAAACATGCCACGAAGACTCCGGGGATGTATGATAGGAAGCGGTTAAAGAAATGTTTAAAAAAAAAAAGTTTAAAACAAGTCACAGTTGTAAATATTTTCATCTATCTTTTCATGTGACAACACTGAAGAAATGACACTTGTCTACAATGTAAAGTAGTGAGTGTACAGCTTGTATAACAGTGTAAATTTGCCGTCCCCTCAAAATAACTCAACACACAGCCATTAATGTCTAAACCGCTGGCAACAAAAGTGAGTACACCCCTAAGTGAAAATGTCCAAATTGGGCCCAAAGTGTTAATATTTTGTGTGGCCACCATTATTTTCCAGCACTGCCTTAACCCTCTTGGGCATGGAGTTCACCAGAGATTCACAGGTTACCGCTGGAGTCCTCTTCCACTCCTCCATGATGACATCACAGAGCTGGTGGATGTTAGAGACCTTGCGCTCCTCCATCTTCCATTTGAGGATGCCCCACAGATGCTCAATAGGGTTTAGGTCTGGAGACATGCTTGGCCAGTCCATCACCTTTACCCTTGGTGTCTTTAGCAAGGCAGTGGTTGTCTTGGAGGTGTGTTTGGGGTCATTATCATGTTGGAATACTGCCCTGCGGCCCAGTCTCCGAAGGGAGGGGATCATGCTCTGCTTCAGTATGTCACAGTACATGTTGGCATTCATGGTTCCCTCAATGATCTGTAGCTCCCCAGTGCCGGCAGCACTCATGCAGCCCCAGACCATGACACTCCCACCACTATGCTTGACTATAGGCAAGACACACTTGTCTTTGTACTCCTCATTTGGTTGCCGCCACACACGCTTGACACCATCTGAACACAATAAGTTTATCTTGGTCTCATCAGACCACAGGACATGGTTCCAGTAATCTATGTCCTTAGTCTGCTTGTCTTCAGCAAACTGTTTGTGCTCTTTCTTGTGCATCATCTTTAGAAGAGGCTTCCTTCTGAAACCACAGCCATGCTGACCAATTTGATGCAGTGTGTGGAGTATGGTCTGAGTACTGACAGGCTGACCCTCCACCCCTTCAACCTCTGCAGCAATGCTGGCAGCACTCATACGTCTATTTCCCAAAGACAACCTCTGGATATGACGCTGAGCACGTGCGCTCAACTTCTTTGGTCGACCATGGCGAGGCCTGTTCTGAGTGGAACCTGTCCTGTTAAACCTCTGTATGGTCTTGGCCACCGTGCTGCAGCTCAGTTTCAGGGTCTTGGCAATCTCCTTATAGCCTAGGTCATCTTTATGTAGAGCAACAATTCTTTTTTTTTCAGATCCTCAGAGAGTTCTTTGCCATGAGGTACCATGTTGAACTTCCAGTGACCAGTATGAGAGAGTGAGAGCGATAACACCAAATTTAACACACCTGCTCCCCATTCACACCCGAGACCTTGTAGCACTAACCAGTCACATGACTGGGAAATGGCTAATTGGGCCCAATTTGGACATTTTCACTTAGGGGTGTACTCACTTTTGTTGCCAGCGGTTTAGACATTAATGGCTGTGTGTTGAGTTATTTTGAGGGGACGGCAAATTTACACTGTTATACAAGCTGTACACTCACTACTTTACATTGTAGCAAAGTGTCATTTCTTCAGTGTTGTCACATGAAAAGATAGAATAAAATATTTACAAAAATGTGAGAGGCGTACTCACTTTTGAGAGATATTGTATATTGCATTTACGTGTTTTAAACTTTTTTTTAACATTTCTATAATTGCTTCCTGGTTTCTTATCGAATTACTAATGCTAGCAGCATAAGGATTACAAATAGTTTGTGTTGACTGACAGAGTTTAGTTCCTCTTTAATGACAGGTGCACTTAAAAAAAAAGAATCCTCTAATCAGCTTTAGGAAATTCAGATGGTGAGCCATTGCTTCATTAATTAATTATATACCAATAGTCTCCCTTTTTTTTTTTTTTTTTTTTTTTTGCGTTTTCTCAACTCTTGTTCTTCGGGTTCCCATCAGCTCCCAAACTATTTTCTGTCAAAGTGCGCTTTACATCGGCGGTACAGAGGAGGGAGCTACTCTCTCTTCACAAAACGCTGTCCTTTGTGCGTCCCACTAATGGACTTTCAGGGACGAAGTTATTATTTTTTTTTCCTAATGGCGTCTCAGTCCTTTATCTCTTTTTTTCCCCTTGTCCTCGTTCCGTGTGTTTTTTTTTTTTTTATCTTTTTTTTTTTTTTTTTTATAACGCACACAAGAGCTGCAAAACAAAGGACGGCGGAGCAAATTACAGCAATCACACTCAGCCCGGCTATTAGGAGCATCGGGGATCACGTTTTGCATAAAACTGGACATTTTCTTGAAACAATCAGCAATAATAATGAATCGGATCGAGCTTGGGGTGGGAAGATATTCACAGGTTGTCACTCCAGAGACCGACCCCCCCACCCCCCAAACACACTTCATCTTTCTCTTTGCAATAATGGGGGGTAACTATCATGATGACGATGCATACAGGAGCCCTGATTGCTCACGCCGTCCAAATACGTACGGAGATGCTGGATAATAGCATGGTGGTCTGGGCCATTTAGCTGGCTGCAGCTCCTGGGATTAATGCAAGGGGCAATTTTTTTTTTTTTTTAAGGGAAGGGTGAGAAGCCCCCGAGAAGGTCTGTCCCACAGTGCCATTCACAATCAGATCTGCATCTGCTCCTCTGCAGCCAGACACAAGGCCCAGCTCATTATATTGTATTCGTTTCAGGACAGAGTCACATCTACAGGACCGCACAGTTAGGGTTGCCACCTTTTCTTCAAGCCAATCCCAAACACTTTTTTTTTTTTTTGAAGGGCGAACGCTGTGGACTCTGGTGTAAAGGGGGACTCTGATGTAACAGAATTTCTGCTCACCAAGGCTCCCACTTACTTTAGAGTTCCCACCATTCCCCCTTAAATCAGGGTTTGGAAAGACCCTCTTACATCACAGTTTACAGGGCACCCCTTACATCTGAGTCCCCCTTATCTTAGTGTGCTCACTCGCTCAGAGGCAGGAGAGAGAGAAATAATGGAAGACTTCAGTCACAGACACTGGATGGTGAGCTCACTCACCTGAGGGTGAAGGCTCAGGCATTGGCACCTTTCATCCACAAAGTATCCGCCAGCTGCTGAGCTTCACATTTCTAGCTCACCCATCCCTTCCCTGAGGCACGGAACACCAGGCATTGGAGTGTGGGTGGGCAGACAGAGAAGTAAGGGTGGGAGGAGCAGATTGAGCTCTCTCCTCTCCTGTCCATGTTTGGGGGTGCGGCCCGTGCAAACACTTATGTACTTGGTGGTTGTGGTACGCAGTTACTTGGGGGTGGGGCCCATGCACACACTTATGTACTTGGTGGTTGTGGTACTCAGTTATTTGGGGGTGGGGCCCGTGCACAAACTTATGTACTTGGTGGTTGTGGTACTCAGTTACTTGGGGGTGGGGCCCATGCACACACTTATGTACTTGGTGGTTCTGGTACTCAGTTACTTGGGGGTGGGGCCAATGCACACACTTATGTACTTGGTGGTTGTGGTACTCAGTTACTTGGGGGTGGGGCCTGTGCACACACTTATGTACTTGGTGGTTGTGGTACTCAGTTACTTGGGGGTGGGGCCCATGCACACACTTATGTAACTTGGTGGTTGTGGTACTTGAAGGGATATTTAGCGTAACCGCTTTCATTCTTTAAGAAATTTGGTTTCCATTTTGTGTCTCTCTAACATCCACTTCACAAATAGACATGCTCAAGTTTTGCTAATCTAGTTTCGTTACTCATGTTACTGTTATCTTCTTTCAGTTGTTTCGTTTCTTGGAAAGCACATGATTTTGAGGAATCACTAGTTTCACTTTTATTGTAGGCTGTACTTGTATATGATTGGATAATCTGTATGACAAGTTCAAAGGGCGGTACTTTCTGAAAGGCCCCTTTAAATATTCACACCAAAGAATAAAGATTAGATTTGATCAGAGAGACTTTGTTGTTTTGTTTCATTGTCTGAATGGGCTAATCTCCCAGGCCTGTGTGGGGATTGAACATCACATTTTAACAGACATGAAGGGGTTAAAAGAAATCACCTCTAGACAATCTGCATTCCCTTCAGTACTCAGTTACTTGGGGGTGGGGCCCGTGCACACACTTATGTTCTTGGTGGTTGTGGTACTCAGTTACTTGGGGGTGGGGTCCGTGCACACACTTATGTACTTGGTGGTTGTGGTACTCAGTTACTTGGGGGTGGGGCCCGTGCACACACTTATGTACTTGGTGGTTGTGGTACTCAGTTACTTGGGGGTGGGGCCCGTGCACACACTTATATACTTGGTGGTTGTGGTACTCAGTTACTTGGGGGTGGGGCCCATGCACACACTTATGTACTTGGTGGTTGTGGTACTCAGTTACTTGGGGGTGGGGCCTGTGCACACACTTATGTACTTGGTGGTTGTGGTACTCAGTTACTTGGGAGTGGGGCCGTGCACACACTTATGTACTTGGTGGTTGTGGTACTCAGTTACTTGGGGGTGGGGCCTGTGCACACACTTATGTACTTGGTGGTTGTGGTACTCAGTTACTTGGGGGTGGGGCCTGTGCACACACTTATGTACTTGGTGGTTGTGGTACTCAGTTACTTGGGAGTGGGGCCGTGCACACACTTATGTACTTGGTGGTTATGGTACTTGGGGAACTGCAGTCAATTCTGAATAATGTGTCTGAGTCTCAGGCGGTCTGAAACCCGGACACACGATTCAAAACCCGGACAGGTGGCAACCCTACGCACAGTAGACATCCGCCTTTATAGCCGACCTGTAAACTATGTAGTCCACATACAGTACTTCCTTGGTTAGGACACCAGGGCAAGACAAAAAAGTATAGCTTATGCCAAAACTTTTTATGGTTTCATATGGAGTGTGGAAGGTTTAAAGTATATCTATAGCCAAAACGTTTTAGTTTTTGATAGAATGGGGGGTTATCGCTATCCGGGGCTCCGTTTAAGAGATTTTTCCTCGCTTCCTGCTCTTGGGACCATGTTTTACTAGACAGAAAATTAAGGACATTTTTAACGGGGGAACAGACAGTAATAAGCTGAGGGACCCTAGTATTCCCCTTACTTCTACATTTTTACTTCTGTCTCAGAAGCGGACGGTCCATAAGGGACGCAGGGGGCGCTGCCCCCCTAGTTTGCATGCAGGGCGTTGGACTCATAGGTTTCTATGAGTTTTTTTTTTTTCAAGTCACATGATTAAAGCCTGAGGCTTTAATTGGCTTGAAAAAAGGTTGGGATCAGGACGCAGTGAACCCACCAACCCAATCAATATTTGCTATTGTCTTACGGCTTCTCCTCCCGGTCAATCAGTACAGGAGGCAAATCAGGTTGGCCGGGAGGAGAAGCCACGGTGCCGCAACCATGAAGGAGTGGCCTCCACTGTTTTGTCTGCTTGCTGTAAGAGTTTCCTTCACTTCCTGCTCTGACCACTAAGTGGCGTGAGTCGGCAGGAGGGGAGCAGTAGTGAGCAGGAATTTTCTTCTCACAGCCGTTAGAAAATGTTAGAAAAAAATATATGTGTCTTTGAAGAGGGAAGTTCTATTGAAGCAGCGGTGGAATTTCAAGACAGAATGTATAGTGTACAGTGTTGTCTTGTATGTTGTGCTTTTCTTTCGGGATGCACCGAGATCGACTGTCAAGCTCCTCAGAGATTGGGTGGGTTGGCTGGTTTGGCTAGGGGGTATATGTACAGCATTGAATGTGTTGTTGTGATAACGCTGATGTTTGGATGTGTTTCCTTTCTTTCCCTTTCCCCAACACCCTTTAAAAACTCAGGCACCGTATAGTTCTTTTTTTGAAAATGGGATATGATTTTTGCCCTGATTGTTGCCCAGAAGATGGGGACATCGTCTAAATAACTGGGGGGATGTGTGTAGCGATGACACTTTGGACAAGGTGTCTGTCATGTACAAATTTAGTTTTTGCCTTAGAACGGTAAAGGGGTTCTGAGGGTTGATTATGTAGGTGTAACTTTGACATTAGTTTGGCTGGGCTGTGTTAGAGTTCTGCCTGGTCATGCGCACAGTTAAGTGCACATGACAGGCCAGAACCAGGCCTGGTTGGACGTTTTGGGTATCGGCATTCCTCTGAGCCAATCAGTGGGCGTGCCTGGCCCCGCTGAGGAGTCTGGGGAAGTGTACTTAAGATGTTGAAGTCACGTGTTCCGGGTGGTTGGTGAGGCGATAGCCGCCTGTTCCGGATTCTGGACCAGGGTAGCCCCGCGAGGGGTCCCAGTCATGGGAGCGTTCGTCGCACAGCAATATGCTTCGGTTGGTTAATCCCAATAGACCCGCCTGGTCTAGAGTAAGGATCCGTCTGTTCCCGAGAACCAAATGGTCGGAGGCACAGTAACTGAGGGAGGATTCAAGGAGTTCGGATGTGCTCTCGGCTTGGAGGGGCACCGCAGCTCATGTAAGCGACCGGGGGAGGACTCTTCGGAGGAGGGCCAACAAGTTGGCATTCTGAGAAGTGCCTGGTTGCTGGGTTGTGAAGGACATCAGCGAATCCACGCTTTTCCAGTACTGCCAAGACAGAGAACGTTCCAGGTACTGAGGAAAAGGTTCCTGTTCACTTCTGTTACCAATTATTCAAGGTCAGAGATTTCACAAGTTCTGGATCAAAGTGCTGACTGCCATAATCTCTGGCTAGAGATTTGTTCAGATTTGAAGCGCCCAGCTGCGAGTGGCTACTCTCTGGGTGGTGTTAGAGACTTTCTGATAATTAGCAGTTCAAGGTGCCTGAGTTCTTCACCCTTGCCCTCTGTTCCCATATGAGACTGTGTTTATTGGATGTTACCCCTGTAAATAAAAATCTTTTCTAAAGGACCTTTATGGTGTCAGCGTCCAAAGTTGTTGGGTACTAACCCTGGTAACCCCTAGACGTGGAAGAACCAGCCAAGCGGAGGTAACCGGTAAGCCCAAAAGTCAAGGCCGCCCTGCCAAGGGTTATGGCCGCTACATAATATTGGAGCATTTTTACCCTAATGCCAGGAATACATTTAGGTAAAAACTGCTTAACCACTTGCTTACTGGGCACTTAAACCCCCCTCCTGCCCAGACCAATTTTCAGCTTTCAGCGCTGATGCACTTTGAATGACAATTGCGCGGTCATACAACACTGTACCCAAATGAAATTTTTATCATTTTTTTCCCACAAATAGAGCTTTATTTTGGTGGTATTTAATTACAGCTCGGAGTTTTATTTTTTGCTAAACAAACAAAAAAGATGCAAAATAAAAAAAAATAAAAAATCATGTTTAATAGTTTGTTATAAAATTTTGCAAACAGGTCATTTTTCTCCTTCATTGAAGTGCACTGATGAGGCGGCACTGGTGGGCACTGATAGGCTGCACTGGTGGACATTGATAGGCATAGTTAAGGCGGCACTATTAGGCACAGATAAAGTGGCACCGATAGGCACAGATAAAGTGGCACCGATAGGCACAGATAAGGCAGTACTGATGGGCACAGATAAGGCGGCACTGATGGGCAAAGATGGGCACAGATAAGATGGCGCGGATGGGTGGCATGGATGGGTGGCACTAATAGGTACCACTGATAAATGGGACTGATGGGCACTGATAGGTGGCACTGATAGGTGGCTCTGATAGGTGGCACTGCTGGGCACTGATGGGCAGCACTGATGGGCACTGATGGGCACTGGTAGATAACACTGATGGGCATGGATATGTGGCACTGGGGTGCAGCACCGTTGTTGAGGCAGATTGTGGGCACTGATGGGTGGCACTGTGGGCACTGATGTGTGGCACTGTGGGCACTGATGTGTGGCACTGTGGGCACTGCTGGGTGGCACTATGGGCACTGATGGGTGGCACTGATGGGGGGCACTTTTTTATTACAGAGGTGGCACTGGCAGGGGGCAGGTGGGCACTGGTAAGCTGGCCGTGATCGGGACTGATGTCCCGATCACGGCCGCCGGTGATCGGCTCTTTTTTTTTCTCCTCGCGCTGTCCGTTATATCACATAATCAGCTGTCATTGGCTAACAGCTGATCACGTGGTAAGGGGTCGGGATCGACCCCTTGCTCAGATCCGTGATCAGGCGAGTCTCGTAGACTCGCCGATCACAGGGCGCGCAGGCCGCTCGTGCACGGGACGACGTCAATAGACGTAGTCCCGGCAAAGGAGGTCCGCGCTGTAGCCGTCATTTGGCTATAGCGCGGGTCTCTACTGGTTAAGCTTTAGAACCACTTTAGCCACTTCAATACTGGGCACTTTCACCCCCTTCCTCCCCAGGCCAATTTTCAGCTTTCAGCACTGTTGCACTTTGAATGACAATTACACAACCATGCAACGCTGTACCCAAATTACATTTTTGCAAAATAAATGAAAACAGACCGAAAATGTAAAAAAAAACAAAAAACGTTTCTTAGTTTGTGTCAGAAAATGTTGTGAATAAGTAAATTTTCTCCTCCGATGTGCGCGGATTAGACGGCACTGATAGGCGGCACTGACGGGCACTGATGAGGTGACACTGAAGGGCACTGATTAGCTGGCACTGATGAGGAGGCACTACAATGCTGCACTGATGGGCACTAATAGGTGGCACTGATAAGCGGCACTGATGAGCACTGATAGGTGGCCCTGATAGGCAGCACTGATGGGCACTGATAGGCAGCACTGATTGGTGTCACTGATGGGCACTCACTGGCATCACTTGCTGGGTACTGTTGGGGCTGCACTGATGATCAGTGCCCTGATAACCTATACAAGTCTCTCCTGCGAGGAGATGCTGCGGATCGGCTCTCCGCTGAACGGCATTTCCGCATTTACATGTGATCGGCTGTGATTGGACACAGCCGATCACATGGGTAAAGAGTGGCGTCATTTACCGAGATCAGGATTGTGCCATGTCCTAGGGACACAGCACGCCTGCGATCGCCACGCTGCGCGCCCCCGCGGACACAGGCGAGCAGTGACACTAGGACACCGTCATATGACGGCGCCCCAGAATGAGAGGAGATCCCGCCCGCTGTAATTTCCCTGCCCGGTGGGCAGGAGGAAGTTAAAGCTGAAATCTTGGATAAGCAAATATTATCCAAATACAAGAGTCCTGTGTATTCTACCTTGGTGGGCTTTGCATATTTCTTCCAGATCTGTGCAGTAATCCTGTGTGAAACGTTACCTTCCTGTACTAAAGACCGCTCCCTGCTGCTCTCTCTCCTTGTGCCAGGTGACAGGTCTTGTCTCCGCCCCCTCCTGTAGTATTCTGCAGGCAGCCTGTAGTGGGTGGAGCCTTCTGGGTCCTTCCCACAGCTCTGCTCTCTGCACAGGCTATATACGGCCCAGTTATGTCACTGCTAGATTTACAAGGTAATATTTGAGTGTGCAGAGTCATTTGGTGTAGTACATTCCTTTGGGGCCATCGAGGAATATATTTAAAATAAAGTTTTTGTGCCTGGAGTTCAGCCTTAGAGCCCCAGACAAAAGTTTTTATTTTTATTTTTCAATTGAGTGCCATAAGTCAGAGCTTCTGCCAAATTTATATAGCTGTCTGTGTCTCTGCTGGGATGAGAATACACATTTTTTTCACTGTGACACCAGGGAAAGATGTTATAATAGGACAACAATACATAGGGAGGAATAAAAACCTAGCCGGGGATCGAAAATGTCCACATTCTACTAAAGAAATGCACTTTAGCTGATGTCCCTGTCCCCATCAGAGAGGTATACTATCATTTCCTGTCCTTAGACCCCGCAGAGGGCTATATCTGCTGGCGTGTGTGACCTTGCTTCTACAGGAGGTCCACTCCTTCTGGTAAGAGTCCCTTTGAGTGATTGCCGCACAGAGATCTCCCTTTTCCCTTGGTGGCGGTGGAAGTCCTGGAACATCACATCCTGCTGGAACTTTCTTATTGCAGAACTTTGTTACACTCTTTCATTTATCTTTCAGAGACATTTACTCTTTTATTACCACTCCTTTTATATTCACTTGTGTTATTTGATTCTTCTCATGTATTCACTTAGCCCTTGTACACATTCCGACGGAATGTGTCCAATCGGACTGTTTTGTCGGATATTCCGACTGTGTGTGGTCTCCATCGGACTGTTTCCGTCGGAATATCCGACGGACCAACTTTTACAACTTGCCGGTAAAATTTTCCGACAAAATGCTCCGATCGGACATACTCCGATCATGTGTAGCCTACTCCGACAGACAAAGTGCCACGCATGCTCAGATCAAATTCCTAGACCAAAGCTATTGGCTACTAGCCTTAACGTAGTCCAGTCGTAACGAAATAACGTCATCACTTTATGTACAATCGGATTTTCCGACAACTTTGTCAGACCGTGTTGTATGCAACAGTTTCGGACAAAATCCGTCAGACAAAATCCAACGGATTTGGTTGTCAGAATGTCGGACCGTGTGTACAAGGGCTAATTGTGTTTTATATGTTTTGATCATCAGCATTTCATAGATATTGGTTTCATATTCATTTGTAGCGCCCTGTGGATTAGTCAGGGGGCTCCTCACAAATCTACTTGCCAAGAGTAGTTATGTTGGTTGATTCATATGGATCTATTGATTTCTCCCTAAGCTTGGCCTTGTTGCACTTTTCTCTTCTACCACTTTGTGGCCGGGTAATTGGTGGTACTAGATTCGAGAAGGGCAACCCAAGGTCAGGTTATGGGTATGTGGGGTGTCCCAGCCAATGGGCAGGGGTTTTCTTTAATCCCTTGGCCTGCTGGGAGAGCCTATAAATCCGGGTGAGTTAAGGTGATCTGTGCCACCTGGATAGCTGTGTGGGTGGAGGTGTGTCATATACCCCCACTGATAGGCCAGAGATTGGGCCTATTCCGGGATCTGGCTGCCAGGCTGTGTGAGGGCCTATCCAGAAGTGAGAGATCAGCGCAGGGTTGGGATTGCGGCTTGCAGTACAACCAGAAGTGACGGTTCTGTCGGCCGGTCAGAGGTAGAGGGGAAGCTGTCACCAGTAGGGGATTATCCGCCTAATTACCAGGGACCATGGTGAGTAGCTGAAGCAAGTACCGGAGCAGTATTCTCACCAACCAGGGATGGTAAAGAATTGGGAAACTTCAGCAGGTACCAAGCCAGGGACCCAACCAGCGGAGGTGATGCTTGCAGAACAGTCTTGTGGGCCAAGCCAAGGACCGAGCCGGACAGCAGGGTGAAGCTTGAGGAGTATTTGGGAATGTCAAGCTAGGGACCCAGCAGGGACACGGGGGTGACGCTTGAGGAAGATACTGAGTGAGAAGGTTTGAAGAGCTCAGGAGATCCAGTGGCAGTGGATCAGCAAGTCTAGTGAGAGAGACTGGGAGCTTGGTTGAGTGAAGATCTACAAGAGGAGATTGTAGAGAAAGTAATGAAGTCAGAGATTGGGCGTATCCTGGGGGGGTATGGCTGCCAGGCTGCGTGAGTGCCTATCCAGAAGTGGGAGATCAGCGCATGGTTGGGATTGCGGCTTGCAGTCCAACCAGAGGTGATGGTTCTGGTGGCCGGAGAACCTGTCAATGGTCGAAGGTAAAGGGAAGCTGTCACCACAAAAAGACCAATCGCCTTTACCAGGGACCACAGTGAGTAACTGAAGCAAGTACTGGAACCATATTCTCACCGAAGGCCATGGTGGAGAATCCAGAAACTTCAAGCGGTGATCAAGTCAGGGACTCAACGAGTGGAGGTGACACTTGCAGAGCAGCCTTGTGTGCCAAGCTAGGGACTGAGCCAGTCAGCAGGGGTGAAGCTTGAAGGTATTCAAAGTGCCAAGCTAGGGAACCAGACTGGAAGCGTGGGTGATGCTTGAGGGAGATGCTATCGCAAAAGCCTTGAGGAGCTCACGGGATTCAGCGTCAGTGATTTAGAGGGTCCAGTGAGAGACCGGGAGCTCAGTATTGAAGAACTACAAGTAGAAGTTGTAGTAAAGCTGAGAGAACTGTTACGTTTGAGTTAGGAACTGTTAAAGGACTGTTACCATAGTCATTCCTGCATGTGCAGAAGTGGCACCTTGCTGTCCTCCTATTGAAGTCTCAGCGTCTGACGATTAAGTTTGCAACTATCGAAGGGTGTCCTGGCCCTAACCCCCTTTCCCCCAAAATATATAAAAAGAACTGTCAAAAGAAATAAAACCTCTTTTACATCCAAGAAGTGTCTGGCGCCCAGTGATTTTCACCATCTTTGCACCCATTATGCCTCACAACCCACCACATATTGAAGGATGTCAGCTATCTTTGGCCTTGGAGGTTCTCATTAGACCAAAAGAAGTAAAAGACCTTTCTACACATTGAATAAGCGCAACTTTTTGTTTTTATTACTCTTGAGTGCATGAATATATCTCATGTTTTTGTGTCGCTGCTTTTCTCACATTTTTTTTTTTTTGCTATATTAGTGCGGTATACCACACCCATCATTTTTTTTACCTGTCTTTGCGACGGCCTATCACCGGGACAGGAAGTGAGGACAGATCTCCACAACGGGGACAAGGAAATAAAAACCTGCTTTCTTTTAGAACTAGCAGCAAACCCGGATTGGATATAATGACTGTATGTAATTATCACCCATTATCTCTTCGATCTCTCTCTTACTGATTTTTAATAAATGAAGCATTATACGGCATGCAACGTTAAGCAGTAATTACAAGCGGCACTGCTGTTTAATTGACCTGTCTTTAGTGCATCTAGCTCTGTATCAGGAGAAGACTGGGAGGATCCTCAGATGAGAGCAGAACTTTACAGTCAGGGGATCCTGAAAAGATTATTACAGTCAATGCGCTTTCCTATAATGCTGACCTGTGTCATTCAAAATCACACAAATCAGTAAGGTATGCGTCAGCATTGCCAAGTCGCATTATTATTCTGAGAAAAAAAAAAGGCACCCTTTCCGAAAATAAAGCCAAGGCCAAAATCAGATGAGCGCTGGCTTCTGGGAGCATTGTGGGTGCTTCATGTCATCAGAGACTGCAGAGAGCCCATAGCTTCCAACTGTCTCTGATTTCGAAGGACCGTCCCTGATTTGGAGCAATGTCCCTCTGTCCCTCTTTCCTCCCTCATTTTGGTCTGATCTGAAAAATTGTATATAAAATGCACTTTTTATCTTTCCAAAAGTGTTTCCCAGCGCTACACCTTTCATCCAGTTTCTAAATTGCTGCATTTGTACATTTTAAAAGCCAATATAAAGGAATAGTAGTGGTAAAAAAAAAGCCTTTGTGTATTTAATTAACCTTTCTTTTTTGGTTAGTTCTCCTTTAAGGGGGTGTGGCAGGAGGCGTGTCCTATACCTACATACATTTGCTAGTAGGTGTCCCTCATTCCCATCTCATAATGTTGGGAGGCATGAGAGATTTGCCTTGCTGTAGATTCTAATGCATATTGTGAGAAGCTCACAGTGTGCAGTGAAATCAGAGTAAGAAATGTCAGCGCAGAAGACGAGTCGGTACAACTGTGCGAGACTAAAGGGAGCCGGAGGTCAGATTTAAATATAGATTTCCATATACCCAGTGAAGTGACTGGCCTCCGGTGATACACAGAGATGAAACAAATCCTCCTATATAAGTTGTACCCGTTTATCTGCAGTCGTCTCTTCTCTATATCTGTTCAAAGTGAAGAATATATACAGCTTGTCTGAGTTGTCAGAAAACAGGGGGTAGAGAGCTGAAATCACAAACACTGCAGAGATCAGTGAGGAGAGCTCTGAGAGCTGATTGGAGGGAAGGAACACCCCCCCTCCCCCCCCACACACAGCACACAGGAACAGAGCTGAGGCTGTCAATCACGGGCAATAAACGCTTATTGCGATTTTACCAAAAATATGTAGAAGAATACGTATCGGCCTAAACTGAGGACACCTGCTCCCTTTTTTTTTTTTTGGAGAAATTACCTCTCAATTCCTGTTGTTTCCTTTAGACAGGAAGCGAAGACAAATCTTATCAAAGGGACACAGACAAATTATTTTTAAATGTAAAACAAAAAAAAAATCCTTGCCTCCTTTTCTGGTGTCCCCTCCATCTTTCTCCACTCCTTCCTTCTTCTTCTGTAAGTTGTGTGCTGATGGAGCACCCATGCAGGTTGCAGGTGCGCTCCTGGGCCGGGCAGGACTCCCGCTGCTGTCTGCGTTTCCTATGAGAAGAGGTGCTGCAGATGGGACAGCACTGAATCTGGAATAGAGGGGAAATTTCTCAACGTGGGACACACCGCTTCCTTTCTTTTGTAGAGATATTACCTCTCACTTCCTGTGGTGCCTTTAGACAGGAAGTGAAGAAAAATCTCATCAAAAGGGACATAGGCTGCAAAAAAAACAAACAAACACATTCCCTACTCTATCCAGAACTAGAAAAAATTATTAAGGAGATGCAGTTGCTACGGGTTACTGAATTCAGTGATTTAGCGGTGCTTGAATATTTATAAGAAAACGTACTGATCTGCAGGAGATTTGCTGTCAGCTCTGGCTGGGATGGCGCTCCTATTAATTCCATCCAGCGAGCAGACAATCATTTGCATCCTCAGAGAAAAGTACATATTTATAAACTCTCCAGCCTTGAGTGACACTTGACAGCTTCGTTCTTTTTTTTTTCGAAGCTGTAAACAAGTCAACCCCGCATTTTAATAATCTGAGAGCAGGTCCTGCTTCCTATGGATACTGGCAACGCCAATCTAAGGCGACCATCTTCTTCTGGTGGCCATTTCTCCAGCTGAGAACTTTCCTGGTCCTGGTCCCCAGGTGGGGTGTGGAGGTCTTGCCGCTAAGGGAATACTTTGTGGATGAGTCTGTACTGTCTTTATTGATCAGAAATAAAAAATCTCCCCCCAAAAAATTTTTTTTATGCAAAAACAAAAATGGTTCAGATTGGTAATAAAATCCAACAAAACAGCACCTGTATGGGGCACCTGAGGGCCTCATGCACACTGGATGTGTATAACGTGGCTGTAATGCCCTGTACACACGGTCGGACTTCCCAAAGACAAAATCAGATTTTTTCTGGCGGATTTTGGCTCAAACTTGTCTTGCATACACACAGTGGCACAAAGTTGTCGAAAAATACGATCGTTCTGAACTCTGTGGCGTAGAACACGTACGACAGGACTATAAAGAGGCCAGTAGCCAATAGCTTTCGTCTCGTAATCTAGTCTGAGCATGCGTGGCACTTTGTCAGTTGGAATTGTCTACACACGATCGGAATTTAAACAATCCGATTTCAAACTTTGTGTGTTGGAAATTTCCCACCGAAAAAGTCCGATGGAGCCCACACACGATCGGATTTTTTGACAACAAAATCCAATCGCACATTTTCCATCGGAAAGTCCGACCGTGTGTATAGGGCATTAGAGGCACCTGATATTTTTTTTTTCTGCCTGCAAACACCCCTGCATGTTAATCTATGGCAGTGATGGCGAACCTTGGCACCCCAAATGTTTTGGAACTACATTTCCCATGATGCTCAACTACACTGCAGTGTTGACCACCATGGGAAATGTAGTTCCAAAACATCTGGGGTGCCAAGGTTCGCCATGACTGCTCTATGGGGTAGATTTACTAAGGCTGGTGCAACTGTGCATGGTAGCCAATCAGCTACTAACATCAGCTTGTTCAAGTAAGCCAGTGATGGTGAACCTTGGCACCCCAGATGTTTTGGAACTACATTTCCCATGATGCTCCGCTACACTACAGTGCATGAGCATCATGGGAAATGTAGTTCCAAAACATCTGGGGTGCCAAGGTTCACCATCACTGGCTTAGTTGAACAAGCTGATGTTAGAAGCTGATTGGCTACCATGCACAGTTGCACCAGCCTTAGTAAATGTAGTTCCAAAACATCTGGGGTGGCAAGTTTCTCCATCACCGAACTAAGCTTTGGCAATAAAACCTGGAAGCTGATTGGTTTCTGTGCAGAAGGGAGCCTGATTTTGCACTGTCCAGCTTTAGTAAATAAACCCCTATGTGTCCATGGACAGAGGCAGGAAAAACCCCCACTCCCAACGAGGTCCAGGAGCAGCAGCATTTGGCACGTGTAAATGTATCTACACACAAGCTAATGCTAAGCACGTCAATCGTTTGAACGTTAATTCATTTCAGTAACCGCAATAAAATAATATTCCAGCCAATAAAAATGATTTAACACCTATATGCGCACGAACACATACATGTCTTTCCTCTCTTCCTAGTTCAGAGTTTCCAAACCAGAGTTCCATGGAATCTTACGGTTCCTCCAAAGATTTCTAGGGGTTCCTTAACCTCTTCAGCCCCAGAAGGTTCACTCCCCTTCCTGACCAGGCCATTTTTTGCGATGCAGCACTGCGTTACTTTAACCACTTGCCGCCCGCCCTATTATAAATTGACGGTGGCAAAGTGGTTTCATAATCCTGACCGGACGTCATATGACGTCCTCAGGATTATGAGCCGCTGCGCGCCCCCGGGGGTGCGCATCGCGGCGACCGTTGTTGCGGGGTGTCAGTCTGACACCCGGCAACTACGATATCGGTAAAGAGTCTCCGACGGAGACTCTTTACCACGTGATCAGCCGTGTCCAATCACGGCTGATCACAGTGTAAATGGGAAGAGCCGGTGATCGGCTTTCCCTCACTCGCGTATGTCAGACGCGAGTAGAGGAGAGCCGATCGGCTGCTCCTCTGACAGGGGGGGTCTGTGCTGATCGATTATCAGCACACCCCCCCCCCCCCCCCGAGGATGCCCACACTGGACCACCAGGGACGCCACCAGACCACCAGGGAAAAGGTAATCCTCCCTAGACCACCAGGGATGCCAATGGTCAGCACAATTGATGCCAATCAGTGCCCATAATGGATGCCAATCAGTGCCCACAATGGGCATCACTGATTGGCATGCATTATTGTTTGGCACTGATTGGCATCCATTAGTACAGTATAACACCAATGTCGCCTATGAGTGCCCACCTGTGCCGCCTATGAGTGCCCACCTGTTATGAGTGCCCACCTGTGCTGCCTATGAGTGCCCACCTGTGCCGCCTATGAGTGCCCACCTGTGCCGCCTATCAGTGCCCACCCATGCCCATCTGTGCCGCCTATCCATGCCCATCTGTGCCGCCTATCCATGCCCATCTGTGCCGCCTATCCATGCCCATCTGTGCCGCCCATCCATGCCAATCCGTGCCAGCTATCAGTGCCAATTTGTGCCACCTATCAGTGTCCATCAGTGTCGCCCATCCGTGTCGCCCATCCGTGCCGCCCATCCGTGCCGCCTATCAGTGCCGCCTATCAGTGCCGCCTATCAGTGTCCATCAATGCCACCTCATCAGTGCCACTTCATTGGTGCCCATCAGTGCCGCCTTATCAGTGCCCATCAGTGTAGCCCCATCAGTGCCCATCAGTGAAGGAGAAAACGTACTTATTTACAAAGTTTTGAAACTGAAACAAAAAAAAACATTTTTTTTTCAAAATTTTCGGTATTTTTTTATTTGTAGCGCAAAAAATAAAAACCGTAGAGGTGATCAAATACCACCAAAAGAAAGCTCTATTTGTGGGAAAAAAATGATAAAAATTTCATTTGGGTACAGTGTAGCATGACCGCGCAATTGTCATTCAAAGTGCGACAGCGCTGAAAGCTCAAAATTGGTCTGGGCAGGAAGGTGTTTAAGTGCCCGGTATTGAAGTGGTTAACTGACAATTGTGCCGGCGTGCGACGCTGTACCCAATTAAAATTTAGGTCCTTTTTTCTCACAAATAGAGCTTTCTTTTGGTGGTATTTGATCACCTCTGTGGATTTTATTTTTTTGCACTATAAAGAAAAAAAGACCGACAATTTTGAAAAAAAAAAAAAAAAACAATATTTTTACGTTCTGCTATAAAACATAGCCAATAAAAAATAAAAAATAAATAAAAAATGTCTTCATATTTAGGCCAATATGTATTCCACTACATATTTTTGGTAAAAAAAATTCCCAATAAGTGTATATTGATTGGTTTACGCAAAGGTTATAGCGTCTACAAACTATGGGATATAGTTATGGAATTTTTTAATTTTTTTTACTAGTAATGGCAGTGATCAGCAATTTTTAGTGGGACTGCAACATTGTGGCGAACAAATCTGACATTGAGCCCTGGTTCACACAGCCGGTTCCCTACTGCGCATGCGCAAGGCGCAGCCCCCCCTCGGATGCCCACACTGGACCACCAGGGAAGCCCCCAGGACCACCAGGGATGTGGGCAACATGTGGATGGCCAGGTATGTAACCCATGGCCATCCACATGTGCCCAATCTGTGCCAATCAGTGCCCACAAAATAAAATTAGTGATGCCCAGAAATGCCAACCATCAGTGTCATCAGTGCCACCCATCAGTGTCCAGCAGTGCCACCTATCAGTGACCATCCATGCCCATCAGTGCCCACCTATCAGTGCCCATCTGTGCCACCTATCAGTGCCACCCATAAGTACCCATCAGTGCCACCCATAAGTACCCATCAGTGCCGCCTATGAATGCCCATCAGTGCCGCCTATGAGTGCCCATCAGTGCTGCATACCAGTGCCACCTATTAGTGCCCATCAGTGCCTGTCAGTGCCACCTCATCAGTACCACTTCATTGGTGCCACATCATCGGTGCCCATCAGTGCCGGCTTATCAGTGCCCATCATTGCAGAAGAAAACATACTTATTTACAAACAGTCTTTTTTTATTTGTTATGCAAGAATTAAAAGTCGCAGAGGTGATCAAATACTACCAAAAGAAAGCTCTATTTGTGGGAACAAAATGATAAAAAATGTGTTTGAGTACAATGTTGTATGACTACGTAATTGTCATTCAAATTGAGACAGCGCTGAAAGCTGAAAATTGGCTTGGGCAGGAAAGGTGTCTAAGTGTCTGGTATTGAAGTGGTTAAGGTACTTATATAATATAGTGCCACCAATTTAAGCAACGCTTTACGTATACATTGTGCATTCACATTGGTCCCTACCCTCAAGGAGCTTACAATCTAAGGTCCTTAACTCACATTCATATACTAGGGCCAATTTAGACAGAAGCCAATTAACCTACCAGCATGTCTTTGGAGGGTGGGAGGAAACCGGAGTACCCGGAGGAAACCCACGTAGGCACAGGGAGAACATGCAAACTCCAGACAGGTAGTGTCGTAGTTGGGATTCGAACCAGCGACCCTTTTTACTGCTAGGTGAGAGTGCTCACCACTACACAATTAAAGTGGTTCTAAAGGCAGGTTTTTTTTTTTTTATATCTCAATGAATTCTATGTATTAAGGTAAAAAAAAAAACTTCTGTGTACAGCAGCCCCCCTCAGCACCCCCTAATACTTACCTCAGTCCTAGCTCAATCCAGCGATGTTGCACGAGAGTCTCCGCTGTCCAGGACTTTCCCTCCTTATTGGCTGAGAGAGCAGTAGGTGCCATTGGCTCCCACTGTTGTCAATGAAAGTCAGTGAGCCAATGAGGAGAGAGAGGGGGTGGGGCTGGGCAGCGGCTCCGTGTCTGAATGGACACACAGAGCAGCAGCTCAACTGGGGTGCCCCCATAGCAAACTGCTTGCTACAGGGGCACTCGGTAGGAGGGAGGGGCCAGGAGTGCTGGCGTGGGACCCGAGAAGAGAAGGATCGGGGCTGCTCTGTGCAAAACCACTTCACAGAGCAGGTAAGTATGACGAGTTTGTTATTTTTAAATGAAAATAACCAACACTTTAATATTACTTTACCACCCAGACGATTGACAAGCCTGAACACGTCTAGATGCATTTACACGTGTCAAGTGTTTTTTCTGCCAAAACGCTGCTGCCAGGAGGAAAGACGTCTAGGAGAGATGGGAAAATGCTCTGTGTGCATAAGGCCAAAAGGAAAATATGACTGAAAGTTTCCCATCCTGCCTGATTATTCCCTCTTTAGATTCAACCAAAATGTTAAAACGTTTGGTTTTGTGAACAGTCAGATTAGTAGGTATGGCAGCAACCCTCAGATCTCATCTATAGTGTGTCTGGTGTAACTTCTGCCATCTTCCTGACCTCACACACCGTCTGAAGGCTTTAAAGGGTCATAGAGTCAAATACCTGGCTATGAGCACTATACAGCTCTGTTATTTGACACTGCTGGGCACACTCAGAAGCCGGGAGACAGTGAGGTCAGGCATCTGACAGATCAACAACTGTCAGGATAAGCTCTCACCAGCAGGGCCCTCCTATATTGGATTGTAATTGTATTGTATCCTATTATTTTGTAAACGGTGGCGATATATAAATCCTCTATAATAATAATAATTCAGATAACCTCTCCCCCTCCCCTCCAGGGCTGTCTTCAAGGCAGGGAATAAGGGGCAGCTGCCCCGGGCCCAGTCATTTTTGTGTGGCCCAAAGCAACTGAGCTGCCACTAATAGTTGATAAGTGGATTTGGCTATTACTTAGGAGATGAGGGTGGAATTTAATGTTAGAGGCGCTGGTGATTGGTTGGGTGTTATGTCTGCAGCCTGTATAGTGATTGGCCAGCTTGGTATGGTAAACTTTGTCTGGGGAGAGCACCTGTCAGTAACACCGACCTCTCTCCCCCACCATGTCTGGCAGACCATTGGGCCGCAGAAGACCTTCGAGGTGTGCCTGGTGTTTGCCTGACATCCTCTTAACGTTATCAAGGTGAGACCGCTTGTAAGCGGGTGTAGGGTGTAGCGGCTTCACCGGCATAACACGTACTGACTTTATAAACCAGGCAACGTTTATTACCGGAGAGACGGTAGTAGAAAGAGTATTTACAGCAGTAAGGCACGTAGTTTCACTCCAAGAATGGAGGCACAGATACACGGCATGGTCACTTCTGATGTAAGTGGTATTTGTATTAGTCAGCACTATAGGCACTTTCCACTGACTGACACCATATAAACCCGAGCACGAGATGCGTATCGGTAGAGGCTGATATTCACACACATTACCCGGTAACGATATTCCTTCAGCAGATGGATATAGGCATCTGATACACTTGTCCCTTCCTCACAGCGAGGACACCGGATTTATTATCCGCAGTGGGGAGTCTTTTAGCTGACCGCGATTGCTGATACAGGACTCCGTAGGAACCCTGAGCTATCCCTCACAGGCCGGAACACTCTCCCTACCTTCTCCTAACTCTCCCTCACAGCGAGGTCTCTCTCCCTGTCTATACACACACGTGTTCTGTTCTCAACACGGCTGGACTTACCTATATAAGATATCCACTCAAAAATGGCCGACCAAATCGTCCCCGAGATTTGCTTGTCCTATCAGGACACCAGGCTTCTCCAAAATGGTGCTGGAGACAATTATAGAGGCCAAACAGCTCTGGACATATGTACACATAAACATATAAATTGGCTGAAAAGTAAGTATATACACTTGCTAACCCACTTCCTCTTGCAGCCAGCTAGGCTGCCCTGCACTACAGCTGCCTACATGCTGGTTTGTAGTTTGTAGACGCTATAACTTTTGTGCAAACCAATCAATATGCCCTTATTAGGATTTTTGTTTACCAAAAATATGTAGCAGAAAACACGTCAGCCTAAATTGATGAAAAAATTGTTTTTTTTCAATTTCTTTTGGATATGTTTTATAGCAGAAAGTAAAAAATATATAATTTTTTTTCAAAATTGTCGTTTTTTTATTTATAGCGCAAAATATAAAAACTGTGGATGTAATCGAATGCCACCAAAATAAAGTTTTTATTTGTGGGGAAATATTGTTGGGCACAGTGTTGCATGACCGCGCAATTGTCAGTTAAAGTAACATAGTGCTGTATCGCACAAAAAATGGCCCGGCCATGATAACATGCAGGTGCGTTTAGAGGCAGAAAAACAAAAGAAAAACACCAAACACCACCAACAGCAACGTTATAAACATCTGGTGTTCATGAGGCCTTAGAGCCCGTTCACACTGAGGCAGCACGACTTGCAGCACGACTGCCTCAGGCGACCGGGATCCGACTTTAGCAGCAGCTTGTGAAATGACTTCTGTATAGAAGTCAATGCAAGTCGCCCCAAAAGTCGTACAGGAACCTCTTTCTAAGTCGGAGCGACTTGAGTCGCTCCGATTAGAACGGTTCCATTGCATAGAGCAGGACGCGACTTGTCAGGCGGCTAAGTCGCCTGACGGGTCGCCCCTGTGTGAACCGACCCTTAAAGTTTTAGGACAAGTAGTTGGGACGGGTTCTCTTTAATCCATTCTCACCCACCTGCCTCCTGTATTTCCTGTAGCTGGGAGGCCTCGGTTTTACCTCGGTTTAGTTTGGCTGGGACAGCTGTCACACAAACCTGTCTTACAAGCTGTCTCTTGTGAAGACTTTAAACAAATTCTTTTGTTCTTGTCCCAAATGTAAGCATCAGCAAACAAATCCCTCTTGCTTTTCCGAGGGAGGGGGGGGTGGCGTTTTCTCTTTTCTCTAATCAGTTTATCATTAAACAGCGCCTCCTGTTCACGAGCAAACAAAAGAACGGGTCCTTCACACCTGCCGCCAGGTATTTACACTAAACTCAGGTGGCACATGTGCGTCTCGTGTCCAGCTGCCGGATGTACGCACCATGCCGACACCAGGCGACCAGGCAGATTTAACCCTTACGCTGATGGTGTAAACACTTAAAGTGTACCTGTTCGCCAATGGAAAGCTAATAACCAGGACAGCCTTTCTCAACATTTTCAACACAGAGGAACCCTTCAAATAACTTTCTGATCTCAGGGAACCCCCTGCTAAAAATGACTAAATCTACAACTCTTGAAATGATTAGTGTGATGGTCAGTGGCAAGAATGCTCCTTACACTTGTGGTCATTGGTAAGAATTACACCCTTAGCCCTTGTACACACGGTCGGACATTCCGACGGAAGGTGTCTGATGGGATCGTGTTGTCGGATAATCTGACTGTGTGTGGTCTCCATCGGACTGTTTCCATTGGAGTATCCAACGGACCAAGTTTTCCAACTTGTCTATAAAATTTTCCGACAACATGATCCGATTGGACTTTGTCCGATCATGTGTAGAGAATTCCGATTGGACAAAGTGCCACGCAGATCAAATTCCTAAATCAAAGCTATTGGCTACTAACCTGAACGTAGTCCCGTCCTAATGAAATAACGTCATCACGTTAAGTACGATCAGATTTTCTGACAACTTTGTCCGACTGTGTGTATGCAACAGTTTCGGACAAAATCCGTCGGACAAAATCCGTCGGACAAAATCCGACGGATTTGGTTGTCGGAATGTCCGACCGTGTGTACAAGGGCTTATAGATAGTTAAGAGACCCATGGTGTCAGTGGGAACTTATCTGAGAGGCAGAAATTGCTCATTGCTCCAGGAACCTCCAGCAACCTGCAGAGTTCCCTAGAGTTCCATGTAACCCTGGTTGAGATAGGCAGTCCTGAACCCCTAGCAATGCTGAAGGAACCTCTGGCAGAACCCTAGCACTTAATGGAATTCTTGGTTGAGAAGACATCACATGGCATTTTCAGGCAGTTTTCAAGTGCTCTCATTTAAGTTTGTGAGTCCGAAAACATGCAACTCTGCCTCAAAGAAACTCATGTACTTGACTGCTGATGAGCATTGGCCTTGGAAAAAAACAACTGTTAACATAATCACAAACCGCTTGCCCCCCCCCCCCCCCATAAAGAAACTACACTTACAAAAATTAGGTTGGAAAAGGGCAAGACCACAGCTTTATTTAATTCCAACACTGAACATGTAAACACTTTTAACCAGTGCCAGTCACAGTTGTCCTGTGAGCACGCTTTAACATTTAACTAGACAAAATTACCTGTCCTTACCATAAGTGCTGGACAGACAGACTTATGCCCCCGTACACACGATCAGACTTTCCGACAACAAAACCTTGGATTTTTGTTCGAAAGGTTGTTGGCTCCAACTTGTCTTTAGGGATGAGCTCGGTGTTCGACTCCAATGCATGTTCGACTCAAACAAGGGCCGTTCGCCTGTTCGGCAAATTCAGAATTTTGTGGATCATTCGCACCAAATTCGTGTGGCACGAACGGCCCACAATGCACTACGCCATCGCAGTGCATTGCTAGCTCATGATTGGCTCATGATTGGCCAAGCATGCACTGTGACCACGCATGCTTGGCCAATCACATCGCGAGGAGAGCAGAGGTTTAGTACACGCCCCACACTATATAAGGCCACCAGCGTGGTGGCCTTGTGTAGTGTGTTCCGGCGTGCAGGGAAAGAGCAAGATAGGCAGGAACAGTGTGTTCTTTTCTCAGGCATCTGCAGGAGTTAAAGTGGGTGTTGTGTGCCTCCAGCACAGTATACACCTGTATCTACCCTTTCTTGCTGGTGTTCTCTAATACAGGCATCTGCAGGAGTTAGTGGGTGTTGTGTGCCTCCAGCACATTATGCACCTGTATCTACCCTTTTTTGCTGGTGTTCTCTAATACAGGCATCTGCAGGAGTTAGTGGGTGTTGTGTGCCTCCAGCACAGCACAGTATACACCTGTATCTACCCTTTATTGCTGGTGTTCTCTAATACAGGCATCTACAGGAGTTAAAGTGGGTGTTGTGTGCCTCCTGCACAGTATACACCTGTAGCTACCCTTTTTTGCTGGTGTTCTCTAATACAAGCATCTGCAGGAGTTAGTGGGTGTTGTGTGCCTCCAGCACAGTATACACCTGTATCTGTCCTTTATTGCTGGTGTTGTCTATTGCATATCTTGCATATTAGCCTTTAAAATTAGCACTTTTGATTTTGAACGTTCGAGGCCCATAGACTTTAATAGGGTTCTAAAGTTTGTACGTATTTTCGGTCCGTTCGAAGGTTCTGGTACGAACCGAACCGGGGGGGGGGGTTTCGGCTCATCCCTACTTGTCTTACATACACACGGTCACACAAATGTTGGCCAACAATTACGAATGTGGGGACATGGTGACGTACAAGATATACGATGAACCAAGGAAAAGGAAGTTCCTTCTGCTTGATTCTAAGCTTTTGTGTGTCGGACTTGTGTACACATGATCGGAAATTCCAACAACAAAGTGTTGTTGGGGGAAAATTTGAGAACCTGCTAGCCAACATTTGTTGGCGGAAAGTCCAACAACAAATGTTCAATGGAGCATACACACGGTCGGACTTTTAGCCAACAAGCTCGCATCCAACATTTGTAGTCGGAAAATCCAATCGTGTGTACGAGGCATAATTCCAACTTCAATTAAGGGCATAGTCCATTACAGCAACTTTAAATGCTGGCAAGGTAAAAAAAAACGCTGCTAAAGCCGTGACAGACCATTCAAAAGAGGGCAGGAGGGTGGGCAGTTCTACCAGCCACGAGTTCTTCAAAAAGGCCCAGAATTCCCTGAGGCAGGACTTTTAATGAGCTCAGGCCTGTCCCATCACCTTGTGACATACAACCAATACTCCATGACCACATCAGCTCCTGGCCATGCTCCCGTCAGTAAAGTCTCTCATTTCCTAAGCAGGGGTAGGCCCTCCAGCTGTTTTGAAACTACAAGTCCCATGAGACATTGCAAGACCCTGACAATCACAGGCATGACTCCTAGAAGCAGAGGCAGGATGGGATTTGTAGTTTGACCACAGCTGGAGGGCCGAGGTTGCCTACCCCTTCCCTAAAGGGATCAAGAGGCCTTCATTTTCCATGTTCAAGTGACACAACGTTCAGGTGTGAACAGACATTATTAGATATAGTAGGAATCTTGATATTGAGCATTAGAGCACTTTGGGAATCGCAGTGCAATCTGGTCAAGGTTAAATAGGGTCTGAGGAGGTAAAGTAGCCACAGAATGTTCATGTGTGCACCCAAAGTTTAACTTATCTCCTAGGAGTCCCAATGAGCTCTGAATATGATTGTCCTCCTATGGAAATACTGACACTCCTTTCTATTGGGCACTTAGGATGGCCATCGCACTGATGGGTCAATAGTGATGAACTAGGGTCCTTATGCGTGCACTTCCTGTTATCAGATGACAACGCTCTTTCACTGTCCTACAGTGGTGTATCTTCCATGGGTTCAAAGTGTGCCAGGCACATAGGCCCCAAGGGAGTTAGAGCCCACTGTATTCTTACACAATGTACACAGGAGAATGTCACCAGCTGACCAAGGATCTTCAGAACAGGTCCAAAGCTTTATTAAGTGATTACAACCTTACAGCAGATTGCAATGTTTCGGAGCCACACAGGTAAAATGCCAGATGAAGGGCTCATGGATGGCTCCGAAACATTGCTATCTGTCGTAACGATGTGATCACTGACACTGAATAACGCTTTGGACTGGTTCTGGAGATCCTCGCTGTGCTGGTGACATTCTCTTGCTCTGGCGGTTCCAGTCGGTGGTCGCTTCAGCACTCACTTATATGCACAGCCACTTTACAGGAATGTGTGCAATGGGAATAGTGCATTGGAAACTTACACAGTGCACAACATTGTGGGGAAATGCTATTTAGGTCACTCCTTGTATGTCTGAGCTGTAGACACACATGTTTCTCACAGCTGTGAGGAGATCCATTCTGCATTTCTGTATGCCAGGGAGGGGAGCGAGTGCTAATGTAACATCACTTACTACTGACCTCTGCACTCTGTATTACTTACTACAGTATCAACCTCTGAACAATGTATTACTTACTGCTGACCTCTGCACTGCTTACTACTGACTTCTGCGGTCTGTATTGCTTACTACTGACATTTGTGCTCTGCATTACTTCTCTGCATTTCTGTATACTAGGGAGGGGAGCAGGTGCTGGTGTAACATCACTTACTACTGACCTCTGCACTCTGTATTACTTACTACTGAACTTTGCATTCTCTATTACTTACTACTGACCTCTGTGCTCTGCATCACCTACTACTGACCTCTGCGCTCTGCATCACCTACTATTGGCCTTTGTGTTCTGCATCATCTACTACTGACCTCTGTGCTCTGCATCACCTTCTACTTACTTCTGCACACTGCTTTAATTTCTCCTGGCCTCTGCACACAGCATCACTTGCTATTGACCTCTGTGCTCTACAATACTTAATACTGACTGACTGATCTTTTACACAGGCCCACTGCTTTCAGAAAACACCCCTGACTACATATATTAATATACAAAATGGATGAATTATGTAATAAATATGTACTGTGAATCACAGCTGAATGTTATTTTTTAAATATTTGCCCTAAAAATTGCTAATTTTAGCTTTATAGAATAAATTACTGATATTTTATGATATTGCACTGTACTTTTCAGTAGTTTTTGCCATACCATTAATGTCCCTTCACTTCATCCTTGTCCTTACTACTTATATATGGGAATGTAGGCATGGAATAAAATAAAAATCCTTTGGAGCCACCTTATTCTTTAATAGGAAACAATCTTCCTTCAGAGACATATGTAAAAGTATTTCATCTTGATGAAATAATCTTATCAGTGAGACCCAGCCAGCCATTCTTAGTGCTTTTAGGAGACTTCAGTCTCCATCCAATCTCAATTTAGATTCTCTAGCGAATGCCATCATCCCCTAAACGCATCGTCTGTAACTGATGCTCTTAACAAAGGGTCTTCAAAGTTTCTAAACAAAGGGTCAGTTTACTGTCCTTCATGCTTTAGGGGGGCCGGACTGTGGCCATTGGGAGGAATGTGGCCATCAGTGGGAAAAAAATTATGCCCCGTTGCTTGTTTAAGTTCGAGTAATTGTGCTCCATCATTGGTGTTATTGGACCCCATTGTTGGTGACATTGGGAGGAATAGTGACCCATTGTTGGAGTCATTGGGAGGAATTGTGCCCCATGTTTGGTGTCATTGGGAGGTACTGTGCCCCATGTTTGGTGTCATTGGGAGGAACTGTGCCCCATGTTTGGTGTCATTGGGAGGAACTGTGCCCCATGTTTGGTGTCATTGGGAGGAATTGTGCTCCATCGTTGGGAGTCATTGGGAGGAATTGTGGCCCATCCGTGGAGTCATTGGGAAGAACTGTGCACCATCATTGGAGTCATTGGGAGGAATTGTGCCCCATCATAACAGTGATTGGGAGGAATTGTACTCCATCGTTGGGAGTCATTGGGAGGAATTGTTCCCCATCGTTGGTGTCATCGGGAGGAATTGTGCCCCATCTTTGGAGTCATTGGGAGGAATTGTGCCCCATCTTTGGAGTAATCGGGAGGAATTGTGCCCCATCTTTGGAGTCATTGGGAGGAATTGTGCCCCATCATTGGTGTCATTGGGAGGAATTGTGCCCCATTATTGGAGTCTTTGGGAGGAATTGTGCCCCATTGTTGGAGTCATTGGGAGGAATCGTACCCCATTGTTAGAGTCATTGGGAGGAATTGTGCCCTATTGATGGTGTCATTGGGAGGAACTGCGCCACTTCATTGATGTCAGTGGGGAAAATTATACCCCATTGTTAGTATCAATGGATGGAATAATGCCTCAAAGGCCGGACAAAAGCAAGCAAAGGGCCACAGTTTGGAGACCACTTCTCTCAACCAATAAATGTTTCAAAAATATGTTTAACGTGATAAGGACATTTATATTGGGCACTCCTCAATACACATTCAAGTGTTGATTGCCCATTGAACAGTTTGTTTATCATGAGCAGAGAGTAGTAGCCTAAGACCAAAACTAGGTCCACATATGCTCTAGTTTTCCCGAGGATCTGCACCCTTGAAAGAAAACGCCCTACACTTTATATCTATTAGAACCAATTTCAACTTGCATTAAAAAGGGGATTAATTCCAGAGATAAAACGATAATTCTCCCTCTCTACAAGACTCTGGTCCAGCCGCACCTGAAATATGCTGTCCATTTCTGGGCACCAGTCCTCAGGAAGGATGTACTGGAAATGGAGCGAGTACAAAGAAGGGCAACAAAGCTAATAAAGGGTCTGGAGGATATTAGTTATGAGGAAAGGTTGTGAGCACTGAACTTATTCTCTCTGGAGAAGAGAAGCTTGAGAGGGGATCTGATTTCAATTTATAAATACCGTACTGCTGACCCCACAATAGGGATAAAACTTTTTCGCGGAAGGGAGTTTAGCAAAACACGTGTCCACTCATTAAAATTAGAAGAAAAGAGGTTTAACCTTAAACTACGTAGAGGGTTCTGTAAGAGCGGCAAGGATGTGGAATTCCCTTCCACAGGCGGTGGTCACAGTGGGGGGCATCGATAGTTTCAAGAAACTATTAAATAAGCACCCGAACGACCGCAACATACAGGGATATACAAGGTAATACTGACATATAATCACACACATAGGTTAGACTTGATGGACTTGTGTCTTTTTTCGACCTCACCTACTATGTGACTATGTAACTTCTAATGGTCAAGCCCTATGACACGCATATCAGACTGTTAATAATTTCAAAGCTTTCTTTCTTTTAATAGCTTGGTATTATATATGGACATGGAGGTAGCCATGTTTGCTCATTACATATGCAGACTCTTCTTCCTACTTAGAACAGCGTCTGTTCTTCACAAGTTCTTCTCACATTGCAAGTCTATCAGTCAGGTCTGACTGACTAAAACCAATGCACTTTCTACGCAACTGAGTTTTTCATTTCAGCAGCCTACGGACAACCACAATAGTTGCCGGGAATATAGTACATCAATTGCGTAGAACTGTGAACGTTATCTGCAAAAATTATACTTAAGCATTGAAAAAAAATAAAAAAATTGCGAAGGAAAAGCCATTTATCAGCCTCTCTTTTGGAAGCTCTAGGCCACCCAGCAGCACAGAAGGGGTTACTGACCGCACCACAGGGATCAGATTGTCGGGGAAATTGAGTATTGATCCCTGGAAGCGGCCAAGCGTGAGTTGGACACCTCAGCTTTTTACTGCCTGCAAGATTTGCAAGTATTTCTAACATGGTAAAATCATATATCACCCAAGAAAGTGAGAGGAGAGGGCAGGGGTGACCCCGGGTGACCTTGGAGTGTGGATGGACAAGGCAAGGGGGGTCCCTGCACCCTACCCCCACTCACCCCTTGTCTACATTCACAATACAGGCAGCTGCCAGAGACTCAGGCTAAGAGCACAGAGTCTAATTTATTTACTGCACACAATGGGCTGTTTGAACAGCCTCCTATAGACACTGCAGAAAGGAAGTCAGTGAAAGCACTGAGAGTGAATGGGAGAGGGGAGGGGGGTTGGGGTATCCCTTTTCCTGACATCGTCAGCAACAGAAGGGCCTACAGCAAGACTCATGTACCGTGATTTGTACAGTGACTTGTGTTAGTGATGCCGCTGGATAATGTAAACTTTAAGTGAACCTGTCACTTTACCCCCTCCCCATATCTAACATCATCCCACCACCAGGAGGCTGCTGGTCATATATGCATCTATTAGTACATTGGATAAAATGAGTGCTTAAATATTCTGATAGAAGCTAGCAATTATCAGTTGGTTTTCAGCATTAATTACGATTGTGTAATCAGGAAGATGAAATCAATTTAGGTGGGAACATTCTGAAAGGAGCACTTTGGCTTTATGTTTTCTTTTTGCAACAAACTTTTTACGCTGCAAGTAATTGGATTGATGAAGGGATGAAAAGGTTGTCCTAGATCAGTGTTTCTCAACTTTTTTCAGTCAAGGCACCCACTAAAATTATAGACGGTCTCAAGGTACCCTTTAAAATTATGGACAGTCTCAAGGCACCCTTTAAAATTATGGACAGTCTCAAAGCACCCTTTAAAATTATGGACAGTCTCAAGACACCCTTTAAAATTATGGACAGTCTCAAGGCAACCGCTAAAATTATGGACAGTCTCAAGGCACCATCTAAAATTATGGACAGTCTCAAGGCACCCTTTAAAATTATGGACAGTCTTGAGGCATCCCATTCTAAAATGTAAAAAACGATTCTAAAGCCCCGTACACACGAGAGGACTTATGTCCGACAGACTTCCGAAGGAGTTCTGCCGGAGTTCTGCCGGAGTTCCGACAGAGTTCTGACGGACTTTCCGACTGAGCGGACTTGGCCACACACAATCACACTAAACTCCGACGGATTCAAACGTGATGACGTACGACTGGATTCGAATAAGGAAGTTCATAGCCAGTAGCCAATAGCTGCCCTAGCGTCGGTTTTAGTCCGTCGGAATAGCATACACACGAGCGAATTTTTCGAAGGGACCGGGTCCGGCGGAGTTCCGTCAGAAAAATTTGAAGCATGTTCCATATTCTAAAGTCCGTCAGACTTTGGTGAATCAAAAGTCCATTGCAGCCCACACACGATCGAATAGTCTGACGGAATCAGTCCGTCGGACTTTGGATGTTGAAAAGTCCGCTAGTGTGTACGGGGCATAATAGTTTTACACACGTAGGACACCCAACATTAGAGGTGATTCATTCTTCCAAAGCAAATACATATTTGCACACTGGTACCGACTAGTATTCCAGTGTTTCACCTCTCCCTCAGTTTCTCTTCATCACTCAGCTAATGTGACCCTGGGGTGGACGGAGAGGAGCACAGGAGTGTCAAACAAGGGTGCTGTGCAGGTGATCAACACCCTTCTTATCAACACCAATGACAGCACTGGTTGTTAGGATGCCGGTGGCTTGAAGGTTGCAATGGTGTACAATAAAAAGCCTTTGGCTTTGTGTAACTAGAAGACTGGCTTGATCCACCCACCAGCTTGTATACATTTTTAGGCATTTCGCCAAGGCACCCCTGAAAAAGGCTGTTCTATTTTAAAACAAAACAATGGTACAGTGATACCTGGGTCCCTGAAAGTCACCTTGTCATTGTTCTGGGGATATCAAGTGACAGTGTGTCATTGTTCTGGGACCCCCAAATGTCAGTGTATTAGTGTTGTGAGACCCCCAAATGTCCGCGTGTCATTGTTTTGGTACCCCCAAGTGTCAATGTGTTATTGTTCTGGGTCCCCAAGTGTCATTGTTCTTGGGTCCCAAGTGTCAGTGTGTCAATATTCTGGGACACCCAAGTGCCAATTTGTCATTGTTCTAAGTCCCCCAAGTGTCATTGTTCTTGGGTCCCAAGTGTCAGTATGTCATTATTCTGGACCCCCAAATTTCAGTGTGTCATTGTTCTGGCACCCCAAGTATCAATATGTCAGTGTTCTGGGACCCCCAAGTGTCATTGTTCTTGTGTCCCAAGTGTCAGTGTGTCATTGTTCTGGACCCCCAAGTGTCAGTGTGTCATTGTTCTGGACCCCCAAGTATCAGTGTGTCATTATTCTGGCACCCCCAAGTATCAGTGTGTCATTGTTCTGGCACCCCATGTATCAGCGTGTCATTGTTCTGGCAACCCAAGTATCAGGGTGTCATTGTTTTGGCACCCCAAGTGTCAATATGTCAGTGTTCTGGGACCCCTTAGTGTCATTGTTCTTGGGTCCCAAATGTCAGGGTGTCATTGTTCTGTGACCCCCAAGTGTCATTATTCTTGGGTCCCAAATGTCAGTATGTTATTGTTCTGGACCCCCAAGTGTCAGTGTGTCATTTCCTGGACCCCCAAGTGTCAGTGTGTCATTGTTCTGGATCCCAAGTGTCAGTGTGTCATTGTTCTGGACCCCCAAGTGTCAGTGTGTCATTGTTCTGGACCCCAAGTGTCAGTGTGTCATTGTTCTGGACCCCCAAGTGTCAGTGTGTCATTGTTCTGGATCCCCAAATGTCAGTGTGTCATTATTCTGGACCCCAAGTGTCAGTGTGTCATTGTTCTGGACCCCCAAGTGTCAGTGTGTCATTGTTCTGGACCCCCAAGTGTCAGTGTGTCATTGTTCTGGACCCCAAGTGTCAGTGTGTCATTGTTCTGGACCCCCAAGTGTCAGTGTGTCATTGTTCTGGATCCCCAAGTGTCAGTGTGTCATTATTCTGGACCCCAAGTGTCAGTGTGTCATTGTTCTGGATCCCCAAGTGTCAGTGTGTCATTGTTCTGGATCCCCAAGTGTCAGTGTGTCATTGTTCTGGACCCCAAGTGTCAGTGTGTCATTGTTCTGGACCCCCAAGTGTCAGTGTGTCATTGTTCTGGATCCCAAGTGTCAGTGTGTCATTGTTCTTGCACCCGAAGTATCAGCGTATCATTGTTCTGGAATCCCCAAGTGTTGATGTGTCTTTGCGTATCATTGTTGCAGAAGCCCCGAGTGTAATTTTTCTTGGACCCCAAGTGCCAGGATGTTATTGTTTTGGGACAGTCAAGTGTTGGTGTGTCATTGTTCTCCAACCCCAACAGTCAAAGTGGGTGTTATACTAAAACTGGAGAGTGCAAAATCTGGTGCAGCTGTGCATAGAAACCAGGATTTATTGTCAGAGCCAAAGTGAACAAGCTGAAGTTAGAAGGTGATTGGCTACCATGCACAGCTGCATCAGGTACTGAGTGCTCCAGTTTTAATAAATCTCCCCCAAAGTGTCCTGGGACTCAAAAGTGTAAAAGTGTCATTCTGGACCCCAAGTGTCAGTTTGTCATTGTCCAGGGACCCCAAGTGTCAGTGTGTCATTGTCCAGGGACCTCGATTGTCAGTTTATCATTGTTCTTGACCCCCAAGTGTCAGTTTGTCATTGTCCAGGGACCCCACGTGTCAGTTTGTCATTGTCTAGGGACCCCACGTGTCAGTTTATCATTGTTCTGGACCCCACGTGTCAGTTTGTCATTGTCCAGGGACCCCACGTATCAGTTTGTCATTGCCCAGGGACCTCAAGCACCCATGTGTCACATTAAAGCTACAGGTTAAAAAAAGTAATATCACATTTTCAGCTTAATTATGATTTTTCAGTGATAAAGTATTTGAATTAGAAGTGGATTACCCAGCCATTTACTAATTATTATGAGCCCTTTTGGCATCTCCTTGTCAGCGGCAGCAGAAAGGCCAGTGTAGCAGGGACGATAATAGCCACAGAGGATTAGCAGAAACATGCTTCATGTGCAGAAACCACTGCGACGCTTACAATAGAGCAGGTAGCTGGATCATATTGATACTCTGTACACTGCAGAGCTGTGACTGTTAGGATAATGTTGTCTCTTAATTGAATCTAGTCTCCCGTGTCCGCTGTCATTTTTCTGTCCCAATACACATCAATGCAAGACTTGAAAACCAAATCTCACACCTTCCAACGATGTTCTGTGTTTCTACAGAGAAATATAATCTTAAAGGAACAGCCCATAAATCTGTGCCAACCAGTAACATGATTCTTATGTAGCGCACCCCCCCAAAGAGCCTTTGGTGAACTTAGTTCTTTTCCCTCAGTTAAAATGCACACCGCCAGGCACATAGCATTTCCTCCATATTCTCTCTAGCTCAAATAAGCAGTCTAACAGTGTATTTTTGGGTTTTGTTGTAAGGATGAACTTGGATGGAGCAGGGCTGTCTTAATGAGAGGGCACACCTGGGCACAGCCCGGGGACCCCAGCTGCATGGGGGGGGGGGGGTCCTTGCACGTTCCCCATAGAAGCTGCTCCTTGAGCCCACGCTGCCCGCAAGTTGGGGGTCCCATGATGACACCGAGAGTGATGGATACACGGGTGAGACAGGCTGGCAGCGGTGCGCCGTGCTGTGCAGAATGATACCTATTTCACAGCCAGCAGGGAGGGACGGGGCCAGAGCGCTAGTGATGATCTGACCCCGCCCCATGCAGCTTGAATGCTCAGGACTCGGAGTCTGCGGGATAGGAGCTGGAATGGGAGCTGCTGAGTCGGCAGCACTGAGAGCCCACCTGCGGAAGTAGCATTGTGGATGGGTTCATGGTGAGCCCAGCTGTCCAGCACTGTTTGCACCGAAGGGCTTGGAATGCCCAGAGGGACGCTTCCTCCTCCACCCCTCCTTCTGCCTGCATGACTTGATTGGTATAGGTGAGTCCTTGTCCCAGTGCTGGAGGTTGGCACATAGCCAAAGGTTCACATGCACTGTATCTCCACTGGAAAAGGGGGTACTACATGGATGGAATAATGGTGCTGGGGGATATCAAGGGTGTATGGGGGAAAACAATGGTGAGGGGGATCTGGAGTATATAGGGGGTAGCAATGCTTGGGGTATCTTGGGTGGCTATAGTGCTAGAAGTATCAGGGATATAGAGAGGGCACAGTGTAAGGTCTGAGTGCTGTGGGGATATCTGGGGTGCAGAGAGGGATCCGTGTGCTGGGGGGGATATCTGGGGTGTAGAGGGGTCACAGTGCTGGTTGGGGAATCTGGGGTGTAGAGGGGTCAGAGTGCGGGGGGATATCTAGGGTGTAGAGGGGTCACAGTGCTGGTTGGGGAATCTGGGGTGTAGAGGAATCACAGTGCTGGGGGGATATCTAGGGTGTAGAGGGGTCACAGTGCTGGGGGGATATCTAGAGTGTAGAGGGGTCAGAGTGCTGGGGAGTTATTTATTTAGGGTTGAGAATCCAGGGGTGTGAAGGTGGTAACAGGATAGCGATGGTAGGGGGAAACCTGGTGTGTGTGTGTGTGGGGGGGGGGGGTTGGTTCGGTGGGTGGCGTTAGGAGTGCTGGATGTATATAAGATGTAGAGGGGTTACAATGTTGGGGGTATCTGAGGCCCTGTCTTCTTACAACTGTCCTGAGCATCATTCTAGCAGATATATTATATGCACAGGACAGCTTTGTTACTTTATATATATGTAGTATTTTCCCACTGTTTCTTTGCTGTACAGAATGATTGTTCAAGTAGTTAAAGAGGAGCTCCACCCAAAAGGGGAAGCTCCGCTTGTCTGCCTCCTACCTACTTGATGTCTGTTTACCTGCACTGTCTCCATTGCAGGGGCCCCAGAGCATTACTTTGCCCAGGGGCCCATGATGCTATTAAGATGGCCCTGGGATGCGGTAAAGGGAGCATGAGATACCCCAGAGATGATGCACATTTTGAGGACTCTTCTCTATTTTGCTGATCTGCACAAAAATATCCCACCGAATCTCTAATGCTGACAGGTGACTAGGACTTTTTCCTAGAACAGACCAAAAGCTGCACACAGTCACTAACATCCAGCACCAGGCCATTTACCCACAAAGCCACAGAATCATCGGTGGCCTCCTTCTAATATCCACCAGGCCCTCTCCAGTGAAGGAGACATGGACATCTGACACTACCTATAGGATAGCTGGACATCATTCCCCCCAACTTCCTTCTGGTACTCTCCAGTGAGCTTCTCCAGACTCAAAGAATCTCCAGGACTAGACTTTGAAAATAGGCCCCCCCAGCTGGGGATGCAGCTGGGACCTCGATGTCTTCTAGGTGGCACCTCCAATAAAACCTGCCCCAAGGGCAAAGCCCCTGCACAGGGTTCTCCACCAGTAGGACTGGACCCAGGAACACTCTCCTGCTGCCTCAGACTATTTAAGGGCTCACCCACCACCTCCTAGGCACACCTCACAAGGGATTGGCTGGATCCCCGTACATATTCAGGCTGCTTTCTGTGTTCTTCCTCCCACTATTGCTGTAGAATCCTCTAGAATATAGGGGAAAGAAATCAGATTAGCAGCCTGTGAGGCACTGGGCAGACCTAAACGATCAACCCCTACTCCACTGATTACAGAGGAGCTAATTAAATTTACCCAACAGCCTACACCTACAATTCAAGCTAAGTTTTCCCTGGTTCTGTCACTGTCCTCCTTCTGGGTACTTACAAAAAAGACAATGTAGGTTTCCTTCAAGGGATATTTGAAACAATTGTTGCAGTAGTCAACAGTATCACTAAGGACTGACTGCATTTCAAGCAGACATCGAACCTGAAAAATTTACCAAAAAACTAAACCGCTATTGGAAAATCATCTTGGAAACCAATTCAACAGTTTCATACAAGTTTGGACGTGTCATATCCAGCGCTCATCTGCCAAAGTTTTGGTCCCCAGCCAGGGTAATAGAGAGTGGTTATTCATTGGTGTTCACACATGGAGATGGACAAGAGGGATTATGGAGCACCTTGGTGATAAAGACAGAAGTTCTATAGTGTGTTCTGTCACAGTCAGGGACATATGGTGAGGAGATAATCTGAATCGTAGTCACTCTAATTAACTGAGCCTCGAGAAGACTGGCAGATCTCAGCGAGCAAGATGTGAGAAAGAAAGGACTCATCTATATTATCTTTCTACCGTCTACACTCTGTCACTACTACAAGGGAGGCGCTATACCTACTGAAAGAACTAGTGAATAAGCCCATTAATGTCAACTGTGAAGCTGAGGTGGACAGGCTGAAAAGTACAGAACTTTGTCCAACTTTTATTTTTGTTAGGGCATTGTCACTAAGGAATTCCCCCAGAGTCATTTCTGAGTGGGGGTTAACTCTAGGGTCAGACAATTGCATGGGCAACATGGCCTATGGTTCTAGACTGCTGCCCTGCCTGCCAATACCATTGTGGTTGGTCTTCTTGTAGAATGACAGTTTGTCCCGCTCTTCTAATCATCAGTTTTCAGTGTACTGACACACAGTGAGCAAACTATGGCATGTGTCATTGGCTGGGTTGGGAAAATGTCTTTGGCATCAGTTGTAGATGCTTTAAGGACCATTTGGAATTCATTGCAGGTGCAGTTGACCTGCTTCAGCTGTAGGGAGAAAATAAATTCTGTAGCTAACAAAAGTCTTTCCACTGTGGCCTTCCAAGTCTCTTTTATAGCTCAACTGAATGTTTAGTTTAAATAACCTGAATATATTCTAGATCAGGGATATGCAATTAGCGGACCTCCAGCTGTTGCAAAACTACAAGTCCCATGAGGCATAGCAAGACCCTGAGAGCCACAAGCATGACACCCAGAGGCAGAGGCATGATGGGACTTGTAGTTTTGCAACAGCTGGAGGTCCGCTAATTGCATATCCCTGTTCTAGATGCATCAAAAGTTTTTTTTTTTTTTTTTACAAATCAGCCACATCCTGGGTAGAAAAGCCTATCTCCTGCCAGCATGCTGCAGAGAAAGACCTTTGCTCTCCGTATCAAAGCAATGGTCTCTTCGTTGAAGCTTTAAATGCCCCATACTGAGTCAGATTCAGAGTTCCTTAGAGGAAGTGGAAGCAGGAGGAGGGAGAGGAGCTCCAGTCTCCCCCACAGTGGCAATCTCAGCTGAAGTGGGAGCGGATATCTGTCAAAATCAGGTACCTCTGCTCCCCCCCCCAAATAAGTTCCAATAATTAAAGGGGGATGCAAAGAAGCGGAACCTCCCCTTTTGGGTGAAGTTCCGCTTTAAAGAAGAACTTTAGTCCTTGTCTTTCCTCTGGTGCCACTGCCTTGGAAAATCATGCCTTCGGGACCTGGCAGAGACGTGCAGCACACCTGCACTTGTGCAGGTATTTTTTGCGCATGCGCAGATAACCTATAATCCAGAACCTGCATAACTGTGGTGTCTTTGTGTATGGACAGGGTAACCCTCGTGCATGCACAGATATTCTGCAGGTCTGTGCAGGATTCTGAAGCCTTGCAGCACATCTGCACACATGTGGAATCTGGAAGCACACATGTGGCCATCAGAGAAGCCAAGAGCGCAAAGTCATTCTCACCTATGCAGCACAAAAACGTCAGGAACACAGCCGCTTTCTATGGGGGGCTCTTGTGCCGGCTGATCTATAGACTCAGAGTGGTTGGTCCCGCCCCAATTCTCTCATCATATGATTTGATTGACAGCAGCAGGAGCCAATGGCTTCCGCTACAATCAATCTGCCCAGTGAAGAGGTAGAGAGCAGCAGGAAAGAGGTCGGCTCAGGTAAATATAAGGGTGACCTGGGAGTAAAAAACCTTAAAACCCCCTTTGCCATCAAAGGTTTTTTATCCTAATGCATAGAATGCATTAAGGTAGAAAACCATAAGGCTGGGTTCACACATATGCGGCCGCGGTTTTAGTGCTGCAGTCTGGTGCGGTTCTAATCACCAGTTCAGCTGCAAATTTTTACCGGACCCGGAACCAAAATTGCACAGGGCCCTTTTTAAAACCACCCAGCGGCTGCCCTGCACATGTGTGACCCGGCTTATTAAGAGCCGGTCAGATTCACATGTTATGCAAATTGGGTGTGGTTAAAAAAACATTCAATTCGCATATGTGAACCAAGCCTATATCCGTGTACACGCGACCGTTTTTTTCTGTCAGAATAAACTCTGACGATCTTTCCGACTGAGTTTTGATGGAGTTCCGCTGAAACGGACTTGTCTACACACGATCACACCAAAGTCCAATCGTTTAGAATGTGATGACGTACGACGGGACTAGAAAAAGGAAGTTCAATAGCCAGTAGCCAATAGCTGCTCTTACGTAGTTTTTGGTCCATCGGAATAGCATACAGACGAACGGTTTTCCCGATAGGAATTGATTCCGTCGGAAAGATTTAAAACATGTTCTATTTCTAGGTTCATCAGAATTTTCGAAAGAAAAAGTCAGATGAAGACCACACACACACAATCGGAATATCCGATGGAATCATTCCGTCTGACCTTTTCTGCCGGTGTTCTGGCAGATAGTGTCCTGCCATCATATAGTGTCCGCATGCGCAGTACGGAGCAGACGAAGCTTCGGAAAATCTCCGAAGCTGAACGGCGCCTGCGCTGTGAGTGGAGGTGGTAGCCCCACCATCCAAGCGGACATAGGGTTGTGAATATTAGAGGGCCCCTCGCGGGCGAGCTTCGCTTCGGGCTCGGCCTCGCTGCACTCGGCTCTTTTATATTCCTACTCTATGTCCACTTGGATGGTGGGAATAGAACCTGGACTCACGGCGCAGGCGCCGTTCATCCTCGGCTATTTTCGGAATCTGTGCTGTGCATGCGCAATGCGCAGTACACAGCGGACACTATCGGATGGGGGACCTTATATGATAGGACACCGGAAAGACCGATTCTCTGTACACGGCATTAGGCTTTAGGACCACTTTAAGCAGCAAGGAGCAAGAATGTTCATGGTTGCAATGCCATAGGTTTGACTCAGCAGGGGGTGTTAGACCTCTACAGGGGGACCACTGCTTCCATATAGAGAGTAAGGGTCCTTCTCTGCAGTCAGCAGGTTGCTGATTAGCTGTATTGTTTGCCAATAGTGGAGAGTAATGAATTTACTAGTTGGACAGAGATATAATTGTTTTGGCAGTTCAAAACTCTCTATATTTAATTCAAATCTGTATGAAGCCATTTGCCTGGAGTTGATTGTTAAAACAACTTTTATTTCTATATATTCCTCTTTAAATGACCAAAAGTGACAGTGAATGACACGCCTGCAAAGCAATGCCGGTTGTCAGATGGCTCATGGGTTACAAGGAAGCAGGAGAAGGCAACACAGCAGAATGTGTCATATCACTTAGAAAAACATTTTCATTCCCATTCGGCATTCATTCATGTGTGCCTCTCAGAGTGGGGACTTCATTAAATGCATTAATAGATTTTATGGGACTTGTCATCTTCGCAAGATGTTATGAAACGCAAATGTGTTTTCTTTGTGCAGAGAATTTCAATGTCAGCCTGGCAGGGGAAAACCAAAAAGCTAACCGTGGATTCGAGATAAATGGCTTTATTGGGACAGACATGCAAAAGGCAAGTAACCCACAGCACCCTAATTGCTGATTACAGAGCCAGAAGACTGTATTGTTAGCAAAAACATATTCTGATCCATACCTGGGCGATAAAGAGTATACAAATTTTAAAATGTAATATATGGCAGCTTAAAGTGGTTGTAAACCCTTACAAACCACTTTGACCTACAGGTAAGCCTAGATTAAGGCTTACCTGTAGGTCCAAGAAATATCTCCTAAACCTATACGGTTTAGGAGATATTTACAAAAAGACAGGCATTGATGTCTACGGCACATGCACCGTAGAGAGCGGTGCGCAGGCGCAATGAGTATGCCGCTGCTAACGGCGATATGTCATTAGTGGCGGCTCCCGTACACATGCGCAGGAGTGACGTCATCGCTGCTCCAGCGCTGTGAGTGGCCGGAGCAGCAATACCCGGAAGAAGATGGACGCTCCGTGCTACAGGGGACATCGGTGACATCGCTAGCTCCTGTCTCAGGTAAGTGACACATAATGGGCTACTATGTAGCCCATTATGCTTTACCTTTGCAGGGAGACAAAGAGGAAGTAAACCCATCAGGGTTTACTTCCTCTTTAAAGGGGTTGTAAAGTTAATTTTTTTTTTTTTTTTAAATAACAAACATGTTATACTTACCTCCACTGTGCAGCTCGTTTTGCACAGAGTGGCCCCAAACCTGCTCTTCTGGGGTCCCTCGGCGGCTGTCTCAGCTTCCCCCCGCAAGTACTTCTCACATTCATGCGAGCTCCCATGGTGAGAAGCACCTGCGGACGCGCTCCCGTGATACAGCCGGCGGCTATAGCCGCTCACTGTATCACTCGGCCCCGCCCCTGGCGTGCCTCATCATTGGATGTGATTGACAGCAGTGCGAGCCAATGGCTGCGCTGCTTTCAATCCATCCACTCTAGCCAATCAGCGGCCAGGCTGAGCGGCGAAGAGGACGTCGGGGGCGAGCGCCGGATTTTCGAGGGGTCAAGTAAAATGGGGGGGCTGGGGGGTCGGCACTGTCAGATGTTTTTTCACCTTAATGCATAGAATGCATTAAGGTGAAAAAATATTTACCTTTACAACCCCTTTAAGAGTCCTTAAATGTGGTGACTGTAACATATTTCTTGGGGTGACAAAACTCACTACTGCACTGTATCTACAGAGGAGCAGCACTGTTTGTCATCCTAGAATGATGTTGCTGGTTCCCTGATCAATACAATAATGGTCCATACCCATGTAATAAATGTTGCAACAGATAATAGGGGATGATTTGCCAGCAAGGAGTCAAGAGACAGGAAGCCTCACACAGGGGTCAGAGGCACCCCAGCCAGGATTTTAGAGACAGGAGGCCTCACCTAGGGGTCAGATGCACCCAGCCAGGAGTCAAGAGACAGAAGGTTTCACCCAGGGGTCAGATGCACCCAGCCAGGAGTCTAGAGGCAGAAGGTTTCACCTAGGGGTCAGATGCACCCAGCCAGGAGTCAAGAGACAGGAGGTTTCACCCAGGGGTCAGATGCACCCAGCCAGGAGTCTAGGGACAGGTGGTCTTACCTAGGGGTCAGATGCACCCAGCCAGGAGTGAAGCGACAGGAGGTCTCACCCAGGGGTCAGAGACACCCCAGTAAGGAGTGTAGAGACAGGAAACCTCACCCAGGAGTCAGAGGCACCCCAGCCAGGAGTCATGAGACAGGAGGCCTCACCCAGGGGTCAGAGGCACCCCAGCCATGAGTCAAGAGACAGGAGGCCTCACCTAGGGATCAGAGGCACCCCAGCCATGAGTCTAGGGATAGGAGGCCTCACTCAGGGGTCAGAGGCACCCCAGCCATAAGTCTAGAGACAGGAGGCCTCACCTAGGGATCAGAGGCACCCCAGCCATGAGTCTAGGGATAGGAGGCCTCACTCAGGGGCCAGAGGCACCCCAGCCATGAGTCAAGAGACAGGAGGTCTCACCCAGGGGTCAGAGGCACCCCAGACAGGAGTCAAGAGACAGGAGGCCTCACCCAGGTATCAGAGGCACCACAGCCAGGAGTCTAGAGACAGGAGGCCTCACCCAGGGGTCAGAGGCACCCCAACCAGGAGTCAAGAGACAGGAGGTCTCACCCAGGGGTCAGAGGCACCCCACCCAGGAGTCAAGAGACAGGAGGTCTCCACGAGGGATCAGAGGCACCCCAGCCAGGAGTCTATAGACAGGAGGCCTCACCTAGGGGTCAGAGGCACCCCAGCCAGGAGTCTAGAGACAGGAGGTCTCACCCAGGGGTCAGGGGTGCCCCAGCCAGGAGTCTAGAGATAAGAGGCATCACCCAGGGGTCACAGGTGCCCCAGCCAGCCGCCAGGTGGTCTCGTCCCAAGAGTCAGGTGGGCTCCTATTGGGGTGTCAGGAGAGCTCCTTTGCAGAGGCCAAGAGTGGACTATGCACCAGGGCACTGAGTCTAAAGGCTAAGTGAGCCAATTGAATCAGGAGAGCTGGGCATCACAGTCACTGGTAACTCAGAGTGACTGGTAAGGAGAGCAGAAGTGCTGCTAACAAGGGAGCCAAGTGGCTCGGCATTTTCATTTGACTTTTCATGTTGCCACCACGCCCAAAAATTGCCGATCGGTCTGGTGTAACTCATTGGAAAATGCATCTGCCACATGAGCATAATCACCCCAACACCACAGCAAATAAACCGTGCACTTTGCAAGTGCAGTTGCACTCATTTGGCCCAGAGTTTAACAACTGTGGTAAAGCTCTGCTGATTTCCGTCATCGAATAATGTGCAAGCAAACATGCTTTTTTTAAATGTATTTTTTATTTTCCTTGTGTTCGATTGGGCATTCGTTACAAATTAAATCTACACCAATTTCGAGTTCTGGGGAAAATGAATGCAGGTGCTCAGTCTATTTGCCTTTAGTAAATTAACCCCATAGTTTCCATGTGACAACACATAAGCAGAATTAGGAAGCAGGGACAGAGGGTCGTCACCCTAACAGGGAGTGCCTCTGATCAAGGACCTTCGTGGCAGGATCACCAGGAACACTTTGAATGAAAACTGCTGATTTTAAAAATATTAAAAATTAGTTTGAAAATTAAATGCATATTCTATGAAATTTTAGTGATTGAGTTTGCAGTAACTTACATGTTTTGCATGCGATAAAGAAAAAAAATTTATTTATTAAGCACAGCATGGTACAGGAAGTGCAAGATCCCAGAACAACAAATCAGATTCGTTGCTGTAGGTTGCTGTAGTCGGTAAAACCATGTTGCTCGTTGCGCTCCCTTCTTGAGTTAATCTTCAATATTTTTGCGTCCAATACACACACAAAAGAGATTGGAGCATTTCCTAGTTACTGTGAGAGATTGGTTCCAGCCCTCCACTGTGGCCCTTGATGTCTTTGTCAGTGTCAGTTCTCACAGAGAAGTGTCAACAGGGCAAAAGAGGACAGAAAAGCCCCTGCTTGATCGCTGACCCGGAGGTCAAAAGGTTCAGAGGCAGCAGTTTAGCTCTGTCTATAGGGAGTGTGAATGAAACCGAGATCAGGCAATGCATCCTTTATCTCTGTCTACTGCCATCTGGGATCATTCCCGCATCCGGTCTGCTTTACTCCCAGGGTGTGCTGACACCTACTGGATGGCCTGGGGAAGTGCATGCCTTTTTAAATCATTCAGTGAACTTTTAGGAATGTTTTCATTTTGGCATCACATTTTGATCTAGTTTTAGTTATAGTCTCTTGACTAAAATTCCATTTTAGTTTTAGTCCCACTTTAGTCATTGTATTTTAGTCTACTAAAATCTCCATTAAGTTTTAGTCGAATAAAATCATTTTAGTCAACCAAAATCAAGTGTATTTAGTTAAATTGTAATGCATTATTTAAAGCGGGATTCCACCCTAAAGTGGAACCTCCGCTGATCGGATCCCTCCCCCCCTCCGGTGTCACAATTGACACCTTTCAGGGGGGAGGGGGGTGGAGATACCTGTCAAAGACAGGTATTTACACCCACTTCCGGGCATAGACTCCCGTGGGAGTCTACGCCATTTCCTGCCCTGCCGCGCTGTCTGCTGGGACACACACGGGTCCCAGTGACAGCGCGGAGATTTCCTATTGCGCGGCGCGGCTCGCGCATGCGCAGTAGGGAACCGGGAAGTGAAGCCGATTCGCTTCACTTCCTGATTCCCTCACCTAGAATGGTGGGGACAGCAGCCGAGGGCCGAGCGATCGATCGGCCTCGGCTGCCGGCATCGCTGGACCCCGGGACAGGTGAGTGTCCATTTATTAAAAGTCAGCAGCTGTAGTATTTATAGCTGCTGGCTTTTAATATTTTTTTTTTTTGGTGGAATCCCTCTTTAAGCATTTTTATAGAAATTCCAAACGCATTATGGACTCCTGGAGTTAAAAAATCGAATATCATGTTAATTATGGTATTAAGTTTTAAACAAACTCATAGATATGGATTAAAATGGGCGTGGTTTACATGACATAGTGGGTGTGGCTTAAATGGGCATGGCTCAAAGGGGTGTGGTTAGAGTCTGAGATGAATGAGGGATGGAGAGGGAAAGGGGTGAGAGAGGAATGAAGGGACAGCAGCCCCAGATCCTACACAACAATAGAAATATGTGTATTGTAGAAAGTTAAACAATCACCAGATAAAGATACTCCAAACATGTACTGTGACATACAGAAGCAGAGCATGATCCCCTCCCTTCGGAGACTGGGCCGCAGGGCAGTATTCCAACATGATAACCACCCCAAACACACCTCCAAGACAACCACTGCCTTGCTAAAGAAGCTGAGGGTAAAGGTGATGGACTGGCCAAGCATGGCCTAAACCCTATTGGGCATCTGTGGGGCATCTCCAAATGGAAGGTGGAGGAGCACAAGGTCTCTAACATCTACCAGCTCTGTGATGTCATCATGGAGGAGTGGAAGAGGACTCCAGTGGTGACCCGTGAAGCTCTGGTGATCTCCATGCCCAAGAGGGTTAAAGCAGTGCTGGAAAATAATGGTGGCCACACAAAATATTGACGGGCCCAATTTGGACATTTTCACTTAGGGCTGTGGGCTGTACTCACTTTTGTTGCCAGCGGTTTAGACAATAATGGCTGTGTGTTGAGTTATTTTGAGGGGACAGAAAATGTACACTGTTATACAAGCTGTACACTCACTACTTTACATTGTAGCAAAGTGTCATTTCTTCAGTGTTTTCACATGAAAAGATATAACATTTTATTTTATTTTTTTAATGTGAGGGGTGTACTCACTTTTGTGAGATACTGTATGTGTAAAACATTAAAAAATAAGTGCCTATACTGTTCAACCCGTCCCCACCCACCGTATAGTCAATTGATGGCGGGGTGGGACTGCTCCAGTTCTGGGAATACATCATATGATGTCCTCCCATTTATGCCACGCATGTGCACCCTCAGTGCTGCCAATCAGTGTTCATCAGTGCCCCCTATCAATGCTCTTCAGTGCTGCCCATCAGTGCCGCCTATCAGTGTCGCTTATCAGTACCCATTAGTGCCAGCAGTGCTGGCTTATTAGGGCAGCCTCATCAGTGCCTCCTCATCAGAGAGCCAGCCGGCTTCACTTTTTATCTTGTTTTGCAACATATACTTTGCGTATGATTCTATTACTCAAGTGCAAGTCCAGTATTTTGTATCTTTTTATTGAATAAATGCCATACGGTTTAACGCTATGGAAGCCTTCTCTTTATGATTTTTTCTGGGAAATATCTGCCACCCACCCCCTGGTTGAGCAACCAACCCCTGAAAAGAGTGCTGGGAACCTTATTGAGAGTAACCAAATGCCTGGGCTGGGTATTAAGCCATAGGCGCATACGATCTCCTGTAATTAAGAGATCCATACGAGCTGGTAAGCAGTCTCTGTGAAGGTGGAAGATAGATCCTTTTCTATATCACTACTCAGGTGTTGTGTGTGATAATCGCACCAAGGATATCGATTTGAATGGACTCCTAATCCTTCATTATTTTGATTAATCACGTCTTTATGCATCAGTTTGCACCGTCACATTATTACATGTATTGATTGATAATTTGCATGGACTTTGAATCCCTCATCATTTTCACCAATCACATTCTTATGCATTAGTTTGCACTAAGTCACTTTATTATATGTGTAGCACTGACCCCCGAAGGAGCTGCTGGTTTTTGTTAGGCTTACCGTTACCTCACCTGTTCACTGTGTCCATCTCAGGGGTCCCATTGTACAGTGGATTAACCACTTTCAGACCGGACCATTTTGCTGGCTTAAGACCAGACCACTTTTTGCGATTCGGCACTGCGTCGCTTTAACTGACAATTGCGCGGTCGTGCGACGTGGCTCCCAAACAAAATTGACGTCCTTTTTTTCCCACAAATAGAGCTTTCTTTTGGTGGTATTTGATCACCTCTGCGGTTTTTATTTTTTGTGCTATAAACAAAAATAGAGCGACAATTTTGAAAAAACGCATAATTTTTTACTTTTTGTTATAATAAATATCCCCCGAAAATATATAAAAAAACATTTTTTTCCCTCAGTTTAGGCCGATACGTATTCTTCTACATATTTTTGGAAAAAAAGAATTGCAATAAGCGATTATTGATTGGTTTGCGCAAAAGTTATAGCGTTTACAAAATAGGGGATAGTTTTACAGCATTTTTATTAATAATTTTTTTTTTACTAGTAATGGCGGCGATCAGCGATTTTTATTGTGACTGCGACATTGTGGCGGACACATCGGACATTTTTGACACATTTTTGGGACCATTGTCATTTATACAGCCATCAATGCTATACAAATGCATTGATTCCTGTGTAAATGACACTGGCAGTGAAAGGGTTAACCAGGGGGTGGCAGCGTAGGGGTTAAGTGTTCCTAGGGGTGTGTTACTAACTGTGGGGGGCAGGGCTTTGCGTGAGTGAACACTGATCTCTGCTCCAATCACATGGAGCAGAGATCAGCATCACTTGTTGCTAGGCAAAATGGGGAGATGCTGTTTACAACGGCATCTCCCCGTTCAGCCGCCCCATGAGACGATCGCGGGTATCCCCACGGCGATTGAGTCCACGGGACCTGTGACCGGACTCACGGGGGTCCTGACCGCCATGCGAGCGCGCCGGCACGCACGCGATGGCAGGGCGGCATATAAAAATGGACGTACCTGTACACCAATACAGTGGTGTGAAAAAGTGTTTGCCCCCTTCCTCATTTCCTGTTCCTTTGCATGTTTGTCACACTTAAGTGTTTCGGAACATCAAACCAATTTAAACAATAGTCAAGGACAACACAAGTAAACACAAAATGCAATTTGTAAATGAAGGTGTTTATTATTAAAGGTGAAAAAAAATCCAAACCATCATGGCCCTGTGTGAAAAAGTGATTGCCCCCTAAACCTAATAACTGGTTGGGCCACCCTTAGCAGCAACAACTGCAACCAAGCGTTTGCGATAACGTGCAATGAGGCTTTTACAGCGTCCTGGAGGAATTTTGGCCCACTCATCTTTGCAGAATTGTCCTAATTCAGTTACATTAGAGGGTTTTCGAGCATGAACGGCCTTTTTAAGGTCATACCACAACATCTCAATAGGATTCAGGTCAGGACTTTGGCTAGGCCACTCCAAAGTCTTCATTTTGTTTTTCTTCAGCCATTCGGTGGTGGACTTGCTGGTGTGTTTAGGATCATTGTCCTGCTGCAGAACCCAAGTTCATTTCAGCTTGAGTACACGAACAGATGGTCGGACATTCTCCTTCAGGATCTCTTGGTAGACAGCAGAATTCATAGTTCCTTTTATCACGGCAAGTCTTCCAGGTCCTGAAGCAGCAAAACAGCCCCAGACCATCACACTACCACCACCATATTTTACTGTTGGTATAATGTTCTTTTTATGAAATGCAGTGTTCCTTCTACGCCAGATATACTTGGACACACACCTTCCAAAGAGTTCCACTTTTGTCTCATCGGTCCACAGAATGTTGTCCCAAAAGTCTTGGGGATCATCAAGATGTGTTGTGGAGAAATTGAGACGAGCTTTGATGTTCTTTTTGCTCAGCAGTGGTTTTCTCCTTGGAACTCTGCCATGCAGGCCATTTTTGCCCAGTCTTTTCCTGATGGTGGAGGCATGAACGCTGACCTTAACTGAGGCAAGTGAGGCCTGCAGTTCCTTGGACGTTGTCGTGGGGTCTTTTGTGACCTCTTGGATGAGTCGTCGCTGCGCTCTTGGGGTAATTTTGGGCGGCCGGCCACTCCTGGGAAGGTTCACCACTGTTCCATGTCTTCGCCATTTGTGGATAATGGCTCTCACTGTGGTTCGCTGGATTCCCAAAGCTTTGGAAATGGCTTTATAACCCTTTCCAGACTGATAGATCTCAATTACTTTCTTTCTCAATTGTTCCTGAATTTCTTTGGGTCTCGGCATGATGTGTAGCTTTTAAGGATCTTCTGGTGGACCTTACTGTGTCAAGCAGCTCCTATTTAAGTGATGCCTTGATTGTGAACAGGTGTGGCAATAATAAGGCCTGGGTGTGGCTAGAGAAATTGAACTCAGGTGTGGACAACCACAGTTATAGTATGTTTTAACAAGGGGGGCAATCACTTTTTCACACAGGGCCATGATGGTTTGGATTTTTTTTCACCTTTAATAATAAACACCTTCATTTACAAATTGCATTTTGTGTTTACTTGTGTTGTCCTTGACTATTGTTTAAATTGGTTTGATGTTCCGAAACACTTAAGTGTGACAAACATGCAAAGGAACAGGAAATGAGGAAGGGGGCAAACACTTTTTCACACCACTGTATGCCTGCCCGTGCCATTCTGCCGACGTACATCGGCGTGCACCGGTCGGGAACTGGTTAAAGAATATTCGCTCCGACACTTAGTCCTTTTTCCAAAGATTTATTTGAAAGAACATGAAGTTTTGCAATAGAGGGATAGAGGGTTAAGGGGGATTCAGGTACCTTGTAATTGCGGGTTAGAGGTATTTCCTTGATCCAGAGGACAAACAGCTTCCACAGGCTGGACCTAGCAATCACCGGATTGGCCTCTCTCACTGACCTAGCAGCCGGTGAGATACTCCAATAAAGTCTCTGCCACAAACTTGTCAATTCAACAAAATCGTTGTGCAATCCTCTGCCACGGGAAAGCACAACCAGCAACTTGTTGTAAAATTAAACAGCTGTCACACAGTACCAGTTACTTTCAGCCGATCCGGCGATACTGTGTGGTTGGTGACCCGGAATGCGTCCTCCAACTGAATCTCCAGGCTCTTCCAGAGATACCAGCCTTGTTGCTCGGTCCTCTCCTGAAAAAGTCCTCCCCTGAATCCTCCAGTCGCTTGGCTTCTCCCCACAGGCAAGACAGCACAGGACCAATCCTGGATCGGTAGGCCCCAAGACTTTTGGGCCCACCCTTTCAGTTACAAAGCCTTCGGGCAAAGCGGCCCCGAGACATAGAGACAGGCAGCTCACACCTCAGGCCAGGAGGCAGGGCCGGTGCTACCACTAGGCGGACTAGGCGGCCGCCTAGGGCGCACTGCAACCTAGGGCGCAGCTACAGCCCCTGGGAGGAGGAAGTTGGGGAAGCACATCCAGCAAAAAGAACAAACCAGCGGGAGAAGGAAGTGACAAGCTGGCCGGCCGGCCATGGTGGCAGGGATGGATGACAGCAGTGCCATAGTAGCGCTATGTGGGGGGGGGGGGGGGGGGCGGTAGCCGGTTCGCTCACCCCAGATGACATTACAAAGGATCTTGCTGGAGACACAGGCACAGGACACAGGCAGCGCCGCTGGACAGCACAGCTAAGAGAAACGGCGGCTTGCAGGAGGCGGGGCTGGGGATGTCATGATCTCTCCGCTATCAGCGGAGGGCTGGAGGAGCAAACAGTGATCGTGAAGCAGGCGGAACCAAGTAAGTCTGTGCTGTGCAAGTTTAAACACACACACAGGGACAGGAGAGTAACGTGGGTGGAGGCATGAACCCCTTACTGTGTGCAGGGCGGCCAGATGAGATGGAAGCCCTGCATGTTAGGTCTGGGCTTGCAGCAATTTCCGCCCCCTCTTCCTGGACTGTCAGGGATGATACTGTGTGGTGGGAGGACAGGCAGCAGCGCCGCTCTCCTCGAGGTGAGGCTGCCACGGCTGTTGCATTGTATTGTGAGAGAGGGGAACAGATTTGGGGGGTACCGAGGAGAACTACTGTATGTGTGGGGGGGTTACAGAGGGGAACAGATTTGGGGGGGAGTATAGAGAGGAACTAATGTGTGTGTGTGTGTGTGTGTGTGTGTGTGTGTGTGTGTGTGGGGGGAGGGGGTACAGAGGGGAACAGATTTGGGGGTACAGAGGAGAACTAATGTGTGTGTGGGGGGGGGGGGGGGTACAGAGGAGAACTATTATGTGTGGGGGGTACAGAGGGGAACAGATTTGGGGGGGTACAGAGAACGTGTGTGTGGGGGGGGGGGGGGTACAGAGGGGAATTAATGTGTGTGTGTGTGTGGGGGGGTGTTTTACAGAGGGGAACTAATGTGTGTGTGCGTGGGGGGGTACAGAGGAGAACTAGTGTGTGTGTGTGGGGGGGGGGCAGAGGGGAACAGATTTGAGGGATACAGAGGAGAACGTGTGTGTGTGTGTGTGTAGAGGGGAACTAATGTGTGTGTGTGTGTGTAGGGGAGGGGGTACAGAGGGGAACAGATTTGGGGGGGTACAGAGGAGAACTAATACATGTGTGGGGGAGGGGGTACAGAGGGGAACAGATTTGGGGGGTGCAGAGGAGAACTAATAGGTGGGTGAGGGGGTACAGAGGGGAATAGATTTTGGGGGGTACAGAGGAGAACTAATACATGTGTGGGGGAGGGGGTACAGAGGGGAACAGATTTGGGGGGTGCAGAGGAGAACTAATACGTGTGTGGGGGAGGGGGTACAGAGGGGAATCGATTTGGGGGGTACATAGGAGAACAGATTTGGGGGGGTTATTTGAGGTGTGGAGGTTTAAGTTCAGCTTTGTAAAAAAATAATAAATGCAGATATTTTTGCAGTTAAAAAAAGTGCATTTATTATTATTTTTACTAGGAGCCCATAAAGCATTGTCACTAGTGTATCTGTCTGCTTGTACAGATAGGCAGCTGCATAGTTAGCCAGTCCGTATAGTGCCCTAGCCTTTCTATATAGTATCCTAGCCTGTCCTTATAGTACCCTAGCCCACTGTATACATGGACAGGGAAAAGGAGGTGGAGCCAATGGGGGGGGGGGGGGCGGCAAAATGAGGTTTCGCCTAGGGTGTCAAAAATCCTTGCACCAGCCCTGCCAGGAGGGCCACGAGGCCGGGATAACGAATCCCAAAAATATGTACCTTAAGTACCCTTATCCAGAATGCACAGCGGGTGAACCACTCCCACCGGGCTGTTTCTATGTAAAAGGGGTACCCCAATGCATTCAGCCTGTTGCATTTCCAACACTTACCGGTGGTGACAGCGCCACCCACGGCCAAGTGGAAACTAGCACAGCCCAGCTCAACTGGTACAGAAACCAGAACTTTGATATAATTAATCTGAGCCAAACTGCAGCTTCAGACAAACTTCAATTTACAAAAACAATAGGGTCTGCTCATTAGGAGCAGGGCGCTACATGTGTATCACAAGTTTACTTATTATTGGTAAATTGTTTTGTATGTGTGTATCTAGCAACAAAGTCACAGCTGTTCATGTTTTATTATTTTGTGTATTTAATTATATATCTGATATCAATTTAAGTATAGGACAGCGCAGTAGTTATAAATTATACCTCCTCATCAGTGCCCATCAGTGCAGCCTCATCAGTGCTGCCTATTAGTGCACATCAGTGAAGGAGAAAAATTACCTGTTTGCAAAATGTTATAACAGAAACTTAAAAAAACACCTTTTTTTTGTTTGTTTAGCAAATAATAAAAACCCAGCGGTGATTAAATACCACCAAAAGAAAGCTCTATTTGCGTGAAAAGGAACAATAAAAATTTCATATGGGTACAGTGTTGAATGACCACGCAATTGTAATTTAAAGTGCAACAGCGCTGAAATCTAAAAATTGGCCTGGGCAGGAAGGGGGTGAAAGTGCCCAGTAGGCAAGTGGTTAAAATCCAGTAATACACTGTCTCACCGAGCTTTGCACATGTTTAGCTGCTCTTCATTTTTAGCATTGTGCCGAAAATCAGAGTCACTGGAGGCGGATCTGCTGACAGCCTAAAGATCTGCTACTGCTCAGGGGCTCTGGGCTTCAGCAAAATGGCAGCCTCCAGTAAAAAGAAAGATGAGTAAGCAACGCTGGAGGCAATTTACAGCGCACACTAATTTTGTGGAAGGTAATCCCAGACAGACTCCACAATGAGGAGATCATTGCTCTGTGGGGTCCAAACCATCACTCTCAGGACTCCTCGTTCTTCTTTATACTGAAGATAATTCTTAATGACATTGGCTGTATGTTTGGGGTGGTTGTCCTGCTACAGAATAAATTTGAGGCAAATCACACGCCTCCCTGATGGCAGGGCATGATGGATAAGTATCTGCCTGTATTTATCAGAATTGAGAACACCAATCTCCAACTCCAATTGCAGAAATTAAGCCTCAAACTTGCCACCATGCTTCACAGTTGCCTGCAGACACTCATTATTGTAGCGCTCTGCAGCCCTTCCACCAACAAACTACCTCCTGCTACAGCCAAATATTTCATATTTTGACTCATCAGTCCAGAGCGCCTGCTGAAATTTTTCTGCACCCCAGTTCCTATGTTTTCCTGCATTGTTGAGTCTCTTAGCCGTCTTTCCACGTCGGGGGTATGGTGGCTTCTTGGTTGCAATTCTTCCATGAAGACCAGTTCTAGCCAGACTTCTCTGGACAGTAGAATGGTGTACCTGAGTCCCACTGGTTTCCACGGGTTCTGTGCTGATGGCACTGCTGGACATCTTCTGATGTAGTAGGGAAGTAAGCATCATGTGTCTTTCATTAAAGTGGGGTGCCCCTTAAAAAAAAAAAAAAAACATTGAAAGTCAGCAGCTACAAATACTGCAGCTGCTGACTTTTAATAATTGATACTGCGGGCACCCGGCTGTGGCTTCACAGCCGGGCACCCACTGCATATGCACGAACGGCGCCGTGCGCTGTGATACGCCGCGCAGTCATCTGGGACCTGTCATGTGTCCCAGATGGCTGACTGCGCCGAGGGGAAGTGACGTCAGGTGCCCGGGCACTGAAGGAGGCAGACTACGAGGGACCCCCTAGCAACAGGCATTTAGAAGTGAGGTAAAAAAAAAAAATTCCACATTTATTTTTTTATTTTTGTAGGAATTTTAATCATATTTTTTTGGGGGGGGAAACACCACTTTAAGTTTCCTTGGCCGACAGCCCTTAAAGCGGAGTTCCATCCATTTTTAAAAGTTACTTTCATCCACATGTCCACCTGCAGTGCATTCGTAAATGGATAATCTTTATTTATTTATTTTTTGTCGGAATACCTTATTTTTATTGAGTACTTCCAGTCCAGCCACCTAGGCGATGTCCTCATAAGGCAATTCCCTTGGACTCCTGTGAAATCGGCATCATCTACCCAGGAGTCCAAGGCCGCGTACACACGGGCGGACTGTCTGACGGACTTGGTCCGCTGAAATGTGTTTCAGCGGACAGTCCGCTCGTGTGTGGGCTTCAGCGGACTTTTTCAGCGGACAGTCTGGCGGACTAAGTCTTTCGGAATTTCCGTAATATTGTCCGTCCAACTTTGGTTTCAGCGGACAGTCCGCTCGTGTGTAGGCAAGTTGGACGGACTAAGTATGGCGCATGCTCAGAAAGGATTTACACGGCCGAAGGTTGCATTGCAGTGTATTGGACGTCGTATTTCTAGTCCCGTCGTACGTGCTGTACACGTCATCGCGCAAGCTTTCAGCGGACTGTCTGTTCATCGTGTGTGGTCAAGTCCGTTCATTCAAAAGTAGGACGGACTGTCTGTCGGATTGTCGGACGGACTTAGTTGGCCAGACAGTCCGCCCGTGTGTACGCGGCCCAAGGGAATAGCCTAATGTTGAAATCTCGCTTTATTTCACCCGAACGCAGCTGACTTCTGGGTTGTCTTCTGCAGTCAATAGCCAGCTGCACCAAACCCCGGAAGTAAATGGGAGCGGGCTGATGAGATCGTGTGATCGATTACAGATATAACAACATCTGTTGTCATGTAGGTATGAATAAAGTTATCTATACTCAATTATTGCCGTACAAGTAATAACAAACATAGTGGTGCTTTTTAAAAAAAAACTTGTTGTGGAGACTGGAACTCTGCTTTAATGTTGCCTCTTTCTTTGTACTTCTTCAAAAGAGCTTGAACAGCACACCTTGAACCCCCAATCTGCTTTGAAATCTTTGCCTGGAAGAGATTCTCCTGATGCAATATTACTACCTTGTGTGCTTGCCATGGTGTATGACCTGTGATAATGCCCCGTGATATGAAATGGTCTTCCACAGCCTCACCGTAGTAGCAGAGTTTGGCGGTTCCTCACCCGGTTTTAACCACTTCGATACCGGGCACTTTCCCCTCTTCCTGCCCAAGCCAATTTTCAGCTTTCAGCGCTGTCGCTGTTTAAATGACAATTGCGCAGTCATGCTACACTGTACCCAAACTATTGGTTCCCACAAATAGAGCTTTCATTTGGTGGTATTTGATCACCTCTGTGGTTTTTATTTTTTCCTAAACAAATAAAAAAAGACTGAAAATTTTGAAAAAAAAAATAGTTTTTCTTTGTTTCTGTTAAAAATGTTGTAAAGAAGTACGTTTTCTCCTTCATTGATAAGCACGGATGAGGCTGCACTGATGATTGTGGATGAGGTGGCACCAATGAGGTGGCACTGATGGGCACTCATGATGGGCACTGATATGTAACACTGATGGGCACTAATAGGTGGCACAGATATGCAGCACTGATGGGCACTCATAGGAAGCACAGTTGGGCACTGAAAGGCTGCACTGATGAGTACTTATGGGTGGCACTCATGGGCACTGATAGGCAGCACTGATGGGCATGGATGGGCACTGATAGGTGGCACTGATGGGCACTGATAGGTGGGCACTGATGGGCATGGATGGGCACTGATAGGTGGCACTGATGGACACTGATGCGTGGCACTGATTGACGGCACTGATGGGCATCACTGATTAGGAGACACTGGCAGGTATTGCTGATGGGCACTGCTTGACATCATGTGTGGGCACACATTGCCACCCATGGCCACCAGGGATGCCGTACCTGGTGGTCATTGGTGGTGGCCATCTCTGGTGGTCCTAGTAGCATCCCTGTGCTCCTGGGCAGGCATCCGCGGGGGGGGGGGGGGGGGGGGCTGCACTGATAAACAATCAGCACAGACCCCCCTGTCAGGAGAGCAGTCGATCGACTCTCCTAGGGTTGCCACCTTTTCTTCAAGTCAAACCTGAACACTTTAGCGGCGCACGGCAATTTCTTTTTATAGTATAAACTATACATACATTTTGCTAATAAATAACATTTCTAATCAGATGAAGTTAATAACAAGAGTCCTTTGCATCAGAGTCCACAGAGTTCCCTTTTGCATCTGAACTTGTAGCGTTCCCCTTTACTGTAAGGGGGGACTCTGCAGACTCTGATGTAAGGGAGAACTCTGGGCCCTCTAACATAAAGGATGCTCTGGGAACCCTGATTTAAGTGGGAACATTGAGAGCGCTAATGTATGGAGAAGACTCTGATGTAAGGGGAAATACTGTGGCCTGTGGTGTATAGGGAAACTCTGATGTAAGGGGTGCTCTGAGAACCCTGATTTGCCTTGATGTACTTACTTAAAGGCAGGAGACAGAAGGGGGAGACTTCAGTCACAGACAGGGATGGATGGTGAGCTCACTCACCCCTTGGCAGTCAGCACCTCTCATCCAGATGTATCTGAGGCTGCTGGACTTCAAATTTCCGGCCTCAACTTTCCTTTTCTGAGGCACAGTGCCGGGGAGTGTAGTGTGGGCAGACACAGAGGGGTAGGGGCGAGAGGAAGAGGTGCAGATCGAGCCCTCTTTCCTCTCCTGTTTTTGTGTGTGTTTGGGGGGGGGGGGGTTGATAGTGCTGGCTTTGGGCAGTGGCAGTGTGATAGAGTGTAACTGACACTCTGAGCTTAGCCAACTGCAGCCAGCAACCCTGCTGGGAAGCCATAGTCCAGTCTAAATAATGAGTCCGGGTTTCAGGCAGTCTGAAACCTGGACACATGATTCCAAACCCGAACTGTCCGGGTGAATCCTGGACAGGTGGCAACCCTAGACTCTCCTCTACTTGCGTCTGTCAGACGTCAGAGAATCTTTACCTAGATTACCTAGTCAGTGACACACCGCAACAACGATTGCCGCAATGCGTGCCCCCAGGGGCTTGTTATCCCGATCACGTTATATGATGTCCGGTCAGGATAACACAACCACTTTGCCGCCGTCATTTTGCTATATGGCCGGCGCCAGGTGGTTGAAGAGTAAATCCACTTTTGTTGAGAATGTACATTGGAGGGATTTTAACAAACTTTGTTGCAGATTCCTACCTTTTGTCGTTCTGAAAGAAATAGCTGTGTTGTTTGTCAGTGTCCATGTGCACAGTGAATCTGTATGGGACTGATTTCAGCATCCTAATCATTAAAGTGGCAGGGTCTGCATCCCTTTAGACATGATTTCTCTTTGGTAGTATCTCACCAAAAATGACATTGCAGGGGATGCTCAATCTCTTTTGGAAAATAATCAATAAACCAATCACACAAGCAGGAAAGGACATTTTTCTGAGGGGCGTTCTCTGTGACATATTACGTTTTACAGAAAATTACAGAGCTTCAGATTGAAAAAGGAAAGGTAATTTTTAATCACATTCAATTACTATAGGGCTTGTGTACCAATTGTATATGCTATCTTTTTTTTTATTATTTTCTATTTTTCCCCACAAACGTGGAGTTCCTTTTAAGCCTCCTACACAGCTGTTTGTGTTTCAGTTAATTAATGATCATTAAAACTTGCTTGGTACATCTGGTTAATCATACACCTGACTCCAATTCTACAAAATCCCTGACATTGTACAAGTGTACAAAGTGTGCAAGTGTAAGAACTGATGCTGGTTTGAAGCCAAAGGGTGGTCACACCAAATATATCATTCGATTTCTCTTCTGCTCGCTCACTTTGCATTTTATAAATTGATAAAAATAAACCATTAAAATATAAACTTTGAAATATAACTTAACTTTCCAGATACTGGAATGTGACATCGCTCTGCTGTTGAGACAAAACGTATTCAAGTCTAATGGACATTTGACTTTTGCCGGCCATGATGTAAGGAACACAGGAGAAGGTATGTGGGTGGTGATGGGGGTAGGGATTTAATGCAATGCAAGTTATTTTGCGACACGACATTGCATAACATGTGCATAGTAATGCAGCACAGTGCAAAGTATGAATAGGCTCTAGCAGTATTAAAGCCAAAGCATTAGTATGATAGCCAGGAAACTGGCATTTTCATATAGTGGCGTTAGCAACTGCAACCTACATAGTTCGATAGTGAAATACTGTACACAGTTGATGTTAAACAATTCTGACACCTATTGGCAGCGCATAGTATTGCATTATATATAAATAAGATAAATAGACGGAACAGCCATAACTTTATGACCACCGACAGGTTAAGTGAATAACATTGATTATCTCATTACAAGGGCATCTTAAAGTCGGTGGGATATATTGAGCAGTAACTAAGCATGTTGTTGTGTTGAAAGAAGAAAAATGGGAATTGCAGTTTGTCTTGTATGGGGCTGGGTAGCCACAGAGCAGTCAGGGTGCCCATGCTGACCCGTGTCCACAGCAAAAAGCACCTACAGTGGGGACGTGAGGATCAGAAATGGATCACAGAGCAATGGAAGAAAGTGGTCTGGTCTGATGAATCACATTTTCTTTGACATTATGTGTATGACGGCTGTGTGTGCGTCAATTACCTGGGAAAGAGATGGCACCAGGATGCAGTATGGGAAAAAGGCAAGCTGGCAGAGGCAGTGTGATGCTTTGGGCAATGTTCTGCTGGGAAAACTATGAGATTGATAAAGACAGATTAGATTAGAAAAATAGATAGATAGATAGAGAGAGAGAGAGAGAGAGAGAGAGAGAGAGATAGATAGATAGATAGATAGATAGATAGATAGATAGATAGATAGATAGATAGACAGATAGATAGATCACTGCTTAAAGTAAGATGTGCAAAAAGGTTAATACAGACTTATCCAAAACACACACGAGAACTTGAAAGACGAGAAAAAAAAAGAAAAAAATCAATGAAGTCTAGAGACAATTAAAGAGCAAAGTATGTTTTATATTGTTCACTGGGACTCTACTGGTGCAATCTCAGGACTGTACACCTGCTGTGCCCATTATGAGGGGTTTCCATCATCCCTGTGCTGAGTTTCTGGGTCTGTATACCTGTTATGCCCATTATGATGGGTTCCCACCATCCCTGTGCTGAGTTATCAGGTCTGTTCACCTGTTGTGCTCATTATGAGGGGTTCCCACCATACCTGTGCTAGGTTCCTGGTTTTGTACACCTGCTGTGCCCATTATGAGGGGTTCCCACCATCCCTGTGCTGAGTTCCCAGTCTGTACACCTGCTGTGCCCATTATGAGGGGTTCCCACCATCCCTGTGCTTAGTTCCCGGGTCTGTACACCTGCTGTGCCCATTACAAAGGGCTCCCACCATCCCTGTGCTGAGTTCCCGGGTCTGTACGCCTGCTGTGCCCAATACGAGGGGTTCCCCATGACTAAGCACTGTGTCAGGAGTGAAAAGCGTTGGGGGCATGGCCTGGTTGGAGCTCGGGCTGAGGCTCTCATACACTTTCCTACAGGGTTTTGCAGAGATGTGTGACTTCCAGGATTATTCCCTTGTTCATTAAATGTCTAAAGCTGTGTATTTAGGGCTAATTCTGCCCAAACAATTTGCAATTATTCACAATTTTATGTAAAAATGATTCTTTGATACAAACTACTAACTGATACAAAGTAATGATAATAATAAAACCAGGCAATTTGAAATGGAAACCATTTTCAATCGTTTATGATTGAGAGCCAGGGAAGGGCTCCTGATCACGAAGGCCTCCCTGCATTAAGAACCATTTAAAGGACTAGGTTATTTTTTTAATCTTCTTGTCTGAGCATTAACCTGTCTTTATCCCCAGAATGTTTACATTTATATATCATTGACTGACTCACTACCTCTGCTGATAGCCCGTTCCAAGCATTAACTACTCTTTGGTCAACCTCTTGCCATCCATGTGTAATATATATGTGCATTGGCAAACATGGTGGACTGACAGGGGCTATAACCCAACCTTATTCTATCCAAAATGAAAAAAAAAAAAAAAGTGTTGCCTATAGTTCTACTTTAAGCACAAATTTCTGATAATTTTATGGAGAAGCAGGGGTCAAGTCCTGGGGAAAAAAGTGTGGGAACTCCCACCTAAGATCCACTCCCCCACCAAAAATAAAAAAAAATAAATGATACGCTCATATGCACAAACGCTTCAAAAGTGGTATTTTTCATCCAATTTTCATATTGTGTGTATGAAGCTTAACTGTTAGTACATAAATAAACAATCCTCAATCAACATAAATACGGTAATTCTCTGAATAATCAGCATTCATTCAATTGTGCTTCCATGCAAATGTGAACATCATGTTCTGATCTTTATTGGGGAATGTTATTTTGTATATAGAGTGTTTATGTGGTGAGTTTACACTTTTCATTGAACAGAGTTTGGATAACACAGGGTTAAACGGAAAGGTCATAAATGAACTGCACATTATCTGGACAGACTGTTTGGGGAGATAGTGATGTGTTCCTGCTTAGGAGATGTATGTTAGCTTGGGGGGGCTGCAAACTCTGCAGGGACTCCAACACACACTCGCTGCTATTCCAACCCTTCACATATTTCCACATAAACTTCCCTCCTGGCATTAAACTTTGCCAGGTATTGTGCCCAGCTTACCACCCCAAACTGATGTTCCTCCTTCAGCTCACCTCTCTCCCTGCATGTCCTGTGAGCAGAATAGCTGATCTACCCGTCAGCTAGACCTAGACCTGATCTACCTGTCAGCTAGACCTAGACCTGATCTACCCGTCAGCTAGACCTAGACCTGATCTACCCGTCAGCTAGACCTAGACCTGATCTACCCGTCAGCTAGACCTAGACCTGATCTACCCGTCAGCTAGACCTAGACCTGATCTACCCATCATCTAGACCTAGACCTGATCTACCCGTCAGCTAGACCTAGACCTGATCTACCCGTCAGCTAGACCTAGACCTGATCTACCCATCAGCTAGACCTAGACCTGATCTACCCGTCAGCTAGCTGTGACTGACAGGTAGATCGAAGCAGAAGCTGTCATGGGACCCCCTACTGGCAATGCCTGAATGGTCAGGTGTGCGGCACTTACTATTGTGAGCTGTGTCGGCAGCGGCTGGTGTAGCACCTGCCACACAGCTCACATACTTCAAAGTCTTGCACCACACGGCTGCTAACAGGAACTGAGTTCCTGTTGTGGAAAAAGTACAGGAACTCCGTTCCCATGCGTTCCCGCAGGACTTGAGCCCTGCTAAGAAGATATAACCATGCCAATGGTGCAGCAGATAACATTAAATTAGCGCTCCCCCCATCCCCCACAGTTGCTGAATGCCGGCCACCCGCATACCGAAAGCAGCTGCGGCCGCTTTATGGGGGCGCTAGACTAATATGCCTCTCAGCCCAGTCTGCCCCATAAGACTGGCGCTACACTTAGTGTAGCGCAAGTCGGCAGAGACTCTTTCCGTGCTGCCCTAGGCCTGGGCCTTGTCGGCCTAGGCCAAGATACAGCGTTGCTGTACCCGAAGTGTCCAATGGTGACCACACAGAGCAAAAGAAAAGCAGAAACGAGCTCAGGAAACCCAGATTGTGAATACAGATATGCATTCTGGAATGTAGACACAAGATGGCAGTGTTTCCTTATTCTAGGCTCTCCAGAATCTAAAGCACATCAATCACAATTCGCAGGTATTATGCTGTATGTTGTAAGAGCAAAACATAATTGTTTCCCAATGTGCTGCTTTAAACTACTTAACTCTAAATATGATTTTAACCCTTTCACTGCCAGAGCCATGATTGTAGGGTTTTTTTTTTTTGCACACGTTAAAAAACTTTTTAGGCCCGAAGAGTAGTTAAAGCCAAACATGAGATTATATTTTCTGAAAGCAGACATCCTAAAGAATAAAATAGTGTCAGTTCAACATTTTTAAGTCACATTATATTTGAGCAATGGTTTGCCAATATGTTCCCCAATTCTTTGGTAAAATATAAACATTGAGGCTGAGCCGAGTAAATAGAAACTACAGGAGGGGGCGGAGACAAGACCAGTCACCCTACACAAGGAGAGAGGGCAGCAGTGAGCGGTCTTTATTACAGGAAGTCTCACACTGGATTACTGTACGGATCTGGAGGAAATAGGCAAAGCTCACAGAGATTTAAAGAGGAACTGCTCACATAATTTGTAATAAAAAACATCTTTGCCTTTCTGAAGCTTCCCTCCAACCGCTTTGCATATTATTTTATATATACTGTGATTCTGTACTTGCCAAGTATGCTGCAGAAATCCCCCTTCACTGAGTCTAGCTGCAGCCATTTTAACTGTGGGCAGCTGAAGCTGCTGCCTGTTCACTTATTGGATTTACACAGAGGCACACCTCCAGCTCTGCAGCAATGCAGCTCTCATTGGCCCTCTTATGACTCACCCCCTCCCTTCCTGGCAAACTCTCATGAGAGTGAGAGAGAGAGAGAGAGAGAGATAGAGAGCTGTACATGATGTCATAAGCCTAGGCTAATGACCAGACAAGAAACAGGAAGTGGGCTGTATAAGATATTTGCTGGCCAAATAAAAATGTTTTACTCTCCAAAGTTAAAACAACAACAAGGGCAGAAGATTTAATAGATGGAAAGTTGAAAAAATGACTGAAGGTCCGCTTTAAGGAAGATTTCATGTCCCTCCTAGATTGTAAGCTCTCACGAGCAGGGCCCTCTGATCCCTTCTGTATTGATTTGTATTGTAATTGTACTGTCTGCCCTCATGTTGTAAAGCGCTACGCAAACTGTTGGCGCTGTATAATCCTGTATAATAATAATAATAATAATAATAATACATCTTGTATTTAGACAATATTTAAATACCTGCGAATTGTGATATTTAGTGCAAGCTTCACACTGGGTTGCTCTTTACATGCCCTGAAATACAAATGCGCAATAGAACGAACATTTACAAATCTCAATTTGAAATGCAATAAACAAAATATGGAACAGCAAGAAAAAAAAAAGAATCATTAAACATGACTTTTTATTTAAGCATTACAATAATAGCCAAAAACATGTGCTTGCTGAAAATATACAGCATTTCCCCTGAAGCCTAGCAATGATCAATGACCAAGAACCTTCCATCGCTATCAAATACATGGGGAACCATTCGCCCCTCTCAGAGATGAGGACAATCTATAGTCCGTCTAATTCATTTAAGCCATACAGCGTGAAACAGCAGCACCTTCCTGACCTAAACGGTGCCACCTCCCTGACCCCATCTCAGCCTGACTAGGGCTGCCAGCGTCACTTAGCCAGAGAATCAACACGCCGTGGCTAAGCTACCGTGACATTGTTTATTGCTTTCCTGGGAAATGTGTAAGGAAATAAATTTGTCAGCTCACATTGTGTTAGATGTATTAAGAGGTGGACAAGGATTCTGGGCTGCGTGTTATTATGTGGATGGGTAACCTGTACCGGTAATGGAATACACACAGCGGCTTGTCTCAGATCATTTGAACCCCAAGGGTGGCCCAGAGGGAGAGATGCCCATAAACAGCCAGTCGGTCATTTTAAGGCCCAAACATTACCGATTCCTCCTGTATTCAATTGTATTGTAACTGTACTGCCTGCCCTCACCTTGTAAAGCACTGTGCAAACTGTTGACGTTATATACATCCGTTATAGTAATAATAATAATCAAGAAGAGATTCCCCTAGGTGGACTTTTAAGGCACTGACATAATTTGTAGAAAAAACATGTATTTTATTAAATTATTAAACACAATAAAAACAAGATATATTGGAATGGTTACAATAGTATAATAGTATACAATAGTGATAAATGCAAGATCACCACAATGCTTGACTAGAGATTCTCATAATTTACTCGACGCGTTTCAGAGTATCTATTAGGGGTGCAACGGATCATCATCGATCCGTGATCCGAACACGCCGCCATCCGTGGAGAACTCTGTGGTCTCGGCCTTAGGAAAGGCCGCGGCTTCGGCCTAGCACCGGAGAGGCGGCCATCTTGGTGCACCTGTTGGCTGTTTACAATTTGATCGCTCAGTCAAATGACGGAGCGATCACTTGTAAACAAACCGGTGTCATATTATGATGCTGGTTCCTCTCTCCCCTCTGTGTACAGATCTGTAGAGTAGAGGGGAGAGATCGGATGGCAGCAGCACTGTGGGCTGGATCTGTAGTGCCCACAGCGCTGCTCAGTGACAATTGCAGTCACAGCCATCCCTCCATACTCTGCCAATACCCTGCCAATACTCTGCAATACCCTGTCAATACTCTGCCAATAGTCTGCAATACCCTCCCAATACTCTGCAATACTCTGCCAATAGTCTGCAATACCCTCCCAATACTCTGCAATACTCTGCCAACACCCTGCCTATACTCTGCAATACCCTGTCAATACTCTGCAATACTCTGCAAATACTCTGCAATACCTTGCCAATACTCTGCAATACCCTGTCAATACTCTGCAATACCCTGCCAATACTCTGCCAATACCCTGTCAATACTCTGCAATACCCTGCCAATACTCTGCAATACCCTGTCAATACTCTGCAATACCCTACCAATACTCTGCAATATCCTGTCAATACTCTGCAATACCCTGCCAATACTCTGCAATATCCTGTCAATACTCTGCAATACCCTGCCAATACTCTGCATTACCCTGCCGATACTCTGCATTACCCTGCCATACTCTGCAATACCCTGCCAATACTCTGCTAATACCCTGTCAATACTCTGCAATACCCTGCCAATACTCTGCCAATACCCTGTCAATACTCTGCAATACCCTGCCAATACTCTGCAATACCCTGTCAATACTCTGCAATACCCTACCAATACTCTGCAATATCCTGTCAATACTCTGCAATACCCTGCCAATACTCTGCAATATCCTGTCAATACTCTGCAATACCCTGCCAATACTCTGCATTACCCTGCCGATACTCTGCATTACCCTGCCATACTCTGCAATACCCTGCCAATACTCTGCTAATACCCTGTCAATACTCTGCAATACCCTGCCAATACTCTGCAATACCCTGCCAATACTCTGCAATACCCAGCCAATACTCTGCCATACCCAGCTAATACTCTGCCATACCCAGCCATACTCTGCAATATTCAGTAATACCCAGCCATACTCAGTGCTACCCAGCCATACCCAGCCATGCTCAGCCATACTCAGCCAATATTACAGTGGAGAGATTGTGGATATTACAGTTGGGACTATATGGTGGTGGAATTTTCACAGGTTTTTGCAAATTCAATTATTATTTGCTGATCCGATAAATTATCAGATCCATGACTCTGATCCGAGGAACGATCCAATCCATGAGTTTTTTGATCTGTTGCACCCCTAGTATCTATGTCTCCTTCTTCAGAGGTGTTTATAAGAGGTTCAATCATATATCTAAAGTGTGGTAATAGCAATAGGTAGATATAAGATCTACAGAGATATACAATGAACAATGTTTTTATGTATACAACATATCTTACAATAAAAAATGTTATTGTAAGAAATGTTATGTACATAATAGAGAGAAAATAGCCTAATACCAATTGTTTTTGCCCCCATTCACACACAACGAATGTAAGCACAGTTTTACAGGATGAATGGTTCCACAATTTTATTTTTTAAATACTCCCAATTATGTTATGTCAATGAGCTTTACATATACCAATTAATTTTTTATGTCTGTCCAAGTACCAAAAACCGAACCTGTTTTTTTTTTCCAATGTGCACCAAAGATGGCATGTGTTGCATACATTGCTCGGGTCGGTGCTTACATTTGGTGTGTGTGTATGTACATTGAAGTCCTATCAGAAAATAGTTTTTTTTGTAAGGTTATTACTAACATTTTTTATTTCATTTTTATCATACCACTTACTATGATACAGTACATTTATGAAAGGTTCATATTTAACACTTGTACCCAGCAGATGGCGATCTCTAGCTTTCGGTAGGCCCTTTTTCTAAAGTTGTCCTCTGGAACAAAACTGAACAACAGGCTAATTGTGATATTTTGTGCATGTGTCATAATTGCTTTGCATTCATCATTTTCTCAATAATATTTAATTTCAATGCAATTATATGCAATGCAATTATATTTAATTACACCTTGCATCATTATTAAGTTGATAAACACCTAGCAAAACGATTCAGAATTTAGAGCTTCTATCATCAGAGGGTTCACAAAAGGCTAACAGGGATTGGCAATATGAGTGGTGTCTCACTGGCACTAGGGTCACATGAACAGAATTGTCATGTGACCAGAGGACTTATTTCACCAGTCAGTTAGGTAGGTAGCTTGGATCCTTACTACATGCTCCCTTCCACTTGGTTGATGCCTTAAATTCCAGAAATAGTGATTTTGTTTACGAGAGAAGATGGTGGCTCAGAGGGTAAGGGTCTAGATAATGCCGTAAAAAGGGCTTTAATCACTGTGAAATAAAAAATTGTTGTGGGCATGGGTACGCCACTTTGCCTCTCCAGTGTCCAAGGTCCTTATTCCTTGGGTGATACTTTACATTCCCTAAAAAGGAGGATTAATGTTTGAATCCCTTGGCCCACGTACACACGGTCGGAGATTTTGCCAACCAAATCCGTCGGATTTTGCCCATCGGATTTAGTCCGACGGATTGTGTCCGAAACTGTTGCATACACACGGTCGGGCCAAGTTGGCGAAAAATCCGATCTTTCAGAACGTGATGACGTAATTTTGTTACAATGGGACTACATTCAGGCTAGTAGCCAATAGCTTTGATGTAGGAATTTGTTCTGAGCATGCGTGGCACTTGGTCCGATGAAAATGCTCTACACATGATCGGATTAGGTCCGTCCGGCCCAGTTGGTCGGGAAATATTTCCAACATGTTGGAAAATTGGGTCGGACGGAGATTTGGACGGAATTAGTCCGATGCATACCACACACAGTCGGTTTATCTGACGACACGGTCCGATAAGACTCATTCCAACAGATTCTCCGACCGTGTGTACAAGGGCTTAGAGGAGGGAATTGTTTAGATGGTTAATGTGTAAAACAATGTCTTGTGAGACCCTGGACACCCATGTGTTCCAGTGTTTGAAATTGTCTTCCCCTATTTATTGTTTTTTTTTTTTGTTTGTTTTTTCCTCTTTGGATAATCCTGAAATAGGAGAACGAATGTTTGAGATCAGTGAATAAGAGCTCTGACTTGCAGTGACGTGAAAAAGGAGATCTAATGCCACGTACACACAATCAGACATTCCGACAACAAAATCCAAGGGATTTTTTCCAAACGGATGTTGGCTCATATTTGTCTTGCATTAACACGGTCACATAATGTTGTTAGAATTTCCTAAAGGCCAAGAACGCGGTGACGTACGACGAGCCGAGAAAATTTAAGTTCAATAGCCAGTGAGGCTCTTCTGCTTGATTCCTAGCATGCGTGGAACTTTGTGCGTCAGAATTGTGTACACACGATTGGAATTCCCGACAACGGATTTTGTTGTCGGAAAATTTGAGATCCGGATCTCTAATTTTGTGTGTCGGAAATTCCGATGGAACCTACACACGATCAGAATTTCGGACAAAAAGCTCCCATCGAACATTTTCCGTCGGAAAATCCAACCGTGTGTACGCGGCATAATGCCTCTGAGTGAATACAGTTTCACCCCTCAAATGTCTCAAATAAAACAATTATTATCCCTTAGTTTGTGTACTTTTGTCTTATTCTGGTTATATTCAGTAAATAAGGGTGCAAATGCTCCAGGGGTCTGAGAGAAAGTGATTGCTCAAAGGATAAGAGCTCGGTCTAATGCTTAAAAAGAGTGAATGCTTTATGAATAGACATGTGCAAACCCAAAAATTTGTTAGTTTTAGTTTCATTCCTTTTTTTTTTTTTTCCGTTTTTCAGGTCATTCGTTATGATTGCAATTCGTAATTTTCGTGAATTTGAAAATTAGTAAATTCAAAAATTTATAAATTTCTAAAATCCAAAAATAAGAAAGAAAATCCGAAAATTTGAAAGAACGAAACTCTGAAAATTCTAAAGAATAACTAACTAACGAATAATAACTAACTATTAAACTATAGGTATTGGAATTTCTTTTCAAATATGGTTGTTAGGGAACATAACGAATATGACCATTCATTTAGATACGGCATTCGTTATTTCGGGTTAATTCATAACTTTGGATAGATTCGTATTCGTTACATTTACTAACAAACAAATTTGAAAGAAAATTCCAATACCTATAATTTAATAGTTATTATTTCCGATTTTGGGGTTTTCAGATTTTCAAATTTACGAATTTTCGAATTTATGAATTTTCGAATATTTGAATTTATGAATATTCTGCAAAATTTGTTAAATGGGTTTTTGTTAATTCGGATGTTTCCGAATTAACGAATTTGTCGAGATTAGTTAAAAAACTAATTTGGAACTAAATGAATTGCACATGTCTACTTATGAACTTGGACACGTTACTTTGCCTCTCCAGTGTTGAAGGTTACAGAGATCAAATTCCTTGGGTGATATTTATATTTCCTGAATAGGAGGATGAATGTTTGCACCCCTGTGGGGTGATGATGGTTCAAAGGATAAGAACTTTGGCTAATATGTAAAAAAAAAAAGTTCTATCTCAAGTTAAAGCCTTTTTTGGCCCAACACAAGCCACTTGACCACTTACTTTTCCCAGTGGATGGAACTGTCTTCCCTTATGTAATGTTTTTTCTAGTTGGACAATGCCCTATAATCCTGAAATAGAGGAATACAGGCCTCTTTGTTTGAGAGGAGCTGATAGCTTAGTGACCTATTGTCACATACTTGGTTGGAGGCCAAAGTGACGAGAGGGCTTCCCTTGTGGCTACGCACCATGGACCCTTGGAGGTGGTCACATTGGATACAGGGTTGAAAGAAGCATGGTTTGCCCTGATGGAGTCTGTTAGAGGAGACAACTGGGTGGATGGTTTCTGGATAGAGTATCAGTTGCAGCACTGGAATCCCCAGAGGGAAGATGGTTTTGCAGCCTCCCAAAAAAATGAAGCACCACCTGCCACTAGTCAAGACTAAGCCTAGATCAGTGATGGTGAAAGTTGGTACCCCAGATGTTTTGGAACTACATTTCCCATGATGCTCATGCACTCTGAAGTGTAGTTGAGCATCATGGGAAATGTAGTTCCAAAACATCTAGGGTGCCAAAGTTTGCCATCACTGGCCTAGATCATGCATAGGAGCATGGGTGGTCAGAAGAGGCGGAGTCCATGAGAGTAAGCCGAGGTCAAAACCAAGAATCAGGCGGATCCAAAAGCAAGCTGAGTCGGTAAAAGAAAGTCAGGGGAAAACAGGAGCAAGAAGCATGGGGGAGCTGATGATCAACCAGCAATCTCCAAACACTGCTGTCATCCTTGTAAAGGGCATCTTAGTGAATGCTCTTTTTTAGTTGGCTGATGCCTTATATTTCTGAAATAAGAACATAATCTCCTGTTTTGAGAAGAGGTGGGGGCTCATAAGGTAAGAACTCTGCTTGATGCAGTAAAAATGACTTCTGAGTAAAAGCCTTGTGGCCTTGGACAAGCTACTTTGCCTCTCCAGTGTCTCAGAATACAGGGTTCTTATCCCTTTATAGTCCTTGTATAGGAGGATGAATGTTTGCATCCCCAAGTGGGGGTAATAGCTCAGAGGATAAGAGCTCTGGCTAATGGAAAGCAAAAGCAAGTTCTTATTTATCTAAGTGAATGTGGTTCTGGAATAGGGCACCTCACCTCCTAGGTGTCTGATGTTCTGGGGATATTATTCCTTATTTGATTCTCTTTTTTATTTGGATTACATTCCTTAAATACAGTAGGGGAATGAATGATTGGGTCCCTGAGAGAAGGAGGTTGGTCAGAGGGTAAGAGCTCAGGCATAAAGAATATCCCTCTAAGTGAAAGCCTGTGGCCCTGGACAAGCTACAGTTCTCCATAGTCCCAGTAGTTGTGATCCTTGCAGCTCTGGACAAGCCACTTCTCCTCTCAAGTTGTCCCTTAGCTGAAGGACTGATACTTAGGAATCTATATAGAAAAACGTTGACATATCTTAGAGTGGCCTTCACCCTAAATCACACCTTGAGCTGCACTGCCTCTTTCCCCTTCATCTCCCTCTCAATGGACACTATTATTTCTTCTATATTTTTATTCTACTTTCCTCACATAAGCAAGGTGCTCTTCCTGCCCCCTGCATGTGTGCAGATGTGCCACAGGGCTGGGGTCTCGAGAAAGCCCTACAGCACATATGCGCACGTGCCAGTTTCTCAGCCATCTACTCATGCACAAAGCCTGGTAACACGGAGTCGATAACCTTCCCTCGCATGTGCACAGCTGCGCCAATGGACTCTGCCAGAGATTCCAACACAAGTGGCTGTATGTCTAAGCGGGTACCGAAGCATTCACCAGTTGGAACCATGAGCATATGTGAAATGCGATCGCTGAATAAAGCTTTAGACACTTCTTTGTTTGGAGACCCATGGTGTGCTGGTGACATTCCTTGATTCTAATGGACTGTGCCAGGACCCAAAAACTGGGTAGGGCCCCGTGGGTGCATCTGCGCATGCAGAGTAATATGGCGGCGCTGGGGGGGGGGGGGGGGGAGTGAAGTCTGTCCAGAGCGGGACTGAAGCTCCACTTTAAGCATTTACACAGGCGCAAGTAGTCTTCTCCTTATTGTTTGTAATAAGATAATACCCTATGATCGTCAGCTCCATCTAGTGGGCATAATGCTTTTTTTTTTTTTTTTTTTTTAGGCATTTCAAAAAAATACTGCATTATGGCCACAAGATGGAGCTGACGATCATAGGAGATAATCATGTTTCAAGCAATACAGGGATAATTTGTTGTGCCTGTGCGAGTGCGATCTGCACAGCAAATGTTTTACCCTTTAGTAAAGTCTTTGCTTGCATGGAGAGTAGCTTTAGTTGAGGACACAAATTTCTTGATATACAGATGTGCACAAGTGGGAGCACTTTCCAGATCCGTATATGAACTTTATATATGAAAATATGCAACAGCAATCAGGTAAAACATTATAATGAAATGTCAAAAATAACTTTTAAGCTCGGAAAAATTGTAGCAATCTCCATTTCAACAGAAGAATAATTATGCATGTTTTTGCACATGAAATCAACTGCAAAGTTAAATGATTTTTTCTTTTAAACTTCACACAATGAACCCGGTGGATTTTGAAAGCTTTGCTTTGTGGAGTCAATTTCAAGCTGGATTTTGTAAAAGGAATTTCCATACCAAATGAGAACAGCTAAGAGGTAATGGTAAAGTTTCCTGATCATTCAATGGAAAATTGATTGTTTTATAAAAGAGTAGAAACACCTACACCATCATTCTGTACAAGCTGGCCTTGTATAACCGGATTTATCTAAAGTAGCAACTTTTAATTAAGTTTTAGATAGCAAAGCGATAAAACTTCAAACAGGTGTTTTTTTTTTCTTGCTGCCTCCATCACATTGGAGTCCCCCCCTTCACGTCAGAGGTCCCCCCAACACATCAGAGTCCCCCCCCTGTACATCAGAGGTCCCCTTATACATGAGCACCCACATAACATCAGATTCATCCCTATACATCAGAGGCCCCCTATACATGGGTCCTCCCCACTACAGAGCCCCCCCCCCAAACACACAGTCTCCCAACCACTGAGCCTCCAGTCACACAGTCCCCTATCACAAAGTGCCCCAATCACTAGGGCTGTCACCTGTCTGGGATTGACCCAGACAGTCCAGGTTTTGAAGTATGTGTTCAGGTTTCAGGCAGACTGAAACCCGGACACATTATTCAAATTGGGCTGTGGCTCCCAAAGTAACCAAGATATGCCTGGGGGCAGGTTTGGCATCACTGGGGGGCGATGATGTCAGCAAGAGCATTTTGGCCACGCCCACTGTTCGCTGCGGCACACTATGCCCACCACATTACTTAGCTCCTTGGGGCACTCAACGGTGTCCCAGGCCTGCTAAAGAGTTTGGGTTTGGCTTGAATAAAAGGTGGTAACCCTACCAATCACACAGTCCCCCCTTTATGTAAGAGGCCCCCCATCACATTGGAGGAAATACTGATTGACAATTTTGTATGTGATTCTTTTCTTTTCCCTTTTTCTCTGATAGTGGGATATATGTACATACATACATATATACTGTTTAAAGAATTCCCATCAGTGTCAGTTGTGATTTGGATGTTTACCATCTAAGGTCACTTATGGGTAGGCCATAAACATAGGATACATGAGATACATTTTTTATTATTATTTTAATTTATTTACATTTTTTAATAGAATACTCAACCATCTCCATTCAACCATGGTGTCTGTGTTGCAGGTACGTCTGTGCTCCCTTTCCCTTTGCCTCACATTTAGTCTGTGTGACTTTCCGTGGGTTGGTGTGTCCCCGTTCCATACTCCTTGGACAGATTATCACCTGGAAACTACTCCGCCTATATGTTTTTAATCGACTCTTGCCTGACACATGCTGAAAGTATACTCAAGTAGGCAATGAAATATCCTAGCGACAAATCGCATGATTGCGTGAGTCCATGGTGCATGACCTCTGAACGGAGAAGGGTCAAATAGGACGTGATGATTGACCTGGTCCCCGACCCGTGAGATACTTGGAACTCCTGGCAGGTGCCCCCCACCGTGTCGTGGTGGGATGTGATCAAACTGATTTGGAAGGTGGAAAATTGTGCTGCCTAGAATCCCATCCACACTACCCCACAACTGTGACAGCGAGCCTGCGCTGATGATTTGACCACCACAAAAAAGCAATAACGTTTTGATCAAACAATGGCTAAATCAATTGGACGATGTGTACACTTCTTCATTTAGAATGCCATAACCTTAATATGTTTTGTGATATTAGATATCTTCATCACCCTGAGGAAGATCAGAATATACGATCGAAACGCTTTGGACTCTTCTCTGAGCAATAGCATTTAGTGTTAAGAAACTCTCGTTTGCTATTTGCATTTGTAACATTGACATCTCATGTTTATATACCATGCATACCAGAGCTTGTTTTTAATTTGTGTTTTTTTCATATATCTGCATGCAATAAAGAACTTTTTTTGATATATTCGATTCAGTCCAATTATTTCTAGCCACCTATAGGCCCTTGGGAGCAGTTTTTTAATTATTCCCCATCACATTAGAGTCCCCCCTATACATCAGAGGTCCCCTTATACATGAAAACCCCCATCACATCAGAGTCAACCTGATACATCAAAGGCTCCCCCATCACATCAGAATCCCCCCATCACACAGCGCCCCATCACAGAGCCTCCAGTCACACAGTCCCCCCATCACAGAGCCTCCAGTCACACAGTCCCCCCATCACAGAGCCTCCAGTCACATACTCCCACCATCACAGACCTTACAGTCACAGTCTGCCCCACCACAGAGCTCCCCAATCACACAGTCCCCAATCACAAAGCACCCCAATCACACAGTCCCCCCTTCATGTCAGAAGCCTCTATCACATCAGAGTCAGCCCTGTAAATCAGAGGCCCCTCATCACATCAGAATCCCCCCACCAAAGAGTCCCCAAGTCACACAGTCTCCCATTACAAAGCACACCAATCATATAGTCCCCCATCACAAAAAAACACAATCACACAGTCCCCCCCCATCACAGAGCCTCCAGTCACACAGTCCCCCCTTCACAGAGCCCCCAATCACACAGCCCCAAACCACACAGCCCCCAATCACACAGTCCCTCATCACAAAGTCTCCAGTCACACAGCCCCAATCACAGAGCCCCCAGTTAAACAATCCCATCACAGAGCCTCCAGTCACACAGTACCCCCATCACAGAGCCTCCAGTCACACAGTACCCCCATCACAGAGTCTCCAGTCACACAGTCCCCCCATCACAGAGCCTCCAGTCACACAATCCCCCATCACAGAACTTCCAGTCACACAGTCCCCCCATCACAGAGCCTCCAGTCACACAGTCCCCCCATCACAGAACCTCCAGTCACACAGTCCCCCCATCACAGAACCTCCAGTCACACAATCCCCCATCACAGAACTTCCAGTCACACAGTCCCCCCATCACAGAGCCTCCAGTCACACAGTACCCCCATCACAGAGTCTCCAGTCACACAGCCCCCCATCACAGAGTCTCCAGTCCCACAGTCCCCCATCACAGAGTATCCAGTCACACAGTCCTCCCATCACAGAGTCTCCAGTCACACAGTCCCCCCATCACAGAGCTTCCAGTCACACAGTCCCCCATCACAGAGTCTCCAGTCACACAGTCCCCCCATCACAGAGCCTCCAGTCACACAGTCCCTCCATCACAGAGTCTCCAGTCACACAGTCCCCCATCACAGAGTCTCCAGTCACACAGTCCCCCCATCACAGAGCCTCCAGTCACACAGTCCCCCCATCACAGAACCTCCAGTCACACAGTCCCCCATCACAGAACCTCCAGTCACACAGTCCCCCCATCACAGAGTCTCCAGTCACACAGCCCCCCATCACAGAGTCTCCAGTCACACAGTCCCCCCATCACAGAGCTTCCAGTCACACAGTCCCCCATCACAGAGTCTCCAGTCACACAGTCCCCCATCACAGAGTCTCCAGTCACACAGTCCCCCATCACAGAGTATCCAGTCACACAGTCCCCCATCACAGAGTCTCCAGTCACACAGTCCCCCATCACAGAGCTTCCAGTCCCACAGTCCCCCATCACAGAGCTTCCAGTCCCACAGTCCCCCATCACAGAGTCTCCAGTCCCACAGTCCCCATCACAGAGTATCCAGTCACACAGTCCCCCATCACAGAGTCCCCAGTCACACAGTCCCCCCATCACAGAGTCTCCAGTCACACAGTCCCCCCATCACAGAGTCTCCAGTCACACAGTCCCCCCATCACAGAGTCTCCAGTCACACAGTCCCCCCATCACAGAGTCTCCAGTCACACAGTCCCCCCATCACAGAGCCTCCAGTCACACAGTCCCCCCGTCACAGAGCTTCCAGTCACACAGTCCCCCATCAAAGAGTCTCCAGTCACACAGTCCCCCCATCACAGAACCTCCAGTCGCACCGTCCCCCATCACAGAGTCTCCAGTCACACAGTCCCATCACAGAATCTCCAGTCACACAGTCCCCCCATCACAGAGTCTCCAGTCACACAGTCCCCCCATCACAGAACCTCCAGTCACACAGTCCCCCATCACAGAGTCTCCAGTCAAACAGCCCCCCATCACAGAGTCTCCAGTCACACAGTCCCCCATCACAGAGTCTCCAGTCACACAGTCCCCCATCACAGAACCTCCAGTCACACAGTCCCCCCATTACAGAGTCTCCAGTCACACAGTCCCCCCATTACGGAGTCTCCAGTCACACAGCCCCCCATCGCAGAGTCTCCAGTCACACAGTCCCCCCATCACAGAGTCTCCAGTCACACAGTCCCCCATCACAGAGTCTCCAGTTACACAGTCCCCCCATCACAGAGCCTCCAGTCACACAGTCCCCCATCACAGAACCTCCAGTCACACAGTCCCCCATCACAATAATGTATCATGAGTTGTAGATATAGTCATTTTTAGCAGGCATTCCCTGAGACCAGAAAGTTATTTCAAGAGTTCCTCTATGTCGAAAAGGTTGAAAAAGGCCGGTATAGACCAGTGGTCTCCAAACTGCAGTGTATTGCTTACTTTTATCTGGCCCTTGGGTCATTATTTCCCCCACTGTCAGCAACAGTGGGGCATAATTCCTGCCACTGCCACTTACAATGGGGCATTAGTCCTCTCACTGACAAACTATGGCTCACTCTTCCTCCGATTGATACCAATTATGGGGCACTATTTCTCATATTGATAACAAAAACTGTGGGCAATATTCCTCTCACTGACACCAATGATGGGGTGATATTACTCCCACTGGCACCAACGATGGGGCACTATTACTCCCACTGACTCCAATGATGGGGCACTACTCCTTCTATTTATATAAAATGGTAGGGCACTATTAGTCCCTGTAATACCAATCATGGGGCATTTTTTTAATCCCATTGATGCCAGAATATTTTCTTTTCCTATTGGCCACAGTTCGCCCCCTCTAAAGTTTGAAGGACAGTAAACTGGCCCTTTGTTTAGAAAGTTTGGGGACCCCTGATATAGACCATCAAATAAGACAAATCAGATATGGCTTCAAGTCTCCTGAAATCCGGAATTCCTCTGCACTCCTCCTAAGCTGCCCTGCACCCCTTCCACCCCACAGTTATCTTGCTGAATTAGGCTTCATGTGTTAGGAGGTGGCCAGAAGATGAAAATAAAATAAGGAAAAGTTCATATGTTCATTTTGAAGGTTTGGTGCTGCTCTAGGCACTGGACTAGGAGGTTCCTTGGTTGGAGTGGAGAAAGTTTAGAGGCTCTCTCAAGTTTTTGTTGCCAACTGCTAAAGAGATTTCCCTTCATCTCCTGATGGGATAGAAGAGTGGGGAAGGGGTAGGATTTCTGCATACTTCCCAACTTTCTGAGATAAGAAAGACGGACTCCCTTTAGCTCAATGTATGCAGGTAAATGACACCCCTCTGCCATGCACACATTTACGCAGATCATTTAGAATCTATGCACAAAGAAAAAGTTAGTCAAGTGTAGCGGCCATAACCCGTTGCAGGGCGGCCTTGACGGCCTTGACTTAATGGGCTTACCGGTTACCTTCTCTTGACCTGCTCTTCCACTTCTAGGGGTTCCCAGGGTTGATACCCAACGACTTGTACACTGACACTGATGAAGTCCTTTCAAAAAGGTTTTATTTTGCAGTAGAACTCTCAATTAAGACAGCCTCTTAGGAAACAGAGGGCACGGGTGAAGAACTTAGGCACCTTGAACTGCAGGTCTAGCAAAGTCTCTATTTCCACTCAGAGAGTAGCCACTCACAGCTGGGTACTTCAAGGCTGAACAGATCTCTAGCCAGAGATCATGGCAGTCAGCACGTTGACTCAAACTTGAACAAATAACTAAGGGTGAACAGGAACCTTTTTCCTCCATACCTGGAACGTTTCCTGTCTCCTTTATGGTACTGGAAAAGTGTGAATGCGTCAATGTCCTTCCCAACTCAGTAACCAGGCACTCCTCAGCGAGCCCCGGCACTCCCACTGATTGGCTCCGAGAAGGCCGATACCCAAACATCCAACCAGACTTGGTTCTAGCCTGTCATGTACACCTCACCGTCCACATGACCAGGGAGAACATCCAAACACAGCCTGGCCAGACTGGTGTTAAGGCCCACCTACACAATTAACCCTCAGAACCTTTATGTTCTGAGGCCAAAAACTAAATTTACAAGCATGTGACATTTGGTCCCAAATGTCATCCGCTACACAAGTTTTTTTTTTTACAATTTTTATTTACTTTTCAACTAAAATTCTTATTAGAGCTGATGAAGGGGAAAGTATTTGGCCTCTAAAAACAGTTTTATTGAAAGCCCTTAACCACTTGACCTTCTTCGTGATCAGGCCATTTTATGTGATACGGCACTGTGTTACCTTACCTGACAATTGCACATAGAGCTTTCTTTTGGCGGCATTCTTTTGGTGGCATTTTTTATTTTTTTGTGCTAGAAACAAAGAACAACGGACAATTTTGAAAAAAAAGAAAATAAATATTTTTGTTACTTTCGTCTATAAAATACATCCAATACAAAAAATTTAAAAAATCCAATTTCTTCAACAATTTAGGTCAATATGTATTCTGCTACATATTTTTGGTAAAACAAATCCCAATAAGCGTATTATCGATTGGTTTGTGCAAAAGTTATATCGTCTACAAACTATGGGATATTTTTATTTATTTAAAAAATATATATATTTTACTAGTAATGGCACCAATCAGTGACTTATAGGGGGTCTGCGATATTGCGGTGGACAGTTGTGACACTAACTGGTATTTTTGACACTTTTTTTGGGGACCAGTGACACTAATACAGTTATCAGTGCTAAAAATATGCACCGTCACTGTACTAAAGACACTGGCTGAGAAGGGTTGAAATCAGGGGCGAGCAAAGGGTTAACTGTGTGCTTAGCCTGTGTTTTACTACTGTGGGGAAGGTGCTTTTACTAGTGGAAGGCATGGATTGGTGTTTCTGCTTTACAGGAACACAGGATATATGCCTTCTGTACTGACAGCATGACAATCTGTCTTGTGTACATAGGCAAACTGGCATTCTGTTATTCCCAATGGAGCTTTTTCTGTTGGTTAAAGTACTAAAGGCAAAAACATTTTTATAGCTTTGGATAGAGTGGAGAGGGATTAGACCCCCTGTCAGGTTTTTATTTCTATCTATTCCCCCATTAGGGAAATTCAGTATCTCTATTTGTCCTGTTTAACTTTATCACCAACAGTGAGAAAATCCCAAATTTAGGGTCGTCACCGGAACGGGAATAGAGGAGCAATCATCCAATGGGAACACCAGTTCTGGTGACAACCAGGGATTCCTACACTTTGAAAGGATTTCTTCTCAATTCCTGTTTTGGCTATGGCACAATCACATGCATGATGAAGGGGACTTGTTAAACCCTGAAACGTTGCACTGTGTCCTTTGTGCTGTGCAGTGGTGGCTGCATCCCCCCTCATCCTGTTTCAATTGAGCGGTCATCAGCCCCTCATTTACCTAATTTAGGGGTAGCGTATCCTCCTCCCTGACTTTGCGGCAGCTTCACTTGCATTTCCTCTTTGGCGGCCAATAGGATTGCTTCTCCACTCAGCCAGTCGGGTCTCAGGACCCGCTTCCTGATTGGCCTGGAGGAGAATATTAATTTGCTATTGTCACACAACTGGGTGGGCTCAGGGCGCAGTGCTCCGCCCTTTTTTCCCCCATTAGAATCCATGCGTTCGGTGCCGTGCCCATGGATTAGGGGGGCGATGCCCCTGCGCCCCATATGAATGGCCCACCACTGGTGATGTAATGATTCTTCAGTAAAGATTTTGGAGGACACTTGATGATTCGTGGTGTGCTGGCAAATATGTTCTGTATTGTATAAAGTCCTGTCCAGCTGTAATGTTAGAAATTAGATTGGCAGCCATGGGGGGTGGCAAAACCACAGCTCAGTTGCCTGTTTTTTACCAGCTGCCCATGTGAAAGCTCTTAATCCATTTACAGATGTTTACCTGCTTTGCCCAGCATAGAAATAGTTACTTACCATTATCCAAAGTCATTTATTACAGAACAGAAATGAATAAAATTGCCTCTACTTCATTTTCTACATTTAATTTCCCATCGGAATACTGAAATCATCTCTTTGTCTGCGCTGATATCCAAAAAAACATTATTTTAGTTTCACAGAAAACAGGCAGCGGCTTTACGAGCCCAGGAAAATTACCCGGCGGCCCTCAGGGACGGGGGAAAATGCTCAAACAAGGGAGAGAATCAGTGCAGAGCAAAATCACATAAAACGTGGGGTTTAATGGGATTCGTACGGCTCACAAGTTCCGGGTGGGAAGCACAATGGATAAGGCACAAAGGGAACATAAAAAAAAAACAGAAATGAAACTATAAAGAATTCTAGAGAGTATTAATAGATTGCATGACCATGCCAAAGGACGTTGTGTCCCTTATTTATCAGCGTGACTCATGGACACAATAGGCAGCTCAACAGCAATCTAAAAGAGCTGACAAAGCAGGCTGACAACGCTGATGCTCATTGGGAGGAAGGCGCTTAGTGCTGTCAGTCTGCAACAGGAAGTGCCTTACTGGCAGGATGTTAATTGTAAGAAACCTATAACAGCTTGCCAACCGCATATCTTAGTTATGCAGCGGCGCCACGGCTCTCCTGTGCCGGATCACGTACCTATTATTGTGATTAGATACAGCCCAAGTCTTTCAGCTTGTGCCGAGCACTGGATGTCCATCGGCACCTGCCAATGGGCAGGGAGAGACACAGAACAGAGCTCTGCCTATGTAAACAAGGCAGAGCTCTGTTCTGTCAGAAGGGATGATGATGGATTTTCTTTCCCTGTAAACCGGTTCAGACTCCAAAACTCCCTTTATCAAGGTCAGTGGTGCACCATTGAGGAATTCAGGCAATGTTGTCATCTACCTTGGATAAGTGGTGAGCAACACAGATTAGACACTTTCTCACCACTTTGCAATATGTGCCCTCCTCCAGCCATTCCTTATCTGCTTTTGAGAGGCGCTGTTTAGACCGATTGCCACTCCACCTCCTACTGTCATAAATGTATTTGTAGCAAAGTCCCAGGCCCCTGAAACCCATTGGTGACCTCCACTGTTAAGGACAGCTGTCATCCTTCAGTGTAGAGTGGGTTACATGGCATGGTGGGTGTAATGCAAGATAAACAGGTGGGTTCCAGACACTTTTTGAATGCAAATAGATTTATTGTCTCATAAACAGAACTGTGGGAGAGAGGATTAGGGCCAGGACACCCTTAGGTGGATGCAAATTGGCAGATTCCGAGACTTCTATAGATAGACAGCTATACAGGTGAAGGTCTCCAGTCGGACACCGCTTTTGTATATGGTAGGACCACTGTCTCCTTTGGCAACAATCTTGTAGCTGTTTCCAACTATAAAGATATTCAACTTTCTGCAACATCAACAGTTCTCCTTACCCCACACTCACTCACTGTGGGTCTTCACTCCATGAGCTCCAAGTCTCTCTCACTAGTCTTCAGATCCACTCGCCACTGGATCCCCTGAGCTCTTTCACTGTGGCTCTTAGTATCTTCCTCAAGCATCACCCCTGCTTCACTGCCGGGTTCCTGGCTTGGCACTCACAGATACTCCTAAAGCTTCACCCCTGCTGACACGTTAGGTCCTTGGCTTGGCACTCCACAAGCGTCACCTCTGCTGTCCCACTGTGTCCCTGACTTGGCACTTGCTGATGCTTTTCCACTTCTTCACCGTCCTCGGTTGGCAAGAAGTCTGCTCTGGAACTGGCCTCAGCTCACTTACTGATCTCCAGGAGCAAGGTGGTTGGTCCCTTTGTGGTGACAGCTTCCCCTCTACCTCTGACCACGACAGGTTCTCTGGTTCACTGTTAATTTTGGTTGGACTACAAGCCCAGAGTCTAAACCCTGCACTACCACTGGACAGGCTCTCAGCCAGCCTGGCAGCCAGATATCCCCTGGATAGGCCTTAGGTTTCTGGCCTAACAGCCCGGGGCAATACGACACATGTCCACCCAGACAGCCATCCAGGTGGCATAGAACCTCGATCACCTGACTCCGTCTAAATAAATAATTCTCCCAGCAGGCCAAGGGACCCAAGAAAATCCCTGCCCATTGGCTGAGCCACCTCATTCATTCCTAATCCGTCCTTGCAATGCCCTTGTCTTATCTAATGTCACCAGATACCTGGCCATCTAGTGGCAGAAGTGCAGCAATTCCAGAATTAGGGTGAAATCAACTGACCTCCTATCAACTGGCCAAGGCAAATATCACTTGGCAAATAATTTTAATAGCAACCCTGCCTAAACATCAGGTGGCTACATCTTTGTTGCTGATTGAGCCCCAGGAGGGCTTTATATCTCCCTGATATAGCAAATGTGCTGCACTAAACATAAATTAAATAAATAAAAAAAATGAATATAAAACTAATATCTCATGCATATATCCTATATGTGAAAAAAACATAAAATACAATATATAATTAAGGTGCACATGCTACATGTGATGCACACAAATTCTCAATAATATAAAAAGTCCATCGTACAACCATAAAGCAAAAAATAATACAAATAAAATCTTAATGCGATGTGATTTGAATTTTTCATTTTTATTATTTTTTTTATTATTTTAAGATTTTATTTTTTATTATTTTTTGCTTTATGGTTGTACAATGGACTTTTTATATTATTGAGGATTTGTGTGCATCACACGTAGCATGTGCACTTTAATTATATACTATATTTTGTTTTTTTCACATTATAGGATATATGCATGAGATATTAATTTTATATACATTTTTTTAATTTATTTAATTTATGTTTGGTGCCGCACATCAGTGAAAAGTTCCATGTCACACGTATTGGTCACACCCTCCATCCACACCGATGTCCTATTGAAGCTATCCAAAAACTGTTCCCACACCAACAAATCCTCCTTATGTTCCTGATTCAAACAGACACGGTGTCCCGAGGCCAGTAACCCCGATGTGGCCATTGCCAGCCGGCGGTTGAAAACCCTCCCCATTAGCATGATCCTGCAAGCAAAATTTAGCTCGCCCAACAGAGACTGCAGCTGACACAAGGTAACAGCTGACCGCAAGTCCACAAGTTTTGCCTCAGGGAGGCGGCACTTCATTGCCTCTGTGTCAATCAAGATGCCTAAAAAACACTGTGGAAGGCCCTTCCGTCTTCTCAGGAGCAAAAGGAACCCCAAACACCTCAGCAATATGCTGAACCGTGGCCAACAATGTACGGCAAATGTTAGAATTTGCCAGGCCAATGCATAAGAAATCATCCAAATAATGGATGACGGAACGAAGGCCAGACACCTCGTGCACCCTCCACTCCAGGAAGGTGCTGAACCTCTCAAATAAGGAACAAGAAATGGAACACCCCATAGACACACAAGGGTCAACAAAGTAAAGCCCCTGCCAACAGCAACCCAGGAGATAAAAACTATTGGGGTGAACCGGCAACAAACAGAATGCTTCCACATCCATCTTGGCCAAAAGAGAATCCTGGCCGTACTCACGAACCCAGCTAACTGCCATGTCAAATGAAGTATAAGAAACCGAACACAGATTCGGAACAATAGCTTCATTGACAGAACCCCCTTGTGGGTAGAATAAGTGAGTTATGAGGCAGAACTTGTTAGGTTCCTTCTTAGGAACCACACCAAAATGAGAAACCACCAAACCATCCAAAAGGAGGTGCCCTAAAAGGACTGGTCATACGCCCCAACTCAGCCTCCTTCAATAGTTTAGCTGAAACCACCTCAGGGTGCAACAGAGCTAAACTCAAATTGTTAACCAGTGGAGGAACAGATCGAAGGTGGCACGGAATAGAAAATCCCTCTGAAAAATACCCCATTCAAGTAGGACAGCTGCCTGTCTATCTGGATACCTACTCAGAAAGGGCAGCATCCTTGCCACTGGAGTCTTTCCTTTTTCCAGCAGACTTACCCGGCCTTCCCTTACCTTTGTTGAAGCAACGAGCGACTCAATGTGAGCCCTTCAGCCAGAGCACTCATGCTTAAAATGACAGAAGGGCCAAATTTACAGGTGCCCTCACTGAACTGCCAGCAATACCCCTTCCTTTTATTGGCCGAAAGTCCAGAGGCGGCAGGACCACCAGCCCCCGGACTGAATCGGCGTGCTGACTCTCACTGAAGTAATCAGCTTCATCCAAAGAACTGTGTCTTTGTGATCCCAGTGCAAGGAAAGCCGAACCACTTTGCGCTGGCGAAACTGCTCAGCGTACCTCAACCAGGCTGTACAGCCGTACACGTGGTATGCCTTGCCAATGGCATTCAAGTAACAAAACAAAGTGGAGCAATGCTCCGGAGCCTTTTCCCTCACGACACTGGCCAGAATCACAAAGGCTTGCAGCCAGTTCGAAAACGTCCACGGAATCAAGCGATACCTAAGTTTCTCCTCCTCCTCCTTCTTGGTCTCATCCGGCTTTACTCTGTCGAGGTTGAATTTTTCCAAGGGAAGCAAGGAAAAAAATCTCGACATACTCACCCCTAACAATCTTATCCTTAAGTTCGGGCTTAAAGAGGAGTTTCCCTTAAAAGTCAACAGCTACAAATACTGCAGCTGCTGACTTTTAATAATCAGACACTTACCTGTCCCAGGGTCCAGCGATGCGGGGGAACGAAGCCCCGCTCATCCACCCTCCTCTCGGCGGAGCCGGCATTGCAACTGTGGGCACCCGGCTGTGGCTTCAAAGCCGGGCACCCACTACGCATGCGCAAGTGCCGCAGCGTACCGTGACTGGGCACACAGTCATCTGGGACCTGTCACGTGTCCCAGATGACTGACAGGAGGGAAGGGGCGGAGCTGAGCCCTTCCTGCGGCGAGAGGAAGTGATGTCACCAGCCCAGGCACTGAAGGAGGCAGACTATGAGGGACCCTCTAGCAACAGGCATTCAGAGGTGAGTTAAAAAAAAATTCCAAATTTTTTTTTGTTTTTTTTTTAGGAATTTTAATCATTTTTTTTGTGTGTGTGGAACACCACTTTAAGATGGGCCCCCAGCGGTCCATGAAAGCACACATACACCTCGCACCTCACACTTCGCCGAATCCACCAATTGCACGCCATCCACCTCCTTAACCGCATCCTTATCCCTGCCTTTCGGATCATATTTTTCAAATTAGACTGCCACAGTCGGCAACCAGGAATTCCCTGCCCCAGCAGTCCCAGCGGTCCCCAGCACTGCGGTAACAACAGGCTGGAAGAACAGAGGGACTCCCAGGTGTCTGATCACTGGACCCCACTACCGCCCCCGACACTGTAACAGGAATTACGGGACCCCCAGACACCCACACTGCCATAGGCGCGCCAGACACCGCAGACCCCTCCAAGCGCTGGATAAGCTGCCACAAACCCCGTATGGCTCTCCCGTTCCGGAGCCGAAGCCATCTCTCTCTGACCACTGGATGCAGCCCCCACTGCCACCTGGAAGCCCCAATCACTGGAGGGAGAGGCCTTGGCCACATCAGGCAACAAGCCGGGTCCCGCTGGAATCACTCCACCGCCCTCTGTTGAGTAGTAGGTGTGGGGGAGGTGGCGGGAGCATCGAGCTCGCCACGCTGCACCTCCCGCAGGTTCCACTTAGGATGGGGATTCCCCCCAGGGCACCCCTGAGCCTCAGCAGGCTGGCGTTTGGAAGATGGCCATGAAGGGTCTGATGACAGGCTCCCGGAGTGGTGCGGAACCTTGAAAGAAATATCCGGACTAAAGTGCACCAGAGGCCTTGACCTCCAAGCATGTGTGGAGGCGGGAGGGGGTGAAACTGGGCCCTTCTGCCTGACTCCCTCTAGAAACCCAGTCACTTGTTCTTGTAGCCAGTCCTGGCCACTGTTTGCTGCTGCAGCAGCCCTGAGCGGAGACAACAAGCTCTCCAAGTCACTCATGGCAAATGTTCTTCTTTGCAAATGTTTCTCAGGGTTGAAGATGTCCCGTCGGATCTCTCTTCCGACTGAGCCCCTCCCAGATCCTTACCACATACCAACTCTTGAAGCCACTCCTGCTCCCCTCTTACACCAATCAGGTAAGTGTCCACACTTACGTGCCCCACCTATTAATTACTCCTCATCTCAAACACCTTCTGACACTGTCATGTTGGCCCACCGTCTAGTCTTTGCCTCTACTCCAGGCCTCTCTGTGTCAGGGCTTGGCTCAGCCCTTCCTTCTCTGAGCTGGTAACTCAGCTGTCAGCTAATTGCCAGCTCCTATCTCTCCACGGTTACTCAGCTGTTGATGATATACTTCTCATCAGTCCTGCCTACATACAGTAGGTGCCGCCGATATTGTGTTTCCAGCGCGATGAGATCGAGCTGGAAATCACCGCTGCGAGCTGTGCTTCTCGTGCTCGTCGCCCCCCCACGAGATGCCGCGCATCCATAGGAATGTATTGGGGGCGGCAAGTGGGAGGAGTGACATAGTTTGCCGCTGGCTCCCGGGACGGGGCTCGTGGGTGTCAATCTCACCGCTAACAGTGGCGAGATTGACACAATATCATCGGCACCCACTGTAAGCCATCCAGTCCAGAGGAACTCTGCCTTCGCCTTGGTCAACATCACAGAAACTATCTCCTGCGATCCTGTTTAAGATTTTCTTTGCTGACATCCCTTCTGGCTCCAGATCCTGCTTGCTGTTCCACTACATTGATCCCTGACTTTTGGCTCGGCTGACTATCCATTCCGGTTACTGAACTTTGGCAATGTTTTCACTACGTTTGTTCTTTTTACTTATTATTATTATTAAATGATCTTATTATTAAAACTACTGTGATTTAACTGTACTTCTGTCTCAGCTTGACTTCATGGTTTCTGACACTCTGTCTGAACATTTATGCAGCCCCAGCCAATCTCTGAGGGAAGGTGCTCAGATGGTGGCTGGGAGAGTGTATAAATAGTTTGGAACCTGGGATACAGGTGTTCTTCCCCAGGAGGAATTTTCTCAGCCAGAAGGGCTGTTGCCCTTCCAGGCAGTCCAGCAGAAGATCCTTCTAGTCTCATCAAGGTCCTAGCTGTGCATAGCTAGGAGACCTATTCTGCTGCAAGTCCTAGAGAACTAAAAGAGGGGTTTCGCCAAGGATCGAGTCCAGAGGCTTCACTGAGGAGACTGTCTGCCCAAGTCTGGAGGAAGGCATACAAGTCCCAGGGACACCGAGTACAGAGCTGAGAGGGGTATCCTAGTGACTGTTGCGGCTGTTAACCCCTGGTGCTATATCATTAAGACTTGCCTGGCCTGGAACGTTGCTAATGGTGTCCCAGTGATATCCCCTTCATATCCTACTGCCCAAAGGGGCTGTTCTGAGAAGTAGCTGCAAAGAGAAGTGTGTCCTCACATTCCTGTCCAGTGCTCTGGAGTATCACACAGCTTCCTTAGGCCCATTCAAGTTCCTCTGCAATAAACTTGAAAAAAGGCAACCCTTGAGCCAGAGGAGTGAATGTTGCTGTTTGCCTTGCGGCCTCCACACAGAGGGAAAAGAGCCTGGCACACAAATCAGTAGCTTCTGTGCAGGCCTTGGCTGTATTCACCATGTCTTGCACAGATCAGTCCCAAGTGAAGCTTCTCACCAGGCGACTTGTTACAAAAGTTAAAATTTAAAGCCTTAGTGATCACTGGAGCATAAAAAACGGAGGAAATGTTCCTTCCCACCTGCAGCAGACTGATGGCCTCATCTCAGCCTAGGAAAATGCCCCTGCATGATGAACCTCAAGGAGGCTTCTTGGTCCACTTCAAGCCCTGTTGCACGTAGCCAGCCATTGAACATTTCAGAAAGGATTCTGGGAATTACGAGCCTCCTTTCATCGCAGTGATATGACTTCTTATCACCCCTGGGGCATTTGATCCAAGGGGATTTTGCAGAGTCAACCTGACAGCAGCTCATTATAAAATAGTACGTTATCCTGGCTGGACATATTGTGAAATATCGCTGAGCGCCCACAGCTCAAATCTAAACAGCTCTTTTAATGCCCTATAAAACCTGCTTTCCGTGCTATTAGCATGCTAATACCATAGAAAATGGATTTCTCACGGCATACAGGTGTCATAGCAACCGTCCCAAAAGCCCCCTCAGTTTCGTAATCCTAGATGAAAACACTCCAAACCGTTTAACTGCAGCGCAAACAAAACTTCACCGTTGCCGCAGAAGAAGCAATATCGTCCCTGAGAGGAAATTGATTTTAACTCTAAAAGGCAGCAAGTAGAATCTATCAGTCATCTAGGTGCTACAGCCATAGTCTCTTATAAATAACAGTACATTTATATATAAACTAACCCCCCCCCCCCATCCCAGCACCTGCCCACTTAGAAGTATCTGATATGCTAACCACCAAGCCAAAGTGTTGACCATGTAGAAATATCTATGACTTGATGAAAGAAGGGGGGAAGGAGCAATATTTTGCAAAGAAGAAAAGAGGAGTGAAGGTCCGCATTATTCTGAGTGTTATAAACTTACCTATAACCAGATTCAGAAGCACCCTTTTATGTTTCTGGCTGGAGCTTCATCCTCTTGTTTTATGATCCTTTTCCAGGTTCATGCTCCGCTGTACCCACAGGTTTGGACTGAGACAGAAATCAGAGTCTAATAACACACTTGAATGAATTTGCACAAGACTCATTCCGACCATTCATACCACGAGAATACCGACATCTGTAGGAATTTAGGGAGTGGGGTCGATTGCTGCACAAGATGAATGCTTAAATGATATTTAGGGCCCATTCACACCAGGAGCTGCACATAACTGCACATTTTTGACTGCACAATTACATGCAGTTGAAGTGTGTTTGACGTGTTTTACATGCATTTTGCACCACGTTTGCAGTGCATTTTTTCTATATGATTTTAGGCTTGGCTTAACCACAAGCCGAAAAATGGCTACAGCACGGTTGGATAACTCTGGGAGGACGTTCTATAAGGTCCATCCCAGAATCACGCTCACGAATCGGGGTAGAGGCCCAATGATAGCGGCCCTTTACAACGTGAGCACTCCAATTACGGAGCGATCAGATGTCAACAAACCGGAGCTTGTCCGGTTCAGCTCCTCCCCTCTCCTCGCACTGAACGAAACAGTGTGCGAGGAGAGAGGAAGAACCAGGTGCAGCAGTACTGTGGGCTGGATCTGAAGTGCGCACAGTGCTAATCTGTGCCCATACATGTCTCATCCCTCCATCCATGCTCCATCAATGGCTCATCCATCCACATCCATGGCTCATCCATTCGTCCATTCTCCATCGATGGCTCATCCATCCATCCTCATCCATGGCTCATTCATGGCTCACCTGTGCCACATCCATGCCACATCAGTGATCATCCATGCCACATTCGTGCCACATCAGTGCTTATCTGGGCCATATCCATGCCACATCCGTACTCATCCGTGCCACATCAGTACTCCATCCATGATACATCAGTACTCATCCATGCCACATCAATACTCATCTGTGCCACATCAGTACTCATCCGTACCACATCCATGTCAGATCAGTACTCACCAGTGCCATATCAGTACTCATCCATACCACATTCATGCCACAACAGTACTCATTCATGCCACATCAGTGCTCATCCGTGCCACATCCATGCCACATCAGTGCTCATCCGTGCCACATCAGTACTCATCCGTACCACATCCATGCCACATCAGCGCTCATCCGCGCCACATCAGTGCTCATCCATGCCACATCCATGACTCATTCGTACCACATCCATGCCAAATCAGTGCTCATCAGTGCCACATCAGTACTCATTCACGCCACATCAGTACTCATCTGTGCCACATTCATGCCATATCAGTACTCCTCCTTACCACATCAGTACTCATCCATGCCACATCAGTGCTCATCTATGCCACATAAGTACTCATCTGTGCCACATTCATGCCACATCAGTACTCCTTACCACATCAGTACTCATCCATGCCACATCAGTGCTCATCCATGCCACATAAGTACTCATCTGTGCCACATTCATGCCATATCAGTACTCCTCCTTACCACATCAGTACTCATCCATGCCTCATCAGTGCTCATCCATGCCACACAAGTACTCATCTGTGCCACATTCATGCCACATCAGTACTCCTCCTTACCACATCAGTACTCATCCATGCCACATCAGTGCCCATCAGTGCCATTACAGTGCCTCACAAAAGTGTAATAGGTAGTCAAGTTATTTGGAAATGTATGTCTCTAGAACACCTGATGGTGCTCCCTACATGTTGGTCCTCTGTATGTGACCAGACAGTGTAAAAGTCTCACACATGTGGTATTGAAATACTCAGGAGGAGTAGCAGAATATATTTTGGGTGTCATTTTTTTTCTATGTACATGCTATGTGTTAGAAATATCTCATAAATTGACATCTTTGTGTAACAAAAAAAAAGAAAAATTATATTTCCATTACAAAAAAAATCTTATTTAGTTAAAAGCCATTACTCCTTCATGTACATATGGTAGGTGCTTCTAAGCTACTGGAGGCATGGCCCACCACCTCCCATGTTATACTGTTTAAGGGAAGAGGGCGTGTTCTGTAGTAAGTGAAGGTTGTCCGAAGGAAGTACTGAGTGCAGTAGAGACACATAAGCATACCTCCCAACTTTTTGAGATGGGAATGAGGGACAACTATCAGCAAAAGCGTGCAGGCATAGGACACACCCCCTGCCATACCCCCTTAAATTAGTCTTTTGAACATGTATTTTTTTTGCACAAGTTTTTGTAAAATGTGGAAAGAAAATGAAAAAGCATTTTTTTTTGCATAGTTGACATCAGTGGTTCTGAGCCTTATTGAGATAAGGACCCAGTAAATGTCATGTCCCATCAGTAAAAGGTTTATACTCCTAAATTAATAGTATGGGAATGCAAAATATGTACTGAAATCCTGGAGGGCTCTGACTTGGACTGGGTGTCACTGTGGGAGGATGGAGGATCTGGAGGGTGTTAGGTGACTCTGAAACAGGCATGATGGTCCTGTAGGATGAGGTATCTGGAGGGAGCTGAGGGCAACTGCGCAGGATGGGGTCTTTGGACAGGGCTTGGGATGTCTCCATTTGGGGGCTTTCCCAGCATACTGTGGGTGAAAATACACTGCAGGAATTGGGGGGCACTGTGAGACACTGTTGGAAACTGGTGGCACTATGGGAGTCTGGTGAGTCTGCAGCAAGCTAGGGGGCACTGTATGGGATGAGGGCTCTTAAAGGAAGGTTGATGGGCACTGTGGGCCACTATGGGAGGTTGGGTGACCCTATGGGAGCCTAGAGGCACTGCGGAAGGTTAGAGGATCAGCTGGAGGAGGGAGGTCAAAGCCATACACTGGGTAATGGCCTAGTGGTTGACTTATGTATGTATGCTGCTCTTGCTTCTGTGCTGAACTATGCAGAAAATTCAATTTTTTTCTTCAATACCTTATTTTTGCAAAAGAACACACGGTAAATACAGAAACCACAACCATGTAGTAAATTTCCTCCACAAAGATTTTACAACAGGATGAGCAGAGAATGAAACCTCCTTGAAATGACACATTCTGTGAAGCACCTTTGGCCATGTCTTTTTAATTACCCTCTAATTTCCATAAAGATGTATCACATCTGAAGAACATTATAATTACCCTGCGGATCACTAAGTCTGAGATTTTTACAGTTTAATCAAGCAGCAGAGGATTCTCTACAGCGGGTCGTGAATGTTATTTCATGTGTGAAAAGCAGGATAAAAAAATCTGTGGAGGTATTAATTATTTTACAGTAAGGACGATTATCTAAAACAAAACATGCAACAGGGTCAAAAATAGGGAGAAACAGATACAGGAATTTTACAGTCACAACAGTCCTGGAGGGACCTTGCACATAGCCGTGCACTAGGTGTAGGGCTGTAAAAAGTAAAATATGCTTGTTGCTGTGGTGCATAAATGCCGGCACTCAATTTGCCATTGGGCATATTTTTTAAAACAAATGTAAACATGTAAAAGAATAACCTGATATTATCCTCTCCAGCAATGCAACCCAAATAATATAGTCAAAATAAAGTGCAAAAAAAAATAATAATCAGAAAGTGTAAATCACAGTAAAGCCCATGTGATTCAAAAAAAGTTCATGCACACATTGATCCGTGATATCTTTGTGAAGTTAGACCAATAATGTTATTATTTATTTAGCTTGCGTAGTTTTCCAATCCACCACCATGGTGCATAAAGTTCAGTCACCACACTCACCAGAGTTCAGTCACCACACTCACCAGAGTTCAGTCACCACACTCACCAGAGTTCAGTCACCACACTCACCAGAGTTCAGTCACCATATTCACCAGTTATTTCCTTCTCATTTTAATGGCTGGCAAAACAGGCATCCCAAGATCTCATTTTATGCAGCTCTGCTCCTTTGGGAATAAATGATCAGCTCACCATAATCTCCATTTGTGACTAGGAAGAAAAAATCTTTAAGCCCTGGTTCACATTGGTGCGATTTGACATGTCAAATTGCATGTAAAATCTGCAGCAATTGCCGGCGATGACACCGTGCTAAATCGGTGCAACTCTGCATTTGCGCCACTGCAGCAATTTCAAAAAGTAGTTTCTGTACTACTTTTTGCCATTTTGAGGTCTGATTTTCATTGACATCTGTGCAGAAACCCGCACAGATGTCTGTGAAATCGCAGCCGAAATCAGGACTGACATGCGCGAGTGAAATCGTGCAAGTTCAGCTGAACTAGCACAGCTTAATTCTTGCAGCTCAGTGTGAACCTTGGCTTAAGGTAGCCCATCAATAAATAATATGACATCAAGGCAGGGCCGTCTTTAATATTGATTGGACCCTGGGCAAACATTTTCTTAGTGCCCCCCTCCCCCCATGCAGTTTTGGTCTCCACCTTCTCTGAGACATACAATAAATAGCAGCTAGACTTAAAATCAGTTTACTGTATCAGATCAGGCAGCGATTGCGATTGGTTGCCAGAGGTTACAGCATATCATTACTGCTTTACGGGCTGGTTGCCAGAGGTTACAGCACTCCTTAAGGCTCACGGATTAGTTGCTAGAGGTTACAGCACATTTCTGCTTGTTGATTGGCTGCTAGAGATTTCAGTACAGTAATACTGCTCACTGGTTGCTATAGGTTACAGCAATCTTCTCCTCACTGCAGGGGGCATGATATACCTATGAATGCTGCCTTTATTTACATATCAATGCAGTTGGCCTCATCTATTTACATATGCATGTCACTGCTATTTACATATGAATGCTAGTATTTACATGTAAACATAGGTCTGCAGGTGAGTCATCTGTACACAACAATAGGGCAGAGCTGGGCAGCATTAGTAGCAACACAGGACTAAAACTTCAAGGGACAAGGGAATGTAAACTGGGATACTTGACAAGTATGAGGCAGCTGCTTTGGGCCCCACAACAATGACAGGGCCCAGGGCAGCTGCCCCTTTTGCCCTGCCTTAAAGACGGCCCTGCATCAAGGATGCCACATTCCACATAGCCAGCACAAGATTTATTTTCTCACCACATCGGCCTGCCAAACCACCTGGACACTTTTGGTTAGGCCTTTGATGTCACTTACGGCCATGGTACAGTCCAGCACTGATGTGTTTCGTCACTTCTGACTTCGCCCGAGAGTGTGACTGCACGGTGTGGATGGCCAGAATTTATCATACACGCTCACAATCAACTTTAACCATTGCCCGCCTGGATGCTCTTTTCTCTAAGTATCTTATTGACATCAGCGACTAGGGATGAGCCGAACACCCCCGGTTCGGTTCGCACCAGAACTTTCGAACGGACCGAAAATTTGTGCAAACTTTAGAACCCCCAAGTCTATGGGACTCGAACGTTTGAAATAACAAGTGCTAATTTTAATGGCTAATATGCAAGATATTGTCCTAAAAAGGATTTGGGCACCTGGCTCCTGCCCCAGGGGACATGGGTCAATGCCAAAATTGTTTTTAAAAACGGCAGTTTTTTCGGGAGCACTGATTTTAATGACGATTAAAGTGAAAAAAAAGTGAAATATTCCTTTAAATATCGTGCCTGGGGGGTGTCTATAGTATGCCTGCGAAGTGGTACGTGTTTCCTGTGTTTAGAACAGTCCCTGCACAAAATGACATTTAGCGGAAAAAAAGATTCCTCGGTTCTCGTACACACGCGCCGGGCGCGTTCCCGGCCTAATGGAGGAGGGGGGAGTGTGGTTGTGAGCGGTGCATGTCAGTGTGCACAACGCTGTACTGCGCAGGCGCCAGGCGGCAGTTTTTAAAAAGCCCAGAGCATCAGGGGGCTGTAAGTGGAGATACAGGAGCTGTGGGCAGTAAGCATCCCAAGGTATTGGATCCAGGAAAAACTTAGACACCTACTCAGCATCAGGTTGTGCAGTTTAAGCATATATATTTATTGTGAGACTTTAAGCACAACAGTGATTGCACTTTGTACTAGTACCTCTGCTTTGTAGCTTAGGACTATGTCTCCTCGTAAGAGGGTCTCAGGGGGAGGTAACAAGAGCACTGGTAAATCACCGCCTAGGTCCAGGGGTTCTAAAAGTGCCTGTAAGTTACCATCCCCCCTGCAAGACTGGAGCCAGCCTCTCTAGACGAGTCAGTGCCCCTGTCAGGTTTTGCAGCCTCTCCTAATGTCCCAGCCCCGGTTTATGTCACTGAGGACTCCCTTAGGGCTACATTGGAGGGTTTTGAAGGGAGAATAATGAATTTTATTTCTGCTTCCCTGAAAGATAGCAGGAAAAGGGGTAGATCCCCTCCTTCTGCTGAAATTCCTCAGATTCCTTGGATGATTCTTCTGACAATGAGGAGAGATCCCTATCTTGGGACAGGGATCTTGAGCAGTCGGAGAAATCAGAGGAAGAGGAGAGAGTCCCCTCCTCCCAGGCACTCAGGAAACAGGTGCAGTATTATACTGAATTGGTGCGTACCACATTCAGAATGCCTGCTGTTGAAGTCGCTACGTCCTCTGTTTCTTCCCTGGGAGTCAGGAAAGCCCCACAGACTGCCTATTCCTTCCCAATTCATCCCTTAATGGATGAATTGTTGTATGAGGATTGGGGACATCCCGATAAACTGTTTGCTCCTCCTAAAAGGTTTTCTATGCATTATCCTCTGGAGGAAAAATTCACCAAGAAGTGGGGGTCCCATCTGTTGATGCGCCTGTTTCTTGCGTGAATAAAAACCTGACTTGTCCCTTGGATAATGCGCAGGTATTTAAGGATCCAACTGATAAGAAGCTGAAAACCTTATTATTCATTTCCATGACTAGCGCTGTAGTGCAACCTACAGTCGCAGCCGTGGGGTTGTGTCAGTTCCTCAAGGAACAAGTTAAGCAGATGCTTGGGCTCCTTCCCAGTGAGGAAGTAGAAAGTTATGCAGAATTGCCTCATATTCTGTGTTTCATGATTGATGCGATTTTGGATTCTGTCCAACAAGCATCACGTTTGTCTCTCATGTTGGTACACATGTGAAGGGCCCTATGGCTAAAGAATTGGGCAGCTGAGCTGTCATGCAAAAAGCATTTGATTGGGTTCCCGTTTAAAGGGGAACGTTTGTTTGGGGAAGAATTAGACAAATTCGTCCAAAAAATTTCAGGAGGTAAATCTACTCTCCTTCCAGTCAAAAGGAGCAAGCGTCCTTCATTTAGGCGTGCTCTCTCGCCCGGAGCATCAAGCTCTAAGCAATGGCGACGGTCTTCTCAACCCTCCTCTACAGGAAAGGCTCAGGGCCGAGCCCAGGGGCAGAAAAAGACTTGGGGGCGGAAGCCTGCCAAGCAGAGCCCAAAAGCTTCCTTGTGAAGGGGCGCCCCCGCTCGGCCGAGTGGGGGGAAGGCTCCTGCAGTTTGCAGGATCCTGGCGGGAAGAGATCCGGGACAAGTGGGTGATCTCTTCGGTATCTCTGGGCTACAGGCTAGAGTTTCAGGAGATTCCACCTTCTCGTTTCCTAAGGTCAAGGATCCCCAGGGATCCAGTAAAGCAAAAACCCCTATTTCTGGCCTTAGATCACTTACAAATCCCAGGGGGTGATAGTAGAAGTGGACCCAAAAGAACAGGGTTCAGGGTTTTACTCTAATCTCTTCACCGTTCCGAAACCAAATGGAAGTGTCAGACCTACCCTAGTTCTGAAGGATCTGAACCGGTTTTTACGCATCCGGTCCTTCCGAATGCAGTCAATCCGCACTGTGGTATCCTCCCTGCAAGGGGGAGAGTTTATGGCATCAATAGACATCAAAGATGCATATCTCCATGTGCCAATTTTTCCCGCACACCAAAAATTTCTAAGGTTCGCGGTAGAGCGGCGCCATTTTCAATTTGTGGCCTTGCCGTTCGGGCTTGCTACGGCCCCTCGAGTCTTCACAAAGTTTCTGGACCCTCTCTTGGCAAACCTAAGAGCTCAGGGTATAACCGTCATGGCTTATCTAGACGATTTACTTCTCATGGAGAAAACAGTAGTGTTCCTGAACCACAGCGTTACCAGAACGCCAGAACACCTGGAACGCCTAGGTTGAATTATAAACCTAGAAAAGTCGTCCCTACAGCCTGCCACCAGGTTGGAATACCTGGGTATGATCATCGACACCGCTCAGGGCAAGGTGTTTCTTCCAAGGGCAAAAGCCTTGTCCATTGGGGATATGGTGCGCCTAATTCTGGGCAGGAGATCATCCCCCATTCGATTGTGCATGAGACTGTTAGGAAAATGGACGCCTCCTTCGAGGCCGTCCCATTTGCCCAGTTCCACTCAAGGCCTCTGCAAAGATGCATCCTTGCGGCTTGGAACAGGAAGCCCCAATCCTTGGATCTTCCTTTGCGTCTATCCCCAGGGACACGGAAGAGTCTCGTCTGGTGGTTACAAACCAAGAATTTGCTGAATTTGACGGTTTGGCTGCTGAGACCCACATTCTGAGAGACCGTTGCCTTTCGGGGCCAGTCCTTTCTACTCTGGTCAATGCCAGAAAGCCGGCCTCCAGGCTTATTTATTACAAAATCTGGAGGGCATATGTTTCCTGGTGTGAACTCAGGAAATGGCATCCTAGAAAGTATGTCATTAGCAGGATCTTGGCCTTTCTCCAGTCAGGCCTAGAAATGAATTTGGCCATAAGCACTATCAAGGTGCAGATTTCAGCCCTGTCAGTGTTTTTTCAGAAGCCACTTGCATCACATTCCCTGGTGCGGGCTTTCATCCAGGGGGCCATGCGGATAAGACCGCCAGTCAAACCTCCGGTATGCCCATGGGATCTGAATTTGGTTCTCTCGGCTTTGCAGGGGCAACCATTTAAACCTTTGCATCTGGCTTCATTAGTTCTCCTGACTAAAAAATTGTTTTTCTTGGTAGCCATATCCACGGCTAGAAGAGTATCAGAGCTAGCAGCTCTTTCCAGCAAAGAGCCGTATCTAATTATTCATAAGGAACGGGTGGTCATGCATCCCAACAGGTCCTTTCTACCTAAGGTGGTTTCGGGATTCCATTTGAATCAAAACGTAATCCTACCATCCTTTTTTCCGGACCCACAGTCCGCAGAAGAAGAATCTTTGCACACTTTGGATGTGGTTAGGGCAATCAGTATATATCTTCAAGCGACTACTCGGATAAGGAAAACTGATTGCTTGTTTATTTTGCCGGAAGGCCCTAGGAAGGGCCAGGCGGCGTCAAAATCCACTCTCTCAAGGTGGATTAGACAGATTATTTCTCAGGCCTATAGTGTTAAAGGGAAAATCCCTCCTTTTCCAGTGAAAGCGCACTCTACTAAGGCTGTAAGTGCTTCTTGGGCAGTGCATCACCAGGTCTCCCTGGCTCAGATCTGTAAGGCTGCAACTTGGTCATCAGTCCACACATTCACCAGATTCTATCAGGTGGATGTCAGAGGGCAAGAGGATATCGCCTTTGGGCGCAGTGTACTGCAGGCTGCAGTTTAGGTCCTCTGGTCCCTGGCGGTCTATAATTATGATCTGTGTCTAACTTCCCTCAATCTGAGCATTGCTTTGTGACATCCCACTATGTAATGAAGCTCCTGTGTCCCGTGATGTATGATCAAGAAAATGGGATTTTTATATACAGCTTACCTGTAAAATCCTTTTCTTGAGAGTACATCACGGGACACAGGGCTCCCGCCCCTCTTGGGTTTTACGTGGTTTCTTATTGCTTTGCTACAAAACTGAGGTGCCTCCCATATGGGAGGGGTTATATAGGGGAGGAATTCTCCTTAATTGGGGTTAACCAGTGTCCAATCACCAGAGGTGCCTATATAACCCACTATGTAATGAAGCTCCTGTGTCCCGTGATGTACTCTCAAGAAAAGGATTTTACAGGTAAGCTGTATATAAAAATCCAATTTTTTAAGCTTTTAGGAAAACATAGGGAAGGGTTATCACCCTGTATAATTTTTTTTGCCGTCCGTCTTTTTTCATCTCACTTCCTGTTGTCTCCTTCCATTTGCAAGTAGGAGATGTTTGTAAGTGGGATGTTTGAAAGTAGGGGTCTGCCCTATATGCTCTGCAGAAATGGCGGAACAAGGGTGTTGGTGTTGCCAGAACACTGTAAGCCCTCAAAGTGACTCTTGGCGGGCGCTGGAGCGCCCTGCTGTGAACGATTATATCAAGAATTGTAATTACATGCCCCTGTTAAACAGGGGCTGAAAAATTGGGCCTTAGGCACTGCTTGCTGGTGCCTCAGCACTGCAACCTCTCCCAGATACTCTAGTTGGAGTGCAGGAATGAGGCCTGCTGCAAAGCATTGTATCAAAAATTTTATTACATGCCCCTGTTAAACAGGGGCTGAAAAATTGGGCCTTAGGCACTGGTGCTGGTGCCACGACACTGCAACCTCTCCCATATACTCTATTTGGAGTGCAGGAATGTGCCCTGCTGCAAAGCATTGCATCACAAATTGTAATTACACGCCCCTGTTAAACAGGGGCTGAAAACTTGGGCTGGTGGCATCACCCTGAACCAAAAATGTTCTTCCAAGATATCAGCGGGATCATTGAGGAGGAAGAGCATAGTCAGTCAACATAACAGGACAGTCACTCAGCATCAGCATAGGCAGTCTTGAAAGGATGTGGCATTTCAAAAAAATTATTCGGTTACATCAGCTTCAGGTGCTTGGTGGCTGGTGGTGATCCAAGACTGATTCATCTTTATGAAAGTCAGTCGATCAACTGAGTCGGTGGACAGGCGCACCCTGTGATCTGTTGCAAAGCCACCAGCAGCACTGAAGGTGCGTTCCAAAAGAACGCTGGATGCAGGACAGGCCAGTAGCTCAATTGCATACTGTGCAAGCTCTGGCCAGTGATCCATCCTCAAGACCCAGTAAGCCAGAGGATTTTCGGTGGGAAAGATGTCCAAGTCTGACCTTGCCCCTAGGTATTCTTGCACCATGTAAATCAGACGCTGGCGATGGTTGCTGAAACCGATCATACCTTGGGGCTGCTGACTAAAAAATTGTCTGAATGCATTGGTCAGACGGCCACCTTCTCCACCGCTCCTTCTGACTGAAGCCTCAGCAACACGTTGTCCAGGACCAGGAGTTTGTAACCTCCCAGTCTCTGGGAACGCGTTGCACAGACCTTTCTGCAAGGCCTCCCGGAGATGTCTCATCCTCTGCTCCCTCTGCGACGGCAAGATAAGGTCCGCAACCTTACCCTTGTACTATGGATCAAGGAGAGTGGCCAGCTAGTAATGGTCCCTCTCCTTGATCCAAAGAATACGAGGATCCTTCCGCAGGCTTTGCAGGATCAGGGAGGCCATGCAGTGTAGGTTAGCTGAGGCATTTGGTCCGGAGTCCTCTGGGTCACTAAGGACAACATGATCCGCAGCCACCTCCTCCCAGCCACGTACAAGACCACGGGTTTCTTGGGATTGTAAATCATCCCTACAATACTTAGGGTTGCCACCTGTCCGGTTTTGACCCGGACAGTACGGGTTTAGGAGGCTGTGCCCGGGTTTCCCTCTGCCTCACACCCGGACAGCTGACAGGGGTACCATGGGGCCTCCTTTTACGAGCCCCAGCACACAGGGGGACCTGGACAGCAGGGGCATCGGAGCGGCGGGAGCAATTACAGAGCAATCAAAACATATGGGAGAGAGAGGCGACAGACAGCTGCTGGTGCGGAAGGTTTTAATAAAATAAATGCTTAAAAGCAAACAATCCACTCACTCTCCATGTCAGAGCTGTATATGTCAGTCTGTGAAGTTGGACGTCCCATCCCCCCCTCCGATCTGCTCTTATCACTGAATCGCTGGAGGAAGCCGAGGATACAGAGCTGCGGGGAGACTGCAGTGAGCTGCCAGCCTGGGATGCTGTGACCAATCGGAGCATTCCGGAGGCTTAACCACGCCTCCATCATCAGAGGCTGACAGTTCACATGAGTTCACATGAGTTTCCCGATTCAGTGATAAGAGCAGCGTGGAGCAGAGGGGAGGATGGGACAGCCAACTTCACAGACTGACATATACAGCTCTGACATGGAGAGTGAGTGGATTGCTTTTAAGCATTTATTTTATTAAAAACTTCTGCACCAGCAGCTGCCTGTCGCCTCTCTCTCCCTTATGTTTTGACCCTTCTGTGTTTGCCACCCCCTCTGTAACTGCCCCCCCTCCTCTGTAATTTCCCCTCTCCTCTGTATTTGCACCCCTTTCATCTGTAATTGTCCCTCATTTCTCTGTAATTGCACCCCTCCTCTGTATTTGCACGGACCCCTCCTGTCACTCTGCACCCCCTCCTGTCACTCTGCACCCCCTCCTGTCACACTCTGCACCCCCTCCTGTCACACTCTGCACCCCCTCCTGTCACATTCTGCACCCCATCCTGTCACATCGCACCCCCTCCTGTCACACTCTGCACCACCTCCTGTCACACTCTGCACCACCTCCTGTCACACTCTGCACCACCTCCTGTCACACCGCATCCCCTCCTGTCACACCGCATCCCCTCCTGTCACACCGCAGCACCACCTCCTGTCACACCGCAGCACCACCTCCTGTCACACCGCAGCACCACCTCCTGTCACACCGCACCCCCTCTTGTCACACCGCACCGCACTGCCCTACTGACACCATTTACTGCTCTACTGACACTGTCAACTGCTCTACTGACACAATTTACTACCCTACTGACACAATTTAGTGCCCTACTGACACTGTCCACTGCCCTACTGACACTGTCCACTGCCCTACTGACACCATTTACTGCTTTACTGACACTGTCCACTGCCCTACTGACACCATTTACTGCTCTACTGACACTGTCCACTGCTCTACTGACACCATTTACTGCCCTACTGACACCATTTACTGCCCTACTGACACCATGTACTGCCCTACTGACACCATGTACTGCCCTACTGACACCATGTACTGCCCTACTGACACTGTCCACTGCCCTACTGATACCATTTACTGCTCTACTGACACAATTTACTGCTCTACTGACACCATTTACTGCCCTACTGACACAATTTACTGCTCTACTGACACTGTACACTGCCCTACTGACACTGTCCACTGCTCTACTGACACCATTTACTGCTCTACTGACACTGTCCACTGCCCTACTGACACCATTTACTGCCCTACTGACACCATGTACTGCCCTACTGACACTGTCCACTGCCCTACTGATACCATTTACTGCTCTACTGACACTGTCCACTGCCCTACTGACACCATTTACTGCCCTACTGACACCATTTACTGCCCTACTGACACAATTTACTGCTCTACTGACACTGTACACTGCCCTACTGACACTGTCCACTGCTCTACTGACACCATTTACTGCCCTACTGACACCATTTACTGCCATACTGACACCATTTACTGCCATACTGACACCATTTACTGCTCTACTGACACTGTCCACTGATCTACTGACACAATTTACTACCCTACTGACACCATTTACTGCTCTACTGACACTGTCCACTGATCTACTGACACCATTTACTGCCCTAATGACACAATTTACTGCCCTAATGACACCATGTACTGCCCTACTGACACTGTCCACTGCCCTACTGACACTGTACACTGTCCTACTGACACTGTACACTGTCCTACTGACACCATTTACTGCTCTACTGACACCATTTACTGCCCTACTGACACTGTCCACTGCCCTGCTGGCTGACAGTGTCCAATTTTAAGGTAGGCTATTGTCACTGACATTTCTTTTATTAATCGAATCATATTTTATGGGTACACTAAATGATTTTGTTTTATTTAATCATGCCCATTTAAGTCCCTCCACTGTTAATGCAATTTGGCTATAGCAACTGTTCTGTGTAGCACACTTCATTACTACTCTTTTTGGGTAACCCAAGGTATTTTACAATCCCATAGCGTGTACTACAAAAAAATTGCCGTGCGCCGTGAAAATGTTCGGGTTTGGCTTGAAGAAAAGGTGGCAACCCTAACAATACTGCTGCTGCTGAAACTGAGTGCCAGGCTCCACCTCCATGCTGACACAATCCTCCTCCTCCTCCTTGTCCTCTTCCTGTGTGATGGGTGGGACAGCAGGAACACAGTCTGGATAAAGGGGGCCTTGAGAGGCAAGGAAGTCCTCCTCTTCCTGCCTCTGTTCTGCCTCAAGTGCCCTGTCCATTATTCCACGCAGCGTATGCTCCAACAGGTGGACAAGAGGTACAGTGTCACTGATGCATGCACTGTCACTGCACACCATCCTTGTGGCCTCCACAAACGACAGGACAGTGCATGCATCCCTGATCATGCCCCACTGGTGTGAGGAGAAAAAACCGAGCTCCCCTGACCCTGTCCTGGTGCCATCGTCGCACAGGTACTCATTGATGGCCCTCTGCTGCGTGTGCAGCCGCTGCAGCATGGCCAACGTTGAGTTCCACCTGGTGGGCATGTCACATGTAAGGCGGTTCCTGGGCAGGTTCAACTCCTTTTGGAGCTCAGCCGAGCACTGGCATTAAATGATCAGCGGAAATGCACACAGACTTTTCTGGCCTGCTTCAGGACATCCTGTAAGCCCAGGTACCTGCCCAAGAACCACTGTACCACCAGGGTAAGGACGTGAGCCACACAGGGCACATGGGTCAGTTGTCCCTGTCAGAGGGCGGAGAGGAGGTTGGTGCCATTGTCGCAAACCACCATTCCTGGCTTAAGCTGGCGTGGCGTGAACCACCTCTCGTCCTGCCCCTGCAGAGCTGACAAAATATCTGCCCCAGTGTGGCTCCTGTCCCCCAAACAAACCAGCGCAAGCACGGCATGGCATCTTTTTGCCTGCGTAATTGTGTAGCCCCTTGAACGCCTACGGAGCACCGCTGGTTCTGAGGACAGAGCACTGGAAGAGGCCATGGAGGAAGAAGAGGAGGGGGTGGAGGAGAGAGGTGTGTCACAACCAATAGTAGCATTTTGGAGGCGTGGTGGCGGAACAACCTCCAACACTACTGCACCTTGTCCTGCATCCTTCCTGGCTGCCAGAAGAATGACCCAATGGGCCGTGAAAGATAGGTAACGTCCCTGTCCATGCCTGCTGGACCATGAGTCAGCGATAATATGCACCTTACCACTGACCGCCCTGTCCAGCGAGGCAAGGAAATTGCCTTTCACATGCCGGTAGAGAGCCGGAATCGCCTTCTGTGAGAAAAAGTGGCATTTGGGGACCTGCCACTGAGGAACCGCACATTGCACAAACTCACGGAAGGGGGCCGAGTCTACCAACTGAAAAGGCAGCAGTTGAAGTGCTAGCAATTTAGCCAAGCTAGCATTCAACCACTGGGCATGTGGATGGCTGGGAGTGAACTTCTTTCTACGGTCCAGCAGCTGGGGCAGGGAAATTTGCCTGCTACAATCGGACATGGTTGTTCTGCTAGCAGATTGCCCGTAAGCACTTGGCTGTGACACACCTAATTCTACACCTTCATTCCTCTCAGTGCAGGTTTCAGAGAGGACTGAAGGTCTAGTGGGGTTGGAGATCCCAGCTGATGAGGAGCAAGGAGAGGTCCACTTTGTTCTTTGGTGTGGGTCTTTAAGGTATGCTTGCCAACGAGCTGCATGGCAGGTCAACATATGTCTGGTCAAGCATGTGGTGCCCAAGTGGCTAATATTTTGGCCACGCGAGATACGCTTGAGATATATGTTGCAAATAGCAGCAGTGCAATCTGATGCACTCGTCTCAAAAAAGGCCCACACTAAAGAACTTTTGGAATAACGCGCAGAGGCAGCGCCCTGCACAGGTGGAGCTCTGCGGTGTGCTGCCCCTAAGCTGGCCCCCGGAGGGCATCCTGCCTCATTGGAGATGTGCCTCCTCCTCCTCTCTCCTATCAGGCACCCACATGGAGTCAGTGACCTCATCATCCCCTCCCTCTTCATCACTGCAGCAAACCTGGCAGTATGCTGCAGCTTGTGGAACATGACTGCCAGATTGCTGTCCTTCTTGAGCATCCCCTCTCTCTGCGCTCACGCTACTGCCTTCCTCTAGCTGAGTATCATCATCAGAGCCTTCAAAACACTGGGCATCCTCCTGGAGCATGTACCCAACATTGTGCTCAAATAGTTCGGGGGACTCCTCAGGAGGACATGGTGGGTCTAGGGAAGGAGTGACTGATGATGACATTGAGACGAGGGAAGAGGATGCGTTGGCAGCTGCTTTGCTAGTACCCCGAGCCTGGGTGAGAGAGGATGAGGAGGATGAAGAGGGCTTGTTTATCCACTCTACCAAGTCTTTGGCATGATGCGGCTCAACACGTCCAGCTGCCGAAAATAAGGACAAGCATGTCCCATGGCCACGTGCTGATGACGATGCACCGCGTCCACGACCAGCACTGTTGTCTCTAGACACAAAGCCTGCTTGCCCTCTTTTATAGGCTCGTGACTGTCTGCCTCTCCTTGTTGGCCTTACAGACATAGTAATGGCCTGCAGGGAGATGGGAAAACCAGCAATTGGGTAGTGTATATTGTGCTGGAGGCACACAACACCCACTAACTCCTGAAGATGCCTGTATGATAGAACACCAGCAATAAAGGGTAGATACAGGTGTATACTGTGCTGGAGGCACACAACACCCACTAACTCCTGCAGATGGCTGTATTAGAGAACAGCAATAAAGGGTAGATACAGGTGTATACTCTGCTGTGCTGGAGGCACACAACACCCACTAACTCTTTCAGATGGCTGTATTAGAGAACTCCAGCAATAAAGGGTAGATACAGGTGTATACTGCACTGGAGGCACACAACAACCACTAACTCCTGCAGATGGCTCTATTAGAGAACAGCAATAAAGGGTAGATACAGGTTTATACTGCGCTGGAGGCACACAACACCCACTAACTCCTGCAGATGGCTCTATTAGAGAACAGCAATAAAGGGTAGATACAGGTGTATACTGCTCTGGAGGCACACAACACCCACTAACTCCTGCAGACGCCGGACTGGCGGCCTTATATAGTGTGGGGCGTGTACTAAACACCTGAGCTATAACTGGCCACAGGCATCCTGTCTGTGGCCAATTATGGCTCTCCTCGCTGCGGGCGCTGTGATTGGCCAAGCATGCGGGGTCACAGTGCATGCTTGGTCAATCATGAGCCAGCAATGCACTGTGATGGCGCAGTGCATTGTGGGCCACGAGCACCACACGAATTTGGCGCAAACGCCCCATAACGTTCGGTATTCGAACGTGCGAACAGCCGATGTTCGAGTCGAACATACGTTCGACTCGAACATCAAGCTCATCCCTATCAGTGACTATGCAAACAATATTAAAGCTATAGTATAGTAAGTCAATGTTACACCAAATATGCATACATTTACCTTGACTAACATTACATACATAATACACAATATAAAAAATTCAATCAAAGGGCATATATCCATATACTAAGATTGAATAAAGAGTGAAAATGCAATGCATATTAACCCTTTCTATACATTCATGGGGAATTAACCCTTCATATAAGCGAGGGGCGTTCAAGTCAAACTGGGACTTCGGATTTTACAGGTATACAAAGGGATGCTAGCGTGGCAGTACTACACTCAGTAGTAAGTGGAAAATGTGTCCTATTACTCATAGGCGGTTCACATGTCGAGAGACTGTTAATCAAGATGGCAGACAAGAGTGTTAGTGTGTGCATGGAACAGCGTGTAGTGATGACGTTTCTTGTGAGCGAAAGCATAAAACCCGTGGATATCTACAGAAGACGATGTTGATGAGACGCTCAACCACAGTAAGCCATTTGGCTTGAAACGTTTCAAAGATAGCCGTATGTCCATCAGTGATGATCCCGGGCGTGGTGGCTCCCAGGCCACAGCAGTCATTCCTGTGAACATTCAGCACGTGGAATGCCTGATCCTGGATAATCAACGCATAACCTATTGTGAAATTGCACAAGAGACAAATCTTTCTGTAGGAACAGTGACCACAATCATTCTCGAACATTTGCATTTTCTAAAAGTTAGTGCATGCTGAGTACCAACACAGCTTTCCGCTGTCATACATGTCTGCGGAAAAAAATGGCTTGGTTTAATCACTAAGGGCGTCCTGTTTCTCCAGGACAGCTCACAATCTCATACTACTCACCGCACTACGTGCTCATTACAGCAACTCGGCTGGGAGGTATTGTCACATCCCCCTTACAGCCCAGACCTCACTCCATGTGATTTCCACCTGTTTGGACCCCTAAGTGCCAGTTCACACAGGGGTGGCTTCAAAATCGCCCAACTCTCATCCAACTCTGAAGCCGTCCTGTACATTGCGACTTCAGCGTGGATTGCAAAACGACTTCTGTATAGAAGTCAATGCAAGCTGCTCCGAAGTCACCCCAAAGTAGTACAGGAACCTTTTTCTAAGTCAGAGTGACTTGAGTCACTCCTATTAGAATGGTTCCATTGTAATGCATGGAGCGTGACTTCTCAGGTGGCTAAGTCGCCTGACAGGTCGCCCCTGGGTGTACTGGTTCCTCAGAGGTCAGCTTTTTAGCACTGTTGACAAAGTGAAGCAGGCTGTCCTAGGTTGGTTCAGGCGTACTGATAAATCTTTCTATGCCAAAGCTTTCTTGGCATTAGTTAAACACTGGGATAGGTATATAAATGTAGCCGGGGAGTATGTAAAATAAAAAAAAATGCAGTTTCAACTGCTTGAAATTTATTATTTTATTATATAAACTCAAAAGTCCCCATTTGACTTGAACGATCCTCTTAATTTATAGGGGAAATATCTTACTCTGTTAATAAATATAGATGTAAAAAAAAAAAAAAAACTACTAATTATAACAGTTATAATATATATTATGGATAATATTACATTAATAGATGTTAAATAAATACTGAACTCAGAAACACACAAAGTAACGTTATTAAAAATATTGAATTATTAAATGGTGAGGCATTTAAACCTTAATAGTCACAAATAAAGCAGTTGGTATCTAATTCTACATTCAAACCCGTAGGGGCTAATGTACTGAGCATATAGATTCATTTAGTTCCTCTTTTAGAATGTTCTCTGACCAAATTGGACTCCCTCCACAAGGGGTAAATTCTATTCACCCCCCTAAAATTTAAGCCCAGAGGGATCCTTCTCATGATGTTGCTTGAAATGTAGAGATACACTATGTTGTTTAAATCCCAATAGAATATTCTGTACATGTTCTGTGATCCTCCTCTTAAGAGATGACTTGGTCCAGCCCATGTATTATAAACCGCACGGACACTTAAGCATATAAACCAAATGAGTGGTATTGCATGTAATAAATTCTGGGTTTTGAAACTATGTACCATTAGTAGTAGATGTAAAATGATACGTTTTCTTAATGTTATTTTTAGCATACCTACAAGCCTTAGGCTGTTTTCACACTGAGGCGCTTTACAGGCGCTATAGCACTAAAAATAGTGCCTGCATAGTGCCTGTAAAGAGCCTCTCCCACCAGTGCTTTGCTGGCAGTTTTAACCCTTTTCCAGGAGCTAGCGGGGGTTAAAAGCCAACCCATGAACTTTATAACTGTACAGAGCTCATACCAGTCTACATTGTCCTACATTAAAGCGGAGGTTCACAAAAAATTTAACCTCCGCTTTTCGGAACCCCCCCCCTCCGGTGTCACATTTGACACCTTTCAGGGGGAGGGGGGTGCAGATACCTGTCTAAGACAGGTATTTGCACTAACTTGCGGGTATAGACTCCCACAGGAGTCTATGCCTCTTCCTGTCCCGCCTCACTGTCTGCTGGGACACACATGGGTCCCAGAGACAGTACGGACCATTCTCATTGCGCTGCGCAACTCACGCATGCACAGTAGGGAACCGGGAAGTGAAGCCGCACCGCTTCACTTCCTGATTCCCTCGCAGAGAATGGCGCCGGCAGCAGCCGAGAGCCGAGTGATTGCTCAGCTTCGGCTGCCGACATCGCTGGACTCCAGGAATTTTTTTTAGGTGGACTCCCTCTTTAATTTCTACTTACAGAAAAAGTATAGGGGGAGATTTACTAAAACTGGAGCACACAGAATCTGGAGCAGCTGTGCATGGTACTGTAACCAGCTTCTAACTTCAGCTTCTTCACTTAAAGGAGAAGTCCAGCCAAAGCTTGTTTGGCTGGGCTTCTCCTATGGATCACAGGAGTCCAATTAGTTTTGCACTCCTGTGGCCCGTTTTTTTGCTGAAGTCTGCTCTCTGCTGACATCACAGGAATCGTTCTCAGTCTCTCAGCGAGCCACTGAGAGATTGAGACGACCGTTCCCTGCCCCTCCACAGCTCAGCGCTCCACTGAGTGCGGGGGGGGGTTAGAGCAGAGAGCTGCTGAGTGACAGGCAGCTGTAAGATGAGCCATCGGCGATGTCGGTTCTCAGTGTTGAGGTGCCGGGGAACAGACGGTCTGATGCTGCATCCACCTAGGTAAGTATGAATATGGAAAAAACCCAAAACCTTTCATTCTCTTTTAAGCTTTGACAATAATTTTAACAATAATGCTCCTTCTGACCAAGCTGTATTACCAAATTGCAGGAGAGCAAAGAGAGGTCAACCTTTCGGTGTGTCTCAGTGTATAATTAGCTCTGTATTGTTACCAGTGCACTTAAGTGTTAAGTGGTAAAAGTCGAACTGTCTTTGACTCCAATTTACAGATCCAAAACAAGCGTGACGTAAATAAGAGACATTTAATTGTGACGCCTACACAGAATCAGGAATCTCTGAGTCTATCCCTGCACCCGTCTCAGTTCTGATTCTCTCCCCCTGCCAGCAATCAGAACAAGATTTGCTATTTTCCAGTTAAAAAGCTGCAATCTTCCTTGTAAATCAACAAACTGCATTACGTTGTGGCTTGAGATTCCTATTGCTTCCATTATAGTCTTTTCCTGGAGAAATACAGCAATTGAATTTTTGTGTATAACCCATCTCACAGCTGGAGAGCGAAGGCATCACAACTGATTAAGAGACGGAGAGAGTGCTCTGAATGGCCTTGTTAAGGTCAAATCCACCAAAAATGGTTGATTTTTCAGGGGGGGGGGATGGGGCAAGTCAGCTGAGTCACTCACTGACGTCTTATTTTTGTCAAAGGATCCAGTGGCGGAATACAAGACATGTGGAGGGCCAATCACAGGTTTGACTTTATTAGTGCCCCATCCAGCTCCACATTCTCAACCCCCCCCCCCCCCGCCATTGCTGATTGAATATGGGGAATATGTGAACATGAGCACAATGGTGCTTGGCGATTGGCTGCTCGGAGTGCGGAGGAGAGCTTTTAAAGTCACGGCTTACACAGGAGTTGTCCTCTTTGCTACCTTTGGCTGAAAGAAGCAATAGAGAAGCTAAGCAGAGGGTGAGTATATCCCAATGGAAGGGTCCCTATAAACTACTTCAGGTCCGCCCTGTAGCAGTTTTACTGCTACAGGGTGGCACCTGTGCACCAGGTCACACACATATTATATATATATATATATATATATATATATATATATATATATATATATACACGTGATCCTGCTCTTCTGGGTAGGGAGTGCACACGCCCGCCGCTGGCGGGTGTATGATCACGACGGGAGCGAGCTGCTGGTAGCACACATGTACGCTCCTTACCTAGAAGAGTATATATGTGATCTGGTGTACAGGTGCCGCCCTGTAGCAGTAAAACTGCTATGGGGCGGACCTGAAGTAGATAATAGAGACCCAACCATTGGGACATACTCACCCTCTGCTTAGCTCCTCCATTGCTTCTTTCTGCCACTGGAACCTGCTGATGATCGAGCAGAGAGGCAGAATGGAGGTCTGCCTATGTAAACAAGGCAGATCACCGCTCTGACAGGAGAGAAGGCATCGATCCTGTGTCTCCGCATAGCAAGGACATGGATCCATGCCTTTCCCTAGTAAAAGCACCTCCCACAGTTTAGAAAACACTGGCTAGGTACACATTTAACCCTTTGATTGCCCCGTAACCCCTTTCCCAGTCAGTGTCATTAGTACAGTGACAGTGCATATTTTTAGAACTGATCACTGTATTAGTGTCACTGGTCCCAAAAAAGTGTCAGTTATGCCGCATACACACGACCGGACTTTCCGGCAGACTAGGTCCGGTCGTATGTCTAGTCTGTACATAGCGCACTCCTGAACTCTGCACTCTGTATATAGCGCACTCCTGTACACTGTACATAGTGCACCACTGAATCCAGCACTCTGTACATTGCACACACCTAAACTCTGTACATAGTGCACCAATGGACTCTGCACTCTGTACATAGCACACCCCTGAAGTCTGCACATAATGCACCCCTGGTATTTACTGCCACTTTAAGATACACCCATTGTGCAATTTGGCCACACCCACCATTCAATGCGGTTTGGCAGAGGGGACATGGTTGAGTTCCTGCAGCTATTCTCTCAGAAAAAAGCCCTGGATAAATGTATATAGTCTTACAGATACAACTGGCCCTGGCAACCATAATGCTAATGCGGTTCACCTTGAAATAAAATTTTACACCCCTTAGTGCTGGGTTTACTGGTAGTATATAAAGAAATATACATTTGTTCAGTGTTAGATTTGGCACTTCTCCCGCTGCATACGTATGAATTAATTTGTGTGTTTTGCAGGAACTAATTTTAGGTTTGGCTTTATTGAGACAGTAAACACTTTAGCTAATCACCTCAACTAATAGCGAATGATGTAATCTCCGTACCAACGCGGCAAACAAAACAATTAGCCTTGGGGAGAGAATTAGACAAGATCATTGACCTTCAGCGCAGATTAATACCGTGTGTGTGAAGGCAGCTGTGCCACAACGAGGAGCCGCTGGCATCTACGTCCTTCAGATGTGAGCCAGAGACATCAGTACAACAGAGAAGGCAGAATTCTGGAAAACTGGGTGTGGCTTGGTGTGACTGGGTGTGGCTTGGTGTGACTGGGGGTGGCTTGGTGTGACTGGGGGTGGTTCACTAACAATAAGGATTCTTTTTTTAATAAAAAAAAATTCAGTAACAGAATAACCTGCTCACAGCTGGGATAGACACCTGACTCATTACCGGAGACTTTTCCCAAGTAACAAATGAATTCTACCTTGAAACAGAGGACTTTTAAAGACTGTCAATATATTACGAGAGAGTGTCAGAGACTGCCAACTTGTTATAAGAGAGTGTCAGAGACTGCCAACTTGTTATAAGAGAGTGTCAGAGACTGCCAACTTGTTATAAGAGTGTCAGAGACTGCCAACTTGTTATAAGAGAGTGTCAGAGACTGCCAACTTGTTATAAGAGAGTGTCAGAGACTGCCAACTTGTTATAAGAGAGTGTCAGAGACTGTCAACTTGTTATAAGAGAGTGTCAGAGACTGCCAACTTGTTATAAGAGAGTGTCAGAGACTGCCAACTTGTTATAAGAGAGTGTCAGAGACTGTCAACTTGTTATAAGAGAGTGTCAGAGACTGTCAACTTGTTATAAGAGAGTGCCAGAGACTGTCAACTTGTTATAAGAGAGTGTCAGAGACTGCCAACTTGTTATAAGAGAGTGTCAGAGACTGTCAACTTGTTATAAGAGAGTGTCAGAGACTGCCAACTTGTTATAAGAGAGTGTCAGAGACTGTCAACTTGTTATAAGAGAGTGTCAGAGACTGCCAACTTGTTATAAGAGTGTCAGAGACTGCCAACTTGTTATAAGAGAGTGTCAGAGACTGCCAACTTGTTATAAGAGAGTGTCAGAGACTGTCAAGTTGTTATAAGAGAGTGTCAGAGACTGCCGGTGTGCGCTAGGTATAGAGTGCAGAGTTCAGGTGTGCGCTATGTATAGCATGCAGGATTTAGGTGTGCGCTACGTATAGTGCAGGGTTCAGGTATGTGCAGAGTTCATAAGTCGGGATTTATGTGACTTGCTGCAGCTTCTAATGCACATGGTGAGAAGCTCGCAGTGTGCAGTGAAATCAGAGTGAGCCATTTCAGTCCAGAAAAGGAGCCGGTACAATTGAGCATGACTTAGGATTTCCTTTGGATTGAAGGTAGAATCTTTACCGGCTCCTAGTTAGAGGCCTCCTTTAATCTCTTGTAATCTGCAGCCACAAGCAGCCTCTGAGTTGCTTTTAATAGATAATTTATTGCTCCTCAACAAAGGGGACTCCCCGCTGCCACAGGCAAAAGTGACACCGCGGGGCGCCAGATTCCAGAACGCTCTAAAAGGCTGCAGAGAGTCAGAGAGGAAAATTACAATTTCATTACTCGCCCCTTTTCCTATGAATAAGGTAATATAAAAAATGTCCAGGCAAATGTAAACTGTTAATATATTCTTTCTATTGGCTGTACATTAAAGATGAACTCTAGGCACACAGACAAATGCATATACAGGATGCCTGTTCTGCTTCAAATATTTATTTGCGCAGTGACATACCTTCTTAGACCCAGTCTGTCTGGACAGTATGGTCAATTGCTGACTTGGCACCATCCACAGGCAGCTTAACTCTTCCATAAGACACAGCGGTTGAATCTAACCCAATTTTACTTCAGCTAATTGCAGTACAGAGGAAGTTTTTTTTTTTGTCTTTTGAAGTGTAAAAATCGGATTTTGTGTCAGGGCTGGGCTCCTGCTACTTAAAGAGCAACTCTTTTCTTTCAGGGCCAGTTCACACCACATGCAGCCCAGTGCGTGTTTGTTCTGCATCAAAAAGACATGGAAAGTAGATTATATGGTTTCCAATGGCATAGATCACACTAATGCAGAAGAACGTGCTGCATTTTTCGCACTGGACTGTACTGGAACACAATAAAACGCATCAAAAACACACTGGACTCTAGTATAGTGCAGGGAAAAAACAGGAAAAAAGAAGAAAAAAGGCACATGGAATGCATCTGGAAATGCATCAAAAACACATCAAAAATGCACCAAAAATGCACCGGAATGCATAAAAACGTGCATGCAGAAACTCATTCGGAACAGATCTGGAGTACGTTTTTGTGGTGTGAACTGACCCTCGGTGTTCAGAAACTGCTCAGCTGTTGGTAAATTACCAGCTACTCGTTGTCCCTACAGTAACTCACCTGATTACCAGTAACCTGCCTCATTAGCAGAGCCATGGATAAGGGGGTACCACCAGTCCTCCTGTATGGGACCCAGGCAGCTGAGGGGCCCAGGCAAATGGGTGAATTTGATATGGGCAGGGAGGGTGATCGGCATGGCAATTACTGGAACCAATCCCCTTTATGGCTCTCTCTGCAGCAGCTGAAAGCCAGCATCTTCTCTATCTTCTGCTAGCTTTCTGCTGCTGCAAACAGCCATACATTGGTTCCAGTAATCCCACACCCCCCCTCCACTGCACCCATCACGCTCCCTGTGAACCATACATTTCCCTCTGCTGCCCAGACCCCCTCCCCCGTATGCCCCCCACAGTTCTGCAGACTTTCCTCCTATCCTTTCCACTGGGAGCTGAAAGTGCACAATAGGATCCTTCAGGATGGAGAGTGGGGAAGGTTCTAGTAAATATGTCACATTTATCAGCCCCTTCCTTTTCTATATGAACACAATGAGTTATTGGTACCGATCATTCACTGTGTGCATTCATAACTGCAGCATATTAGTTGCGTTTTTCTTGGAGGGGGGCCTGTCAGGTTAGCTGTATGGGGCCCTGTGGTTTCTAACAGCAGCTCTGCTCATTAGTCCAGCCTACAACCAGCCCCTTTTTGCTATTTAAACAGCTTAACTAATTTCCTCTATGGCCTTGCGTGGTCTATGATCTCTAAGTGAGTTCCTTCTTGTGTTCCTGTATATGACTTGGCCTGGCTGACTTCCCTTCTGAATACTGTTTCTGATTTTTGCTTCTCACTACGCTAACTTCTGGTTTCCTGATCCAGACTCATTTAATTACCCCACTCTGGCATCCAAACTAGGGATGAGCTTGATGTTCAAAACGAACGTAAGTTCGACTCCAACATCGGCTGTTTGCTCGTTTGCTGAACAGCGAATATTATGGGGCGTTTGTGGGAAATTCGAGTACCTCAGAATGCCCCATAATGCACTACGAGATCGCTCTGCTGTGAGAGCCATAATTTGCCAAAGGCAGGGTGCCTTTGGCCAATCATGGCTCAGGGGGTCATGTCCACGCCCCACACTATATAAGACTGCTTACAAAGCGACCGTGTATAGTGTATAGATGGTGATAGTTTGAGCTAGATTAGCCAGGCAGGTTTGTTAGTGGCAGTGTATTTGATATATTTACAGTCTAGTATAATATAATATATATATATATATATATATATATATATATATATATATACTCTGCATTTAGTGTAGACTAGATATTCAGTGTAGACTCTATATTCAAGCCCCCCCCCCCCCTTTACCTGTGGCCTGTCAGGTTGTATGCTTGGATAATGGTCTAATATGGATTGTGATTGTGTTGGGGATCCCCATGCCATTTTTTTTTTATTTGGCACAGGGTTCCCCCTGGCAGGCTGGTTGTAGTGAAGTCGATTCATCAATTGACTTCAGTACAACTAGGCTGTCGGTTTTTTCTTGTGTGATCACTGCAGGTGTGATTGTTGTATTCTGGTGGCTGGAAAACGAGAAAAATATATACATAAAACGTGTTTCAGAAATAAAAAACTGATAATTGGCACGTGCGTATGTATTCACCCCCTTTGCTATGAAGCCCATAAAAAGCTGTGGTGCAACCAATTACCTTCAGAAGTCACATAATTAGTGAAATGATGTCCACCTGTGTGCGATCTAAGTGACACATGATCTGTCATTATATATACACACCTTTTTGAAAGGCCCCAGAGGCTGCAACACCTAAGCAAAAGGCACTACTAACCAAACACTGCCATGAAGACCGAGGAACTCTCCAAACAAGTAAGGGACAATGTTGTTGAGAAGTACAAGTCAGGGTTAGGTTATAAAAAAATATCCAAATATTTGATTATCCCTAGGAGCACCATCAAATCTATCATAACCAAATGGAAAGAACATGGCACAACAGCAAACCTGCGAAGAGACGGCCGCACACCAAAACTCACAGACCGGGAAAGGAGGGCATTAACCAGAGAGGCAGCACAGAGACCTAAGGTAACCCTGGAGGAGCTGCAGAGTTCCACAGCAGAGACTGGAGTATCTGTACATAGGATGACAATAAGCCTTACGCTCCATAGAGTTGAGCTTTATGGCAGAGTGTGGAAAGGAAAAGAACTGCGCTAGCCACAAAATACCCAATATGATTAGAGTATATGAAAGTGCCAGACCCGCACTGTGGGTTTTAGTATCTAGTGTCTCAAAAGACCACCTCCAAGCGTGGTATAAACCATATACAGATAAGTGCAATTGAATTCAAAAAACAAAAAATAAATGTGTATCAATAATGTGAATTCCCCGAGCTCAATATATGTGTATCAAACTCTGTGTATAAACCCCTAAACCATAAAGGTAAGAATATAAAGCATATATATTCACTATTAAACATAAATGACCTATCGAAAAAATAATAAATCTGTGTTCAGAAACACTCTATGTAATGTCCATACAGTCATATATCAAAAATTGAAAAATTAAATTAAAATAAAAATAAAAAGTAAATGTCCATATAGTGAATGAACACCAGTGGTACAAAACTTCAAATGAGGTACGGCAGTAAAGAAAAGTTCCAAACGGCTAAACTGCGAATACACGAATTAAAAATCCTCTCCAGAGATGTGGTGTGCTTATCCCATCACCGAAATGAATGAATCAGCTCCTTACCAGATCCAGATGACCCCCCGTTACAGAGGGTCACCACAAGCAGTAGCAGTCAAAAGGGTGTCCGGATAGCGCCTCCTCCTCAGATGGTCACGAATCTTCCACGCGATGGGGTTATGGCTGTTACTCACTCCCAACTCGACGTGGTGTCACATAAGGGAAAACATAGGCTCCAGATAGTGTAAAACCAAATGACTTTAATTTTTAAAAGCGAACGTAAACACTTACATAAAAGACTTTAAAAGCAGGTTCAAAACAAAGACATGCACCGGCCGGATACACGCCAACGCAAAGACCAACCCGTCCTTCCTGGTCCACAAAGAACGAACACGACTTGGGGTGACGTCGACACGTTCGCACCGCCCTACGCGTTTCGTAATAATTTACGTCGTCCAGGGGCCGCCCGCCTCTGCTTTATGGCAGAGTGACCAGAAGAAAGCCATTACTTTCAGCAAAAAAACAAAATGGCACGTTTTGAGTTTGTGAAAAGGCATGTGGGAGACTCCCAAAATGTATGGAGGAAGGTGCTCTGGTCTGATGAGACTAAAATTGAACTTTTTGCTAACAAAAATGCTTTGTCTGGCGCAAACCCAACACATCACATCACCCAAAGAACACCATCCCCACTGTGAAACATGGTGGTGGCAGCATCATGCTGTGGGGATGTTTTTCAGCAGTCAGGACTGGGAAACTGGTAAGAATTGAGGGAAAGATGGATGGTGATAAATACAGGGATATTCTTGAGCAAAACCTGAACCACTCTGTGTGTGATTTGAGGCTAGGACGGAGGTTCACCTTCCAGCAGGACAATGACCCAAAACACACTGCTAAAGCAACACTTGAGTGGTTTAAGAAATAGAAAATTTGGGGTCAGACATAAAGATTGCTGTTCACAAGCGCAAACCATCCAACTTGAAGGAGCTGGAGCAGTTTTGCAAGGAGGAATGGGCAAAAATCCCATTGATAAGATGTGGCAAGCTCATAGAGACTTATCCAAAGCGACTTGGAGCTGTGATTGCCGCAAAAGTTGGCTCTACAAAGTATTGACTTTAGGGGGGTGAATAGTTATGCACATTGTCTTTTATTTCTGTTATTTGTTGTTTGCTTCACAATAAAAAAAAAAAAATCTTCAAAGTTGTGGGCGTGTTCTGTAAATTAAATGATGTAAATCCTCAAACAATCCATGTTAATTCGAGGTGGTGGGGGCAACAAAACATGAAAAATGCAAAGGGGGATGAATACTTTTGCAAGGCACTGTAAATTGTCCCAAACCATGCAAGAATTTTTTTGCCCTGGGCATCCCATGAATTCCTTAAGTTCTAATTCCTCAATAAAAATGAGGGACTTGTTCATTGTTTTGGAGTGACTGGAAGTAAATGCAGGGCTGGGCATAGTGATAGGTGCAGGGCTGTTTTTAAGGCAGGGCAAAAGGGGCAGCTGTCCTGGGCCCTGTCATTGTTGTGGGGCCCAAAGCAGCTGCCTCATACTTGCCAACTATCCTGGTTTAAATTCTCTCGTCCCTTGAGGTTTTGGTCCTGTGCTGTGTCCCAATATCTGAGTGTGAAGTGCTGCTACTAATGCTCTGCCCTATTGTTGTGTACACACTCACCCGCAGACTCTGTGTTTACATGTAAAATAGCGGCTGCATTCATATGTAAATAGCGGCGGCCGGCGGACTTGATATGTATATAAAGCCCCCTGAGGCCATATCCACAGTAATCTCTAGCAACCAATCAACAAGCAGAAATCATGTGCTGTAACCTCTAGTAACTAATCAGTGAGCCGTAATGTGTGCTGTAACCTCTAGCAACCAGTCAGTGAGCGGTAATGATACACTGTAACCTAAGCAAACAATCACAATAGCTGCCTGATTTGATTCAGAAATCTGATTTTGAGTCTAGCTGCTATTTATTGTATGTCTCAGAGCAGGTGGAGAACAAAACTGCACGGGGTGGCCCCAAGAAAAGTTTTGCCCAGGGTCCAATCAGTATTAAAGACGGCCCTGGATAGGTGGGCCACAATACCCAGCCGCCCCTACGGGAGGTTACGGTAATATTAAAATGTTTTCGATGATCTGAATCATTTAAGTGTGATAAATAAGCAAACAAAATAGAAAATCAAGAAGGGGGCAAATACTTTTCACAGAACTGTAGCATTTTTAGAAGTTGCCTTTGTTTTCTTGTACAAGTCCTGTCTGCCAAGGATTTGAGCGCTGGAACAGTAAATGTGAAGCGCCTCTGGTGTTTATTCCACCACAAAGGACTGCTTGGTGGAAATATTTCATAGCTCTTAAATTTTCAAAGCTGCCAAGAAAAAGAACTGCTTGGCATAATGTGTGATTATGCACTCCATTGGCTGATGTAATTACTGCATAAATAGCTTCTTTCTTTTTTTTTACTGTCAGGGCTCTGGTAAACAAACCGTGTAAAATGGAGGTAAATATTATAAATGACAGACGGCATTTAAAAATATCAACTCCCCCGGCTTATTAAATTATCAGGTGATATTGAAATTTAAAGGCGGTCTGCTGTCTCTTTTCATTAGGAGTTTTTATTGTACACTTTACCTTCGGTGATTAGGAAATCTTTTATGTGATTTTTCACTTTTAAATTGACATGCTGTGCTATCATTTAGTCATATTATTTCAGAAACAGAGCTGTAGGTGCCCCCTCTAGTGGTAATCTGCATGGCAGACAGTGCTATCAGCTTTCTTGCTGAGCAGCTAACATTGTTGCTTCATTGGGGAAGATGATGCAAGAGTGATCTGTTCACATGAATGGGCTGCCTTAATGCAACAGAGGTTAACCCATTGCATGAAGTGTGGGATTTTTTCCAGGAATCATACTTACCTAGGTGGATGACCCCCTCCCCCTGGCTCTAACACTGAGAACCGAGTGATTCAAACACCATTGATCGCTCTATTTTCAGAAATCCATGAGCAGAGAGCTGAAGACTGTCAGTCACCGCTCCTCCTCGCTCACTGGGGAGGGCAGTGGAGGGGACGGGAGCGGCTGGCTCAGGCTCTCAGTGGCTTGCTGAGAGGTTGAACCAGGTGGCGGATCCCAACCATATTGTCTCCATCTTTCCCCAGCATGGACCAGCTCGGCTCTGTGACATCAGCCGACTGTGGGCTTCAGCCTGCTGTCTGCTGAAAATGGGTCACAGGAGTGCAGAATGAACTGTACTCCTGAGATCCATAGGAAAAGTACAGCCAAACAAGCTTTGGCTGTACTTCTCCTTTAAAGTTTTGGGTCGATTTTAGTTCCCTTGAAGTTGATGTAAGCCAAATTACAAGGGGGAGCAGGTACAAGGCAGCAGGGCAGGAGCAAGATCAGGGTTAAGATCAGAACAAATGGCATGCAGGCTTTGGCAGAAGCACAATACACTGCTGCGAGAGGCACTAGTAGGGGAGGACCTAAATACTCTCCCAGCAGCCAGCATCACTTGGAATCAGACTGGGATCTGCCGGGAGACACCCTGTGGTGGACACCAAAACTAGAATTTTCTGCTCTGGGAAGTACAGTGCCACTCTGGGAAGATCCAGGTCCTGACATTTAGAAATGAATAGTGTAGCTTCTATGAATTGAGTTGGGGGGGGGGGGGGGGGGGTTGGACAGGGCCGGCTTAGTTTGCACTTTAGACATTTGTAACAGCTTCTATTACCCCCCGCAGCACTGGAAGATCACAGGTGTGGGGGTATCCATGGGCAGAGGAATGAAGACTTCAAAAGACAGAGCAGCCTTCAGCACACGGGACATTCACCATTCATGTAAGTGCCGTCCCTGGTGATAACTATAAAAAAAAATAAGTCACTAAACTTTAACTTTAATTAAATCAAAGCTGCATTAATTTGTGTCCTTTTTATCTGCTTAAAGCGGCACTCCAAAGGCTTTAAAAGTATCCCATTCCTTGTAGTGTAGCTGCATCTGATCCTCCACAATGTTACACCGCAGTATCTGCTCCTTCGTGCTCCAATGGCCTAAGGTCCTGACATCATCAAAACCAATGCAGCGGTGAAAGTCCTGCACTGGGTGGGACAGCACACAAAGGAGGGCACCATATGTCATGGGAGAGGCAAGCCCCTACAAGGGAGAATTTTGTTTCCTGGAGTTGGGCTTTAAACCTGACATCTATATAATCCATTGTAGCCAGATTTTACAGAGTTCCTCACATGTGGTGTGGTTGGGTCAGCTTCTTGAAGCCTGTTCCCCAAAGGGCTTCTTTGTAACTTGGCTGGAGTGCACCTTTAAATGAAACACAAGCTTTTACAGCCCCCGACTGAGCCTGTTCTCCTTTTCTGTGTGCACAGCACTGGGATTATGTGACCTTTCAGAGTTTAATGTAGAGCCTTAAGATGAAAAGTAAGAAATATAACAGAAAGGATATGACTCACTAAGTAAAGAAATATTAAATCCCGGGACTGATAGTGATTTCCATCTGAAAGGACTGGTATAGTGCAGGCATGACTGGATGAAAATGTAAAGTATAACGCTGGCCATAGATGGGTAGAAGTTCGAAGAAGAAGAAAGTTTATTTATTATATAATGATAATTTTTCTAATCATTGGTGGGTCAAATCAACTTTCGTTGACGGCAGCAATGAGAAAATTCCAAGGAGCAGAATGGAAAAAAATTCTCGAGCAAACAAATTTCTAACAATGTATGTGATTTTCATCAACCAGTTTTGGCCTGCCCACAGTACATTTACTGAGACAGGGTGGCACAGACAGGCTGGATGATGTATATGTACATCATCCAGGCTGCTCCGGGTTAGGGGTGTCGTTGGCTAGTGGTATTTGGTCAGCAGGTCCCAGCCAATGATTTAAAACTGAGACCTGCTGATCGGCTGTAGCCAATCATAGCACAGAGTCCTGTGTTTACAAACTCTCAGGGCTCTGTACAGGCATGTACTGGCCATTGGGACTACTGGGAGTTTCCCGGTGGGCCAATGGCTCAGTGGGCCCGTTTCAGTAACAGCCAGGGCCAGATTAACATAGGGGCTATTGGAGCTGCAGCTCCAGGCCTCTACCGTAATATCGGCCCAGCAGTCCAAAATAAAACAGTCTGCGCACAGAAAGCAATGGGCTGACAGGGGAAAGATGTCCCCTGACTGGCCCTGCATTCTGCACACACCCGGCTGGAAGGGCACCATCTGCATCCCCTTCCAGGCCTCCTTCTGCTGGGGGCCGGGACCCGACAGTGTGCTGTGCAGGGCCTTCCCCTGCACCTGACGGGACTCGATGAAGATGGTCTGAGGCTGCTGGCGTGGGCCCCTCCCCCCAGGTGGCCGTGGACATCAGTGGAATAAGAAGAGGTTTCCCTGGTGATGGCAGCAGCGCTAGAGCGTCGTCTCTAAGCTGGCAGAGTGCTCAGTGGGGGAGATGGGCTGGAGCCAGCCACAAGGTACGGAGGGCGTGGGCTGATGACGTCACAGAAGGGGCGACCAGGTCCTTCCACGTCCACAGCGTCCCCTGGTGACCAGGGGGAACAATGATCCAAGGGAGAAATATCCGATTCAGACTCTGATGTGTTCAAGGCAGGGCCTCTTCAGGGATCTGGAGCAGTGGCTGGTCAGTCGGTTTCCCCTAGGCAGCCTGGTAAGCCCTTGTTTATTCCTTTAACTGTACCTGTTGTGTCTGTGTACCCCCCTCCCCCTGTTAGTTCCCCCTTGGGTTGTTGGTGGGGGGTGGGGCGACCCAGTGCCTGTTGTTGCTGCTGGGGTTGGTTCCATGAGTGATAACAATGATTAAGGGCGCTCTGTAAAGAATATTAATCTAAACCACTAATTAGCAGAAAAACATATTTTTCCCTTCCTAAACCACTGAATCAAAAAATGGCTGGAAAAAAAAGTGCTTAAAATAATGTGAACATCACCAAAGTGAAAAATATACACATCATAACAATGATTATACTGGAAAGATGGTGGACATCAATGAACCACCATACATAATAATAATTGACAATGTAAAGTCCCAATAAAGTGTCTCTACAAAAAATGAATTCTGTCGAATTCTGCCGATCCGGAAAGTGAAAAATAAATAATGATCGTGATATAGCAGCGGTTAGCAACAAATCGGAAGAAAACTTGCGACTCCCTCCACCATGAACGTAGAACTACACCAGTAGTGATAATACAAATTGCAATATGTAGGACGCACTACAAGACAATTAAAAATTAGAATAAACGAGCATCTTGCAAATATATAAAGAAAGGTTTCCCTAACCATAGTGTCTCGAGACACTTTAAACAGTACCATAATAGAGATCCTTCTTTGTGTAGGTTTTACGGGATTGATAAAATCACGAGACATTGGAGAGGAACGCATATGAAAAGAGAAATTTCGAAAAATGAAACCAGATGGATTTATAAATTACAAACTTTGCAGCCATTAGGAATGAATATCGAACTTGATTTAAATTGTTTCTTATCTAATGATTGATTGATTGGAAGCAGTTTTGAAATCCTTTTTACCCTGTCCCCCTATACATAGAGGTAAACGAGACCAGGGTTGCCTCGTTTTTCTCCCTTCTCCATTCCCTAATTTTTTATATTTTTTCATTGAGGTGTCAATCTTGTTTTGATTACACTCGGGTGCTTCTGTATAGATTTTCTGTCCTTTTTGGGGCATGTACGTGTTCCCCGATAGGATAGGCGCTCGTGCATTTTAGATCTTTTATTGTAGGGTTGGTATTGTGCCTATGTACTTGTCTTCTCCCAATGATGTGGGGGGTTTGATATGTATATTAGCATATTTACTTTATATATATATATATATTCTTTCCCCTTATATTTTTTTAATTTTATTTTCACATTTTTATAATTTTTTTTATATATTTTTATATTTTTTTGATTCTGTTTCTGCTGGAATCATGAGAAAGATTAGTAACTCTTCTGTCATTTGTTTATGATTATTCGTTTTTGTGCATACTTTCTAATGTAAAATGTATTGGTGACGCTTTGTCTTACAAATTATACATTGTGATTATGAATGTATTAGTTGTATTTGTGCATTGTGCTACCTGGGTGGCACTGGGGCTGCGCACAACCTTCCCCCCTTTTTTTGTATTCATCACGAATCGCTAGTGATCCGATCCAATTGACAAATTGTATCCGTTATAATTCAATAACGATTTGCTGTGGTTGACGATTGTTTCCGTCATTCGTTAGGGATGCGGCACAAGCGTTAATCAGTAGTGATCGTTGTTTTGCCTTGTTGGCTGTGCACTACCTGCTTTTTTCATTCGCCACAATTTGTTAATGTTTTTCGATATAATTTGACAACCATATCCGTTACAATCCGATATGGTTCGATATAATTTGACAACTATATCCGTTTCAATTCGACAATGTTTTGATTAGGTTCCGAGCATTCACGAGTTGACATAAATGTCAATATTAGTGTTGTTCGCTTTGCCTTGGGTGCACTGAGGCTGCGCACGACCTGTTTTCCTATTCGTTATAATTCGACCAATGATCCGAAATAAGCGACCATTACGAGTGACCCAGTGCGCTTCCTGAAGACGTTAACAACGAAACGTACGTTGGAGCGGCACTCGGTCACGCTATCCGACGCCATTTCCGGCCCTCTGGTTTGTTGGTCTATAGGCCTGGAACGCACGCCAATTATCGAATGCGGAAGAATTTGTCCTTGAGTTGGAGAGAGATTCTTTTGGTCAGAGCGAGCAGTCCCAGTGCCAGGCTAGGCACTTAACCATGTAAGGAGCCTTTTGGCTGTCTGTTTTTTTACTTATTTTTTATTAAAGTCAGTATTATGCTATGGATTTTTTTGTATTTTTTCACATTTGCCGCTTGAGTCTGTGGAGAGAGAAACACCATCTAACATCATCTGCATTGGTATCCATATGAGCAGGCATTATCCTGTACAAGCGTTGTTTGACTTACTTTTTAACTAAAGTGGTCAAACGGATCTGGTAAGCAGTTTGGACTTGTATTATCACTACTGGTGTAGTTCTACGTTCATGGTGGAGGGAGTCGCAAGTTTTCTTCCGATTTGTTGCTAACCGCTGCTATATCACGATCATTATTTATTTTTCACTTTCTGGATCGGCAGAATTCGACAGAATTCATTCTTTGTAGAGACACTTTATTGGGACTTTACATTGTCAATTATTATTATTATGTATGGTGGTTCATTGATGTCCACCATCTTTCCAGTATAATCATTGTTGATGATGATGATAATCATTGATGATGATGTGTATATTTTTCACTTTGGTGATGTTCACATTATTTTAAGCACTTTTTTTTCCAGCCATTTTTTGATTCAGTGGTTTAGGAAGGGAAAAATATGTTTTTCTGCTAATTAGTGGTTTAGATTAATATTCTTTACAGAGTGCCCTTAATCATTGTTATCACTTTACAGGTGTTTGTTTCACTTTTCTAGGGAGCTGCTCTTTTTGTATATATATTTTATATATTTTTTTCTTGTTCACATGGCGCGGAATTTGAGCAGTTGAATTGGAACTGCCTCGTTCACCTTGGTTCCGTGAGTGCTAGCAGGACCTCTCATGGAGGTTTGGGTATCCTGGGCATGGGTGCTAGTGACATGCTTTTGCAGCATTTGCTGGCAGCGCTGGTGGCGGGTAGGGACCTGGGGTCCAGGGGCCCTGTGGCAGGTATCCCCGGTTCTATGGTCTCACTGGTCTCGGCTTGGCTGGTGGAGGGGATGGGCGGATGGTCGCAGTGGCTCAGACTGGGGTCCTGCCGATGGTAGTGGCGGCTCCGCCACCGCTTGCTGGAGTGGCGGCCCCACCAACGCATGTGGTGGTGGTGCCCCTGCCGCCGCTTACTGTGGTGGCGGCTCCGCCAAAGCCTGTCTTTGTGGTGGCTCGGCCGACACCTGCTGTAGTGGCATCTGCTTTGCTTCTTGCCATGGTGGCGGCGACGGCCATGGTTTCCTCGCCGGTGGCTGGATCTTCCCAGGTGAGTATGAGTGCAGTGATGCCAGGGGGGTCAGTGGTGCACGGTGTGAGATTGGCAGGTGCGGCATGGTGTGGGGTCTACGTTTGTAACGAGGAACCCCTTGGTTCCCATCTGAAGGTGGAGGTTAGCGAGAGGATCTGGAAAGGGGAGTACGTGGAGATCTTCTCCCTGCTTCCACTGGAAAAGTTTAACCTGGACAAGGTTAAGCCGGATGAGAGCAGAGATGCACATTCCAGTGTACATTTTGCAGAGGATTGTGAATTGCATGTCTCTTCTGCATTAACCACTTAACAACCGGCCCATAGTCGATTAACGGCTTCTGAGAGGCCGTTAGTTAATTCTGCTCTCGCGCGCCCCCTGGGGCGCGCACTCGAGAGCACCCGTGACCGCCGGGTCCATCGCAGCCGTTAATTAATCACGGCTCATCGCGCCCGTTTACCACGTGATTGCTCCGTCAAATGACGGAGCGATCACTTGTAAACAAACCAGCGTCATGTTATGACGCCGGTTCCTCCCTCCCCTCTCTGTACCGATCGGTACAGCGGAGGGGGAAGAGATCGGTGTCAGCAGTGCTGTGGGCTGCATCTGCAGTGCCCACATCGCTGCTCACCGAAATGTAACCCCTCAATTCCCTGCCAATACTCTGCAATACCCTGCCAATACTCTGCAATACCCAATACCCTGCCAATACTCTGCAATACCCTGCCAATACTCTGCAATACCATGCTAATACTCTGCAATACCCTGCCATACCCTGCCAATACTCTGCAATACCCTGCTAATACTCTGCAATACGCAATACCCTGCCAATACTCTGCAATACTCTGCAATACACTGCCAATATTCTGCAATACCCTGCCATACCCTGCCAATACTCTGCAATACCTTGCCAATACTCTGCAATACCCTGCCAATACTCTGCAATACGCAATACCCTGCCAATACTCTGCAATACGCAATACCCTGCCAATACTCTGCAATATGCAATACCCTACCAATACTCTGCAATACGCAATACCCTACCAATACTCTGCAATACCTTGCCAATACTCTGCAATACCCAATACCCTGCCAATACTCTGCAATACCCTGCCAATACTCTATAATACCCAATACCCTGCCAATACTCTGCAATACCCTGCCAATACTCTGCAATACCCACCAATACTCTGCAATACCTGCCAATACTCTGCCATACCCTGCCAATACCCTGCCAATACTCTGCAATACCCAATAATCTGCCAATACTCTGCCAATACCCTGCCAATACTCTGCAATACCCTGCCAATACCCGCCAATACTCTGCAATACCCAATACCCTGCCAATACCCTGCCAATACTTTGCAATACCCAATATTCTGCCAATACTCTGCAATACCCAATACCCTGCAAATACTCTGCAAAACCCTGCCATTTTTTTTTATTTTTATTTCAGGCTTCCCAGCCTAGTGGTGAGATGTGGGGTCTTATTGACCCCATAGCTCACTGTAAAGAGGACCTGTCATGCCATATTCCTATTACAAGGGATGTTTACATTCCTTGTAATAGGAATAAAAGTGATCAATTTTTGGGGAAAAAAATGTCAAACTAAAATAAAGTAAAACAACAACAAAAAAATAACAATAAAAAAAAAAAAAAATGTAAAGCGCCCCTGTCCCCATGTGCTCGCATGCAGAAGCGAACACATACGTAAGTCCCGCCCACATATGAAAACGGTGTTCAAACCACACATGTGAGGTATCGCTGCGAACGTTAGAGCGAGAGCAATAATTTTGGCCCTAGACCTCCTCTGTAACTCAAAACATGTAACCAGTAAAAAAAATTAAAGCGTCGCCTATGGGGATTTTTAAGTAGCAACGTTTTGGTACCATTCCACGAGTGTGTGCAATTTTGAAGGGTGACATGTTAGGTATCTATTTCCTCGGTGTAACTTCATCTTTCACATTATACAAAAACATTGGGCCAATACTCTGCCATACCCTGCCAATACCCTGCCAATACTCTGCAATACCCAATAATCTGCCAATACTCTGCCAATACCCTGCCAATACTCTGCAATACCCTGCCAATACCCGCCAATACTCTGCAATACCCAATACCCTGCCAATACCCTGCCAATACTTTGCAATACCCAATATTCTGCCAATACTCTGCAATACCCAATACCCTGCAAATACTCTGCAAAACCCTGCCATTTTTTTTTATTTTTATTTCAGGCTTCCCAGCCTAGTGGTGAGATGTGGGGTCTTATTGACCCCATAGCTCACTGTAAAGAGGACCTGTCATGCCATATTCCTATTACAAGGGATGTTTACATTCCTTGTAATAGGAATAAAAGTGATCAATTTTTGGGGAAAAAAATGTCAAACTAAAATAAAGTAAAACAACAACAAAAAAATAACAATAAAAAAAAAAAAAAATGTAAAGCGCCCCTGTCCCCATGTGCTCGCATGCAGAAGCGAACACATACGTAAGTCCTGCCCACATATGAAAACGGTGTTCAAACCACACATGTGAGGTATCGCTGCGAACGTTAGAGCGAGAGCAATAATTTTGGCCCTAGACCTCCTCTGTAACTCAAAACATGTAACCAGTAAAAAAAATTAAAGCGTCGCCTATGGGGATTTTTAAGTAGCGACGTTTTGGTACCATTCCACGAGTGTGTGCAATTTTGAAGGGTGACATGTTAGGTATCTATTTCCTCGGTGTAACTTCATCTTTCACATTATACAAAAACATTGGGCTAACTGTACTGTTTTGTTTTTTTTAAAGCACAAAACTGTTTTTTGTTTTTTTTTTAAACGCGTTCGAAAAATTGCTGCGCAAATACCGTACGTGATAAAAAGTTGCAATAACCACCATTGTATTCTCTAGGGTCTTTGCTAAAAACATAATTTTCTAGCAAATAAATTATGATTTTTACATGTTTGGGAGAAATGTCAGAATTGGCCTGGGTGCTCCAGAACGCTTGATGGTGCTCCCTGCATGTTGGGCCTCTGTATGTGGCCACACTGTGTAAAAGTCTCACACATGTGGTATCGCCATACTCGGGAGTAATAGCAGAATGTGTTTTGGGGTGTAATTTGTGGTATGCATATGCATATGCTGTGTGTGAGAAATAATATGACAATTTTGTGAAAAAAAAAGGAAAAAGAATCTTGATTTTGCAAAGAATTGTAGGAAAAAATGTCAACTTCAAAAACCTCACCATGCCTCTTACTAAATACCTTGGAATGTCTCCTTTCCAAAAATGGGTCATTTGGGGGGTATTTGTACTTTTCTGGCATGTTAGGATCTCAAGAAATGAGATAGGCCGTCAGTCCTTCGGGTGTGATCAATTTTCAGATATTGGCGCCATAGCTTGTGGACTCTATAACTTTCACAAAAACCAAATAATATCCACCAGTTTGTACTTATTTTTACCAAAGATATGTAGTAGTATACATTTTGGCCAAAATTTATGAAGAAAAATTACTAATCTGCTAAATTTTATAACAGAAACAAAGAAAAAATTTTTTTTTTTACAGAATTCTCTGTCTTTTTTCTTTTATAGCACAAAAAATAAAAAACCCAACGGTGATTAAATACCACCAAAAGAGAGCTCTATTTGTGTCAAAAAAAGGACAAAAATTTCATATGGGTACAGTGTTGCATGACTGAGTAATTGTCATTCAAAATGTGTGAGCACCGAAAGCTGAAAATTGGTCTGGTTAAGGGTGTTTAAGTGCCCAGTGGTCAAGTGGTTAAAGAACCTCCCTGTTACCAATTATTTATTTTTCAGCCTTTTTGAGTTTTTTGTAAAGCAGTGTAAGTCCCTAAATTTGACCTGGTATCAGCCTTTTACAGCCCCGTGTACAGAGTTCAGATGCAGAACAATCCAATCAGCTGCAGTGTTAACAAAGAGCATGCTGATAGGAGTTGAAAGCAAAGTGGTAGAGAGATGAGGTCATCAGTCCATGAGAATAGAGGGGAGGAGACCTGTAAGTGTAAGTGAAACTGCAGCAGAGAAAGAATAGGTACTTTCCCTGCCCAGAGGTATTGTGCTGTATGAAAAGCTGTTAAAATCTCAGGACTGGATGGACAGGAACAAAAATGTATTTAGCACCGATAACAGCTCCTATACAGCGCCTTGCCACCTATGGCTGATTGTTTGCTTAAGTTGCACTATCAGGGACTGACATTCTAAAGGAAAGCTCCTTTCATGCTGAGCCAATCAAAATGACCACAGATGATCATAGTTGAAAGTCAAATGGCTGTGTGTGCCATTGAGAAGGTGATTAGCTACACCTAATTGAGTTTACAAGTCATTTTTTGAGGGCGTGATCCTTTTTCCAACTCATTGATTTTGTTTTGTTTTTTCTGACATGTTGGTGTTATATCTTTCACTTGGATGTTATAAGTTGCCCTGAGTAAATACAGCTGGATAAAACAAAAACTGCTTCTGTCTGCATGTCAGGCTGCAAAGCAACAAAATTTGATTATTTTAACGGGGGGGGGTTATTCTTTTCTATACCCTCTGTATTCAGTATGTATTTCACCTGTGTGTATATAGGAGTTCAGCTTTAACCACTTGCCGACCGCCTCACGCCGATGTACGTCATCAGAATGGCACGGGCAGGCATAAGCACATATATGTACGTCCTTTGCCTCCCGCGGGTCGGGGGCCCGATCGGGCCCCCGCCCGGTGCCTGCGGCGGTCGGTTTTCGTTCGGGAGCGATCCCGGACGAGGGGACGGCCATTCATTCATGGCCACCCCCTCGCGATCGCTCCCGACGAATGGAAATCCCCGGTGACATCACTTCCTCTCCTGTAATGTAAACACAGGAGAGGAAGTGATGTATTCTCTCCTCCGTGTCGGTATTTTTCGTTCCGACACGGAGGAGAGCGGATCAGTGAGTTGCACCAACACATCCCACACACAGTAGAACATGCCAGGCACACTCACACCCCCCCTTTACCCCCCGATCACCCCCCCAATTACCCCTGCCCCCCAGTCACAGTGACACCAATGTCATTTTTTTTTTTTTTTTTTTTTTTTTTGCATTGGTGTCATTTGTGACTGTAATAACTGTTAGGGCAGTTAGGGTTAGCCCCCTTTAGTTCTAATGTACCCCCCTAACCCCCCCAATAAAGGTTTAACCCCGTGATCACCCCCCGTCGCCAGTGTCACTAAGGCTGGGTTCACATTGCAGCGGTTTATGAGAACGAATGTGATTCGCACCGCACTGCAGTGCAAATCACATCCGATCTCTGTGCGATTCGAGTTCAGCCATTCGCCGCACCCGCCGCACCCGCCACACCCGCCGCACCCGCCGCAAATTCGCACGGGACCCTTTTTTTGGCCCGCAGCAGAATCGGATCGCATGGGTGTTCACACCATGCGATCCGAGTTTGCAGATCGCACTGCGATATGCGAACTGATCTGGGGGTGTCAGTAACATTTCACTGACACTCCCAGCAGTTCGCATAGGGCAGTGTGAACTGCCGCCGGGAGGCATGCGATGCGGGAACCCGCCGCGGATTCGCGGCGTTTCCGCATCGCTCCAGTGTGAACCCAGCCTAATAAGCGATCATTTTTCTGATCGCCGTATTAGTGTCACAGGTGACGCTAGTTAGGCAGGTAGGTATTTAGGTTCGCCGCAGCTTTTTATAGCGCTAGGGACCCCCATATACTACCGCATAAAGCCCCCTGATTGCCCCCTAGTTAACCCTTTCACCAGTGATCACCATATAACTGTTACAGGTGACGCTGGTTGGTTAGTTATTTTTTTATAGTTTCAGGGCACCCGCCATTTATTACCTAATAAAGGTTTAACCCCCTGATCACCCGGCAGGTGTCATTTGTGACTAATAACTGTTAGGGCAGTTAGGGTTAGCCCCCTTTAGTTCTAAGGTACCCCCCTAACCCCCCCAATAAAGGTTTAACCCCGTGATCACCCCCCGTCGCCAGTGTCACTAAGGCTGGGTTCACATTGCAGCGGTTTATGAGAACGGATGTGATTCGCACCGCACTGCAGTGCAAATCACATCCGATCTCTGTGCGATTCGAGTTCAGCTATACAGATAGTATGGCTGAATTCGTGTCGCACCCGCCGCAAACTCGCACGGGACCCTTTTTTTGGTCCGCAGCAGAATCGGATCGCATGGGTGTTCACACCATGCGATCCAAGTTTGCAGATCGCACTGCGATATGCGAACTGATCTGGGGGTGTCATTAACATTTCACTGACACTCCCAGCAGTTCGCATAGGGCAGTGTGAACTGCCGCCGGGAGGCATGCGATGCGGGAACCCGCCGCGCATTCGTGGCGTTCCCGCATCGCTCCAGTGTGAACCCAGCCTAATAAGCGATCGTTTTTCTGATCGCTGTATTAGTGTCACAGGTGACGCTAGTTAGGCAGGTAGGTATTTAGGTTCGCCGCAGCTTTTTATAGCGCCAGGGACCCCCATATACTACCGCATAAAGCCCCCTGATTGCCCCCTAGTTAACCCTTTCACCAGTGATCACCATATAACTGTTACAGGTGACGCTGGTTGGTTAGTTATTTTTTTATAGTTTCAGGGCACCCGCCATTTATTACCTAGTCTCACTAGTGTACCCCTAAATTTAGGGGTGTCTACTTTCTAAAATGGGGTCATTTGGGGGGGGGGGTTTGTGCCATCTTGGCATTTTATGGCCTTCAAAACTGTAACGCCCTTAGAAAGCCTGAAGGCGGTGCTTGGTTTTTGGGGCCCCGTACGCGGCTAGGCTCCCAAAAAGTCCCACATATGTGGTATCCCCGTACTCAGGAGAAGCAGCAGAATTTATTTTGGGGTGTCATTTCACATATGCCCATGGCATGCGTGAGCAATATATCATTTAGTGACAACTTTGTGAAAAAAAAAAAAAGTTTGTAATTTTCCCGCAACTTGTGGCAAAATATAAAATATTCCATGGACTCAACATGCCTCTCAGCAAATAGCTTGGGGTGTCTACTTTCTAAAATGGGGTCATTTGTGGGGGTTTTGTGCCATCTTGGCATTTTATGGCCTTCAAAACTGTAATAGGTAGTGAGAAGTGAACTCAAAAAATTACGCCCTTAGAAAGCCTGAAGGCGGTGCTTGGTTTTCGGGGCCCCGTACGCGGCTAGGCTCCCAAAAAGTCCCACATATGTGGTATCCCCGTACTCAGGAGAAGCAGCAGAATTTATTTTGGGGTGTCATTTCACATATGCCCATGGCATGCATGAGCAATATATCATTTAGTGACAACTTTGTGAAAAAAAAAAAAAAAAAAAAAAAGTTTGTAATTTTCCCGCAACTTGTGGCAAAATATAAAATATTCCATGGACTCAACATGCCTCTCAGCAAATAGCTTGGGGTGTCTACTTTCTAAAATGGGGTCATTTGTGGGGGTTTTGTGCCATCTTGGCATTTTATGGCCTTCAAAACTGTAATAGGTAGTGAGGCGTGAAATCAAAAATTGACGCCCTTAGAAAGCCTGAAGGCGGTGCTTGGTTTTCGGGGCCCTGTACGCGGCTAGGCTCCCAAAAAGTCCCACATATGTGGTATCCCCGTACTCAGGAGAAGCAGCAGAATTTATTTTGGGGTGTCATTTCACATACGCCCATAGCATGTGTGAGCAATATATCATTTAGTGACAACTTTGTGTAAAAAAAAAAAAAAAATTTTTTTTTTGTCATTATTCAATCGCTTGAGGCAAAAAAATAAAATATTCAATGGGCTCAACATGCCTCTTATCAATTTCCTTAGGGGGTCTACTTTCCAAAATGGGGTCATTTGGGGGGGTTTTGTACTGCCCTGTCATTTTAGCACCTCAAGAAATGAGATAGGCAGTCGTAAACTAAAAGCTGCGTAAATTCCAGAAAACGTACCTTAGTTTGTAGATGTGACAACTTTTGCGCAAACCAATAAATATACAATTATTGACTTTTTTTTTACCAAAGACATGTGGCTGAATACATTTTGTCCTAAATGTATGACTAAAATTGAGTTTATTGGATTTTTCTAATAACAAAAAGTAGAAAATATCATTTTTTTTCAAAATTTGCGGTCTTTTTACGTTTATATCGCAAAAAATAAAAATCGCAGAGGCAATCAAATACCATCAAAAGAAAGCTCTATTTGTGGGAAGAAAAGGACGCAAATTTTGTTTGGGTACAACATTGCATGACCGCGCAATTACCAGTTAAAGCAGCGCAGTGCCAAAGTGTAAAAAGACCTCTGGTCATTTACCAGCAAAATGGTCCGGTCTGAAAGTGGTTAAAGTATGGTAGGCCCTCATTCTACACAGTTGGTATTAAAGCTTCTCACTGGCTTTTCCCTACTTCATTAGACTGTAAGCTTTTTAGCTCATTGATCTCTAAAATATAGAGTATTTTTCCATTGTCATTGTCCATTGTCATTTGCTCTTCCATTGTCTGTGTAGCGACAAGACGGGCCTTCAAGGTCAATCTGGTTTGCTGGAAGTAAATCAGACACAAATAATGTGCCAATTACTGAGCGCCAATCTCTGACAAGACCATTCCTGCGCCAAGAGAGACGTTTCCAGCTGTTCCCAGCCCGATCCAGGGAAAACATACGCTGACAATACGGGTGACAGTGTACTTCTTCCACACTGACCTTCAGGTTGTTCTGTATAAACACCCTTTAGGTTCCTAATACAGCAGAGAGTGTATGTTAGTTTACAAGCATATTGGCAGGAGAAAGCGTTTCAGCTCCCAACATTGACATTTATGGCTGTAACTGTCAAGAAAGGGTGACCCTTTTGGCACAGTAAAAAGATGTGGGCACCCTGTAAATGGAGACATTCAATACTTACCTATCTAGAGGCAGTTAGTCGAATCCTCTTTTACTTGAAGAGCTCCAAACTCCAACAAGAGGAGCTTTGTGGTTGGCTAGATTTGGCTCTAAGAACACAAGTACCTACCCCTTCTCCTGTCCTGCTATAACACTGTCCTCCGCTTCTGATTCCAAACCCTCCACCATCTTGTGCCCCACTCCATAGCAGAGGCCTCCACATGACATTCCCAGCCATTGAACTTATACATCCCAAAAGGAAGGGACCACACATAAAGTCACAGGCCAGGAGTTTCAGGCGCTGCATAAGCGGAAGGCCTACATGATGGGGTTTACCTAGATAGGCTGTAGTAAGGTAGGGGTTAAAATAATATGTGGCTCCTCAACGCTGCCAAAGCATGCATCCCCTTCTACTGGAAGTTCCCACACCCACCGAACGTTGACCTCTGGCTTAGGATAGTAGAGGATATAAATAAAATGGAAGACCTTATTCTCACAGCCCAACACTCCAAAACCTGGAAGCTAATAATAATAAGTGGAAAAAGGGGTGAAATTATTAGGTTTACCTCATTGGAGGAGGATAGGGTGGGGCAGGGTGAGGCAGGTTGTGGTCCTAAGGGTTCCTTGGTGGATGGCGTCCCTCTAGCATCAGTTGGACCAAGGGACAGCATCATACACCCGCCTTCCTGTCCATTTATTTCGGCAAAGGGGTTTTGTTTTTATATTTGGTTTTAGATGGGGACTGGGGTTGTCGAATCAGTGGGCAGAGGCCGTTTTTGAAGGCGGAGATGGTTATGTGTTTGGACCCATCTCTGGTATGGGTGTACCTGCCCTAAAAAGGTCCAATAATATGTGTTGGGGTAGTTGGCTTTATCGGCTGGAGAATTTTCCAAACAATTGTCACCGTAAGTTGCGGCTGGGACCTGTGGAAAAGCAAGGTGGTGCCAGATACAGCTAGTTGGTCAGTCAAGTGTGCCTTCAAAAATCCTTATGCTGCGTACACACGACCGGACTTTTTGATGAACTAGGTCCGGCGGTCATCCTGGTGGACTTTCAGCAGAATTCCGACTTACTTTCCAAACGAATGGACCTGGCCACACACAATCACACCAAAGTCCGACAGATTTGAACGTGATGACGTACGACCGGACCAGAATAAGGAAGTTCATAGCCAGTAGCCAATAGTTGCCCTAGCGTCGGTTTTCGTCCGTCGGACTAGCATACAGACGAACTGATTTTTCGACTGGACTCGAGTTGGAAAGATTTGAAACATGTTCTAAATCTAAAGTCCGTCTCATTTTTCGACAGCAAAGGTCCCATGAAGCCCACATACGATCAAATTGTCTGACTGATTCGTTCCGTCTGACCTTTGCTGTTGAAAAGTCCGGCCGTGTCTACACAGCATAAGACATAGAAAAGCAGGCAGTTACATTCAGTCTGATATGTTATGGTATGTTTTTTGTTTAATTACATCTTATATAATGTACTAAAGTGTTAGTGTGTTAAAGTGTTATTCATGGTTGGTTTTTGTAATAAAGGGCTGCTATGGCCATTTAAACCCCAAATTAGGTCTAGTCTGAATTATTAAATATGTGTAAGGTGAAAGGAAATGAAACAGGGGGGAAATTGGTAAGTGGCATGGCAGATGCTATTTGGGCAATACCCCAATCAAGTAGTTTGTTGAACTTTACTGATGGAATTTAAAGCATGGCATTCAATCACATTTAGTAGACGGTCTGCAGTAGTCACGTGTGAAAGCATATGCAGCACTGTAGCAGCCATCTCCCTCACAGTCTTTTCTCTGCCCAGGGTCATCATTAGTACTCATGGGACTGTGCCTGTAGGCACCTCCTCACTAGGTACACCTCTTCTGGGACCTTTCAGGAAAGCAGTCTTACACAGGGAACTTTTGGCCTGGCCTGAAAGGCCTTTTGCAATCCGCCCTAGTCCCCTTCTCCATAAAGGACAGAAAGACTACAGTCAACTATTCCTTGGTGTAGGTCTACTCTTCCTGGCCTCTTGCCCAATCCATGGCCTACATGTGCCGGTTACATCCACATAGGCATGTTTTGTTTAGCTCCCCTGCCTCAAATACTGCAAGGGTTCTGTTCTGGTTTATAACAAAGCCATCACTCAACCATGACATCACTGCAGGAGGGCAGTACCTGAAAGGAGCCTAGCACCTGATGACCTTCCTTTCTGTAGCCAGACACTATTCTAGAACAGAGCCACCAAGTGGCAAAGTAGCTAACTGCATCTGCCTACACGTTAATATCCGACACTTCTATGAGTGTCAAATAGCGTGCCCTTCTTGGGTGCTTTGGGTTCTCCTAGCTACTACATCTCTACAGAGGGGAACCACGGCGCCCAGTGGGGGGCACACTATTTCTCACGTCCAATGACAAAGTCTCACTGCAGCTGTGCTTGTAGCACTTCAAGAAAGTGAAGACACACTTCCTCATCTTCCTCTGATAGCAGAGATGGCAGCATCTTAAAGTTGTACTCTGGATACAAAAATTCTGCAAACTCTACAGCAAGGATTAACCACATGATTTGGCTAGAGGATGATGAATGGGGTGATATTTTAATACTTATATTATTCTTGGCTCCCACGCGCCTCTTTCCTTTTAAGAGACTGGTCCCTTGAAGTCTCTTCCCTTTGATGCACAACCGGTCGCAGCTACCTAAGGTCATCCTGTACAATGCAGGGCCAGGATTGTTAGACAGCAGAGAAGAGCCATGCATAGCGCATAACACTAGTGCTGGACTTTGTTATGCGAAAACCAAGCATTGCGCATAACACTAGTACTGGACTTTGTTATTAGAGAGCAAAGTATAGCGCATAACAATAGTACTGGACTTTGGACTTTATAACCACGGGCATGCCAACATATTATTAGCACCACATCCCTTAGTTGAGTAGGTATAGAAGGATTTTATTGGATTTTTAAGGTGCAAAAAAAATAGAAAAATAGGATATAGTGATCTCAAGGTGTAGTATAAAGTTATTTAAAGACAGATTAAAAAATAAAAAAATAAAAATTATGGCAAGTACGTTTCAATACAATTTTATGGATACAGAACCTTTAGAATGGAGTTCCCAACATTGTTTTGCCCATATTCCGGGCTTCTTCAGGGGATGCTGTCCATTGGAGGTACAAGCCTTCCTAGTCTCTTGAGATATAGTGTACTATAGTCAAAACACTATATGGGTTAAAAAGTCTGCCAGCATCAAGGAAAATGAGGGCTATATATGACCATAGGGGGTATTCATGGACCAGCTGCGCAGGTCAGCACTTGTCTCTAAAGCTGGCATCCTGCAATATCATATGTGTCCCTGTAGTTCCAGCAGCAAGGTACTAGTACTGGACTTTGTTATTAGAGAGCCAAGCATAGCACATAACACTAGTACTTGACTTTGTTATTAGAAAGCCAAGCATAGCACATAACACTAGTGCCGGACTTTGCTATTAGAGAGCCATGCATAGCCCATAACACTAGTACTTGACTTTGTTATTAGAAAGCCAAGCATAGCGCATAACACTAGTGCTGGACTTTGTTATTAGAGAGCCAAGCATAGCACATAACACTAGTGCTGGACATGTAAAAGACATATTTTTTTTTGCTAGAAAATTACTTAGAACCCCCAAACATTATATATATCTAAAATGGTGGCGGTTACAACTCTTTATGTCACAAGGTATTTGCGCAGCAATTTTTCAAACAGGTTTCTTTTAAAAAAAAAACTGTTTCATGAATTAAAAACAAACACTAAAGTTAGCCTGATTTTTTGCATAATGTGAAAGATGATGTTACACTGAGTAAATAGATACCTAACATGTCAAGCTTTAAAATTGCGCACACTCGTGGAATGGTGCCAAAGTTTGGTACGTAAAAATCTCCATAGGCGACGTTTAGTTGTTTTTTTTTTTTACAGTTACATGTTTACAATTACAGAGAAGGTCTAGTGCTAGAATTATTTTTCACGCTCTGACGTTTGCAGTGTTCCCTTACATATGTGGGGGCACAACATACGTATGCTTTTGCTTCTGTGAGCAAGCCCACGGAGACGGGGGCGCTTAAATTTATTTTTATTGTTTATTTTACTTTTCTTTTTAGATTTTGCCGCTTTCCCTTTACATTTTTATTTTTTTTATCACATTTACTCCTATTAAAAGGAATGTAAACATCTCTTGCAATAAGAATAGAGCATGACAGGTCCTCTTTACAGTGAAATCTGGGGTCTATAAGTCCCCACAACTCTCCTCCAGCTGAGGGAACGTCGTGATAACGTCATAACGTCGTGCCCAGCCTCCGAAGGTCATAGAGATGACCAGGGACCATCTGGTCCTTGGTGAGCTCTATGGTAAACGACCATGTCCCCTCCTGCTGTCTGTAAAACAATCCAGTGGCTGAACAGCTGCAGGGAATCACCGGCAGAAAAAGATGATATCTGAATGATGCCTGTGCTGCATATCTGAATGATACCTGTAGCTGCACCCATCATTCAAATATCCCCACTCAAAGTCTGCAACGTCAATGATGTCAAATGATGTCATTGGGCGGGAAGCGGTTAAGGTTAAAACATACAGTGGGGAGGCAACACATCACCTCCTTGCTGCCTGTCAAACTCCTTTAGAGGTGGCAAGAGCTACCACATGTATGAATAATCCCTTAGGGTATTTCAATGTTCTCCAGCAAAATGCTGAATTGTGAAGCTGCTATGGAGAATGCAGGCATGGACTGGGATAAGAGCTCAATTCCCTTAGATTGTAAGCTCTAATGAGCAGGGCCCTCTAAATTCTACTACATTGAATTGTATTATCTGCCCTCACGTTGTAAAGTGCTTCATAAATTGTTGGTGCAATATACCTCCTGTATTATAAGTGTAGCACCCTCTAGTTAGGTAGGTGCTAGAGTGAGGATTTTTTGTTGGCAGAGTAGGTAAATTTAGGCAGGCTTGGCTGGTTGCTAGGCCTGTTTGTTTTCATTCTGTGTTGGGAGTGGCTCAAGGTAGCAGCTGGTGACTCATAGGCTGCATCACTTCACTGTCACCACCCTCTTCCTTCTAGTGCTAGAAGGAGAGGAGGGGAAGAGAGGTGGGGCTGCCTGGGGTATCTTAAGGAGCCTTGATCAATCCCCAACTTGGATTGGCAGGGGGCAGGCCTCCTTAAATACCTGGGGTCAGCCCAGCTAGGGAGTTGTAGAGGAGCTGAATTGAGAGAGTGTAAAGGCTGTTGGGGCCCACGAGGAGCATCCCAGTCTGGGGGAGGGGGGGGGGGGGTGACCCTGGGCTGGGGCTTAGGTGCAGCCAGGAGGATTGACAAGATTCAGGAAGGAGAGGCACATGAGAGCGCAAATAAAGGACAGCGGGAGAGAACACTTCTAAGAGACTCCAGGGAGGACTACTGGTTGCAGCCAGGAGGGCTGGCGAGTTAGCACAGTGGGGAGGCATGCCTGAGAGAACTGGGAGATTGCAGTTTGAGATGGGTACGGAACCAGGAGTCAGGGCTGTGGGAAGGGCAGTGGAAAGAGGTCATTGCAGCCAGGCTGGCTGGCAAGACCTGAAGAGAGCTATCTGGGATTGGTAGCTGAATAGAGGATCGCTAGCACCTGAACTATTTCTACATCACAGGGGCCTAAGGTCCCTGCCTGCAAAAGGTAGTTGAGGCCTGGCTGAAGCAGTGTCAGGCCTACCATGCTGTGCTAGCTAGTCTGGAGGAGTAACAGTCTGCAGCAAGGGAAGTGCTGGAGGAGGAACAGTGTGCAGCAAGTGTTTGTGCTGGAGAGAAGGTTGAAGTGTATATACTGAAGTGTATGTAGAAGTCCCAAGCAAGTTTGCACTATTTCGGGGGCATCCCTTAATTCCCCCATTTCCCATCCAAGTTCAGCTACATCAAAATAATAATATTATTAGGATTGTGACTTTGGAGCTTAGTAGATAGTTTATTGGAAAAAAAGAAACAAGAAAGTGAGTTTCCCTTTAACGTAAAATCAAAGCCCCATTAAATGTAGGTTAATGTGGAACTGGGTCACAGTCACTTTAAACAATTCATAATTATAATCCTGGAGCTGGCAAATGAATTAATAATTATCCTCATCGCTCTGACCAGAGGAAGATTCATAACATTCTCCTCTCATAAAATATGCATCAACAGGAAAGTCATTGCTAAACTTTTTGTTTCTTATTTTCTACTTATTACAATTAGGTTCTTAAAGGAAACCTGTCATCAATGCAAGACAATGGAGAGACTGTGCTGTGCCTGTTTTCAGTCAGGCAGCCCCTGTCTGGTAGATTTGCAGGGAGATCTGAGATTCTAAGGAGAGGTGAGGCGTTGGACTTTACCCATCAAAAGAAGTAATTGGTTGAGCCTAATGGCTGACCTCCAGCAAAGGGGTCCCACGACTGAGAAATACATGTGTAAGTGAGCCAAAAGAGAGACAAAAAATGGTCTCAGGTGTCCGGTATTTATATCATTTTTTTGAGCTCCCAGTCTTACCACAGAAGCTCTGTTTTTTTCTTCTTCTTATCTCTTCATCTCTTATTGTGAAGATGAATATTGCGGTTGATAGGGTGGATATCTTCAGATTAATCACCTACCTTTTCAGTTCCTTGTTTGATTTTGTGTGGACACATGGGACTTATTTTTTGTATAACATATATTATTGTTGATTGAGTTTTATTTTTTGATCACTACTTTACACATTCAAACAGATACCCTATTATTGTATACAGTTGTCACTGATTGTAGTACTTCACGTATATTTCACAATCAGCGCCACACTTGATTATTATTTCAAATTGTTTTTATTATATATATTTTCCACTGTGCAGGTAGCTTATATTGCTTTTACTTTTTCAAACAGCGCGTTTTTTTCCTTTTGTTGTTTTTCAATATTTTGCGTGGCCACCATTATTTTACAGCACTGCCTTAACCCTCTTGGGCATGAAATTAACCAGAGCTTCACAGGTTGCCACTGGAGTCCTCTTCCACTCCTCCATGATGACATCACAGAGCTGGTGGATGTTAGAGACCTTGCGCTCCCCCACCTTACATTGGAGGATGCCCCACACATGCTCAATAGGGTTTAGGTCTGGAGACATGCTTGGCCAGTCCATCACCTTTACCCTCAGCTTCTTTAGCAAGGCAGTGGTCATCTTGGAGGTGTGTTTGGGGTTGTTATGGTGGAATACTGCCCTGCGGCCCTGTCTCTGAGGGGAAGGGGATCATGTGCTGCTTAAGTATGTCACAGTACATGTTGCCATTCATGGTTCCCTCAATAAACTGTAGCTCCCCAGTGCCGGCAGCACTCATGCAGCCCCAGACCATGACACTCCCACCACCATGCTTGACTGTAGGCAAGACACACTTGTCTTTGTACTCCTCACCTGGTTACCCCCACACACGCTTGACACCATCTAAACCAAATAAGTTTATCTTGGTCTCATCAGATCACAGGACATGGTTCCAGTAATCCATGTCCTTCGTCTGCTTGTCTTCAGTAAACTGTTTGCAGGCTTTCTTGTGTATCATCAAAAATGTGAGGGGTGTACTCACTTTTGTGAGATACTGTATGTCATAGACAGAAGAAAATATTTCCAATGGGACAGCAGTGCAGGATATGATAGAAATTGCTACTCACCGGATGTTGTTGATCCTATTTGCCATAAGGCAAGAGAAGTAAAATCAGGCTTAGTGGTCTCCATGACTGGAAAAAGGAAGAGTAAACAACCGATCCTCACGTCCCCTTCTCACAATAATATGTGGTTTCCGACACTGAGGTCTCTTAGTAAGCAAAATAAGAAAGGAAAGAAAACCGAAGATCCTCATAGCGCAAAAAATGTTCCATATATACAAAAAATGGTGCTCAATAGGACCAGACAAAATTTAATTAATGATCAAAATTAATTATTTGATCATTAATTTAATTTAGTCTGGTCTAGGGATGAGCTTCGAGTTCGAGTCAAACTCGTAATACAGAGAACACTAATTGAAAGTCATTGATAAAAAAAAAAGCGTGGGGTTCCCCCAAATTCAATTACCAGGCCCTTCAGGTCTGGTATGGATATTAAGAGGAACCCCGCGTCAAATTAAAAAAAGAAATGACGTGGGGTTCCCCCTAAAAATCCATACCAGACCCTTTATCCGAGCACGCAACCTGGCAGGTCGCAGGAAAAGAGGGGGGACGAGAGAGCCCCCCCCTCCTGAACCGTACCAGGCCACATGCCCTCAATATTGGGAGGATGCTTTGGGGTCCCCCCAAAGCACCATGTCCCCATGTTAATGAGGACAAGGGCCTCATCCCCACAACCCTGGCCGGTGGTTTTGGGGGTCTGCGGACGGGGGGCTTATCAGAATCTGGAAGCCCCCTTTAACAAGGGGACCCCCAGATCCCGGCCCCCCGTTTGAAATGGTAAGGTACCCCTACCATTTCACAAAGAAAGTGTAAAAAATAGTTAAATAAGACAAACACACTTTTGAAAAAGTCCTTTATTAAAAATAAAAAAAGATTCCAGCGGTGGTAATCCACTCTTGCTATCCAGAAATGGATAATCATCTCTCCGGGGTCCAGCTGATCTGATCCAGAGACGGGTGATCTCTCCCTCCAGTCCAGCACAGCGCAGTCCATCCATCCTTCCTCTGTCTCCACTGGCGGAGAGACTGCGGGATCCCGGCAGCCTGACATTTCTTATATGAGGAGGGCGGGGCCACCCGTCATCTGACCACGCCCCTATGACGTCATTGGGGAAGACAGGCCACCCAGCCTCACTCAACCTGAAGTTAGCACATAGGAAGCCATGTCTCCACTCTCTGTAGCCCTCTGGAATACCAAAAGGTGTATCCATTAGCCAGTCTTCCAGTATTGCAATGGGATGGCCACTGTACCCCACCCACAGGATGCCACTAGATCGAGAACTGGGAGGAGGAGATCAGAGGTTGGGGGGTTGATTTATTAAAGCCAAACAGACTATTCATTTTGCAAGAAAGTTACACTTTGCAAGGGTATTTTGTACAAAGCTTAGCCACTTCCTGACAAAGTGGCGCATATATGTGGCCTTACGTAAAAAAAAATCTGTGTTAAGAGCGAAGTCACCAGCGAGGGCCAGAAGGCTCGCGAGGCATACTTGCATTTGGGAGCTTTCCAAGCAAAAAGTTAATAAGTAAAAAATAATTTTTTTCTTTTCAAAATTTTCGTTTTTCTTTTTTTACAGAGCAAAAAAACGCAGAGGTGATCAAATACCACCAAAGAAAGCTCTATTTGTGGGAAAAAAAGGACATAAATGAATTTGGGTACAGCGTCGCACGACCACACAATTGACATGTGTGGTCCTGCATTATCGTGCATTATCCTGAAGACGCTCAAGAGAGTGAAACATGTTGAAATTAGCAGCATTTTTTCGTGTATAGGATTGGTAATACCTTGTGGTTATACGATCTGTACCTCCTCTGTACACAGCCAATGAATTTATGTCTGAATGTTTATATACTTATGATTTTAAACTTTGTCTATTGAATAAAAATATTGTTTATTTTATTTTGGGCATTTTCTTCATTTGCCTCCATCTGGGTACCGTTTAAAAGTCCTGGGGGTTGGTTACCCTCCAGTCCCATCCTTCCCCTTTTCTCTCCATAGTTTACACACAATTGACAGTTAAAGCTACGCAGTGCCGTATCGCAAAAAATGGCCTGGTCATGAAGTGGGGAAAGACCTTCCAGAGCTGGAGTGGTTAATAAATGTTGGAGATGAGTTTTAATGCAACATTTAGGAAATAGCCCTTGCCGGTAAATGTGTCACCTGTCATAAAGAAGTCGATTGTGATTATTCCTAGATCAGAGTATGAACAGACTACCAGAATCCTGCTCTGGGCTCTGACAAGAATGCAGAATTCATACAACAATCATCTGGCAGTTCGCCTTTTACTCCGGCGTTCTCACCCTTTGCTGCACTTCATTCCTGTAATCGAATGCATTTAACGCAAGCGTCCCCAAAGGCAATCAGCACTTGTATTCACAGAATGTAACAGATCTGCTTAAACTGTCACAGGCCTGTGGGCTGCCTTTTATGTCACGAGGAAAAAAAAATGACATTCTGCGGCAATAAAATTCTCCCTACTTGTACGAGCGCTCGTGATTCCGCCAGGCTGGTCGCAGCCACTTGTAGATGGAGCTGCATGAAGCAAAAGCAATTAAACCTAATTGGCTTCCCCGGAGCTCCGATGACATCCTGCATAATCAATCTCGAAGTCCCCGTTCCTCCGTGTTAAAGGGGAATTTTATGGCAAAAAATTACACATTAAAGAAAACCTGTCAGAAAAAAAAAATGCATGGGTTGCAATCTCTTATTGATCTCTGATCATTATGCAAATGCTACGTGACTGGCTGCCATGCTGACTCTCTAGGGTTGATTTCCTAAAACTGTAGAGTGCAAAATCTGGTGCAGCGCTGCATAGAAACCAATCAGCTTCCAGATTTGTTTTGTCAAAGCTTAATTGAGCAATCTGAAGTTAGAAGCTGATTGGCTACTATGCACAGCTGCACCAGATTTTGCACTCCTCAATCAACCCTCTGCCTTCAACACTTCAAACCGCTGACCTGGAGCAAGTATGCAGATAAAGACTTCTGACGTTATTCTAACTTTTCTTGTTCCAAGTCAATTGCTCTAGTTAAGTATTTTCAATGGAATGTCCACATTCTTACAGACTTGCTGTATCATAATCTAGTTGTATTACATAATACGGAGGGCACTATGCGCTATACTTCAAGTGGAATTCTGAGAATCAGATATGGCTGCTCTCAGACTATTTCCTGTCCTGTCCGGATAATGTCAGAATGGAATTTGTTGCTGCAAATTAAGGCCATATAAATTTCTATTGCAGTTATTCATAACACTTCACACAAATAATAAGGTCTGGAAGTATAAAGTGCATGGACTGGAAGAACTGAGGTAATGATAGTGCCCACCCTGCACAGTTTTCAGAGAGCTGGGTCACAGAACAGTGGTAGGTGTAATTAACAAAACATACTGCTTGCATACCTGTTACCGACTCAGCTTGCCCCTGGACCTGGTATTCTACCTGCCTCCTGATCTGACCTTGGCTTGTTAAAAGGGTTGTAAAGATTCGCTGTCATGGGCTTCCCCGTTTTACTTACCTGAGCCCATTCACCTGCTGTGCGCGTCCCCCGGCGTTCTCTTCTCCACTGAGTCTGGCCGTTGATTGGATAGATTGATAGCAGCGCAGCCATTGGCTCGCGCTGCTGTCAATCACTTCCAATGATGTATTCGCTGTATGATAAGGGAGCGTGCCCGCAAGCTAACCCCCTTGGGAAAGAGCTTCCCAGAGGGGGTTAGCTTTAGTGGGGAGGACACAAGACAGCCACCGTGGGACCCCAGAACAGCAGGATCAGGGCCACTCTGTGCAAAACAAATTGCACAGTGGAGGTAAGTATAACATGTTTGTTATTTAAAAAAAAAAAATCAAACCTATACAACCCCTTTAAACTGACTTATCCTGCTCTTCTGTGTATGACCTTGGCTACCCTCCTGACCATGCTTGCTCTTGTCCACACCGGTAACCAGTGGCAGCTTGTCCATAAGGGGAGCAAGGGAGTCAACCCCCAATCCATGCACCCAGCCCCTAATCACGATGCAAGGCGCTGGATGCATGGATTTCAATAGGGTTTTTTTTGGAAGCACAAGATTAGAGCCTGAGGCTCTAATTGGCTTAAAAAAAGGGTGAGCTCGGGGCGCAGAGCACTGCGCCCTGAGCCCGCCCAGTTGTGTGACAATAATGAATTAATATTCGCTATTATCTTCCTGATTCTCCTCCCAGCCACTCAGGAAGTGACCATATTGGCCGCCGAGGAGGAGGGGATGCAGGGGAAGCCACCATGAAGCCCCTGAGGAGGAGATGCAGGGGAAGCCGCCAGAGAGGAAGAGATGCAGGAAGGAGCCGAAGTTGCCCATGACCTAGATAGGGTAAGTACGGGGCTGGTCGGTAGATGAGCAAGCAACGGGGGGGGGGGGATATTTGTGGTTTATTTGCCACCCCCTCCAAAAAAATGGAGCACCGGCCACTACTGCCGGTACCTGAACCTGGCTTTGAACTGACTTCTCTCCTGACTCCTGCTACATTCTACGGGCACCACCTGTCTGCGGACACTATTCTGGTGTCCCATCTGAGCACCTGGACATCTCGTCTGACAACACTCTAGTCAGAATAACCCTGTAAGCTATCTGAGCAGGGGACACGTGTTTCTTGGAGCCTGACTCCTCCTGTTTCACCTTTAGGAAAGTCTGGAACTTAGCCGCAAGGGAAGCCCTTTCTCGACTGGCCTCCAGCCCCAGTTATGTGATACTTACACAGTGTGTGGTGACAGAAGTTATAGTGATTGTAAAATGTCTGTCAACAAAGGGCACAAAGGAAACAACTGTTTCCTTTGTGTCCCATTCTCACTGCAAATCAGCATTTTAGAGCAGCTCACAGTGTCAAATCGCACGGCGATGTAGAACAGTGCAGTGCATCGTGCTGCTGGACATTGCCATGAATGAAGTGTACATTTTGTACTTTTCCAGTAAAGTTTGTACAAAACAAAAAAAAAAGGGAGCCATGTAGTGTCCTGAATCGTGCACCACACTGCCCCCTACTGTAACCAGGAATGGGCAACTGCTGGAGCAGTAAAGCACTCCAGGAGCTCTCTATTCCCATGTGAATATGTGTGGCCTGGTTCCTAACAGGCCACGGACCAGTACCGGTCTGAGGCCCAGGGGATGGGGACCTCTGATCTACAGCTCCAACAGCAGGTTGTGAATTTTTTTTTAATACAAAGCTTCATATTTATTGTATTAGTCCTGAACATAAACTCTACATGGAGGATAATATATTTCCTTCAAAATAAGGATCTACCACCACATGTACAGCTAAAATAAAAGGTCTGCTTCTTTGATATTTTTGGAAAGAACACACATGAAATTGTTTCTAACATTCTTGCTGTAGTCAACTACACCCCATGATAATAGGGACATAAGAAGATTAATGAAAGCTACAACACCTCTTGAGTTCTCTGCAGCAAATTTGTCCCCGGAGCCCCGTCATTGTCTGTTCCACCACAAATAAACGTCTTCACTTTTCTCCTCCGGCTCTCTCTGGATTCCACCGCCGAGGGTCTCCTCTGGGGGAACTTGTGGATATTTCTGAAAGTAACACATCTTCCCCGGGGCACAAAAGCAATTTTCTGTGCCAGCAGCCTGTGAAAATCAAGAGAAGATATCGCTAATTAGCTTTCTAACAAGTCTTGAATCATAGAGCAAGAGACGGGAGCTGTCAATGCCTTGTCTAACGATGTATCAAGGAGATCAATCGACAAGGAACATGGGCCCCAATCTGCCCCTATTATCTATTAACTGCGAATATGATGTGATATTCCACCGGTTAAGGGGAAGTAGAACCAGTATTTTCTAGAAAGCACAATGCTACCCTCGTCATATACAAGCATTGGAAATATTTTAGCAAACTTTTTTGCAGATCCTTTTCCTGTTATAATAAGCTGTTCCAGTGTGTTTGCTAAAACTTTTTTCCCAATGAGTTCAAAATATAAATAACTTTTCTTAAGCTGCACTATCACTTAATGCAGGGGTTGGCAACCTCGGCCCTCCCAGCTGTGGTGAAACTACAAATCCCATTAAAATACTTCTGCCTCTAGGAGCCATGCTTGTGATTGTCAGGGTCTTGCAATGTCTAATGGGGCTTGTAGTTTCAAAACAGCTGAAGGGTCAAGGTTGCCCCCCCCCCCCCCCCCCGACTTAATGCATGCTAAAGTGGCCTCCTAATACTAGCATGCCTCAAGTGCGATTGCAGCTTGATGAAAATCTACTGAGGTTACTTCGGCATGACACAGCCAGGGCTTGATTGCTTATTTTTTAGATTAGGTCGTGCAAGCGATAGGTTCTCTATTTGGCCCCAAGGGGTGATAGGATGGGGTTGGAACCAATCTGGTAGTTGGGCGAGGATGGCTGCGAGGTAGTAGTCCTCAAAATCAATAGGGCCCACACCTCCCGCCAATTTGTTCTTAATAGGCTTTGAGTGTGCACATCGGGGCCCTTTACCTAGCCAGAGATGTTTGTTGAGGACTGTTTGGAGGGATCTGAAAAATGACTTAGGAATAGGTATGGGAAGAGTTCTAAAATAGTACAATATTTGCAGGAGACATATCATTTTGAAGGCTGCCAACCATCCTGTCCAGGATAGTTCGTGTTTCGATATTTGTTGGGAGCCTGATTGGATCTTATAAAGGAGGGGTAGGAAGTTGGTGAAGAAAAGTTTTTTGAGTGATCTTGTTAATTTAATCCCGAGGTAGGAGATGTCTGTTTCTGCCCATGGAAATTGGTGTTGTAGTTGTAATAGGTTTTTCATTGTGCCATCTAGATTGATGTCAAGGATGAATGATTTAGTCGTGTTCACTTTATAATAGGAGATCTCGCTGAACCAAGTAAACATCTTTTGTACTTCTGCCAGAGAGGAAGCCGAATTTGTGAGAATTAGGATCACGTTGTCTGCGAACAAACTCATTTTGTGTGAAGTGTTTCCTATTTTAAGCCCGAGATGGCAGGATGGGCTCTGTGTGCTGCTAGAGGCTCCATGAGAAGATTGAAGATTAGAGGGGATAACGGGCAGCCTTGGCATGTGCCATTGGTTATAAGGAACAGTCGGGAAGTCATATCTGCTGTGAATACTTGGGCCGAGGGGGTAGAATACAGTGCCAGGATGGCATTAAGGATAAAATTCCAGAAGCCAAGCCAGCAATTGCGACCCTGCCCTTGCTCCAGGGGACCCTCTCACATTACTCCCAGCCATGCTGTGTCACTGGGAAAAAGTAAACTCAGAGGGCCTGGGCAAACCAAGAGCTGCAGCCTTTTCCTGCAGACAAGATGTGGCACTGTGGCAAGTGATGGACTGCAATTCCCATGATGCTTTGTGTGAGTGTACAGTCATGGGATGCAGCGCAGGGCTCCTGGCTGGCCCGAGCCCTCTGAGTTTACTTTTTCTCTTTTTGTGACTAGAAAGGTTAAATGGAGAGCAACATCCAGAGTTCAGGAAGTGGACAGAGGTGTGGGCAGAAGAAAGGGCGACTTCTATAGGGTTCAGTGGAACTGAGAGTCTGCCAAAGGTGAGCTGCCTGAAAACTGCAGAGGAAATGCATGGTGACTATTCAGTGACTGCATGAAAAAGTTTTTTGTGTGTTCCCTGGGGCTGCAAGTGCCTGTTGCATGTGCACTGAAGCACCGCCACACAGAGACCTCAGAGCCGAGAGAGACTCATTCTGTAGATCTGTACAGTTCTATGCTGGGGGTGGGGGACTAGAAGGGAGTGAGTCTGTACTGAGGTGGGGGGGGGGGGGTAACACCATGTTTTACCACACCAGGTGACACCAACCCTAGTGTGGCCACTGACAAGAGCAGAGGCTCTTTCAGCTCTCTTCCTCTTCATTGGCTCAGACACAGCAGTGGGAGCCATTGGCAGTGAGGAGGGAGCAAGGGTGGGGCTGAGCTGTGCTCTGTGTGTCTTTGGAGCCAGTTCAGCAGCCCTCACAGAAAGCCCTCATGGAAAGAGCCCTGTTGATTTGTTAAGAATGGGGTTTGGTTTGGCAAAAAAGGGGTTGAAACAGGTGGTGAGGAATCATCACTTAGGCTGCTTTCACACTGGGGCGGTATTCAGGCCCCTTTAACTCCAGTGTGAAAGCCGGAGGGCTTTCACACTGGAGCGATGCGCTGGCAGGACGGTGAAAAAAGTCCTGCCAGCCGCATCTTTGCAGCGGTGAAGGAGCGGTGTATTCACCGCTCCTAAGCCGCTCCTACCCATTGAAATCAATGGGACACCGTGGCAATACCGCCGGCAAAGCGCCGCTACAGCGGCGCTTTGCGGGCGGGTTTAACCCCTTTTCGGCCGCTAGCGGGGGTTAAAACCACCCCGCTAGCGCCCGCACACCGCCGCTAAAACGACGGTAAAGCGCCGCTAAAAATAGCGGCACTTTACCGCCGACGCCGCTCCCGCTGCAGTGTGAAAGCAGCCTTAGACTCCTTACCTCCTGTCAATTGCATGTCTAAGTCTAGTTGCTTGTCTATTCAGGAGGCCCAAGTTAGGTGTCCAAGGTTATAAGTATTTTTTAGTTAGTGACAAATTCCCCGTGCAATAGTAATGTTCTGAACCACTTGCCGACCGGCTCACGCCGAAATCCGTCAGCAGAATGGCACCGCTGGGCGAACCGCCATACCTGTACTCCTTTAAGAGGCGTAGCAGGTGCGCATGCCCCGCCAGAGGCGCGCACGCCCACTGCACAGCGGGGGCCCGCTGTGTGTGGCCGGTGAGCACAATCACCACCGGCCACCTGTCATCGCGGGCACGAGAGCCAGATCCAAGATTTGTGTGTGTGAACACACAAATCCCAGTTCTGACAGGGGAGGAGAGACAGATCGTCTGTTCCTACAAAATAGGAACAACGATTTGGCTCCTCCTCTAGTCAGTCCTATCCCCTCACAGTAAAGCTTGATTCACATCTATGGCATTTTTAGTGCTTTTTGCATTTTGCAGATTTGCAATACAGTCCATTTAACATGGTTTCCTATGGAACACGTTCTGTAGAACAAATCTGCAAAATGCAAAAAGCACTTAAAACGCATAGGTGTGAATCAGGCCTTTAGACTACAACTAGGGAACACAGTTAACCCCTTGATCGCCCCCTAGTGTTAACCCCTTCCCAGCCATTGACATTTACACAGTAATCAGTGCATTTTTATACCATCGATCACTGTATAAATATCAATGGTCCCAAGAAAGTGTCAAAAGTGTCTGACCTGTCTGCCGCAATGTCGCAGTCCCAATAAAAATTGCTGATTTCTGTCTTTACTAGTAAAAAAAAAATTAAAAATCAAAATGCCATAAATCTATTCCCTATTTTGTAGATGCTCTAACTTTTGTGCAAACCAATCGATATACGCTTATTGCGATTTTTTTTTTTGTACCAAAAATATGTAGAAGAATACATATCAGCATTAACTTATGAAGAAATTTGTTTAAAAAAAAAAAGTGATATTTATTATAGCAAAAAGTAAAAAAAAATAGATATATCTATATATATATCTATATCTATATATATATATATATATATATAGATATATATATATATATATCTATATATATATAGATATATATATATTTGTTTTTTTTTTTGTTTTTTTTCAAAATTGACTTTTTTTGTTTATACGCAAAAAATAAAAACCGCAGAGGTAATCAAATACCACCAAATGAAAGCTCTATTTATGGGAAAAAAAGGACATCAATTTTATTTGAGTACAGCGTCGTGCGACCACGCAAATTGTCAGTTAAAGCGACGCAGTGCCATATCGCAAAAAAATCAGGTCAGGAAGGCATAAAAGGGTTAAAATAAATTTCGCAAATGCTCTAACTCATACATAATGGATTAAACAGAGATCTCAAATTCATCCCCTCTAATGTTTCTAAACAACTTCCTAAAGATTTCTGACATATTAAAGCTTTTTACACTTCCACTCTGGACACGAACGCAGTCGTGTCCAGAGTGGAACACAGTTTCTGATAATTTACTGGTCATCATGTGGGAACTGAGAAGCTTAAAGTCTTATTTCCTCTTTGTTGCTGTCAAGGCTTTCCACGGTTTCAGAGATAAAGTGTGCCACTGATTCCTTTCTATGGCACACTGATGTCTTTATCTCTGCCTCCGCCAGCTCCGCTCAGTGAGAGATCCAACATCCACGTGCTGGCTGACGTCCAGACTATCGAGCTATGTAAATGTGATCTTTAACTGCACAACTTCATCACGGAGCAGAAAACATGGCTCCCGCCGGGCACGTCCTAACCTAGATATGACAGTGATCTCTTAGATGTCTTACTGGCGCTGAAATGCAGAAAAAAAAAAGCCCTGTTTTTCATAATAGACTCCAAAGTCTTAAGGGATCATACACAACCCAGCAGCTGTAAGGGCTTCTTCATATCAGGCTGCGTTGTTCAATGTATTCTCAACGCATTGACAAAGCAAAAAGTCTATCATAGAAGGTCTAAAAAAGCTTGTCGGTGGTCCAATCACCAGAGGCGCAAATTGTCATATGTCTAAAGATGGGTTGGATTAATCTGGTTTAATGAACATCAAATTGCTTTATTCGAAGTTTGTTAAGCCAGATGACTCTGACCCAACCTTAGATATATGACAACTAGCGCCTCTGCTGATCGGACCCACCAACAGGCTTTTTTTTAGAAATTTTTTAACTCACCTAGTTCAACACCCACCTGAGAACCCCTCAGAGGATCCAGGATTGGGACCAATTTATATATTTTTTTATTTTATTTGCATAGAGCAAAGAAGCTTTGGAAGTGCTCTGAGGTTTTATCTCTCATTCAAGAAATAGCCAACACTTCTTTGGTGTCAATATACTTATATATTTTTTTTTTTTTTTTTTATTCTTTATTTTTCTAATGGTTTTGGAGAAATCTGCCCAATTTACAGATCGCTAAGTGGTGATGCAGGCGAAAAGAATTAAGATAGTATCATGGAATGTGCGGGGTCTGGGAGATCCGACCAAAAGAAAAGTGGTCTTGTCAGCTTTAGAGGGCAAAGGACCCGGATTATTGTGTCTTCAGGAGACGCACCTAACAGGTGACACGATTCGGTGTCTGCAAGGTCGGAAATACCAGACCCAGTTTCATTCCGTATTTTCAACCTATGCAAGAGGGGTTAGTATTCTTGTCGATAGGGCGGTTCGGTTTCTTTGCTATAATAGTTGTATAGATGTAAAGGGTAGATATATTTTCTTATATTGCCAAATTGAGAATAGTCCCTACGTGATAGCCAACATATATGTCCCTCCTCCATTTAAATTAGAGATTTTATATGAGTTATTATCTTTTATAATAGATAAACCTGGTACCCCTGTGATAGTAGTAGGGGACTTTAATGAAGTTTTGGATAAATCTATGGACAGGTTCCCAATCGTAAATACACCAATAGTGAAAGATTCCACGAGGTTAGCCCGCTTCCTAAGTGAGGCAGGTTTATACGATGCATGGCGCACTCGGTATCCGAGGGAGCGACAATACTCTTGTTACTCAGCTTCCTTCTCTACACTATCGAGACTCGATATGGCTTTGTTAAATAGTAGTGCGATGCCGCGAGTGGATGAGATAGAATATGGTCCAAGAAGTATCTCGGACCACTCCCCCCTAATACTGACACTTTGTGTAGGCAAGAAACAATACTCTGGCCAATGGAAAATCGATCCTGCATGGCTGGAATTAATGAAAGACACGGATCGGGTGACAACTGACCTAAAGGAGTTTATTAATATTAATGTAGGTACAGCGCCAGTAGGAGTTGTTTGGGACTCTTTAAAAGCCTTTTTAAGAGGTCTTTTTATCCAAACAATAGCTAGGAACAGGGCCGAATTGAAAAAACAGGAAGAGGAAGTTACTAAGGCGGTGCTAGAGACAGAAAGACAGTATACTATAAACCCGAACCCTACTACCCAGAAGGCTTGGCTTGATAAACAGCAAGAATTCAAGATAATTACTAGGCGTAAGATGGAAAATAGATGCATACTGCAGAAACAAGCAAACTTTGGGGAGGGAGAGAGAGTGGGACGAATGCTGTCCCTGCTGATTAAAGCAAATACGGCCCCTCCAGCGATATTGGCGATTAGGACCCCAGAGGGGGAGACTACGTCGGAAACATCCACTATTAATAATGTATTTTATCATTATTATAGTTCACTATATAAGTCCCAAGGGGGGAGTGAAGGGGAAGCTATAGCTGCTTTTCTGGGGAATTTGAATATGCCAACAGTAACAGCAGAAGATCTAGCAGTATTGGAGGCCCCGATTACTATTGAGGAACTCCAAAGTGCGGTGGCAGGGATGACTAATTTAAAAGCACCAGGACCTGATGGTTTGCCAATCGAGGTCTACAAGAGATATGGAGAGGTCCTGCTGCCACAACTGCTGGAGACATTGAGGCAGTCCTTTGAGTGTGGAGCTCTGCCCTCTTCGATGTTGGAAGCCACAATAGTGGTTATTCCTAAAGAGGACAAAGACTCTATGGACCCGGCCTCATATCGCCCGATCTTGTTGTTGGGGTCGGACGTAAAAATTCTAGTAAAAGTGCTTGCAATACGCTTAAAAAGAAGTGTCCAAAAGCTCATTCATCCCGATCAGTCGGGTTTTATCCCGAATAGATCTACTAGTGTCAACATACGTAGACTTTTTTTGAATACACAGGTTTTAGTGGACAATGGGGGTTCCAGAGCAGTTTTGACTCTGGATGCAGCCAAAGCATTCGACAGTCTCGAATGGGTATACCTATTTAATGTGCTTACTAGATTTGGGTTTGGACCAAAATTTATTAAATGGATAAAACTGTTATATACGGATCCAAGAGCGAAAATTAAAATTAATAATGAGCTTTCTGAAACATTTCTGTTGGAACGAGGCACGAGGCAGGGGTGCCCCCTCTCCCCCCTATTGTTTGTTTTGGCGGTGGAGCCGCTAGCTATCGCCATTAGGGCCAGTCCTGATATACAGGGATTTAGAAGAGGACAGGTAGAGGAAAAAATGGCATTGTTTGCCGATGATATTTTACTTTTCTTAGGGGATGCTCAAGCCTCACTGAAAGTGGTAATGAAGATGATCAGAGAATTTGGTTTTATATCAGGATTAACCATCAATTGGGATAAATCTGCTATATTACCACTGGAAAGTGGGTATATTTGTGCTCCCCAGGACATCGGGAACCTGAAACAAGTCGAGAAGTTTAAATATCTGGGGGTGTGGATTACTAGGGATGTAAACTCTTATTTAGATGATAATCTATCCCCCCTCCTAGTAAAGTTAAAACAAAAGGCTGATATTTGGAATCGCCTCCCCCTCTCAATGGCGGGCCGCTGCAATTTGATCAAGATGGTATGGCTTCCTCAAATCTTGTATGTTCTCCATAATTCACCTCTATGGATCGGGGAAAAGTGGTTCAAGAAAATAGAATCTTTATTTAGATCCTGTATATGGAAAAAGGGTCCACCGAGGATTAGTTTGCGTACTTTGCAGCTGCCGCCGGAAGAAGGGGGGTTGGCGATTCCACATCCCAGACTTTATTACCTAGCGGCTCAACTGCAACACTTAGCTGGAGCAATAACAAAAAATGAAGCCAATCCCTGCCATAGGCTATTAATGTCAGGGTGCCCACATAACACGCTTATGGAAGCGCTTGAAGCAAATTCGTTTGATATGCGCTGCCCAACGATTACCCAGATTGTTAAAATCTGGAAAACAGCTAAGGCCTTGTTGGGATACCAACAGGTATCCGTGTTGGCTCCCTTATGGGACAATAGGAATTTAGATGAGCTATTTAAAGTTGAAAAATGTAAGGAGTGGGTAAACCAAGGGATATATAAACTAGCGCAAATGCTCCAGGATTCGGATATTAGATCATTTGCGGACTTAAGGTCTGAATTCTCTTTATCGAATCACTCGCTCTATAAATATTTTCAGGTCAGACACGCAATCCAGGCCCAATTTAGATCACAGGAGATGCAGTTGATCGAGATCCCGGTGTTATCTCAAATTATGTCCAGAGACACGCTCAAAGGATTGATTTCATTCCTATATAACAGGCTGGGAGATAAATTGCTAGACCGAAGCGGTATCATTAAAAGTAAAGGGAAATGGGAGAGAGATGTGGGTCCGATGTCCATACCGGACTGGGATTGGACAATGGAACAGGGAACCAAGGTCTCTATTTCTCCGGCACAGAAAGCCTCTCAACTCTTTTTTTTCCACCAGGCATATTACACGCCTAGGAAAATGTTTAAAATGGGATGGAGGGATAATGATCAGTGCCCCAGATGTGGTCGGGTTGGGGATTTCATTCATATGTTTTGGAGGTGTCCGAAACTGTTCAGATACTGGACACAAGTGATAGACCATGTGAATGAGATCTTTGGGTTGACATTGGAGGCAACAGTGAGGACCTGCTTGTTGGCTATACCGGAGGGATATAAAATCCCTAAAGATATATTTGAACCAGTTACTAGATGCCTTTTCCAGGCAAGGAAATTAATTGCCCAGAATTGGCAGGCATACTCTAATCCACTATCAGATATATGGTTGGATAATATAAGGAAAACTATTGGTAATGAAAGGGTTTTTTTTATTAAGCAGGGTAATGGTAAGAAATTTAAAAAGATATGGGGCTCTGGATTGGGAAGACTGGGGATTCCCCTATAAGTTATTGTGAAAAGGCATTTCTTAGCCTATATAGCTCCTTTATTTATCTGTACTAGGCATTCTTTGTTCGGTGTGTCTTCTAATAGATTGGGGATAGGAGGGGGGGGGGGGGGGGGAGGGGAGAAGTAGGGAGAGGAAAATTTTGTATTAGATATGGGATACCAGGATAATAGATACTGGCATGGTGTGTAGCCCGTAAATACTAGGGGATTTTTTACTATCTTTGTACTTAAATTAAATGTTGCAAAATCCTTAGGTGATTATACTAATCTTAAAATTTGTATAACTATATATGCTACGATGATGTGAAATGGAGAATGAGACACGAGTGAGCGATAAGCTGAACCTAGTCTCTGGTACAGAAACACTGACGTGGCAAAAAAAAAAAAGAAAAAAAAAAAAAAAAAAGAAATAGCCAACACACCATAAAAAAAACTAATTTTTGTTACCTTAAGAAAGGGATCCAGCAAGGCTCTTGCTGGACCCCTTTCTCAAGGTGACAAAAGGCCCAGAAACATAGGTGGATACGCCTTATTTTTGGACTTTACCTTTGAGCACTTTATGCATGGAAACTTCAATAAATTCAATAACAAACTTCAATAACAGATGTCACTAGAAGTCTGAAAAAACATAGTCGTGCTCATGAGCGCCTGTGGCGCAAGACCAAGTCTCAGAGAGATTTCAACCAATATAAATCTGCCCTCCAAAAATACAATTCCAGCCTCCTCTCTGCCAAGCAGAACTATTTTATCACTCTCATCAGCAACCTATCATCCCGTCCCCGTCAACTCTTCTCTACTTTCGAACTCTCTACTTCGTCCTCCACCACCTCCACCCGCCAACTCACTCACTGCCCAGGAGATTGCTAATCACTTCAAACAGAAGATTGATACAATTCGCGCAGAGATCTCTTCTGTTCTGATACCCTCCACGCTTTACACATCATGCCCACAGGCACAATCATTACTTCCCTCTTTCAACCCCACCACTATAGACGAAGTTGCTAAACTACTTGGTAATGTCCACCTTACCACCTGCCCTCTGGATCCTGTTCCCTCACAAATGCTGCGTTCACCCTCTGGCTCTATGCTACACTCTCTAACTCACATCTTCAATCTCTCCCTCTCTTCTGGCATCTTCCCCAACTCTCTAAAACATGCACTTGTCAGACCCATACTTAAAAACCCCTCACTGGACCCATCCAATCCTAACAACCTACGCCCCATCTCCTTGCTCCCCTTCTTATCCAAACTGATCTACAACTGACTGAGCGTCCACCTCGCTGATAATAGCCTTCTTGATCCCCTTCAGTCTGGATTTCGTCCTCAACACTCCACAGAAACTGCTCTCCTAAAACTAACAAACGATCTACTAACGGCCAAAACCAATCGACATTATTCTGTACTCCTCCTCCTGGACCTCTCTGCTGCCTTTGATACGGTTGACCACCCCCTCCTTCTCAAAAAACTCCACACCTTTGGTCTCCGTGACCTTACTCTACGATGGTTCTCTTCCTACTTATCCAACCGCACCTTTAGCGTTTCTTACAACTCTACTTCCTCCTCTCCTCTTTCTTTCTCTGTTGGGGTCCCCCAAGGTTCTGTTCTTGGACCTCTCCTATTTTCAATCTATACCTCCTCCTCCCTGGGTCAACTGATAGCCTCCCACGGCTTCCAATACCACCTCTATGCTGACGACACCCAAATCTATTTCTCTACCCCTCAACTCACTCCCTCTGTCTCCTCACGTATCACTAATTTACTATCAGATATATCATTTTGGATGTCACATCACTTCCTCAAAATCAATCTATCCAAAACCGAACTTATAATTTTTCCTCCCCCATATGCCCCTTCCCCTGATCTCACTGTCAAAATTGATGGCACAACCATAAGCCCATCCCCTCACGCTAAGGTTCTAGGTGTAGTCCTGGACTCTGAACTCTCCTTCAAGCAACACATCCAATCACTGTCCAAATCCTGCCGCCTCAACCTCCAAAACATCTCCAAAATACGCCCCTTTCTAACCAATGACACAACAAAGCTCTTAATTCACTCGCTGGTCATCTCCCGCCTCGACTACTGCAACTCCCTTCTCATTGGCTTACCTTTACATAGTCTATCACCTCTTCAATCCATCATGAATGCCGCTGCCAGTCTCATCCACCTTACCAATCGCTCAGTGTCTGCTACTCCTCTCTGTCAATCCCTCCACTGGCTTCCGCTCAGCCAAAGAATTAAATTCAAAATACTAACAACTACATACAAAGCCATCCACAACTCTGCCCCCAGCTACATCACTAGCTTAGTCTCTAAATACCAACCTACTCGTCCTCTTCGTTCCTCTCAAGACCTCCTGCTCTCTAGCTCCCTCATCACCTCCTCCCATACTCGCCTCCAGGACTTTTGCAAAGCCTCTCCAATCCTATGGAATGCCCTACCCCAATCTGTCCGCCTATCTCCTACTTTATTAGCTTTTAGACGATCCCTGAAAACACTTCTCTTCAGAGAAGCCTACCCCACCCACACATAACTGTATTTTCATTTTCTCCATCAGCTCATCCCCCCACAGTTATTACCTTTTGTTTCAACTTGACCCTCCCTTCTAGATTGTAAGCTCTAACGAGCAGGGCCCTCTGATCCCTCCTGTATTGATTTGTATTGTAAGTGTACTGTCTGCCCTCATATTGTAAAGCACTGTGCAAACTGTTGGCGCTATATAAATCCTGAATAATAATAATAATAATAAATGTTTTAATTTTATGAGGTTCATTTTTGGTGTGCTGACAGTTACACTGTATTACGGTATCGCTGTTGGAAGTGCATCCCTCCTGAGGGCCCGAAGAGGGACTGCTGCTGGATGAATTGGACTGTGGTAGGATTTTATCACTGTCTGTATACCTGTTGGGGAGATATGCAGAATCTCTTAGCCCTTGTACACACGGTCGGAGATTCCATCTGAATGTGTCCTATCGGACCGGTTTGTCGGATAATCCGACTGTGTGTGGTATGCATCGGAATGTTTCCGTCTGAATATCCATCGGACCCAATTTTCCAACTTGTTGGAAATATTTTCCGACCAACTGGTTCGATCGGACATACTCCGATCATGTGTAGAGAATTTTGATCGGACAAAGTGCCATGCATGCTCAGATCAAATTTCTACATCAAAGCTATTGGCTACTAGCCTGAATGTAGTCCCATCGTAACGAAATGACATCATCACGTTCTGAAAGATCGGATTTTTCGGCAACTTAGTCCGACCGTGTGTATGCAACAGTTTCGGACAAGATCCGACAGACAAAATCCGACGGATTTGGTTGTCGAAATCTCCGACCGTGTGTACAGGGGCTTAGAAGGAAGATTAGGGTGAGGCACTGGACAGAGATTGTTAACCTATGATGAGGAATTATCAGCTATGCCTCAGTGCCTGGCTCCGGAAGCTCTCCACAAAGCAAGGTGCCTTCCAAAACAAAAGAAAAGAAATCCACATAAAAAACAAAAAGAGAGAGACCGCCAAATGATCATCTCAAGAGTACAACATCTTTTATTTTTATCAACTGTAAGAAGGTAACAGGAAAGGAAAACCAACATGTTTTAGGGGGGCCAAAAATCAGAGCTTGGACAGTGTTACAAAAAGTTTCTGTCTGACTCAAAAAAACATTCTCGGGCCCCTGATGAGGTCTTTTGTGACGAAACGTGCGTTGGACGGAACAGGAAGTCATGACGCCACCATGCATGTAGGATCCTGATTGCATTGTGGGATTTGTAGTTTTTTGGACGCTGATTTTCCATATGGCTCTGAGGGCTGGTTCACACCACAAAAGGGCACTCCTGATCCATTCCGTATGCATTTCTGCATGTGAGTTCCATCGTGTTTTTGATGCGTTTCTGGATGCATTCCAGATGCTTTTTTTCTTCTTTTTCCTGTTTTTTTATCCCACTGTACTGGGGTCCGTTGCATTTTTGATGAATTCCAGTGCATTTTTTTATGCGTTTTACTGCGTTCCAATGCAGTTCAGTGCAGGGAAAAATGCAGCATGTTCTACTTTTTTTTCTGGAACTGGAAAGCCCTGGAACTGACTGCACTGGTGTGATCTATGCCATTAGAAACCATATAATCTACTTTACATTCGTTTTTGATACAGCAAAAAACACACTGGACTGCATGTGGTGTGAACTGGCCCTGACCGTTTTTTAATTACAATAAAGAACCTCATCAAAGGATTTTACACCATGCGAGCTTGATGCTCTGTGTTTTATCTTCATTTCTGGGGATTCTGAGAGGCGAGTATCCATGTGCGGAGGCCAAAGTAAGGATTTTGGATATCAGCAGTGAGATTTTATCTCCACAAACGCTTTCTGACTTCTCAGTGATTGAGTCACATATGTCCTGCTAAGCTTGTATGTATACTGGGTGTAAAAATGTGTGGTGATAGCCATAGCAAGCTGAACTGGGACATACGGAGACCCTGTGTGGGGGATTCAGGATCTACTTATTTGGCGTTGACGTTTTTTTGCACAAATTTTAATTTTATGCATAGATTTTCTGTTGTACACCTTTTGAGATTTAGTTTTACTTTATAGGTGTTGTAAGATTTTTTTTTTTTACTCACTTACATACCCACTCATTTCGTTGATGTGGCATGATGTTGATTTCATTAAACCTTTCTATTGAAACCAACATTAACATTTTCAGCAATTTTAGCTACAATAGCTCCTACATGGGCCAGCCTTTGCTCCCCATGTGCATTAATGATCCTTGGTCGCCCACGACCCTGTCCCTGATTCACAGGTTTTCCTTCTTCAGACTGCTTTCGGTCGCTCCTGACCACTGCAGATTTGGAACATCCCACAAAAGCTGCAGTTTTTGAGTTATTCTAACCCAGTTGTCCAGCAATTACAATTTGGCCCTTGTCAAAGTCACTCAATGACCATTTTTTCTGCTTTCAACACTTCGAGGACAGTATGTTTACTTGCTGCCTAATACAGTATCTCACAAAAGTGAGTACACCCCTCATATTTTTGTAAATATTTTATTCTATCTTTTCATGTGACAACACTGAAGAAATGACACTTTGCTACAATGTAAAGTAGTGAGTGTACAGCTTGTATAACAGTGTAAGTTTCCTGTTCCCTCAAAATAACTCAACACACAGCCATTAATGTCTAAACCACTGGCAACAAAAGTGAGTACACTCCTAAGTGAAAATGTCCAAATTGGGCTCAAAGTGTCAATATTTTGTGTGGCCACCATTATTTCCCAGCACTGCCTTAACCCTCTAGGGTATGGAGGTCACCAGAGCTTCACAGGTTGCCACTGGAGTCCTCTTCCACTCCTCCATGATGACATCACAGAGCTGGTGGATGTTAGAGACCTTGCGCTCCACCATCTTCCGTTTGAGAATGCCCCACAGATGCTCAATAGGGTTTAGGTCTGGAGACATGCTTGGCTAGTACATCACTTTTACCCTCAGCTTCTTTAGAAAGGAAGTGGTCCTCTTGAAGGCATGTTTGCGGTCTTTATAATGTTTGAATACTGCTCTGCAGCCCAGTCTCCAAAGGGAGGGGATCATGCTCTGCTTCAGTATGTCACAGTACATGTTGGCATTCATGGTTCCCTCAATGAATTGTGGCTCCCCAGTGTCGGCAGCACTCATGCAGCCCCAGACCATGACACTCGCACCACCATGCTTGACTGTAGGCAAGACACCATGTGAACCAAATAAGTTTATCTTGGTCTCATCAGACCACAGGACATGGTTCCAGTAATCCCTGTCCTTAGGCCGCGTACACACGGGCGGACTGTTCGCCCAACCTTGTCCGCTGAACAGTGTTTAGGCGGACAGTCCGCTCGTGTGTGGGGCTTCAGCGGACAGTTTCAGCGGACAGTTGGACGAACAAGGTCTTACGGAAATTCCGAAAAACTGTCCGCTGAAACAAGGTTTCAGCGGACTGTTCGCTCGTGTGTAGGCTTGTTCGGCCAACTAAGTCTCGCGCATGCTCAGAAAGGATTTCCACGTCGGAAGGTTGCATTGCAGTGTATTGGACGTCGAAATTTTCGATCCGTCGTGCGTGCCGAAACGTCATCGCGCACGGTTTCAGCAAACTGTTCGTCCGTCGTGTGTGGCCATGTCCGTCCATGCTAAGTTTGAGCGGACTGTTCGCTCAAACTGTTGGACGGACAAAGTTGGGCGAACAGTCCGCGCGTGTGTACGCGGCCTTAGTCTGCTTGTCTTCAGCAAACTATTTGCGGGCTTTCTTGTGCATCATCTTTAGAAGAGGCCTCCTTCTGGGATGACAGCCATGCAAATCAATTTGCTGCAGTGTGAGGCGTATGGTCTGAGCACTGACAGGCTGACCCCCCACCCTTTTAACCTCTGAAGCAATGCTGGCAGCACTCATACGTCTATTTCCCAAAGACAACCTCTGGATATGACGCTGAGCATGTGCACTCAACTTCTTATGGTTTTGACCACTGTGCTGCAGCTCAGTTTCAGGGTCTTGGCAATCTTCTTATAGCCTAGGCCATCTTTATGTAGAGCAACAATTCTTTTTTTCAGATCCTCAGAGAGTTCTTTGCCATGAGGTGCCATGTTGAACTTCCAGTGACCAGTATGAGAGAGTGAGAGCAATAACAATACATTTAACACACCTGCTCCCCATTCACACCTGAGACCTTGTAACACTAAGGCCGCGTACACACGGGCGGACTGTTCGTCCAACTTTGTCCGCTGAACAGTGTTTGGGCGGACAGTCCGCTCGTGTGTGGGCTTTCAGCGGACAGTTTCAGCGGACAGTTGGACGGACAAGGTTTTTCGGAAATTCCGTAAAACTGTCCGCTGAAACCTTGTTTCAGCGAACAGTCCGCTCGTGTGTAGGCTTGTTCGTCAAACAAAGTTGCGCGCATGCTCAGAAAGGATTTTCACGCCGAAAGCTATAATGCAGTGTATAGGACGTCGTATTTTTCGTCCCGTCGTACGTGCCGTTCACGTCATCGCGCACGGTTTCAGCAAACTGTTCGTCCGTCGTGTGTGGCCATGTCCGTCCATGCTAAGTTTGAGCGGACTGTTTGCCGAAACTGTTGGACGGACAAAGTTGGGCGAACAGTCCGCGCGTGTGTACGCGGCCTAAGGCCGCGTACACACGGGCGGATTGTCTGTCCAACTTAGTCCGCTGAAACGTGTTTTAGCGGACAATCCGCTCGTGTGTGGGCTTCAGCGGACTTTTTCAGCGGACAGTCTGGCGGACTAAGTCTTTCGGAATTTCCGTAATTTTGTCCGTCCAAACTTGGTTTCAGCGGACAGTCCGCTCGTGTGTAGGCAAGTTGGACGGACTAAGTATGGCGCATGCTCAGAAAGGATTTACACGGCCGAAGGTTGCATTGCAGTGTATTGGACGTCGTTTTTCTAGTCCCGTCGTACGTGCTGTACACGTCATCGCGCAAGCTTTCAGCGGACTGTCTGTTCATCGTGTGTGGTCAAGTCCGTTCATTCAAAATTTGGACGGACTGTCTGTCGGATTGTCTGACGAACTTAGTTGGCCAGACAATCCGCCCGTGTGTACGCGGCCTAACAAGTCACAAGACACCGGGAAGGGAAAATGGCTAATTGGGCCCAATTTGGACATTTTTACTTAAGGGTGTACTCACTTTGGTTGTCAGCGGTTTAGACTAGACATGTGTAATTTGTTTTGTAAGGAATCTAAATTCGGCCGAATTTTGCATCTTTTGAACATTCAGATGCATCCGAATGTCCAAATAAAAAACAATTTTCAACTAATAGAAAAGAAATTATAGTGGATATAACAAATGAATTTGACATGATTCGGTAATTTGTTAAAGATCTAATGAAACAAAAGGTCAACTCAAAGTAAATTTTACAGTCCAATCAGCTGATTCATTTTGTGCTGGAGGTTGGATTACTGGCAAAGTGCATTACTGAGGGAGAAGGGTGTATTGTATTTGAGCAGAGAAGAGATATTGTCATTGTGTGTGTTAATAGATTCAATAAACAAATGAATCGAATTTCAAAGAATACGAAAGAAACTATAGCGGATATAACGAATGAATTTGTCATGATTCAAGATTCAGTATAACGAATATCGTCACTCTACAGAAATAACGAATTATCCGAAAATAAATTAACGTAACATAACGAATATAACGGAATGAAATTATGTATTTTACGAATGACAACGAAACGAAACTAAACACATTTTTCAATTGTGCACAAGTCTAGTTTAGACATTAATGGCTGTGTGTTGAGTTATTTTGAGGGGACAGCAAATTTACACTGTTATACAAGCTGTACACTCACTACTTTACATTGTAGACAAGTGTCATTTCTTCAGTGTTGTCACATGAAAAGATAGAATAAAATATTTACAAAAATGTGAGGGGTGTACTCACTTTTGTGAGATACTGTATATCCCACCCACTTTTGGGTGCCATTGTAATGAGAAAATCAATGTTATTCACTTTATCTGTCAGTGGTCATAATGTTGTGACTGCTTTCTGTATGTCCCACAGCCATGGGAGGGGGACCAGGAGGCCTGAGAGCCCTATAGGCCCAAAAAGTATATATTTTATGAGACTATCCCTATTGTAAACAATTAGGTGTAGCCCCCTCTTGATAGGTAGGTGCTAGAGGTAGGATTTTTATAGGACAGGTAAATTTAGGCAGACCTGGCTGGCAGCCAGGCCTGTTTGTTTTGATCTGATCTGGGCTGGGAGTAGCTCAGGGTAGCAGCTGGTGACTCACAGGCAGCATCACTGAGACCTACCTCTTCTTTGGAGAGCTGGCTAGAAAGTTCTAGAAAAACAGCAGGAGAGGAGAGGCGAGGGTGTTTTGGGAGCCCTGACCAATCCCAAACCTGGATTGGCAGGGGGCAGGCCTCCTTAAATACCCAGGGTCAGCCCAGTTGAGGAGGAGTTGTCAGGTGGAAGAGCGGGAGTGAGAGAGTGTGGAGGCCGTTGGGGCCTTTGAGGGAGCTCCCCAGTCTGGGTGACTTTGGGCCTGGGCCCGGGTGCAGTTGGGACCATCTTCAGGAACATATGAAAAGGTCCTGAACCCAGAGGCACAAGAGAGAGCAAGGAGAGTGGGAGAGAACACTACTAAGAGACTCCAGGGAGGACAACTGGTCACAGCCAGGAGGGCTGGTGAGTGACGCACAGTCAGGAGGACTGGGGAGGCACGCCTGAGAGTACTGGGAGCTTACAGTCTGAGATTGGTGCAGAACCAGAAGTGTGGACTGTGGTGGAAGGGGCAGTGGAAAGGCAGCTGCAGCCAGTAGGGCTAGCAGGGCCTGAAGAGGGCTAACTGGGATCAGAAGCCATAGTTAGGATGGCTAGCACAAGCACTTCCCTGCTACATCATTGGGGCCCACGGTCCTAGCCTGCAAAGGGCATTTGCTGAGGTCTGGCCGAGTCAGTATCAGGCCTAACCAAACAAAGTGCTAGCTGTTCCTGGGGAATTAAGTGATGTGCTGGAGGTGACTAGGAGTAAAGCTGGCCATACACCTATAGATTATCTGCAGATTTTCTATGGTTAGATGGAAAAAGTGCAACAGATTTCTCCATGTTCGCTAATCTGTGTGGATGGAGGAATCTCCCACTTTTTCCATCTAACCATAGAAAATCTGCAGATAATCTATAGGTGCACTTCAGCAATGGCTGCATGATTATTCTCAGGGTGGACTTCCTAATGGTGACAATTACATTCTGGAGTATATGAAAATTGCTATCATAAAAACTGAAGCGGCAGACTTTGTGAAAATGAATATTTGTGTCACTCGCAAAACTTTTGGCCGCGGCTGTAGTTTTCACGGTTCTCGGTACTCCTCAGAGCATCGCATTACAGAAAATTCTTCTATGTGTCTCTCTCTTCCAACAGATTCCAACATACATAATTTGGGCTTTACAATTGTCCTTTATAAATACCGTCACCGTGTTCTCATAAATATAAATAGGCTGCTCTGATTTCTGGCAGATACAAGAAAAGGCTTTACATCCAGCGCATGTGAATATATGGCAGCATGATCCGCAGATTGTGCACGTCGTCTTTTATATGAAATGATGTACAAGGCGTGGGCAGCGAAGCGCGGCAGGTCACCTAAGTGATGAAATTGGATTTGTGGTGGAATATTGAGAATGAGAGGAGAATGTAATCATCATACAAGAAGGTACCCTTGTACCAGAAAATATCCCAACAAATGATACCCTTAGACAACACCTCCAAGAACCTGTCTATGGATTGACTGAGAAGCATTTTAGGATTGTGTGTGGGTGGGTGGGGGATAGTGAGGGTAACCAGGTCAAATGACTCTACAGAATGTTTTTATTGCTCTCTGTGTCACAGTGGACAGATTCTCCTCACCTTCTGTCACTGTGACACAACAGGATGTGAGGGGAAATCTACTCAAAGGGGACAGCGATAAAAGCCCCCCCCCCAATACAAGCCACATTTGTGGAGACACACAATTACCACTCTTTGTCATCAATTCCTGCAACTGCTTCAAAGTTGCTGTAGGCCTCCTGGTAGCCTCTCTGACCAGTTTTCTTCTGTCTCTTTCATCCAATTTGGGGCGATCCAGGGATGGTCTGTGTTCTACCAAATACCTTCCGCTTCCTAATATTAGACTTCACTGTGCTTCTAGGCATTGATAAAGCCTTTGAAATGTTTTTGTGTCATTCTCCAGACTTGTGCCTGTCCTTAACTTTAACCCAGAGATCCCGGTGACAGTGCCTTGCCACCTATAGTTGATTGTTTGCTTCAGTTGCATTACCAGGGACTGAAATGCTCAAGGAAAGCTCTTTTCATGCTGAGCTAATCAAAATGGCCTCAGCTGTTCATAGTTAAGTCAAATGGCTTTGTGTGCCTTTGAGAAGGTGATTACCGTATTTATTGGCGTATAACACGCACTTTTTTCCCCTTAAAAGCAGGGGAAAATCGCGGGTGCGTGTTATACGCCGACCCCTCGCAGTTCTTAAATAGCTGCAGATGGCAAGAAAAAGCGCCCAGAGGCGATTCAGTTCGTATAGGTAGCGCTATATAAGTCATTCATTCATTCATTCATTCTGAGCCTCTGGTCGGTTTTCAGCCGTTTTCGGCTCTTCAAGGCAGCTTTCGACCGTCTTTGGCCATTATCGGTAGCTTTCGGCCACCTTCGGCTCTTCTAGGCGGCTTCCGGCCACCTTCAGCCGTTCTCGGCGGCCAAAAGCTGCCGAGAAGAGCTGAAGGCGGCCGGAGGACGCCGAGAACTGCCGCTCGCCGCCGAGATACACATTCGGCTCTGTATCGCAGCGGCATTTAAAAAAAATAAAAAAGAGGCAAATAAAATAGACAAGGTGGCAATGGTGGACAAGGCTGCATGACAAGGCTGCAATGGTGGACAAGGCTGCATTAGGCTTCATGCAAGGCTGCAATGGTGGACAAGGCTGCAGATGACACTGACAAGGCTGCAGATGACACTGACAAGGCTGCAGATGACACTGACACTGACAAGGCTGCAGATGGACACTGATGGGCATATATATACGGTAGCTACACCTGGTTGACTTTACAAGTCATTAATTGGAATTGGGGGGGGGGGGGGGGGTTGATCCTTTTTCCAAATCAGTGATTCTGTTTTTGAATTGTTTTTATTTTTTTCTGACTTGTTGGTGATATATCTTTCACTTGGATGTTATAAGTTATGCTGAGTAAATACACCCTGGATGAAACAAAAAAGTGTGTCTGTCTCCATTTCAGGCTGCTAAGCAACAAAATGTGATTATTTTAAAGGGGTGATTATTTTCTATACTCACTGAAGGTGACGCTTTAAAAGCCTTTACAGATCACCAGTTTAGAATTCCACAAGATGCCTGGTTCTAGAATTATTGAGCTCGCTATGACATTGGCAGCGATACCTCGTATGTATGGTGCGATCGCTTTTTACATATGCACGCCGGACCGACATATGCGTTCACATTTGCGCATGGGGGGACAAGAGTGCTTTAATATTTTTATATTTTGTTATTTGTTTTATTTATATATATATATATATATATATATATATATATATATATATATATATATATATATATATATATATATATATAAAATTTACACTGTCTCTTTAGCTTTTTTTTTTTTACTTTATTGCATGAACAACATCTGCAATAAGCATGGTAGGCCCTCTTTATGGAGAGATCTGGGATCTATTAGACACCGGGTCTCTCCTCTGCCCTCAAAAGCATTATATGAAATTGAAATCAGATTGATAACATTCCTAAACAAGCCGGGCGGGTAACGGAAGTGACAAAATGCTAATCACTTCTAGTTTCTTAGACCATAGAGATGACCGAGAAAATTCTGTTCCTGTGCCGGCTTCAGTCTTAGGCTCCCTGGTGGAACAGGACACTTAAATTTACATGTAAAACAGATCACCTTGCTATAAATCTGAACAAAAGTATGTTAAAGAAGTTTTAAACCTCCCTGTATACTGTATACCTTTAGCCAAGCCTAGAATAAGGCTTACTTGTATTGCAAATATTGTAAATATCTCCTAAACGTGTGCGACGTTTAAGAGATATTTACTGTATACTGCACCGATGATGTCATCAGCACATGTGCTCTGAAGAAATGGCTCAGGTGGGCAGTGCCGTGACGGATAGCTCCCCATGTGCAAGCACGGGAGAGACATCACGCGGCCGGTCAGTCACAGAGCTGGAGTCCGCGGCCCCAGAAGGAAGATGGTGCAAAGATGGATGCGGCCTGCAATGGGGATGATGCAAGCTTCATTTGCAGGTAAGTGTCACAATAAGCGATGCAAACTAGCACATTATGCCTTGTTCCTCTGTACGTATGTATATATATATATATATATATATATATATATATATATATATATATATATATATATATATATATATATATATATACATGGGGACAGCCGCATTTTGCTCATTACATATAGAGGATCTGCTTACTGGTTGTGCTGTACTGCTCCATCTCACAAAGCAAGTTTGTGATTCGCTGGAACCAGTGGTGTATTTAGGTTTTGTGCTGCCCTAGGTATGACTAAACTCATGCACCCCCTAATTTAAATATGACCCACCACTTCCTGCCAATGCCACACCTCTTCCTGTTTAAGACCCACCCTGTCATCTGTAAATCCACTCCCCTTCCTCTTTAGGCTCCACCTCTTCCTCTCTGTACATTAAATGTGAGTACCAAGCGCAGCCTCACCAGCACCCATCAATGCAGCCTCACCAGTGCCTATCAACGCAGCCTCACCAGTGCTCTTCAGTGCAGCCTGATCAGTGCCCATCAGTGCAGTCTCACCAGTGCTCATCAATGCAGCCTCACCAGTGCCCATCAAAGCAGTTACACAAGTGCACTTACTTATCGTTGGATTGGCAGTTGGGTGCAGCCACCACCATTACTGTTAAGGGAACCCCAGCAGTAAAGCCTTTTGGCTTCACAGCCGTTTCCCTACTGCATGCATGCAGGGCTGCGGCCCCAGCTCCCAGAAATGGGGCCAGTATCCTGTCAAAAACAGGTACCTGTTCCACCCTCCCCCCCGAATGTGGCACCGGGGGGGGGGGGGAGGGAGGTACGGATAAGCAGAAGTTCCGCTTTTGCGTGGAACTCTGCTTTATCATACAGACAGAAAGCCGATGAAGCAGGCACCACACAGATTGGACAGATTATAAGGAGGCAGGACAAAATCAAAGACTTTTTCAGAAAACTGCGCTGTTCACTCTGAGGCCCCTGTGTAGGTAAAAAAACACAAAAAAAGTAAAAAAAAAATATCCGTCAGTCTTATATGTAGTCAGCAGAATGGACACTAATTGAAGAGACAGATTGTGAGAATCGGATATACACTATGTAGCTAGGTCCCTCTGCTGAAGCCACAATCCGATCTGCCCTGATGTGATTCCATGTGCACCTGACCAGCTCGCTTTTTCTCTGCTCTCCTGTCTGTGTAGAGGGGAGAGGGAGGAGGTGAACTGTCACGCTCTCTGCATCATGAGAGAGACACTCTCTAAACACAGCAGCCATGGCAGTGAATGAGCTGACGTGGGACGGAGGAGAGGAGGACTTTTTTCTTGGAGTGGGGGGGGGGCAGATTTTTTGCCCCTGAAAGTGCCGCCCTAGGCCTGGGCCTTGTCGGCCTAGGCCAAGACACAGCACTGGCTGGAACACTAAAAACAATGCACTTTTCATGCATTCGATATCAATATCTTATCTGAGCAGGGCAATCGTAGTAGCCAACCTTCCCTGCCTCCAGTGATTGATCTACAAATCTTTACAATAAATGGAATAACAAAAATGGTAACATTAACCACTTGCCTACTGGTCACTTTCACCCCCTTCCTGCCCAGGCCAATTTTCAGCTTTCACACTTTGAATGTCAATTGCGTGGTCATGCTACACTGTACTCAAATTACATTTTTATCATTTTTTTCACACAAATAGAGCTTTCTTTTGGTGGTATTTAATCACTGTTTAATCAATTGCTAAAAAGACAAAAAAAAATAAGACCGAAAATTTTGAACAAAATCAAAAACAGTTTAATAGTTTGTTATAAAATTTTGAAAACTGGTAATTTTTCTCCTTTATTGATGTGCGTTGATGAGGTGGCACTGATTTGCACTGATAGGTGGCATTGGTGGGCACTGATGAGGTGGCACTATCGGGCACCGATAGGTGGCAATGATGGATGGAACTGAAGGGCACTGATGGGTTGCATTAAAGAGCACTGATAGGCAGCACTGATAGGTGGTACTGATGGGCACTGGTAGGTGACCATGATAGGCAGCACTGATAGGTGACACTGATGATGAGGCACTGGTTGGCAGCACTGATAGGTGGCACTGGTGGGCATTGATAGGTGGCACTGGTGGGTACTGGTAGGTGGCACTGATATGCACCTGTAGGTGGCACTGGCAGGTGGGACTGGAGGGCACTGCATAGCAGCAGTTCGGAACCGATGTCCCTCTGTCAGAAGCCGGGAAAAAGAAAAACCTGATTACCGACCTTTTGTTTACATCACATGATCAGCTGTCATTGGCTGACAGCTGATCATGGTGTAAGGGGCCCGGGAAAGGCCCCACTCCGATCTGTGATCAGCTGAGTCTCCTTGACTCGGTGATCACAGGGCACGCAGGCAGCTCATGCACAGAAGGGCGTCTATTGACGGCTTCCCGACTATTAAGGCCTGCGCTGTAGCCATCATTCGACTATAGCGCGGGCATGAGGTGGTTAAAGTAGTATTAATATAATTCAATAATAATAATGAGCATATTATGTGCCTAAATGAGCAGTGTACATGCATTGTGATGTGTTGCCCTTCATTTTTAATGGCACTCCAGTGCAACTACATGGCCAAAGCAATACACCAGCCCTTTAGTGCATGCTACACGCCACCTAATGCGAAGAGGGGACTGATTGGAAAAGACCCTGAAGCTGGGAAACATGGAAGGAAAAAGGAGAAGAGGACGACAGAAAACAAGATGGATAGATAGCATCATCGAAACAATGACCATGAGAATAAGCAAGCTCTGGGAGGCAGTGGAGGACATAAAAGCCTGGCTTGCTATGGTCCATAAGGGTTACGAAGGGTTGAACACGACTAAATGACTGCACAACAACACGTGCAATAAAAAAACAAAGGTGTTTGTGTTGTTTTGCGTAGGAAAAAATAATAAATAATGTTGCCTAAGGCCACGTACACACGTGGGGACTGTTCGCTCAACTTTGTCCGTCAAACAGTTTCAGCGAACAGTCCGCTCAAAATTAGCATGGACGGACTTGCCCACACACGACGAACGAACAGTTTGCTGAAACGTGCGCGATGACGTGAACGGCTCGTACGACGGGACGGAAAATACGACGTCCTATACACTGCATTACAACTTTCGGCGTGTAAATCCTTTCTGAGCATGCGCGGAACTTAGTTTGACGAACAAGCCTACACACGAGGGGACTGTTCGCTGAAACCAAGTTTCAGCGGACAGTTTTTCGGAATTTCCGAAAAACTTTGTTCAGCAGACTGTTCGCTGAAACTGTCCGCTGAAAGCCCACACACGGGCGGACTGTCCGCCGAAACACTGTTCAGCGGACAAAGTTGGGCGAACAGTCCCCGCGTGTGTACGCGGCCTAAGTGAAGCCGATTGGAAAAGAATAGGTGAACATTAAAATACATGCATAGGTTTGAATGGGACCAACAGAGTAAGTAGCGACACGCTTAAGCCGCGTAAACACGGGCGGACTGTATGGCCAACTTAGTCCATCGAAACACATTTCAGCGGACAGTCCGCTCGTGTGTGGGCTTCAGCGGACTTTTTCAGCGTGCAGTCTGGCGGACTAAGTATTTCGGAATTTCAGTAATACTGTCCGTCATACTTTGGTTTCAGCGGACAATCCGCTCGTGAGTAGGCTAGTTCGACGGACTAAGAATGGCGCATGCTCAGAAAGGATTTACACGGCGGAAGGTTGCATTGCTGTGTACTGGACTTCCTATTTCTAGTCCCGTCGTACGTGCTGTACACGTCATCGCGCAAGCTTTCGACGGACTGTTTGTGCATCCGTGTGTGGTCAAGTCCGTTCATTCGAAAGTATGACGGACTGTCCGTCGGATTGTATGACGGACTAAGTAGGCCATACAATCCGCCCGTGTGTACGCGGCTTTACTGTCTACAAATTTCTAAACTACAAAGTGCTCCTTATCTCTTCCCAGAAATTTGGGGGATGCATTTTGACATTTCTTCTAAGAAGCTGCTGAATAACAAGAATTCAAGGGATTCCTTCCACTTGAAAAAAAAAAAAAACAGAAAGATTTGTTTCCTGACATTTTTATGATTGGCAAGTATGCCTTCTCCTCTAAGGCCGCGTACACACGCGCGGACTGTTTGCCCAACCTTGTTCGTCAAACAGTTTGGGCAAACAGTCCGCTCAAAATTTGCATGAGCGGACTTGCCCACACACGAGCGGACTGTTTGACGAACAAGGTTGGGCAAACAGTTCGCTCAACTTTTGAAATGAACGGACTCGCCCACGTAAGGCGGAGGCAAGCCCGCCCATTTCGAGCGCGTGTACAGGTAGGCGGGGCCCGCGAAGGAGACGTCGCGGGCTCCGCCGCCTGGAATGGGCTTAAAGGGGAACCCCAACGCCGAAAAAAATCGGCGTGGGGGTTCCCCCCAAGTCCACACCAGACCCTTGTCCGAGCACGCTACCCGGCCGGCCAGGAAAGGGGGGCGAGCGAGCGCGCCCCCCCTCCTGAGCCGTACCAGGCCGCGTGCCCTCAACATGGGGGGTGCCTTGGGGAAGGGGGGGCCGCGCGGCCCCCCCACCCCAAAGCACCTTGTCCCCATGTTGATGAGGACAAGGGCCTCTTCCCGACAACCCTGGCCGTTGGTTGTCGGGGTCTGCGGGCGGGGGGCTTATCGGAATCCGGGAGCCCCCTTTAAGAAGGGGGCCCCCGGATACCGGCCCCCCACCCTATGTGAATGAGTATGGGGTACAATGTACCCCTACCCATTCACCTGTGAAATAAAGTACAAATAAAAACACAACACAGGGGGAAAAAATATTTTATTGCACAGCCGGGGGTCTTCCGTCTTCGGGGGTCTTCTCGCCGGACTCCTCCGCTATGTGTGTGTAGCTCTTTTGCCAGCGGAGGAGTCCGGCTTTCTTCCTCCCCGCCGCCGGCCTCTTCTCCCGACTTCGGGGGTCTTGTCCCCCTCTTCGATTCTTCTGCCGGGCCACCGCGCCTGGTCCGGTGGCCCGGTCTTCTGTCGCCGTCTTCTGTCGCCGCCTTCGGTTCTTCTGCCGGGCCACCGCGCCTTCTTGTAGCTCTTTTACAGGCGGTGGCCCGGTCTTCTGTCGCCGTCGCCGCCTTCCGTTCGTGTTCTTCTTCTTGTTCTTCTTGTTCTTCTCCAGGCGATGTTGACACGTCGCTCCCTCCGGCCGGAATGCCAGAGCCGCCCTGTGCTGTGACTTATATAGTGACAATGGGGCGGGGTCACATGGTATATGTCACATGGGTTGGTCACATGGGTTGATGTCACATGGGGACTATGACATCGTAAGGGGGCGGGGTCACCATGTGACCAACCCATGTGACATATACCATGTGACCCCGCCCCATTGTCACTATATAAGTCACAGCACAGGGCGGCTCTGGCATTCCGGCCGGAGGGAGCGACGTGTCAACATCGCCTGGAGAAGAACAAGAAGAAGAACACGAACGGAAGGCGGCGACGGCGACAGAAGACCGGGCCACCGCCTGTAAAAGAGCTACAAGAAGGCGCGGTGGCCCGGCAGAAGAACCGAAGGCGGCGACCGAAGAACGGAAGACGGCGACAGAAGACCGGGCCACCGGACCAGGCGCGGTGGCCCGGCAGAAGAATCGAAGAGGGGGACAAGACCCCCGAAGTCGGGAGAAGAGGCCGGCGGCGGGGAGGAAGAAAGCCGGACTCCTCCGCTGGCAAAAGAGCTACACACACATAGCGGAGGAGTCCGGCGAGAAGACCCCCGAAGACGGAAGACCCCCGGCTGTGCAATAAAATATTTTTTCCCCCTGTGTTGTGTTTTTATTTGTACTTTATTTCACAGGTGAATGGGTAGGGGTACATTGTACCCCATACTCATTCACATAGGGTGGGGGGCCGGTATCCGGGGGCCCCCTTCTTAAAGGGGGCTCCCGGATTCCGATAAGCCCCCCGCCCGCAGACCCCGACAACCAACGGCCAGGGTTGTCGGGAAGAGGCCCTTGTCCTCATCAACATGGGGACAAGGTGCTTTGGGGTGGGGGGGCCGCGCGGCCCCCCCTTCCCCAAGGCACCCCCCATGTTGAGGGCACGCGGCCTGGTACGGCTCAGGAGGGGGGGCGCGCTCGCTCGCCCCCCTTTCCTGGCCGGCCGGGTAGCGTGCTCGGACAAGGGTCTGGTGTGGACTTGGGGGGAACCCCCACGCCGATTTTTTTCGGCGTTGGGGTTCCCCTTTAAGCCCATTCCAGGCGGCGGAGCCCGCGACGTCTCCTTCGCGGGCCCCGCCTACCTGTACACGCGCTCGAAATGGGCGGACTTTCCGAGCGGGAACAGTCCGCTCATTTCGAAAGTACAGCGGACAGGCCCACACACGGGCGGACTGTTCGCTCAAACACAGTTTCAGCGGACAGTTTTTCGGAATTTCCGAAAGACCTTGTCCGTCCAACTGTCCGCTGAAACTGTCCGCTGAAAGCCCACACACGAGCGGACTGTCCGCCCAAACACTGTTCAGCGGACAAGGTTGGGCGAACAGTCCGCCCGTGTGTACGCGGCCTAAGTCCTCTTAAAATGAAAAAGCAATCGCAGCTTCATCTCCAACTACAAATCCTGGGGGAGCTTCACGGATTATTCAGCCTTCCATCATGTGTGTCCGATCCCTTGTTCAGTCTTTGTCAGTGTACAGAGACATAATAGTGCAACCCATCACCGCTTCCTCCCCGATGCCGCAAGGCTTGAATCTCACTCCAAAAAGCAACTGCATCAAAGCAGTGAGATAATCTTATTACAGATTTACTTTCTATAGCTTCCAGCACTGGAAAAAGTGAAAACATAGAATGTTCCTTTAAAGAGGACCTGTCACCTTTGAAATATTAAAACATCGTTCAGCACAATGCAAGCAAAACATTTTTTGACACACTTTATTGGTCAAAAATGGTTACGTGTAGTGTAATAGTGTAATAGGTGGTGTACGATACTGGAGGCTGCTCACCAGCAACCAAGACATGTATGTAGCTGTAGTGCAACGTAAGCGTAGGGCATACATGACAGGGTGCAAGGCTTACGCAGGGGAATGGTGCGAGGGGTTAAGAAAGTTACAAGGCTTACCTGATTGGAGGATGGAGTAAGAGTGGGTGGAGTAGAGTTGATGTGAAGGCATGTGAGGGTAGGAAGGTCAGCAGTCTGGAGCAGCAGGTCAGGAGGAACGTTCCCGCCCGCCCCTAATAGGGATAGTTTGGGATATATTTGTTCATAAAGGGTGAGGGTGGCGGTAGGGTCCTTGATGGCTGGTATACTGTTTATAGATGAGGTTTTGGAAAAGGTTAGGACCCATCATAGGTATGGAGTCCTCCCGGGTGGTCTGGCTGCTGGCCAGACTGACGAGCTAATAAGTTGGGGGTCTGTGGTCAATTGGTAAGTCCCCGAGGCAAGTTGGCGGCTGGGGACGAATGCCATAAAAAGTTGGGATTACAGGCTCAAGAAGAAATGGGGTCGTCAGGGATCAACAACTGTTTATCTGATGAGCTGGTTTTGGTTATAAGAAAATAGATGGTAAAATAAAATGGTTTACAGAAGTTTGAATAAAAGTTTAGTTTGGTTTTATTGTTAAAATAAAGGCCTGAAAGGCCATTTAGATCCAGCAGGTGTCTGTGTCATTATTAATAGAATAAGGTATTAAAGGGGTGTACATGTATGGATTGGCGTAGTAAGGTATCTGGCTACCCTTGTCATGGTATACAACTGGATATTTGGAAGAGATTGCTGAAGTTGTTGGAAAGATGGGAGCACCACACTATTTTGTACAGTCCTTTAAAATATATTATTTTGCAACAGATAACGTGTTTTGGGGCCTAAAACTCTTCCTTCATCAGGAATAAAATACAGATCATGCAGGCACATGGCTGGCCCAAGCTTTGCTCCTCCATCAGAAAATCTTACAAATGCTTAAATAATGCTTGCAAAAGTTATATAGGCATTGCAAGCTTTAACCCCTTGTCTTTAGAGCAGCTTTTACCGCCTTACCCCAGAGGGACCCTTGAAATAAATTTTCAGGTCTCAGTCCTTGTCCTTAGAGCAGCCTTTACCTCCTTACCCCAGAGCAGGGGTAGGGAACCATGAACGCCACATATTTTAAAATATAATTCCACGAGAGCCATACAATATGTTTAAAACAAATTTATTTTTATTTTTTAATAAATTAATCGACTAATTTCAATTATAACTGTAATATCCACGTCATCTCCCCCACTGTAATATCCACATCTCCCCTACGATTGTCTGCTTGCTTACCACTACACAGGCAGGCAGATCCAAGAGCAGTTGAGGCGGGTGATTGATGACATCAGCGCACCGCTCACCTAGGCTGCCGCTGGGTGTACCAAGATGGCCACAGCTCCAGAGCTAGGCCGAAGCTGCGGCCTTTACCTATGGGCTCAATCCACGTATCGGCACACCATGCAATCCGTGGAGGTGAGAGCCAGATGCAGCCATCAAAAGAGCCACATCTGGCTCGCGAGCCATAGGTTCCCTACCCCTGCCCCAGAGGAACCCTTGAAATAATTTTCAGGTCTCAGTCCTTGCCTTTAGAGCAGCCTTTACTTTCTTACACCAGAGGAACCCTTGAATTACATTCTCAGGGCTCAATCCTTGTCCATAGAGCAGCCTTTACCTTCTTACCTCAGAAGCCTTTACCTCCTTACCCCAGAGGGACCCTTCAAATAATTTTCAGATCTCAGTCAACTTCTGAAGTCATTGGGAAAATGTCCTATTGGGTTCAATGGGAAGAATGCCCCATTTACAGCTGTGGCCAGATTGCCACCTTCGCAGTCATGGATTTGCCAAGTAACATTGGACCCAGAACAATGCTGGCACCACCAGATAGAGATCAGATTTCCACAGCTCAAGAAACTCCTAACCACCTCTGGAGGAACCATGGTTGAAAATGGCTTAGAGGCATGACGATACTTTTCACAATGGTAAATATTCTAGAACCATAAAGGTGGTTAAACTATCAAATAACTCTTGGATTTTTTTGTTACGTTGGTGTACACTGGTGGTTTTTGGGACTGTATCTGATGCAGAGGCCTTCATTTGACTCTAGCTGCTTCTCTATCTACTGTAGACTTGGCATGCCAGACAAAGTAACACTACATACATTAGAATTCCCAGATCCTTCTTATGCCATATTCCTTCTTAACCTAGCAGGGAATTCTGTAGACCATTGTTTTTCTTGATAGGAGATTTTGTATAACAGGAACTCTTTAATATAACCTTATTTCCTCTTGCTCGGGAAAACAAGTAGAGTAGAAGAATCCTTTTTTGAATTGGCACTTTACCTCTGGCACTCTAGAAGACGCTTCTCCGCAGCATACCATGTAATAATGTATATAATTACACTTCATCTGTTTGCCAACATTGAGGGATGTAATTATCGCTTTCTTTCTTCAGAAATTGATTCTCTGCTTGGATTATACATTGCAGGATACTGATGCACTCTGTTGCTCACACAGCTGATGAGATTTAATTACCTTTTACCTTTCTGCCTGCTGTACGTCTCATCCACGGCCTCTCTTGCTTGGGTTATAACGCTGGGGCTCAAACTGTGCTGGCCCACCAGTTTACCACAGGCAGGCAGTCCATGGCCATCAGCTGTCACACACGCATACATTAATGGCAGTAGGTGGTGGATGGGTGAAGCATTTGTTGCTCTTTAAATCCTGCCAGGTTGATATGGTGTGTATGCCACATTCTAAAGATGTCATAAATGGCACAAGAAAACCTTTACCTCACGCAGTGACTCTCTCAAGAGTCACATACAGAAGGAAGGAAGCACACCTCATACCCTTTCTTCTGTTGTGTGAAAAGGCAGATAAGCTGTTGGTACCACTCACACACCCAATTGCAAAGGGAAGGGGTTCCTTCAAAGTGGAAGCGACATGGATGACTCTGAACAAAGCAGAGAACACATCTAAAAGTATCACTGTGACTTTTACAGGCTGGATTAGCCAAACAGTAGTGTAGGTGCTGAGATGCCCCATAGTATTAGCCTCTGCCTGATAGGCCAATCGGCCAACTGGAGGAGCACGCACGCAGCAGGCTGACATATTGCTGCCAATTGAGAGGCATGGTGTCACGATCTGGAGTCAGGTTCCAAGATCAGTAGCTAAAGCAGTAGTAAGGCTCCCACCGACCAGCTAGATAAGTACAGAAACAGGTTACTATGACGTGGGCTCACCTGAGGTGTGGAGTACTAACCAGTATTCACCAGAGCTTCTAAAAGTGGAGATGGGTTTTGCTGCATGCTCCTACCAGGTCACGCTCCTAAGGATAAACAAGCCGGGGTCCAGTAACAGATATAGCAGGTAGGGATCAAGCAGAAGATTAGTCAGTAAACAAGCCAAAGGTCAGTAACAAGTGGTTGCAGGTTGGGATCAGGCAGAAGCATAGTCGAAGAACAAGCCATGGGACGAATGATAGCAAAGACACAGACGGCGGCAGGAATAACAAGAGTGAGATATTGGCTGGAGGGAGGACAATAATCTGACAAACAGGAAGTGCAACAGTATGGCTTTAATAGGAAGTTCAAAGGGCTCAAAGTTCAAGAAGACAAACAAGGTTCAAGGCAGGATCATTCAAGGAATTGTCTAGGGAGCTGTTCAGCATTCCAGGTGACTTAGCAAGAAGAGACACTGCCAGACACAACAGAGTTCGCAGGTTCAGGTTCGGGCTCTGACACATGGTTTAGTGGTGTCAGACTGTAGGCAGAGCCTATGTGGTGTACCAGACCTATGGAAGAGATTAAAAAAAATCAGTAGTGAACCATAAGGCACAACAGTCAATTATAGTCTTGCCACCACAGAAGCTGTGAAGTACACTGGCTCCTTGTCTGCAGAATACTGGTAAAGAGGTAGACTTTACTTTTCGAGTGATACAAGTTTTGTTTGCAATTTCACTGTGCTGAAGGAGTGGGTTATTGTCAGGGTAACTGCTGCTAGGTTCCACCAGGCAGTTTTGGCAGAAGACAGACCAAGGAAATAATGCACTGTGAAAACACTAGAATGGAATTGTACTATTCTTCTAGAACCACTCTTTCCATAGCCTGCAACTGTGCTTTTCCTACCCAGCAGTGCTTTCTCCATGCCTACTGCCTCACTGCAGGCACACCAGTTGATGTTGACCCCCTATTTTTATAGGGCCCTATATCCCGATGGTTATCCAAATCTCACACAACTTTGGCATCCAAACAGATCACCATCCTCCCAAAGGTGGCTGACCGGAGCCCAAGATAGACATTTCCTCCAGATTGGACTCCTACAAACCTACAGTGATGGCACAATGACACCTTCAGGTTGGAGGATGTACTGCAGCCTGCACATGCATACAGGCCTGCAGCAGGAGATGTTGTTAAAGGTGGGATCTTCAGATAAGAAGCCGAACAACAAATTCACAAAAAATCTAGTTAGGAAAACTAATATACAGTGTGTATACACTCTGTATATATTGTGAGGTATGATTGAGGTATGATGCCAAAGATACTAAAAAAAGTAGATATACATTTGGCAAATGGCATCTAACATACAACAGTAGTCAACACACCACCCATCTCCATATCACTGCAGGGCGGAAGCAACAACAAAACGTCCATGACTCTTAAAGGGCTATTTTTCATTTTATTTATTGCATTTTAATGTAAATATGAGATCTGAAGTCTTTTTGACCCCAGATCTCATATTTAAAGCGGAGGTCCACCCTAAAATGGACCTCCGCTCATCGGAATCCCCCCCCCCTCCGGCGCCACAATCGGCACCTTTCAGGGGGGAGGGGGGTGCAGTTACCTGGATAATCCAGGTAACTGCACCCACTTCCGGGATAGCTCTCTGCGGAACGAGCGTAGGTTACGCCCCCGTTCCGCAAGCGCCCGCCCCCTTCAGCAAGTGCCCCGCTGCCTGCTGGGAAACACACAGCTCCCAGAGGCAGCGGGGACCGTCCGGATTGCGCAGCGCGGCTCGCGCATGCGCAGTAGGGAACCGGGAAATGAAGCCGAAAGGCTCCATTTCCTGATTCCCATACCCAAGATGGCGGCGGGACCCGGCAGCCGAGCGAGCGATCGGCTTCGGGTGCCGACATCGCGGGCGCGCTGGACAGGTAAGTGTCACTATTTAAAAGTCAGCAGCTGCAGTATTTGTAGCTGCTGGCTTTTAAAAAAAAAAAAAAAAAAACGCGGAGTCCCGGTGGACTCCCGCTTTAAGAGGTCCTGTTATCTTTTTATTCCTATTAAAATGGATATTTACATTCCTTGTAATATGAATAAAAGTGACACATTTAAAAAAAAAAAAAAAACTGTGTAAAAATTTGAAAAAAGGTAAAATAAATATGATTTTCTTTTTAAACGCACCCCTGTCCCGACGAGCTCGTCTGCAGAAGCAAACGCATACATGAGTAGCGCCCGTATATGAAAATGGTGTTCAAACCACACATGTGAGGTATCGTCGTGATCGGTAGAGTGAGAGCAATAATTCTAGCCCTAGAACTCCTCTGTAACTCAAAACATGCAACCTGTAGAATTTTTTAAACTTCGCCTTTGGAGATTTTTAAGGGTAAAAGTTTGTCGCCATTCCACGAGCGGGTGTAATTTTTGAAGGGTGACACGTTGGGTATCAATTTTCTCGGCGTAACATTATCTTTCACAATATAAAAAAAATTGGGCTAACTTTACTGTTGTCTTATTTTTTAATTCAAAGAAGTGTCATTGGAAGACTGTTGCGCAAATACGGTGTGCCAAAGTATTGCAACAACCGTAATTTTATTCTCTAGGGTGTTAGTAAAAAAATATATAACGTTTGGGGGTTCTAAGTAATTTTCTAGCAAAAAAAAATCAGTTTTTAACTTGTAAACAGCAAATCTCAGAAAGAGGCTCAGTCCTTAAAGCGGAGTTCCACTTTAAACAAATAAATAAAATTCAGCAGCTACAAATACTGCTGACTTTTAATAATCGGACACTTACCTCTCCCAGGGTCCAGCGATGCGGGGGATCGAAGCCCTGCTTGTCTCTCCCTCCGCTCGGTGGAGCCGGAATTTTAACTGTCGGCACACGGCTGTGACTTCACAGCCAGGCACCCCCTGTGCATGTGCGAGCCGCGTCGCATGCCGTGACTGGCCGCGCAACCATCTGGGACTTGTCACGTGTCCCAGATGATTGCCTAGAGCGAGGGGGGGAGAGGTGATCTGCCTTCCTGTGCCAAGGAAAGTGATGTCAGGAGCCCAAGCGCTGAAGGAGGCAGATTTCTTTTTGGGGGGTGGAACTCCGCTTTAAGTGGTTAAGAAGCTATAGGGGGCGCGTGAAGCCAGAACCGATGAGCGTGGCCAGCGGTCGCAATGTCCGCCAGCCACCCGCCGTCGCACCTCAGACAGCCAGAACGGGGATCTATCAATGTAAACAGACAGATCCCCGTTCTGTCAGGGGAGTAGAGAGAGATCTGCTGTTCCTAGTGATCAGGAACAGCGATCTCTCTCTACTCCCAGTCAGTACACTCCCCCCAGAGTTAGAAACACCTCCCAAGGGAACACTTAACCCCTTGATCGCCCCCTAGTGTTAACCTCTTCCCTGCCAGTGACATTTATATAGTAATTAGTGGCTATTTTTTAGCTCTGATCGCTGTATAAATGTCACTGGTCCCAAAAAAGTGTCAAAAGTGTCCGATCTGTCCACTGCAATGTCGCAGTCCCGCTAAAAATCGCAGATCGCCGCCATTACTAGTAAAGAATAAATAAATAATAAAAATGCCATAAATCTATCCCTTATTTTGTAGATGCTTTACCAAAAATTTGTAAAAGAATACATATTGGTCTAAACTGATGAAGACTTTTTTTTTGGGGGGGGGGGGGGGGGGATATTTATTATAGCAAAAAGTTAAAAATAGTTTTTTGTTTTTTTTTCCAAAATTGACGCTCTTTTTTTGTTTATAGCGCAAAAAATAAAAAAAAGGACATCAATATTGTTTGGGTACGGTGTCACACGACCGTGCAAATTGTCAGTTAACGCGACGCAGTGCCGTATCGCAAAAAATGGCCTGGTCATTAAGGGGGCAAATCCTTCCAGTCCTTAAGTGGTTAAGTGAGGCTCCATGGTGGTTCCGTTACTTAAACATTGCACAGCCAGAGGATCACTTATAATAAATTATTTCTCTGTCATACGTAACAAGCCACCAAAAGTCTTAGGTTCCGCCTCCTTCTGTAAACACGCTTCTTCAAAGAACGCTCCTAATTACAGGGGTATTTCCTCCTCACAGCGGGGTAATCTGTTTGCGTTCCTTCTTTGCACAATGCGCGGTATGCTTTCACTGAAATGACTCCGTTCTTCTGAATTGTAAGGTAAACAAGCTGAAAATGGCTTTTTAAATATGCAAGACGTTTGCTCGGTGCGTCACACCAGATGCCACTGTCAACATCACTGATAGCGATCCGATAGGATAGTTCCTCCGTCAGGCTTTTAAGAGAATAATTCTGTTTTTCCGTGAAAATTACAATAGTTTTGCTCTGCGTATTATTCCATTATTTTATTTGATGCACAAGGTCAAAATGGTGCGATCTTTGTATTGTTGGGTGATCGCTCCTGAGAAATTTTCTACTTCAGACTAAAAGGGTTCTTGCAAAGAAAATTACTGGCATAACATCAAATATAATACAAATGGTGCGCTATTCCTGTGCACAGCAATATGACTTGATATAATACAAAAGTATATATTATAAAGTGACTAGTGCATGCACAACAATGGTACTAAGTAACGTCATGCCCACATCATACTTTCCTTCGGGGCTCTAGCATCAGAAGGGGGTGGGGCTTGCTGTCAGGACTCCCAAATTGACTCCACCCCCCTCTGGATACAGGCATACCCCACTTTTAAGTACACAATGGGGTTTATTTACTAAAGCTGGAAAGTGCAAAATCAGGCTCACTTCTGCATAGAAACCAATCAGCTTCCAGGTTTTATTACCAAAGCTTAAAGAGGTTGTAAACCCGCTGATGTGTTTTGTTTTTTTTTACTAACCTGCAAAGGAAAAGGCATAATGAGCTAGTATGCACTGCATACTAGCTCATTTTGAAATACTTACCTTAGAACGAGGCCCCGACATCTGGCCCAATCCACACCGAGGGAGCTGACATGTTCCCTCTGCGTTTCTTCCGGGTATCGCGGCTCCGGCGCTGTGAGTGTCCGGAGCTGCGATATCGTCACTCCTGCGCATGCGCGGGGGAGATTTCTTCCCGGCAGGGTCCGGCGTCTTCCAGACTTTCAGCCGCGAATCTCCTGTGCGCATGCGCCGCTGCAGTCAGCAGCGCATTGCGAGGGGAATATCTCCTAAACCGTAAAGGTTTAGGAGATATTCTTTTTACCTACAAGTAAGCCTTATTATAGGCTTTCCTGTAGGTAAAAGTCCCAAAAATGACTATACAACCACTTTAATTGAACAAGCTGGGGTTAGAAGCTCATTGGTTTCTATGCAGAAGTGAGCCTGATTTTACACTTTCCAGATTTAGTAAATAAACCCCACTGTGTACTTAAAAGTGGGGTATACCTGTATTATAAAGTAAAAGTTTGTTCCATCTCTAATGCCGCGGACACACGACCGGACTTTCCTGCAGACTAGGTCCGACGGACTTTCGGTGGAGTTCCGACGGACTTTCAGAACGAACGGACTTGGCCACACACGAACAGACTAAAGTCCATTCAAAAGTCTGTTTGTTTTGAACATGATGACATAAGACGGGACTAAAGAAGGAAGTTCAATAGCTAGTAGCCAATAGCTGCCCTTGCATCGTATTTGGTCTGTCGGACCAGCATACAGACGAACGGTTTTCCCGATAGGAATTGAGTCCATCGGACAGATTTGAAACATCTTCTATTTCTAGGTCCGTCCGATTTTTAAAATGAAAAAACGATCGGACTATCTCACACATGATCGGATTGTCCGACGGACTGATTCCGTCTGACCTAGTCTGCCGGAAAGTCCGGTCGTGTGTACACGGCATTAGTCTGCGTAATGTTCATATTAAAATCAAAAGAGCAATAAGATAGCAGTTATATTTATAAAAACAAATAGATGTGCAGAACGAAAAAAAATTGTTTCGTTTCGTTCCGATTCGTTATTTACATAAATTTGTTTTGTTAAATTTGTTTTCGAAAATTTGTTTCATTTATTCGAGTTCGAATCGGTTCCAATTTTCCGAACTCGGTCGAATTTAACTCAAATTTTCAAATCAATTTAGAAAATTTGAATTCCATTCAAAAGCAAATTATTTCTATTCGAAATATGAATTTTGGAAGAGGGCTACCGTATATACTCGAGTATAGGCCGACCCGAATATAAGCCGAGGCCCCCAATTTACCCCCAAAAAACTGGGAAACTTATTGACTCGTGTATAAGCCGAGGGTGAGACATGCCTGTCCATCCCTGTGTGTCCGTCCATTCCTGTGTGTGTGTCCATCCATTCCTGTGTGTGTGTCCATCCATCCCTGTGTGTGTGTCCGTGCAGCCGTGTGTGTCCGTGCAGCCTTGTGTGTCCAGCCTACCTGTGTCCCGAGCCTCCGTCCCGTCCCGAGCCGAGCCTCCGTCCCGTCCCGAGCCGAGCCTCCGTTCCGTTCCGTCCCGTCCCGAGCCTCCGTCCTTCTGCCATGCCAGGATCGCCGCTCTTCGTCTGCGCCTCGGCGGCCATTCCACTGTTCAAAAGCCGCGCCTCCGTCTGTGATAGGCGGAACACTCAATTTCCCAGCAGTCTGTGTTCCGCCTATCACGGACATCCTCTCATCCTCGTCCGTAGTATGAGGATGAGTGGATGTCCGTGATAGGCGGACCACTGACTGCTGGGAAATTGAGTGTTCCGCCTATCACAGACGGAGGCGCGGCTTTTGAATAGTAGAATGGCCGCCGTCTGTCTGCTCGACACGCTGATCGAGCAGGCAGACGGCGATGACTCGAGTATAAGCCGAGGGGGGCACTTTCAGCCTCAAAAAAGAGGCTGAAAATCTCGGCTTATACTCGAGTATATACGGTATATTCTTCCTACTCCATTATTTTCTATTATTTTTCTATTCTATTTTATTCTATTCCTTTCGATTCTATTATAAACTATTTTAATTCAAATTTATTCTATTCAAAATTTTAATTTTGAAAGCCCGTTATATTCTTTCTATTCCATCCTTTTCTATTCTATTCTTTTATTTTCTATTCTATTCTAGTCAAATTCAAATGTATTCTATTCTAAATTAGAAATTTAGAAGATGGTTATATTGTTATATTCTTTCAATGCTGTTGTTTTTTTTCTATTGTATTCTTTTCTATTCGAATTCCAGTTTATTCTATTCAAATTCTGGAAGATGGTTATGATCTTTCTATTTTATTCTTTCTATTTAATTCTATTATATTCTTTTCCATACTATTCCTTTATTTTCTATTCTATTCTCTTCTGAAATTGAATTTGATTTGAAAACTATTCAAATTTGATTTAAAAACTATTCGAATTTGATTAGAAAACTATATGAATTCAAATGTTAGCCGAAATTTTTGTTTCGTTATTTTGGATTCGTTTAAATTCGTTACTATTGTAATTTGTATATTTGGATACATAATAAAAAAAAAAAAAAAAGAACGAAACCAACTGCACATGTCTAATAAAAAATTATGTTATAGTCTCATTGAGTTAAGACTACCATCATGTAGAGATGGACACAGACTTTAGGGCACTTGATCCATCAAAAATTTAGAGCAGTGTTTTAACCACTTCAGCCCCGGAAGGATTTAACCCCTTAATGACCAGGCCTTTTTTTGTGATACAGCACTGTGGCGCTTTAACTGACTATTGTGCGGTCATGCGACGCTGTACACAAATAAAATGTATGTCCTTTTTCTCCCCACAAATAGAGCTTTCTTTTGGTGGTATTTGATCAGCTCTGCCTTTTTTTTGCGCTATAAACAAAACAAGACAATTTTGAAAAAAATACTTTTTTACTTTGTGCTATAATAAATATTCCAAAAAGAAAAAAAAATCATTTTAGGCCAATATGCATTCTTCTACATATTTTTGGCAAAAAAAATAAAAAATCACATTAAGCGTATATTGATTGATTTAAGCAAAAGTTATAGTGTCTACAAAATAGGGGATATATTTATGGCATTTTTATTATTATTATCTTTTTTTTACTAGTGATGGTGGTGATCAGCAATTTTTAGCATGACTGTGAAATTGCGGTGGACAGATCGGACACTTTTGACACTTTTTTGGGAGCATTGACATTTATACAGCGATCAGTGCTATAAATAACCACCGATTACTGTATAAATGTCACTGGCAAGGAAGGGGTTAACACTAGGGGGTGATCAAGGGGTTAAGTGTTCCCTAGGGAGGTGTTTCTAACTGTGCAGGCGGGGGGGGGGACTGACAGGGAGTACAGAGAGATTGCTGTTCCTGATCACTAGGAATAGCAGATCACTCCCTACTTCCCTGACAGAACGGGGATCTGTCTGTTTACATTGACAGATCCCAGTCCTGCCTCTATTAGGAGCGATCTATATTCAGCCCCCCGGAGTCAATATTTTGTAGAACCCCCTTTCGCTGCAATTACAGCTGCCAGTCTTTTTGGGGATGTCTGTACCAGCTTTGCACATCTAGACAATAACATTTTTGCCCATTCTTCTTTGCAAAATAGCTCAAGCTCTGTCAGATTGGATGGAGAGCGTCTGTGAACAGCAATTTTCAAGTCTTGCCACAGATTCTCAATCGGATTTAGGTCTGGACTTTGAGTCGGCCATTCTAAAGGCCCATACATGTGATTCGGAAATTCGGAATTAAAATTTCGTCCGACTAACGATTTGCTTATTTTCGGATTGTTAGTATGTTGCTTTCGACAGCCGATTACAGTTTTTTGTCAGACAAAACCTGGATGTGCAGACTATAAAATGCTTGTCGTAAGTGAACTCCACTTTCCGATTTTCTTTTAATTAGTGCGGTTTTCATCCGAAAAAAATTGTAAGAGCAAGACTATGCATGCTCAGAAACGAGAGAGTACATACAAAACTATTCAACACATTGGGGGTTATTTACGAAAGGCAAATCCACTTTGCCCTACAAGTGCACTGAAAGTGCACTTGGAAGTGCAGTCACTGTAGATCTAAGGGGAAGATCTGAAATGAGTGGAAGCTCTGCTGATTTTATCATCCGACCATGTGTAAGCTAAAATGCTGCTTTTTATTTTCCTTGCATGTCCCCCTTAGATCTACAGTGGCTTTACTTCCAAGTGCACTTGTACTGCAAAGTGGATTTGCTTTTTGTAAATAACCCCCATTATGTCACTTCTGAAGTTGTATTCTGTCTACGAGAATTTTTGAATGGTGAGTAACCTCTTCACTTTCAACATGAGACTAGCATGCAGAAAAAAAACAGACAAACTGTCCTCCAAAAATCTGATTGTGTGTACAAGGCTTAACACATGAATATGCTTTGATCTAAACCATTCCATTGTAGCTCTGGCTGTATGTTTAGGGTCATTGTCCTGGCAGGTGAACCTCCGCCCCAGTCTCAAGTCTTTTGCAGACTCTAATAGGTTTTCTTCTAAGATTGCTCTGTATTTGGCTCCATCCATCTTCCCATCAACTCTGACCAGCTTCCCTGTCCCTGCTGAAGAAAAGCATCCCCACAACATGATGCTGCCACCACCATGTTTCACAGTGAGGATGGTGTGTTCAGAATGATATGCAGTGTTAGTTTTCCGCCACACATAGCGTTTTGCTTTTAGGTAAAAAAGTTACATTTTGGTCTTATCTGACCAGAGCACCTTCCTCCACATGTTTGCTGTGTCCTCCACATGGCTTCTCTAGAAAAAGGGCAAACTGGACTTCTTATGGCTTTCTTTCAACAATGGCTTTCTTCTTGCCACTCTTCCATAAAGGCCAGATTTGTGGAGAGCACAACTAATAGTTGTCCTGTGGACAGATTATCCCACCTGAGCTGTGGATCTCTGTAGCTCCTCCAGAGATTAATGCTCTCCTTGCCCGGCCGGTCAGTTTAGGTGGACGGCCATGTCTTGGTAGGTTTGCAGTTGTGCCATACTCTTTCCATTTCTGTATGATGTATTGAACAGTTCTTCGTGAGATGTTCAAAGCTTGGGATATTTTTTTTTATAACCTAACCCTGCTTTAAACTTCTCCAAAACTTTACCCCTGACCTGTCTGGTGTGTTCCTTGGCCTTCTTGATGCTGTTTGTTCACTAAGGCTCTCCAACAAACCTCTGAGGGCTTCACAGAATAGCTGTATTTATACTGAGATTAAATTACACACAGGTGGACTCTATTTACTAATTAGGTGACTTCTGAAGGCAATTGGTTCCACAATTTTAGTTAGGGGTATCAGAGTAAAGGGGGCTGAATGTACAACACACTTTTCACATATTTATTCGTAAAAAATTTGGAAAACCATTTATCATTTTCCTTCCACAATTATGTGCCATTTTGTGTTGGTCTTCATCAGGATCAGGTATCTCAGGGACAAGCTGAAGACGATCCAGCACTGGTATCAGGTCAGGATCCTGTTTATATATGGTGAGATGTGCCAGGATTGGTGGACGTGGTCGTGCGTGCGTGAGTACGCACATATTTTCGGTTGGTGCGAGTGCGTCCTCATGTTCGTATTGGCGTGAGTGTGCGTCTGTTCGTTCCGGAACTCGTTAGCCTCTGACGGGGACACCACACATGGCCCTTGGAATGAAAATAAACCGCTGCTACACGGGGACGGACATTAACGCGGTGAGTTCCCTGACAGCCACTTTGTGTTGGTTTACCACATAAAATTCCAATAAAATACACTTATATTTTTGGTTGTAACATGAGAAAATGTGGAAGATTTCAAGGGGTATGAATACTTTTTCAAGGCACTGTACATTTCCCATGAAGTCCCTCTACCTATACTTTAGAGCCTAGTGAAGTTACTTTCTTGAAAGCAGCTAACATACATATCCTGCCTCCACAACCTTCTCAAATTATGCATCACTGACCCTACCATTTCCTGGGAATTCCTTGACGTGTACAAAGGACCACCTGGTAAAGACCTGAATTTCATTAAAGAAGTATTTTTGAAATATTTAATGTTTAAGAGCATCAAATACAGCCAACACACGTGAGCGCGGTGCAGCGGGGTGCAATAAACACACAGTATAAGTTAAGCAATAAAGTTATATCGTAGAAGGATTCAATGCAACTTATTCAGGCCTGAAGGGAAGGCACACCCATCTGGAGCCATTTACTAACTTTAACATCGGCCCGAAGACTTGAAGATGCCAATAGCATCTGCAATGAGGAGTGGAAGGCAGCCTGGCTATTCTACACCAAAAGTGGAGGCTTCTAGAAGAGAGGTTGATGTAATCGCTGCACTTTCCCGACTTCTCTGGACCCTTTCCCTAACTCTAAAGCCACGTACACACGGGCGGACTGTATGGCCTACTTAGTCCGTCATACAATCCGACGGACAGTCCGTCATACTTTCGAATGAACGGACTTGACCACACACGGATGCACAAACAGTCGGTCGAAAGCTTGCGCGATGACGTGTACAGCACGTACGACGGGACTAGAAATAGGAAGTCCAATACACAGCAATGCAACCTTCCGCCGTGTAAATCCTTTCTGGGCATGCGCCATTCTTAGTCCGTCGAACTAGCCTACTGACGAGCGGATTGTCCGCTGAAACCAAAGTATGACGGACAGAATTTAGAAAAATCCGAAATACTTAGTACGCCAGACTGCACGCTGAAAAAGTCAGCTGAAGCCCACACACGAGAGGACTGTCCGCTGAAATGTGTTTCGACGGACTAAGTAGGCCATACAGTCCGCCCGTGTGTAAGCGGCATAAGTCAGTGGTTCTCCACTGTTGTTCTCAGGACCCACCAACAGGCTAGATTTTAAGTAAGACTAGAATACGGCAATCACTGAGCAGCAAATTATATCACCTGTGATGTATTTCAGTTATCTTGCAAACCTGGCCTTTTTGTGGGTCCTGAGGACAGGAGTTGAGAACCACTGCTCTAAGTACTGTCCCTGCCAGACAAGGATCCTGTCCCTACACTAGCCACTCACATAAAGCACGCCAAACCTAGGAGCCAGAGTCTTAAATAGATTCTGCCTGACCCAAGTGAAAGGAAATAGTAGGTATTCTGGAGGACCACCGGTCTATTAGGTACATCAACAGTGCCCTCAGATATCTGGAGACACCATGAAATGAGAAGCAAGTTACGCATTCGTAAAATGTCTGCCTTTATTAGGTGCGTTACAGCTTATATATGGTTCAACATACCAACAGAAAGAGGGGAGGGGGGGTGGTTAGTAAATTATGTATTTGTATAAAAATATATAGTTATATGGTTATACAAGTCAGTCACCCCTTAAAATACATCATCATGAGTTAGCACGGGTCAACAGGCCATCTGGTTATGGGTCATAAGTCATGCATCCTGTGCCATGGCCTACCAACCCATAATGACATAAATAGAGCACAGTGCATGCATCTTTCTAAGCATTCTTTTATAGTTGCAGATTTAAGCCATCTTGTATACTGAAATGGCAGAGCATGTTTTGGGCATATTGCTACAATCCTCTCTTTTGTCAAGAACGTGACAATCACAAACCCAATATGCCCCCGACTTTCACCTGGACTGCTATGGCTGTTGGAGTCACATCTGGCACCAGCGTCCAATTAGACAGCCATTCTCTTGTGAAGTCAAAGCCCCTATACACACGGTCGGAGATTTCGAAAACCAAATCCGTCGGATCTTGTCCGTCGGATTTTGCCTGTCGGATCTTGTCCGAAACTGTTGCATACACACGGTCGGACTAAGTTGTCGAAAAATCCGATCATTCAGAACGTGATGACGTAATTTCGTTACGATGGGACTACGTTCAGGCTAGTAGCCAATAGCTTTGATGTAGGAATTTGATCTGAGCATGCGTGGCACTTGGTCCGATCAAAATTCTCTACACATGATCGGAGTATGTCCGATCGAACCAGTTGGTCGGAAAATATTTCCAACAAGTTGGAAAATTGGGTCCGACGGATATTCTGACGGAATCAGTCCGAAGGAGACCACACACAGTCGGATTATCCGGTCCGATAGGACACATTCCGACGGATTCTCCGACCGTGTGCACAAGGGCATAGAGGAACCAAGTTCCTCACACATTTCTTCTCCTTCTGCACTGCCATTTTGGCTCAGCACCACATTTCAGGAAAAAAAACTCCCCCCACTTCTCCAGGGCTTGAACAATTAATGATGTGTTAAGGTGAAGAAGGTGTCTGTCCTTCACCAGATTCATCCTTCCGCCGCCTGTCTCCTCTGGGAATAGATTGTATAACACAGCTTTTGCAGCAGCAGAACAAGAAAAGTGACCCCATGCACTTTGCCAAAGCAGTTATTTTATCCTGGTTCATAGGCACTCATCCATGCTGTGACCAAACACAGGAGATAAACCTTGCGCACACAGACCTGTCAGTTTAGGATCATAAACAAAATGAAGGGGGACCTTTAGATCCATGAATTGTGTTGAATTTTAACTGAACTCAACCCTGATAAAAAATATTTTCCTGATTTGAGATTAGAGCCACAAAACAGTCCTTGTCCTCCAAAGGGTGGCTCGAGGGAAAATTCAACATCAGATCGAGAGACTAACCTGGAAGGTTAGGCAAGGCAGAAGATATTGACTATTCCTGTACTAAATTCTATTTGCACTGTACTGGAGGAGAGATCTTCACCCACGGAGTTATTGACCTATACTCCGACTACTAACGTACAGAACAGGATCAGGCGTGCCTGTAAGTGCCAGGGAGGGGGAGCTGGAGTTAGTTCCCAGTAGAGAGACGTGATATTGTTGATTCACCATCTCATCCAATCACACGATGAGTCACGTCCTGCTAATTACTCAGCATGTAACTCTTCATGGATGGTTTTTGTTGGACGGGTTAATTAACTTTTTCTACCATGCATAGACTTCAAGGTGAATGAACAAACTTACACTTCATGGTGTCCCCATACCATTAACAAGCGCAGATATTTTCAAATTTACCTCCAGTTAGGGTTGCCACTTTTTCTTCAAGCCAAACCCAAACACTTTAGCGGCCACAGCAAAAAATAATATTTTTAGCAAACACTATAGTATTGTAACAGACCTGGGACACCTTTTGTTCCCTCACCCTCCTATCAGGCCCTGTATTGAGCCATATTCCTGTCTGAATAATGTGTCCAGGTTTCAGGAGGACTGAAACCCGGACACATCATTCAAATCCCGAACTGTCCTGGTGAATCCTGGACAGGTGGCAACCCTAGCTCCAGTATTCTCTGTGCCATACCTGAAATCGTATCCACCAGGAAAGAAATGATGGAGGTGGAGAGGAAGTGTTCCCTGCCCCAACATGAGCTGTGTTGTCAGCATGATGTAGGGAAAGGGAGAGCCTTCAATAGGTAATCCTGTTAATTTGCATACAGACAGCTCTCCATTAGAAAGTAAGAAGCATTCACTTATTAAAGTGAAGCTACAATGAATCTGAGTACCATAACCCAAAAACACTACTTAAAGTGACACTAAAGGTTCATTTAAAAAAACAAAAAGCAAACATATCATACTTGCCCCCACTGAGTAGCTCGTTTTGCACAGAGTGGCCCCGAACCTGCTCTTCTGGGGTCCATCAGTGGCTCTCTCGGCTCCTCCCCGCATCAGATAACCAACTGGGAGAAGCGTTCTCCCAGAGGGTTACCTTGCGGGCACTCTCCCAGGTCCAGCATGCGGCGTCCATAGACGCCGCATGCAGGATTCGGCCCCGCCCCCCGATGGCTGCATCATTGGATTTGATTGACAGCAGTGGGAGCCAATGGCTGCGCTACTATCAATCTATCCAATCAGCAGCCGAGAACCCCCTAGCAGAGAGAAGGCTCTTCTCCGTGGGACAAGTTTGAGGGTTCAGGTAAGTAAAAAGGGGGGGGCAGTCACTGACAGGTGTTTTTTCACCTTAATGCATAGGTGGAGGTGTTAGGTTTTTTTTTCTTAGCCCTTGTACACACGGTCGGAGAATCCGTCAGAATGTGTCCTATCGGACCGTGTTGTCGGATAATCCGACTGTGTGTGGTATGCATCGGACTGATTCCGTCGGAATATCCGACGGACCCAATTTTCCAACTTGTTGGAAATATTTTCCAACCAACTGGTTCGATCGGACATACTCCGATCATGTGTAGAGAATTTTGATCGGTCCAAGTGCCACGCATGCTCAGATCAAATTCCTACATCAAAGCTATTGGCTACTAGCCTGAACGTAGTCCCATCGTAACAAAATTATGTCATCACATTCTGAATGATCGGATTTTTCGACAACTTCGTCCGACCGTGTGTATGCAACAGTTTCGGACAAGATCCGACGGGCAAAATCCGACGGACAAAATCCAACGGATTTGGTTGTCGAAATCTCCGATCGTGTGTACAAGGGCTTAAAGTGGGTTTACAACCACTTTAATCCTCCCATACCCAGCAGCAGATACTTACTATAATAAATGTGGAAGTTTATAGAGTCTCAAAGCAATAAGGTGATTACTGTTCATTAAAGCGGAGGTCCACCCTAAAGTGGACCTTCCGCTCATCGGAACCCTCCCCCCCTCCGGTGCCACAATCGGCACCTTTCAGGGGGGAGGGGGGTGCAGTTACCTGGATAATCCAGGTAACTGCACCCACTTCCGGGACAGCTCTCTGCGGAAAGGGGCGTAACTTACGCCCCTTTCCGCAAGTGCCCGCCCCTTCCCGCAAGTGCCCCGCTGCCTGCTGGGAAACACACAGCTCCCAGAGGCAGCGGGGAGCGTCCTTATTGCGCAGCGCGATTCACGCATGCGCAGTAGGGAACCGGGAAATGAAGCCGAAAGGCTCCATTTCCTGATTCCCATACCCAAGATGGCGGCGGCAGGACCCGACAGACGACCTAGCGATCGGCTTCGGGTGCCGACATCGCGGGCGCGCTGGACAGGTAAGTGTCACTATTTTAAAAGTCAGCAGCTGCAGTATTTGTAGCTGCTGGCTTTTAAAAAAAAATAAAAACGCGGAGTCCCGGTGGACTCCCGCTTTAAGTCATTAGAATGTGTCATGTCTCAGGCTTTACAGACAGTACACTTGGCATTCAATTTTTGCTTTGATTGGTGACAGTAAGGTGTGATTAAACAGCTTGTGTCTCTCTCCATGAAAGCAGTCGCAGCCTTTTCGTTATTTGCCATGCCAAGGGTCAGTGCCTCCCCATTTCCACAAGGAGACCTCTCTACCTTTTATCTCCAGAAAGCAGAGCGCAGCCTTAAGTCTGACATTTTCCTCCTAAGACAATAATTCGGGGAAGGACGATGGATTTACACTCAAAGGCAAGTGACATTTTTTATCTTGTCTGGGATTAGACACAATATGCTTTTTGTTTTTAAAAGAATTAGAAGGTTTAGAGCTTTGCTTTTTTTTTTTTCTCTACCGCGTTAACAATTCCAGCTTTTCACCCCATCGGGCAAAGAGCCAGACTCATAAAACAAAGAAATTAATTTTAAATAGCAATTTTCATAAAGGACATGCCATGGTTGTGGCGGTAAAAGGGGGGGGGGGCAGGTGGAATCGAATGCATTACTTGACACGTGGAATATTTTGAGAAATCTTAATTGTGGCCGCTCACCATGTCATTCTCTGAAACGGCTTATAAAACAGAGCAAGAAAAAAAAAAATATTAAAAACACAAAACATAATATAAAAAAATTTCTTCAGAGTTTTCACGATTTGTAGACTTCACAAGATTGGTCTAACTGAATGTTTATACATGAATCCAGAACAAGGATTATAGTTAACACATAGCTCCCACCTGTCCCTGATTCTGAGGGACTGTCCCTGATTTGGAACAATGTCCCTCTGTCCATCATTCCTCCTCATTTGTCCCTCATTTTGGTCTGATCTATACATTGTATATAAAATGCATTATTTATCTTTTAAAAAGTGTTTTCCCAGTGCTAAACCTTTTATCCGATTTCTAAATTGCTGCATTTGTAAATACCAAAAGCCAATATAAAGGAATAGTAGTGGTAAAAAGCACTTGTGGATTTAACTAATCCTTTTTTTATACAATTCTCCATTAAGGGGGTGTGGCAGGGGGCGTGTACGTTGCCTACATACTTTTGCTACTAAGTGTCCCTCATTCCCATTTCAGAAAGTTGGGAGGTATGGTTAATACAGTTTTATTCAGTTGTTGACCAGGCCTTTTCTGGAACTTTTTGTTAAGAAGTTTAAATTAGTATTTTTTGCTAGAAAAATTCTTGGAACCCCCAAACATTATATATGTAGCACCCTCTACCTAGGTAGGTGCTAGAAGTGAGGATTGTTGTAGTACAGGTACATTTAGGTAGGCCTAGCCTGTTTGTTTTGATCTGTATGGGCTGGGAGTAGCTCAGAGCAGTAGCTGTGACTCACAGACAGCATAACTCCACTGTCACTCCTTCTTTCTTCTGGAGGATTCTAGAAGAAGAGGAGGGGAAGAGAGGTGGAGCTGTCTGGGGTGTCTCAGGGAGCCCTGACCAATCCCCAACTAGGATTGGCAGCGGGCAGGCCGTCTGCAAATACCCAGGGTCAGCCCAGCTGGGGAGGAGTTGTCGGGTGGAAGAACTGAGGATGGAGTACTAGACTGTCGTCTGGCCTTTGAGAGAGCTCCCCAGTCTGCGGGGGGGTGACCTTGGGCCTGGGACTCGGGTGCAGGACGGAGCCCTTCAAGAAAGCATGAAGGATCTGGACAGGAGGAGTCAGAGGACAGCAGGAGCTAGTACTGCTGGGCAAGTCTTCAGGAGGGAGCCACCGGTCGCAGCCAGGAGGGCTGGTGAACATGGGTGTCCGCAGAAATTTTTTCAGAGGGGGGCAGCATTTTAAGGTCTGGTCATGTGATCTTACCTGTCAGTCAACAGCGGCTGCTGGGGAGAAAGTGCTTGGCAAAGGCTGATAAGCCTGATGAGGTGATGTCACCCATAGGTTTCCATGTCACAGTTGTTATGGGTGCTCCCTCCTCTCCCCTGCATGCGCTGCTGGATCACACATGTGAGATAACATGACCAGATTGGAACAGTCTGACAATAGGTTAGTCCGCATAGGTGTTAGGGGTAAGGGGATGGGGGGCATTTTTTAGGGCTAGCACGAGCTGGAATTCTACTTTCAATCTACCCTCCCTATTGGTGGCTTGTGGCAGTGTTAAAGCAGAGCTCCACCCAAAAGGGGAAGCTCCACTTGATGCGAGCAACCACAACAAGTGAAGGTATAAAAAAAGTACAATTAGGCAATCAATTACAAAAAAACTACACCTGCATGGTGCTGCATTGGCTTAAGACAGTGAAGATTTTAAAATCTGTATGGACACAATAGCATCTTTATGCTGGTGTGCCTCTATATGGTCGCAACAGCATCTATATAGGCACAATAGCAGCTATATGGGCACAATAGCATGAAGATGATATTCTGCCCATACTGCATAACTCCTATTGTGGCCAGACAAATGCTACTGTCTCCTATTGTGCCCAGTGACACTGACCTTGCAGCGCTCCCAGTGCCGGGACAAGTTTATCTGGTGACCAGGGCAAAGATGCCAAACTGTGCTTAAAGTGGTTGTAAACCCTTACAAACCACTTTGACCTACAGGTAAGCCTAGATTAAGGCTTACCTGTAGGACCAAGAAATATCTCCTAAACCTATACGGTTTAAGAGATATTTTCCGAAAGACAGGCACCGCTGTCAACGGCGATATGCCGCGAGTGGCGGCTCCCGTGCGCATGCGCGGGAGTGACGTCATCGCGGCTTCGCCGAATGACAGCGGCGCAGCAGCGAGACCCACCGAGAAGATGGATGCTCCGGATTACAGGGGACAGCGGTGACTTCGCTGGCTCCTGTGTCAGATAAGTGACACATAATGGACTACTATGTGATGCATAGTAGTCCATTATGCTTTACCTTTGCAGGGAATGAAAGAGGAAGTAAACTCATCAGGGTTTACTTCCTCTTTAATGTTGGGTGTCTTTAGTTAGCCTAAAATACAGATGTATTCTAAAATATTAACAGCTACATACATAATGCCCAAAATGATTTATACTGAGAGATTTTTAGACATTTGTAACTGATCTTAAAGAATATGTAACTGAGCCCATGCTTGGTCAGAAATGAATTCTTGCAGACACTCACCTTCTTTGCAATCAAAAAATGTCCATTACAGATTTGTAATGAGCCTGGGAAGTAGTATAATTGTTCTGGTCTGGGGTCTTATCAGAGTTGCTGGATACTGATAATTGAACAGTAATCTGCAAGCACTGGTGATTACAGACAGACCATGACACAGAACAAGCTGCTACAAATATCATCTAGCACTTCACCTTCATGGCAGCTTCCATGGCTTCAGGAACTTCTTAGCTGGCCTTGGGTGAGCTCTGGTGACTGTCCGGTGTAGTGTCACAGTTTGCTGCCTATCACAGGATGGTGCGGAAGTGACGTTGTTGCGTACTGCGCATGCGCGATGCGTTCCAAACGCTCGCGCCGTGCGTTCCAACATAGTTTCAGCAATACAGTTCAGCGAAACCATCACATAATGTTACGGAAGTGATGTTACACACAACACAAACACGGGCCACGTTGTTGCGTACTGCGCATGCGCGATGCGTTCCAAACACTTGCGCCGTGCGTTCCAACATAGTTTCGGCAATACAGTTCAGCGTAACCATCACATAATGTTACGGAAGTGTTCGTTACAACACTAATACTTCCCTTGTTACCTAGTAGGTTTTGCATTGCTGGGACTTGTAGTGCCTATCCTGAGCTACATGCTTCAATGTTCAGTGTCCTCATCCCTATCCCCATGCTTCAATGTTCAGTGTCCATCCTTATCCCCGTGCTTCAATGTTCAGTGTCCTCATCCTTATCCCCGAGCTTCAATGTTCAGTGTCCATCCTTATCCCCGTGCTTCAATGTTCAGTGTCCTCATCCCTATCCGCGAGCTTCAATGTTCAGTGTCCTCATCCTTATCCCTGTGCTTCAATGTTCAGTGTCCTCATCCCTATCCCCATGCTTCAATGTTCAGTGTCCTCATCCCTATCCGCGAGCTTCAATGTTCAGTGTCCTCATCCTTATCCCTGTGCTTCAATGTTCAGTGTCCTCATCCCTATCCCCATGCTTCAATGTTCAGTGTCCTCATCCCTATCCGCAAGCTTCAATGTTCAGTGTCCTCATCCTTATCCCTGTGCTTCAATGTTCAGTGTCCTCATCCCTATCCGCAAGCTTTAAATGTTCAGTGTCCTCATCCTTATCCCTGTGCTTCAATGTTCAGTGTCCTCATCCTTATCCCTGAGCTTCAATGTTCAGTGTCCTCATCCCTATCCCCCTGCTTCAATGTTCAGTGTCCTCATCCCTATCCGCGAGCTTCAATGTTCAGTGTCCTCATCCTTATCCCCCTGCTTCAATGTTCAGGGTCCTCATCCTTATCCCCGAGCTTCAATGTTCAGTGTCCTCATCCCTATCCCCCTGCTTCAATGTTCAGTGTCCTCATCCCTATCGGCGAGCTTCAATGTTCAGTGTCCTCATCCTTATCCCCCTGCTTCGATGAGGACACTGAACATCGAAGCATGGGGATAAGGATGAGGACACTGAACATTGAAGCTTGCGGATAGGGATGAGGACACTGAACATTGAAGCACAGGGATAAGGATGGACACTGAACATTGAAGCTCGGGGATAGGGATGAGGACACTGAACATTGAAGCAGGGGGATAGGGATGAGGACACTGAACATTGAAGCTCGGGGATAAGGATGAGGACACTGAACATTGAAGCAGGGGGATAGGGATGAGGACACTGAACATTGAAGCTCGGGGATAAGGATGAGGACACTGAACATTGAAGCTCGGGGATAGGGATGAGGACACTGAACATTGAAGCTCGGGGATAGGGATGAGGACACTGAACATTGAAGCATGGGGATAGGGATGAGGACACTGAACATTGAAGCATGTAGCTCAGGATAGGCACTACAAGTCCCAGCAATGCAAAACCTACTAGGTAACAAGGGAAGTATTAGTGTTGTAACGAACGGCCCAGTGTTTGTGTTGTGTGTAACTTCACTTCCGTAACATTATGTGATGGTTTTGCTGAACTGTATTGCCGAAACTATGTTGGAACGCACGGCGCAAGTGTTTGGAACGCATCGCGCATGCGCAGTACGCAACAACGTGGCCCGTGTTTGTGTTGTGTGTAACATCACTTCCGTAACATTATGTGATGGTTTCGCTGAACTGTATTGCCGAAACTATGTTGGAACGCACGGCGCGAGCGTTTGGAACGCATCGCGCATGCGCAGTACGCAACAACGTCAGTTCCGCACCATCCTGTGATAGGCAGCAAACTGTGACACTACACTGGCTGGACAGTGGCTGCTGAGTGAACTTTATCTTCCTGTTCCGCCCACCCTCACTGCTGTTCCGCCCACCCTCACTGCTGCTCTGACTGTGATCACTCTGACATGGACAGCAGCCAAACCTGGGAGAATAGTCCTTCTCCTGTCTGGTATGGTTGCAGCTACAGAAAAGCACAGCCTCAGTTCAGTGTGCGGCTGTATCAGAGTTCAGAGTGTGGGGTAGTGTGACAGCTGGACAAGTTGATCAAGAGCTTCTCCTAAGTGTTATGAGCATAGTGCAGCTCACAATCTGGCGTCCGCTCTCCTCTCTGCCGTGCCTGCAAGGACTGCTCACGGACACCAGTGTCTCTGTGCAGACACCTTGCCGATTCCAGGGGCGGGGGGGGGGCACTTGACCCCCCTTGCCTCTATCTGCGGACGCCCATGCTGGTGAGTGAGATGGGCAGTCGGGAAGACTGGAGAGGCATGCCAGAGAGGACTGAGAGGAAACAGTCAGAGCTGAGTGTGGAGCCAGTAGAGAGGATTGCAATGTCAAGGGCAGTGAAGTCGGGCAGTTGCAGCCAGGAGGGCTGGGAGGGCCTGAAGAGGACTGACTGGGAGCAGTAGTCCACCAGAAGGACAGCTAGCACTAACAGGACTTTCATATTTTCTGCTACATTATAGGGACTCACGATCCCTGCCTGCAAATGGAAATTCCTAAGGCCTGGCTGGGCTAGTGTCAGGCCTAATCATGTGCTAGCTGCTCCCAGAGAGAGAGAGAGTCTGCAAGCAAGAGGTGTGCAGGAAAAGTTTGAAGGAGTGTACATAGTTGTCCTTAGCAACTTTGCTATAATTCTAATGGGAATCCCATATTTCCCATACCCCATCCAAGTTGAATTCCTCCAATAAAACACTCTTGGCCCTTGTACACACGGTCGGAGATTCCGTCGGAATGTGTCCGATCGGAGCGTTTTGTCGGATATTCCGACTGTGTGTGGTATGCATCGGACTGTTTCCGTCGGAATATCCGTCGGACCAAATTTTCCAACTTGCTGGAAATATTTTCCGACAAAATGCTCCGATCGGACATACTCCGATCATGTGTAGAGAATTCCGATCGGACAAAGTGCCACGCATGCTCAGATCAAATTCCTACATCAAAGCTATTGGCTACTAGCCTGAACGTAGTCCCATCGTAACGAAATTACGTCATCACGTTCTGAAAGATCGGATTTTCCGACAACTTTGTCCGACCGTGTGTATGCAACAGTTTCGGACAAGATCCGTCGGACAAAATCCGACGGATTTGGTTGTCGGAATCTCCGACCGTGTGTACAGGGGCTTGAAGTGTCTGGGAAGTGAATGCCAGGCCGGGCAGGGTGAAAGGTGGGCCACATTTCTTAGCAGCCCCTATCGCTACATATATATATTTTTGTTTTAACAGAGACCCTAGGGAATACAATGGTGATCATTGCAATATTTTATGTCACGCTGTATTTGCGCAACGGTCTTTCAAACGCAATATTTTGGGGAAAAATACACTTTAATGAATAAAAAAAAAAAAAACAACAATAGTTACCCCAATTTTCTAATATATTTTTTTACATAATGTGAAAGATGATGTTACACCGAGTATATAGATACCTAACATGTCATGCCTTAAAATTGTGCACACTCAGGGGATGGCAACAAACTACGGTACTTAAAAATCTACATAGGCAAAGCTTTCATTTTTTTAGCAGGTTACCTGTTTAGAGTTACAGAGGAGGTCTAGTACTAGAATTGTTGCTCTCACTGAATTGCGGCAATACCTCACATGTGGTGTGAACACCTTTTACATATGCGGGCCCTTGAAATTTTTTATTTTTATTTTGAATCTTTTTATTATTTTGAATCTTTTTATTTTTACACTATCCCTTCATTTTTTTTGATCACTTGTATTCCTATTGCAAGGAATGTAAACATCCCTTGTAATAGAATTAAAGAGGAGGGTCGGTTCTACGAAAAAAAAAAAAAAGTCAGCAGCTGCAAACACTGCAGCTGCTGACTTAATCAACACACTCACCTGTCCAGGGCGCCCGCGATGTCGGCCGCCCGAGGCCGACCCGTCCCTCGGCTCTCGGGTCCCGGCGCCGCCATTCCTTGTAAGGGAAACAGGCAGTGGAGTCTTACGGCTTCACTGCCCGTTTCCGACTGCGCATGCGCGAGTCCCACAGCTACTGCGCATGCGCGAGTCCCGCAGCGCTTTCTGAATGGGACGCGCTGTGTTCTGGAACACACAGTTCCCAGAACACAGCGCGACCCATTACCCAGAAGACGCCGCAACGAAGACAGAAGACAGAAGATCTCCGCGGAGGAGGAAGAGGAAGATTAGGAGAAAGTGCCTAGCAACAGGCATTTCTGGTAAGTAAAAAAAAAAATTTTTTTTCATTTTTTGTTTTTTATATTTTTTTGTAATTTTTAATATTTTTTTGTTTTCAGGGTGGCCCTCCACTTTAAGCATGACAGGTCCTCTTTATTGAGAGATCTTGGGTCATTTACCCTTAAACGCAAAAAAAAAATAAAAAATTGGACGCTTTGACTTTGTAAATAAATTTAAAAAAAAAATATTAATGCCTGAGAACCAGATGTGATGTCCAAGGTCGCTCCAATCCTCCAAGAGCATAGATCTGAGTGGGGGCCATCTTGCCCTCACTCAACTTCCCGCCTAGCCATCAGCCGTATCCGATCACTTCTGGGTTTACCGACAGTTCCGGTAAACCCGGAAGCATCCAGAAAGCAGAAGAGGGGGGGCACCTCTCCCATCGGCTCTAAAGGTAAGCAAATCCGCCGCCGGGATCACTTTTAGCAGACGCCGAATCACCTACAGAAAGAAATGACACTGGGGTTATGGCAGCTAGCAGTAGCAGTGTTAAAGGTCAAAGTAATGACGTATATACTGTATACTGTGGGCAGGTGGCAAGTGGTTAAAGCTAAAATGAAAAAAAATATATATATATATTCTCTCTACAGCTTTGGTTATATTACTTACCTGTAATGACGTACATTCCACAATGTACAGACTGCTGGATTGTGTAGAAATCTTTACTGTAGGGCAGCCCCATCCTCTTCCTGCTACTGAACATCCAGCACTGTGGAGGTTAACAGCTTTGTGTCTCCAAGTTCAGCTGCGCTAAAGATGATCCATCAGGGACACGCCCCCTCCTGCCCCTCTCCTCCATTGAGAACGATTCTTTCACTGATTACACTGCATGTAACATTATCTGTGTCACGTCACATCCGGTTACCCATCAAATTTTGCTACCCGCTGGAGTGCGCATGCGCGATGCTGCCATATGCGTTCCAACACAGGGCCCCTCGCGGGCTCGCTTCGCTCAATACGCTTCGGGCAAAGCCTCGCTTCACTCAGCACAAATATAATCGAACTCTATGTCCACTTCGATTGCACGCATACGGCGGCATCACGCATGCGCAGTCCAGCGCGGTGCCAAATGTGATGGTCGCCATATGTGACGAAACACAGGCAATGTAATTAGTGAAAGAAATTTCCTCAATGGAGGAGAGGGCAGGAGGGTTTGTGTCCCCATCAGTTTAACTTTAGTGTAGCTGAGACCAGAGACCCAAAACTGGCAGAAGTTCAGTAGCAGGAAGAGGACAGGGCAGCCTTGCAGTGAAGACTTCTACAGAACCCAGCAGTCTGCACATTGTGGGACATACTTCATGACAGGTAAGTGACATAATTAAAACTGTAGAGAAAAAAAAATTTGTTTGAATAAACTTCAGCTTTAAACCACTTCAAAACCGACCCCTTCCTGCCCAGGTCAGTTTTCAGCTTTTAGCTCTGTCGCATTTTGAATGACAATTACAAATTTTTGAGACAGAAAGAGCTTTCTTTTGGTGGTATTTAATCACCACTGGGTTTATTTTTTGTATTTTCGCAGGGGGGAAGGAAGTTAGCGCCAGGACACCCTTAATAGTTGTAATTTCAAATGGCAGACTCCGAGACTTCAACAGGAGGACAGCTGTACAGGGAAAGGCCCCAGCAAGGTGCCACTTCTGCACGTGCAGGATTGCTCTCTCCTATGGCAACAGTACTTAAACAGTTCCTAACTCAAAGTAACAGTTCTCTGAGCTGTACTACAACTTCTCCTTGTAGTTCTTCAGCCCCTTGAGCTCCTGATCACTCACTGGACCCTCTGATTCACTAGTCTGAATCCCTGAGCTCCTCAAGGTTTTTTTGGTGGTATCTCCCTCAAGAGTCACCCACGCTTCCTGCTGGGTCCCTAGCTTGGCACTCTGGATACCTTCAAGCTCCACCCCTGCTGACCAGCTCGGTCCCTGGCTTGGCACACAAGGCTGCTCTGCAAGCGCCACCTCCGCTGGTTGGGTCCCTGACTTGATCACCGCCTGAAGTTTCCTGATTCTCCACCGTGCCCGTTTGGTGAGAATACTGCTCCGGTACTTGCTTCAGTTACTCACTGTGGTACCTGGTAAAGGCGATTGGTCCCTTTGTGGCGACAGCTTCCCTTCTACCTCCGACCATGACAGGCTCTCCGGACAGCAGAACCGTCACTAATTGTTAGACTGCAAGCCGCAGTCCCAACCCTGCGCTGCCTCCTTACTTCTGGATAGGCCCTCACAGAGCTTGACAGCCTGATCCCCAGGGAAAGGCCCACGATACACGTCCACCCAGATGGCAGTCCGGGTGGCACACAAGAACCTGTATTACCTGACCTCCCCTGAATATATAGGCTTTCCCAGCAGGCCAAGGGATTCAACAAAACCCCTGCCCATTGGCTGAGATACCCCACATACCTGCAACCTGACCTTGAGTTGTCCTTCTCAATCTAATACCTCCAAGTGCCTAGCCACCTGGTGGTAGAAGAGGAAAGTACAACCAGGCCAGACTTAGGAAAAAATCAATGGATCGGTAATAACTAACTACAGTAGCTACTCCTGACAAGGAATTTGGCGAGGAGCCCCCTGACTAAACCCCACGGCGCTACACAGTTTCTGTTATACAATTTTGTAAATAACTAATTTTTCTTATTCATTGATGTGAGCTGATGAGGCTGCATGGATTAAGTGGCATTGATGAGGCATCGGAGATGGGCACTGATGAGGAGGCACTGATAGGCTGCACTGATGGGCACTTAGAGGGTGAACTTATGAGGCGGCATTGATGTGTTGTCAGTGATGGGCACCGATGAGGAGGCACTGATAGGCTGCACTGATGGAGTGGCATCAGTGATGGGCACTGATGAGGAGGCACTGATAAGCTGCACTGATGGGCACTGATAGGCTGCATGGATGGGGCTGCACTGATAATCAGGGTACTGATGACCAGTGCCCTGATTATCAGTCTAAACCAGGGGTCTCCAAACCTTTCAAACAAAGGGCCACTTTATTGTCCTTCAGACTTTAGGAGGGCCGGATTGTGGCCAGCAGGAGCAGAAAATGTCTCGGGCCCAGCATCAGTGACAATAAATATGGCCTCAGGGTTGGTGGTCAATTGGAGGAGTATTCCCCATATTAGTATTCCATCTTTGGTATCAGTGGAAGATATAATTCCCCATTGTTGGTGTCAGTGAGAGGAATAGTGCCTCATATCAGTGGAAGGAGTTGTGCCCCAAGGGCCGCATAAAAGCTAACAAAGGACCACATCTGGCCCCCGGGGTGCAGTTTGGAGACCCCTGGTCTAAACAATGTGCTGACAGGTTTGCTGGTTAAGGGCTCTCCTTTCTTCCAACAGACAACTGGCAAGTCTGTTTACATGTGATCAGCTGTGATTGGACACAGCTGATCACATGGTAAAGGGCCACTGTGATTGGCCCCTTATCTCGATCTGTGATCAGTTGCATCCGAAAAAACACAGCAGTCACAGCGCGCCACCGATCTGGATGACTGTGCTGTAGCCGTCGTTTGGCTATAGTGCGGTTGGCAAGTGATTAAAGCCCAAATGTAATTTTACATTTATTTTAAAATGAGTAGTCCACTAGCTTTTGCTAAAATATTTACCTATTCTTAGGATTTCCTCTAGAGACTTACTACTTCAAGATCCAACAACAGTCTTGGAAGAAGACTTGTGACCAAACCGAAGACACATGGAAAAAGGTACACATGCTGAAAAATTAAATAAAGGTGCCCTGTTGGGGAGTGTGAAATCTTGAGCTGGGCTGTGAACATGTATTTTGCACTAGAGTAGTCGAAAGAACAGATTAAAACAAGCATTGTAACATAAAAATTGAACCAGGTGATTCGATCCTAACGTTCCCAGTTTCTAAATTGCAGCCTGCTGCCTCTTTACCATTATTAAGGATTAACAATCTTCTTCCCCATCTGTTACCAATTTACTCAGCGGTATTAAGGATGAACGACTCATGAACATCTTATAGCTAGTCTCCGTGACAGATTAACCCAATACAATAATGATTGGGACCACTGCCTGCCATACCTATATCCAGTTTACTGAATGTATCTAACCAGTGCCCTGTGTTGGACCTGTTCCCCCTTCCCTGTATTTCTAACCTCCTCCTCCATATCACCAACCTCCTATGTTTGTACTACCCCTATTTCCTTCATGAATTCTGCTCTCTACCAGAAAATCCTGAAGGAGAATGTCTGGCCATCAATTTGTGACCTCAAGCTCAAATGCACTTGGGTTATGCAGCAGGGGGTTTAGGGGGCAATCAAAGAGCTTCTATTTAGGCGATACCGGTACCTGATCCTGCACTGCCGGGTCAAGAGCAATCAGCAGGTCCAGCAAACGCAAAGTCCGCCAGGACCTGCTGATCGTTTGGGACACAGGCAGACCTATGTAAACAAGGCAGATCGCTGTTCTGTGAGAAGAGAAGGCTGTGATCCTGTGTTCCTACAAAGCAGCAACACACCACAGTAAAAGCACATCCCCAACAGTTAGTAATCACTCCCTAGGAACACATTTAACCCTTTTATCACCCCTGAAGTTAACCCCTTCCCTGCCAGTGTCATTAGTAGCATATTTTTAGCACTGATCACTGTATTAGTGTCACTAGTCCGCAAAAAGTGTCACTTAATATTCCGATTTGTCCGCTGCATTGTCTCAGTCCCACTATAACTCGCTGATCATCACCATTACAATAAAAAAAAAAAAAGAGAATAAAAATGCCATAAATCTATCCCATGGTTTATATAGGCTATAACTTTTGTGCAAACCAGTCAATATACGCTTATTGGGGTTTTTTGTACAAAAAATATGTAGCAGAATACATATTGCCCTAAATATGTAATTAGATTTTTACATTTTTTTATTGGATGTGTTTTATAGCTGAAAGTAAGAAATATATATATATTTTTTTTTTCTAAATTGTCGCTATTTTTTGTTTATAGCGCAAAAAAATGAAAACCACAGAGGTGATCAAATACCACCAAAAGAAAGCTCTATCTGTGGGGACAAAAGGACATCAATTTTATTTGGGTACAGCGTCGCACAACCGTGCAATTTTCAGGGAAAGTAACGCAGTGCTATAATGCAAAAAATGACCTGGTCATGAAGGGGGGGTGGTGGGGTAAACCTTTCCAGAGGGCAAGTGGTTAAGACAAAAAACCTTCTCCATTTAGAACCACTTTAACCATTTGCAGACCAGCCGCCGCAGCTTACTGCGGCAGGTTGGCTCCGCTGTGCGAAATCATGTTATTGTACGTCATCTCGCAAGGCATGCATAGCAGGCGCACGCTCATGCCCGCTGAAAGCTCTGTGAGTCCAAAAGCGGGTCCTGCAGACTTGATGTCCGCAGGGATACCTGCGTTCGTCTCACGTAGAGGAAGAACGGGGAAATGCTAATGTAAGCAAACATTTCCCCTTTCTGCCTAGTGACACTGATCACAGCTCCCTGTGATCGGGAGCGGTGATCAGTGTAGTGTCACCCCCCCCCCCCACAGTTAGAATCACTCCCTAGGACACACTTAACCACTGCAGCACTCCCTCCTGGTTAACCCCTTCACTGCCAGTCACATTTACACAGTAATCAGTGCATTTTTAATTGCACAGATCGCTGTATAAATGTGAATGGTCCCATAATAGCGCCAAAAGTATCCGCCATAATGTCGCAGTCATTACTAGTAAAAAAAAAAATTATTAATAAAAATGCCATAAAACTACCCCTATCTTGTAGACGCTATAACTTTTGTGCAAACCAATTAATAAACGCTTATAGCAAAAAAAAATTCACCAAAAATATATAGAAGAATACGTATCGGCCGAAACTGAGGAAAAAAAATGTTTTTTTTAATATATATTTAATATATTGTTTGGGGATATTTATTATAGCAAAAAGTAAAAAATAATGCATTTTTTTCATATTTTTTCAAAACGCATTTTTTTCAAAACGCTTTTTTTTGTTTTGTTTATAGCACAAAAAATAAAAACCGCAAAAGTAATCAAATATCACCAAAAGAAAGCTCTATTTGTGGGGAAAAAAGCATGGCAATTTTGTTTGGGAGCCGCGTTACGCAACCGTGCAATTGTCAGTTAAAGTGACGCAGTGTCGAATCGCAAAAAGTGCTCTGGTCTTTGGCCAGCCAAATGCTCCGGGGCTGAAGTGGTTAAGTAATATAAAATGTCACAATGGTTTGCGTTGTTTTTTTTTTTTAATAGGAGTTGAAGTCGCCTTTTTATGACTCCTAATTTAATCATTTTTAGACATCCTAAACTGAAAGCAATGCTGTGTTTTTCCAAGAAGTTGGAGCTGTTCTTTTTAAATTTTTTTTTATACTTTGATGTTGATGAAATGTAACCCAATTTCTTCCATAAAATGAGGATGTTTGTTTCCATTACTGTACACCACCAAGTTTACCCTAGATACACACTGATCCAGCTTCCATCCCCCTCAATGCTTTAATCTTTCCAGACACTCCTCGTAATTTCATTCTGAACGACACTTGACTGTCTTTTTCCCAGCAATCATGCTCTTTATGAACAATTTGTCAGGAAGATCAAAAACTTTAAAGTAAGGCATGATTCCAAATTGTAAACATAAATGTCCTACCTAGTGCTTTGCAAGCAGGGGCGGATCCAAGTGTATAGTCTCGGGAGGGGCACTGCCAGAAAATATGTTTTTTTTTGCGGGCAATTTATCAGGGAAATGGCTGGTGTTGGCGCTTCAATCATCATGGCACCATAGTTGTTATGGTGTCAGGATGATTGAAGAGCATTATTTATATTATTACAGTGCAATATAAAATGAAATGGTTCAACTCACCATAATGCAGAATCAGTGGGAGCCCTGAGTGTGTCACTTGCCATGTCACCTGCCACACGTTGCGGATTGTCCACTTGCCACCTCAGCTGCCACACATTGCGGATTGTCCACTTTCCACGTCACCTGCCACACATTGCAGATTGTCCACTTGCCACGTCACCTGCCACAAGTTGCAGATTGTCCACTTGCCATGTCGCCTGCCACATATTGCAGACTGTCTACTTGACACGTCACCTGCCACAAGTTGGGGATTGTCCACTTGCCATGTCACCTGCCACACATTGCGGATTGTCCACTTGCCACATCACCTGCCACACGTTGCAGATTGTCCACTTGCCATGTCGCCTGCCACATATTGCAGATTGTCTACTTGCCACGTCACCTGCCACAAGTTGGGGATTGTCCACTTGCCATGTCACCTGCCACACATTGCGGATTGTCCACTTGCCACGTCACCTGCCACATGGTGCGGATTGTCCACTTGCCACATCACTTGCCAGATGTTGCAGATTGTCCACTTGCCACGTCACCTGCCACATGTTGTGGATTGTCCACCTGCCACGTCACCTACCACACATTGTGGATTGTCACTTGCCACATCACCTGCCACACGTTGTTGATTTCCACTTGCCACGTCCCCTGACACATGTTGCGGATTATCAACTTGTCACTTCACCTGCCACAAGTTGCGGATTATCAACTTGTCACGTCACCTGCCACATGTTGCAGATTGTCACTTGCCACAAGTTGGGGCGGAGAAGGAAGAATGCTGGCGCTCTGCCACTTACAGTGGACGCTGGACATTTTAACAAGCCTGTCTAAACTCTAAACTGCAGCAACAACTGTTCCCCTATTTGAGGCTCCAGGTCCTGTCACATCGGCTCTGAGACTTGAGTCTGACGGGACTCACTGACGTCACTCGTCTGAGACTCAAGTCACACGTGACTCAGTGCAACTGCGAGTGCGACTGCAACTGTTCTCTCCCTGGCCTGTTCCCCAGCCAGTGAGTCACGTCGGCTCTGAGAGTGAGACTCGAGTACGACGTGACTCACTGACGTCACTCGTTGCTAGACACCCTGCGGCCCAGGAGTTAGCAACAAGTGCAGGGAAGAGGCTCCACCGACCTGTTCCTCCTGGTATTAGTCGAGTCTTTTTCTTTGTGCCGCTGATCGCCTGATCTGAGAGAGCAATTGCCCTGTTGCCCCCCCCACCTGGATCCGCCCCTGTTTGCAAGGACATTATATATAGAAGGCATGTTGGTTTAGCACTGGGGCAAGAGAAGCTGAACTATGCATGGGAATTTTCCGCAGAGCTTAGTGAATGTAGTGCGATGAATACCCAATCACATGCAAGGAGAATAAAAATACAGCATTTTTTTAAACTAGGGTTCCGTGACACCCTAGGATTGCAAGAGAGGTCTCCAGGAGTTCTGTGGCTAGAGCTGGTAGAACAGGGTGAGGAGAGGAAGAGACGAGTACAGGGAAAAGGTGGAGACATAGACATTGGGGGTTGAGTTATTAAAGGCAAATAAGCTGTTCACTTTGCAGGGGAAGTTTTCCCTTGGCTTAGGGGAATGTGGTACAAATTCACTTTGTATGACAATACCCAATTACAGCCAATTAAAAAGTATTATTTTTTGCTTGCACATGAGTGGATGATGGAAGTCAGCTCTAAGAAATTTCTCTTGCAAAGTGAAAATTTTCTTTGCAAAATAAACGGCCCATGAACACCAATGAACCCCAATATGTCCTAAAGTGGGGGGGGGGGGGGGTTAAATCGGGAGCTTGGCTGTCGGTGTGTATTTGTGGCAATAATATGATAATATAAAACCATAATATTTTGTCATGTAATTTAAAGCGGAGTTCCGCTGAAAAAAAAAAATGAAAAGTCAGCAGCTACAAATACTGCAGCTGCTGACTTTTAAAATAAGGACACTTACCTGTCCAGGGAGCCCGTGATGTCCTCATCTGAAGACATTCTGTCCCTCGGCTCCCAGGTGGAGGCACTGGCATTTTCAGTAAGGGAATCAGGAAGTGCGGCTTCACAGCCTGGTTCCCTACTGCGCATGAGCAAGTCGCGCTGTGCATTCTGAGTGGTCCCTGCTGTCTTTTGGGACCTGTGTGTCTCCCAGAAGACAGCGGGGGGGACGGAGGAGGGGCCGGATATGGCGTAGAACGTCGCGGATTCTGCGGCGATCTTTTGCCGGAAGTGAAAGCAAATAATTGTATTAGACAGGTGTCTGCTTCCCCCTGAAAGGTGCCAAAATGTGACATCGGAGGAGGGAGGAATCTGAAAAAGCAGATTTCCATTTTTGGGTGGAACTCCGCTTTAATGCAACATATACAATATATACACAGACAGTACTGTACAAAAGTTTTAGGCAGGTGTGAACAAATACTGTAAAGTTAGCTCACAAAAGATGTATTTTTTTTTTTTTTTTTTAATTATTAATCTTTATTAAATTTTCACATTTATACAGACCACATTTTAAAATAACATTACCAGGGTTCAAATACCTCTTTCTTCCCTTCCGAGATCTGAGTTTTAGAGTTCTAGGAAGGGAAGGGGGACATGAAGATACATCCATACATCACATATAATTAGCAAAAAAAAACAAAAGCACATTATCTAAACAGTACCATATCCCCCCTTCTCCTACCATCACTATTTTTGCAATTCCTAAGTTTTTCCTATTGTTATAACCCCACCCCTCCCTCCCATCCCTTCTATCAACCCCACCCCCCCTCCCCTCCCCTCTTATATATATATTGGTGCTTTTGTCCTACAGTATAGCATAAATGTGTTATAATAATTCCCGAACCTTTAATGTACCCTACCCTACTCCTTCCCATTACCCATCCCCCCTCCCCTCTTCCCTTTCCTATCATGGTTTAAACTGGGGTATGCATCACTTCTATCCACTCTCGCCAGTTCCTATTAAACTCCTTTAGGTTATTTCGTTTTGCATATACTGCCCTCTCCTTACATAGATAGTCATTTACCGCCCTTGTCCAATCCTCTACTGTAGGGGGTAGCTTTGATTGCCATCTCCTAGCTATCATCCTTCTAGCTTGAAATAAACATCTTAGGATTGCCATTGTTATTCCCTTCCTTTCTACTTCCTCCTCTCTGTAGCCTAAAATGCACACTATGGGATTTAACTCTATTACCGTCCCAAAAACCCTACTTATTATCTTTACCACTCCTTCCCAGTATCTAAATAATTTGGGACATTTCCAAAGCATGTGCATTAAATTCCCTGACCCCCCACACCTGGGGCAAAAGTCATCTGTTCTCTTACCAAATTTAAATAATTTCTGGGGAGTATAGTATGCTCTATTAATTACCATTAAATGGGAAATCCTCTGAGGAGGAGAGACCGAGACCTTTGGGCATGCCGCTAGGATATTTTTCCACTGTGCTCGTGTTATATTACCTAGGTCCTGCTCCCATTTCCCTTTCTCAACCCTCCCTTTCCTCTCACTATTAATCTGTTCACCCAGCTGGGCATAGAATTTAGATATTAATCCTTTAGTGGGTCCTGCTTGTGCTACTGGGTATAGCAAGGGCATTTCCTCCCATGTTAATAACAGGTTTCCAAACTGGGTCCTTAAAGCATGCCTCACTTGTATATAGGCATAGAATGAATTTTGTGATATCTTAAATTCTCTTTGCAGCTGGTCGAAAGATTTAATACCCTTGCCGCCATATAGATGGCTTAGCCTTACAATGCCACATTTTTCCCAATCTGCAATTTTTCCAACCCGCCATATTTCCTGTAGCTTCTTATTGTTCCATAGAGGCGTATACTTTGTTATTTCACTATATCCCATTTTTTTTTTAACTGTACCCCATAGCTTTAACATCATTTTTACTGTAGGACATCTACACTGGAATGAGTCCGCTTCCAGGGTCTCGATCAGGGTACTATGTGGGGAGCCTGTTAATACTAATCTCCCATTTGGGGTTCCTCCGTTCTTCTCATCGATCCCCCCTAGCTGTTGTAATTGGGACGCCCAAAAATAGCACTCCGGGTAAGGGACCGCGAATCCTCCTTCCTCTCCCGGTAGCTGAAGCATCCGCAATTTCAATCTAGCCTGTCCTCCCCTCCATATTAGCTCCCTAAACAGCATCTCGATTTTATCAAACCAACTTTTGTTAATCCATATTGGGGCATTGTGTAATATGTATAAAAGTTGGGGCATCCATATCATTTTTATCAGATTGCATCTGCCAGCGACCGAGAGAGGCAATCGTTTCCATATAGCAATTTTTTGTTTAAACTTAGCCAGTAATGGGACTAAGTTATAACTTATATATTGCTTAGGATCCCTTGACAAGGTTACTCCCAGATATTTCAACTTATCCACCATTGGCATTTGGGGGGTTCCCAGGGCCGTTTGCTGACCAATTGGGTCCAAAGGGAGACATTCCGATTTTTCCCAATTTATCTCCAGCCCAGTGAAGCCTCCAAACCTTTGCACCAGTTCCATTGCCCTTGGTAGTGAGTATCTCATATCCCCTAAGAACAATAGGATATCGTCTGCATAAAGTGAGATTTTTTCCTCTCCAGTTTTTCTTACAAAGCCGACAATATCCCGGTTTGCTCTAATTGCACATGCCAGGGGCTCTATGGCCAATGCAAAGAGCAGGGGTGATAATGGGCACCCCTGCCTCGTCCCTCTCCCCAACTCTATTTTCCCGGATAACTCGTTATTAATTTTTAGTCTCGCACTAGGTTTGTCATATAGCATCCTAATCCATCTTATAAAGGAAGGACCCAGGCCAAATTTCTCCAAAACTTTCCATATATATCCCCATTCTACGCTATCAAATGCTTTCCTTACATCCAATGCCACCACTGCACCCGGAGTATCGTTATCCATTGGGACCTGCAAGTTCAAAAAGGCTCTTCTAATATTTATACTCGTTGACCTGTTGGCTATAAACCCTGTTTGGTCCATATGGACCAATCTTGCTATGACTCGATTAAGCCTAGTCGGTAATACCTTGGCCAATATCTTTGTATCAGTACACAGGAGAGAGATTGGCCTATACGCTGCAACATCTAAGGCGTCCTTCCCTTCTTTGTACAACAGGGTTATAACCGCCTCCATCATTGATGGGGGCAGTTTACCCTCCCCATATGCTCCTCTTAACATCTCCAGAAGTTCAGGAATCAGTATCTCGCCAAGGTTTTTATAGACTTCAATCGGTAGTCCATCCGGCCCAGGCGATTTCTGATTTGGCATACTCGCAACTGCTTCCTGAAGTTCTTTCAAAGTTATTGGGGCTTCCAGTTCCTCTCTTTCTTCTTGTTTCAAACATGGTACCTCTAATTGACCTAAAAATGCTTCCATTTGCTCATCCATCCCCACTTTTTGTGCAGTATATAGGTTTTTATAATATCCTTCAAATGCAAGGGAAATACTCCCCGTTTCTGTTATAACCTTTCCCTCAGATATCCTAATCGCCGAGATTGAGGAAGGACCCGAGTTATTCTTCACCAGTTGTGCCAACATTTTTCCCACGCTTTCCCCTTCCGCGAAGGAGGCTTGGCGTTGGAACATATGCTGAATCTCTGCTTTCTTTAGGGCTAATAACCTAAGTTCTTCTTGTTTATCTAACCAGATTTTTTCTTTGCCCTGCGTGGGGTCACTAATAAAATCTCTTTCAGCCTCTGACACTTCTCTCCCTATTTGTACCTCCTGTTCCCTAGATTTCCTGTTTATTTTTGCTATTGATTGGATCATAAGGCCCCTTAAGAAAGCTTTCAGAGTGTCCCACAGGATCCCCGATGTTACTGTACCCCGGTTATTTTTTAGAAATTCTTTTAATTCCCACTGAATTCTCTCAGGGCATTCTTCTGTCTCTTTTTTTATCAGTTCTAGCCAGAGCGGGTTCACTTTCCACAACCTCTGTACCTTACGTTCTCTCATTTTTAATACTGCTGTCACTGGGGAATGATCTGAAATCCCCCTGGGCTGATATTCAACCTTTTCCACCATTTGTAAGGCCAGGTCATTCCCCAGTATCATATCAATCCTGGATAACGTAGTATGTGTGGACGAGTAGCAACTATACTGCCGAACTCCCGGGTTCCCAGTTCTCCATAAATCCCGTAGTCCTACTTCTTCCAGGTACTGTCCCAACCTCCCCTGCCAAGCTGGTTCCGCCAGTGTTTTTTCTGGGAATCTATCAATTTTAATATCCAATACCGTGTTGAAATCCCCTACTATTATTATAGGGACACCATCTATCCCCACTAAAAATTCCTGTAATTTAAAAAGCACTTCCATTTTAAATGGTGGAGGGATGTAGATGTTTGCCAGCATACATTCTCTATTTTCAATTAGGCACTGTAAGAAAATGTATCTGCCTTTTTCATCCAGGCTAACCCGTTTGCATACAAAATTCACCCCCGTTTTTACCAAGACACTCACCCCTCTGCTATATGTCGAATAAACAGAGTGATATTGAAATTGATATTTTCTGCTCTGCAGCCGGTATATTGTATCTCTATTTAAATGGGTCTCCTGTATGCAGAGCAACTCTACTCCACATCCCTCCAACAAGGATAGCACAGCTTTCTGTTTCAGCCAGCCGCGTCCCCAGACCCCTCACATTCCAGGAGCCTATCTTAATTTTACCATCCTGCATAGCCATAAACAAATATAGAGGAGAAAAAGAAAAAAAAAGAAAAACCTAAGGTAGTAAAGAAAGAGAGCGAAATAACCAGTCTACTGATGACACTATTGAGAACCATTTGTCTCCCAGTACCCACCAACTCCCCTCTAACTTCTTTTATTACCTTATACCACACTCCCCATATATTACTCCCTTGTATAATAACAAATTTATTAGGCGTCACCATTAACTCGTATGTTATGTGTCTTTGAATATACATTATACTGTATGATCGTTTATTACCATTTTCCCCCTTGTGATCAATAAATTTTCCTTGTTTTTTACCACCCCTAGTTTTACCACCCCACAGTTTGTGTCCTTTTTTGCTTTGAATTATTTCCTGTACTACATTTATTAGTGCATACTTATATTTTTTTTCCCCCTTCGACCTCCCCCCTATTTTCCCTACTACACCCACCCCCTCTCCCCCCTTTCTACCTCCCTCCCGCCCCTCCCCCACCTTCCTAGGTGTTACCCTAGGGGCTATTAGTGACCTTATACCACTCTCTTCACAACCTATTTACCACCCTCACCTAGTGCGCTCGCCGTGTATTACCTCCCTCCCACCCCCCTCCCATACAGACACAGACAGCACACACCCATAAAAAAAAAAAAAAAAAAAAAAAAAACACACATACTTCATCCCCCCCTCTCCTTCTATCTTCCCATCCCACTCAGTATTAGAAACCCCAGCAACTACAACTTTTCTTTATTTTCTTCTATCCATTTTTCCACTTCTATCGGGGAACTAAAAACCTGAGTATGCCCTAGTGCATTAATCCGTAACTTTGCAGGATAAAGCAGAGCATACGGCACCCTGAGCTTCTGTAACCTGCGTTTCACCTGGAGGAACTCTACCCTTTTTCTCTGAAGTTCTGGGGAAAAATCAGAATATAATGAAATTCTAACACCCTTATACAATACATTCCCCATTTCCCTTGCCTTCCGTAATAATACCACTTTATCTTTATAGTTCAATAACTTCATTAATAATGGCCTAGGACGGCCCCCCTCCAATGGTGCTCTAAAGGGTACCCTATGCGCCCTCTCTATTGAGAACGCTGTTGAAAAAACATCCCTCCCAAACAGTTCAACCAGAAGATGCTCCATAAATTCAGCAGGGTTTACACCCTCACTTTTTTCCGGAAGTCCCACTACTCGCACATTGTCCCTCCTGAGCCTATTTTCCATTTCGTCCATTCTTGTTCTATATCCGCCGAACTGCTCCTTCAGGCTTTCTATTTCTTTAATTAGGAATGTTGTATCGTCTTCCAATCTGCTGGTCCTTAACTCAAGTTCTGTCGTCCTTTCCACCACTTTCTGTAGGTCTTGCCTTACCAGCATTAGATCTTCCTTCACTCCCTTCATTTGATTACAGAGTTCTTTCAGTGAGATGTTACATGCGTTTACGGCCAATAACACATCCTTAATTGTTGGCTCTTTTTCAACCGGAGGAGAGTCACCCGTTGTGATCTCCATATTCTGTTCCCCTGCACCCGCTTTTTTATTAACTGGGCATTTGGACACTGCTCCGGCCTGTGTATTAATGTTAATGTTCGATTGACCCATGCTTTTCCTTTCAGATATTTCTCCATGCTGCCCCTTTGTCTGCCCTTTTTTTGGAGGGGTCTGTGATGACTGTGCAGGGTTATGAGCATATTGTTCTAATTTAGCTGCTGTGGTAGACTGTTGCGAACTTTTTTCCCCTTTTTCCTTTGCAGAGCGCAAGTGCTGCATCTTAATTTCCTTTTCTCACCCCCTTCCACAGAACAGTCCTGGATATATCGTATTTTAATATATTTTTAACTTTTTAACCCAGCCGCCCCTCGCTCAGTTGATTACTTAGTGCAATATTAACCGTATCTTATAACCAGTTCTCCAGTATTCACTTCATGTATCACCAAAACTTCCTGTTTTAATGCTTCACAGCAGACATTTATTTATTTGCACACACTTAGTTCAGATACCGTTCAACCAATTGATTTTTAGAGCAGCCACCATCCCTCAGTTAATCAATAAATGCGATACTGATCTTATCTTATAGTTAGTCAGTCCACAAGCACTCCATTCACATATCACAGACTTCCTGGTTCGTTGCTTACAGACGTTCGTTTTTACAGCAGGTACTTCTTTGCTTATACTGCCTGGGTTATCATTCGTTCGTCTTAGAGCACAAAACGAATCAATGAATTCCAGGGGACAAAAGCTATAGGTCCTTCTCACCCCCGGCCGGCGCCCTCTTGTTTACTTGTTACCAGTTCTCAGGCATCGCTATGTCCACAACTTGCTCTGCCAGACCTCCACCTGCTATGCCCCTCACACCTCCGCCTTCTTCCCCCCCCCCCGCAATCCTGCCGCTTACCTCCTTCCTCCTATCGCGGCTTACTGGAGAGCGGGAGGGCCTCTTGGTGTCCACAGTGTGCGGCGTCTCTTCGGCAGGGTTCAAAAGCGTTCGGCTTGGTCGGGGGTACTCGTGCTTCTTTGGCCGTGCTCGCTGGGGTTCAAGACCCGGAAGTAAGCGTGGATCTCCGAGGGCTCGGCACGATCGTACAGTAATGCGCTGTCACTCCTCCTCCCGTCCAGCTTCAATGTACAGCTCCAGCCCACCGCACGCTACGTCCGACCGAGGCACTAAGCGCTCCAGGCTCTCATCAAGGGGGTCTGGGAGAGAGTCACACACGGCGTCTCACATCTCTCACTCACTCCATCTTGCACATCCGGTCACGCCCCCCCAAAAGATGTATTTTAATTGTTAATTTTTTATCACTTTACAAATTTTAAAGTGAGAGAACAGAAGAAAAATCTAAATCAAATCAATAGTTGGCAGTGGCGGCTGGTGTTATTTTATTGGGGGGGGTGGCAAACAACCCCCGGGTGGCTGGCGGCACCCCTTCCACCCCCGCTGTCTACTGGTCAGTCTGGCACGTACCCCATCTAGGCAGGTACTGGCCAGCGGTTCCTGTGTCCTCTCCTCCATCACGGTGGCCTCCAGCATGTGGCTCCTTCCCTCCTCTTAGGCGTCCAATAGGATTGCTGTCCTTTCAGCCAATCTGGTGATGGGTCTCAAGAGGGAAGAGGATCGAGGATCAGTGTTAGAACAGCGAATATTCCTTCGCTGTTGTAACACACCTTGCATTCTCTGTTCCCGAGAACACCCTATTTTGAAGTCTATTAGAGCTCTAATCAGGTGCTTAAAGAAAAACACCCCCACCAATTCATGCATCTGGCAAGGGGCCAGACTCATGGATGGGGGGGGTGGCGATGTATTGGGAGGGTGGCATCCATGCACCCTTAATGGACGGGCCGCCCCTGATAGTTGGTCAGGTGAATGATTAACCAATGGCCAGCCAAGAAAACTTAATGCAGTAGATTAGAGACACATCATGCTTACTTTCCTTCCAAATCAAAAGATGTCCAGCAGTGCCATCGGCACAGAACTGGCAGGAACCAGTGGGACAAAGGTACCCCATTCTACTGTCCAGAGAAGTCCGTCTTCATGGAAGAATTGGAAACATCGCTAAGTGACTCAACTATGCAGGAAAACATAGGAACTGGGGTGCAGAAAAATGGCAGCAGGTGCTCTGGACTGATGAGTAAAACATGTGAAATATTTGGCTGTAGCAGGAGGCAGTTTGTTGGTGAAGGGCTGGAGAGCGATACTATGAGTGTCTGCAGACAAAAGAGAAGCATGGTGGAGGTTCCTTGCAAGTTTGGGGCTGCATTTTTGCAAGAGGAGTTGGAGGTCTGGTCAGGATCAATGGTGTCCTCAAGAACTATCTTCAACTTAAAGAAAAACAAGGGGTCCTTGAAGTGATGGTTTGGCCCCCACAGAGCACTGATCTCAGCCTCATAGAGTCTGCCTGGGATTACAGTGCCTTGAAAAATATATATATGTGTGTGTGTATGTATATGTATATATATGTAGCACTAACCCCCGAAGGAGCTGCTGGTTTGATTGGGCTTACCGTTACCTTCTTCACCTCGGTTTGTGTGTAGGGGTTTTCCGTGGTAGATGGCCCAGAAATTTTTATTTGCAAAAACCGTAGTTAACGAACAGTCTCTTAGAATAGGATCAGAGGGTTAGGTGGACAAGTTCAGGTACTCTTAGTGTCAAAGTCAATAATAAAGAACTCTCTTACTTTGACTAAATCCAGAGAATAGTCATTCACAGCTGGATGTTCACTCTAGTTGGATAGTCTCTCTCTCTCACAAGGCCTAGCAACCAACAAGGTGCTTAAATCAGGAACAAGTCTCTGCCACAGACGTTGTTGTAGAACATGTAGAAAACTAGAACTTGTCGAACATTCGTGTAATACCTGGAGCTTTAAGCTGGTTTGGCGATACCCACGAGATAGGATTCACATAGGTACTTCAGCCCCACCAGGCTCTTGCTAAGAAGCCAATCCGTACGTGGCCTTCTTCTGAAGAGTCCTCACCTGGATAGCTACGAAGTTGCTGGGCCTCTCCATGACCAGAGACAGCACCGGACCACCTCGGAATCCTTTCTTTAGTTTCCTTGCCTCGGGCTAGCCAGCCCCGTGACATAAAGTCGGGTGGATCCGCACCCCAGGCCATAGCCTTCATGGGGGCTGGTCAGGAGGACCAGGACCATTGAGTCAGAACATACTTTCTGGACCGGAACCCCCGAACCACGTGACATCTGCATCTTAAGTACCCTCTCCCAGAAAGCACAGCAAGAGTGACACTCCCACTGGGCGGGCTCTGAGAGAAAGTAACCTTAAAGCACCCAACCAGACTGTGGTTCCATGCCTGCCAGAAGAGACAGTGCCCCCCCCCCCCCCCCCAGGTGGCCAGGTTGAACACCCTATAGTCCAGTCAGACTGATGCTGAGGTCAAAATTTGGAATAATCATACCCAAACCAAACTGCAGTTCAGGTGTAACGTTAAATTTCAAAAACATAGCGCGTGCTCTTCAGGAGCCGGTACTACATGTTTTAGGATATTAGAGGGACTAACCTCCTGCTTTAGATTGGCTTAGGTTTTAGCGAAGCTTCTGAGTAGGGATGAGCTTCGTGTTCGAGTCGAACGCATGTTCGACTCGAACATCGGTCGTTCGTGCGTTCGCCGAATTCCGAACGTTTGGGCCGTTCGCGGCAAAATTTGTGTGGCCCACAATGCACTGCGATGGCGCAATGCATTGCTGTCTCACGATTGGCCAAGCATGCACTGTGACCCCGCATGCTTGGCCAATCGCAGCGCCAGTAGCGGGAAGAGCAATGGTTGGCCACAGGCATCTTGCCTGTGGCCAATCATAGCTCAGACTGTGTAGTGCACGCCCCACACTATATAAAGCTGCCTTTCAGGCGGCCTTGTGTAGTGTTTGTTAGCATCTGAAGCAGTGGGTGTTCTGTGTACCTTCAACACAGTTACACACCAATCGTTTTTGGCTGATTTACTATTTTGCTCTTGTGTAGTGGTTACTGTCTGTGCCCTGACCGCAGTATACACCACTATATTCACCTCACCTATATAGCTAGTGATCTAGCTTTAATAATAGAGCTTGCAGTCAGTAGTGTTAGTGCGTGCTGTCTGCGTGCTCTGTACCCAGTACATACCACTATATACACCTACATAGCTGTTCTCTATTTGAGCCCGATTGTCATTTGCTGGAGTTATTGGAAGTTGTGTGTGCCTCCAGCACAGCACAGTATACATCTGTATATACCCCTTTAACTCTGCTGTTTTCTTGTTATTGTCTGCGTGCCCTGACCGCAGTATACACCGTGATATTCACCTCACCTATATAGCTAGTGGTCCATCTTTAACAATAGAGCTTGCAGTCAGCAGTGTCACTCAGGAGATAGTGCGTGCTGTGTGTGTGCTCTGTACCCAGTACATACCGCTATTATCCACCTACATAGCTGTTCTCTATTTGGGCCCGACTGACATCTGCTGGAGTTATTGGAAGTTGTGTGTGCTTCCAGCACAGCACAGTATACATCTGTATATACCCCTTTAACTCTGCTGTTTTCTTGTTATTGTCTGCGTGCCCTGACCGCAGTATACACCGTGATATTCACCTCACCTATATAGCTAGTGGTCCATCTTTAACAATAGAGCTTGCAGTCAGTAGTGTCACTCAGGAGATAGTGCGTGCTGTGTGCCTGCTCTGTACCCAGTACATACCGCTATTATCCACCTACATAGCTGTTCTCTATTTGGGCCCGATTGACATCTGCTGGAGTTATTGGAAGTTGTGTGTGCTTCCAGCACAGCACAGTATACATCTGTATATACCCCTTTAACTCTGCTGTTCTATAAAAAAGGCATCTGCAGGAGTTAGTGGGTGTTGTGTGCCTCCAGCACAATATAAACTACCCAACTACTGTTTTACCCAACTCCCTTCAGGCCATTACCATGTCTGGAAGGCCAGCAAGGAGAGGCAGACAGGCGCGAGCCGATAAAAGAGGGCAAGCAGGCTCTGTGTCTAGAGACAACAGTGCTGGTCGGGGACGCGGTGCATTGTCATCAGCACGTGGCCATGGGACATGCTTGTCCTTCTTTTCTGCAGCTGGACATGTTGAACCGCAACATGCCAACGACTTGGTAGAGTGGATGACCAAGCCCTCTTCATCTTCCTCATCCTCTCTCACCCAGTCTCAGGGTAGTAGAAAAGCAGCTGCCAACACATCGTCGTCCCTCCTCTCAATGTCATCATCAGTGACTCCTTCCCTAGACCCACCACGTCCTCCTGAGGAGTCTCCTGAACTCTTTGAGCACAGTGTTGGGTACATGCTCCAGGAGGATGCCCAGTGTTTGGTGGGCTCTGATGATGACACTCAGCTAGAGGAAGGCAGTAGCGTGAGCACAGAGAGAGGGGATGCTCAAGAAGGACAGCAATCTGGCAGTCATGTTCCACAAGCTGCAGCATACTGCCAGGTTTGCTACAGCGATGAAGAGGGAGGGGATGATGAGGGCACTGACTCCACGTGGGTGCCTGGAAGGAGGGAGGAGGAGGAGGAGGAGGAGGAGGAGGCACATGTCCAACGAGGCAGGATGCCCTCCGGGGGCCAGCTTAGGGGCAGCACACCGACTGAATCACACCGCAGAGCTCCGCCTGCGCAGAGCGCTTCCTCTGCGCAGAGCGCTTCCTCTGCGCGTTATTCTAAAAGTTCTTTGGTGTGGGCCTTTTTTGAGACGAGTGCATCAGATCGCACCGCTGCTATTTGCAACATATGTCTCAAGCATATCTCACGTGGCCAAAACATCAGCCGCTTGGGCACCACATGCTTGACCAGACATATGTTGACCTGCCATGCAGCTCGTTGGCAAGCATACCTCAAAGACCCACACCAAAGAACAAAGCGGACCTCTCCTTGCTCCTCATCAGCTGGCATCTCCAACCCCACTAGACCTTCAGTCCTCTCTGAAACCTGCTCTGAGAGGAATGAAGGTGTAGAATTAGGTGTGTCACAGCCAAGTGCTTCCGGGAACTCTGCTAGTGGTACATCCACGTCCGATTATAGCAGACAAATGTCCCTGCCCCAGCTGCTGGACCGGCGGAAGAAATTTACTCCCAGCCATCCACATGCCCAGCGGTTGAATGCTAGCTTGGCTAAATTGCTAGCACTTCAACTGCTGCCTTTTCAGTTGGTAGACTCGGCCCCCTTCCGTGAGTTTGTACAATGTGCGGTTCCTCAGTGGTAGGTCCCCAAACGCCACTTTTTCTCACGGAAGGCAATTCCGGCTCTCTACCGGCATGTGGAAGGCAATGTCCTTGCCTCGCTGGACAAGGCGGTCAGCGGTAAGGTGCATATTACCGCTGACTCATGGTCCAGCAGGCATGGACAGGGACGTTACCTGTCTTTCACGGCCCATTGGGTCACTCTTCTGGCTGCTGGGAAGGATGCAGGACAAGGTGCAGTAGTATTGGAGGTTGTTCCGCCACCACGCCTCCAAAATGCTACTATTGGTTGTGACACACCTCTCTCCTCCACCCCCTCCTCTTCTTCTTCCTCCATGGCCTCTTCCAGTGCTCTGTCCTCAGAACCAGCGGTGCTCCGTAGGCGTTGCAGGGGCTACGCAAGTACGCAGGCAAAACGATGCCATGCCGTGCTTGCGCTGGTTTGTTTGGGGGACAGGAGCCACACTGGGGCGGATGTTTTGTCAGCTCTGCAGGGGCAGGCCGAGAGGTGGTTGACGCCACGCCAGCTTAAGCCAGGAATGGTGGTTTGCGACAATGGCACCAACCTCCTCTCCGCCCTCCGACAGGGACAACTGACCCATGTGCCCTGTGTAGCTCACGTCCTTAACCTGGTGGTGCAGCGGTTCTTGGGCAGGTACCCCGGCTTACAGGATGTCCTGAAACAGGCCAGGAGAGTCTGTGTGCATTTCCGCCGATCATTTAATGCCTGTGCTCGGCTGGCTGAGCTCCAAAAGGAGTTGAACCTGCCCAAGAACCGCCTTATATGTGACATGCCCACCAGATGGAACTCAACATTGGCCATGCTGCAGCGGCTGCACACGCAGCAGAGGGCCATCAATGAGTACCTGTGCGACTACGGCACCAGGACAGGGTCAGGAGAGCTTGGTTTTTTCTCACCACGCCAGTGGGGCATGATCAGGGATGCATGCACTGTCCTGTCACCGTTTGAGGAGGCCACAAGGATGGTGAGCAGTGACAGTGCATGCATCAGTGACACTATACCTCTTGTCCACCTCTTGGAGCATACGCTGCGTGGAATAATGGACAGGGCACTTGAGGCAGAACAGAGGCAGGAAGAGGAGGACTTCCTTGCCTCTCAAGGCCCCCTTTATCCAGACAGTGTTCCTGCTGTGCCACCCATCACACAGGAAGAGGGTGAGGAGGAGGAAGAGGAGGAGGAGGATGATTGTGTCAGCATGGAGGTGGAGGCTGGCACTCAGCATCAGCAGCAGCAGTCTTATAGGGATGATTTACAGTCCCAAGAAACACGTGGACTTGTACGTGGCTGGGAGGAGGTAGCTGCGGATCATGTTGTCCTTAGTGACCCAGAGGACTCCGGACCGAATGCCTCAGCTAACCTACGCTGCATGGCCTCCCTGATCCTGCAAAGCCTGCGGAAGGATCCTCGTATTCTTCGGATCAAGGAGAGGGACCATTACTGGCTGGCCACTCTCCTTGATCCACGGTACAAGGGTAAGGTTGCCGACCTTATCTTGCCATCGCAGAGGGAGCAGAGGATGAGACATCTCCGGGAGGCCTTGCAGAAAGCTCTGTGCAACGCGTTCCCAGAGACTGGGAGGTCACAAACTCCTGGTCCTGGACAACGTGTTGCTGAGGCATCAGTCAGAAGGAGCGGTGGAGAAGGTGGCCATCTGACTGATGCTTTCAGACAATTTTTTAGTCCGCAGCCCCAAGGTGTGATTGGTTCCAGCACCCATCGCCAGCGTCTAATTTACATGGTGCAGGAATACCTAGGGGCAAGGTCAGACTTGGACACCTTTCCCACTGAAAATCCTCTGGCTTACTGGGTCTTGAGGATGGATCACTGGCCAGAGCTTGCACAGTATGCAATTGAGCTACTGGCCTGTCCTGCATCCAGCGTTCTTTCGGAACGCACCTTCAGTGCTGCTGGTGGCTTCGTTACCGATCACAGGGTGCGCCTGTCCACCGAATCAGTTGATCGACTGACCTTCATCAAGATGAATCAGTCTTGGATCACCCACAGCTACCAAGCACCTGAAGCTGATGTAACCGAATAATTTTTTTTGAAATACCACATCCCTTCAAGACTGCCTATGCTGATGCTGAGTGACTGTCCTGTTATGTTGATTGTCTATCCTCTTCCTCCTCCGCTGATATGTTGGAAGAACATTTTTGGTTCTGGGTGATGCCAACAGCCCAATTTTTCTGCCCCTGTTTAACAGGGGCGTTTAAGTACAATTTTTGATGCAATGCTTTGCAGCAGGGCTAATTCCTGCAAAAAAACTAGAGTGTATGGCAGAGGTTGCAGTGTGATGGCACCAGTGCCTAAGGCCCAATTTTTCTGCCCCTGTTTAACAGGGGCGTTTAAGTAAAATTTTTGATGCAATGCTTTGCAGCAGGGCTAATTCCTGCAATAAAACTAGAGTATATGGCAGAGGTTGTAGTGTGATGGCACCAGTGCCTAAGGCCCAATTTTTCTGCCCCTGTTTAACAGGGGCGTTTAAGTAAAATTTTTGATGCAATGCTTTGCAGCAGGGCTAATTCCTGCAATAAAACTAGAGTGTATGGCAGAGGTTGCAGTGTGATGGCACCAGTGCCTAAGGCCCAATTTTTCTGCCCCTGTTTAACAGGGGCGTTTAAGTACAATTTTTGATGCAATGCTTTGCAGCAGGGCTAATTCCTGCAATAAAACTAGAGTGTATGGCAGAGGTTGCAGTGTGATGGCACCAGTGCCTAAGGCCCAATTTTTCTGCCCCTGTTTAACAGGGGCGTTTAAGTACAATTTTTGATGCAATGCTTTGCAGCAGGGCTAATTCCTGCAATAAAACTAGAGTATATGGCAGAGGTTGCAGTGTGATGGCACCAGTGCCTAAGGCCCAATTTTTCTGCCCCTGTTTAACAGGGGCGTTTAAGTACAATTTTTGATGCAATGCTTTGCAGCAGGGCTAATTCCTGCAATAAAACTAGAGTGTATGGCAGAGGTTGCAGTGTGATGGCACCAGTGCCTAAGGCCCAATTTTTCTGCCCCTGTTTAGCAGGGGCGTTTAAGTACAATTTTTGATGCAATGCTTTGCAGCAGGGCTAATTCCTGCAATAAAACTAGAGTGTATGGCAGAGGTTGCAGTGTGATGGCACCAGTGCCTAAGGCCCAATTTTTCTGCCCCTGTTTAGCAGGGGCGTTTAAGTACAATTTTTGATGCAATGCTTTGCAGCAGGGCTAATTCCTGCAATAAAACTAGAGTGTATGGCAGAGGTTGCAGTGTGATGGCACCAGTGCCTAAGGCCCAATTTTTCTGCCCCTGTTTAACAGGGGCGTTTAAGTACAATTTTTGATGCAATGCTTTGCAGCAGGGCTAATTCCTGCAATAAAACTAGAGTGTATGGCAGAGGTTGCAGTGTGATGGCACCAGTGCCTAAGGCCCAATTTTTCTGCCCCTGTTTAACAGGGGCGTTTAAGTACAATTTTTGATGCAATGCTTTGCAGCAGGGCTAATTCCTGCAATAAAACTAGAGTGTATGGCAGAGGTTGCAGTGTGATGGCACCAGTGCCTAAGGCCCAATTTTTCTGCCCCTGTTTAGCAGGGGCGTTTAAGTACAATTTTTGATGCAATGCTTTGCAGCAGGGCTAATTCCTGCAATAAAACTAGAGTGTATGGCAGAGGTTGCAGTGTGATGGCACCAGTGCCTAAGGCCCAATTTTTCTGCCCCTGTTTAACAGGGGCGTTTAAGTACAATTTTTGATGCAATGCTTTGCAGCAGGGCTAATTCCTGCAATAAAACTAGAGTGTATGGCAGAGGTTGCAGTGTGATGGCACCAGTGCCTAAGGCCCAATTTTTCTGCCCCTGTTTAACAGGGGCGTTTAAGTACAATTTTTGATGCAATGCTTTGCAGCAGGGCTAATTCCTGCAATAAAACTAGAGTGTATGGCAGAGGTTGCAGTGTGATGGCACCAGTGCCTAAGGCCCAATTTTTCTGCCCCTGTTTAGCAGGGGCGTTTAAGTACAATTTTTGATGCAATGCTTTGCAGCAGGGCTAATTCCTGCAATAAAACTAGAGTGTATGGCAGAGGTTGCAGTGTGATGGCACCAGTGCCTAAGGCCCAATTTTTCTGCCCCTGTTTAGCAGGGGCGTTTAAGTACAATTTTTGATGCAATGCTTTGCAGCAGGGCTAATTCCTGCAATAAAACTAGAGTGTATGGCAGAGGTTGCAGTGTGATGGCACCAGTGCCTAAGGCCCAATTTTTCTGCCCCTGTTTAACAGGGGCGTTTAAGTACAATTTTTGATGCAATGCTTTGCAGCAGGGCTAATTCCTGCAATAAAACTAGAGTGTATGGCAGAGGTTGCAGTGTGATGGCACCAGTGCCTAAGGCCCAATTTTTCTGCCCCTGTTTAACAGGGGCGTTTAAGTACAATTTTTGATGCAATGCTTTGCAGCAGGGCTAATTCCTGCAATAAAACTAGAGTGTATGGCAGAGGTTGCAGTGTGATGGCACCAGTGCCTAAGGCCCAATTTTTCTGCCCCTGTTTAACAGGGGCGTTTAAGTACAATTTTTGATGCAATGCTTTGCAGCAGGGCTAATTCCTGCAATAAAACTAGAGTGTATGGCAGAGGTTGCAGTGTGATGGCACCAGTGCCTAAGGCCCAATTTTTCTGCCCCTGTTTAACAGGGACATGTAATTACAATTCTTGATATAATATTTCACAGGAGGGCCCCTTCCTGTGCCCACCCAGAGTAACTGTGAGGACTTATAGTGTTGTGGCACCAGCACCACAACCACCAAAGGTCAATTTTTCTACCACTGTTCAACAATGGCATGTAATTACAATTCTTGATATAATCGTTCACAGCAGGGCGCTCCAGCGGCCACCAAGAGTCACTTTGAGGGCTTACAATGTTGTTGCAAAACCAACACCTTGTTCCGCCATTTCTGCAGAGCATATAGGGCAGGCCCCTACTTGCAAACATCCAACTTACAAACATCTCCTACTTGCAAACGGAAGGAGACAACAGCAAGTGAGATGAAAAAAGATGGACGACAAAACAAATTATACAGGGGTGATAACCCTTCCCTATGTTTTCCAAAAAGCTTAAAGATATTTTTTTTGACTGGAGCTACACTTTAAAAATGTACCGGTTGAAAATGACAAACAGATTCAACTTAACACAACAAACCTACACAGTCCCTGTCTTGTTTGCACCGCCTGTATACTGCTGTTCTGAGTATATAGGGCCTGGGGGCCACACGCATTTCCTTTTTTTTAATATGGGTACGGGGTTCCCCTTAATATGCGTACAAGACCCAAATAGGCTGGTAATGGGCAGGGAGGGCTACCCATGCCATTTTTCTGAATGATTTTCAACCATATTGCAGGAACCAGATATAACATTAAAACCGCAAGCAGTTTTAAATGGTGTTATTTCCGTTTAATGTCATTTTGTGCAGGGACTGTTCTAAACACGGGAAACACGTGGCACTTCACAGGCATACTATAGACACCCCCCAGGCACCATATTTAAAGGAATATTTCACTTTTTTTTTTCAATTTAATCGTCATTAAAATCAGTGCTCCCGCCAAAACGGTAGTTTTTAAAACTTTTTTTTGCAGTGACCCATGTCCCCTGAGGCAGGAGGCAGATCGCCAAACCCTTTTTAGCACACTATCTTGCATATTAGCCGTTAAAATTAGCACTTTCCAATTCGAACGTTCGAGTCAATGGGGTTCTAACGTTCGTACCGAACGCGGGGGTCGTTCGCAAGTTCTGGTGCGAACCGAACCGGGGGGTGTTCGGCTCATCCCTACTTCTGAGCCTCGGAAATCAAATGTGAAGTGCTCTTTGGATCTTAATATCCTTATAATTCACAGCAGGTTGTAGATCATTCCGTGAGTACATAAATTAACAATTCTACAATTCCACAGGTTCCTCCTGAGTCACTGATCTATAAAAAAACAACTTTGAGGGGTGTTAATGATTTAATATAAAAGTTATCCATTCTAGCTTGCCAATAACACATGTAGCAGGAGCTGAATAACATCTTTTTACATCACCAAAAGGGTACAAGTGATTTCCCCGGAGAGCGGAGGATTCCAGGAAAATCTCTCCAACAAACAACAGCAACCTGTTCAAAGGCGAGAGAAATGAATAAATAAGGCTTCCACTGCACTGGTCTGTCAGATGTGGAAGGTGAAGAGGTGAGTTGGACTGAATTGGTGTCCCCATCTCAGTTCCTCTTTTTTTCTACAGTACAGGAAGTGAAGGGAAATCTTCCTAATTGGATATAGATGGCCCAAAAAACCCGACAGGGGTTTTAAAGCCTTATGCCGCGTACACACGACCGAAGTTTCTGGCAGACTAGGTCGGACGGAATCAGTTTTTTTGTTAAAAAAAATCAGACGGACCTAGAAATAGAACATGTTTCAAATCTGTCCGACTGACTCAATTCCTATCGGAAAACCGTTCATCTGTATGCTGGTCTGACGGACCAAATACGACACAAGGGAAGCTATTGGCTACTGGCTATTGAACTTCCTTGTTTAGTCCCGTCTTACGTCATCACGTGAAAGTATTGGGACCACTTTACACGCACGTGGACACCTGGGATGCCTTTACACACACAGGAACTTTAATGGCATCCCAGTCTTGGTCCTTAGGGTTCAATATTGAGTTGGCCCACCCTTTGCAGCTATAACAGCTTCAACTCTTCTGGGAAGGCCGTCCACAAGGTTTAGGAGTGTGTCTATGGGAATGTCTGACCATTCTTCCAGAAGAGCATTTGTGAGGTCAGGCAGTGATGTTGGACGAGAAGGCCTGGCTCGTTGTCTCTGCCCAAATTCATCCCAAAGGTGTTCTATCGGGTTGAGTTCAGGACTCCTCCACCCCAAACTCGCTCATTCATGTCTTTATGCACCGTGCTTTCTGCACTGGTGTGCAGTCATGTTGGAACAGGAAGGGGCCATCCCCAAACTGTTCCCACAAAGTTGGGAGCATGAAATTATCCAAAATGTCTTGAAATGCTGACGCCTTAAGAGTTCCCTTTACTGCAGGCATGTCCAAAGTCCAGCCCGTGGGACAATCGCGGCCCACATTCTGGTTTCGAATGGCCCACCTGGTTATTTGGACATATATATCTTTTGTGGCCCCCGACGATCTTCCAGTACCGGAGCCACAAAAGATGTATATGCCTTGGAGGGGACAGGGAGGTGGTGGGACAAGCACCGTACACACACAGGAGAATTTCCTGTTTATGGGCGGCCTCTGTAATAGGAAGTCCCGTCTCCGGCACTGTTATTGGATGACTGTTCTGTCCATCAAAGGAGGCGGGACTTTCTATTAAAGAGGCTGCTGTGTAAACAGGAGATTCTCCTGTAGGTAATCTTTGGCACTCTCGAGTGCATTCCTGGCAATGTTACGTGCATTGCTGGCAATGTTGCTGCATTCCTGGCAATGGTAGTGCATTCCTGGCAATGGTAGTGCATTCCTGGCAATGGTGGGTTCTGCATTCCTAGCAATGGTGAGGCAACATTCATGGCAGTGGTGGGTCTGCAGATGGGCACTTGTGAGGCTGCAGCTGGGCACTGACCCTTATTTTGCTTAAAATGTTATTTTTTTTCCTGAAACTTTCCTCTTAAATTAAAGGTGCGTGTTATATGCAAATAAATACGGTATATCCAAATAACACGCCTGAGCTCATCTCTTTACTCACACACAGCCACAAAGGCAAGAGAATTCTTGTTGGGCAGTGCATTAGTGCCCGAACGAACACACTTAGACAGAATTTTAATGGTTCAAAGAATGTCAGGCAAAATGGTCGGCCCTCACACATGTTCACTTCATCAAATCTGGCCCTCTTTGAAAAAAGTTTTACTGGAACTAAGGGGCCAAGCCCAACCCCTGAAAAACCACCTAACACCAAAATCCCCCTCTCCACCAAATGATTTGGACCAGTGCAAAAAGCAAGGTCAAAAAAGACATGGATGAGCGAGTTTGAGGTGGAGGAACTTGACTGGCCTGCACAGAGTCCTGGCCTCAACCTAATTGAACACCTTTGGGATGAATTTGAGCGGAGACTTCTCATCCAACATCAGTGCCTGACTTCACAAATGTGCTTCTGGAAGAATGGTCAAACATTCCCATAGACACACTCCTAAACCTTGTGGACGGCCTTCCCAGAAGAGTTGAAGCTGCTATAGCTGCAGAGGGTTGGCCAACTAAATATTGAACCCTACAGACTAAGACTGGGGTGCCATTAAAGTTCATGTGCGTGTAAAGGCATCCCAGGTGTCCATGTGCGTGTAAAGGGGTCCCAATACTTTTGGTAATTTCGTGTATTTGAACTTTCCAAATCTTCTTTTCATTTTTCTTTTTTTTTTGTCGGAAGTCCCATAAGGGGCCACTTCCTACACTGAAACTAATCAAGGAGATGCAGGACTGGACTCAAATATCTGCCACAAATTCGAACTGATTGCCCGGACAGAAGGGTCTAAAGATAAAGCTTTCGGTATAACCCATCGCTCTTGACCCAGCACAGTACAAATGTATGACTATATTTATAAAGCATCAATAAGCTTTTAATGAACAATGGAAATCTTTTGGCTATGGATCTTGAAACTAGAAAATGCAGGCATATTCAATTAAAAGAAACTAGAGAACATACTTTGTCATTTCATCAACGCACAATGACTACTTGTCAATATACCTGTAGGACATAAAAAAACAATCATATTCTTAGAACAGTTTGGATAGATAGAACATCCTCCAGACATTGAAAGATGAAGCTATGATGAAGTATGCTGACCTTCTCATCATCAAGACGATCTCAGAGTGGTATTTAGCATCAATGAAGGGTCTTATTGTGTATAGAGCACTGGCTGTTCTCAGAACAGATGCGCATTTCAATGTCATACATACTGTATGTATTAAACACAACTCTTTTCCTTTCTATCTCCTTCCCTCCTCCCTTTCTGCTCTTTTCCCTCATTCCTCTCATTCCACATTCATTGTCATATATACAGTCATGGCCAAAAGTATTGGCACCCCTGCACAATGGAGCTGGTGCTCAAAATGTTTGGGAGGGGCACAAACAAACTGAAAAATACTAACCCCCCCCAGCAATTGCAGTCTCACTGTGCCCATCAAATGCAGCCATTGTGCCCATCAAATGCAACCACTGTGCCATCAATTGCAGCCTCACTGTGCCCATCAAATGCAGCCATTGTGCCCATCAAATGCAACCACTGTGCCATCAATTGCAGCCTCACTGTGCCCATCAAATGCAGCCATTGTGCCCATCAAATGCAACCACTGTGCCATCAATTGCAGCCTCACTGTGCCCAACAAATGCAGCCATTGTGCCCATCAAATTCAACCACTGTGCCCATCATTTGAGGCCATTGTGCCCATCAAACGCAGCCACTGTGCCCACCATATGCAGCCATTGTGCCCATCATATGCAGCCACTTGTGCCCATCAAATGCAGCCACTTGTGCCCATCAAATGCAACCACTGTGCCATCAATTGCAGCCTCACTGTGCCTATCAAATGCAGCCATTGTGCCCATCAAATGCAACCACTGTGCCATCAATTGCAGCCTCACTGTGCCCATCAAATGCAGCCATTGTGCCCATCAAATTCAATCACTGTGCCATCAATTGCAGCCTCACTGTGCCCATCAAATGCAGCCATTGTGCCCATCAAATTCAATCACTGTGCCCATTATTTGAGGCCATTGGGCCCATCAAACGCAGCCACTGTGCCCACCATATGCAGCCATTGTGCCCATCATATGCAGCCATTGTGCCCACCATATGCAGCCATTGTGCCCATCATATGCAGCCATTTGTGCCCATCATATGCAGCCACTTGTGCCCATCAAATGCAGCCACTTGTGCCCATCATATGCAGCCACTTGTGCCCATCAAACGCAGCCACTTGTGCTCATCATATGCAGCCACTGTGCCCACGACCACTCCCTCCCCCCCTCCACTCATGGGGCTCCCGGCTCTGGCAGCACCCCCAATCTTATAGCATCTACAAACTATGGGATTTTTTATTTTATGTTTTTTTATCTGACACTTTTGACACTTTTAGGAGACCAGCGACACTAATACAGTGATCAGTGCTAAAAAGATGCACTGTTACTGTACTAATGACACTGGCAGGGAAGGGGTTTACATCAGGGGCAATGAAAGGGTTAACTGTGTGCCTAGGTAGTGTTTCTGAGTACTATGGGAGGTGCTTTTACAAGGGGAAGACATGGATCCTTATCCCTGCTTTGCAGGAACACAGGATCCACACCTTCCCTGCTGACAGAACTGCAATCTGCCTTGTTTACATAGGCAGACTATCGTTCTGCCTCTGTACCGAAGGGTCGGCAGATGCCAGCGGACATCAAGTCCTTGGTACCTGCCACTCAGCTCCCACTGTGTATAATTACAGTGGGAGTGAACCGCTTCCAGCGCACATTTGCGCCTAGTCGCCTACTACCCAAAAGAGCTGGATCATGTATATATTGCATTCTGGCGCAGAGGTGCTGCCCTGTAGCAGTAAAACTGCTATAGGGCAGACCTTAAACAATTAATAGATGTTGACAATATAGAAAACACACTGGCAACCAAATGGTGAAAAATTGACTCAAATTTTCTGTTGTGTGTCTCTGTGTGCCACACGGAGCATGGAGAAAAGAAAGAGCAGAAAATAATTGTCTGAGGATTTGAGAACAAAAATTGTGGAAAAGCATGGACAATCTCAAAGATACAAGTCCATCTCCAGAGAGCTTAATGTTTTTGTGTCCACTGTACGCTACATTATCAAGAAGTTTAGAGCCCATGGCACTGTAGATAATCACCCTGGATGTGGACGAAAGAGAAAAATGTATCAAAGAGTTTGCCAAACTTTACAGAGGAAGCCAAAATACCTTTGGGAGAATATGCTGTGAACAGATGAAACTAAATGTACTGCTCTTTGGTAAAGCCCATCACTCAAATCATGTTTTCAGAAAAAGAAATGAGGCCTTTAAAAAAAAAAATATAATCCCTACAGTCAAACATGGTGAAGGTTCACTGATGTTTTTGGGTGGCTTTGTGTCTTCAGGAACTGGAAATCTTGACCATCTTTATGGCATTATGAAATCTGAAGACTTCCAAAGAATTCTGGGATGCAATGAAGGGCCCAGTGTCAGAAAGTTGGGTCTCCGTCAGAGGTAATGGGTCTTACAGCAGGACAATGACCCAAAGCACACTTCAAAAAGATCCCAGAAATGATTTAACCTCTTGTTGATCGCCTGCCATTGATTGACGTCGGCAGATTGGCACTCCTGCGCAAATTGCCATAGCTGCATGTTGGCAGATTCAGAGACTTCTACAGGTAGACAGCCATGCAGGGAAAGGCACCACATCTGCACGAGTAGGAGTGATGTCTCCTATGGCAACAGTCTTGTAACAGTTTCTAACACAAATTGTAAGGACTCCTTTACTTTCTCTACAATCTCCTCTTGTAGATCTTCACTCAACTGAGCTCCCAGTCTCTCTAACCAGACTTGCTGATCCACTGCCACTGGATCTCCTGAGATCTTCCAACCTTCTCACTCAGTATCTTCCTCAAGCATCACCCCCACATCCCTGCTGGGTCCCTAGCTTGGCACTCACAGATATTCCTCAAGCATCACCCCGCTGGCCTGCTCAGTCCCTGGCTTGACACACAAGACTGCTCTGCAATCGTCACCTCCATCCCCGGTTCGTGAGAATGCTGTTCCGGTACTTGCTTCAGCTACTCACAGTGGTCCCTGGTAATAAGGTGGATAGTCCATTAGTGGTGACAGCTTCACCTCTACCTTCGACCATAACAGGTTCTCCGGCCGGCAGAACATTCACTTCTGGTTGGGCCGCAAGCCGCATTCCCAAACCTACGCTGCTCTCTTGCTTCTGGATAGGCCCCTCAGACAGCCTAGCAGCCAGATGCCCCTGGGATAGGCCTCAGGTATCCAGCCTAGCAGCCCGGGGCAATACAACACAAATCCACCCAGACATCCATCCAGGTGGCATAGAACCCCGGTCACCTGACTCCACCCAAATAAATAGGCTCTCCCAGCAGGCCAAAGGACTGAAGAAAATCCCTGCCCATTGGCTGAAATACCCCATATACTCCTAATCTGTCCTTGCAATGCCCTTGTCTTGATCTAATGCCACAAGATACCCAGCCACCTAGCGACAGAGAAGTGCAGCAATTCCAGAATTAGGGCAAAGTCAGTTGACCTCCTAGCAATTGGCCAAGGAAATTATCACTTGGCAAAAAAATTTAAGAGCAACTCTGCCTAAACATCAGGGTGCTACATCAGACACTGCTACTCCAGTGATCTCCTCTAGCTTCCAGGTCCCAAACTGTAATGCTGGCCTGCTGCATTCTGAACGCTCGGCATGGGTTCCATTCAGGGAATGCTTTGCATATTTGGAATTAATATGTTGCGTTCTCTGATTAGATGAGATGGAGGCCGTGATGACATCATCCTGCCTCTCCACCTCATTCATTCATAAAATGCTTAGCATTCCCTGCCTGAAGGATATCTGTGCTGTTCACAAGCATCAGGGCAGCTCAACAAAAGGACCCAAAAGCGATTGGAAATCACTGGAGTAGCGATGTGGACTTCAGTGATTAACATCTTCCAGGGGCAGCAGCAAGGTATGTAACTATGAAGAAAATATCCACACCTGGAATTCTTTATCAAGTACCTTCAAAGCAAGCCATACATTATTCAAATTTCTTTCCTTCAACCACGGGTGGAAAGAAAGAAGATCACTTGAACCGCCATCAACAGAGCAAGTGTTGATGGGGAAACCCCTCCCACTACGGTATTGTAATCTGACAGGGGGGGGGGGTTTCCTAGGCAGCTATAAGCACCGGCAGTGATCAAATGGAAAACAAAACAACAGTCTGATAGTACTGCAGTTAATCGATGGATTGACCCCAGTACAACCAGACTGCCCATTGACCGAAAGAAATTCATGCGGTTCCTGCTGAACCAGCCAAATTTCGATCCGTCTTTGGATGACCTAAGGCAAGCCATAGATGGTTTGATTTTCTTTCCTTCCACCATGTTGGAAGCAAAGAAAATTGCTTTATTCCCTCCCATTGGAGCTATTGTGTTCTGCTTTTGGGGGGGGTAGCTTTCCCGGCCGGAAGAACACAGTGATTACCGATAGCAGCTATAGCCGCTGATAGTTATCATATGTAAAAAAATTGACAAGCTGGTTGCATCCAAGTTGATCATTGGATCAACTTGGATACAATCAGCCTACCCATAGATTAATTAAATCTCGACGGTCCCTGCAGAACTGGCCAAGATTCAATCCATCTATGGCGGGCATATGTTTTTGAGTTGGCCATTCTACTGAGGACAATGTATTATTACCTGAATGGTTGGCATCTTATCTCAACAGCTACATAGAAGATTAACAGATAATTGCAGTGAACCACTGATGCCGCATACACACGACCGGACTTTTCGAGGGACTAGGTCCGGCGGTCTTACCGACGGAGTTTCGGCGGAGTTCCGACTGACTTTCCAAATGAACGGACTTTGCCACACACAATCACACCAACGTCCGATGGATTCAAACGTGATGACGTACGACCGGACAAGAATAAGGAAGTTCATAGCAAGTAGCCAATAGCTGCCCTAGCGTCGTTTTTTGTCCGTCGGACTAGCATACACACGAGCGGATTTCTCGGTCCGGCAGAGTTCCGGTGGAAAAATGTAAAACATGTTCTATTTCTAAAGTCCACTGGATTTTTGGCAAGCAAAGGTCCGATGGAGCCCACACACGATCGAATTGTCCGACGGACTCGTTCCGTCTGACCTTTGCTGTCAAAAAGTCCGGTCGTGTGTATGCGGCATTAGACCTCTCTCTGGTGGTTAATTAACAAATGTCTATATTTAATATACAACATGTAATATACATGTAATAAAAAAGAGTATGTTACATTAAAAATTGCTTTAAACCTATACTATGCAAAGCAAAATATCCACTCTTACCCCCCCCCCCCTCCCCCCTTCAACAGCATGGAGTTATTTATCCCTTTACACCCCCCACCACTCACTTCAGCTTTCAGAGTAGAACTTATACAGGGCTATGGACTCCTTGTACAATATTTCTGATTGGCCCAGCGCTATCACATGGCTGAGTCACATGAAATACACTACGCTTTTGTCTTTGATGGAATTGCCCCCCACTAAGTAGCATTGGTGGTGTATTTATAATGTAAGGAAAAGGTCACAATTTTTGTTTTAAAGGAAAAATGTGACCTTTAAATTATGAAGAGCTTCCTGCAAATGCCGTTATTGCTATCTCTTGTATAGAAAACGGAGTTAAAGTGTTTCATTTAGCCCGGGTTTGTTCTCATTATATAGTGCTCCCTTTTCTTTGAACTGGTGTAAATGATGGCATTTTATGCATGAAGGGAAGATTAAATGTCCCGCAGCAGTAACGTCACAATGCACATTAATTGGACAGGTTAGGGATGATCGAGCATCAATGTGCTGTAATTACCATCCCTTCTCTAATGAGGAGATCTGCGGTCTGTGGCAGAGCTGATAGGACAAGGTCCATTTCACACACTGCAGACAGGCACAGAACTATCTGAAAACCTCTGTTCTGCCTCATCTGTCACTGGTGAGATTTGGTCATATGGTCATAGAAGGTGCTTTTACGGTGGTAGGAAATATATTACTCATTTTGCTTCTCTTCACCTCCTAGAACAAACATGCTGAATTTTGGATTGGAATTAATTCTTTATAAGTAGAGCCTCTCAGTCCATGAATAATTCACTCTACTTAGGAAGTCTTAAGAGCATCTTATTAATTACACAAGTGATGGCTGGAGATGGGGAACACATCTTATCTGGGAACACTTACTGATGAATTTGCCTTTTGTATTATTACAGCTGTCCGTGGTGCTGATTTTGCCTCTTGTGTTATTATTATTGTCCATGGCACTAAAAGAACTCAGTTACCACATCGTACAGGCTAAAAACTACTTCTGTGTAATATAGTATTGTTTGGCCTGCTGAAAAGGAGGACTATTTCTTACCTAACCGTGGTGATGAAAGCATTTGCACTGTCTATACCAGCCTTTCTCAACCTTTTCAACACAGAGGAACCCTTGAAATAGTTCTCCGGTCTCGAGGAACCCCTGCTAAAAATTCGAAATTTACAATTTATGATACATTAGTGTGATGGTCAGTGGGAAGAATGGTCCTCACACTTGTGGTCATTGGGAAGAATTACCTCCTTACTGAGAGCTAAAAAGATCAATGGTGTAAGTGGGAACTTATCTGAGAGGCAGAAATTGCCCAATGCTGAAGGAACCCCTAGCAACCTCTGGAGGAACCCTGGTTAAGAATCACTGGTCTATACTGTTACTGCTGTCAATGAGTTAATGCTCTGTTCTCTGTTACTGCTGTGCATGGGATAACACTCTTCTCTGTCCATCAACTAAAGCCTCATACACACGGTACGATTGTTGGCAGGGGATTGTGTGATGACAGACTGTTGTCCTAAAGTCTTACCGTTAGTACACTCTTTTTGACAATTGTTGTCCAACTTTCGGGCCAATAAATGTTGGATGACAGGCTAGTCATTTTTTTTTGGCAGAAAACGATGTCTGATTTTCGTTTGTTCAGTACACAAATCCGTCACACAAAAGTTGAAAGTACAAACACGCATGTTTGGAATCAATGCTCATCAACATGAAATTAGCAGAAGGGGCCCAAAGGGTGGCGCTCAAGAGCTGAAATTCCTCGTAGTACATCACTACGTTTGTGTACCGTTAGTATGCAAGACAAGATCCTGGGACTCGGCCTTTTGACAAAAATCAGCCAACAATCGTACTGTGTGTACGAGGCTGAACATTATCTTTTCTGTTACAGCTGTCCATAGGCTAACACACTATACTCTGGTACCTCTGTCCATATAACACACTATACTCTGGTACGTCTGTCCATATAACACACTATACTCTGGTACTTCTGTCCATATAACACACTATACTCTGGTACTTCTGTCCATATAACACACTATACTCTGGTACTTCTGTCCATATAACACACTATACTCTGGTACTTCTGCCCATATAACACACTATACTCTGGTACTTCTGCCCATATAACACACTATACTCTGGTACTTCTGCCCATATAACACACTATACTCTGGTACTTCTGCCCATATAAAACACTATACTCTGGTACTTCTGTCCATATAACACACTATACTCTGGTACTTCTGTCCATATAACACACTATACTCTGGTACTTCTGTCCATATAACACACTATACTCTGGTACTTCTGTCCATATAACACACTATACTCTGGTACTTCTGCCCATATAACACACTATACTCTGGTACTTCTGCCCATATAACACACTATACTCTGGTACTTCTGCCCATATAACACACTATACTCTGGTACTTCTGCCCATATAAAACACTATACTCTGGTACATCTGTCCATATAACACACTATACTCTGATACTTCTGTCCATATAACACACTATACTCTGGTACTTCTGCCCATATAACACACTATACTCTGGTACTTCTGTCCATATAACACACTATACTCTGGTACTTCTGTCCATATAACACACTATACTCTGGTACTTCTGCCCATATAACACACTATACTCTGATACTTCTGTCCATATAACACACTATACTCTGGTACTTCTGTCCATATAACACACTACACTCTGGTACTTCTGTCCATATAACACACTATACTCTGGTACTTCTGCCCATATAAAACACTATACTCTGGTACTTCTGCCCATATAAAACACTATACGCTGGTACTTCTGCCCATATAAAACACTATACTCTGGTACTTCTGCCCATATAAAACACTATACTCTGGTACTTCTGCCCATATAAAACACTATACTCTGGTACTTCTGCCCATATAAAACACTATACTCTGGTACTTCTGTCCATATAACACACTATACTCTGGTACTGCTGCCCATATAAAACACTATACTCTGGTACTGCTGCCCATATAAAACACTATACTCTGGTACTTCTGCCCATATAAAACACTATACTCTGGTACTTCTGCCCATATAAAACACTATACTCTGGTACTTCTGCCCATATAAAACACTATACTCTGGTACTTCTGCCCATATAAAACACTATACGCTGGTACTTCTGCCCATATAAAACACTATACTCTGGTACTTCTGCCCATATAAAACACTATACTCTGGTACTTCTGCCCATATAAAACACTATACTCTGGTACTTCTGTCCATATAACACACTACACTCTGGTACTGCTGCCCATATAAAACACTATACTCTGGTACTTCTGTCCATATAACACACTATACTCTGGTACTTCTGCCCATATAATAAGCTATACTCTGGTACTTCTGCCCATATACAGTACCTTAAAAAAGTATTCATACCCCTTGCCGTTTTCCACCTTTTAACAGGTTACAACCACAAACATAAATGTATTTTATTGGGATTTTATGTGATAGACCAACACAAAGTTGCACATAATTGTGAAGTAGAAGGAAAATGACAAATGGTTTTCAACATTTTTTACAAATAAATATGTGAAAAGTGTGGTGTGCATTTGTGTTCAGCCCCCCTCACCTCCCCCCGGAGTCAATACTTTGTAGAACCGCCTTCCGCTGCAATTACATCTGCAAGTCTTTTTGGGGATGTCTCTACCAGCTTTGCACATCTACAGACATTTGTGCCCATTCTTCTTCTTTGCAAAATATCTCAAGCTCTGTCAGATTGGATGGAGAGCGTCTGTGAACATAATTTTCAAGTCTTTCCACAGATTCTCTAAGGGATTTAGGTTTGGACTTTGACTTGGGCATTCTAACACATGGATATGCTTTGATCTAAACCATTCCATTGTAGCTCTGGCTGTATGTTTGGGGTCGTTGATCTGTTGGAAGGTGAACCTCCACCCCAGTCTCAAGTCTTTTGCAGACTCTAACAGGTTTTCTTCTAAGATTGCCCTGTATTTGGCTCCATCCATCTTCCCATCAACTCTGACCAGCTTCCCTGTCCCTGCTGAAGAAAAGAATACCCACAATATGATGCTGCCACCACCATGTTTCACGGTGGTGATGGTGTGTTCAGGGTGATGTGCAGTGTTAGTTTTCTGCCACACATAGCTTTTGCTTTTAGGCCGAAAAGTTCAATTTTGGTCTCATCTGACCAGAGCACCTTCTTCCACATTTGCTGTGTCCACCACACAACTTCTTGCAACCTGCAAACGGGACTTCTTATGGCTTTCTTTCAACAATGGCTTTCTTCTTGTCACTCTTCCATAAAGGCCAGAATGGTTAATAGTTGTCCTGTGGACAGATTCTCCCACCTGAGCTGTGGATCTCTGCAGCTCCTCCAGAGTTACCATGGGCCTCTTGGCTGCTTCTCTGATTAATGCTCCCTTTGCCCAGCCTGTCAGTTTAGGTGGACAACCTCATCTTGGTAGGTCTACAGTTGTGCCATACTCTTTCCATTTTCGGACGATGGATTGAACAGAGCTCCGTGAGATGTTCAAAGCTTGGGATTTTTTTTATAACCTAACCCTGCTTTAAACTTCTCCACACCTTTATCCCTGACCTGTCTGGTGTGTTCCTTGGCCTTCATGACGTTGTTTGTTCACTAAGGTTCTCTAACAAACCTCTGAGGGCTTCACGGAACAGCTGTATTTATGCTGAGATTTAATTACACACAGGTGGATTCTATTTACTAATTAGGTGACTTCTGAAGGCAATTGGTTTCACTAGATTTTAGGTAGGGAGTATCGGAGTAAAGGGGGCTGAATACAAATCTACACCACACTTTTTACATATTTATTTGTTACAAATTTTGAAAACCATTTATCATTTTCCTTCCACTTCACAATTATTTACTGCTTCGTGTGTGTGTTGGTCTATCATATAAAATCCCAATAAAATACATTTACGTTTTTGGTTGTAACATGATAAAATGTATAAAATGTCAAGGGGTGTGAATACTTTTTCAAGGCACTGTAACACGCTATTTTCTGGTACTGCTATCTATATAAAACACTCTGCTCTGGCACTGTTGCCATCAGCTTGCAATATCTATTATTGTACTGATGTTCATGGGCTTATAACCTCTGCTTTGTTACTACTGTGATTGTATAAAAAGTACTTTTACTTTATTATCACAAAAGATATTTTAGTAAAAGCAATCCCATTGTGTTAAAATTGGAGGAGCACTAGACATGGTCAGCAGCCCCTATCCAACAGGATTAGAAAAAGTTTTCCCATAACATATATATTTTTTCTACAGAGAGTATCCTAAACCCACCTCAGAGTTTTGCCAAGTATATGCCTAGTTGAAGTCCTGGGTTGAGGATGTGTACATCTTCAATGCATTTCTGTTTCCTAGACAATGTAAACAAGGCCTTTTTAAAAAAAGCAAAAAAAGCAAAAGATAAACATTATTTTTCGTGATCTTTTGCTTTTAAGGCCCGGTTCACACTTGTGCGATGCGAGAACCCTGCGAATCAACTGCGGGCTCCCGCATCGCACCCGGCACGCACAGCAGTTCACACTGCCATATGCGAACTGCTGGGGAGTGTCCTTATATTTTAACGACACCCCCATTAGGATCGCATATGCCCTTGTACACACAATCGGAGATTCCGACGGAATGTGTCCGATCGGAGCGTTTTGTCGGATATTCCGACTGTGTGTGGTCTGCATCGGACTGTTTCCGTTGGAATATCCATCGGACCAAATCTTCCAACTTGCCGGAAATATTTTCCGACAAAATGCTCCGATCGGACATACTCCGATCATGTGTACAGAATTCCGATCGGACAAAGTGCCACGCATGTTCACATCAAATTCCTACATCAAAGCTATTGGCTACTAGCCTGAACGTAGTCCCATCGTAACGAAATTACGTCATCACGTTCTGAACGATCGGATTTTCCGACAACTTCGTCCGACCGTGTGTATACAACAGTTTCGGACAAAATCCGTCGGACATAATCCGACGGATTTGGTTGTCGGAATCTCCGATCGTGTGTACAAGGGCTAATTGTGAACACACATGCGATCCGATTCTGATTCGAACTGAAAAAAGTGTCCTGTACGTGTTTGGACCGAATGCGGTGCGATATCAGCCATAATAACTGTATGGCTGATATTGCACCGCACAGACATTGCATGTAATGTGAACAGCAGTGCGCTGCAAATTAAATGCGATGTCTGGCATCGCACAAGTGTGAACCGGGCCTTAGGGTAGCAGATAGAGATCTGGGGTCTTGAAGACTCAGGGCCGTCTTTAATATCGATTGGACCCTGGGCAAAAAATTTCTTGGGCCTCCCCCCATGCAGTTTCACTCTCCACCTGCTATGAGACATACAATAAATAGCAGCTAGACTTAAAATCAGGTTACTGTATCAGATCAGGAAGAAATTGTGTTTAGTTGCCAGCAGTTACAGCATATCGTTGCTGCTTACTGACTGGTTGCTAGAGGTTACAGCACACACTACGGCTCACTGATTAGTTGCTAGAGGTTACAGCACATCATCTCCTCAGTGCAGGGGAGCATGATATACATACGAATGCTGCCTTTATTTACATATCAATGCCAGCGGCCGCAGCTATTTACTTAGTAATGCTGCTGGTATTTACATATGAATTCCGGTTATTTACGTGTAAACACAGGGTCTGCAGGTGAGTCATCTGTACACAACAATAGGGAAGAGCTGGGCAGCATTAGTACCAGCACTTCACAGTGAGATATTGGGACACAGCACAGGACCAAATCATCAAGGGACAAGGGAATTTAAACTGGGATAGTTGGCAAGTATGAGGCAGGTGCTATGGGCCCCACAACAATGACAGGGCCCAGGGCAGCTGCCCCTTTTGCCCTGCCTTAAAGACGGCCCTGTGTAGACTACAGATCTCTCTATAAAGAGGACCTGTCCTTCTGTATTGTTATCGCAAGGGACGTTTACATTCTTTACATTCTACATAGCTATAATAGTGATTAAAAACAAAATTGTAAAGAGATAGTGTAAACATTTAAAAAAGTAACGCCCACATATATAAACGGTGTTTGCACCACACGTGAGGTTTCCCCGTGAAAATCTGAGTGAGAGCAATAATTCTTGCACTAAACTTTTTCTATAAGTTTACACTGGTAACTTAGGAAAGAAAGGTGGAGAGCCAATAAAGGCTCTAAACCTGACTTTATAGGCAAGATGGACGAGAGTATAGTAAAATTAATACTTTATTAACAATGAATCATATCGGACAAGTTAAGTAGAAAAAGAATTTAAAAAAAACATACAGTAAACACATGATGGTCGTAAATATATGAACAGGAAGTTGACACCAAATAGACAGCAGAGCCCCTGTGCGGCAGCGTCAACGCATTTCGCTATTTTGCTTCATCAGGACAAACTTGGGGGTAGTTGAAAGGAACAAGTCTCATTATCTTGTCGGCATAAGCCACCGTACACACGGTCAGACATACCGACGGAAAATGTCCAATCGGACCGTGTTGTCGGATAATCCGACCGTGTGTGGGCTCCATCGGACTTTTTCCATCGGAATGTCCGACCAACAAAGTTTGAGAGCTGGATCTAAAATTTTCCGACAATATGATCCGATGCGAGTCAATTCCGATCATGTGTAGCCTAGTCCGACGGACAAGGAGCCACGCATGCTCAGAATAAATTCTGAGACGGAAGCACTCGTCAGGTAAAACTAGCGTTCGTAATCGATATAGCACATTCGTCACGCTGCAATGTTAAAAATTGTTTAATGTAGCGCATTCTCTTTTTCTTTATAATGCTACAAGAATGAAGTTGTTTTGCTGCTCATATTCACACACTTCTCCAAAACTTATTTCTTTATTCTTTTTCCTCATTTCATAAATACAATATTTTAATTCGTCACATCTCCCCAATCATTTTTTATTTATTTTTTGTTTACATTTTGTGGTTGGTTTTTTAATCAAGATCTCCTTTTTTGACATTTTGTTCATCTTTGTCATTTTTTTGGTGTGTTTTGTGTGTCAACTTACCTCAACACCATTATTATCTTTGTATTTTATTGTTTTATTTTTTAATCTCTAGGAGGTTGTTTGGTGTTGGTGCCCCTTGTTTTAATTTGACTTTGTATTTTTGAAATGTACCTGCCTACTCACAAATAAACTGTCCTTTTTGAAGTAAAACACATAGGCAAGTATTTCTTCAACCAAAAAAAACCCTTTATTTAGGTGTCATAAACAAATAAAGAGGGAGGCAGCGCTGGGGAAATTAGCAAAGCCTTTGGCCCCCAGGGCACACATTAACTATTTAAAGGCAAAAATTGGTGCCCTGAGGAGTATATATCTGAGGGAGAACAGTCTGGTCCAGAAGTCCAAGAAACCCAGAACAGCAGTAGATGACATCTATGTCCCCAGGCTGTGGTCATACAAGAGCCTTCAAGAGCCTTGCACACAGCCAAGGCGGCAAAGGCCTCTTGATATGTGGGGGTGGCTTTGAGGGCCGCAGAAGCCTCCCCAATTAGCTTGAGAGCTGACTCCTCCACATTCCCCTCCTTTCTGGCCCTTTTGGGTGGAAGGCGGAGGGGAGGGACTTGTGATTGAGTGAGGCTCCTAGGCCTGCCCACCTCTTGGCTGCCACTTACCCCTGCCTCCTCCTGGCTGCCACATTCCACAGCCACCTCCTGGCTGCCGCATTCCACACCCTCCTCCTGGCTGAGGTCTTCCTGTGTATGAAAAAGGGACATAGTTTACGTTTTTGGTTCATCAAACACACACAATTTTCAGCTCTTGACTGTTGTAAATTGTTAAAAAATAGAAAAAGACTATCATTCTGAGCCCAGCATTTTTCATTCTCAGGCCCACATATTTTGGCCACTACTGTCTATTGATATGTAAAACACTTTCTAAAATCAGCAATTAGTGAGCAAAATTCAAGTTAACATCATTCATTTTTACTCCAAAAATATGTAGAACAATACTATACCTGGCTCATGCTGGGCTCCTCCACACCTTCCTGACTTGAAGGCCCAGGTTGGGTGTCGGAAGCAGGGCTGCTGATAGAAATCATGGGGCACCGTACAGCCTACCTGACGGGGCCCCCTTTAGCCACATCCCTGGCCCTGCCCCTATACCGAGAGGCTAGGGCAGTGATGGCGAACCTTGGCACTCCAGATGTTTTGGAACTACATTTCCCATGATGCTCATGCACTCTGCAGTGTAGTTGAGCATCATGGGAAATGTAGTTCCAAAACATCTGGGGTGCCAAGGTTTGCCATCACTGGGCTAGGGTATACAGACAGCACCCCCCCCCCACCAATGTAACACAACTAGAGGATGATCAAATGAAATGGAATCAGTATACAGAGGTTAACTTTTTCTGAGAGATATTAAAGGAACACTCTAACCACAATGACCACTTCAGTGATTTGAAGTGATCAAAGGTGGTAGGAGTCAGTATGTGGGATGGCATATGAATATACTAAGGTGGTATAATGATTGGCTTCTAACACGGAGGGCTACACATAGATCAAAATTTGTCCGATTACTGCTAAACTGAATTTTGATGTGTGTGTACCCAGCTTTACCCAATTTCTTGCTTTAGCTGGCTTCTTCCAGCGCTGAATGGTTCCCTACAGCACTTGTGTATGTTTTACTGACTATGGTGTCCTTTTATGAAGCAGTGAAATCTATTCACCGCTTCATTCTCCGGCATTCACAGAGGAGATATTTCTCCTCTGTATGCCAGTTTATAAAGCGGAGTAGATCGCCTCACCCTTGGAGGAGTGAAGAGATCTACAAACTAGGGCTGTTACTGATTAAAATTTTCCTGTTCGATTAATCGATTTTTTTTTTAATCGATTAATCGACTAATTTCGATTAATTATAATGCACATACAGTTTTTACAATTTTTTTTATTAAACTTTAAGAAAAACGTAGAAAGTTAGTTTAACTTTAACTGTAATGTCCACATCTCCCCCCATGCTGTATTGTCCACATCTCCCCCCCCCATAAAGTACTGCCCACATCTCCCCCCCATAAAGTACTGCCCACATCTCCCCCCATAAAGTACTGCCCACATCTCCTCATATCTCCCCCATACCTTAATATTCATGATTGTCTGCTCTGTCTGGAATAGACAGCAGGCAGACCCATCCGTCCTCATAGTAGACACAAGCAGGCGGGCGATGATGACGTCAATGCGCGCGTCTAGGCCGCCGTCGGGTGGACCAAGATGGCCGCGGCTCCGGAGCTAGGCCGAAGCCGCGGCCTTTCCTATGGGCGAGACCGCGGAGCTCACTCCGCGGATCGTCCTCGATCAAAATTATTTTGATCGATCAAAGAAATTAACGATTAATCGAACAATTAATCGTTAATTTCCGCAGCCCTACTACAAACGCTTCTAACACTGGAGAACGGCCCCTAATACTGGAATCTTGTGAGACTTTACGAGATTACAGTACAGAGATGTAAATTTATTAAGCAGTGATAAATTATCACAGCTCAATACACTGACACACGGTGTGATTAATGTTAGAAAAATAAAGAGTCCCCCTACATAATATATACATGTATACATATACAGACATTATATATACATGTATATACACATTATATTGTAAGGATTAAGGTATATGTTGAAACAAAATGGTTGACCTTATGTCTTATATTTTTCTATCCTTCTCTGTAAAATCCACATTCGTCATCTTTAGTCACGTACGCATAAGGAGAGGCCGCATCAGCCCTAAAAAGCAGTCTACGCCCAGAAGATTGTCTTATCAGCTGATAACACCCGGAGAATTGTCTTTACTTTGAAAATGTTGTTTTTTTTACATTTGCTGATGTTTGCCCTTTTCTGTCTATAAAAGATGTAATAAAGAAGCCTCAGAGCCACAGTCAGTCAGAGACAGTCAGAGTTAACGACGGACTTCTGAGCAGAAATACTGAATATCTCTGTGTCTCTTTGCTCGGATAAGAACTCTAACTAACAATTGGGAAACGGTAACATAACCTGACAAATAGGTGACTTGTTGAGGTCACACCTAACATTTCTGGCGCCGCGAACAAGGGACTCGCTGAAGAAACTACAAGAGGCGAACGAACATAAGGACGGAACGAAATGGTCGGGCACATCAAGAACCACAGACAAATCCTGCGCAGGTAAGAAAAGCTTTATTTTCTTATAAACTCTGTGCTTCTTAGATTTGTGCCCACCTGATCTGTCTGAATTGTTCTTCAGGTAAAAACCAACCTCTGTAGTATGCGGGTCTTGAACTTAATATTTTGGCTTATGTTACCGTTGTTTCTTGTCTGTCTACTTGTCATCTGTCTGTTGTGAATGAGATAAGCCCTGTTTGTATGGTGTGAATTGAAACATATATCATCCCAATGGGTAACGGAATGCGCCCTTAACTCGTAAGAGTACTTTGGGGGTCCGACACTTAAGTTTGATATACGCTTTTTGATTCATGAGCCTAAAAACGGGTTGAAAGTATAAGTCCTGACTGCCTCAATAAAGCAGGAATAAGAAACGAATGCTGAGAGATTCCATGGTAATGGGAAGGGAATAAGGTCTCCACAAAAGCCCGGAGACCTAGTCATATGTGTTTGGCCACCAAAAGGGAATGCTTGTATATGTTGTAGCTGTCAGTCTGGTCATAATATTTGTCAGTTGGCTAGCATATAAGGTAATTCGATTTCAGAAATCTCATCTAGGAGAGGTTTTTAGTATTTTGGCACCCTAGGAGGAGAAGGCAACGAGACACTTAGTAAGTGATCCAAACGCCACCTAGGCAGGACTGTCAAAATGGGCCAGACACATGGTAAACCCCAGGAGGAATCTCAGAAATGTTATGCTGTTAAAGACATAATTACAATGTTGTATGGGAAGGATAAGGCACAGGGCACAAATAGGATTCTCAAGAAATTGGGGATGGATGGAGAAAATGGATTAAGTGTAGAAGGTTGGGAAGAAATAAAGAAAGACAGACAGGGAGAGATATTGCAGAACAGATGGGTATCACAAATACAATGTTTAATTAAGGTTTCCAACAGGGCTAAAGAGGAGGGATGGGAGTATTGTCAGGAAAAGGGTGGATGGGATATGAAGGTCCGACACAAAAGTCTTCCTTCTGCTCCCGGCGATAGGGTTAATACGGGAGATACTCCACCTCCTTATAACACTACCACACCAGGTAATGAAAGACCAAAACTTTATCCTTCCTTAAGAGGAAGAGGATGGGTATGCCGAGTATGCGGTACCCAGAACACAGACTGGGCACAGGAATGTGTACATTGCGGCGCTCAAAGACCAGAGCCCGTAGCTCCAGTCCATAGTCGGACTAGGGTAATACAAGTAAATAATCCAAATGCGGGTCAAGCAGGACAGCCACCTACAGTGACCCGACAAGTCGTTCTGAGGACATGGACACCTTGGTCGGCTGACACTCTTATGGCATTAATACAGAATGCTCCTGATCCCGTAGCAAAACCTGCCGCATTCTGTAGATTCGTGACACAATTACTAGACACACATGAAGCGACTTGGCAAGATGGGGAAGATATATGTAGACATAAAATGACACTAACGATGTTTAATCAATTTATGAATGAAATTGCTCCACATAGACCACAAGGGGATCCAGCGGCAGATCCACCAGGAGTACACCCCCGTCATATAGACTCTAGACCCCTGTTTATTGCTCAGTTACGAGAATTTTGCCAAGGGAAACAGCAGGAAAGGGGTTCGACAGCGCCCATAAAACAGGCCCCAGGTCAGACTGTTACAGAATTTTACCTCAACATGGAAAGCATGATGGCTGACGAAGGTCTAGATTTAGCCTTACCCGTCACCATTAGGGCTTTCAATCGACAGTTTATGGAAGGACTAGTACCCCAAATAGGTGACAAACTGAAGGCATGTACTCCCGAATGGAGAGCCATACGGGACAGAGGAACATTGTTGCAGAAAGCACAAGGCATAGAGGCTGATTTAGCAGAAACTAAACCCAGAAGGACACCGGGAGTTAACACTGTTGCCCGGGTCAATGAAGGAGGGAATTCCTCCCGTAAACCTCTTACCTGTTATTACTGCAACAAGGTGGGACATATAAAAAGAGACTGTAGGAAAAGGATAAAAGACGAACAGGAAGGAAACACGGACAGAGACACGAGGGACTACAGACAGAGGCGTACCAATGATAGGGACTATCCGACCGCATGACTTGCCCCAGTCCTAGCTGAATCAGAGAACAAAATGCTCCACATGTTGATGAAGGTGGAAGGTAAACATATTCCTTGTTTGGTTGACACAGGAGCGTCACGCAGTCTGTTGTCTGATTCAGTAGTCCCTCCACACATGACGTCCCGTGACACCATACCCATAAGTGGTTATGACGGACTCCTGACTGATGCCCCACTGACTAAACCTTAAAAAGTAAAAATAGGGGGAATGGCAACCACCTGACACTTGTGTATTGTTGCAATATGTAGATGACCTATTGTTATGTTGTCCGGATAACGATACTTGTTTAAAAGCCACTCTATCATTGTTACAATTCCTGGCTGAAAAAGGGTGCAAGGTGAATAGAACTAAGTTACAGGTATGTCAGAAAAAGGTTGTCTTTTTGGGCCACTGTATATCCCAGGGTACTCGACATCTCACTGAAGACCGAGTCCAGGCCATAAGACAAATGAATATCCCACGCAATTTTAAGCAACTTCGTATGTTTCTGGGAATGGTATCATATTGTAGACAATGGATACCACATGCCAGTTCTCTGATGCAGCCATTATATGATTGCTTGAAAATAGTACCCTATGTACTCACAGAAGCAGGTCATGAATCTTTTAGCACCTTAAAAAGGTTACTGATTTCGGCACCTGCGATCGGGATCCCTGATTATACCAAAACATTTCATTTGTACATTGCTGAAATCACGGGACACGCAACAGGGGTGTTGACACAACAACACATCAAACAAAGGCCGGTAGCATACTTCTCGGCGGCTCTCGATCCTGTCTCTAGAGGATCACCGTCCTGTGTACGAGCAGTTGCAGCAGTGTCAATTATCATTGACAAATCCTCAGAAATTGTCTTAGACAATCCTGTAGTGGTACATACCACACATGACATACACGCCATCTTATCACAGGTCCAACCAAAACACATATCAATGGCAAGGCAGCTGCGTCTACAATGCACTTTGCTCCTACCTCCCAATGTTACCTTTCAGCGATGCACTTCTTTTAACTTAGCACAGCTTTTACCATTACAGACAGATTTGACAGGGGGGAGTAATGATGATAATGGTGTAGATACAGCACAAGATACTCAGGATTCTGACACACTTTCATTTCATGACATAACATCTGATGAACACGATTGTTTCCAACTTATGGAACAAGAAACCACGGGGTTCCCACATGTCACAGACATACCCATTACAAATGCAGAACACACACTGTACATAGATGGTAGTAGATTTGCCGATGACAAAGGTAAATATCACACAGGTTATGCTGTGGTAACGGACACACAGGTAATTGAGGCAAAGTCACTACCAGCACACATGTCGGCACAAGAAGCGGAACTAACCGCTCTAGAGAAAGCCCTAGAACACTTAGAGGGACAAGAAGGGAACATTTACACTGATTCCGCATACGCCTACGGTGTTGCACATGATTATGGCCACATATGGAAAGCTAGAGGTTACCTTACAGCAGCAGGCACACCTGTTAAACATGGTGAAGGAATCAAAAGAGTCCTGAACAATCTTCAAAAGGTTATAAGAGTAGCCATCATGAAGATAGCGGCACACACGAGCGCAAAAACAACTGAGGCAAAAGGAAACGCATTTGCAGATTTAACTGCAAAGAAGGCAGCTCTAGGGGAAGTAAGCCCTGAGACCTTAGCCACGGTACAGGTGAGTATGCCCGAAACCACATGGCAGCAGCTAATGGAACTACAGGAACAAGCAGGGGCTATTGAGAAGGACCGTTGGGTTAAGGAGGGAGCTGCACCAGGCCTTGACAATGTATGGAGAGAAGGAGACAAAATATGTCTACCCGGTTCTCTATACCCAGCAATGGCAGCGGCTGTTCACTTACCCACTCATGTCAGCTCCAATTCTATGTATAGGATTGTAAGCCAAGGATGGCTAGCCCCTGGATTCAGTAGTACTGCAAGGAACTACTGTGCTGCATGCCAAATCTGTCTGATTAATAACCCAGGACAGAGAGTGAAAACCCCACGTAAACATCAGGTCCGGGCCCAATATCCCTTTCAGAGACTGCAGATTGACTACATACAAATGCCTAAGAGCGGCCCCTTTGAATTTGTTCTCGTGTGCATCTGCTTATTTTCAGGCTGGCCAGAAAGTTATCCTGTGAAATCAGCTACGGCAAAAGCCACCGCCAAGAAACTGATTACTGAGCTGATACCTAGGTTTGGTCTCCCAGAAACAATAGAATCAGATAGGGGGACACATTTCACGGGAGAAATAATGCAAAATGTGATGGCAATGTTAGGGGTTCAACAAAGTTTTCATACTCCTTACCACCCACAGAGTTCAGGATCAGTAGAAAGAGTAAATGGTACAATCAAGCTGAAAATACAAAAGGCTATGCAGGAGTTGAACAAACCATGGCCTGAGTGCCTAGCTTTAGCTTTGTTCTCTATTAGGTACACCCCAACAGGAAAAACTGGGTTATCCCCATATGAAATACTGTTTGGAAGTGCACCTAGATTAGGTTTATATTTTCCTCAAAGTATGCAATTACAATGTGATAGTTTAACTACGTATGTAATACAGTTGCAACAGCGTCTGACTAAAATCCACAAGAGTGTGTATTCTTCTCTTCCAGACCCTAATTCTGTCACAGGTACACACGATCTACAACCAGGAGACTATGTGTATGTAAAGAAACATACCAGAAAGACACTGGAACCAAGGTTTGAAGGTCCTTTCCAGGTGCTATTGATTACAGCAACCTCAGTGAAATTGGAAGGGAAACCTACCTGGATCCACGCTTCTCATTGTAAAAAGGAGCCAGTTGGCAAATGACAACATGTATCTTTTTATTGTTTCAGTAATCCTGGCTAATAGTTTGGTTACCTCACAGAATAAAATATACAAGGATGAAGGATTTTCTAAAAAAATGTTATTACTGAAGTTTAAATATGCTTATGCCCAGAAGTCAGGATATGAGAAATGTTGGATTTGTAGCAAATTACACCCCAGCACAGCAAGTATACCACTGATGGCAGTTCCTATAAACTATACTGATCTTGCTAACAGTAGCATTAACAATTAGAATTACATGAATTAGCAATTGAAAGTATGAGTGCAGCATTGACAGGACTCTGTGAAACTACTGAGGACTATGAGTGCTGTACTTGGATACATAACACCAGTATTGAGGTACCTGATTATTATGACATCATTGCACAACACCGTACGGAAGTAAAGAATTTACAAGAGAAGGCCCGAAATATTGGTCGCGACTGGGATCCGTTTGGTGGAACTTTTAGTTTCTCAGGGTTATTCTCTTGGGTTAAGAAGGCAGCAATGACGATTATAGTGGTGCTCTTATTCGTATTTTTCTTTTATGCATGCTTTAAGTTGTTTATGTGCTTTTGCAAGAAAGCCAAGGTAAATGATGTGGAAAAGATGGAACTTTTGTGAAGATAGGTAGATTTAGTTTCTTGACATCACCCATCTGTCAGAAAAGCCACTCTTCCTGAATTTTAGATGTTGGTACTGTCCAGGGGGATGGGTGTATACCCCTCTGACAACTCGCGGTCAGGGAGAGTACTCTGGATATAGGCTGACTAGAACTTGTTCAGGTGGACCCAGGGCAAGAGGGAGGGGTGATGTCAAAGGGGGAAATGTAAGGATTAAGGTATATGTTGAAACAAAATGGTTGACCTTATGTCTTATATTTTTCTATCCTTCTCTGTAAAATCCACATTCGTCATCTTTAGTCACGTACGCATAAGGAGAGGCCGCATCAGCCCTAAAAAGCAGTCTACGCCCAGAAGATTGTCTTATCAGCTGATAACACCCGGAGAATTGTCTTTACTTTGAAAATGTTGTTTTTTTTACATTTGCTGATGTTTGCCCTTTTCTGTCTATAAAAGATGTAATAAAGAAGCCTCAGAGCCACAGTCAGTCAGAGACAGTCAGAGTTAACGACGGACTTCTGAGCAGAAATACTGAATATCTCTGTGTCTCTTTGCTCGGATAAGAACTCTAACTAACAATTGGGAAACGGTAACATAACCTGACAAATAGGTGACTTGTTGAGGTCACACCTAACAATATATATATATATATATATATATATATATATATATATATATATATAATGTATACACATAAATATGACAGGGGGACATGGTTACAGTGTTGGGGGTCTGAACGAGGCATAAGGAAGTTAATCATCTTCCTCTTTCCTCCTCAGATCCCCCCACATTCCCTCTTCACTCCCCAATTCTCCACCTCTGAGCTGGTGAATCGGGGAGTGTGAATTCTGACACAGATCACCAGTGAAGCGCTGAGATCTCAGCTTCATAAACTAGCCGTTACTGTGTCATTCAATGAGGATACTCAGTGTGTGGAGATAATCGGCGGGAGAACAAGTTCAAACACTTCTCCCCTGATTATCTCTGGTTCATAAACTGTTTATGGGCTGTGATCAGCGGTGATCCTCTGGATCTCTGCTGATCACTGCTTTACAAAACAGACACCTAAGCCCAGTTGCTCACACTTCAGCCCCCCTGCGATGTGATGAGGTTTGGTGGGGGAAGAGGGCTCTGCAGCTGGCTGTAGCATGGAAACAGGTAAGTGAAAGAGTCTATTCCCCCCCCACACACACACACACTGCAAGATTGGACTTTATTTCATTTCCTGGAGATGGGCTGTATGATATATATATATATATACACTTTCTTTGCTGTTAATACTCAACTTTATGAATATGTTAGGAATATACTGGGACTTTTCAGGTGCTATATAAATATATTCAACATACAACTATATTAAAAGAATGATTTTTTGAAATGCATCTGTGTGTAGTACCTGAAAAGTCCCATTATTTTCCTAACATATTCAGAAATGTTGCTTTCACTTCCACCAGACCTGTCCTGCTGAGGTGCAGGGCAAGTTTACAGCACAGATTTGTACAGGGGAAGAACAACGGTGATCACAGGAGAAGAATGCAATCTGTCACCTGTTATCTTGCCTTGAGGAGAGCTCCTGTGTTCTGTCCTTCCCGAGGAGGGGGGAGGGAGGCTCAGGTGCTGATAGGAATACATGTCCGCTCTTCTCTTATCCATAGACCCCTGTGTTATCTGAGATCCAGGCTCCTCCTCCCTTGGTCAGCCCTGTGCAGTCAGACTTTTTTATTTTTTTATTTTATTATTCTAAATGCTGTTAAGATTGCTCGGGCCCCCCTGCTGGCTGGGCCCGGTACAACAGGGTCAGCTGTACTGGCTTATCAGCGGCCCTGGTCGGAAGACACAGCAGGGGTGGAATGAAGCGTAGAAGGAAGAGTGGAAGGAAGAGTAGAGGGGGATTCCCTGACCTCAGCCTGATCTGACAGAAAATGCATCCTCTCATAGTACCACAGCCTGGGGACATAAACTTCATCTGTTGCTTCTCCAGTTTTCATGGACTCCTGCACCTTCTTGCACTCCCTCAGATATGTACTTCTCAGGCCACCAATTTTTCGTTTTTAAATAGGTGATGTCTGCCCTGGGGACCACCGTCTTCACAAACTCCAGTTTCTCCATCGCTGCCTGCCTCTTTAATTTGTTGCTGTAGTGGGGATGTTTAGCTTGCCACAGACAGGGTAGCTCCCTGTACTTGTCGATGAACAGGGGGAGAAAGCTGTGGTTGTTAAACCCATCCATATTATTATCTGCAAGACACAAAACAAGACAAACCCTAATGTCAGGCTAAACTCTCCTAATCATATCCCAATATAGGCCTCAATCTAGAAGCAGTATAGGCTAGTAATGTACCGAGTTAAAATTGTACCTTCGTTTGAACGATCGGCACGTCAGCTCCTCCCTCTGCTCACAGATCGTACGTATGACACACTCATGTTGCGGTTTATATACAGTGCACATTCATAAAACTCCACCCACCCCTGATGTTCTTTCTAGTCTATTCCCCGCCCCTTCTCTTTTGGCGCAATGGGGAAAACACATGGCGGAGACACAGCAGGTGCGCACAAAGCATACTAGTAATGAGAAGGAGGAGGACGAGGAAAGCCCGGAGCCAAAAACGTCCCAATCCCAGGGGAGGAGATTTAAGGCCTCAAATATATCTTTTGGAGAGATGTTGGAGAGGAGATGGTGGACATATTGAAGGGGAACGACTATGATGGGAAGTATGGACCTTACCCAAATCCAAATGTCAGAAAGGCAAAGATCATGTCTAAAGTTGTGAAGAGTCTTCAGAAGAATTTTGGGGTACAATGATCCAAGGATCAACTGAGAAAACGCTGGTCAGACCTGAAACTGAGGGAGCACGATCAGTACAGAAGGATCAAGCAAGTTCTTCAAAAAAGTAAGTAGTTGTCATGTGTTCATATTATTATTATTGCTTGCATACTGCTCCATGTGCTTTGATTTAATGTTGTACAGTTTAAAATGGCCACTTTTATGTTCATGGGTTCAATCGTTCGAAATAAGCATTGTTCGTTAGCCCACTCCCAAAACGATGTTTTGGCAATCTGCACTTGACTACATTTGTTCACAAAACAGGTAAGTATTCCAAGTTTAGAAAGTGGCAAAAATAATGTTTTCAGCTTTGAACTCTGCCAAAAAACATAATTGTACAACACTTCCAAGTAATGTTTCATATTCCTATTTCTGCCCTCAAATATCTGTGTGCTATTCCTTTTTTACATTCTCATAGGGGAGAGAAGACTCGGGACGTCTGAGGACACCAGGGACCCCACACCTCCCAAAGAAGGGGAAATACCAACACCAGAAGCAGAGGATAGAGAGGAGAGATTGTAGAAATTGGCAAAATTGGCACCACAGCAGGTGAGTGTCTGAAACCAGAACTTCAGGTAAGCTAATCAATGTATGCCTGCATATTTATAATACATGGTGTTTTTTTGGTTTATTTTTAGGTGATGTGGATGTTGTGAAAGAAGAATCACATTTTACCAGTGAAAGTGCCCAGAACCTCATCGGGGAGATAATGGGGTGCAATCGTGTTTTAGATAATATCAAGAAAAACATCAATGATGTTCAACAAAAAATGAAGAACATCATTGATGTTTTAGGGAGAATCTGAAACACCCAAAACTAGCTAGCATCCATTTTCATTTTTCAAAAACACTTTTATATTTTTGGAAAAGCCAAATTTGGAAGATGCACACAGTGTGTCAACATGTGCTATCTCCCATCATGGGGGATCAATGCATGTGTTTTGTGTGTGCAACCCCTTCCCTGCTACTAAAGTGGCTGAGATGAAGGGGTTGCACCCCCAAAACACATACATTGATCCCCCATGATGGGAGAAAGCACATGTTGACATTAGGCATGGGATCAGGAGAAACTGGCAAGTTTGATTCACAATTTGTGTGCATCTTCCAAATTTGGCTTTACAGGGGTGACACCCCATGTGATGAAGGCAATATCAACACAGTTTGTACATACTCATGTCTGATATTGTCTTCACTTTTCAAAGTTGAACTTTTTAAAGTGGTTGTAAACCCTTACAAACCACTTTGACCTACAGGTAAGCCTAGATTAAGGCTTACCTGTAGGTCCAAGCAATATCTCCTAAACCTATATGGTTTAGGAGATATTTGTCCGAAAACGGGCACCGCTGTCTATGGCGCATGCGCCGTAGACAGCGGCGCGCAGGCGCACTGAGCGCGGCATTTCCAAGAATGGAGCTGCCGCGCGTGTCGACTCCCGTGCGCATGCGCGGGAGGGACGTCATCGCGGCTTCGCCGAATGACAGCGGCTGAGCTGCGAGACGCCACCAGCAAGATGGATGCGGCGGACTACAGGGGACAGCAGCGACTTCGCTGGCTTCTGTGTCAGGTAAGTGACACATAATGGGCTACTATGCGATGCATAGTAGTCCATTATGCTTTGCCTTTGCAGGGAATGAAAGAGGAAGTAAACCCATCAGGGTTTACTTCCTCTTTAAGTTCCTGTGTTCTGTATGTTATGCTTTGATACATGCCTGTTTACACAAAAATGGCAAGTTATATTAATGTTACCAAAAATAATGTTATATACACCAAATATGTTGGTTTGTTGTAAACCCCTTTTATAAACACACACGTGAATGTGCTTTGAGTAAAAAGTTTATTTATCAACAATGTGTGGATTCCTTTTTCAATGCGCAAATGCAGTATTTGTAGTAAAGTTGTTGTTTTCTGTGGCAATGGGTGTTATTTACTATTAAATCCACTTTGCACTCCAAGTGCAGTTTCAGGTATAAGGGGACAGCAAAGCCAGCAGACGGTGAAAAACGGGGTCCGTCATCCGGAGATAATTCCTGAAATCATCAGGATTATTCTCCCGGATCTCACGAAGCAAAGGCATGTGTGAGAACTGGTCACACTGGAGCAACCGATTCTTGCTCCATGAACTCCTCCTCGCCCTGTTCATCGACTGGGCTTGTATCAAAGCTAAAAGCCCAACACCAAGCCCCTGCACAGCACGAACTCTACAACGAGTACGTACATGAAACATGGCTTCAAAACGGTCGGCTGGTCAGAACTAACAGAAAGCACTAATAAACAGCAAGGCCTGAAAGAACAAACTGAAAACCAGAAACGAGCGGACAATAAGCACTGAAAATCAAAGCGTGTAATACCAAGATATAGTCTGCAATGACCAAGAAATGCGAACTGACTACACACACTGATAAGCAGATACGCACTGATAAGCAGATATGCACCCACAAGCACAAACTGAAGATCAGTAACGATCTGAAGCACAAATCTGAAAAGCTCGAATCGTCTCTAACCAAACTTGTACTAACACGCAATAAACACGAGATCAGCAGAAGGAGCCCAAAGGGTGCCGCATGTGGTGCTGAACTTCCCTTTTCTAGTCCCATCATACGCGGTTTACGTCACCACGTTCTTGTCGACCGTAAATTCCGACAACTTTGTCCGACCGTGTGTAGGCAACATCAGTTACGGACTAAATCCGTCGGAAATTATCCGATGGATTTGGTGATCGGAATGTCCGACTGTGTGTACGGGGGCTAAGAGTATCCCCACATGGAGATCTCCCAGAATCACCAGAGAATCACTGTGTAGATAGGGAGGCAGATTCTATCAATGCTAGCAACTGTGTATTGGGCTGGTAGCACAGAGGTATAGACATAAAACTGTGGAGACCAGAATCATTGGGGGGAGAAAGAAGAGGCTTTCTGACTTAATTTAGTCCACAATATCGGCTGTTAATCTGATGTTAATCAATGTTAATCCTCATGGACATATATATTTCCCTTTATGACTGAAATTATCAGTCTCTCCTATATCTATCCCAAATAAGTGTGGCTATTTGAGCTTGGTGCATTCATACAGGCAGCAATAGCAGAAGGTTCATTGTGTCCCCCGGGAAGGTTTCGACCGCACTGGTAACCTGTAGACATTTTTAAAGCGTCGAGTTTGGCGCTATTCCACAACGCGCACAATTTTAAAGCATGACAAGTTAGATATCTATTTACTTTGTGTAAGTCATCTTTCGTATTATACAAACAAAATTAGGGTATGTTTTTTGTTTTTTTATTACTTAAAGTGTCTTTTTTCCCAAAAAATTGCATTTGAAAAACCACTGCGCAAAAAAACTTGTGACATAAAAAAAATGCAACGGCTGCCATTTTATTCTCTAGGGTCCTGCTAAAAAATATTTATATAATGTTTGGGGGTTCTAAGTAATTTTCTAGCAACAAAAAATACAGGATTTTACTTGTAAACAACAAGTGTCAGAAAAAGGCCTGGTCCTTAAGTGGTTAAAAGAGTCTGCCACTGTCAACCACAAAGTATCTCCAAAGGTGTTCCTTCCCTTTCACTGAGGAGGATAAATTGCTGCTAAACTGCTGAATACAACTCCCTATCACTGCTGTCCATGGTGCTGAGATCTGACATCTGTCTCTTGCAGCTGTCCATCCATGGTGCTGAAACTGACTCCCCTCGCTCTCTCTCTTTGTCCATGATACTAAATCAAACTCCTCTATCACTATTACTGCTGTCTATGGCTCGAAATCTAAATCCGCTCTACTGCCATTGCACATGGTGATAAATCTGAGTCATCCACATTGCTGCTGTCCATGGTGCTGAATCTGACCTCTTTCGAGTGTCACGGTCTATGGTACTGAACCTGGCGCCTCTCTCTTACTACTGCTCATGGTGCAGAATCTGAGTCCTCTCTCTATTACCGGTGTCCATGATACTGAATCAGACTCCTCTCTGTTACCATTACTGCTATCCATTTGGTACTTGAAGGATAAGTTCCAGCTCCATTTTTTCCTCTACGTTGTCGCTGCGGATCAGATGACCTGGGAGAGGGGGGAGGTGTATTGAGGAGGGGAAGAGACATTTTGTTAAGAACAGAATGCATCTGCGAATCAGATGCGATCCCATAGAAGATTATGGGCCTGCAATTTGCACCGCAATGCCTAGAAAACGCACATGTTTTTGGACAATGCGGAGTGCGAATGCAACGCACATATGTGAACCAGATTAATTTAAGCTAATAGATTTTAAAATGTTCTGCGAATTGTATGTGGTGTGAGCCGCATTCAATTCACATAGGTGTGAACTGAGCCTAACACTGACAGGAAGAATGAATGAATAACCAGCACAGCCGGAAAAAGGTTGCTGCTAATTGTAGTTCATGGATTCACAGGGCTCTCTTTGAATTGTGGCAGTATGGGGAGAAGATTCCTGGCATTTGCTGCACCGGGGGGTGGGAGAGGATTCTGATGCTGAACATGTTAAACCCTAAATATGGGTGTAACATGCAACATGTTCAGAAAGATGAATTTATTCTTTAATTCAAAGCCTTTGCCACTGTCCATGGTGCTTAATCTGATTTATTTAAACTACTGTTGTCCATGGTGCTGAATCGGACTTCTCTTTGTTACCACAGTCTATGGCAGTTTTTCTCAACCTTTTTTCAGTCGAGGCACCCTCCAAAATTATGGACAATCTTGGGGAACCCTCCAAAATTATCAACAATCTCGAGGAACCCTCCAAAATTATGGACAATCTCAGGGGAACCCTCCAAAATTATCAACAATCTCGAGGAACTCTCCAAAATTCTGGACAATCTCGGGGAACCCCTTCAAAATTATGGACAATCTCAAGACACCCTCCAAAACTATGTAAAATCTCGATGCACCCTTTAAACTTATGGACAATCTCGAGGAGCCCTCCAAAATTATGGAAAATCTTGAGGCAGCCTTTCAAAATTATGGACAACCCTGAGGCCCCCTCCAAAATTATGGACAGTCTTAGGGCACTGCATCCTAAAATGTAAAAACTATTCTAATGCCGCATACACATGACCGGACTTTTCGAGGGACTAGGTCCGATGGACTTTCGGCGGAGTTCTGACGGACTTTCCGAATGAACAGACTTGGCCACACACAATCACACCAAAGTCCGATGGATTCGAACGTGATGACATACGACCGGACTAGAATAAGGAAGTTCATAGCCAGTAGCCAATAGCTGCCCTCACGTTGGTTTTTGTCCATCGGACTAGCATACACACGAGCGGATTTCTTGGTCCGGCGGAGTTCCGGTGGAAAAATGTAAAACATGTTCTATTTCTAAAGTCCGCCAGATTTTTGGCAAGCAAAGGTCCGATGGAGCCCACACATGATCGAATTGTCCGACGGACTCGTTCCGTCGGGCCTTTGCTGTCAAAAAGTCCGGTCGTGTGTACGTGGCATAAAAGTTTTACATAATGCAGCAACATCCACACACGTAGCACACCCAAAGTAAGAGGTGCATGCTGACTGACTAGTATTCCAATGTTTCTCTTCTTACTCAGTTTTTCTCCATCACTCAGCTAATGCGACCCCAAAACTGAATGAGAGAGGCAGGAGAGGGTCAAACAACGACATCCTTCTCATCAACTGATAAAGTCATTGGTCGCTAGGAGGTTGGCAGATAGAAGGTCATAAAGGTGCACAATAAAAACCTGTGGCTTTGTGTAACTAAAAGGCAGGCTTCATCCACCTGCCACCTTGTGTACAATTTTTGGGCAATTTTTAGGCATTTTGCCAAGGAGCTCCTGAAGAAACCTCGAGGCACCCTGGTTGAACAAGGCAGGTCTATGGTACTGAACCTGGTGTTTCTATGTCTTGCTGCTGTCCATGGTGCTGAACCTGCTTCCTCTCTCTATTGCTGGTGATACTAATGCCGCGTACACACGAGCGGACTTTTCAACATCCAAAGTCCGACGGAATGATTCCGTCAGACTATTCGATCGTGTGTGGGCTGCAACGGACTTTTGATTCGCAAAAGTCTGACGGACTTTAGAAAATGGAACATGCTTCAAATTTTTCCGACGGAACTCCGCCGGACCCGGTCCCTCCGAAAAATCCGCTCGTGTGTATGCTATTCCGACGGACTAAAACCGACGCTAGGGCAGCTATTGGCTACTGGCTATGAACTTCCTTATTCGAGTCCAGTCGTACGTCATTACGTTCAAATCCGTCTGAGTTTGGTGTGATTGTGTGTGGCCAAGTCCGCTCAGTCGAAAAGTCCTTCAGAACTCTGTCGGAACTCCGGCAGAACTCCTTCGGAAGTCTGTCGGACATAAGTTCTCTCGTGTGTACGGGGCTTAAATCTGACTTCTCTCTGTTGCCATCATCCACGGTACCAAATCGGACTCCTCTCTATTCCCATTGACCATGGTGCTGAACCTGATCCCTCTCCACTGCCATTGTCTACGGTACTAAATCTGACTCCACTTTTCCATGGTTCTGAATCTGGCTCTTTTCTTTATTACTGCTGTCCATAGTTACATAATGAAAAGGAAACATAGGGGTCACACAGAATACATTTTGCCTTCTTTTACAGCTCCTAACAGCCGCAAAACAAACCATTGCTAAGCAATGGAAAACTAAATATTTAGTTCTAGCTAAAACCATACACAAAACAAATAAAGCTCATTTGGGATTGCATTACCACTCATAACTATCCACTCCTATTTTTTGTTTTCTACCTTTCTTTTAATATTGTGTGGTACTTACTGTATATACACATTATCTACATACACAAAGCCAAAAAGGTCAGGGCTGGCATTCTCCGCACGTCCTCTCAGAAGTCAGATCATAGAAACGACCAGCCAGTTAGACCAGTAATTAGGATTCTCAGAGACTAAGCAAAAGATAATGACTTCATGACTTCAAAGCCCTGAAAGTAATATCCAATTTAAATACACGCATTAACAACCTGGGGCTATGGGGATGTAGAAATGTCAGACAACATTTAAGTTAATGATGTGACTGTTGAAGGGGGAGGGGGCATCATAGGCCCCAGATGGACAGTGTGAAAGGTCGCTTAGCTATTGGCATTCTTGTGTATTTCTGAGCTCTTCACTTATGAGTGATGGAAACATGCAGAGGTAAAGGTTATTAGTTATATTTGCCAGGAAGGAACAAGCACATTCTACAGAACTGCACTTGTGGTCATCTGTGTTTACCACTTCTATTAACTGCCAGCCTACTGCAGCTGGAAAATGTAAAGAAGAAAAATAAATTCTCTCTCATGCACTGCCATTCCAGACTTTATTTACAGTAATTACACAATGAAAATAGAAACGATGATGATCTATCCATAGCAACAAGGAATAGAAGAGGCTTAAAGTGTGAGTACAGTGCCTTGAAAAAAGTATTCATACCCCTTGGAATGTTCCACATTTTGTCACGTTACAACCAAAAATCATAAATGTATTTTATTGGGATTTTATGTGATAGACCAACACAAAGTGGCACATAATTGTGAAGTAGAAGGAAAATGATAAATGGTTTTCAATTTTTTTTTTTACAAAAATAAATATGTGAAAAGTGTGGCGTGCATTTGTATACCTTTTGCTGCTAGTCTTTTTGGGGATGTGTCTACCAGCTTTACACATCTAGACAGTGACATTTTTCCCCATTTTTCTTTGCAAAATAGCTCAGGTTCTGTCAGATTGGATGGAGAACGTCTGTGAACAGCAATTTTCAAGTCTTGTCACAGATTCTCATTTGGATTTAGGTCTGGACTTTGCCTGGGCCATTCTAACACATGAATATGCTTTGATCTAAACCATTCCATTGTAGGTCTGGCTGTATGTTTCGGGTCGTTTTCCTGTTGGAAGGTGAATCTCCACCCCAGTCTCAAGTCTTTTGCAGATGCTAACCTGTTTTCTTCTAAGATTGCCCTGTATTTGGCTCCATCCATCTTCCCACCAACTCTGACCAGCTTCCCTGTCCCTGCTGAAGAAAAGCATCCCCACAAGATGATGCTGCCACCACCATGTTTCACAGTGGGGGTGGTGTGTTCAGTGTGATGTGCAGTGTTCATTTTTTTGCCACACATAGTGTTTTGCTTTTAGGCCAAAAAGTTTGATTTTGGTCTCATCTGACCAGAGCACCTTCTTCCACATGTTTTCTGTGCCCCCCACATGTCTTCTCACATGCAGCAATTGGGACTTCTACTGGCTTTCTTTCAACAATGTCTTTCTTCTTGCCACTCTTCCATAAAGGTCAGATTTGTGGAGAGCACGACTAATAGTTGTCCTGTGGACAGATTCTCCCACCTGAGCTGTGGATCTCTGCAGCTCCTCCAGAGTTTCCATGGACCTCTTGGCTGCTTCTCTGATTAATGCTCTCCTTGCCCGGCCGGTCAGTTTAGGTGGACGACCATGTCTTGGTAGGTTTGCAGTTATACCATACTCTTTCCATTTTCGGATGATGGATTGAAGAGCTACGTGAGATGTTCAAAGCTTGGGATATTTGTTTATAACCTAACCCTGCTTTAAACTTCTCCACAACTTTATCCCTGACCTGTATGGTGTGTTCCTTGGCCTTTATGATGCTGGTGGTTCACTAAGGTTCTCTAACAAACCTCTGCAGGCTTCACATAACAGCTGTATTTATACTGAGATTAAATTATACACAGGTATCAGAATAAAGGGGGCACACCACAATTTTTAGATATTTATTTGTAACAAATCTGGAAAACCATTTATCATTTTCATGAAAGGGGGGAGTTTTGGGACTTTAAATGAGGCACAATGAATGTACCTCCATCTCTCTTGAGATATTGTTGGGGGGCCATCCTACACATTGGTGTCATGCTACGACCTGTTCGTGGCATCTTTTGACACCGAGATACAGGGACGTTCTCAGTCCATCTCACGTCGGAGATGGGGTTGGCGTCGGTCCGCTTTGGCCCATGCGCAGGTGGGGGATCTCACTCTCCAATCCTATTCTCATTTGACGTTGTGCATGACGTTGGTCAGGGACCCACCCCACAGCCGGATTACATAAGCAGGTGAGTTTGATTGCCTTACCATTTCACTATGTGTTTTACTCCAGGGAGGCAGCACACACAGCCCTCTCACTGGATATACACACATAAGCCCCTTTTTAACACATGCAACATACCCATATATACTGTGTGTGTATATAAATATATATATATATATATACACACACACACACACACACACACACATACACACACATACATATATACTTACACACATACATATATACACACACATACATATATACACACACACACACAAAACACTTTTTTTTTCCTCATCCCAAATATTCATCTTGGTTCAATTGTTGGCAGGGGATTGTCCGTTGACAGGCTGTTGTCCTAAAATCTTACCGTTAGTACGCTCCTTTTGACAATTGTTGTCCAATTTTTGGCCAACAAATGTTCGATGACAGGCTAGTAAATTTTCGGTGGAAAACAGCTTGACGTCAGATTTTCGTATGGTCAGTACACAAGTCCATCACACAAAAGTCAAAAGTACAAACACGCTCAGAGTCAATGCTCACCAAACACGAAATTAGCAGAAAGAGCCCAAAGGGTGGTGCTCAAGATCCTGGCATACGCTCTTTTGACAAAAATCAGATGCTCGGTTGGCCAACAATCATACCGTATGTACGAAGCTTTAGTCTGCAGGGTTCAATATTGAGTTACCTACCCTTTGCATCTATAACACCTTCAACTCTTCTGGGAAGGCCGTCCACAAGGTTTAGGAGTGTGTCTATGGTCTATGACCATTCTTCCAGAAGCGCATTTGTGAAGCCAGTCACTGATGTTAGACCAGAAGGACTGCTAGCAGTCTCCACTATACTTCATCCCAAAAGTGTTCTATCGAGTTGGGGTCAGGACTTTATGGACCTTACTTTGTGCACTATTCCAAATCATTTGGTGGAGGGGAGATTATGGTGTGGGGTTGTTTTTCAGGGGTTGGGCTTGGCTCCTTAGCCCCAGTGAAGGGAACTCTTAAGGCGTCGGCACACCAAGACATTTTGGACAATTTCATACTCCCACCTTTGTGGGAACAGTTTGGGAATGGTCCCTTCCTGTTTCAACAACCAGTGCACAAAGCAAGGGCACAGTGGACCACTCAGAGTGCCTGGGCCCTTAGTTGCAGGGGCTATGATGGGTGCAGGGAGTGGACTGTAATAGAGCATCCACATCCAGCACTCAGCTTAGGTGCCTCCAGGGGCGGACTGACCATTGGGCCACTCGGGCACTGCCCGAGGGCCCCATGCCTCTAGGGGGCCCCATCAAGGTTGCCAGCCTCAGTAAAACCATGGAAAGTATGTAAAAGTCTGTGTTTTTTTACATCTCTCTCTGAAATGTCCCTTACCGACATCCTTTTGGTCTAAAAATCCCGAGATTATAGCTGCCCCACCTCTCCAGTACCTTCTCAGCCAATAGAAACATTTCTGTGTATACTGTGTGATTGTATACTGTGTGTGTGTGTTTGTGTATACAGTGTGGCCCCATAATGTCTGATAGCCTGGGGGCCCCATAATCTCCTATTGCCCGGGGGCCCCATGAGTTGTCAGTCGACCCCTGGGTGCCTCAGTCAAGATATAGCTTCCTCCAGTCTGGAACCAGAAACCAGGTATTATAGCTGAGCACCCAAAATCTAGACAATACTAGTTTAGGTGCAAACTGGAACTCTTTTTATTGAAAATTAACACAGAATATATAGCACACAAGATCAGGTATAACCTAATTACATGACCCTAACAGTGCCAATTGTAAACAGGAATATAATTAAGATAGCTAAGGAACAGCCAAGATAAACATACACAGTACGCTAATTAAACAACTAGCCACCTAGACAAGCCTAGGTGATTAGATTGCCCAGCAACAAGCACACAACCCAATGGATACACAAAGTACATTACATATTATCATAAGCATAACACAAAACAACCCATAATGGTTCAACAACAAGGTAAAGTGGACACAATATTAATCACATCTCCAGGAGATGAGCAGACAGAACAATAGGTGACTCAATTAACAATGGGAATTCACACCTAGAAGGCATACAATGGGGAAGACACCTTAGGAAACAACAGATTATAATAGGAGGCCCCCAGCATCAGGTTGGTTTGAGCTGATTATATCAACATCTGCTATGAGTCTCACATTCTAAAGCAGTCATTGGTGGTTTGGGCACAAAGGCTCGAGTCTCCTTCATGGGCCGTACTCAGTGGGTAGAAGGCTAGCCCCTAGTCCTCTCCAAAAGTCCCTGTCCTTGTTGAGATTGTCACATGGACGAGTCCACTAAAAGGGGGGACAAACAAGACTGAAACCGAACAAAAGAAAAGGGGTTGGAGGAAGGTGAAAGAGGAAGGAAAAAAGGGGGGGGGGGGGGGGAAGAGAAAAAAGACAGGTGTAGTGAGAAGAGAAAAGAGAGGAGAGGAAAGATGAGAGAGGAGAGAAAATAGGAGAGAAAAAAAAAAAAAAGGAGAGAAAAGAGAGGAGGAGAGAAAAGAGAAAGGAGAAAAGAGAAAGGAGGACAGAAGAGAAAAGAGAGAAGAGAGGAGAAGAGAAGAGAGGAGCGAAAAGAGGTGAGAAAAAAGAGGGGAGAAAATAGGTGAGAAAAGAGAAGCGAGAAAAGAGAAGAGAGAAAAGAAAAAAAAAGGAGAGAAAAGAGAGAGGAGAGAAGAGAGAAGAGAAAGGAGAAAGGAGAAAAGAGAAAGGAGAAAAGAGGACAGAAGAGAGAGGAAAGAGAAGAGAAAAATTGGATTTTTATATACAGCTTACCTGTAAAATCCTTTTCTTAAGAGTACATCACGGGACATGGGAGCTTCATTACATAGTGGGTTATATAGGCACCTCTGGTGATTGGACAATGGTTGACCCTAATTAGGGAGAATTCCTCCCCTATATAACCCCTCCCATCTGGGAGGCACCTCAGTTTTGTAGCAAAGCAATAAGAAACCACGTAAAACCCAAGAGGGGCGGGAGCCCTGTGTCCCGTGATGTACTCTCAAGAAAAGGATTTTACAGGTAAGCTGTATATAAAAATCCAATTTTCTTGATCATACATCACGGGACACAGGAGCTTCATTACATAGTGGGATGTCCCATAGCAATGCTCAGATTGAGGGGAGGGAGACACAGATCATAAATATAGACCGCCAGGGACCGGAAGACCTAAACTGCAGCCTGCAGTACACTGCGCCCGAAGGCGATATCCTCTTGCCCTCTGACATCCACCTGATAGAATCTGGTGAATGTGTGGACTGATGACCAAGTCGCAGCCTTACAGATCTGAGCCAGGGAGGCCTGGTGATGCACTGCCCAAGAAGCACTAACAGCCCTAGTAGAGTGCGCTTTCACCGGAAAAGGAGGAATCTTCCCCTTTAAACCATAGGCCTGAGAAATAACTTGTCTAATCCACCTTAAGAGAGTGGATTTTGACGCCGCCTGGCCCTTCCTAGGGCCTTCCGGCAAAATAAATAAGCAATCAGTTTTCCTTATCTGAGTAGTTGCTTGAAGATTAATACTGATTGCTCTAACCACATCCAAAGTGCAAAGATTCTTCTTCTGCGGACTGAGGGTCCGGAAAAAAGGATGGTAGGATTACATCCTGATTCAAATGGAAACCCGAAACCACCTTAGGTAGAAAGGACCTGTTGGGACGCATGACCACCCGGTCCTTATGAATAATTAGATATGGCTCCTTGCTGGAAAGAGCTGCCAACTCTGATACTCTTCTAGCCGTAGATATGGCTACCAAGAAGACCCTTTTTTTTAATCAAGAGAACGAATGAAGCCAGATGCAAAGGTTCAAATGGTTGCCCCTGCAAAGCCGAGAGAACCAAATTCAGATCCCAAGGGCATACCGGAGGTTTAACTGGCGGTCTTGTCCGCATGGCCCCCTGGATAAAAGCCCGTACCAGGGAATGCGATGCACGTGGCTTTTGAAAAAACACTGACAGGGCCGAAATCTGCACCTTGATAGTGCTTATGGCCAAATTCATTTCTAGGCCTGACTGGAGAAAGGCCAAGATTCTGTTAATGACATACTTTCTAGGATGCCATTTCCTGAGTTCACACCAGGAAACATATGTCCTCCAGACTTTGTAATAAATAATCCTGGAGGCCGGCTTTCTGGCATTGACCAGAGTAGAAAGGACTGGCCCTGAAAGGCCACGGTCTCTCAGAATGTGGGTCTCAGCAGCCAAACCGTCAAATTCAGACTGCGTAAAGCAGGATGGTAGATTGGACCCTGTGAGAGCAGATCTGGCCGGAGAGGGAGGATCCATGGCCTGCATACCGCCAACTTCATGATTTCCGCGTACCATGGTCGCCTGGGCCAAGCCGAGGCCACCAAAAGGACCGACTTTGTCTCCCTCTTGACTCTTCCCAGGAACCGCGACAGAAGCGGGCTCGGGGGGAAGGCATAGATCAGATTGTACTGATCCCAGGGAACTGTCAGAGCATCTGACCCCTGAGCAAGTGTATTTCTTGTCCTTGACACAAACTTGTCCAGTTTCCTGTTGAACCTGGATGCAAACAGATCTACGTCCGGAGTACCCCACTTGTGACATATGTTCCGAAACACGTCGGGGTGCAGAGCCCATTCTCCTGGGCACAACTGCTGGCGACTCAGAAAATCCACCTGCCAATTTTCCACTCCTGGAATGAAGACTGCAGAAAGACACGGAACATGCTTTTCTGCCCAGACAAGTATGCGATTCACCTCTTTTTGGGCCACCAGACTCCTGGTACCGCCCTGGTGATTGATATAAGCCACTGCTGTGGCATTGTCGGACTGAACCCGAACCGGGAAACCTCGCAGTCTGTAAGACCACTTTATGAGAGCCATGTAAACTGCCCGGATCTCCAAGATATTTATGGGCAGTAGTTTCTCGGTCGCAGACCATTTCCCCTGTGAGCACGTCTCCTCCCACACTGCTCCCCAGCCTGTCAGGCTGGCATCTGTTGTGATAATCTTCCATGGAAGAGGAAGAAAAGTTTTGCCCTTCAGCAAATTCTTGGTTTGCAACCACCAGACGAGACTCTTGCGTGTCCCTGGGGATAGATGCATAGGAAGATCCAAGGATTGGGGATTCCTGTTCCAAGCCGCAAGGATGCATCTTTGCAGAGGCCTTGAGTGGAACTGGGCGAATGGGACGGCCTCGAAGGAGGCGACCATTTTCCCTAACAGTCTCATGCACAACCGAATGGGGGAAGATCTTCTGCCCAGAATTAGGCACACCAGATCCCCAATGGCCAAGGCCTTTAGCCTTGGAAGAAACACCTTGCCCTGAGCGGTGTCGATGATCATGCCCAGGTATTCCAACCTGGTGGCCGGCTGTAGGGACGACATTTCTAGGTTTATGATCCAACCTAGGCGTTCTAGGTGTTCTAGCGTTCTGGTGACGCTGTGATTCAGGAACGCTGCTGTTTTCTCCATGAGAAGCAAGTCGTCTAGATAAGCCATGACGGCTATGCCCTGAGCTCTTAGGTTTGCTAAGAGAGGGTCCAGAATCTTTGTGAAGACTCGAGGGGCCGTAGCAAGCCCGAATGGCAAGGCCACAAATTGAAAATGGCGCCGCTCTACCGTAGAAATATTTGGTGTGCGGGAAAAATCGGCACATGGAGATATGCATCTTTGATATCTATTGATGCCATGAATTCTCCCCCTTGCAGGGAGGAGACCACAGTGCAAATTGACTGCATTCGGAAGGACCGGATGCGTAAAAACCGGTTCAGATCCTTCAGATCCAGGATAGGTCTGACACTTCCATTTGGCTTTGGAACGGTGAAGAGATTTGAGTAAAACCCTGAACCCTGTTCTTTTGGGTTCACTTCTACTATCACCCCCTGGGATAGTAAGTGATCTAAGGCCAGAAATAGCGGTTTTTGCTTTACTGGATCCCTGGGGATCCTTGACCTTAGGAAACGAGAAGGTGGAATCTCCTGAAACTCTAGTCTGTAGCCCAGAGATACCGAAGAGATCACCCACTTGTCCTGCATCTCTTCCCGCCAGGCTCCTGCAAACTGCAGGAGCCTTCCCCCCACTCTGCCGAGCGGGGGTGCCCCTTCACAAGGACGTTATTGGGCTCTGCTTGGCAGGCTTTCGCCCCCAAGTCTTTTTCTGCCCCTGGGCTCGGCCTTGAGCCTTTCTAGTAGAGGAGGACTGAGAAGGCTGTCGCCACTGCTTAGAGCTTGATGCTTCGGGAGAGAGAGCACGCCTGAATGAAGGACGCTTGCTCCTTTTGACTGGAAGGAGAGTAGATTTACCCCCTGAAATATTTTGTACGAATTTATCTAATTGTTCTCCAAACAAACGTTCCCCTTTAAACGGGAACCCAATCAAATGCTTCTTGCATGACAGCTCAGCTGCCCAATTCTTTAGCCATAGGGCCCTTCGCATGTGAACCAACATGAGAGACAAACGTGATGCTTGTTGGACAGAATCCAAAATCGCATCAATCATGAAACACAGAATGTGAGGTAATTCTGCATAATTTTCTACTTCCTCACTGGGAAGGAGCCCAAGCATCTGCTTAACCTGTTCCTTGAGGAACTGACACAACCCCACGGCTGCGACTGTAAGTTGCACCACAGTGCCAGCCATGGAAAAGGAGGCTTTTAATAAGGTTTCCAGCTTTTTATCAGTTGGATCCTTGAATACCTACGCATTATCCAATGGACAAGTCAGGTTTTTATTCACACAAGAAACAGCCGCATCGACAGATGGGACCCCCCACTTCTTGGTGAAACTTTCCTCCAAAGGATAATGCACAGAAAACCTTTTAGGAGGAGCAAACAGTTTATCGGGATGTCCCCAATCCTCATACATCAATTTATCCATTAAGGGATGAATTGGGAAGGAATAGGCAGTCTGTGGGGCTTTCCTGACTCCCAGGGAAGAAACAGAGGATGTAGCGACTTCAGCGGCAGGCATTCTGAATGTGGTACGCACCAATTCAGTATAAGGCTGGGTTCACACTGCTGCGGGGGGAGATCCGGATGTGATTCGCACCGCAAATCACATCCGATCTCCGTAGCGATGCGAGTACAGCCATACAGATAGTATGGCTGAATTCGCATCGGTCCCGCAGCAAACTCGCACGGGACCCTTTTTTTGGTTCGCAACAGAATCGGATCGCATGGGGGTTCACACCATGCGATCCGATTCCTGTGCGAGTCGGCAGATCGCACTGCGATATGCGGACGGATCTGGGGGTGTCATTAACATATCATTGACACTCCCAGCCGTCCGCATAGGGCAGTGTGAACTGCCGGCGGGAGTAATGCGATGCGGGAAAATGCCGCGGATTCGCGGCGTTCCCGCATCGCAGCGGTGTGAACCCGGCCTAATACTGCACCTGCTTTCTGAGTGCCTGGGAGGAGGGGACTATCTCCTCTTCCTCTGACTCATCCGACTGCTCATGATCCCTATCCCAAGATAGGGATCTCTCCTCATTTTCAGAAGAATCATCTGAGAGAGGGATTTCAGCAGAGGGAGGGGATCTACCCCTTTTCCTGCTATCTTTCAGGGAAGCAGAAATAAAATTCATGATTCTCCCTTCAAAACCCTCCAATGTAGCCCTAAGGGAGTCCTCAGTGACATAAACCGGGGCTGAGACATTAGGAGAGGCTGCAAAACCTGACAGGGGCACTGACTCGTCTTGAGAGGCTGGCTCCAGTCTTGCAGGGGGGGATGGTAACTTACAGGCACTTTTGGAACCCCTGGACCTAGGCGGTGATTTACCAGTGCCTTTGCTACCTCCCCCTGAGACCCTCTTACAAGGAAACATAGTCCTAAGCTACAAAGCAGAGGTACTAGTACAAGTGCAATCACTGTTGTGCTTAAAGTCTCACAATAAATATATATGCTTAACCTGCACAACCTGATGCTGAGTAGGTGTCTAAGGTTTGCCTGGATCCAATCCCCACGGATGCTTACTGCCCACAGCTCCTGTGTCTCCAATTACAGCCCCCTGACGCTCTGGGCTTTTTAAAACTGCCGCCTGCGCAGTACAGCGCCGTGCACACTGACGTGCACGCAGGGCCGCTGATAGGCCAGTACAACTGGCCCTGCTGTACCGGGCCTGACCAGCAGGGGGGCCCGGGCAACCTGAACTGATCAGTGATCGCCATAACGCTATAGGACTATACCCACTGCCTGCATCAACTGCTGCTTCCGGCTCAGACACTCTTACCCTGCTGCGCTCACGGGTCCACTGTCTCACTCCAGTGGACCCTGAACCAGAGTCGTAAGAGAAGTCTTCTCCACCAAGTCAGGCTCACCTCCCAGGTACCTAACAGTAGCAGAGTGAGAGGCGACTCAGGCGAGCAGAGGCCGGGCAAATCGCTACATACATACCCCGACAATACTCTGCAATACTTACCCCGCCAATACTCTGCAATACTTACCCCGCCAATACTCTGCAATACTTACCCCGCCAATACTCTGCAATACTTACCCCACCAATACTCTGCAATACTTACCCCGCCAATACTCTGCAATACTTACCCCGCCAATTGTTTCAAGGCGGGGTCTGGGGAGGGGCCAGGGGTGGGGCCAGGGTGGAGCTGAAGGGGGCCCCCATCAGGTAGGCTGTACGGGGCCCCATGATTTCTATCAGCGGCCCTGCGTGCACGGCTCGCAACCACACTCCCCCCTCCTCCATTAGGCCGGGAACGCGCCCGGCGCGCGTGCACGCGCGCACGTGCACGATGACCGCGGGATCCAGGGGGGGAAGGAGAACCCCAACGGAGCTGCGTGGGACCCCCAAACTACGTGGGACCCCTGTTTACCTTGATGTGGCAGGGACTGCAATGGAGACGTGAGTCAGCTGGAGAACCAGGCTTCACTGGGCGTGTGTACTGAAAAGGCATGTAAGTATGCATCAGGCTGCTCTTACTCCCTCTAGTGGTGGAAACCAGGTAAGACATACAACTACTCACAATGAAGAAATCCATTCATATATTTATATATATACAGGATTAACTTCCCTTACCTGTCCTCGCCGCAAGAATTGCTGAACCAGACAAATTCCAGCCTTCACCCATCACGGCGGGTATTGTTAGCCAACCTTCAGGTTTATCTGGGGCTCTTTCTCGGAAGAACCTCCTACCTGGGCCATGTAGAAAGCTCTGCCAGAAACTTTCGTGCGCTCTGTATAAACAGTACACCAAGTCTGGTTTTCCCAGAGCCCAGTCTTCCAATGGAGAGGACTTACAGGCAAAACCTCGCTTCTTTGGCTGACGAGGCCCGGGTACCATACCATCTTGGGAGTCAAAATATCGGCCCGAGGTATGGATCCGGTTTGTTGTAGCCCTTAGGCCCTCGCAGGGACCTGCATAGAGCTAATGTTTTACGTGACCAACCACCATAGACACTGGCGAAAAAACTGAGGTGCCTCCCAGATGGGAGGGGTTATATAGGGGAGGAATTCTCCTTAATTAGGGTCAACCAGTGTCCAATCACCAGAGGTGCCTATATAACCCACTATGTAATGAAGCTCCTGTGTCCCGTGATGTATGATCAAGAAAGAAAAATATTTACTTTCAATCCAGAGATTTCCCTGCAGTACTTTTTTCTGCCACTACATGTCTTCGGTCTGAAGGCCAACATCTATCAAGCCACTTTCTCTGAGCCCAGATCATCCTAGACCTGCCCTAGCCTGTAATATGGACAGTGAAATCGATTTCTAGTAGCTATCTGGGGGCTTCATGTCAGCACATGAACAGATTGGCTGCTTCTTCTTCTCAGAGACCAGCTCTGCTGTACAGAATGAAAGCAGGATGATACCAGGTCAGATTCGGGTACATACACAGCATGCATTAAAAAAGAACAGTTAATGGTGCATTCATTAATAAAGAGATGCTTTAATCTGTGTCTTTTGTATGTCTGCCTAGAGCTTTAATAACTTTCCTTCAGCATTGAAAACGGAATATTGTAGCAGAGAGAGAAGTGAATAGTAATAAATATTTTAGCCTGATGTGTATAAAAGTCTCTCAGTACAGTACAGCCTAGAATGTACTAAATCATTATAGGGGAAAAGAGGTGTGAGAACGAAGATTCATATTAGGCAATAAGTCATTGTTATTATCCTCGCTGTCTGGGAGAATGAAAGAAACTCTTGTTTAAAACTCATTTTAATTTTACTGAATTCTATTTTTCATGTGTAATTTATGTGTTAGGCAAAATACCATTGTAATATGGGTTTAATGACCTGAAGATGATTTAGCTTCATGCAGAAGAAATTATGTCTGAAAAGCACGGCTGCTGTCTGTAACAACCAATAACAATTCCCGATCCTACGTTATATATAAACCCAAACATGAAAATGTAATATATTGCAGCTTACTAAGCCATTAGATGTGGTGGCTGCATTTGTTTTCTTTTTACAGGCTTTCTTTTTTACTTTCCTTACATGGCGCTCAGGCCAGGGCCGTCTTTAAGGCAGGGCAAAAGGGGCAGCTGCCCTGTTGTGGAGCCCGAAGCAGCTGCCTCAACTATTGCAGTTTAAATTCCCTTGTCCCTGGAAGTTTAAGTCCTGTGCTGTGTCCCGATATCTCAGTGTGAAGTGCTGGTACTAATGCTGCCCAGCTCTGCCCTATTGTTGTGTACAGATGACTCACCTGCAGACCCTGTGTTTACAAGGAAATGACCGGCATTCATATGTAAATAGCGGCGGCATTACTAAGTAAATAACTGCGGCCGGCAGCATTGATATGTAAATAAAGGTGGCATTAATATGTAAACCATGCTCCCCTGCAGTGAGGCGATGATGTGCTGTAACCTCTAGCAACCAATCAGTGAGCAGTATTACTATACAGTAATCTCTAGCAACCAATTAACATGCAGACATCATTTGCTGTAACCTCTAGCAACTAATCAGTGAGCCGTAATGTGTGCTGTAACCTCAAGCAACCAGTCATTAAGTAGTAATGAAGTGCTGTAACCTCTGGCAACCAATCGCAATCACTGCCTGATCTGATACAATGAACTGATTTTAAGTCTAGCTGCTATTTATTGTATGTCTCAGAGCAGGTGGAGAGTGAAATTGCATGGGGGGGCCCCAAGAAAAATTTTGCCCCGGGTCCAATCAATATTAAAGACGGCCCTGGCTCAGGCCGCTAAACACACTTCCTGGCCCTGGGTGGAAATGCTCACAATACTGTATCTATGGAAGCGTTGTCACCCGAGGACAGGATGTGCGTTAGGACTAGAGAACACCTCCCCCTTGTGTCTTCTGTAGTTCAGAGCTGAACTGGGAAAAGCCTATAGTAGTGTATGACATTTTTGCCAGGATCAACAGGTATTGTTTACACTTACTAAACAGATAATTGCTTTCAGCTGCATATTTAATGGAAAGAAAGGAAGCAAATAAAAGAAGTTAATTGTTAGGGTTTATATACACTTTAAAGTGATTGTAAGGATTTGTTTAAAATAATAAACAAAATAACAAACATGTCATACTTACCTCCACTGTGCAGCTCGTTTTGCACAGAGTGGCCCCGATTGTCCTCTTGTGGGGTCCCTCAGCGGCTCTCGCGGCTCCTCCCCGCATCAGATAACCTCCTAGGACAGGGATCCGCAACTAGTGGACCTCCAGCTGTTGCAAAACTACAAGTCCCATCATGCCTCTGCCTTGGGTGTCATGCTTGTGGCTGTCAAAGTCTTGCTATGCCTCATGGGACTTGTAGTTCTGCAACAGCTGGAGGTCCGCTAATTGCAAATCCCTGCCCTAGAGGAATAATCTCCCGGGGGGGGGGGGGCTGGGGGTTACCTTGCAGGAGCGCTCCTGAGTCCATCATTTGGTGTCCATAGAGGCCAAATGAAGGACACGGCCCCGCCCCATCATTGGATTTGATTGACAGCAGCGGGAGTCAATTGCTGTGTTGCTATCAGTCTATCCAATCAAGAACTGAGAACCCCCGGAAGAGAGACGGCACATCCCCATGGGTCAAGTTCAAGTGCTCAGGAAAGTAAAATGGGGGGGCTGGGGGGCTTAGGATGCATTAAGGTGAAAAACCACGAGGTTTTACAACTCCTTTAAGGCAGATATTTGTTGGTTATTTTGTACAGAGGTAGCACTTCATTCACCTTAATTCTCCATAGTTGGAGCATTGGAGGGTCCCCTAGTTTCCACTTCACCAGGATAGTCTTCCTAGCATAGATACAGGGCATTTTTAAGGCAGGGCAAAAGGGGCAGCTGCCCTGGGCCCTGTCATTGTTGTGGGGCCCAAAGCAGCTGCCTCATACTTGCCAACTATGCTGGTTTAAATTCTCTCGTCCCTTGAGGTTTTGGTCCTGTGCTGTGTCCCAATATCTGAGTGTGAAGTGCTGTTACTAATGCTCTGCCCTATTGTTGTGTACACACTCACCCGCAGACTCTGTGTTCACACGTAAAATAGCGGCTGCATTCATATGTAAATAGCGGCGGCCAGCGGACTTGATATGTATATCAAGCCCCCTGAGGCCATATCCACAGTAATCTCTAGCAACCAATCAACAAGCAGAAATAAAGTGAGCCGTAATGTGTGCTGTAACCTCTAGCAACCAGTCAGTGAGCGGTAATGATACACTGTAACCTAAGCAAACAATCGCAATAGCTGCCTGATTTGATTCAGAAATCAGATTTTGAGTCTAGCTGCTATTTATTGTATGTCTCAGAGCAGGTGGAGAGCAAAACTGCATGGTGGGGTCCCCAAGAAAAGTTTTGCCCGGGGTCCAATCAGTATTAAAGACGGCCCTGCATAGATGGCAGCATCTCCTGCCACCTTTTATCTCTTGGTGGCAGGAAAACTTGTCAGAAGTGGCTCATGTTGATGATAGCAGAGGAAGGAGGCAGCAGACAGAAAATGACACTTAGATCTCTGGAGTGAGACAAGTACACACTATAGAGACATATGCTTTGTTCATATTTCATGTCTGAGGTTTACAACAACTTTAAGTCTTCACACACATGTGCGCCCCACACCAAAGAAACTGAAAAGATACATGCACATTGGGACTATAGCTTGCCTTGTATTTTTTTAGTTGAACTCAGCTCCATGCTGCATTGAAATATAGGCTTTTTTGTTGCAAATCACAGGACAACTGATTTAGCACCGAAAGGCCCTGACAAAGCCACAGCTCATGACGAAACATGTCGGGTAGTGGGTTTGTATGAGATTATTTATTGAAGAATGAACTCCTGGTAATGAGAATAATATGGAATAAACAAGTGAAGCTTTGGAAAGATAAGTGAAAATAAGGGGATAGGTTTTATTTTTTTATGGGTAGACATGCAGTGAGGACAATGTCAGCTGCTATTATATTAATGAGGAACAGCAATGACCAGACACAAGAGATGTGCGTTGAGAAGTGATCCTCCTTATCTGACAGGTAAAGGGGCAGCATAAATCTTTTTCTCTAGTAGGTATCTAAATGAAATTTGTCAATTTTTCCACCCACTACACTTAGGCCGCGTACACACGGGCGGACTGTTCGCCCAACTTTGTCCTGCTGAACAGTGTTTGGGCGGACAGTCCGCTCGTGTGTGGGCTTTCAGCGGACAGTTTCAGCGGACAGTTTGACGAACAAGGTTTTACGGAATTTCCGAAAAACTGTCCGCTGAAACCTTGTTTCAGCGAACAGTCCGCTCGTGTGTAGGCTTGTTCGTCAAACTAAGTTCCGCGCATGCTCAGAAAGGATTTACACGCCGAAAGTTATAATGCAGTGTATAGGACGTCGTATTTTTCGTCCCGTCGTACGTGCCGTTCACGTCATCGCGCACGGTTTCAGCAAACTGTTCGTCCGTCGTGTGTGGCCATGTCCGTCCATGCTAATTTTGAGCGGACTGTTTGCCGAAACTGTTTGACGGACAAAGTTGGGCGAACAGTCCGCGCGTGTGTACGCGGCCTTAGTGGAAGTGTTTGTTTAATTACATTCTGGCTGTTTGAAGGAAATGAGTGTGTAGCTCAGGAGACAACGTCCCTCGTGTTCATAGAGAGGGATTATCACTTGGGTTTAATTACATGAGGAGCTTTCACTCAGGCTCTGTATCTCTGACACCATCATGGCAAGTAATTGTGATTTCTGACTGAAGAACTGGCCTGGGAGCACCCCGCATGTGAGGCCCAAAGCAGCGGGGCTGCAACTGCTTGTGGTTAGAGAGCCAACCATGTAGATATGAAGTCCCCTCACTGCCGTCATCGAAGGGAAAACTGTAGGCGTTCCCCAAACAGGTTAAATGTAGAAAATAGAGGAGATAATACAAAAGGAGTTGATTTACTAAAGCTGGAGAGGGCAAAATCTGCTGCAGCTGTGCATGGTAACCAATCAGCTTATAACTTCAGCTTGTTCAGTGAAGCTTTGACAATAAAACCTGGAAGCTGATTGGTTTCTACGCAGAGCTGCACCAGACTTTTCACTCTCCATTTTACTAGCCTGTCAGCCTAAATTTGTTCCCCCAAAAATTGGAAAACGATTGTTGAAAGGAGCGTACTAACGGTAAAAACTTCGGACAACAGCCTGTCAAACGACAATCCCCTTCTGATTTTTCGTACTGTGTGTAGGAGGCTTAAGACTGGGATGCCATTAAAGTTCTCCGCTCTTCTCAAGACCTCCTACACTCAAGCTCCCTCGTCTCCTCCTCCCATGCTCATCTCCAGGATTTCTCCAGAGCCTCTCCCATCCTCTGGAACTTGCTACATCCACCGGTCCGGCTATCCCCTACTCTTGCTACCTTCAGGCGATCCCTGAAAACTCATCTCTTCAGGAGGTCACATCTAATCAGCTAATCTTCTACCACTTCCATCAGCTCATTCCCCACAGTTACAACCTTTTGTACCACCTGCCCCACCCTATTAGAATGTAAGCTCTTCTGAGCAGGGCCCTCTTAATCCTCTTGTATTTTATTGCATTATAACTGTCTCCTTCTTATACTTTTTATATTGTCAAGCACTGCGTAAAGTGTCGGCACTATATAAATCCTGTATTATAATAATAATAATGTGTGTGTTAAGGCAGGTGTCCCAATACTTTTGACAATATAGTGTATATGGAATGCACATGTCATTGTTTATTATTACTGATTTGTGAAATACAAAAGTGCTACGAAATGTACTGTCAGTATGACACAAACGATTTTGCAAGAAGAATAAAATATGTATGAGGCCTGGTCTGTGCAGAGATTAAAATGACAATGATGGAAGTCGACATTGCTGAAAATCCAGACATGGAGTTTGCATGGATGTGGTAAATAAGCAATGACTGAAAGGTGATCCTTCCTGGGCATGGATTTATACTAATATATATGCCATATATTTGCTGCATGCTTTAATGGAAATCAGCCTGTGCTGTGTACAATTTTCTACAACAGATGAAAGAAAATTGCGTGCTCAATGGCAGCAAACTACAGCAGTGTTATCAGATCTCCTACCATCCTCATCCCCTGCTCTTGTAATTGGCTCCCATCCTTCCTCCCAGCCGGTCCCAACTCTATTCACAAATTGTCCCTAATAGGGAGTATGATATAATCAGCAGATTCATGCATGTGAATAGACACAAATTGATCGGTAATTTTTCTCCTTCATTGATATTTGCTGATGAGGCTGCACTGATGGGCACTTATGGGCTGCACTGATGGGCACAGATAAGGTGACACTGATAGGCACAGATAAGATGGCACTGATAAGATGACACTGATAGGTGGCACTGATGGGTGATACTGATGGGTGGCACTGATGGGCACTAGACGGTGGCACTAATGGACACTGGTAGGTTGCACTGGTAGGTGGTTTGGTAGGCAGCACTGGTAATGACGCACTGATTAATTTACAGGTGGCACTGTGGGCACTGATAGGCGGCACTGTGGGCACTGATAGGTGGCACTGTGGGGTGGCAGAAGGGCACTGATAGGTGGCACTGTGAGGTGACAGTGTGGGCACTGATGGGTGGTTCTGTGGGCACTGGTAGGTGGCGATGGTGGGCACTGGTGGTACCTTCACGATTGGGACCACTGGTGATCGGCTTTTTTTTCCCTCCTCAGCGTGAGGAGGAAAATTAGCCGAATACTGGCTTTGTTCACATCACATGATCAGCTGTCATTGGCTGACAGCTGATCACTTGGTAAGAGGTCGGGGTCGTCCCCTTACTCTGATCTGTGATCTGACAAATCTCATAGACTCGCTGATCACAGAGTGCACCACACGCGCCCTGCAGGGGGCCCGCAGGCCACTCGAGCACGGGAGGACATCCAGGGACACCCTCTCAGCAAATTTTTTGGCTTTAGCACGGACGGCAGGTGGTTAAAGTCTAAAGTTTACACATCTTATCTGAGCTTCCAGAGGCAGGGGCGGGGATCTGATGTCACACACCGTACAGCTCACAGTGGAGGGCTGAGTGTAATCTGAGACCTGAGTGGAGGGAAAGGACACACCCCCTACACAATCTCAAAGGGAAACATGCACAGCTAAAGCGGTCAATCCCCCGTCCCCCTCCATTCCTTGAAGTTGGCACACGAATCAGTCAGCAGATAGAAAAAACACCAGTGCTTTGGATCAAGGCAAGCAGACACTAAAAATGGATGTGCTTTGGTTATTTTTCATTAGAGAGGTTTACAACCACAACCACAAAAAATTTGCTTTTACATTTCTTTTCATACTTTGTTGCATCTTATTGCTGATGATCTCCTGCAGTTTCTTTGTAGCCACTTTCTGTCTATATACACTCAATAAATGGCTACGAGGCATTTCTCAGAGCAGATTTTCATCCATCCTAGCATAAGGAGGGTTAAAATGGCTGCTTGTAGTCTCCCTTGACATTTTTTTTTTGGTGAATGGGTAGGGGTACAATGTACCCCATACTCATTCACATATGGTGGGGGGCCGGGATCTTGGGGACCCCCTTGTTAAAGGGGGCTTCCAGATTCCGGTAAGCCCCCACCCGCAGATCCCAACAACCAGTGGCCAGGGTAAGGCTTGGAAGAAGCCCTTGTCCTCAACACGGGGACAAGGTGCTTTGGGGTGGGGGGCGCAGGGCCCCCTGCCCCAAAGCACCCACCCCCCATGTTGAGGGCATGCGGCCTGGTACGGTCCAGGGTGGGGGGGGGGGGTCGCTCGCTCATCCCCACCCCCTTTCCTGACCTGCGTGCTCGGATAAGGGTCTGGTATGGATTTTGGGGGGAAAAAACGGCGTGAGGGTTCTCCTTAAAATCTATACCAGATCAGAGGGCCTGTTATGCTCTTGGAGGGGGGACCCATGACGCTTTTTTTTTTTTTTTTTAAACTTGCCGTGGAGTTCCCCTTCAAGATCATCAGAGCAGAAGTCGCATGCCAAAGTTGGATCAGTTAAGACGCCAATCGGATTTTGATCCGACTTCAGTGATAATCAATGGGCTGATCAGTTAAGACGGCTCCCATAGGGAAACATTGATTTTCACATGTCATGCGACACGAGCTCCCAATGTCAGAGCGTTTGTCGTACTAGTGGAACCCGGCCTTAATTCTGAAGTGCAATTACATACACATGTATAAATGGTAGCAGTGGCAGCAACTGCACAGTTTCAAGTATCCCTGCTCTTCATCAAGCTGTCAGAAAATATATTATACACAAATCCATCTTAAATACTCACACAAGAGGCCATCCACACATGTGAAACCCAGATAGTAGTTAATCATCCAATTAGCACGTTAATTGCTTTCAATGTAAGTGTCCCTAACTATTCTTATGAGAAAACAGATATCATCTAGAACAGGTCCTACACCACAGATGCCAGTATCAAGACAGTGTATACTAAATATTTGCAATAACTACAGCATTCACGTACTTCTTTGAGTGGTAAGTGCTGTATTTTGGACGTTCAGTATCATGTTTCCTACAGGAATAGCTCCAGCCTGAAAAAAACATGTGACAAGATTCAGATTATGATAATACATTCATAAAAATAAATATAAATCATAATCACTATTGAGGCCCTGCAGATGTAAAGAGTTAAGTTGATGAATCCACCATGTCTCCCTCTGTTTAAGACTAAGTATTCTATGACCTCCTTTTTCATCTCTCGGTATTTCTTCCAACACCCTAAATTTGAGGTCTGAATCTCTGTGTCCCTGTTCCAAAAAATGTTTCGATATAGGAAGATACAGGATGACTTGGCTTTGTATATATATATATATATATATATATATGTGTATATATATATATATATATATATATATATATATATATGTGTGTATATATATATATATATATATATATATATATATATATATATATATATATATATATATATATATATATGTATATATATATATATATATATATATATATATGTATATGTATATATATATATGTATATATATATATATATATATATATATATATATATATGAAAAACAATTAAGAGTAAACATGAAAAATGATTAGAAAAAAAAAATTCTAAGGCCTCTTTCACACGGGGCGGATCAGTAATGATCCGCCCCGTGAAGATCTGCTCGCTCAGCGGGGATCGCTCCGTTGTCCCCGCTGAGCCGGCGGCGGACAGGGCGGTCTCCGCACACTGTGCAGGGACTGCCCTGTCAGCTCTCCGCTCTCCTCTATGGGGATCGGACGAGCACGGACCGTCTGTCCGTGTTCGTCCGATCCGCTCTGCAGACGGATAGAAAAATACAATTTTCCTCCGTCTGCAGAATCGGACTGTTGCGGAGGCGGACGAAATCGGGTGTCTGCGGATGCTCATCTGCAGACACCCGCTATCCCATAGGGATGAATGTATGTCCGTATTTCATCCGCAAACGGATGGATGAAATACAGACATATCGTCCGCATGTGTGAAAGGGGCCTAAGTATATATGTATTGTATTTTTTTATTTTTTGTTTGAATTATTTGAACTCTAGTAGTATAAACATCGAAAATAATATCAATAATAATAATATTATTGTTACAATTATAAATATAATTATAAAAATAAACAAACAAACCACTTGGATTTAGAAGGGAAATTGGTGAAAAAACAAAAGAGCAAAATTGGAAATGAATAAAAACAAAAAGTTGAATTACCACCTTAATCAGCCACAGAACCTGTGTAATTAATATGTGTTTGGCTTTAAAGGGAAGAGGTGGCAATCTTAGTTCTAGGCTGTGATTGGAACCCAATCAGTGAATCATTGAATGGGACTTACTGACAGACTCCCACTGCTGTGTGCAATCACAGCTCATGTTGGCGGAAGGGAGAAGCATGCATGCTCCCTAAACCCAGAAGCAGACGGCAACGTACAGATATACTGTATATCGCTTTGCCTGTGCGGGCTGCCCGCAAGTGGTTAATATGTTAAAGCCCAACTCTGCAAAGGTTGGAGTGCAGGGAGAAGAGGCTACAGGAACTGGCCTTGCAGCATGGAGAAGCCTGCATGACCTGAGGATTAGAACACCTTGGATGAATTAGAGCAGAGACTGCGAGCCAAGCATTCTCGTCCAACATCAGTGCCTGAACTCACAAAAGTACTTCTGGAAGACGGGTCAAAGATTCCCAAATCTTTCCCAGAAGAGTTGAAGTGGTTATAGCTGAAAAGGGTGGGCTAACCAAATATTGAACCCTACAGACTAAGACTGGGATGCCATTAAAGCTCATGTGTGTGTAAAGGCAGGCATCCCAATACTTTTGACAATATATTGTATATAAGAGGTGTGCATAAAATGTTTTTTGTTTTTTTATTATTATTCTGCCTAGACATACACCTTTAGAAATAAAAATTAGCCCCCCGTTCCATAGATTGAAGGTTGTGGAAACAAAGCAGGGATCGAACACAAGGCTTTCGACACTGACGCCCTATGTCTATGGGTAAGCATAAATTCTTTACAGGATAAAAATGAAACTACCATGGAAGAACCTTTCAACCTACAGATCCCCACCTTGCCCCATGTAAATTGTCCTTTAACAAGGTTATCTCCCGTAACACTATTACTCAGTCATGGGGAAGCCTTGGAGCAGAAGCTAACTCAATTACCCAAAACTGATTTACTTAGAATTTTTCTTGTAACAATGTTAAGAGTTTAACACCTGCTACATGGACTCCCAGCTGATGAAATCCACATTCCAGCTCATAAATGTTGCAACATGAAACAATTTAGTTGTAGTTCAGAGGAGACTGAAGATCCTTTTATGAGAAATGTCCAACTGCCTGTGGCAGATTTTAAAGGAAACCAGCCATCTCTGAGCTTATGTGGGAAACGAAATATTTAGTGTTCATGGTTTAGCAAAAGTCACATACTGTATGTAGAATGTATATTTTCCCAGGTGTTTTATTTACATCAGATGAATCTGATTGATCAGCTTGGGAGTCAGGGGTCACATGTCAACAGTTGCTGCATCCCACACAGTCACCCGCTTACAGGTTTAAATAAAGAAGCCTGTAGATGTTTAAACAATCAGTCCATCCAAAACTGTTAAATTAGTGTTTGGTAGGTGCTGTAGAGTTAAAGCAAACCTCCAAACAAAAAGAACATCATAAAAATCAATAGCTCATTAAAAGCTAAAAAAAATAATAATATCAGCTTTTCCTGCTACATTCACCTTCAATCCAGAGTTGCCTTCTACAGCACTACTTCCTCGCCACTAGAGGTCCTCAGAATGATGTCCAGTGAAATTCAACCCACTTCCTCTGAGCCCAGGCTGTCCTGTCCTAGTATGTGACTAACTTAAATGACCAGGTTTTATGTTTATGTTTAAGGGGGCTTCCCAGATAGAAAGCAATTGTGCTATAAGTTTGAAAATGACTTGCTAAGCTATTGCTAGACTTGTCAGGCTTCACAAGGTTGTTGAGCAGTTGCATGACTCCAGATCAACTTTCTTTGCAAACATTCTGCAAGTCTGCTGTAAGCTCAGGTTCAGTTATGTTGTGCAATAGTCATCCCACCACAGGGGGTCACTGTGGTTGAATTTTCATGCTGGAGACTTGCAGAGCTCTTTCTGTAGACTCACCACTAGGGATGAGCCGAACACCCCCCCCCCCCCCCCCCGGTTCGGTTCGCATCAGAACTTTCGAACGGACCGCAAATTCGTACGAATGTTAGAACCCCATTGAAGTCTATGGGACTCGCACGTTCGAAATAAAAAGTGCTAATTTTAATGGCTAATATGCAAGATACTGTCCTAAAAAGGGTTTGGGGACCTGGCTCCTGCCCCAGGGGACATGGGTCAATGCCTAAAATGTTTTTTAAAATGGCCGTTTTGGTGGGAGCACTGATTTTAATGATGATTAAAGTGAAAAAAAAGTGAAATATTCCTTTAAATATCGTGCCTGGGGGGTGTCTGTAGTATGCCTGTGAAGTGCCCCGTGTTTCCCGTGTTTAGAACTGTCCCTGCACAAAATGACATTTAACGGAAAAAAAGTCATTTCAAACTGCTTGCGTTTTTAATGTTATATCTGGTTCCGGCAATATGGATGAAAATCATTGAGAAAAATGGCATGGGTAGCCCCCCCCCGCCCATTACCAGCCCCTTTGGGTCTTGTACGGATATTAAGGGGAACCCTGTACCCATATTAAAAAAAGGAAATGAGTGTGGCCCCCAGGCCCTATATACTCAGAACAGCAGTATACAGGCGGTGCAAACAAGACAGGGACTGTGCAGATTTGTTGTGTTAAGTAGAATCTGTGTGTAATTTTGAACTGGTACATTTTTAAAGTGTAGCTCCAGTCAAAAAATCAATTTTTAAGCTTTTTGGAAAACATAGGGAAGGGTTATCACCCCTGTATAATTTGTTTTGCCGTCCGTCTTTTTTAATCTCACTTCCTGTTGTCTCCTTCCATTTGCAAGTAGGAGATGTTTGTAAATTGGATGTTTGAAAGTAGGGGCCTGCCCTATATGCTCTGCAGAAATGGCAGAACAAGGTGTTGGTGTTGCCACAACATTGTAAGCCCTCAAAGTGACTCTTGGTGGGAGCTGGAGCGCCCTTTTGTGAACGATTATATCAAGAATTGTAATTACATGCCATTGTTGAACAGTGGTAGAAAAATTGACCTTTGGTGGTTGTGGTGCTGGTGCCACAACACTATAAGTCCTCACAGTTACTCTGGGTGGGCACAGGAACGGGCCCTCCTGTGACCTATTATATCAAGAATTCAGGGCAGTCAGGGCACGCCGACAGCACGCACAATCTCCTACAACTGACTGCAAGCTCTGTTTAAAAAGAGCAAGATAGCTAGCTATGTAGGTGGATATAACGGTGTATACTGCGGTCAGGGCACGCAGACAGCATGCACAATCTCCTACAACTGACCGCAAGCTCTATTAAAAAAGGGCAATATAGCTAGCTATATAGGTGGATATAATGGTGTATACTGCAGTCAGAGCACGCAGACAACAACCACTACAGAAGAGCAAGAACGCAAAATCGGCCGATAACGAACGGTATATATTGTGTTGAAGGTGCACAGAACACCCACTAACTCCTACAGACGCCAACACACTACACAAAGCCGCTGCGCTGGCGGCCTTATATAGTGTGGGGCGTGTACTACACAGCCTGAGCTATGATTGGCCACAGGCATCCTGCCTGTGGCCAATCATGGCTCTCCTCGCTGCCGGCGCTGTGATTGGCCAAGCATGCGGGGTCACAGTGCATGCTTGGCCAATCATGAGCCAGCAATGCACTGCGATGGCGCAGTGCATTGTGGGCCGTGAGCGCCACATGAATTTGGCGCGAACGGCACATAACGTTCGGTATTCGCCGAACGGACGAACAGCCGATGTTCGATTCGAACACGAAGCTCATTTCTACTCACCACTGCAACTTTGCTGTAGACTTGCCAATGCAAATTTGCTACAAATTGGAAAAGTGTCAACTAGAACTTGTGCTTCAAGTGCTCTGCAAGCATATAAGTTGCCAGTGAAAATGTGCAGCAAGTTAACAGACTTACAGTGCCTTGCGAAAGTATTCGGCCCCCTTGAACTTTTCAACCTTTTGCCACATTTCAGGCTTCAAACATAAAGATATAACATTTTTATTTTTCGTGAAGAATCACCAACAAGTGGGACACAATTGTGAAGTGGAACAAAATCTATTGGATTTTTTAAACTTTTTTAACTAATAAAAAAATGAAAAGTGGAGCGTGCAAAATTATTCGGCCCCTTTACTTTCAGTGCAGAAAACTCACTCCAGAAGTTCAGCGAGGATCTCTAAATGATTCAATGTTGTCCTAAATGACTGATGGTGATAAATAGAATCCACCTGTGTGTAATCAAGTCTCTGTATAAATGCACCTGCTCTGTGATAATCTCAGGGTTCTGTTGAAAGCGCAGAGAGCATCATGCAGACCAAGGAACACACCAGGCAGGTCCGTAATACTGCTGTGGAGAAGTTTAAAGCCGGATATGGATACAAAAAGATTTCCCAAGCTTTAAACATCCCAAGGAGAACTGTGCAAGCGATCATTTTGAAATGGAAGGAGTATCAGACCACTGCAAATCTACCAAGACCTGGCCGTCCCTCTAAACTTTCAGCTCAGACAAGGAGAAGACTGATCAGAGATGCAGCCAAGGGGCCCATGATCACTCTGGATGAACTGCAGAGAACTACAGCTGAGGTGGGAGAGTCTGTCCATAGGACAACAATCAGTCGTACACTGCACAAATCTGGCCTTTACTTTCGCAAGGCACTGTACAATTCAACACTGCCACAAATTTGTGGCAAGTTATCCTTGCTGTTTTGGCTGTCAGGTCAGAAGGATGACAGGGTGGCCAATTTTAGACTTCTGATAAACCCTACTTCAATCTGAAGTGTCAAACTCATAGCAAATACATAAAACTTTTCCCAGGAGGAAGCTGAGAATAATGATATCCCTCCAGCTCCTGGCCTTCTCTCTTTCAGACAACTTGTGGAGGCGTTTTCTCTGGCAACTTGATTTGATAATGTGGCTGCTGCACAAGTGAAAATGGATATTTTATATAAAGACAAAATACAGGTAGCATCTCTGGGAAGTGTGCTATATATTCCCCATGTACAAAAGCCGCTTTTACAATTTCCTTAGCAAATCAAACTGGCACAGCATAATGGTGGTCATCTGATCACCAAGGATCCAGGGGGTAGGTGAACATCTCAGTGAAATGGATCTGGGGAGAGGGAAGTATATGTGAACCATGAACCAACTATGGATTTAGACATGGGCTAATACCTGAGCACCATGGATCCAGATAAAGGCAAAAATGAGAGAACCATAGATCCTGGGATTGGTGAAGATCTGAGCACTACAGATCTGGGGACAGATGAAGATCTGAGCATCATGGATCCAGAGATGGGTGAAGATCTAAATGATACAGAACCAAGGATAGTTGAAAACTGGAGCACAATGGACAAAAGGATGGGTGAAAATTAAAGGATCATAAATCCAAGGACAGCTGAAGATCTGAAAATCCTAGATCTGGATATAGATTTGAGAACCATGGATTAGGGACACGTGAAGATCTGAGCACTATACATCTAGGGATGGGTGAAGATCTGAGCATCGCAGATCCAAGGACTGGTAAAGATCTGAGTACCATATATCCAAAGATGGGTGAAGGCCTGAGCACCATAGATCCAGATATAGGTAACAATTTGAGAACCATTTATCCTGGGATGGGTGAAGATCAGAGCACCAACAATCTGGGGACAGATAAAGATATGAGCATCGTGGATCCAAGAACAGAACCAAGGACAGGTGAAAAATCAGAGAACCATGGATCCAGGGATGGATTAAAATCAGAGCACCAAAGGTCCTTCGATCTTGAAAACCTGAGATCCAGAATGGATGTAGTGTTGAGAAAAATGGAACAGGGACATGTGAAGATCTGAGCACCATGGATCCAGGAATGGGTGAAAATCAAAGCAGCATAAGTCCTTGAAACTTGAAAGCCTTAGATCCAGAATGGATGTAGATTTGAGAACAATGGATCAGAGAGACGTGAAGTTCTGAGCATCACAGATCGAAGGACTGTTAAAGATCTGATCACCATATATCCAAAGATGGGTGAAGACCTGGGCACCATGAACTAAGGGACAAATAAAGATCTGAGCACCACAGATCCATAAATGGTTAAAGATGTACAGTAAGCACCACAGATCCCACCACTAATCTAGGGTTTAATGCACTGGTTCACTCATTATTACCAGATCAAATGTAAGTTGCGCCTGTACTTTTTCAAATATTTTGTTGAATATAATGCAATAAAAAGAGTCATACAATAGATTTATAGTTAAGTAGAATGTATAAAAGTGTGAAATGAGGCTTCTCAGTATATTAACAGGAGGTGAATACTATAATAACAGTCATGTAATTTGGGATATATTAGTTTAAGGGTCCTTTCACACGGGGCAGATCAGTTCTGATCCGCTCCGTGGATATCCGTTTGCTCAGCGGGGATCACTCCATCGATCCCCGCTGAGCAGGGAGATGACAGGTCCGTCTCTGCACACTGCGCAGGGACGGATCTGTCACAGCGCCGCTCTCCCCTATGGGAGATCGGATGACGATGGACCTCAGTGCCCGTCGTCACCCGATCCGATCCGCAGACGGATGGAAAAATAGCTTTTTCCTCCGTTACACTTTTTCGGATCGGAGCGGGTCGGATGTCAGCGGACATGTCACCGCTGACATCCGACGCTCCATAGACCTCTATGGAGCACCCGTTTAGGTCCGCCTGAAAAACTGACAGGCGGGCCTGAACGGGACGTCAGTGTGAAAGAGGCCTAACACATTTTAGCTAAAGATAAACATGTATAAAGTTTAATAACTGCAAGTTGCGCCTGTACTAAAACTCCCTCACCGCTTCCTGGAGAGCACCTTCTGCTCACTGACTCATTTCATGTTACCTGTGATTGCTCTTTAATTCTATGTAGATTCAGCTATAGTACAGCAGATTACGGAATATCACATTGTATCAATGTCAAAGACTCTTATTCAGCAAAGTTCTCTGAACCCATTCCCATCTGTGGAGTCTATGACAGCCAACGGGGATCTGTCAAGAGGAGAATCTTCCAATCCCTTCCCCTGGGAAAGACAATTCACCACTCCTAATGATGCTTTCACAGCAGAAGCTTAGCTGAACACATACATTGTTTCTTTTGAAGTTCAGGAACAAAACACATTTGTTGTGGAAGACGAGGCGTACTGCGTTACTCCATTATGCCTAAGTGATTGACCAAAAAAAAAAACTTTCATTTCGCTGAGGATGAAAACAAGTTGGAAATGTAAACTCAAAATAATATATGAAAGGGATATGAACATCAAGAGTGCCATGGGATACTTAAATCAGAACTTCAGTCATTTTTTCAACTTTCCATCTATTAAATCTTCTGCCCTTGTTGTTTTAACTTTGGATAGTAAAACATTTTTTTTTTCTGCCAGTAAATACCTTATACAGCCCAATTCATGTTTCTTGTCTGGTAAAAAAAAAGCCTAGGCTGATGACATCATGCACAGCTCTCTCTCAATCTTGTGAGAGTTTTCTGGGAAAGGTGGGGGGATGATTCATAAGTGGGCCAATGAGAGCTGCAGAGCTGGAGCTGTGCCTCTGTGTATCTGTGTAAATCCAGGAAGTGAACAGGCAGCAGCTACAGCTGCCCACAGTTAAAATGGTTGCAGCTAAACTCAGCGGAGGGAGATTTCTGCAGCATATTTGGTATGTACAGAATCACAGTATAGATAAACAAAAATATGCAAAGTGGTTGGAGGAAAGCTTCAGAATGGCAAAGATGTTTTTATTACAAATTATGTGAGCAGACTGCAGTTCCTCTTTGAGATACATATTATATAGGCATATTTAAAAAATAGCTTTTAAATATAGAAAGACCCCCCCTACACTAATCTGCCCATTGGTTATTAAGGGTAATTGTAGGCATGAAATAATTACGCCCATAACATCTGGTCACATGACCAAACACAGACATTAGAGTAGATTGTGGCGAGGTAATAGACTATAGAAACATGGAAAAGGAGACATTTCCCTCTTTATAATCAGTTTCCTTTCACTTTCTGCTGTTATGCTGAGTGGTATGTTGTACTATCTCCTGCAGTCAGCAGAGGGAGAATGATATCCAGGAAGCCTGTGGAAAACTATGCAGAACACTGAGGGTCATGGGAATTGTAGTCCGAAACATCAATCAAAAAATGGAACTTGTGGACCTTTACAATACAGTTCCCATAGAACACGGAGGAGGAAGGGGAGTGATGGAGCAGCTGTTACCACTGGAAACTTTTTCCTCTTTGCAGCGCAGGAGCCAATATGTGCACATCAGTCTCAGTGCATGGAGACCATCCACGGGGCGGGTAACCAAAGACTGAGACCTGGAAGGGGGGGGGGGGGGCACAGAGACACCTAGGGCAGTGCAGCACAGACCACAGTGATCACATATGCACCATTGTCGCAGGGAGAACACAGCATTCTCCCACATTCTGTGGAGAGACTGAATGGGCCTCCTTCTACAGAAAGAGTTCACAGCTGCACCACAAGAACTAGTGAGAGGGCTCATTGCCCATGGTTCACCCTGCTAGTAAGGACTAGTAAGGAGTTGCTGCAAGCAGGACATTAAGTATACTGAACTTACAGTGCAACTTTACCACACCTAAAGTATACTGCATGCTGGTTTAAAAAAAAACTGTCATTAAGTGCACCAATGCTTCTTAAAGGACCCAACAATGGCCGGCTGAAGAAAATAAAGGTCTGCCCCTCCCGTAAAAACCATCATGCAAGTCCCCGTTGTTCTCTTCTCCCATTTCTTTCATTTCAATTGACAGTGCACATCCAGGCGGTATAGGACTAGCCCAGTCATCACCATTTTGATAGTATAGTCTCTGTGTTCAGAAAACCAAGTTTATGACTGCTCACTACTGCATTTTAGGTGACTTTTCTACTGTTTATGGTGATCTGGATGCCAAGTCTCATCTTTTGGGACAGCAGAGAGCGCTAGCAGCATGAAAAAACTTTATTAAACAAGTACAACTGGCAACTTACATTTGGTGTATAGATAGAGTAAGGCATATCTCCATGTCAAAACATCTGCTCAGTTTAGCTCCACTGTTTGTGGGGTGAGAGGCCACTGTTGTCAGTTGTGTGCGTAATAAAGTATTTTCATACTACTGCACTTGGTCTGCAGCTCTCTGCTGTACTATTTTCTCCAGCGATTACTTCAGTCTCATCAGGAGCAGCCTTGGAAGTGTGCAGTGTGTTACTTGTTATTTATGGTCTCATACGCAAAGGACTCAGACCCCTTTCACACCAGGGCGTTTTGCAGGCACTATAGCATTAGAAATAGCGCCTGCAATCCGCCCTAAAAAAGCTGCACCATTGTGTGTAGTGTGAAAGCCCCGAGGGCTTTCACACTACAGCGGTGCGCTGGCAGGACTTTAGGGAAAAGTCCTGACAGCAGCTTCTTTGGAGCGGTGAAGGAGCGGTGTGTTTACCGCTCCTCCACCGCTGGTCCCCATTGAAATGAATGGGGCAGTGCTGTAATACCGCCGGCAAAACGCCGCTATTGCGGCGTATTGCCGGTGGTTTTAACCCTTTCTCAGCCGCTAGTGGGGGGTAAAAGCGCCCCGCTAGCGGCCGAAATGCGCCGCAAATCCGGCGGTAAAACGGCGCTAAAAATAGCGGCATTTTACCGCCCACGCTATGGGCGGTGTGGTGTGAAAAGGGTCCTAAACAATATTTTTTACTTTCTGCTATAAAACATATCCAATAAAATTTTTAAAAAAAATCTAATTTCTTCATCAATTTAGGTCACTATATATTCTGCTACATGTTTTTGGTTAAATAAATCTCAATAAGCGCATATTAATTGGTTTGCACAAAAGTTATAGCATCTACAAACATTGGGATATTTTTATGGAATTTTTATTTATTTTTTGGCTTAGCATTTTTTAGCGGGACTGTAACATTACAGCAGACAAATCGGACACCTAACTGACATTTTTTACACTTTTTGGGGACCAGTGACACCAATACAGTGATCAAGTCTAAAATAAATGTCCTGTTACTGTATTAATGACACTGGCAGGGAAGGGGTTAACATCAGGGGTGATCAAAGGGTTAAGTGTGTCCCAGGGGGGTGCTTTCTAACCGTGTGGAAGGGAGGTGCTTTGACTGGGGGAAAACAGAAATCCGTGTCTCTGCTTAGCAGAAATGCAAGATCTCCATTTTCCCCTCTGGCAGAACACCAATCTGCCTTGTTCACATAGGCAGACTGCCATTAGCCTCTCTTCAGAATGATCGGCGGGTCACGCCTGACGGACCTGCTGATTGGCTCCCACTGTGTCCAATCACAGCAGGAGCGGGTCGCCAGTGGCACTCACGCGCACCCCCCTCCCCCGATCCTGTGCACAATATCACATACAGGCAGGGCAGGACTTAGGGTGGTGGGGGCCCCTGGGCTTGAGTCACTTTCAGGCCCTGCCTTCTATACATTACAGTGTTTATCGGCGTATAACCCGCACCCCAAGTTTAGGAGGGAATTTTAAGGAAAAAAACTTTTAGGAGGGAAGTTTACAGAAAAAACTTACATTTAAATGCCCATCAATGCAGCCTTATCAGTGTCCATCTCCAGCCTTGTCCATTGTCATTGCAGCCTTGTCAGTGTCATTTTTAGACTTGTCAGTGTAGCCTTGTCATTTGCAGCCTTGCCCCAGTGTCATTTGCAGCCTTTTCATTGCAGTCTTGAAGTTTAAAAATGGTGCCACGGAGATACAGTGTCCTGTGTATCTCGGCGGCTCTCCTCCTTGCAGTCCCGAGCAGAGCTGAGAGTAGCCAAGTGTACTCGGCTCAGCTCACAGTCATGACCACTCCCTGTGTTATGTCCATCATAGGGCGGGACTGGGCATGACTGTGAGCGGAGCCGCGCCGAGTACACTCGGCTATGTATCTCGGCGGGGACCATGGGGCCCCCTATTGGGCGGGGCCCATGGGCTTGAGCCCAGTCAAGCCCAATGGTAAGTCCAGCCCTGCATACAGGTATGTAATTTCGCTCAGGAGGGCAGTCCTGCCGCAGTATATCTGCGTGGGGCAATCTTAAAGTGGTTAACTCATTACTGTCAGGGCTGGGCTCAGCTGGGCTGGGCTTCCCTTCTCAGAGCTCTGTGCTCAGTTGTCGATTAATTGCCAGTACTCTTCATTCCATTGTGACTCACCTGGTCTTCATTTCCTGCTCATCAGCTAGCCCTGCTGGCTATTTAAACTGCCTGGATCAGATCTCCTGTGCCTTCGCCGGGTCAACATATCCGGATACTCTCTGCTGTGCTTTCCTGTTAAAGACTTTTGCCTGGCTGACTTCCCTTCTGGTTTCTGATCGTGTTTGCTACCTCTACTACGCTGATCTCTGGATTCCTGTTTCACTGGCTTGTTCCGACTACCCGCTCTGGTTACCGAACCCTGGCTATGTTTTGACAACGTTTGCTCTCTTTGTACCATTTTATTAAAAAGTGTGATTCATGGTTCCTGACAATTACCAACCATACCAGGTGACAATATATTAAGTGTATTTTTAATAACTGGCTTAGTGCCCGTTTCCTTTGATATAGTACTACTACTGGGCATTAAGTATTACTTACAGTGATTTTCTGTCCTATTGCATGTCTGTACGCTCAACCTGGGGGGGGGGGGGGGGCTGAAGAGCTCAAAGAGGTCAAGGCAAAGAACAAGGAACCCATCCTATTCAGTGGCTCCTACGGGGGTAGCACTACAATATGATCTCTGCTGAAGCAAAGAACTGCAGGGATACAACGGCAACTGGTCATGTGACCAAATCCCTTTGTGAAATCAGAAAACAGGTTATAAAAAGATACATTGGCCCAGCAACTCACCCTTCCACCTTCTGAGCCTCCTAACTGGTCAACATACACCACATACAAAGACCAATAAGGAAGTAGAAGAGAAGGGGTCACGACCAAGTTAGACTAAAAAATAATGAACATAAAAAACTTGTTGCTTCATTTTCCTTTTGCTGCCATGCCAACCAGCCCGAAAAGAACTGAGATGCATTTAATTCCCCATTTATATGTGTCACAAAAGGAAGCATAGCTGGCAATAACACTTGAAATAAAAACAACTTAAAGTGACACGGGTTTCTAAAGAAAAATTCTGAAGATATCAGTGGGGTCAGCCAGGGTGGGGGGACGTAAAGTCCAGTATGCCTTGCTAATGTTTTGGCTTCTGTATTTTCGAAGTTACTGACCTGGAACAAGTTTGCTGGTGTTCTGACCTTCGGTAACTCAAAGGACTAAAGCCAATTAATAGGCATGACAGCCAAGCAACTAACATTTTCAGGATGAGATGCCAGCAATTATTTTTTCTGACAGGTTTCCTTTGAAATTCTTGGGAGTATCCTACTATAAGAAACGATGACAATGGGATAAGATCAGATGGATGGAACACTTTCTGGATCTGCCTGCTGCTTCATCAGCTCATCAGGTTACCCCAGGGGCGGACTGACAACTCATGGGGCCCCCAGGCAATAGGAGATTATGGGGCCCCCCGGCAATCAGAGATTATGGGGCCACACCGTATACAAAAACACGCACACACACAGTATACAATCACACAGTGTACACATAGTATACACAGACATGTTTCTATTGGCTGAGAAGGTACCGGAGAGGATTTTTACATACTGTCCCTGGTTTTACTGAGTCTGGAAACCCTGATGGGGCCCCCTAGTGCCCCAGGGCCCTCGGGCAGTGCCCGAGTGGCTGAATGGTCAGTCCGCCCCTGGGTTACCCTCACCGATGTTTTCAGTATCACAGCCATAGAAATTTCCCAGCCTCCTGGCTATCCTTTGCAGTCCAAGGACCACGGCTATGGAACACTCTACCCACCAAAATCCGCATGGAAGAAAACCATCAGGTCTTCAGAAAAAAAACGAAAGACCCACCTCTCCTAAGAAGCAGCACAACACAGGATAGACCAAGAACCTTGAGGCGATTCAGTTTGCATTTGCAGCGCTATAGAAATCATTCATTCATTCATTCATATCCGCACTCTGTAATCCCTGAGTCTCCGCACAGACCTATCACGTTATTACATCCAACTTTGTGACAAACAAGCTGCCTGAGATGGGCTGCACAGGCTCCTGAATAATTAGATCAAGTCCCTAAGTACCTCTTTAGATGACAGCCTAGTCAGATTAGATTGCCGCTCCTTTAACCCGGGGTAACCATGATCCCAGTGTCTCTTCACACGCGCTGCTCCTGCAGAAGCTTGTTCTCAGAGGAATGAGCCCTGAACCATAGATAGCCCCCTTGAGTGAGGGCCAATCTGCATTGGAACGCTCGTGTTCCCATGCATTTCTGGCACACTCTCAGTGAGGTCCAGATTTGCAGCCCATTATTTGAATGGGCTGCAAAATGCTTTGGAACACAAAAAAAAAAGTAGTGCAAGCACTACTTTTTCAGAACGCACTGCGTCAAACTACATGGTAATGTAGTACTATGCAATTTGGTGACCAAAAACACGTAGCATTTACACACTCGTATTCAGTGGTGTGCGCAGACTATTGAATTAGGGTGTGTACCCCAAAGCTCAAACGCACATGCGTGTTTGTTTGTGTATATAATTATATATACAAACACACAGTATATATAGATAGACAAACACTTATAAATGTAAACAAACATTTTTAAATTTATTAAAGCGTGGATGGTGTCAGTAGGGCAGGGGATGGTGTCAGTTGGGCAGTGGATGGTGGCAGTTGGGCAGTGGATGGTGTCAGTTGGGCAGTGGATAGTGTCAGTAGGGCAGTGGATGGTGGCAGTTGGGCAGTGGATAGTGTCAGTAGGGCAATGGATGGTGGCAGTTGGGTAGTGGATGGTTTAAGTAGGGCAGGGGATGGTGGCAGTTGGGCAGTGGATGGTGTCAATAAGACAGTGGATGGTGTCAGTTGGGCAGTGGATGGTGGCAGTAAGGCAATGGAAGGTGGCAGTAGAGCAGTGGACGGTGTGAGTTGGGCAGTGGACGGTGTCAGTTGAGCAGTGGACAGTGTCAGTTGAGCAGTGGATGGTGTCAGTAGGGCAGTGGATGGTGTCAGTTGGGCAGTTACAGTAGATTTTTATTTTTTATTATTTTTTACAATATTTTTCATTTACAATTCCTTTAGGAGCCCCCCTGGGGGCTTTGGTGAAATATCAGGCGTCCAAACAGACCTCTGATGTCTCACTTTTTGGGAGAGAAAGTTTACTAGGCTTCAGTTATGAGTGAACATGGCGAGTGATCTGTACTAATCACTCACTCTCATTCAGAGAAGGTAGCGGCCAGTAAATGACAAGAGCCCAGACTGCTGGGGCAATCTACACCGCATGGGGGTGATAAGGGTGTGTTTGAATTTTGAATGGGATTTTTCTCATTATGAGTGATCCGGATGTTTCCCTTCTACACAATTGTGTCCTTTTCCCTCGTCTTTAGATCGGAATAATTTAGCTCATCCAGAGTGTTGAACCATTGTTTTTTTTTTTTTTTTTTCAGATTTATCTTTGTGGTATTGAATGTATATCAAATGCTGTGTCTTTTTGCTTTGTTTGTTTTGCAGCATGCCTTCAAGGGAGAGTGGATAATCTCAAATGCAGTTGCCGGTGTCCATGCTATCATGTGTAGGGCCAATTTCCTTTAATTGTGTTTAGTATTTTGGACATGACCTCACTTGACTCTCTCTTATGAAGTCTTGGGCTTAGGGTTGCCACCTCATCCCTCTTAATTACACAGATTCTGTGGCTGATTAAGGTGGTAATGAAACTCACTTGGTGACTTATCTGCAAAAAATTAGCCTCAGAACCTGTGGAATTATTATGTGTTTGGGTTTGAAGGAATGAGAGGGCAACCATACGTGGGCTTTACACTCTAATTACATGTAGGATCTTGTCCCTGCTCAGCTTAGCATCCAGGACCAGTGTAATCTTTCGGAGGCGTAGTCTTATAGTGTTACGAAGATGGTTGACATCATTATATAGCTATATTTATATATATAGGCAGTCCCCTAGTTATAAACATCCAACCTAAGCCTCGTACACACGATCGGATTGTTGACCAACAGAGCGTCAAACTTTTATTAGGAGGGCATGTGCCAGGAAATTGTCTCGCATACTAACGGCACACAATTGTCGGCTAACAAACACGAACGTACTACATGGATTTTCAGCTCTTGAGCGCCACCCTTTGGGCACCTTCTGCTAATGTTGTGTTTGGTGAGCATTGATTCCAAGCATGCGTGTTTGTACTTTGGACTTTTGTGTGACGGACTTGTGTACAGACGATATGAAAATCTGACAAAAATTTACTAGCCTGCCATCCAACATTTGTTGCCCGAAAGTCAGACAACAATTGTCCGAAGGAGCATACTAACTGTCGAATTTTAGGCAAACAGTCTGTCATCGCACAATCCCCTGCCAACAATCGGATTGTGTGTACAAGGCTTTACAAACAGAGGGAGACAACAGGAAGTGAGAGGAAATCTACCCCAGGAAGGGAAATTCACTCCTGTAATGCACGACAGGGCTTTCCGGCAGAAAAGGTCAGACGGAATCATTTCATCGGATATTCCGATCGTGTGTGGGGCTTCATCTGACTTTTTTTTTTTCAAAAATTCTGATGAACATGTTTTAAATCTTTCCGACGGAATCAATTACAATCGGGAAAACCGCTCGTCTGTACGCTATTCCGACAGACCAAAAATTATGCAAGGGCAGCTATTGGCTACTGGCTATTGAACTTCCTTTTTCTAGTCCCATCATACGTCATCGCGTTCTAAACAGACTGACTTTGGTGTGATCGTGTGTAGGCAAGTCCGTTTCAGCGGAAGTCAGTCGGAAAAACCGTCAGAGATTATTCTGACGGAAAAAACGGTCGTATGTACGCGGCATTATAGTTATTATGGGAAAAAGGGGTTTCCACTGATGCTTTATCACCAAGTCTTGTTTCCACAACAACCCAACATTTTCAAAATCCAATTGTCATTGGGACAGAAAGTGAGGTGAAATCTTCTGAACAGGGGTACAGACAGAAAAACAAACGTTACCAGGGTGATAACCCTTCCCTATGCTATCCAAAAAGCTTAAAAATGTTTTTTTTTTGGCTGGAGCTACACTTAAAAATTTTTTTATCTTTTCCGACTTACAAACAGATTCAACTTAACCACTTTCAGACCGGACCATTTTGCTGGTAAATGACCAGAGGTCTTTTTACAATTTGGCACTGCGCTGCTTTAACTGGTAATTGCGCGGTCATGCAATGTTGTACCCAAACAAAATTTGCGTCCTTTTCTTCCCACAAATAGAGCTTTCTTTTGATGGTATTTGATTGCCTCTGCGATTTTTATTTTTTGCGATATAAATGGAAAAAGACCGCAAATTTTGAAAAAAAATGATATTTTCTACTTTTTGTTATTAGAAAAATCCAATAAATTCAATTTTAGTCATACATTTAGGCCAAAATGTATTCAGCCACATGTCTTTGGTAAAAAAAAAAGTCAATAATTGTATATTTATTGGTTTGCGCAAAAGTTGTCACATCTACAAACTAAGGTACGTTTTCTGGAATTTACGCAGCTTTTAGTTTACGACTGCCTATCTCATTTCTTGAGGTGCTAAAATGGCAGGGCAGTACAAAACCCCCCCAAATGACCCCATTTTGGAAAGTAGACCCCCTAAGGAAATTGATAAGTGGCATGTTGAGCCCATCGAATATTTTATTTTTTTGCCTCAAGCGATTGAATGACAAAAAAAATTTTTTTTTTTTTTTTTACACAAAGTTGTCACTAAATGATATATTGCTCACACATGCTATGGGCATATGTGAAATGACACCCCAAAATAAATTCTGCTGCTTCTCCTGAGTACGGGGATACCACATATGTGGGATTTTTTGGGAGCCTAGCCGCGTACGGGGCCCCGAAAGCCAAGAACCGCCTTCAGGTTTTCTAAGGGCGTAAATATTTGACTTCACTCCTCACTACCTATTACAGTTTTGAAGGCCATAAAATGCCAAGATGGCACAAAACCCCCACAAATGACCCCATTTTAGAAAGTAGACACCCCAAGCTATTTGCTGAGAGGCATTTTGAGTCCATGGAATATTTTATATTTTGCCACAAGTTGCGGGAAAATTACAAACTTTAATTTTTTTTTATTTTTTTTTCACAAAGTTGTCACTAAATGATATATTGCTCACACATGCTATGGGCATATGTGAAATGACACCCCAAAATAAATTCTGCTGCTTCTCCTGAGTACGGGGATACCACATATGTGGGACTTTTTGGGAGCCTAGCCACGTACGGGGCCCCGAAAACCAAGCACCGCCTTCAGGCTTTCTAAGGGCGTTACAGTTTTGAAGGCCATAAAATGCCAAGATGGCACAAACCCCCCCCAAATGACCCCATTTTGGAAAGTAGACACCCCTAAATTTAGGGGTACACTAGTGAGACTAGGTAATAAATGGCGGGTGCCCTGAAACTATAAAAAAAATAACTAACCAACCAGCGTCACCTGTAACAGTTATATGGTGATCACTGGTGAAAGGGTTAACTAGGGGGCAATCAGGGGGCTTTATGCGGTAGTATATGGGGGTCCCTGGCGCTATAAAAAGCTGCGGCGAACCTAAATACCTACCTGCCTAACTAGCGTCACCTGTGACACTAATACAGCGATCAGAAAAACGATCGCTTATTAGGCTGGGTTCACACTGGAGCGATGTGGGAACGCCACGAATGCGCGGCGGGTTCCCGCATCACATGCCTCCCGGCGGCAGTTCACACTGCCCTATGCGAACTGCTGGGAGTGTCAGTGAAATGTTAATGACACCCCCAGATCAGTTCGCATATCGCAGTGCGATCTGCAAACTCAGATCGCATGGTGTGAACACCCATGCGATCCGATTCTGCTGCGGACCAAAAAAAGGGTCCCGTGCGAGTTTGCGGCGGGTGCGGCGGGTGCGACACGAATTCAGCCATACTATCTGTATGGCTGAACTCGAATCGCACAGAGATCGGATGTGATTTGCACTGCAGTGCGGTGCGAATCACATCCGTTCTCATAAACCGCTGCAATGTGAACCCAGCCTTAGTGACACTGGCGACGGGGGGTGATCACGGGGTTAAACCTTTATTGGGGGGGTTAGAGGGGTACCTTAGAACTAAAGGAGGCTAACCCTAACTGCCCTAACAGTTATTAGTCACAAATGACACCCGCCGGGTGATCAGGGGGTTAAACCTTTATTAGGTAATAAATGGCGGGTGCCCTGAAACTATAAAAAAATAACTAACCAACCAGCGTCACCTGTAACAGTTATATGGTGATCACTGGTGAAAGGGTTAACTAGGGGGCAATCAGGGGGCTTTATGTGGTAGTATATGGGGGTCCCTGGCGCTATAAAAAGTTGCGGCGAACCTAAATACCTACCTGCCTAACTAGCGTCACCTGTGACACTAATACAGCGATCAGAAAAATGATCGCTTATTAGGCTGGGTTTACACTGGAGCGATGCGGGAACGCCACGAATCTGCGGCGGGTTCCCGCATCGCATGCCTCCCGGCGGCAGTTCACACTGCCCTATGCGAACTGCTGGGAGTGTCAGTGAAATGTTAATGACACCCCCAGATCAGTTCGCATATCGCAGTGCAATCTGCAAACTCGGATCGCATGGTGTGAACACCCATGCGATCCGATTCTGCTGCGGACCAAAAAAAGGGTCCCGTGCGAGTTTGCGGCGGGTGCGGCGGGTGCGACACGAATTCAGCCATACTATCTGTATGGCTGAACTCGAATCGCACAGAGATCGGATGTGATTTGCACTGCAGTGCGGTGCGAATCACATCCGTTCTCAAACCGCTGCAATGTGAACCCAGCCTTAGTGACACTGGCGACGGGGGGTGATCACGGGGTTAAACCTTTATTGGGGGGGTTAGGGGGGTACATTAGAACTAAAGGGGGCTAACCCTAACTGCCCTAACAGTTATTACAGTCACAAATGACACCAATGCAAAAAAAAAAAAAAAAAGCAATTGGTGTCACTGTGACTGGGGGGGCAGGGGTAATTGGGGGGGTGATCGGGGGGTAAAGGGGGGGTGTGAGTGTGCCTGGCATGTTCTACTGTATGTGTGGTGTGTTGGTGCAACTCACCGAACCTCTCTCCTCGGTGCCGGAACGAAAAATACCGACACGGAGGAGAGAATACATCACTTCCTCTCCTGTGTTTACATTACAGGAGAGGAAGTGATGTCACGGAGGATTTCCATTCGTCGAGAGCGATCGCGAGGGGGTGGCCATGAATGAATGGCCGCCCCCTCATCCCGGATCGCTCTCGAAGGAATGCCGACCGCCGCAGGCACCGGGGGGGGGGCCCGATCGGGCCCCCCACCCGCGGGCAGGCAGGGACTTATATATACGCCCATATGCCTGCCCGTGCCATTCTGCCGACGTATATCGTCGTGCGGCGGTCGGCAAATGGTTAAGAACAAACCTACAGTCCCCATCCTGTTTGTAATCCGGGGACTGCCTGTATGGGTATACTCCCTCCCTGATATTTATTTGGTTTAATGATATTTATGCAGGAAATATATGCTTTTGATATTTGTACGCATTTAATGATTTTCAATCTTTAACGACTTCAGCCCTGGAAGATTTGGCTGCTCAATGACCAGGCCATTTTTTGCGATTCAGCACTGCGTCAATTTAACTGACAATTGCGCAGTCATCCGACGTTGTACCCAAACAAAATTTATGCCTTTTTTTCCCCACAAATAGCGTTCTTTCGGTGGTATTTTATCATCTCTGCCGTTTTTATTTTTTGTGCTATAAACAAAAAAGAGAGGAAATTTTATATATAAAAAAAAAAAAACACAATATTTAGTATTTTTTGCTATAATAAATATCGCCAATTTTATTTAGAAAAAGCTATTTTTTTTTCTTTCAGTTTAGGCTGATATGTATTCTTCTACATATTTTTGGTAATAAAAAAAATCGCAATAAGCGTATATTGATTGGTTTGCGCAAAAGTTATAGCGTCTACAAAACAGAGGATAGATTTATGGCATTTTTATTATTTTTTTTCTTTACTAGTAATGGCGGCAATCTGTGATTTTTATTGTGACTGCGACATTATGGACACTTTTGACACATTTTTGGGACGATTGACAATTATACAGCGATCAGTGCTATAAAAAATGCACTCATTGCTGTATACCGCCGCATCACTCGGGAGCCGATGCACGTGCCCGGGCACCCACGATTGCCCGATAACCGAGCAGGACTGCAGATCTGTGAGTCCACTGCCCCTCCAGAAAGAATCACTCCCTAGGTAACACAGTTAACCCCTTGATCGCTCCCTAGTGTTAACCCCTTCACTGCCAGTGACATTTGTACAGTAATCAGTGCATATTTATAGCACTGATCGCTGTATAAATGTGAATGGTCTCCAAAAAAGTGTCCGATATGTCAGCCGCAATGTCACAGTCACAATAAAAATCGCAGATCACCACCATTACTAGTAAAAAAAAAAAAAAAAATTTTTTCAAACTTGTCACTCTTCTTCTGTTTATACCGCAAGAAATAGTGTTCACTTTTTGTTCCTCTTTAATTTTTCATTATTGGTTATTTTTGTTTTCTAAGGCCTGGTCCACACCTATGCATTTTTTAGTGCGATTTCAGGTTTGCAGAAACACACAGTCCATTTAACATGATTTCCTATGGCAGTCTTTCTTAAAGTGGGAGTTCCGCAGTTTTTTTTTAAGTCAGCAGCTACAAATGCTGCAGCTGCTTTTTTTTTTTAAATATGGACAATCACCTGTCCTTGCGGCTTCACATCCCGATTCCCTACTGAGCATGTGCGAGTCTCGCTGCGCAATACGGATGGTCCCTGCTGTCTCTGGGACCCATGTGTTTCCCAGCAGACAGCGGGGAAGGGACAGGAAGTGGCGTAAATACCTGCAGATTCTGCGGCTATCTATGCCCGGAAGTGGGTGCAAATACCTGTATTATGCAGGTATCTGCATCCCCTTTCCCTGAAAGGTGGCAATTGTGGCACCGGAGGGTTCCGATGAGCGGAAGTTCCACTTTAGGGTGGAGCTCCGCTTTAACTCCAGTCAAGGCACACCAACAGGTCATGTTTTCAGGATTTTCCTCAGATGAAACAGCTATGGTAATTACTAAGGGTCCTTTCACACGGGGAGGATCAGTGCTGATCCGCCCCATGGATATCCGCTTGTTCAGCAGGGATCGCCGGAGCGATCTCCGCTGAGCAGGAAGATGACAGGTCCATCTCTGCACACTGCGGAAGGGACGGACTTGTCACAGCACCGCTCTCCCCTATGGGAGATCAGGTGACGACAGACCGCAGTGTCCGTCGTCACCCAAACCAAAGACGGATGGAAAAATAGCTTTTTCCTCCGTCACACTTTTTCGGATCGGAGCGAGTCGGATGTCAGCGGACATATCACCGCTGACATCCGACGCTCCATAGACCTCTATGGAGCATCCGTTCAGGTCCGCCTGAAAAACTGCCAGGCGGGCCTGAACGGATTGTCCGTGTGAAAGGGGCCTTAGGCTATGAAACTGATCAAATCACAGATGCAAAATAATGGAAAACCTGAAAACATGACCTGTTGTGATGCCTTGAGTACTGGAGGGGAGAAAAACTGTTCCATGATTCACATCTGTGCATTTTATGGAAAGGGACTTTTTTCTGGTTCCATAGACTTGAATGGATCAAAAACGTGTATTGAAAAATGCAAAATTCACCTGGAATATGTAAACTGCAACCTGCATAGGTGTGAACCAGGCCTAAATACACTTCGATTTGGTTTTATTTGTAACTGGCTCATTGTGCTAATCAGAGTAGAGCTGTTTTCTTCATTGATTGACCTCACCTGACAGCTTCACTTATTTAGGATCTTAGCACTGATGTGTGAAACAAGTTTGTGTGCGTCTTTTTGTGATGCAATCTACTTGATTTCATCAATAAAGAAGCCGTAAATTGTAAGTTGGAGTGTCGCTGATCGTGGCCGCAGACCGGGCTGGCACCCAGCCACAATTGGCTTTTTGGATCTCATATAGGTTGGCTTTGGAGTTGTATGTACCCCACTTGTTTTTTTTTCTCATTTGTGAGATGCGTTTGGGATGCCATTAACAATTCATTGCTACCCACATGCAGATCGTAAAGGCAGCACATTCACTTGTGGTGCAGGAAACCTTCACGGAACGTGCCCTGCCCTTCCCACACTGCGTTTTGGTGTGAACCGCCCCTAAAAAGGGTTTTACACACTTGCACAATGAAGATGCTGGTTTGCTTTAAAATGTGGAGCCAATCCAGGCATTACCAATCCTGGAGAAATCTGAAAAACCTGTTTTCTCCACTCAGGACAGACATCCCGCAGCCTGCATAAAGTAAGAACCCTGGATGATTAGCTAATCCCTCTGCCAGCATGACAAGGCTCGTTACTCTCACACAGTATTCACAGGGTTCAAACCAAAAGTTGGCCATAAACATTGCAGTCTGGTCATGCAATCACCATACAACCTCATTATGATTTACCAAAGCAATGTTATATGAGGGCCTACCTTAACAATCAGTTGGGTTTGTATCCAGTCAGGTAGACCCTCACAGTATATGCTGGTTGGAAAACCAAAAGAAGATTGTACAATTAGGTTGCAACATCTGTAGTCAGTGTTAGCAGAATCTTAAAACTAGCAAGGTTATAGAAATACACTCATTGGCCTCTTTATTAGGTACACCTTGCTACTACCAGGTTGGGCCTCCTTTTGCCTTCATTCTTCCTGGCATAGATCCAACAAGGTGTTGGAGAAATTCTGGTCCATATTGTCGTGTTGGCATCACGCAGTTGCTGCAGATTTGTCGGCTACACATCCATGATATGAATCTTCCATTCCACCACATCCCAAAGGTGCTCTATTGGATGAGATGTGGTGAGTGTGGAGGCCATTGGAGTACAGTGACCTCATTGTCCAGTGAGGAGTAAGGATGAGCTCCGGCGTGTTCGCACACTCCACATGAAGAGCCCGCCAGGAAGTCGGCGCAGCGCTGCCATAATCACAAGCAGTGAGACATTGCCCCGATGCGCGGCTGCAGAGATCGGGAAATGTCTCACTGCCTGTGATTAGAGCAGTGATGCGCCGACTTCCTGGCGGACTCTGCACGAGGAGTGTGCCAACAAGCCGGAGCTCATTCCTAGTGGTGAGATGTTTGGAGCTTTGTGACCTGGTGCATTATTCTGCTGCATCAGAAGACGGGGACACTGTAGTCATAAAGGGATGGACATGGTCAGCAGCAATACTCAGGGAGGCCGTGATGTTTAAACAAATTACACCACCACCACTACCAGCCTGTGATACAGTGATACAAGGCAGAATGGATGATACGGTGATACAAGGCAGGATGGATTCATGCTTTCATGGTGTTTACGCCAAATTTTGACCCCACCATCTGAATGTCGCAGCTGAAATCCAGACTCATCAGACCAGACAATGTTTTTTCAATCTATTGTCAAATTTTGGTGATTCTGTGCGAATGTAGCCTCAGTTCTGCTTCAAGGTTCGATGTGTTGTGCATTCAGAGATGGTATTCTGCACACCTTGGATGTAATGAATAGATATTTGAGTTACTGTTGCCTTTCTATCATCTCTAACCAGTCTGCCCATTCTCCTCTGACATCAAAAAAGCATTTTCCCAGTAGATCAGCAGTTATTTAAATTCTCAGACCAGCCCGTCAGGCACCAACAATCATGCAACATTCAAAGTCACTGAAATCCATTCTGATGTTTGGTTTGAACTTCAGAAAGTTGTCTTCACCACGTCTAGATGCCTAAATTAATTGAGTTACTGCCATGTGATTGGCTGATTAGCAATTTGATCCACCAAGCAATTGAACAGGTGTACCTAATAAAGTGGCCGGTGAGTGTGCATGTGTAATATATATATATATATACTGTATTTATCTGCGTATAACACGCACTTTTTCCCCCTTAAAAGCAGAGGAAAATGGCGGGTGCATGTTATACGCCGATCCCCCGCAATTCTGAGCCTCTGGGCGGCTTTCAGCCACCTTCTGCTCTTCTCGGCAGCTTTCGCCCATTCTCTGCAGCTTCCAGACTTTCTCGGCACCCGAAAGCTGCCGACAGGGCAGCTGATAGAAATCATGGGGCCCCATACAGCATACCTGTCTGGGGGCCCCCTTTAACCCCACCCTTATCCTCTTCCAGGCTTTCAGCGGCTGCAGGAGGAAATTGGAGAGATCGGTTCCTCTAGATCAGTGTTTATCAACATTTTACCAGTCATGTTACAATATATTGCCTCTTTACTGCCTGTCAACTGTCTCTGAAAAGCGATCTGAGCCTGGATTGCTTTTCAGAGGAATGGTGTTTTCTTGTTGGTATTATGAACCGCTCTAAGAAAATCAGCTCTGATCGTACAGAAAAAGGGTGTCAAGTTTAAAAATAGTGTATACACACACACACGCGCACATATACAAATATGCATATAAATACATACACACAGATATAAATGCACACACATATACATACATATAAATCCAAACACATATACATACACACACACGTAAATATACACACACATAAAAGCACACACAGACACATCTCTTAAACGGTAGCTGTCTGCTAAGGAGGACCTGTTGTTACACATGGCAGAGGTCATGAGGCTAGATTTGCATAGCAGCCGGCAACTTTTTTTTGGGACAGGGGGACAAAAATGACAGATTTCTGGCCATGCTTTCTCAACAGAATTGGCCCCTCACTTCTACTGTATATCCAAAATCTGTGCATTTGAAGGGTCTATTGTCTCCTTTCCCGAGGGGATACTGTGAGAATTTACCATCTACTATAGTCGGTTAAATCCCTCTTCCCTGCCCTCTGATTTTGAGCACACACACATGCATAATTACAAACATATACAGGTTGCTTTTGTTTTAATTGTCAGCAGCACTATACCTTCAATCTCCATGCCGGGTACTGACCTCTAGGGGGAGGCAGAGAGCACAGTACACACTGCAAGCCAGCTCTCCCTTTGCTTTCACTTTCAGTGTAACTGTAAAGAGTGAGATCGAGTTCCTGCATCACCGATTTACACATCAGCTGAGGATCAGGCAGCCACTTCTCTAACAATTCAGGCATGGGGGGGGGGGGGGGGGGCACACGTGCCCCCTGCAGCATGCAGCCCAAGCTCAATGGTGACCCCTATATGTCTGCTCCTGCCTTAAGCAGAAGGAGATGAATCACTCCGCATGGGAAGGGAATGTGCAGGGCGGGACTTGAGCCAGTTGTGGAGTGGCTGCGGAAGTGACATGCTCCCGAAATAGAAAAAATAGTACCTCACATCCACAAGAACAAAACATGAATACGGAGGCACCCAGAAAGATGAAAAAAGCTCAGATAAGTCGGATGCTGGCTGAGACTTTTTTTTTTTTTTTTTTTACTCTGCATTCTTTTATTCTCTGATTGCCGGGCCCCCCTGCTGGCTGGGCCCGGTACAGCAGGGCCAGTTGTACTGGCTTATCAGCGGCCCTGGCTGCCGAGAACGGCCGAAAGCTGCAGAAAATTGCAGAAGGCAGCCGAAAGCTGCCGAGAAGAGCCGAAGAGCCGAGAACTACCGCGCGCCGCCGAGATACACAGGACATCCGGCTCTGTATCTCATCCATTTAAAAAAAAAAAACTGACAAGGCTGCAATGCTGGACAAGGCTGACTGACAAGGCTGCAATGCTGGACAAGGCTGACTGACAAGGCTGCAATGGTGGTCAAGGCTGACTGACAAGGCTGCAATGGTGGACAAGGCTGACTGACAAGGCTGCAATGGTGGACAAGGCTGACGGACAAGGCTGCAATACTGGACAAGGCTGACTGACAAGGCTGCAATACTGGACAAGGCTGACTGACAAGGCTGCAATGCTGGACAAGGCTGACTGACAAGGCTGCAATGGTGGACAAGGCTGACGGACAAGGCTGCAATACTGGACAAGGCTGACTGACAAGGCTGCAATGCTGGACAAGGCTGACTGACAAGGCTGCAATGGTGGACAAGGCTGACTGACAAGGCTGCAATGCTGGACAAGGCTGCATATGACACTGACAAGGCTGCAATGGTGGACAAGGCTGCAGATGGACAATGATAAGGCTGCATTGATGGGCATTTAAATGTAAGGTTTTTTTTTTACCTTGAACTTCCCTCCTAAAAGTTTTTTTCCTTAAAATTCCCTTCTAAACTTGGGGTGCGTGTTATACGCCGGTGCGTGTTATACACCGATAAATACGGTATATATATATATATATATATATATATATATATATATACAGTTTATAGATAGACTTTTGTAGCGCCGGCTCCTGAAGAGCACACGCTATGTGTTTTGAAATTTAACGTTACACCTTAACTGCAGTTTGGTTTGGATATAATTATTCCAAATTTTGACCTCCAGCATCAGTCTGACTGGACTATAGGTTGTTCAGCCTGGCCATAGGGGGCACTGTCTCTTCTGGCAGGCATGGAAACACAGTCCGGTTGGGTGCTTTAAGGTTTACTTTCTCTCGGAGCCTGCCCAGTGGGAGTGTCACTCTTGGTGTGCTTTGTGGGAGAGGGTACTTAAGATGTGGATGTCACGTGGTTTAGGGTTTCAGGTCCAGAAGTAAGTTCCGACTCCATGGTCCTGGTCCTCCTGACCAGCCCCCAGGACGCCTATGGCCTTGGTTGCGGATCCACCCGACTTTATGTCTTGGGGTTGGCTAGCCTGAGGCAAGGAAACTAAGGAAAGGATTCGGAAGTGGTCCGGTGCCATCTCAGGTTGTGGAGAGGCCCAGCAACTTCGTAGTTATCCAAGGGAGGACTCTTCGGAAGAAGGCCACGCAAGGGTTGGCTTCTTAGCAAGAGCCTGGTAAAGCTGAAGGACCCAAGTGAATCCTATCTCGTGCGGTATCTCGACTGCTGCAAGATACTGGTACCAGGCGAGTGTTCTACAAGTTTTCTAGTTTCCTTGTTCATGTTCTACAACAAAGTCTGTGGCAGAGACTTGTTCCTGATTTAAGCACCCTGTTGGCTCCTAGGCCTTGTGAGAGAGAGACTATCCAACTAGAGTGAACATCCAGCTGTGAATGGCTATTCTCTAGATTTAGTCAAAGTAAGAAAGCTCTTTATTGCTGACTTTGATACTAAGAGTACCTGGACTTTTCCCCTCAACCCTCTGATCCTATACTAGAGACTATTGTTAACTACGTTTTAGCAAATAAAATTCCCTCTAAGCGGATCTGTTGTCAGTCTCTAAAGTTTCTGGGCCATCTACCACGGGAGCACCTAGACACGAGGAGCGAGCGAGAGAAGGTAACGGTAAGCCCATTAAAACCAGCTGCTCCTTCGGGGCATTCCATTTTTTTCTAATCTTACCTTCGCTTTCCAGCTACAGCAGCTGTGCAGTATGTTCAGATATGATTTTGAAGGTCAATAGACACCAGACCCAGTGCTCTTAATAATCAACGCTCAGTAACAGACCAAGACTAACACTTCCCCCTCCTCTTTTCTGCAATTTAAGTTTGTGTAAGGACACATGAAATGATGGTGTGGTCATTACTCCGCTCTGCCAGCACTGGAAGGAGAAGCCAGGAAGCAGCATTTTCGTAAAAAAAAAAAAAGGTTGTTTGAAAGCATTTCCTAGAAAATAATAGTCGCAGATTATAACATTTGTAGGTAGATCTATAAAGAAATAAAAAGGTGTGAGACCACATTTGGGCTATAACTGATGTCTTGGAGCACAACAGGGAGGTCTCCTATGCCTGTTACAGCTATAGCTGTCCAGGTTCATCTCTTCTGTTCCAAGGCAAAATAATAAAAGAAAAAGGACAGGTACAAATGTAAAAGTCATCACATTTGACACGCCAGATTAAGTTACATTAGTCATATCGGAAGGCAGTTGGTAATCATAAAGAATACATTCAGTTCAGTTCCATGGAGCTACAGCTACACAAGCAATACCCAATGCGCCTGAATGGAGCAAAAGGTATAGTTACTTTTAGATCTTCTTCTCTAGGTATTACAGTGTAGCCTATTCAATAACGGAATTGCCCCCGAGGGTCAGTCAATGGTCCAATAACCACTTCATTGTGACCTGCCACCAGTTTTGTATAGCAAGGAAAGGTAGGAGTAGAGGAGTAGGAGGAGACAGGAAAGGTGAAGAAGAGAGAGAAGGGGTTTCTCTGCCTAGGTAGGATGACTCCCTCAACCCTGGCTCTACCCCAGGGTCAGTTGGGGAATGGGGATTGCAAATAAATATCTGATTCAGGGGTCCCAAACTCTTCCAAATCTGCTTGTTTGTCTCGTAAAATGCCGTCTAGCATCCGAGAAGTTTTGTTCTTGGCAACGACAATGTCTGGATCTTCCAGGCCTTGGTGACAGAGATCTTTGAGGCCAGGAGAATACAAAAAATATGAGACAGAGAGTGTTCTTATATGTCATCCAACATGTCCCTGGAAAGCACAGTCTAAGCCCTTGTACACACGGTGGGAGAATCCGTCGGAATGTGTCCTATCGGATGGTGTCGTCAGATAATCCGACTGTGTGTGGTATGCATCGGACTGATTCCGTCGGAATATCCGTCGGACCCAATTTTCCAACATGTTGGAAATATTTCCCGACCAACTGGGCCGGTCGGACATATTCCGATCATGTGTAGAGAATTTTGATCGGACCAAGTGCCACGCATGCTCAGATCAAATTCCTACATCAAAGCTATTGGCTACTAGCGTGAATGTAGTCCCATCTTAACAAAATTACGTCATCACGTTCTGAAAGATCTGATTTTTCGCCAACTTGGCCCGACCGTGTGTATGCAGCAGTTTCGGACACAATCCGTTGGACTAAATCCGACGGATTTGGTTGGCAAAATCTCCGACCGTGTGTACAGGGGCTTAGTGTTTTTGGTGATGTTAACAATGGTCACTGAGTGAACTATATTAAGAACCTCTAAAATGAATACAATTTAAAATAACACATAGAAGTTACTATATGCCATACAAATTATATAAAGAATTTCCAACGAATTCTCAAAACTGTTGGAGATGTTCTGGTATTCCAGGAAATTTCATCCACATATTCTGGTCTTGTCCAAAGATAGTGGTATTCTGGAGGGAGGTTCTGAGAGTAATTAGTAATAGTAACATCAGCCTCTTTAAATCAAGAGGCAGAGATCTGCCTATTAGGACTAGTAGGGAATAATATCGAGGAGGAGAGGGAGTAGAATACAGGTGGGCCTGTTGCTTTTTTATGCTAGAAAAACAATAGTGCTGAATTGGAAGAAGGTGGAAGCCCCAACGTTAACACATTGGAAAAATTTAGTAAATAGTAATCTACCATTATATAGGGAGAGAGGTTGTCAGGGTCTGCGGGCGGGGGGCTTATCGGAATCCAGGAGCCTCCTTTAATAAGGGGGCCCCCAGATCCCAGCACCCCACCATATGTAAATGAGTATTGGGGTACCATGTACCCTGTTCACCTGTGAAAAAAAAGTGTAAAAATAAAACGCAACACATGTTTTTAAAATGATTTATTGCACAGCGCCGGTGGTCTTCTTCCGTCTTGGGGGGTCTTCTCGCTGGACTCCTCTGCTATCTTCTGCTCTTTTACTAGCTCTTTCACTAGCGGAGGAGCCTGGCTTTCTTCTTTGTCGCCACCGTCCGGAGGTCTTCTTCCGACTTCGGGGGTCCCCCTCTTTGGTTCTTCTTGCCGGGCCTCCGCTCCTTCTTCCAGCTCTTTTACTAGTGGTGGCCCGGTCTTCTGTCATCGTCGCCGCCTTCTGTTCTTCTCTTCTTATCTTCTTCTTCTTCCTTGAGATGTTGACTTGTCGCTGTCTCTGGCCGTAATGACAGGGACGTGTTGCGTGGAGACTTATATAGAGACAATGGGCGGGGTCACCGGGTGATGTCCCCGCCCATTATGATGTCACAGTCCCAGCCTGCAGTAAATACATTTACTGCAGGCAGCAGCTCCTGGCCAAGCGACATACATGTACATCAAGTCTTACTTTCTGGTTTTCGGGAGCCCCCTGCTGATCTGTCTGTCAGCAGGTTACAGCCAATGATTTTTGACTGTAAACCTGCTGCCCTTCTGTGGCCAAGCACAGATCTCTGTGTGTTTGTAAACAGAACATACAGGATCTGGCTTGAGCTCTTTTCGTTCAGGGAGAGAAGCCAGTCAGATTCTGTGTGAGTACAAGCAGCATATATATATATACATTTGCATACATTTGTTAGGCACATTTAACCCCTTGATTGCCCCCCATAGTTAACCCTTTGATGTCCTGTCACATAGCTAGTGTCATTAGTACAATGACAGTGTACAGTATTGTCACTGATCAATGCATTAGTGTCACTAGCGATGTCAGTGTCAGTTAGTGTCCCTCCCAGCCAGTGTCAGTTAGCATCATATTTCTCACCACACTATCATAGTCACACTATAAGTCACTAATCACCACCATTACTAGTGTAGTGTCTGTACGGATCAGTATCTTGATCACGATCAGAACTATACTAGTGTCCCCAATATTATGGTGTCCCCAAAAACGCAGTGTTAGATTAGGGATTTTTACAATTTATGAAGTAATTGGATTGTTGTCTGAGAATGGTCCGTAGCAGATTGGCACATAGGAATTCTCCACTGGCACATAGGAATTCACTAATGTGAATGCACATGCATGTAAGGGCAAGAACAGCAGGGAGTGTGCCAGTGCGCATGAGCGTACGACAAAGCAGATTCTGGCGCCAGTGGCCTATTTAAAGGCAGCAGCATGAGCCATTAGTTGCTGGATGATCTTCAGCTTCCCCTGTGAGTTCCTGTTGCTAATATTACTGGATTTCCTGTTACCGACCTGGCTTGCCTTTGACCTGTCTTGTCTGCATTCCTGGCTTTGACCCTTGGCTTGTTCCTGTGACTCTGCTTCTGCCTTTTGATCCATGTTTGACCCCTGGCTTGCTCTCCTGACTCCGCTTCGGCCTGATTACCTGTGTATGACCCCAGCTGACTCTGCTTGCTGCCTTTCACCTGGATGAACTTCTGTGCATGACTTCTGGCCTGGCTCCTGACTCTGCTCCTGGCTCTTCCAGCTGCCAAGTCTCACCTTTTACTCCTGAGGGACTCTTGCCCAGCAGTGCATCCTGCTCGCCAGCCTCCATCCAGCGGACATCCCATCAGCCTGTCGCAGCTGGCAACCCCTGCTTCTCTGAGTATAGCCCTCCCTGTTACCAACTTCAGGGGCGCTCTGCACTCAGCCACAAGGGAAGCCCTTTCAGCACTTTGGCCTCCAACTAGATACGTGACAATTGTATTGGATATTTTTTTTTTACCAGAAAGTAGAAACTATCAACATTTTTGGTCTTTTTTTGTTTATATAATAACAAATAAAAATAAAAAAATCAAATACCACCAAAAGAAAGCTCTATATTTTTGTGAAAAAAATCATATAAATTTAATTCGCGTACAGCTTTGCATGACCAAGTCAATTCCAGTTAAAGTAGCACAGTGCTGAATAGCAAAAAATGCCAGGCTCATGAAGGGGTAAAACCTTTCTGGAGGTCAAGTGGTTAAAGTTTGCCTCAACAAGTTTATATATCTCCCTGTGCAACATGACGGACCATTAAGACCTCCGTTTCTATCTCCACCCCCAGATCCGCTTCCCATGCTCATTGGTAAGAAAGTTTGGATGTGGGTGTGGAAAAGAGAGAATTAAATGCCGAGATTCCTCAGGCTTAAATCTTCTGTAGAGATACTAGTGTCACCACCAGCACTACAGAGACAAAAGAGGCAGTACAGGTTTACTTTAAGGGGTAAACAATAAACTTTCAATAGCAATGTGGGCCATTACATGACTATACCTTTGAGGCTGGGGTCACACTATTGCAAATTAGATGCGGGTTCCCTGCATCCAGTCGCAATGGCAGGAGATTTTGACTGGCTGTCTATGGAGCCAGGTCACATATCTCCACTGCGGCTCCAGTGCGAATTTGCACAGGGGTCCTTTGGTTCTTTTGGTCGGTTTCAGGTCCAAATTCAGCCAAAAATCTGGGCTGAAATCAGACCTGAAGCATTGAACGGGGGACGCACCAGACATGGCCATCTTTAAGGAAGGGCAAAAGGGACAGCTGCCCTGGGCCCTGTCCTTGTTGTGAAGCCCAAAGCAGCTGTCTCATACTTGCCAACTATCCTTGAGGTTTTAGTCCTGTGCTGTGTCCCGATATCTCAGTGTGAAGAGCTGCTACTAATGCTGCCCAGCTCTGCCCTATTGTGTACAGATGACTCACCTGCAGACCCTGTGTTTACATGTAAATTACCAGCATTCATATGTAAATAGCGGCATCATTCTTATGTAAAATAACAGTAAGCGGCAACATTGATATGTATATAATGCCCCCTCCCTTTTTTTTGGGGGGGGGGTCATATCCACAGTAATCTCTAGCAACCAATCAACAAGCAGAAATCATGTGTTGTAACCTCTAGCAACTAATCAGTGAGACATAATGTGTGCTGTAACCTCTAGCAACCAGTCAGTGAGCGGTAATGATACACTGTAACCTCTGACAACCAATCGCAATAGCTGCCTGATCTGATTCAGTAAACTGATTTTGAGTCTAGCTGCTATTTATTATATGTCTCAGAGCAGGTGGAAAATGAAACTGCATGGGGGGGGAGAAAAGTTTTACCCAGGGTCCAATTAATATTAAAGATGGACTTGGCACCAGACCCCTGCTGGGAGCCGCAGTGTAAACCCAGCCTGAAACACCTCTTCCCATTTGCTCTGCATACCTTGTAGAGACATATCCAAATTTGTCATGTTCCTTCCAAAGGAAAGAAAGAGGACACAGCAGGAGGACAAATGAAAAAAAAATAAAAAAATCTATCAGTTTAAAACAGAAAATCATCCGCACTCATCTCAATAGCGAGGACAACTTAACCTGCAGAAATTGATTCTGGGTAAGGGCATAAAGTCGCTGCACTTACAGTAACTGAAAAGTGAATCATGCCGCATGGCAGAGATCACACCATACAGCATAGAGATGACTACATTCTCTATGATAAAAGAGGCAATAAGCAGCCCTGTTAGTTTAAAAAAAAATGTTTTTTTCATTTTTATACTCGTGGAGACAAACTACATGGCTGTACTGCTCGAAAATGAAAATATTAGCCTGTTGAAAAAGAATTATATATGTAGGTGCAATGTATATATCATTATATAAAACAGCCTTGACCGTATTTCATTGAAATTACACTATCCATCCGATATTTTAGTTTCGGGTGGACTTCAGTCACCTGCTGGCTTATTACTCCAAAAAGAGCCATGAAACCATTTCATATGCTGTCATTGGCTAAAGCCCCATACACACTATCAGATTTTCTGCTGATTTTTGTCTTCAGATTTACCAAAACCATGTAGTGAAGGACCTGCCTGATTGCATACACATTGAAATTCCTAAGGTTTGATCTCATAGTATATGGTTTTGGTAAATCTGCAAGAAAAAAATCAGCAGAAAATCTGATGGTGTGTATGGGGCTTTAGAGCTGCCTTTATACTACTGCCACAAGCCAGCTGAAAGGTGCATTCACATCTTTGTGGTGCGTTGTGTCCCTTGCTGTCCGCTTAACTGGGAATTTACACCATTACATAACCCGGGTTTTGGCCAGTGTAATTTTTCTTTTTTTGGGGGGGGGGGGGGGGGGCACACACAGTAGTAGTTAGTAGCACTTACCCCATTAGCGGCAGCTTCCCTTACTCAGTGGTGGCGGCCTCCCTTTCCCTTGCTCTCCACGGGTCATCATGGTGGCAGTGGCTTCCGTTTTTTCCCCTCCACCTCAGCAGCCAATCAGGAGTCTTCTCCTTTCGGCCAATCGGAAAATGGGTTTCAAACCCGCTTCTGATAGGCTGGATTGAGGATCAGTGTTTCAACAGCGAATATTCATTCGTTGCTGTAACATACCTGGGTGGGCTCCGAGCGCATTATCTGCGCCCTGAGCCCACCCTATTTTGAAGCCTATTAGAGCGCTTGGCTCTAATTGGGTGCTTAAAAAAAATCCCCGGCCTCTGTAATTCATGCACCCGGTGTCGTGAAAGGGGCCATGAATAGGGGGTGGCCGCGGCTGCCATGGATAGATTCACACTATCCATTATGCATATAGGGGGTGGCGCGGAGAGAGGGAGCGGCGCTCAGGCACCCCTAGTGGATGGGTCGCCACTGGTTATGGCTGCAGCTAGAGGCCATAGCCCTGGTATTTTCTTTTCCATCAGGCGGTTGGCTTTCAGATAAAAATTGTCCCTGTGGCAGATTTGCTGCTGGATCACTTTTAGAAGCGGCAGGAGAGGTGCCCCTCCCGCTTCCCGGGCTTACAATACCATACCTTGCAACATTTTGAGATGGGAATGAGGGACACCTACTAGCAAACGTATGTAGGCATAGGACACACCCCCTGCCACGCCCCTTAAAGGGGACATAACCCCTCAAATAAAAGGTTATTTAAATCCACAAGGGCTTTTTTTTTAGCACTAGTGTTCCTTTATATTGGCTTTTAAAATGTACAAATGCAGCAATTTAGAATTTAATGAAAGGTTTAGCGCTGGGAAACACTTTTTGAAAGATAAAAAGTGCATTTTATATACAACTATATGGATCAGACCAAAATGAGGGACAAATGAGGAGGAATGAGGGACAGAGGGACATTGCTCCAAATCTGGGACAGTCCCTCCAAATCAGAGACAGTTGGGAGCTATGCAATACCAATCCCTGAGCCCGGGAACCATTCAGTGCCGGCAGTGCCTCCCCATAGAGATAAGCGATGGCAAGATGGACACCACTCATCTCTATGCCCTTGGAGGACTGGAGCGATGTTATGACATCACTTTCGGTGCCCGGACCGTGTAAACATTTTTTTTCCCTTAAAATAAGATACATTTTTTGTGATTTTTTTTTTTTGCTTTCAAAGGGTAGAGGAGAGATTTGGAGTCTTTTAGATCCAACATCTCTCCATAAAGAGGACCTGTCATGCTGTATTGTTCTCGCAAGGGATATTTACATTCCTTGCGATAGCAATAAAAGTAATACCAAAAAAAAACATTTTAAAGGGACAGTTTAAAAATGTAAAAAATTTAATAAATAAACACAAATACTTTAATGCACCCCCTGTCCCCATATGTTGGCACGCAGTAGTGAATGCATACATATGTCACGCCCACATATGTAAACTGTGTTTATACCACACATGTTAGGTATCAACACGAACGTCTAAGCGAGAGCAATAATATTAGCACTGGACCTCCTCTGTAACTCTAAACTGGTAACCTGTAGAAATTGTTAAAGCGTCACCTATGGAGATTTTTAAAGCAGTTATAAAAGCAGAAGGTCCGAGCGGCAGCTCTGTGTCTGAATGGACACGCTGCAGCTTGGTTCGGGTGCCCCCATAGCAAGCAACTAAGTCATTTTCTAGCAAAAAAAATACAAATTCTTACTTGTAAACAGCAAATGTCAGAAAAAGGCTTTAAGTGGTTAATGTGTGTTGTGTTAGGGCGGCTTGTTTGAATGGGTTACCTAATGTACCAAAAATAATCAAAATAGGTGCATGTAGTATTATGGACAGCACACCAAAATCGACAGTAGTACATGGCTGCGGGTTGTACTATCCAACAATGCACGTTAGTTTAAGGTGACCAGATTTTTTAAATGAAATCCGGGGACATAGTTTACTATTTGCCAATAAAAAAAAAATACATTTTATAAGCATATTTTCCTCAACTGATAATCGCAGTCTATGTGGTATGTGTTTATGTAATGATATATAAACGTATGATATATACCTTATTTCTGGAAATCATTTCATACCAGCCCCATAGCATTATTATACCAGCCCAACCACATAACATCATTATTTTCATAAAAGTGAAAACCATGCATTTCAAAGCACATTTGAAGAGTGTATTATACTCACCAGTGCCCATCAGTGCAGCCTCACCAGTGCCCAATGCCCATCAATGCAGCCTGTTCAGTGTCCATCAATGCAGCCCAATCAGTGTCCATCAATGCAGCCTGTTCAGTGCCCATCAATGCAGCCCGATCAGTGTCCATCAATGCAGCCCGATCAGTGTCCATCAATGCAGCCCGATCAGTGTCCATCAATGCAGCCCGATCAGTGTCCATCAATGCAGCCTGTTCAGTGCCCATCAATGCAGACTGTTCAGTGTCCATCAATGCAGCCCGATCAGTGCCCATCAATGCAGCCTGTTCAGTGTCCATAAATGCAGTCCGATCAGTGCCCATCAATGCAGCCTGTTCAGTGTCCATCAATGCAGCCCGATCAGTGTCCATCAATGCAGCCCGATCAGTGTCCATCAATGCAGCCCGATCAGTGTCCATCAATGCAGCCTGTTCAGTGTCCATCAATGCAGCCCGATCAGTGTCCATCAATGCAGCCCGATCAGTGTCCATCAATGCAGCCTGTTCAGTGCCCATCAATGCAGACTGTTCAGTGTCCATCAATGCAGCCCGATCAGTGCCCATCAATGCAGCCTGTTCAGTGTCCATAAATGCAGTCCGATCAGTGCCCATCAATGCAGCCTGTTCAGTGCCCATCAATGCAGCCTGTTCAGTGCCCATCAATGCAGCCTGTTCAGTGCCCATCAATGCAGCCTGTTTAGTGCCCATCATCTCAGCCTTACTTAGAGGAGAGGAGTCGGATTATACAGAGCGGGGATTTCCCGTTTATCCCGCGCGGCCGCTGTCCTCAGACGAAGTCCCGCCTCCTATGATAGGGGACAACAGTGTGCTATAAAAGAAAAAATGTGGCGCGCATAAAAATTCATTAACATATATTAGCACATAAATTATGCATAAAAATCCAGAAAAGTAAGAAAGAGTTCAACAAATCAGCAGCTGATCTCCCTCCACCTCAATCAGCAGATATGAAGACAGTAGGGGTCCCATCACCATCACCCAACACGACAGACCCTTACCATCAGTGCAACGGTAATGCACATGTAATGGCACCACTATGCTCTACAAATCCTCCAAAACAATACTCTGGAGCAAGATCTTTCCAATCATGTAACAGGTATAGGGATCCTTATGCCCCGTACACACGAGCGGACTTTTCGACATCCAAACTCCGACGGACTGAGTCCGGCGGACTATCCGATCGTGTGTGGGCTGCAACGGACTTTAGCGAAGCTAAAGTCTGACGGACTTTAGAAATGAAGCATGCTTTAAATTTTCCCGACGGAACTCCGCCGGACCCGGTCCCCTTTGAAAAATCCGCTCGTGTGTGTGCTACTCCGACGGACTAAAACCGACGCTAGGGCAGCTATTGGCTACTGTCTATGAACTTCCTACGTCGAATCCAGTCGTACGTCATCACGTTCGACTCCGTCGGAGTTTGGTGTGATGGTGTGTGGTCAAGTCCGTTCGGTCGAAAAGTCCGCCAGAACTCCGTCGGAACTCCAGCGGAACTCCGGCGGAACTCCTTTGGAGGTCTGTCAGACTTAATTCCTCTCGTGTGTACGGGGCATTATGCAGCTCAGCAGTCATATAGGTAGAAAGAAATAACATCGCTCATTGCGCAGATAACTTAAAAAAACATTCACCAGTTTATTGTTGAAATAATTCCACTCACGTTTTTGTTGATTCATAAAGGCAAACAGCTAAAGCGTCCAGCGCTTCAGTAACAATCGCTGTAGTATAGTCTGTACGCGTCCCACATCAAGCCAAGCTCCGCAACAACAGTGTGCTGCCTATTATAGGAGCTGGCCCAGGAGTCAGAACTTCGTCTTCGTCGATCTGACAAGTCGCCCCCGTTCTGTACAATGGAACCGTTCTGAGAGGAGCGACTCGAGTTGCTCCGACTCAGAAAAAAGGTTCCTGTACTACTTTTGGGCGACCTCGGGGCGACTTGCATTGACTTCTATACAGAAGTCATTTGCAAATCGCCGCTGAGGTCGCGGCAGGTCGCGGCGAGGCAAGTCGGTGTCGCCTCGCATCGCCCGCAGTGTGAACCGGCCCTAAATCAACACAATGTTTTTTACACCTGTCAATCCATAGCGGTGAATGGACTGTCCGATTAGGTCCACCTGAAAAACTCAAAGATGAACCTGATTTAAACAGCCATGTGAAAGAGGCTTTAAGCTGCATGTGGATGGTGCAAAGTTAGCAAGTGACCATAGTGTCTAGACAGACTGGATCTAAGGAGGTACAGTATGTCAAAGCATAAAGCAGGATTTGAAACAGAACAGATAGCGGAAAGAATGGTAAGAACCCCAGTCTGATTTTTTTTATTTTTGAAGTGACCTATTCAGCAGATTTTCCTTCAATTCATATCCTGGAGACACAACAGGAAAAAAGTAAAATTCATCAAAGTCAGGGGAAGTCTCCTCTTGTGCAATGATCACTTTTCCCTTTACTAATTACTATCACTATTCCCATTACACTGACAACCATGACATGTTATGTTATGTTATGCCGCGTACACACGACCGGACTTTCTGGCAGACTAGGTCTGACGGTTTTCCCAATGGACTTTTGGCGGAGTTCCGACAGACTTTTCGAATGGACTTGGCCACATATGAACGGACTAAGTCAGTTCGTTTTGAATGTGATGACGTAAGACGGGACTAAAAAAGGAAGTTCAATAGCCAGTAGCCAATAGCTTCCCTTGCATCGTATTTGGTCCGTGGGACCAGCACACAGTCGATAGGAATTGAGTCCGTCGGACAGATTTGAAACATGTTCTATTTCTAGGTCGAATGATCGGATTAGCCCACAGACGATCGGATTGTCTGAAGGACTGATTCCGTCAGACCTAGTCTGCCGGAAGGTTGGTCCTTTGTACGCGGCATTAGAAATGGTGGCGGCTGGTGCTCCATTGGTCGGGGGGGTTTGCAGAAGATGGACCTGATCACGGACCCACAAACCCTACGGTCGCTGGGCTCACTTACCCTGTGCAAATCAAAGTTGTGCTGACAGAACCCCCCCCCCCCCCCCGCCTCGAATTTCAGACGATTCAACAAGAATCCGCTGCAATTCAAGCTGTGAATGGCCAACATTATTTCAACTGTATTTGGCGGTTTGGTTGGAGTTCGCCTTTATAAAAAAAATCATCTTAATTTCACAGTTTATGGTAATACATTCCAGATTAGCATGTGAAAAGGTAATTATGTTAAGCGACTTAAATATCACACATCTAATAGAGCAATAGGTCTCTGATCCTGAGATGTGATTAACAGCCGTTCTACAGGAGAAAAAAAAAAAATGTTCAGTATAAATCCGAGTTATTAATTTGTGTGAGATGAAACAGCCGCGAACTTCCCCGAGTGTGCCGCGCTGAACAATGCGGAATGGAATAATGAGCGCGATGTAAAGAGAGTCAAGGGCTCCGAGTCTCCCTCTAATTCTAAATGGTCGGGGGAAATTACAGTTTCCCTCTTAGAAAGGGGCATCTTATAGGGCAGGGATATGCAATTAGCGGACCTCCAGCTGTTGCAGAACTACAAGTCCCATGAGGCATAGCAAGACTCTGACAGCCACAAGCATGACACCCAGAGGCAGAGGCATGATGGGACTTGTAGTTTTGCAACAGCTGGAGGGCCGCTAGTTGCAAATCCCTGTTATAGGGGATGAAATCACCCTGGTCCATTCTATGGCTCATTCTAATGAAATTAGAGCCTTGGTATTTTTAAAGAGCCACTCCTCAAAGTTACTTGGCGAATTTATTTCTTACCTAATACTACATGCCCATCTAAGACCCTGTTACCCCCTTTAGCGGCCACCCCCTGTACATTTACTGCGTACGTGATCTGACTCTTCCCGGTCTGGGGCATGCGCTGCCAGTGACACACTGATTGGCTCCCGCTGTGTCCAATCAGCAGGTACGGCGGAGGCGATGTCAGCTGGGACCCGTCGATCGTTCAGGAGAAAAGGCAGAACGGTGGCCTGCCTATGTAAACAAGGCAGATCGCCGTTCTGTGAGAGGGGAATATGCCGACCCTGTGATCCTGCTGGACACAGATCTTTACATTCCCCCAGTCTAATGCCCCGTAGACACGATCCAATTGTCCTTTTTTTTTGGGGGGGGGGGGGGGGTTTGTTGCATGCAAGTCATATATCGAACATGAAGAGCTTACTAAAGTTACAAAAACTGTCGTACGACAGAATAAAAAAATCAGAAGTGATGTCATGTGTTGTAGTGTATTTGTATTGTATATTTTTGGACGACAACTGTACTGATTAAGCTAAAATCGTATGATCTGGCATCGTACGAGAATCATTTTCGTGCTCGTCTGATTGGATAATATCAGATGAACTGTCGTGATAGGCTCTCGAAAGCTCTGTACTAACGATCCGATTATCGTACGATCGCTTCGAAAGCGGTATTTTTCGTGCGATTTTTGGATTGTGTGTACGGTCCATAGGCACCCCCCCCCCCCACAGTTAGTAATCACATCCAGGGAACACATTTAACCCTTTGATCGCTCCTAATGGTAGCCCCTTCCCTACCAGTGTCATTAGTACAGTGACAGTGCTTTTTTTTTTTTAGCACTGATCACCATATTAGTGTCACTGGTCCCCAAAAAGTGTCAAAAGTTATGCCCCATACACACGATCAGAAATTCCGCCAGCAAAAGTCCAATGAGAGCTTATGGTCGGAAAATGCGATCGTGTGTATGTTCCATCGGTCATTTGCTGGCGGAATATCGGCCAGCAAAAGTTTGAGAGCAGGTTCTCAATTTTTCGGCCGGAACAAGTTCCGATCGGAAATTACGGTCTTCTGCACAAATTCCGATGCGCAAAATTCCTACGCATGCTCGGAAACAATTCAACGCATGCTCGGAAGCATTGAACTTCATTTCTCGGCTCCTTGTAGTGTTGTACGTCATCGCATTCTTGGCAGTTGAAAGTTCAGTGAACTTTTGTGTGACCGTGTGTACGCAAGCCAAGCTTGAGCGGAATTCCATTGGAATAAAACACTCGTGTGTACGGGGCATTAGCCCGGTTTGTCCACCGCAATATCGTAGTCCCGCTATAAGTTGCTGATCACCAACATTACTAATAAAAATCAAATAAATAAATATATCCCGTAGTTTATAGCTGCTATAACTTTTGCGCAAACCAATCAATATTCGAGTATTGGGATTTTTTTTTACCTAATACTGTATATGTAGCAGAATACATATTGACCTAAATTGATGAAGAAATTCGATTTTTTTCATTTTTTTATTGGATATTATTTTATAGCAGAAAGTAAAAAATTATTGTTTTTTTTTTTTTTTTCAAAGTTGTCGGTCTTTCTTTGTTTATAGCGCAAAAAATAAAAACCGCAGTGGTAAACAAATACCACCAAAAGAAATCTGTTTGTGGGGAAAAAAAGGACATCAATTTTATTTGGGTACAGCATGGCACAACCGCGCAATTATCAGTTAAATAACGCAGTGCTGTATCGGGGGGGGGGTAAACGTTCTGGAGCTGAAGAAAGTGGGAAAATTAAAGGATCTGCTATCAGGACCAACAGGTAATAAAGCTACAGGGAGACAAACAAAAACTGCCTGCCTCCAACCTACTGACTGGACAGTGAAAGCACATCGCCATACCAGTGAGGAAGGTCACTCTGCTCACTACTACTGTCAGTGGGTTTCCAGTGTTAGCACTGATGTCACTATGCCAATGCAGTATATTCAGACTGGCCCTCCATCTTTACATACAGGGGATTACAGTAGGCTAATATGAAGACAATGTCAAGTATTTATACAGGCTAAATTAAAATGTCAACAGATAATATAGTTATGGTACAGGGGGAATAAGAAAAACAAAACCTGCCTACCTCCATCGATCCTGACCAAATCTCCAACTCCATTTGAAGAAATTAAGCTCCAGACTTGCAGGGAATCTCCACCACACTTTTCCATGCTTGTGCCAGTCCACAACTTTATCCCAGAGATTATTTGACAGTGTCTTGCCACTCATAGTTGATTGTTTGGTTCGGTTGCACTAGCAGGGACTGAAATGCTCCAAGAAAGCTCTTTTCATTCTGAGCTAAGCAAAATAACCACAGCTGATCACAGATGAAAGTCAAATGGCTTTCTGTGCCATTGAGAAGGTGATTAGCTACACCTGATTGAGTTTACCAAGTCATTTTTAGGAGTGGGGAGGTCCTTTTTCCAACTCAGTGATTCTGTTTTTTACTTTTTCTTATTTTTGCTCTGACATGTTGGTGTTCTATTTTTCACTTGGATGTTGCACAGAGTAAACACAGCTGGATAAAACAAACTTTATTGTCTTTATTTCATGCTGCAAAGCAAGAAAATTTGATTCTTTTAAAGGGGGTGATTCTTTTCTATACCCTTAAAGCGGAGGTTCACACAAAAATGGAACCTCCACTTTTCGGAACCCTCCTTCCGGTGTCACATTTGGCACCTTTCAGGAGGGAGGAGGGTGCAGATACCTGTATAATACAGGTATTTGCACCCACTTCCGGGGCATAGACTCCCACGGGAGTCTATGCCTCTTACCGCCCCCCGCTGTCTGCTGGGAAACACACGGGTCCCAGAGACAGCAGGGACCATCCGGATTGTGCAAGGCTTCATTTCCTGATTCCCTTACCGAAGATGGCGGCGGCAGCACCCGAGAGCCAAGTGACAGAGTGGCTTCGGGTACCGACATCGCGGGTGCCCTGGACAGGTAAGTGTCCTTATTTTAAAAGTCAGCAGCTGCAGTATTTGTAGCTGCTGACTTAAAAAAAAAAAAAAATTGGCGGACCTCCACTTTAATAAATGGTGTGCCTTAAATATTACCTTTTTATTGATACAGATTAGTACATCAGACAGATCTAGAACAGGGACAGCCATGATGGAGATAGGGACAGGTGGGGGTGCTGTATCCCCTCCGCACACAATGTAGTTCGATCAGATGTGTATCAGAGGGGCTTCCAGCAGGCTGAGACGTCAGCAGAGTAATAACAGACCCTCCTCCCTGTCTGAACTCTAGTAGATGTGAGCGTAGCACAGACACAGCGCATTGAAGCACTGACTGCACAGCATGAAAGGTAAGGATCAGCCTGGGGGTCTTCACATACCACTAGAGGGGTCACTTACTGCAATTGATGGGGGGGCTACACAGCCTGGCATCAAATGGGGGCAAAAAAAAAAAAAAAAAGACTGAGCCAGATTAACTGGGGTTTAGGAAATAATGATTATTATTATAAGTATACAGCAGAGTGTGTGCATACTGCTCCTACTATAGTGCAGGAGAAGTTTAGCTAAGTTTTATTGATAATAATTTCATTATATTCCTATCTTTGTGTACAGTACAGAAATATAATGTGCAGAAGGAAGATTATTACTGGATAAAGGAGATTATAGAAATATATTTATTTAGGACTAGATGTGGTTGTACACGTGAGTCAGTTGAACTCTACAAAGCAGAAGAGCAGAGCCACTTGTACAGTATAGAGTTTTACAATCGGTGCAGTTGTAAGGTAGAGACAGAAGTACAGAACAGATTTGTAGCCAGGAGGGCTCTCCGGGTGAAAAGTTGCGGTGGTAGTAGAATAAGCACCTACGGTTTTGGTTGACTGTATAATAGAAACCTACCGTCAGGGCAGCTTTTCCGGTCTATATATCGTAAAGCAGAGAACTAGAGAAGGCAGCTGCACAGTTGCAGAAGCTGTATGGTAGATGTACTTTTATGGCAGTTGCATGGGAAAGACATACATAGTTACATAGTAGGTGAGGTTGAAAAAAGACACAAGTCCATCAAGTCCAACCTATGTGTGTGATTATATGTCAGTATTACATTGTATATCTCTGTATGTTGTGGTCGTTCAGGTGCTTATCTAATAGTATCTAATAGCTTTTTAAAACGATCGATGCTCCCCGCTGAGACCACCGCCTCTGGAAGGGAATTCCACATCCTTGCCGCGCTTACAGTAAAGAACCCTCTACGTAGTTTAAGGTTAAACCTCTTTTCTTCTAATTTTAGAGAATGGCTGCGTGTCTTATATAATTCCCTTTCACAGAAAAGTTTTATCCCTATTGTGGGGTCACCAGTATGGGATTTGTACATTGAAATCATATCCCCTCTCAAGCGTCTCTTCTCCAGAGAGAATAAGTGCAGTGCTCGCAACCTTTCCTCATAAGTAATATCCTCCAGACCCTTTATTAGCTTTGCTGCCCTTCTCTGGACTTTCTCCAGTTCCAGCACATCCTTCCTGAGGACTGGTGCCCAGAACTGGACATACAACTGGGGTAGTGGAAGAGCAGATACATTCAGGACAGTTGTACAGTAAAACCATATAGCTGGAGGACTGTAGTGCACAGATGATCAAGGCAGCAGGACAGGACTATCAGGACAGGACTATCAGGACATGCAGCTTTACAGTACAAAAACAGCACAGTGGAGATGGCTATACAATAAAGAGTACAGCACAGTCCACTGTACACTAGAGTACTGTAGCACTGTCCAGACCATTCTATATTGGAGTGATGTAGCAAAGGCCATTGTACATAAAGTTGTACACAAAGGTGTGTGCAGACGATTGCATTAGGGTGTGTACCCCAAAGTTCAAACACACATGAGCAGTAGTACAGTGGATGGTGTCAGCAGGACAGTGGATGGTGTCAGTCAGTAGGAAAGTGGATGGTTTCAGTAGAGCAGTGGACGGTGTCAGCAGGACAATGGATGGTGTCAGTAAGTAGAGCAGTTGATGGTGTCAGTAGGGCAGTTGAGTGTGTCTGTAGAGCAGTGAATGGTGTCTGTAGAGCAGTGGATGGTGTCTGTAGAGCAGTGGACGGTGTCCGTAGAGCAGTGGACGGTGTCTGTAGAGCAGTGGACGGTGTCAGCAGGACAGTGGATGGTGTCAGTCAGTAGAGCAGTGGATGGTGTCAGTAGAGCAGTGGATGGTTTCAGTAGAGCAGTGGATGGAGTCAGTAGAGCAGTGGACAGTGTCTGTAGAACAGTGGATGGTGTCAGCAGGACAGTGGATGGTGTCGATCAGTAGAGCAGTGGATGGTGTCAGTAGAGCAGTGGACAGTGTCAGTAGAGCAGTGGACAGTGTTAGCAGGACAGTGGATGGTGTCAGTCAGTAGGACAGCGGATGGTGTCAGTCAGTAGGACAGTGGATGGTGTCAGTAGGGCAGTGGATGGTGCCAGTCAGTAGGACTGTGGATGGTGTCAGTCAGTAGAGCAGTAGATGGTGTCAGTAGGGCAGTTGAGTGTGTCTGTAGAGCAGTGAATGGTGTCTGTAGAGCAGTGGATGGTGTCAGTAGGGCAGTGGATGGTGTCAGTAGGGCAGTGGATGGTGTCAGTAGAGCAGTGGACAGTGTCTGTAGAACAGTGGACGGTGTTAGCAGGACAGTGGATGGTGTCAGTCAGTAGGACAGCGGATGGTGTCAGTCAGTAGGACAGTGGATGGTGTCAGTAGGACAGTGGATGCTGTCAGCAGGACAATGGATGGTGTCAGTAAGTAGAGCAGTTGATGGTGTCAGTAGGGCAGTTGAGTGTGTCTGTAGAGCATTGAATTGTGTCTGTAGAGCAGTGAATGGTGTCTGTAGAGCAGTGGATGGTGTCTGTAGAGCAGTGGATGGTGTCAGTAGGGCAGTGGACGGTGTCTATAGAGCAGTGGACGGTGTCAGCAGGACAGTGGATGGTGTCAGTCAGTAGAGCAGTGGATGGTGTCAGTAGGGCAGTGGATGGTTTCAGTAGAGCAGTGGATGGAGTCAGTAGAGCAGTGGACAGTGTCTGTAGAACAGTGGATGGTGTCAGCAGGACAGTGGATGGTGTCGATCAGTAGAGCAGTGGATGGTGTCAGTAGAGCAGTTGCTCAGTGTCAGTAGAGCAGTGGACAGTGTTAGCAGGACAGTGGATGGTGTCAGTCAGTAGGACAGCGGATGGTGTCAGTCAGTAGGACAGTGGATGGTGTCAGCAGGACAGTGGATGGTGTCAGTCAGTAGGACAGTGGATGGTGTCAGTCAGTAGGACAGTGGATGGTGTCAGTCAGTAGGACAGTGGATGGTGTCAGTCTGTAGGACAGTGGATGGTGTCAGTCTGTAGGACAGTGGATGGTGTCAGTAGGGCAGTGGATGGTGTCAGTCAGTAGGACAGTGGATGGTGTCAGTCAGGAGGACAGTGGATGGTGTCAGTCAGTAGAGCAGTAGATGGTGTCAGTAGGGCAGTTGAGTGTGTCTGTAGAGCAGTGAATGGTGTCTGTAGAGCAGTGGATGGTGTCTGTAGAGCAGTGGATGGTGTCAGTAGGGCAGTGGATGGTGTCAGAAGAGCAGTGGACAGTGTCTGTAGAACAGTGGACGGTGTCAGCAGGACAGTGGATGGTGTCAGTCAGTAGAGCAATGGATGGTGTCAGTAGAGCAGTGGACGGTGTCAGTAGAGCAGTGGACGGTGTCAGTAGAGCAGTGGAAGGTGTCAGTAGAGCAGTGGAGAGTGTTAGCAGGACAGTGGATGGTGTCAGTCAGTAGGACAGTGGATGGTGTAAGTAGGACAGTGGATGGTGTCAGTCAGTAGGACAGTGGATGGTGTCAGTCAGTAGGACAGTGGATGGTGTCAGTCAGTAGGACAGCGGATGGTGTCAGTCAGTAGGACAGTGGATCGTGTCAGTAGGACAGTGGATGGTGTAAGTAGGACAGTGGATGCTGTCAGCAGGACAATGGATGGTGTCAGTAGGTAGAGCAGTTGATGGTGTCAGTAGGGCAGTTGAGTGTGTCTGTAGAGCATTGAATGGTGTCTGTAGAGCAGTGGATGGTGTCTGTAGAGCAGTGGATGGTGTCTGTAGAGCAGTGGATGGTGTCAGCAGGACAGTGGATGGTGTCTGTAGAGCAGTCGATGGTGTCAGCAGGACAGTGGATGGTGTCAGTAGGGCAGTGGATGGTTTCAGTAGAGCAGTGGATGGAGTCAGTAGAGCAGTGGACAGTGTCTGTAGAACAGTGGATGGTGTCAGTCAGTAGAGCAGTGGATGGTGTCAGTAGAGCAGTGGACAGTGTTAGCAGGACAGTGGATGGTGTCAGTCAGTAGGACAGTGGATGGTGTCAGCAGGACAGTGGATGGTGTCAGTCAGTAGGACAGTGGATGGTGTCAGTCAGTAGGACAGTGGATGGTGTCAGCAGGACAGTGGATGGTGTCAGCAGGACAGTGGATGGTGTCTGTCAGTAGGGCAGTGGATGGTACCAGTCAGTAGGACAGTGGATGGTGTCAGTCAGTAGGACAGTGGATGGTGTCAGTCAGTAGGACAGTGGATGGTGTCAGTCAGTAGGACAGTGGATGGTGTCAGTCAGTAGGACAGTGGATGGTGTCAGTCAGTAGGACAGTGGATGGTGTCAGTAGGACAGTGGATGGTGTCAGTAGGACAGTGGATGGTGTCAGTAAGGCAGTGGATGGTGTCAGTCAGTAGGGCAGTGGATGGTGTCAGTCAGTAGAGCAGTGGACGGTGTCAGTAGAGCAGTGGACGGTGTCAGTAGAGCAGTGGACCGTGTCAGTAGAGCAGTGGACCGTGTCAGTAGAGCAGTGGACCGTGTCTGTAGAGCAGTGGACAGTGTCTGTAGAGCAGTGGACGGTGTCAGCAGGACAGTGGATGGTGTCAGTCAGTAGAGCAGTGGATGGTGTCAGTAGGGCAGTGGATGGTTTCAGTAGAGCAGTGGATGGAGTCAGTAGAGCAGTGGACAGTGTCTATAGAACAGTGGATGGTGTCAGTCAGTAGAGCAATGGATGGTGTCAGTAGAGCAATGGATGGTGTCAGTAGAGCAGTGGACGGTGTCAGTAGAGCAGTGGACAGTGTTAGCAGGACAGTGGATGGTGTCAGTCAGTAGGACAGCGGATGGTGTCAGTCAGTAGGACAACGGATGGTGTCAGTCAGTAGGACAGTGGATGGTGTCAGTCAGTAGGACAGTGGATGGTGTCAATCAGTAGGACAGTGGAGGGTGTCAGTAGAGCAGTGGATGGTGCCAGTCAGTAGGACAGTGGATGGTGTCAGTCAGTAGGACAGTGGATGGTGTCAGTCAGTAGGACAGTGGATGGTGTCAGTCAGTAGAGCAGTGGATGGTGTCAGTAGGGCAGTGGATGGTGTCAGTCAGTAGGACAGTGGATGGTGTCAGTCAGTAGGACAGTGGATGGTGTCAGTCAGTAGGAACGTGGATGGTGTCAGTCAGTAGAACAGTGGATGGTGTCAGTCAGTAGAGCAGTGGATGGTGTCAGTAGATCAGTTGACGGTGTCTGTAGAGCAGTGGACGGTGTCAGCAGGACAGTGGATGGTGTCAGTCAGTAGAGCAGTTGATGGTGTCAGTCAGTAGAGCAGTGAATGGTGTCAGTAGAGCAGTGGATGGAGTCAGTAGAGCAGTGGATGGAGTCAGTAGAGCAGTGGACGTTGTCTGTAGAGCAGTGGACGGTGTCTGTAGAACAATGGACGGTGTCAGCAGGACAGTGGAGGGTGTCAGTCAGTAGAGCAGTAGATGGTGTCAGTAAGGCAGTTGATTGTGTCTGTAGAGCAGTGGATGGTGTCTGTAGAGCAGTGGATGGTGTCTGTAGAGCAGTGGATGGGGTCTGTAGAGCAGTGGACGGTGTCAGTAGATCAGTGGACGGTGTCAGTAGATCAGTGGACGGTGTCAGTAGATCAGTGGACGGTGTCTGTAGAGCAGTGGACGGTGTCAGCAGGACAGTGGATGGTGTCAGTCAGTAGAGCAGTGGATGGTGTCAGTCAGTAGAGCAGTGGATGGTGTCAGTAGAGCAGTGGATGGAGTCAGTAGAGCAGTGGACGGTGTCTGTAGAGCAGTGGACGGTGTCTGTAGAGCAGTAGGACGGTGTCAGCAGGACAGTGGATGATGTCAGTCAGTAGAGCAGTGGATGGTGTCAGTAGGGCAGTGGATGGTTTCAGTAGAGCAGTGGACAGTGTCTGTAGAACAGTGGATGGTGTCAGTCAGTAGAGCAGTGGATGGTGTCAGTAGAGCAGTGGATGGTGTCAGTAGAGCAGTGGACGGTGTCAGTAGAGCAGTGGAAGGTGTCAGTAGAGCAGAGCAGTGGAGAGTGTTAGCAGGACAGTGGATGGTGTCAGTCAGTAGGACAGCGGATGGTGTCAGTCAGTATGACAGCGGATGATGTCAGTCAGTAGGACAGTGGATGGTGTCAGTCAGTAGGACAGCGGATGGTGTCAGTCAGTAGGACAGTGGATGGTGTCAGTCAGTAGGACAGTGGATGGTGTCAGTAGGACAGTGGATGGTGTCAGTCAGTAGGACAGTGGATGGTGTCAGTAGGGCAGTGGATGGTGTCAGTCAGTAGGACAGTGGATGGTGTCAGTCAGTAGGACAGTGCATGGTGTCAGTCAGTAGAGCAGTGGATGGTGTCAGTAGGGCAGTGGATGGTGTCAGTCAGTAGGACAATGGATGGTGTCAGTCAGTAGAGCAGTGGACGGTGTCAGTAGAGCAGTGGACGGTGTCAGTAGAGCAGTGGACGGTGTCAGCAGGACAGTGGATGGTGTCAGTCAGTAGAGCAGTGGATGGTGTCAGTAGTGCAGTGGATGGTTTCAGTAGAGCAGTGAATGGAGTCAGTAGAGCAGTGGACAGTGTCTGTGGAACAGTGGACGGTGTCAGCAGGACAGTGGATGGTGTCAGTCAGTAGAGCAGTGGATGGTGTCAGTAGAGCAGTGGATGGTGTCAGTAGAGCAGTGGGTGGTGTCAACAGGACAGTGGATGGTGTCAGTAGAGCAGTGGACGGTGTCTGTAGAGCAGTGGACGGTGTTAGCAGGACAGTGGATGGTGTCAATCAGTAGGACAGTGGGTGGTGTCAACAGGACAGTGGATGGTGTCAGTCAGTAGGACAGTGGATGGTGTCAGTCAGTAGGACAGTGGATGGTGTCAGTCAGTAGGACAGTGGATGGCGTCAGTCAGTAGGACAGTGGATGGTGTCAGTCAGTAGGACAGTGGATGGTGTCAGTCAGTACAGTAGAGCAGTGGACACTTTCAGTAGGGTAGTGGACTTTGTCAGTAGGGCAGGAGATGGTGTCAGTAGAGCAGTGGATAGTATTAGTAGGGCAGAGATTAGTGTCAAGAGTGTTTTTATTTTTATTATTTTATTTTATTATTTTTTACTTTTTTTGTTTTAATCTTTTTTTTTTTTTTATCATTTTCTTTACAATTTGTTAGGAGCCCAATTGGAGGTTTTGGTGAAAAGGACTGAGGACAAAGATTCCCCAGTCCATTTCTCCTCAGCTGCCAGCAGGGGGAATCTGTGTCTCACAGGGTGATTAGGGTGTGCCCAAGCACAGCTGGCACACCCCATGCGCACAGATCATTGTACACTAGATCATAGAGCACATACCATTACTAGACTAGTACAGTATAGACCATTGTACATTGGAGTAGTACAGCACAGGTCACTTTACACTAGAGTAGTACTGTACATGCCATTGTACTCAAATGTAGTACAGCACCAACCATTGTACACTAGATTAGTACAACACAGACCACTGTACACTAGGATTAGTATAGAACAGACCATTGTATGATAGAATAGAATAGCACAAAACATTGTACTCTAGAGTAACAAAGCATAGACTATTGTGCACTAGAGCAATACAAGGTAGACCGCAAACTAGAGTAGTACAATACAGACCATTAAACACTATAATAGTACAGGACATACTATTGTACACTAAAGTAGTACTTCACACACCATTGTACACGAGAGTAGTACAGCACAGTCCACTAACCTAAAGGATTTTCATCACAAACATAAATTCTCCAAATCTTCACTTTATTAGAACAGTACTAAGCCATTGTTCTAAGCACTAGATTTCTACCACACGGACCATGGTATTCTAGAGTAGTATAAGCACAGGCCATTGCACATTAGTACAGTACAAACTATTAAACATCAAATCTGTATAGTACAGATCTGTGTATAATAAAGTAATATGTCACAGGCAATTGTACAGTACAGACCACTGTACACTAGAGTAGTATATTACAGACCACCACTGTACACTAGGGTAGTATATTACAGACCACTGTACACTAGAGTAGTATATTACAAACCCTTGTACACTAGGATAGTATATTACAGACCATTGTACACTAGGGTAGCATATTACAGACCATTGTACACTAGGGTAGCATATTACAGACCATTGTACACTAGGGTAGTATATTACAGACCATTGTACACTAGGTTAGTATATTACAGACCACTGTACACTAGAGTAGTATATTACAGACCATTATACACTAGGGTGGTATATTACAGACCATTGTACACTAGAGTAGTATATTACAGACCATTGTACATTAGGGTAGTATATTACAGATCAGTGTACACTAAAGTAGTATATTACAGACCAGTGTACACTAGGGTAGCATTTTACAGACCATTGTATACTAGGGTAGTATATTACAGACCATTGTACACTAGGGTAGTATATTACAGACCATTGTACACTAGAGTAGTATATTACAGACCATTGTACACTAGAATAGCATTTTACAGACCATTGTACCCTAGGGTAGTATATTACAGACCACTGTACACTAGAGTAGTATATTACAGACCATTATACACTAGGGTGGTATATTACAGACCATTGTACCCTAGGGTAGTATATTACAGACCACTGTACACTAGAGTAGTATATTACAGACCATTGTACATTAGGGTAGTATATTACAGACCATTGTACACTAGAAAGCATATTACAGACCATTGTACACTAGGGTAGTATATTACAGACCATTGTACACTAGGGTAGTATACAACAGACCATTGTACACTAGGGTAGTATATTACAGACCATTGTACACTAGGGTAGTATATTACAGACCATTGTACACTAGGGTAGCATATTACAGACCATTGTACACTAGGGTAGTATATTACAGACCATTGTACACTAGGGTAGTATATTACAGACCATTGTACACTAGGGTAGTATATTACAGACCATTGTACACTAGAGTAGTATATTACAGACCATTGTACATTAGGGTAGTATATTACAGACCATTGTACCCTAGGGTAGTATATTACAGACCACTGTACACTAGGGTAGTATATTACAGACCATTGTACATTAGGGTAGTATATTACAGACCAGTGTACATTAGGGTAGTATATTACAGACCACTGTACACTAGGGTAGTATATTACAGACCATTGTACATTAGGGTAGTATATTACAGACCATTGTACCCTAGGATAGTATATTACAGACCATTGTACACTAGAGTACTATATTACAGACCATTGTAGACTAGGGTACTATATTACAGACCACTGTACACTAGGGTAGTATATTACAGACCACTGTACACTAGGGTAGTATATTACAGACCATTGTACATTAGGGTAGTATATTACAAACCCTTGTACACTAGGGTAGTATATTACAGACCACTGTACACTAGAGTAGTATATTACAGACCATTGTACACTAGGGTAGCATATTACAGACCATTGTACACTAGGGTAGTATATTACAGACCATTGTACACTAGGGTAGCATATTACAGACCATTGTACACTAGGGTAGCATATTACAGACCATTGTACACTAGGGTAGTATATTACAGACCAGTGTACCCTAGGGTAGTATATTACAGACCATTGTACATTAGGGTAGTATATTACAGACCATTGTACCCTAGGGTAGTATATTACAGACCACTGTACACTAGGGTAGTATATTACAGACCATTGTACATTAGGGTAGTATATTACAGACCAGTGTACATTAGGGTAGTATATTACAGACCACTGTACACTAGGGTAGTATATTACAGACCATTGTACATTAGGGTAGTATATTACAGACCATTGTACCCTAGGATAGTATATTACAGACCATTGTACACTAGAGTACTATATTACAGACCATTGTAGACTAGGGTACTATATTACAGACCACTGTACACTAGGGTAGTATATTACAGACCACTGTACACTAGGGTAGTATATTACAGACCATTGTACATTAGGGTAGTATATTACAAACCCTTGTACACTAGGGTAGTATATTACAGACCACTGTACACTAGAGTAGTATATTACAGACCATTGTACACTAGGGTAGCATATTACAGACCATTGTACACTAGGGTAGTATATTACAGACCATTGTACACTAGGGTAGCATATTACAGACCATTGTACACTAGGGTAGCATATTAAAGACCATTGTACACTAGGGTAGTATATTACAGACCAGTGTACCCTAGGGTAGTATATTACAGACCATTGTACATTAGGGTAGTATATTACAGACCATTGTACATTAGGGTAGTATATTACAGACCACTGTACACTACGGTAGTATATTACAGACCATTGTACATTAGGGTAGTATATTACAGACCACTGTACATTAGGGTAGTATATTACAGACCAGTGTACCCTAGGATAGTATATTACAGACCATTGTACACTAGAGTACTATATTACAGACCATTGTACACTAGGGTACTATATTACAGACCACTGTACACTAGGGTACTATATTACAGACCATTGTACACTAGGGTACTATATTACAGACCACTGTACACTAGGGTACTATATTACAGACCACTGTACACTAGGGTACTATATTACAGACCACTGTACACTAGGGTAGTATATTACAGACCATTGTACACTAGGGTAGTATATTACAGACCATTGTACACTAGGGTAGCATATTACAGACCATTGTACACTAGGGTACTATATTACAGATCACTGTACACTAGGGTAGTACAGCACTGGCACATAAAAGACCTTTCAGAGGTTCTAACCCTCCATCTCTATAATAAAACTTTTGAATGCAATTGGGCTCCATAAAGGGTGCCCCTGGAGAGCTGTTCTTGCTGTAAAAAAAAAAAAAAGTAAACGGGCTTAAAACATTTAAAAATTTTCAAAATCATTTTTTCACCGACACATTCCTTGTATTTTATTTATATATTTTTTGTAATATTTATGATAAATTGATGTATTTTGCGCAGAGGTCTTTAGTACCAGTTATCAGTTGCCCTATATGTCCCACAATAGCGTCTTTGCCAATAAAGTAGAGTTATAGGTGAATGTTCTATTGCTTCTGCATGTTCTGTACAGAAAACATTTTATGAAACTGATAAAGAACTACATAAGGTATATTAATATTTCATGGCTGCTCTCCCAGTTCGGCTTTATTCAGACGGCCTCTGCTGTCTAAAAATAATTAAAGTGTATGATTTTTTTGTCTTTCAGAAATTAAGCAGATTACAAACTCAACGGACAGTTAAACACCGCTGATACTTCTCCAAGACCACAGCCTGCTTCGCAGTCGGACACGTCTTCCAGCGTTGGGTTAGGTTAATATGAACAGCTGGTGTTCACATCCTGGAACCACTGGGTTAATTTGGTGCAAAATTGGAACATGCAGTGAGCTATTGACCGTAGAGTCTTAAGCTTAATTTGTTGTTTGCCTTTTAACAAGATTCGAGAGGAAGGAACATGGAGAATGTCTCTTTGTTGAGCACTCCCAATGCTTCCTATGATCCCTCCGGGCTTGGTAGCTATTATGGAAATTCTAATCCTGAAACACATTTTGCTAGCAGTGACTTGTCACCAAATTTCTACATCATCCTCCCAGTGATCTACTCGGTCATTTGTGTGGTGGGATTGACTGGAAACACCGCGGTCATCTATGTCATTCTCAAAGCCCCCAAGATGAAAACGGTCACCAACCTCTTTATCCTAAACCTGGCGATTGCTGACGACCTGTTTACTCTTGTCCTTCCCATCAACATTGCTGAGATTCTTCTTCATTACTGGCCTTTTGGTGTTGTCCTTTGTAAGATTATCTTGTCCATAGATCTTTACAACATCTTCTCCAGCATCTTCTTTTTAACCGTCATGAGCATAGACCGCTATCTGGTCGTATTGGCCACCGTAAGGTCCAAGAGGATGCCCTACCGTACCTATCGAGGAGCCAAAATTGTAAGTCTTCTTGTTTGGGTCTTGGTCATTCTTATTGTGTTGCCTTTCACCATTTTTGCTGGAGTATACATGGACAATATGGAGTTTAAGAGCTGTGGACTGAATTTCCCCAAACCGGAAAAGCTCTGGTTCAAGGCGAGTCGTGTCTACACCCTAATGTTGGGATTTGCCATTCCAGTCTCCACCATCTGTGTCTTATACATGCTCATGTTGTACAAACTAAGGAATATGAGGTTAAATTCCAATGGCAAGGCCTTGGACAAGGCCAAAAAAAGGGTAACTATCATGGTCTTTGTTGTCGTAGCGGTTTGTCTTTTTTGTTGGACACCTTTCCACCTAGCTACCATAGTGTCTCTGACCACAGATTTGCAGGAGACATCTGTAGTTATTGGCATCTCCTACTTTATTACGAGTTTGAGCTATGCCAACTCTTGTCTCAACCCATTCCTCTACGCCTTCTTAGATGACAGCTTCCGCAAGAGCTTCCGGAAGATGCTGGAGTGTCGAACAACTTGAAGTTCATGTGATCATAGGATCTTTCAAACCATGGCTAACATTGTGTCTTTCCTAACCAATCAAACTGCTGATACCTAGCAAGAAAAAAAAAATACCCTTAAGTAATAAAAAGAAAATGGAAATGTTCTGGCTCTCCCTAGGACTTGTTCAACAAGATGCGGCACCTAAATTCAATATGGAAATTGCCTACAGATTACTGACCACACCTCACTAAAACACACCAACGGGGTTTTTGCAGCCAGTGACCTCAGGTAGTTACCTTCATCGCTTTAACCTTGACCTGGTCCTGTTTCACTGAATGGAAGATATTAGGCGTACTTAATTTCTTTGAAAGGCACGGACGTTTTTCATATTCCTTAGCTTTAATATTTATGTAAAAAAGGACTACATAGCAAATTATGGTTTTAGTGTTTGTAAGCCTTAGCCACCCAATAAAGTAATCTTTATTTACATAAAATTGTATTGCTTTATTTTCTAGAAGTGCGTGAATGGATTGAACGTGGAATTAAATATGGTGAGCCATGGGCCATCCTTTTAAAGGGGATTAAAACAATTACATTTTTTTGTGTGATCTGTTCACTAACACTATAATAGCAATTACATATAAAATAACCCTGTCATGTAGTTGAAATCGAACAACTAGCAGCTAAAATAACCAGTTTTAGGCTAATGACCATCTGGAAATGACCCATAACCTCGTCCCACTTCATTCATTGCTCATGTCTGGGAGGACATCCTAAAAGATACGAAAAAAAAAAAACACCTGGGTTCCTAGGACAGGAAATTGGCTTTGGAGGAAACCATGACTTTCATCTATTACACTGTGGGATGTGATTAGGCAGAGTTGAACGGAATCCAGACTGAGGAGTATAGTCAGGGCTTTTTTTTAGCTGGAACTTAGTTGAACTCAGTTCCACTACCTCTGGCTCAGGCCCTCTGCTCATCCTTATCACTGGTAAACACAGAATCTGGCTTCTGTGTTTACCAGTGATAGCTTGTCTGCCAGCAGCTCACACAGAACTGATCTCCTGAGCAGCTCCCACTGAGTGCAGGATGGGGAAAAGGGAGATGCAGGTGCTCAGGGTGCACGACAGATGCCGACAGCCCCACTGGACGGTCATCCAGCAACCAAGTGAGAAGGAGCTACCTACAGTCTGCAGGGAGGTTCTAGAGCCGGCTGTGTGCTTCAGCTTAAAACAGCAACAAAAGTAAGACGTGGAAGATGGTGAAGCTTTTAAGGAGGGTGGGGGGGTATGGGGGCAGTGGAGGGGGGGTTGCATGCAGAGGTCAGAGCTGAACAGGGGTGAAAGTGAGATGTGGATGGGGGATGTAGAGGAAAGCAGCTGTGGAAGATAGCTGAACTCTGCCCTCAGTGTGTAGCGCATCTCCGAACTCTGCCCTCAGTGTGTAGCGCATGTCCGAACTCTGCACTCTGTGTGTAGCGCATCTCCGAACTCTGCACTCTGTGTGTAGCGCATCTCCGAACTCTGCACTCTGTGTGTAGCGCATCTCTGAACTATGCACTCCGTGTGTAGCGAATCCCTGAACTCTGCACTCTGTGTGTAGTGCACTCCTGAACTCTGAAAATTGTGTGTAGTGCACCCCTGAACTCTGCACTGTGTGTGTAGTGCACCTCTGAACTCTGCACTGTGTGTGTAGTGCACCCTGGAACTCTGCACTCTGTGTGTAGCGCACCCCAGAACTCTGCACTCTGTGTGTAGCACATCTCCGAACTCTACACGTAGAGCACACCTCTAAACTCTGCACTTTGTACATAATGCACTCCTGGTATTTAAAGCGGAGTTCCACCCAAAAAATTGAACTTCCCCTTTAAGCACTCCTCGCCCCCTTACATGCCACATTTGGCATGTCATTTTTTTGGGGGGGTGGGGGCTTCGTTAGGAGGGGGACTTCCTGTCCCACTTCCTCCTTCCATCCAGGGACCGCCAGGGCGACTCCTCCTTTCGCCTTAGGTGGCCCTTCCCTCTAGGCGATCTCCTGGGACATGTGACAGGTCCCAGGAGATCGCCTGTCCGCGACTCACACATGCGCCATGCGTGCCCAGCCTTGAAGCCGAAAGCTGTCACGGCCGGGTACCCAGAGTGACAATGGAGGCGCCGGCGGAGAGGAGCGGCGCTCCGTTCGGCCACATCGCTGGACCATGGAACAGGTAAGCGTCTATTTATTAAAAGTCAGCAACTACAGTTTTTGTAGCTGCTGACTTTTAATAAACATAAAAAGCCTGGAACTCCACTTTAATGCCTCTTTAAGACCCTCCCAGGCTGCTTTCACACTGAGGCATTTCAGCACTAGAAATAGCCTCTAATTAACGCCTGAAAACTGCCTCCCCATTTATTTCAGTGTACCTTTTCACACTTGGGCGGTGTGCTTGCGGGACATTCTGAAAAGTCCTTCAAGCAGCATCATTGGGGCGGTTTGGGAGCATTGTATAAACGCTTCCACAACGCCCTGCCCATTGAAATGAATAGGCAGCGCTGCCGAAGCGCCTGCAAAGCAATTTGGCAGCGCCGCAACACTGGTGCTTTTAACCCTTTCTTCAGCCGCAAGCGGGGGTTAAAAGCGCTTTACTGCCGACGCTAGATTTGCCACCTCATCCCTTTAGGCTGGGTACACACTGCTGCGGCTAGGAGAACCGGATGTGATTCGCACCGCACTGCAGTGCAAATCACATCCGATCTCTGTGCGATGCGAGTTCAGCCATACAGATAGTATGGCTGAATTCGCATCGCACCAGCCCCAAACTCGCACAGGACCCTTTTTTTGGTCCGCAGCAGAATCGGATCGCATGGGTGTTCACACCATGCAATCCGATTCCTGTCCGAGTTTTCAGATCGCACTGCGATATGCGAACTGATCTGGGGGTGTCATTAACGTTTCACTGACACTCCCAGCAGTTCGCATAGGGCAGTGTGAACTGCCGCCGGGAGGTATGCGATGCGGGAACCCGCCACGGATTCGTGGCGTTCCCGCATCGCTGCAATGTGAACCTATCCTTAACCCGAACACCTTTGAATTACACGGGTTCTGAGGCTAATTAAATGCAGATGAGGCACCAAGTGAGTTTAATTACCATCTTAATCAGCCACAGAACCTGTGTAATTAATATGTGTTCGGGTTTAAAGGGCTGAGGTGGCAACCCTAGCCGACGCCCGGCGCTTTTAGTGTTAAATTAGCCTTAATAAAATATGACCACATCCACTATTTGATGCGGTTTGTGTGTGGGAGGGCGGAGGAGGGTTTTGGGTGTGGTGGTTGAGTTCCTGCACATATTTTCTGAGAAAAAAATCCTGGAGTATAAGTAACTAAGCACAATGCACCATTTAAAGTGGTACTAAACCCAAAACAAACAATATAATATCTTGCAGCTTACCAAACATTAAATGAGGTGGCTACATTCGTTTTCCTTTCTTTGGCTTTTCCCCCCTCTGTTTTATCTTGGTGATCTGGCCAGTAACACACCTACTGTATTAGAATGCCTCTATTCTGGATGAATGAGCACAGGGGGCATATTTGGAACCAACATTGTCAGTCTGGGGGGGGTGGTAGGTGTATTGGCAGATTTAAATACGCTAACAAGTTAAAGCTGAACTCCAGTTAACACTTTATAAGCCCTTAAGGCAAAACAATAAAATACATAAATAAATAAAAGCTGATCATTGTAAGCAGCCATCAGTGGTAAATGGTTTGTCTCATCCATGTAACTTGAGCAAGAGCGCTTATTCTTTTGAAACACAACAGATTTACTGGGTGGATCATCAGATGAAAATAAAAGAAAGAAAGCCTAAAAAAGAAAATGAATACAGCCGTTATATCTAAGGATTGGTAAGCTGCAATATAATAAATGTTTGCTTTTAAAAAATTAAAAATGCCATACATCTATCCCCTATTTTGTAGACACGATAACTTTTGTGCAAACCAATCAATTTACCCTTATTGGGATTTTTTTTACCAAGAATACATATGGGCTTAAATTGATGAAGAAATTACATTTAAAAAAATGTGTTTTATTAGCAGAAAGTTAAAAAAAAATTCAAAATTGTCGCTCTTTTTTTATTTATAGCGCAAAAAACAAAAACCACAGAGGTGATCAAATACCGTCAAAAGAAATCTCTATTTGTGGGTAAAAAAAGGAAATCCGTTTTATTTGGGTACAGTGTTGCACGTCCGCGCAATTGTCAGCTAAAATAGCGCAGTGCAGTATTGCAAAAAATGGCCTGGTCAGGAATGGGGTAAAATCTTCCAGTGGTTAAATTCTTGCTTTAAGGACATTGTAGAGAGGGCTCTGGGGCTCCCAGGGTGCACCACAAACAATTTAATGTAGGCAGTGATTAAGGTGGTTACAGGGCAGCTAAAGGGCTGTACACACGGGTCAAACATGGGGCAGCATCGGCCGGTTCAGCCTAGGTTTGAAAGTCGCGCGATTTTTCTGCGACTTGAAGCAATGCCTGTGTCTTCTTGTAAAGTTGCATCAAAGTGGGACCAAAGTAGTGCAGGGACTGCTTTGAAGTTGCACAGATATGAATGGTGCTCATTGGAAATCATGGAGTACAACTTCTCATGCGACTTTGCAGTCCCAAGTTGCACAAGTGGAAACAGAGCCTTAAAGTTGTGCCACTCCGAGGAAATTGTCAGGGAGCAATGTCAATTAAGGGGGATGAGCAGGGTTTTATGCAAATGTGTATCACGAAGCTCAAAAGTGGCATAAATTTATAGAAATAGGAAGCCAATAAGCAGGGCTGATGCTACCACTAGGCAAACTAGGAAGCCGCCTAGGGCGCACTGCTGCCTAGGGCACCTGGCCACTGATGTTCCTACTCTCTTCTCTCTGCAGCAAGTAACTAAGTCTCAGCATCAGCAGGCAGCTCCATTCACACACAGTGTCAGAGGCGCAGCAGTGGCGGAGGGCTGTGTCCCGATTCCCGAATGATTGGAAGCAATAAAACATTAATCGATGGGCGCTGGTAGGCTGCATTTGATGGGCGCTGGTAGGCTGCATTTGATGGGGGCTGGTAGTCTGCATTTGATGGGGGCTGGTGAGGCTGAATTTGATGGGAGCTGGGGAGGCTGCATTTGATGGGGGCTGGTAGGCTGCATTTGATGGGTGCTGATAGGCTGCATTTGATGGGGGCTGGTGAGGCTGCATTTGATGGGTGCTGGTGAGGCTGCATTTGATGGGGGCTGGTTGACTGCCTTTGATTGGGACTGGTAGGCTGCATTTGATGGACGCTGGTGAGGCTGCATTTGATGGGCGCTGGTGAGGCTGCATTTGATGGACGCTGGTGAGGCTGCATTTGATGGGCGCTGGTGAGGCTGCGTTTGATGGGCGCTGGTGAGGCTGCGTTTGATGGGGGCTGGTAGGCTGCATTTGATGGGGGCTGGTGAGGCTGCATCTGATGGGTGCTGGTGAGGCTACATTTGATGGGGGCTGGTAGGCTGCATTTGATGGGCGCTGATAGGCTGCATTTAATGGGGGCTGGTGAGGCTGCATTTGATGGGGGCTGGTGAGGCTGCATTTGATGGGGGCTGGTGAGGCTGCATTTGATGGGGGCTGGTGAGGCTGCATTTGATGGGCGCTGGGGAGGCTGCATTTGATGGGCGCTGGGGAGGCTGCATTTGATGGGCGCTGGGGAGGCTGCATTTGATGGGTGCTGGGGAGGCTGCATTTGATGGGCGCTGATAGGCTGCATTTGATGGAGGCTGGTAGTCTGCATTTGATGGGTGCTGGTGAGGCTGCATTTGATAGGGGCTGGTAGACTGCATTTGATGGGGGCTGGTAGTCTGCATTTGATGGGCGCTGGTGAGGCTGAATTTCATGGGAGCTGGTAGACTGCATTTGATGGAGGCTGGTAGAATGCATTTGATGGAGGCTGGTGAGGCTGCATTTGATGGGGGCTGGTAGACTGCATTTGATGGGGGCTGGTAGAATGCATTTGATGGCCGCTGGTGAGGCTGCTTTTGATGGCTGCTGGTGAGGCTGCTTTTGATGGCTGCTGGTGAGGCAGAATTTGATGGGGGCTGGTGAGGCTTCATTTTATGGGTGCTGGTGAGGCTTCATTTGATGGGTGCTGGTGAGGCTGCATTTGATGGGGGCTGGTGAGGCTGCATTTGATGGGGGCTGGTGAGGCTGCATTTAATGGGGGCTGGTGAGGCTGCATTTGATGGGTGCTGGTGAGGCTGCATTTGATGGGTGCTGGTGAGGCTGCATTTGATGGATGCTGGTGAGGCTGCATTTGATGGGTGCTGGTGAGGCTGCATTTGATGGATGCTGGTGAGGCTGCATTTGATGGGTGCTGGTGAGGCTGCATTTGATGGATGCTGGTGAGGCTGCATTTGATGGGTGCTGGTGAGGCTGAATTTGATGGGTGCTGGTGAGACTGCATTTGATGGGTGCTGGTGAGGCTGAATTTGATGGGTGCTGGTGAGACTGCATTTGATAGGGGCTGGTGAGACTGCATTTGATGGGCACTGGGGAGGCTGCATTTGATGGGCACTGGGGAGGCTACATTTGATGGGCGCTGGTGAGGCCGCACTTGATGAGCACTTCATTAGAAAAGTGGGGTATACATGGGCAGGGCAGAGGGTGTGGAGGCGGCAAAATGAGGTGTCAAAAATTCTTGCACCAGCCCTGCCAACAAGTAGGCAACAAGGCACTCCTGCAATCTTTGTGGCCGTCCTTAGCAGGAACATTAGAGATACAATCACTGACACACAAATCATATATTGGCCAGATAGCAAGGATAACTTGCCACAAATTTGTGGCAGTGTTGAATTGTAAGTCTTGATAACTTGCTTCACATTTTCACTGGCAAGTTGTACACTTGCAGCACAAGTTCTAATTGACACATTTCCAATTTGTAGCAAATTTGCATGGCAAGTCTCTAGCAAGAGCAAAGGTGTGAGTCTACAAGAGCTCTGCAAGTCTGCAGCATGAAAATTCAGCCACAGTGACCCCCTGTGGTGGGATGACTATTGCACAACATACCTGAACCAGAACTTGCAGCAGACTTGCAGAACGTTTGCATAGAAAGTTGATCTGGAGTCATGCAATGTGGACTTGCTGCAATTGTGCAACAAACTTGTGAAGCCTGACAAGTCTAGCAATAGCTTAGCAAGTCATTTTCAAACTTGCAGCACAGTTGCTTGCTATCTGGGTGACAATTTGATTTTCCTCGCAGCAAGACTACAAAGGAGAGCTGCTACAAATCACTGACGCTCACATGACACGGCTCTTCCAGGGAATGATGGTAGAGCATAAAAAAGCATGTTTTTTTTTTGGCTCATGGCCCTTAATTAGGGTTGCCACCTCACCCCTTTAAACCCGAACACATATGAAGTACAAAGGTTCTGAGGCAATTCTAATGCAGATAAGGAACCAAGTGAGTTTAACCACTTGCTTACTGGGCCCTTACACCCCCCTCCTGCCCAGACCAATTTTCAGCTTTTAGCGCAGTCACACTTTGAATGACAATTGCGCCGTCATGCAACACTGTAAATGAATAGAGCTTTCTTTTGGTGATATTTGATCACTTCTGTGGTTTTTATTTTTTGTTAAAAAAATGTAAAAAGACAGAATTAAAAAATTTTTTTTTTTATATTTTGTTATAAAATTTTGCAAACAGATAATTTTTCTCCTTCATTGATGTTCGCTGATGAGGCTGCACTGATCTTGTGTTTCTGCTAAGAAGAAACACGGATCTCTGTCTTCCCCCAGTCGAAGCACGTCCCCCACCGTTAGAAAGCATCCCCTAGGGACACACTTAACCCTTGATGTTAACCCCTTCCCTGCCAGTGTCATTAGTACAGTGACCTTTTCTAGCACTATATTAGGGGGATCCGAACAGCAGGGAGAATTGGTGTGGCCGGGCGGAGGGGTAATTACAGAAAGATACCTTGTGTGGCTCTCTGCAGCAGTTGAAAGCCGGCTTCTACCCCTCCCTCCAGCTTTCAGCTGCTGCAGGGAGAGACATAGACTCATCTGGTTGCCCCCACACACACTTGACACCATCTGAACCAAATAATTTTATCTTGGTCTCATCCGACCACAGGACATGGTTCTAGTAATCCATGTCCTTAGTCAGCTTGTCTTCAGCAAACTGTTTGTGGGCTTTCTTGTGCCTCATCTTTAGAAGAGGCTTCCTTCTGGGACGACAGTCATGCAGACCAATTTGATGCAGTGTGTGGCGTATGGTCTGAGCACTGACAGGCTGACCCCCCACCCCTTCAACCTCTGCAGCAATGCTGGCAGCACTCATACGACTATTTCCCAAAGACAACCTCTGGATATGACACTGAGCACGTGCACTCAATTCTTTGGTCGACCATGGCGAGGTCTGTTCAGAGTGGAGCCTGTCTTGTTAAACCGCTGTATGGTCTCGGCCACCGTGATGCAGCTCATTTTCAGGGTCTTGGCAATCTTCTTATAGCAGGAAAATGCATTTAGTGGACCTCCAGCTGTTGCAGAACTACAAGTCCCATGAGGCATAGCAAGATTCTGACAGCCACAAGTAAGACACCCAGAGGCATGATGGGACTTGTAGTTTTTCAACAGCTGGAGGTCCGCTAATTGCATATCCCTGTCTTATAGCCTAGGCCAGTGATGGCAAACCTCGGCACCCCAGATGTTTTAGAACTACATTTCCCATGATGCTCATGCACTCACCAATGTAGCTTTATGTAGAGCAACAATTATTTTTTGAGATTTTCAGAGAGTTCTTTGCCATGAGGTACCATGTTGAATTTCAAGTGACAAGTATGAGAGAGTGAGAGCAATAACACCAAATTTAACACACCTGCTCCCCATTCACACCTGAGACCTTGTTACACTAATGAATCACATGACATCGGGGAGGGAAAATTACTAACTGGGCCCAGTTTGGACATTTTCACTTAGGGGTGTACTCACTTTTGTTGCCAGCAGTTTAGACATTAATGGCTGTGTGTTGAGTTATTTTGATGGGACAGCAAATTTACACTGTTATACAAGCTGTACACTCACTACTTTACATTGTAGCAAAGTGTCATTTCTTCAGTGTTGTCACATGAAAAGATAGAACAAAATATTTACAAAAATGTGAAGGGTGTACTCACTTTTGTGAGATACTGTATATTGGGGGAGGGGGGGGGGGGCCCTGCCAGGTATTCTGTATTGGGCCCCGTGATTTCTAACAGCAGCCCTGATCACGTATATGTGAGTGTCTCAATTTCCTCTCTTATTTTTATCACACAGCAATATAAAGCATTGTCAAGTAGGATGAGCAGGCACCCCTCTGTCCCCACCATGTAGCTGTGCAGCCTTCAAATTCTGTCTAAGTAGGGATGAATACAGCTTTTATGTAAATGACAGATGCATCTTTCAGTAAACATTTCAAATCAACACTTCTGGGCTCAGCATCTTAAACTGATATGAAAGCAGGTACCTTAAATGCATCTGTACCATAAAATTACCCCCACCGTCCTATCCCGTCCAGCATGTCTCTCTATACAGGCAGAAGTGTTCTGCATAAGTGAAGCGCCATAAAAGATTATTAGTCCACCTGCTGTGTGCGTCAAATTAAGCACAGGAGCTCCATTCTCCCAAATGGAAATGCCCATACACAAACCACGTACGTGTTTAGGATGTATTTTCATTATATTGGATGCGAATGTGCATTCTGATCAGAGAATTTGGTATGTGCCAACAAAGTAAAGGGTTCGCTTAAAGAAGATCTAAGCCCAATCACTAAGATTTCATGTCACTTTTCTTATTAGGGCCCCAGTCACACTCGTGTCTGCTCTAGAACGCAGCTATTAGCGTGTGGTAGGATGACAGCGGCACATTACATTTGATTTTTGTTTTTAACGAGAACTTACCCCCTTTGCTCTGACCCTACACATACACTCAATGGTCACCTTATTAGGCACACCTTGCTAGTATCGGGTTGGACCGCCTTTTGCCTTCATTCTTCCTGGCAGAGATTCAACAAGGTGTTGGAAACATTCCTCAGAGATTTTGGTCCATAGTGACATGATGGCATCACGCAGATTTGTCGGCTTCACAACCATGGTGCCAATTTCCCGTTTCACCACATCCCAAAGGTGCTCTATTGGATGAGATGTGGTGAGTGTGGAGACCATTGGAGTACAGGGACCTCATTGTCCAGTGGTGAGATGATCGGAGCTTTGTGACATGGTGCATTATCCTGCTGGAAGGATCAGAAGATGGGGACACTGTAGTCATAAAGGGATGGTCAGCAACAATAGTCAGGTAGGCCGTGATGTTTCAACGATGCTCAATTCATACCAAAAGTGTGAAAATAAAATAATCCCCACACCATTACACCACCAGCAGCCTGAACCGGTGATACAAGGCAGGATGGATCCATGCTTTCATGTTGTTTACACCAAATTCTGACCCGACCATTTGAATGTCAAGACTCATCAGATCAGGCAACGTTTTTCCAATCTTCTATTGTCCAATCTTGGTGACCCTGTGCGAATTGTGTCCTCAGTTTCCTGTTCTTATCTGACAGGCGTGGCACCCGGTGTGGTCTTCTGCTGCTGTAGCCCATCTGCTTCAAGGTTCCGTGTGTTGTGCATTCAGAGATGGTATTCTCTATACTTTGGATATAATGAGTAGTTATTTGAGTTACTGTTGTCTTTCTATCATCTGGAACTAGTCTGCCCATTCTCCTCTGACCTCAGCAAGTAATTTTCCTTCACACAACAGCCGTTCACTGGATATTTTCTCTTTTTCGGACCATTCTCTGTAAACCCGAGAGATGGTTGCATGTGAAAAATCACAGTAGATAATCAGTTTGTGAAATACTCAGACCAGCCCAGCAGGCACCAACAACCATGCCAACTTCAAAGTCACTTAAATCCCCTTTCTTCCTCATTCTGGTGCTCGGTTTGAACTTCAGCAAGTCATCTTCATCATGTCGATGCCTAAATGCATTGAGGTGCAGCCATGTGATTGGCTGATTAGCAATTTGTGTTGCCAACCAATTAAACAGGAGTACCTAATAAAGTGGCTGATGAGTGTATATGCAGCCTCACGGAAGCGGGCTTTTTTTATGTGGGTCCGCATATATGTGTACCTCCGTTTGTGCTGGGAGCAGGGCTCAAGTCCTGCGGGAACGCATGGGAACGGAGTTCCTGTACTTTTTCCACAACAGGAACTCAGTTCCCGTTAGCAGCCGCGTCCTGCAAGACTTTGAAGTATGTGAGCTGTGTGGCAGGTGCTACACCAACAGCCGCCGACACAGCTCGCAATAGTAAGTGACCATTCAGGCATTGCCAGTAGGGGGCCCCATGACAGCTTCTGCTTTGATCTACCTGTCAATCACAGCTAGCTGACGGGTAGATCAGGTCTAGGTCCAGCTGGCGGGTAGATCAGGTCTAGGTCTAGTTGGCAGGTAAATCAGCTATTCTGCTCACAGGACATGCAGGGAGAGAGGAGAGCTGAGGGAGGATCATCATGTGGAAATATGTGAAGGGTTGGAATAGCGAGTTTGTGTTGGAGCTCTGCAGAGTTTGCAGCCCCCCCAAGCTAACATACATCTCCTAAGCAGGAACACATCACTATCTCCCCAAGCATTCTGTCCAGATAATGTGCAGTTAATTTCTGACCTTTCCGTTTAATCCTGTGTTATCCAAACTCTGTTCAATGAAAAGTGTAAACTCACCACATAAACACTCTATATACAAAATAACATCCCCAATAAAGATCAGAACATGATGTTCACATTTGCATGGAAGCACAATTGAATGAATAGTGATGGACGAACTTCCGACGGGACGTTTCGCGAAAGCGAAATGCGAACGGACCCAAACGTTCGCGAAACCGAACGTTCGCCGCGGGCCCCATTGACTTCAATGGGAGGCGAACTTTGCAAACCTTCATGTCGAATTTGCGGCCACGTGGTAATTATTAGGGGGTAAAACGTAGTCCCACCATCTGGACAATGACATAATACATGTATGAGGTGAATTTGGGATCGATAACTACAAGCATTTTTATTTTATTTGGGAAATTGTTCTAACAATTCAGGACTATGGAGCTAATGAAGGCAATGGAGGAGAGGGAAGGTCAGGGACCAGGGTAGGCAAAGAAGAGGGTGCAGGAGATGATCACCAGCAGCGTGACATACCGGAATGACACATGCACCGTGATAGAGGCATCTGACAGCAGCACCGTAATACAGAGCACTGACAGCAGCACCGTGACATACAGCGCTGACAGCAGCACCGTGACATACAGCGCTGACAGCAGCACCGTGACATACAGCGCTGACAGCAGCACCGTGACATACAGCGCTGACAGCAGCACCGTGACATACAGCGCTGACAGCAGCACCGTGACATACAGCGCTGACAGCAGCACCGTGACATACAGCGCTGACAGCAGCACCGTGACATACAGCGCTGACAGCAGCACCGTGACATACAGCGCTGACAGCAGCACCGTGACATACAGCGCTGACAGCAGCACCGTGACATACAGCACTGACAGCAGCACCGTAAGCAGCCCCAGGAGGAAGTCAGCACAGCACAGGGATGGTGTGATCCCCTCATAATAAGAACCCCCAGGAGGAAGTCAGCACAGCACAGGGATAGTGTGATCCCTTCATAATAAGAACCCCCAGGAGGAAGTCAGCACAGCACAGGGATATCATAAGCAGCCCCAGTAGAAATATGACACCGCTCAACCTCTTCAAAGAGGAGGGTAGGGGCATATAGTACGGTGTGCTTTTTTGGGTCAAGGAAGTGAGCCAAATGAATTAAGAAGGTCTGTGTGCTTGATTAAAAAAATAGTTTATAGACATATACATGGTCTACTGGTCACATGTGTTGAATTCCTCCGAGATCCATGCCTCATTCATTTTTAGAAATGTGAGGTAGTTAACACTGTGGTGAGCTAGGCGAGTACGCTTATCGGTCACAATCCCCCCTGCTGCGCTGAACGTCCTTTCGGACAGGACACTGGATGAGGGGCAAGCCAACAGTTCGATTGCAAATTGGGCAAGCTCTGGCCAGAGGTCAAGCCTGCCCACCCAGTAGTCTAGGGGTTCATCACTCCTCAGAGCGTCCACATCGGCCGTTAACCCAATGTAGTCGGACACCTGACGGTCTAGGCGTTCCCTGATGCTGGATCCGGATGACACCTGTCGATGGGTCGGCTGAAAGAATGACCTCATATCCGAAGTCACCAACACATCTTCAAACCGGCCTCTTCTTGCAGGCGCTGTTGGATTGGTACCCGCAAATCCTTCTCTGGGAGTGGGAATTGCTCCTCTGCCAGCGCACGCAAAAGCAGAATGCAGCATTTCTCGAAGCAAGGCCTGGAAGTGCTGCATTCTGACAGCCCTCTGCGACGGCGGTAACATTTCCGCCATTTTGTGTTTGTACCGGGGGTCTAAGTACGTTGCCACCCAGTACTGGTCCTTGACCCTCATGCTTTTTATACGGGGGTCCCTATTAAAACACTGGAGCATGAAGGCCCCCATTTGCACTAAAGTGGAAGCGGTGTGGTGGCCTGGCTCCTGCTCATCATCCAGGATAATGTCGTCCTCTTCATTCTCCTCTCCCCATCCTCGCACAACAGGGATCCCAGAAAGGTTTAAAGCATGCTCTTCTTGCTCCTGCTCATCCGCCCCGGCACCATCCTCCTCTGACTCCTCATCAGACTCCTGTTGTTGACTTGTCTCAGATAGAGTAGCCCCCCCTGGGAATTCATCCAGCATTGCGACTTCCTCATCTTCCCGCTCCTGCTCCTCCACAGCCTGATCAATGACACAACGCAATGCACGCTCCAGAAAGAAGGCATAAGGTACCATGTCACTGATGGCGCCATGGCTGCGACTGACCAGTTTGGTGATCTCCTCAAATGGCCGCAGAAGTCTGCATGTGTCGCGCATGAGCAGCCACTGGCGCGGTGAAAAAAAACCCAGCTCCCCAGAACCGTTTCTTTCGCAGAGTTCATACAGGTAGACGTTAACTGCACGTTTCTGCTGGAGCAGCCTATCAAGCATATAGAAGGTTGAGTTCCATCGCGTCGGGCAATCGCAAATAAGACGTCTGACCGGCAGATGGTGTCGCCGCTGAATGTCAGCAAGGCGAGCCATGGCCGTGTAAGATCTTCTGAAATGGGCCGAGATTTTCCTTGCCTGCCGCAAGATGTCCTGGACCCCAGGGTATTTGACAAGGAATCGCTGCACGACCAAGTTTAAGACGTGTGCCATGCACGGCACGTGCGTGATTTTGCCCTGTTTCAATGCGCTAAGCAGATTGGCACCGTTGTCACACACCACTTTACCAACTGTCAAATTGAGCGGTGTTAGCCACTCATCTGCCTGTGAACGCAAAGCTGAAAGGAGTGCCGGGCCAGTGTGGCTCTTTGCTTCCAGGCACAACAGACGCAGCACGGCATGGCAACGTCTCACCTGGCATGTGGAATAGGTTCTGGGGAGCTTGGGCGGTGCAGTGGAAGAGACGCTAGCAGCGGAAAAGGAGGAGGCAGCTGAGGAGGAGAGGGAGGAGGATGGAGTAGGAGGAGGAGAAGAAGAGTCAGGCCTGCATGCAATCCGTGGCGGTAAAACCAAATCTACACGGGTGCCACGGGTTACATGCTTGACGGCCGTCAGAAGGTTCACCCAGTGGGCAGTAAAACTGATATACCTTCCCTGCCCGTGTTTGCTAGACCACGTGTCTGTGGTCAGATGTATCTTGGCACCGACACTGTGTGCCAGAGATACATTCACTTGCCGCTGAACATGGCCATATAGCTCTGGGATGCCCTTCTCTGAGAAATACTTCCTTCCTGGGACCTTCCATTGTGGTGTTCCAATGGCCACAAATTTGCGAAAGGCCTCCGAGTCCACCAGTTTATATGGCAGTAGTTGGCGGGCTATGAGTTCTGACAAGCCAGCCGCCAACCGTTGGGCAAGAGGGTTATCCGGCGTCATCATTTTTTTACGCTCAAACATTAGGCCCACGGAAGCCTGCCTTTTTGCAGAAAAATGTGAGCTTGGCGTGATGGAAGGTGGAGTGGAGGACAATTGTGAGGAGAGAGGAGAAGGAGAAGTAGAAGACGAGGCTGGACGGTGAGAGCCTGCAGTGTGGCTTTGTGTGTTCCGTTGCTCCCACTGGGCTCGGTGATGGCTGCTCATGTGCCTTCTTAAGGCGGTCGTCCCTAGGTGAGTATTGGGCTTACCGCGACTAACGCGTTGACTGCAAAGATTGCAGATGGCAACGCTATTGTCAGCAGCGGACACGTTAAAAAAAGCCCACACTGCGGAGCCATGTGCCGGTGTCCTGGGAGCGCCAGATGTGACCGTACATGGTCGATGACTCGCTCCTGATACATTTGCAGTCTGCTTTGTCCCTGCTGTGCAATGTAAGTCATTGCTGCTTCTCCTCCCTATCTGCTGGTCCATATCTCCCTCTGAACTCCCCTCCTCTTCCTCTCTTGTGGGCACCCACGTGACATCACTAGACACGTCATCATCAACGTCACCTTCCCCACCGCTATAAGTAGAGATCTCGGAGTAGGCAGCAACACCGGGGACCAACCTCCTCCTTGGGCTGATCTGGGTACTGGCGTCAGACTGCTGAGTAGCGCTTGTTGCTACCTCCTCTTCCTGATCCAATACCAAGAGTGGCTGCGCATCAGAAATGTCCTCTTGATATGGATCGGAAAATAATTCCAGTGACTCAAGCGGAAGGTATGTGGTGGTGGTGGTGGTGGTCGTGTTGTTGGTGGTAGTGTCTTTGGGGGTGCACATAGCAGAGAGTGAAGAAGAGGGTGCAGATCGAGAGGATGAGGAGGGTGCAGAAGAGTAAGGCTGAGCGAGCCACTCAACCAAGTCTGGTGCATCCTTTAAAGTAATTGAACGCACCTTCTGCAACTTCCCACTTTGGCTCAAGCCTGTTGCTCCTGCCCTACCCCTACCACCCCTGCGGAAGGGCCTGCCTCTTCCTCTGCCTGTCATTTTTTAAATGACCCTGTGACAAAACTCTTAGTCCCTATACCGATGAAGGACTGCTGCAGTATAGGGCAGCGGTCAGCAGTGGTGCACGTCAACCCTATCTATTGTGGACCGATAGCGGTCCTTACAGAACAGCAGACTGTACCGCACTCAAGCCTATGTACCGTAGCACCCTATACCAAGTTACCAGTCCTTATAAGAACTTTTGTGGACCAAGCAGGTTGTGTATTAGTGTTTAGCAGACTGTACGTCAGTCCCTATACCGCTGAAGGACTGCTGCAGTATAGGGCAGCGGTCAGCAGTGGTGCACGTCAACCCTATCTATTGTGGACCGATAGCGGTCCTTACAGAACAGCAGACTGTACCGCACTCAAGCCTATGTACCGTAGCACCCTATACCAAGTTACCAGTCCTTATAAGAACTTTTGTGGACCAAGCAGGTTGTGTATTAGTGTTTAGCAGACTGTACGTCAGTCCCTATACCGCTGAAGGACTGCTGCAGTATAGGGCAGCGGTCAGCAGTGGTGCACGTCAACCCTATCTATTGTGGACCGATAGCGGTCCTTACAGAACAGCAGACTGTACCGCACTCAAGCCTATGTACCGTAGCACCCTATACCAAGTTACCAGTCCTTATAAGAACTTTTGTGGACCAAGCAGGTTGTGTATTAGTGTTTAGCAGACTGTACGTCAGTCCCTATACCGCTGAAGGACTGCTGCAGTATAGGGCAGCGGTCAGCAGTGGTGCACGTCAACCCTATCTATTGTGGACCGATAGCGGTCCTTACAGAACAGCAGACTGTACCGCACTCAAGCCTATGTACCGTAGCACCCTATACCAAGTTACCAGTCCTTATAAGAACTTTTGTGGAACAAGCAGGTTGTGTGTTAGTGATTAGCAGACTGTACGTCAGTCCCTATACCGCTGAAGGACTGCTGCAGTATAGGTGAGCGGTCAGCAGTGGTGCACGTCAACCCTATCTATTGTGGACCGATAGCGGTCCTTACAGAACAGCAGACTGTACCGCACTCAAGCCTATGTACCGTAGCACCCTATACCAAGTTACCAGTCCTTATAAGAACTTTTGTGGACCAAGCAGGTTGTGTATTAGTGTTTAGCAGACTGTACGTCAGTCCCTATACCGCTGAAGGACTGCTGCAGTATAGGGCAGCGGTCAGCAGTGGTGCACGTCAACCCTATCTATTGTGGACCGATAGCGGTCCTTACAGAACAGCAGACTGTACCGCACTCAAGCCTATGTACCGTAGCACCCTATACCAAGTTACCAGTCCTTATAAGAACTTTTGTGGAACAAGCAGGTTGTGTGTTAGTGATTAGCAGACTGTACGTCAGTCCCTATACCGCTGAAGGACTGCTGCAGTATAGGTGAGCGGTCAGCAGTGGTGCACGTCAACCCTATCTATTGTGGACCTATAGCGGTCCTTACAGAACAGCAGACTGTACCGCACTCAAGCCTATGTACCGTAGCACCCTATACCAAGTTACCAGTCCTTATAAGAACTTTTGTGGACCAAGCAGGTTGTGTATTAGTGTTTAGCAGACTGTACGTCAGTCCCTATACCGCTGAAGGACTGCTGCAGTATAGGGCAGCGGTCAGCAGTGGTGCACGTCAACCCTATCTATTGTGGACCGATAGCGGTCCTTACAGAACAGCAGACTGTACCGCACTCAAGCCTATGTACCGTAGCACCCTATACCAAGTTACCAGTCCTTATAAGAACTTTTGTGGAACAAGCAGGTTGTGTGTTAGTGATTAGCAGACTGTACGTCAGTCCCTATACCGCTGAAGGACTGCTGCAGTATAGGGCAGCGGTCAGCAGTGGTGCACGTCAACCCTATCTATTGTGGACCGATAGCGGTCCTTACAGAACAGCAGACTGTACCGCACTCAAGCCTATGTACCGTAGCACCCTATACCAAGTTACCAGTCCTTATAAGAACTTTTGTGGAACAAGCAGGTTGTGTATTAGTGTTTAGCAGACTGTACGTCAGTCCCTATACCGCTGAAGGACTGCTGCAGTATAGGGCAGCGGTCAGCAGTGGTGCACGTCAACCCTATCTATTGTGGACCGATAGCGGTCCTTACAGAACAGCAGACTGTACCGCACTCAAGCCTATGTACCGTAGCACCCTATACCAAGTTACCAGTCCTTATAAGAACTTTTGTGGAACAAGCAGGTTGTGTGTTAGTGATTAGCAGACTGTACGTCAGTCCCTATACCGCTGAAGGACTGCTGCAGTATAGGGCAGCGGTCAGCAGTGGTGCACGTCAACCCTATCTATTGTGGACCGATAGCGGTCCTTACAGAACAGCAGACTGTACCGCACTCAAGCCTATGTACCGTAGCACCCTATACCAAGTTACCAGTCCTTATAAGAACTTTTGTGGAACAAGTGAGTTGTGAATGTTTAGCAGACTGCAGCAGAAGGGCAGCAGTCAAGTATAATATCCTTTCTATATTTGGAAGAAAGAATATTATACATGTACAAGCCTATTACTGTACCACTGATACCAGTCCTGAAAAGAACCTTTGTGGAACTAATAATAACAGCAAGTCTTTAAAATTACCCTCACTGCCTGACAACACTGCTTCCTTCCTGTCCCTATACAAATTGGCAAAAAAAGAGAACGATTAGTGGTTACTGGAACAGCTCTTTTGTGGACCTTGATAGTAACAGCTAATGATGATGATGATGATGATGATGATGAAAGACTAATCTGGCTGTCCCTGTAGCATACACCGTCCTTTCCCTTTCTCTAAACTAACAAAAGACACTCAGGCTGCTGCAAGAATCAGCAGCACAGCAAACCTATCAACACCTAACACCTATACCAGTCCTGAAAAGAACTTTTGTGTACCAAATAGCTAGTGGTTTATCTCTCCCTACTCCACACAGGAACCTGTCCCTATCGTAACAGAAGAAAGAATGTAAAATGGCCACCGGATCGGGTGTATTTATAGGTTAGGGGGAATGTCCAAGTGTCCATGTGCTGTCATGTCTCAATTGGCTGTCCTGTATCACATGATAAACGTGTCACCAAAGGTTAAAGTTCTTGTATACATTAAACACGTAAGTCCGCCGCGGCGAACGACGGAAAAAGGCGTTCGAACGTGCGGACCGCGAATGTCGGAAATTCGCCGCGAAACGACCGCCGGGCGAAACGTTCGTCCATCACTATGAATGAATGCTGATTATTCAGAGAATTACCGTATTTATGTTTATTGAGGATTGTTTTTTTTTTTATGTACTAACAGTTAAGCTTCATACACACAATACGAAAATTGGATGAAAAATACCACTTTTGAAGTGTTCGTGCATATGTGCGTATCATTTTTTTTTTTTGGTGGGGGAGGGGATCTTGGGTGGGAGTTCCCACACTTTTTTCCCCAGGACTTGACCCCTAGCTGGGAGCATGCAGCACAGTGCGCTCCCAGCACAGAGACTGGGCTCTCACGAGAGACCCGGTTCTCCTACTAATGATTGGGACCTGGGGCTGTCAGTTTGGGGTCACCTGATTGCTGTGATAGCCTCTGATTGGCTATCACAGGGATCAGTCACTGTGAGCTGGAAGATACATTGTATCTGCCTCTTCTTGCAGGAGAGAAATTGCAAACAAATCAAAGTGTGTAAAAATATAAAATAAAAATAAAAGAATAAAAATTAAATTAAAAAAAGAAGGAAAATACCAAGACCAAGGTTGCAAGGTTTAGTGTCGGGGTCAATGGTCACAGTCAGCATATTTCTGGTAGAATTTTTTTTTGTTTTATTGGTATCAGTGTTGGTGTGTTTTAGGCAGGATAAAAAAAAATGCAAAATGTGCACTATTGATTCTGGGCTGTACAAACATCAAATAATATACACAAATGTGGTATCGCTGCGATCCTCAGGAGCAGGAGAATTTATTTTGGGGCGTTCTTTGGTGGTAAATTATGATAATAGCAAGAAATATACAGCTAATTTTTTTAAACATTTTTTTTTACTATTTTGACCCATTTTCCTTTGATAATAATTTTTTGGAAAATTCTAACGGACCTAGAAAGAGAACATGTTCTAAATTTTTCAGACGGATCCAATTCCTATCGGAAAAACCGCTTGTCTGTATGCTGTCCTGACGGACCAAAAATGACACATGCTCTGAAGCAAGTACGAGACGGAAGCTATTGGCTACTGGGTATTGAACTTCCTTTTTCTAGACCCGTCGTACGTGCTGTACGTCATCGCGTTCTTGACAATCGGACTTTGGTGTGATCGTGTGTACGCAAGACAGTTTCAGTGAAATTCCATCGGAAAAACCTTCAGAGTTTATTCCGATGGGAAAACTGGTAGTGTGTACGGGGCATAAGGCTGTGAACTGAGGGATGTGAAAGGGACCAGCCTCAGTTGAGCTTTTCCTGTAATTAGTTGGCCCTTTAGCTTCCTGAACGGGTAAAGCAAGGTGAAGTTGCAAGTAAGTGGCTCTCTGATTGACATCTTTTATGAGAGGTTACTAATTGCTATATCATGGAGTATCATCTTAGTGGTCCCCATTCTGATTATTTTTAGCTCCCTTGGGAACATACTAATTACCCTGATTTCAGAATAACTGAGCCTTTTTCGTTTGCACCCCCTGGGGCATGCCATCACCCCTCGCTGGTCCTCTGCTAATTTCTGAGTGTAAAGCCTCATACACACGATCAGATTTTCCAACAGGAATTGTGTGTTGACAGACTGTTGGTCTAAATCAGTTTGTACGCTCCATCAGACAACTTGTCGGATTTTCCACGAACAAATGTTGGATGGCAGGCTTATACATTTTCCGCGGACAGCGGTCTGTTGTCAGATTTTTCATTCGTGTGTACACAAGTCCATCAGACAAAAGTCCAAAGTACAAACACACATGCTCAGAATCAATGCTCCCCAAACACAACATTAGCAGAAGGAGCCCAACGGGTGGTGCTAAAGAGCTAAAAAGCCACGTAGTACATCACTATGTTCATGTTTGTTGGCCGACAGTTGTGTGCCATTTGTATGCAAGACAAGTTCATGGCCAACGTCCTTTTGGACAAAAGTCTGGCGTTTTATCTGTGGAAAATCCAATCATGTGTACGAGACTTAAGTCATACATGTGCACCTCTCTACATATGCATATAACAGTCTTACAATGTAGATATGCAATTTTTTGTTGTTGATTGTTGTACAGATTCTTTTGTACTGATTAACAGGGATGGCCCATTCATAAGGGGCACCCCCCACCCCATCCATGCGTCCAGCCCCCTAATCTACATGCAGGGCACCACACGCATGAATTCCAATTTTTTTTTTTAAGCACGTGATTAGAGCCTGAGGCTCTAATAGGCTTCAAAAAAGGGTTGGCTTGGGGCGCAAAGCATGGCGCCCCGAGCACACCCACATGTGTGACGATAGCGAATGAATATTTGCTATTGTCACACTGATTTTCCAACCAGTCAATCAAGAAGCGGATCCTATGACTCGTCACCCGAATGCTGGGTCCTGAGGAAGCTATCTAAGTGAAACGCGTTGGCCTCTGATCGCTTGGTTAAATCTCCTGTCTGGGGTCCATACAATAAATGAGTAGTATAATTGTGTTATGCTGGTCCCTCATTTATGTGATCAAAGTTTTTATCTTTTAAAAAATAAAAATATAAAAAAAAGTGTGTGATTTTCAGCATAATACATTTTGTATAAATCTTCCTCAAATAAAGTGTCTGTCCCATCTGTACCAGTAAAGTCCTACTATAAAATTTTGGTTTTGGTTGTTGAAAATGGATGTGGTACATTTACACACAGCCAGATCTTTTGTATAAGTATATTTAGTAAATCAACCCCTAAGAGTCTGCAGGAGGTCAGCAGCACTGCAATGCAACAGAGGGGAAAACAGTATGAAAGAAAAAAAAAAGGCTTTTTTTATGATCTTTAGCCCCTGTACACACGGTCGGAGATTCTGACAACCAAATCCGTCGGATTTTGTCCGTTGGATTGTGTCCGTCGGATCTTATCCGAAACTGTTGCATACACACGGTCGGACAAATTTGTCGAAAAATCCGATCTTTCAGAACGTGATGACGTAATTTCTTTACGATGGGACTACGTTCAGGCTAGTAGCCAATAGCTTTGATGTAGGAATTTGATCTGAGCATGTGTGGCACCTTTTCCGATCGGAATTCTCTACACATGATCGGAGTATGTCCTATCGGACCAGTTTGTCGGAAAATATTTCCAGCAAGTTGGAAAATTTGGTCAGATGGATATTCCGATGCAAACAGTCCGATGCATACCACACACAGTCGGATTATCCGACAACACGGTCCGATAGGACACATTCCGACGGATTCTCCGACCGTGTGTACAAGGGCTAAGACAATGAAATGTTGTCAAGATAGGGTTTAGACCCACTTTTATCTAAAGCTGTCCAAACTTAAAGCAGAACTACACTAACCTTCACTGTCATCTTCAGCCAGGTGTCTACCAGGTACTGATCTCTTTTAGTTAGCCAGACGACATCACTCCTGCACATGAGCAGCTCTGTCAAACTTGTGCACTGAGCTGCACATGCGCAGCTCAGTGTATATCATTAGACAAGGCAGGAAATAAACTTTAAAGTGAGAGTAAACTCTTATGGTTGATATATACCTATAGGTAAGCCTATAATAAGGCTTACCTATAGGTACAGTAAATATCTCCTAAATTTGCGCCATTTAGGAGATATTTACTTGTGAATGGGCCGGTGACGTCAACAGTGCATGCACTCTGAAGGAACAGCATGCCCCTCTGTGCCTTGAGTAGCAGCTCCCGCGTGCATGCCAATCAGGACCCGGAAGGAAGACCGGGTGAAGATGGAAGCCCTGCGCGGCCTGGAGGGCTTTGTTTAAAGATAAGTTTCACATAATTTGATAGTATTTGATGCATGGCGGTTTACTACCGCTTTAACATGGAAGAGACATGTATGTCTCTACTACATTAAAAATCCTGCCTGTTCACCAACTTTTCTATTTTACTTTAAATTCCACTTTAAGGTCATGGAGTGGCCTAGCCAGTCTCCAGACCTTAATCCTATAGAACATTTATGGAGGGAGCTAAAACCTCAAGATGCCAAGAGACAGCCAAGAAATCTTAGAGAAGATCTGTAAAGAAGAGTGGACCAAAATCCCTCCTGAGATGTGTGCACATCTGGTAACCAACTACAAGAAACGTCTGACCTCTGTGTCTGTAACAAGAGTTTCTCCACCAAGTACCAAGTCATGTTTTGCTTGGGGATCAAATACTTATTTTACTCACTGAACTGCAACTCAATTTATAACATATAGCGTATTGTGTATTTTTGGGATTTTTGGTTGATATACTGTCTCTATCATATAAAATACACCTATGATAAAAATGACAGACCCTTCAATTCTTTGCAAGTGGGCAAACTTATAAAATCCGCAGGGGACCACATAATTATTTTCCCCACTGTATCTTCAGTAGTAGATGCCACCAGTATAAAAGCTGTAAACTAGAAAACGTTTCAGAATATATTTTTGAGCACTCCCTATTAAGGGGAGAGATGTATAGTTTTTCTCAACTACTGTCACTGATTGATCGAAGAGAGTACTTACAAATTAGCTTGATAACAAAATAATTGTTGTGGCACATCCAAATGGTGACCACCACTGGGTGTTTGGCCCAGGAGTTGTGGAAGGGGCCCATGAAACCCCCACAGGGTATCCAAAGAGTGGCACAGGGAACAGATGGTACTGAGGCACTGGAGGAACACAAATGCTGGCATGTGTTGTGTAGGAGTGCTTGCAGCAGGTGATGCGGTCCCAGGCAGGCTGACAAAACATCAGGTCAGGAACAGTAACTGTGCATGAAGATCCAGCTGAAGTTAAAGGGGCACAGGAGCTGCAGGTTCCAGATGTGAGGCTTGTCAAAGCACCCAGCAGACAGCAACTCACTGTAGTGAGCAGAGCTAAAACAGATGACAGCACTCGAAACCAGATGTGGGAACAGAGCCAGAAACAGAAGCATGGTCACAGGAATAGCCCAGGGCCAGCAGCAGGCGGGTAGCGAGGTAAAGAATCATAGAGGCAGAAGGCAAAGACGTGGTCAGGAACAGAGCCAGGGTCAGGAATTGGCAACAAGGCAGAATCAGGATCCAAGTTCAGGTCAGAGGCAAGCCAGGTCAACAGCAAGGAACAAGCAGAGTAGCAGAAGGATGAAGGGAATAGCTGAAAGACCAATCAACACTTAAACATGAGCAGGGGAACCCTTAAATAGCCCGCCTGGCGCAAACATGCACTGGGTGCACTCCCGTGCACATTCCTGTGCGTATGCGTGCACCTGTTCACTACTCTGCTTGTTCCTTGCTTATAATTATGCGCGCAAAGTAAGCAATATGAGGTAGCTCCATCGTATTAATTAAAGCGGAAGTAAACCCATCCATAAAACAGTTTCTTTTCTGGCATGTGCCAGAAATGTAACACTACCATTGGTTGTGCTCTCAACCAAACTGCCAAACCATCCAATGGCTGGGGTCTAAACTGATCACGAGTGCAGCATCATGGCAGCTGTTGATTAAACAGAGGTAAAGATGGCAGCTTCTTTGGCTTCTTTGGCTTTACTTTTAATAGTGAATTGGCCAAGGGATCACCAAAAATAGAGAGAGTGTAAGAAAAAGACAAAATACAAAAGAAAAGAAAAGAAAGAAAGAAAAAAAAAAGGACACCATAGAATGTTAAAGAGGAAGTAAACCCTTTCAAACAACTTTGACCTACAGGTAAGCCTAGATTAAGGCTTACCTGTAGGTCCAAGCAATATCTCCTAAACCTATATGGTTTAGGAGATATTTTCCCGAAAATGGGCACCGTTGTCTACGACGCATGTTCCGTAGACAGCGGCGCGCAGGCGCACTAAATGCGGCAAGTCCAAGAATGGATTTGCCTAATTTGTCTACTCCCGTGCGCATGCGCGGGAGTGACGTCATCGCGGCTTCGCCGAATGGCAGTAGCGGAGCTGCGAGACGCGACTCCCGTGCGCATGCGCGGGAGTGACGTCATCGCGGCTTCGCCGCTGTCATTCGTCGGAGCTGCGAGACGCCACCAGCAAGATGGATGCGGCGGACTACAGGGGACAGCGGCGACTTCGCTGGCTCCTGTGTCAGGTAAGTGACACATAATGAGCTACTATGCGATGCATAGTAGTCCATTATGCTTTACCTTTGCAGGGAAAAAAAGAGGAAGTAAACCCATCAGGGTTTACTTCCTCTTTAAGAATGTATACTGTGCAAAACTTACAGTATAATAAATGAATGTATTCTATATTATGCCTCACTTAAAGTCCCATGGGCCATTGATTTGTTTTGTTGTTCTGGAAATTTTATAGATAGGCAACTCCTACCTCATATTGATTAGTGGTTCCAAATTAATATTAAATGGCCGAACTAGCGATGAGCGCGGGAGATGCTGTTTACGGCATGGCTCTGAAGCAACAGCATGGGTAATCCCGTTCCTTCAGAGCGCATGCACAGGTTACCTCACCACCGGCTGTATCTAAAGTAAATATCTCCAATGCACATTTAGGAGATATTTATTGTACCTATAGGTAAGCCTTATTATAGGCTTACCCATAGGAAAAAAATCATACATGGGAGTTTAAAACACACTGAAAGCATTTTTAGATCTGTTCAAACTAAATAAGTAACAACATAATATGCAGCACTGATGGGTTTTTTCTGCTGTAAATATATAGAATACTACTACCGCCATCTACTGGCCAAATTGAACACTGGATCTTACATCCAGTGCAGTGAGAACTGTAGCCGAGGTGAAGCTGTTCCTTAGGGTTAGTGACCAATCATCTCTCCTGACTGAAATGAAGTGCAGATCTAGTTGCTATGGGTAACTGCTCCTTCAGCGCTGCCTCTCTGCAGCAAAACGTAAAGGGTAAAACAATTCAGGTATGCAAATAAAAGCCCATCAGAGCCAGTTTTCCTTGTTAGAAAGAAAACCTCAAATTTTTAATACTGCTTATAGTCATAATAAAGCTGAAGGACTTATTTGCAGACATTTTGAAATATACGAGGAAGACCCACAGTGAGCGAGTGTAGCTTGATGAGCATATTTATTTCAAATAAATGCAATACTGATCCATGGCTCTTGATTTGCAAGCAAGGGCCCATTCACATCTAGGGCTGCGTTTAGAAATCATGGGGGCCCGTGCATCCTTCCTGATGGGGCCCCCTAACCCCTCCCCTCGAGGTGCAGCAGAACAGCGGCACTTACTTTATCTGCCTGGGCTCCAAAAATTAAAAAAAGAAGCCCACCTCCTCCTAGGCCCCTCTGTTGATGTGATGGGCTCCAGGGAAATGTAATTTAAGAACTGGTTAGCAAATAGGAGTGTGGGGGTGTAAAATCCATGAATTAATGTAGGAGAAATGAATAATAAAGCATTCCGAGCTTCAATTCAAAACAGAATCTTAATGTTCTAAATGTTCCGCCCAACTTTTACAGTAATACCTTGGTTTACGAGCGTAGTTTCTTCCAGAAGCATGCTAGTAATCCAAAGCACTTGTATATCAAAGCGAGTTTCCCCATAGGAAATAATGGAAACTCAGATAATCCGTTCCACAGCCACTGCTTGTCTTTGCAGCACTGCATGTGGCCAGAGGTGCGGGGGTGTCGGAGATGCTCAGAGACACCCCGGAACGGAATGTTTCAATGAGCATCTCCAAGCCTCACCTGTGCCCCTGCACCTGTGGCCAAATGCGGTACTGCATACCCCATCAGCTTGAATCCTGCTTGTCTTGCGAGACAACGCTCGCAAAGCCCGTCAGAGTTTTTTTTAAAATATCGCTCATATTGCAAAATGCTCGTACTGCGCACTACTCCCTCTGGAGCTGCTGAGTGTGTTCATACCTTTCTGTTAACATGCTCCGCTGTTCCACCCCTGCACAAATTCCATAAACAGCGGACACTCCATGATAACTTTAGAAAACTTTTATTACTTGCTTGAAGGATGTTAGATAGCGGTTAGAGAATATGAGTTGCCTCTAACACTCTGGTTCCTATTTCTGTCCCCATGTCCTTTCCTGTAGTGAACTGACCAATGCCCCTCTGAAAGACTTTGCGGTTTGTGGATGTTAGAAGCCCCAGGCCTCACCTGCCTATCTTGACTCCTGCAATCCTCCCGGCGTCAGTTCAGGAAAGTGTCCTTGACGGATAAGCACTGCTGGGTTGCATTACCTTTGCTCTCTCCCATCGACAGCCCATGATTGCCACAGAAGGTCAATCCCAGTTTACTCCGTCCTCTTTTCAGTTACTTCTTCCTCTGCATGGTCAGGTACATCCAAGGCTGGGATGCCCTGTCCTCCTCTCTGGACTACATTGTGGCTGCTAGGACCATCCAGCACTGAGGTTGCTGAACCCTCAGGCCTTCAAGCCCACTCCTGCTATCCAGCGCTGGGGTCTCTGAACCCCTAGGCCTTCAAGCCTGCTCCATGTTCACTACATCTTTCCTCCTTCTCTGCTTCCGACTCCTCCCCTCCCTGGTAGCATGTGATCTCCAGCTTATATGTGAGTCCTGCCCCTGCCAATGCAATTTAATGATTGGTCCAGGGCTCTCCAAACAAGCTGCCTGCACCCCAGTCCCAAGTCCGCTCCCTTCCAGAACATTTCCAATGGAAGGTAAAGGGGAATCTTTCTGGGTCAGAGTGTAGATAACCACTCCCCCCTCTACTCTGTCACTCTCCTCTCCCAAAACAGACAACCAGGCCTAAAAGTGCAAGGCCCTGGTTAAATTTACCTAACGCATACCTTACTTAAAAACCTATTTAGCACCCACCTAAATGTGGTGGGCGCTACACTCGTAAACCGCGTTACTCACAATCCGAGGTTCCACTGTATATGTCATTGTATTTGAGAAGCCAGTAGTAGCACAAGAGAGCGCCTGGGGGCGCTATACCCAGGAAGGGGAAATATGAAGCACTGAGAGTGGTTAGATGTCACAATATTAGAGTAATAGAACAGGCCTCAATCTGCGGTAGTATGGTTGTAAACAGATCTGAATAGCCGGAGAGAGATGTTGTGTGCCTTGGGAACATGCAGCAGAAATGGACAGTTTGCACCATCGAGCTGCGTTGCATTGAATAATCAAGACGCACTGAACATTGTTACAACACACTACACCACATCATAATGCACTGCAGCACACAAAAATAAATCAGATGTCACTTTGTAATTGCAGCCACCCTGCCGCAAGCAGGAGGATCTCTTTAAATTTAGAACGCTACTCCCAATTTGACAGCCATGCGGGGGCATGACCTGAATTGGGAGCAGCCGCTGTGTCTGTGCAGCCACTGTATCCCAATTGACATTAACGGGACTGCCTGGAGAGGGATACATGGAACACCAATGCGGGCAAACAGCCCTCACACGGGCATACGCTGAAGTGCACCCATGTGAATGAAGCCTAACTGCCTGAATTCAGCTATAAAACACAGGTTATACCATTTATTAAATCAAAATAAGCACCTAGCTATACAACATGTACTGTCTATTGCCCTTTCTTATCATACGTTTTCTTGCCCCTTATAAGTGGCAATACAGCCCCAAAGCTCTAAAAATCAAAATCTGCGTGTGGTTTGGTACATTCTCCATATGAGGAATATGGCAAACATTTCTCAGATCTAGAAGTTGACAGACGGCAACAATGGGGCTCGATGGAGCAAACTCATGGAATGAAAATGGGGGCGATGCAGTAAGGCACACGCAACCCCAAATTCACAAACACCCATTTTTTATTGTTCGTTTTTATCTGTTATACTTTTACTACTATACTTTTTGCTACTGTTGTGTCAAAGTCACAAAGAATAATTCTGGATCAACTGTGGGTATGGGATTGGGCATATGGGATTGTATGTTTTTTTTTTTCTTCAATGTTATTGGTTGAACTAGATGAACTTTTGTCTTTTTTTTTTAACCTCACTTTGTAACTATATAGTTGGTGAGGTTGAAAAAAGACACCAGTCCATCCAGTTCAACCAATGATGCGTATGTGTTTATGTCAGTAGTACATTGTGGACCCTGACTGACAATAAAACCTAACTGATATCACCCGCCGGGTCATCAGGGGGTTATACCTTTATTTAGGTAATATACGGTGGGTACCCTGAAGCTACAAAAGAATTACTACACTAACCCATACCTCCAAACATTTTGAGATGGGAATAAGGGACACCTACTAGCAAAATGTATATGGGCATAGGACACGCCTCCTGCTATGCCCCATAAAGGAGACATATCCTAAAAAAGGGTTAATTAAAGCGGAGGTCCACCCTAAAGTGGACCTTCCGCTCATTGGAATTCTCCCCCCCCTCCGGCGCCACAATTGGCACCTTTCAGGGGGGAGGGGGTGCAGGTATCTGCACCCACTTCCGGCGTAGATTCTGCAGAATCTATGCCCCTTTCCGAAAGTCCCCCGCTGCCTCCTGGGAAACACACGGATCCCAGAGACAGCGGGGACCATCCTTATTGCGCAGCGCGACTCGCGCATGCGCAGTAGGGAACCGGGAAATGAAGTCGAAAGGCTCCACTTCCTGATTCCCATACTCAAGATGGCGGCGGCAGCACCCAAGAGACGATCGAGAGATCGGCTTCGGGTGACGACATCGCGGGCGCGCTGGGCGGGTAAGTGTCACTATTTTAAAAGTCAGCAGCTGCAGTATTTGTAGCTGCTGGCTTTTAAAAAAAACAAAACGGCGGACTCCCGCTTTAAATCCATTTTTTTTTTACCACCAATAGTCCTTTATATTGGTTTTTAAAATTGACAAATGCAGCCATTTAGAATTTGGATGCAAAGTTTAGCACTGGGAAACACTTTTTGAAAGATAAAAAGTGCATTTTATATACAACTATATAGATCAGGCCAAAATGAGGGGGGGAAGAGGGACAGAGGGACATTGCTCCAAATCAGGGACAGTTGTGAGCTATGCTAACCAGTGTCACCTGTAACACTAATATAGTGATCACTGGTGACAGGGGGTGATCAAGGGGTTAAACCTTTATTAAGGGGGGGGGGGGGTTAGGGGAGTACCCTAAAGCTACCTGGGCCTACCACTGACAGGCCTAATGCTGATTAGTGTCACAAATGACACCAGTACAGTGATCAAAGAAATATATGAACACTGCACTGGGTGACACAGTGACAGGGAGTGAAGGGGTTAACTGGGGTGGTTATGATCGGGGGGTGACAAGTGTGCCTATGTGTACTGATGTTAGTGTAGTGTTGGTGCAACTTACTATGAGATGTTCTCTCTCCTCTCTCTGGAACGAAAAGGATTCCATGAGGGGAGATGACATCACTTCCCCTGCTTGTGAGTTCAAACAAGGATTTCATTCGCCAGAACCGATCAGCAGGTCCAGGCCATAAATCATTGGCCTGGACCTGAAGATTGATTGGTTCTGAAACAAATCCGATGGTCACGACCATGGCAGGTGCTCGCGGGGCCCGCCCCCTGCCTGCGAGAGCGTGTCCCGTACAGGTACGTGAATTCAAGCAGCAGTGCCAATGTACACTGTCGGCAAGTGGTTAAAGCACTCCCATTTTTCCTCTGTGTCTTTTGTTCCTAGGATTTCATCCCATATAATATCATCTAGCAAGGAGCGCAATTTAGGGAGTGTACATGTATTACCCTTGTGCTTCTTATTTCTGTGATTTATACTGAAACCAATTGACCTATGGTCGCCATTTGCCCCATATTTCTACATCCGCAATCAGGTCTATATTGTTAGTAATCAGTAGGTCTAGTAATGCATTGTTTCTTGTTGGTGCATCTACCATCTGATCCATGAAATTGTCCTGCAAGAAATTTATGAAATGGCAAGCCTAAAGCCCCATACACACTATCAGATTTTCTGCAGATTTTTTCCTTCAGGTTTACCAAAACCATGTAGTGGAAGGGTCTGCCTGATTGCATACAAATGGAAACTCCTAAGGTTTGACCTCATATTATATGGTTTTGGTAAATCTGAAGGAAAAACTCAGCAGAAAAACTGATGTATGGGGCTTTAGACTAATGCGTGGTTCCTTCTGTCCAGTCTATATCTGGATATAATTAAAATCCCCCATTATAATGACACTTCACATCCTTGCGCTATTCCAAGCTGTGATAGGAGATCCACTCTTTAGACACATAGAGCCATGGCTCGGCCACGCCTCCCCCTCTCCTCATTGTCTCAATGTCTCTAAGGCTGTGATTTTATAGCAGTGGGAGCCAATGGTTTCCACTGCTGTGTCTCAGCCAATGAGGAGAGAGACCCGGGACAGCCGAGGCTCCAGTGCACATCACTGGATCAAGAGGGGGCTCAGGTGAGTATAAAGGGGCGGGGTGCTGTGCGGGGGCGCACCACATGGAAGGTTTTTTACTTTCATGCATAGATTGCATAAAGGTAAAAAAACCTTCAGCCTTTACAGCCACTTTAACTACTTGCTTACTGGGCACTTTTACCCCCTTTGTGCCCAGGCCAATTTTCAGCTTTCAGTGCTCCCACACTTTAAATGACAATTGCACAGTCATGCAACATGAGGCTTCACTGATGGGTGGCACTGATAGGTGGCACCGGTGGGCACTGATAGGTGGCACCGGTGGGCACTGATAGGTGGCACTGATTAGCAGAACTGGTGGGCAGTAAGGTGACGGATGTCCCTCTAACCGAAACTGGTGAATGGCTTTCTTTTTTTCTTTACGCTGACAGTGGAAGGGAAAAAAAAAAACCTGATTACCGGCTTCTGTTTACTTCCGTGATCAGCTGTCATTGACAGCTGATCACGTGGTAAAGAGCCTGCTGTGATTGGCCCTTTACCCCAATCTGTGATAAGCCAAGGACTCTGCGTTTACAGAGCGCACCGCCAGGGGACGCATGGGCAGCGTGAAAAGGAGAGGACGTCCATGTACGCCCTCTCTGCAAATTAAAGCCCGTTCTGTAGCTGTCGTTCGGCTATAGCGCGGGCGCCAAGTAGATAAAGTTGGGATCTCTCCAGAGCCTGGACCAGCTGAGTCACGTCAGCCGACAGCAGCTGTGAGCTAAATACGGGTAACAGGTCGCAGCGCACTCCTGTGACCCACAGTTGAAGTAGAACCAAAAAAGCTTTGCCCCTACCTCTCCTTTAAAGGGTAACTCTTCACATAGTCCTAGGGGTGTGTTTTATAAATGCCATAAATATTAAACTTGAGAGCAGAACTTACCAGCACCTCCCTCAGCCTATCCAAGATGACCACAACCTGCGAAATACGACAACCTATAAAACAGATGAACATACTCAGGACAGACATCTGATGATGAGCACACAGCAAACACTGCTCTCTATTCCCCTCCTATGGGCACCATCTGCTGGTTATACTTTCATTAGGCGGTCTGGCACATTTCTCTATATGCAAAGCCAAATCACAGCGCTTTGGAAGAAAATTAGAAGTACAATATGAAGTTTACAAGAACTGCGCTGGGTGTTTAAAGAAAATATGGGAGGAGGGGAGCCAAAGCGTCTTGAAATTTGCCGATAGAAAGGATTTTGTTGGGCTGGCTGAGTGGCAGATGGTGGAGGAGGAACGTGATCAGCAGAGGTTTTGGTAGAGAATGACAACACAACAAAGTTCACATGAAAATCAAAGTCATAGATTCCCCTTGTGCCTCTCTGAAGCCTAAAGAAATGTTTTGATTGTTTTTTTTTGGTACTTGTAATGATAGAAATACACAGGATCATTATGGAAGCTCAATCACACTGCTAAAACTGCTGGTGATTGAGCAAAGCATCCTTAACCAAATCACTAAAATCCCATATAAGATTTAACATGTTAATGTCATTATAAATAAAATAAATCAATAAAAAAATTGAATATTTTTAAATACTGTGCATTGATTAAAGCATAAATCCAGCCAAAAATAAAATACAAAAAGGATACAAAATAACAAAAACTATTTTAGCAGCAATATTTACCCTAACCCCTTGCCACTGTGCCCCCCCCCCCCCCCAGCCCTTTAAAGGGATCTAATTGCTGGGAGACGGTATTCATACCCCTTGACATTTTCCACATTTTGTTACGGTATGTTACAACCAAAAAAGTAAATGGATTTTATTGGATTTTATTGGGATATTTTGTGATAGACCAACACAAAGTGTCACATAATTGTGAAGTGAAATGAAAATGATAAATGGCTTTCAAATTTTTTTACAAATAAATAAGTGAAAAGTGTGGTGTGCATTTGTATAGGTTAAAGTCAATACTTTGTAGGACCCCCTTTCACTGCAATTACATCTGAAAGTCTTTTTGGGGATGTCTCTACCAGCTTTGTACATCTAGAGAGGAACATTTTTGCCCAATCTTTGCAAAATATCTCAAGCTCCGTCAGATAGGATGGAGAGCGTCTGTGAACAGAAATTTTTAAGTCTTGCTACAGAGTCTCAATTGGATTTAGGTCTGGACTTTGACTGGGCCATTCTAACCCATGAATATGCTTTGATCTAAACCAGAGATATGCAATTAGCGCACCTCCAGCTGTTGCAGAACTACAAGTCCCATGAGGCATAGCAAGACTCTGACAGCCACAAGTATGACACCCAGAGGCAGAGGCATGATGGGACTTGTAGTTTTGCAACAGCTGGAGGTCCGCTAATTGCAGATCCCTGATCCAAACCCTTCTATTGTAGCTCTGGCTGTATGTTTCGGGTCGTTGTCCTGCTGGAAGGTGAACCTCCACCCCAGTCTCAAGTCTTTTGCAGAGCTAACTGGTTTTCTTCTAAGATTTCCCTGTATTTGGCTCCATCCATCTTCACATCAACTCTGACCAGCTTCCCTGTCCCTGCTGAAGAAAAGCATCCCCACAACATGATGCTGCCACCACCATGTTTCACAGTGGGGATGGTGTGTTCAGTGTGATGTGCAGTGTTAGTTTTCTGCCACACATAGCGTTTTGTTTTTAGGCCAAAAAGTTCAATTTTGGTCCCATCTGACCTGAGAACCTTCTTCCACATGTTTGCTGTGTCCCCCACATGGCTTCTCACAAACTGCAAACAGGACTTCTTATGGGTTTTTTTCAACAATGTCTTTCTTCTTGCCACTCTTCCATAAAGGGCAGATTTGTGGAGAGCACGACTAATATTTGTCCTGTGGACAGATTCTCCCACCTGAGCTGTGGATCTCTGCAGCTCCTCCAGAGTTACCATGGACCTCTTGGCTGCTTCTCTGATGAAGGATGTCCTTGCCCGGCCGGTCAGTTTAGGTCAGGGATCCTCAAACTACGGCCCTCCAGCTGTTGCGGAACTACGCATCCCATGAGGCATTGTAAAACTCTGCCATTCACAGACATGACTGGGCATGATGGGAATTGTAGTTTCTGAACAACTGGAGGGCCGTAGTTTGAAGACCCCTGGTTTAGGTGGACGGCCATGTCTTGGTAGGTTTGCAGTTGTGCCATACTCTTCCCATTTTCGGACGATGGATTGAACAGAGCTCCGTAAGATGTTCAAACCTTGGGAGATTTTTTTATAACCTAACCCTGCTTTATACTTCTCCACAACTTTATCCCTGACCTGCCTGGTGTGTTCCTTGGCCTTCATGAGGCTGTTTGTTCACTAAGGTTATCTAACAAATCTTTAGGGACTTCCCAAAACAGCTGTATTTATACAGAGAGTAAATTACACACAGATGGACTCTATTTACTAATTAGGTGACTTCTGAAGGCAATTGGTTCCACTAGATTTTAGGGGTATCAGAGTAAAGGGGGCTGAATACAAATGCACGCCACACTTTTCACATATTATGTGACCCTTTGTGTTGGTCTATCACATAAAAGCCCAATAAATCATGTTTTTGGTTGCAACATGACAAAATGTGGAAAATTTCAAGGGGTGTGAATACTTTTTCAAGGCACTGTATGTGGCTGCTCTGTATCGAAGCCCACCCACCCATATATGCAGGTGCAAAAGGGGCAGCTACCCCAGGCCCAGTCATTGTTGTGAGGCCCAAAGCAGCTGCCCTGCAAATAGTTGATCCAGGAGGGCCCAAGAAAATGTTTGCCTAGGGTCCAATCAATATTAAAGATGGCCCTGTATATATGTATACGCTTGGTGGGAACAGGTTATATCCAGTCTGAGGGCCAGCATCATTTCAACCACTTCCTCTAAGCCCAGGTTATCCTGGAACAGCCCCAACCTGTGGCTGGACAGTGAAACGAGAAGCCGCTCATCTCTCTGTCACTCTGCTCTCTCACCCTGTCAGCGTGCTTCTTGTCAGCACAGCACATGAACTGATTGGCTGCTTATGCTGCTTTTTCCTCTTGCACTGTAGCTCTGCTGAGCAGGCAAGGCAAAATGTGAGTACTTATACTGCTTGCATTAAAAAAAATATATGCAACAAACACATAAAAAGGGTGATCCCAGTCCCAAAAATACAGTCATTGAATAATGCACAGGATTCTTTTTAAAAACGGATGGCGACCAGCTCCATAGACAAGGCTGCCGGTTCACATGTCATGCGAATTGGATGCAGGTTCAAAAACTGAGCATGATTTCAAAGCCACTTCAGTGCGACTTGCCTTACAGCTTTAAGCATTCAGGTGCCTGAAGCTTAAAGATAGGGATGAGCTCAGGTGTGTCCAGATACTAGTTGGAACTGTATGTAAGGATGGTGGTCATGTCTGTGTTACTTGGGAAGATACAGGAAACAGGGTTGTTATTGCTATTGGGTTTCACGTCAACACTACTACACAGTTGTGTCAAGGGGGTTGAGAATTTTTCTCAAGGGGAAGAGAAGCAGAGTACAGGCCCAATTAATTACCAGCAGCTGCTTCGGGGGTAAATGCTACACATGTATACATGCATTTGCTGGCCAAGGAATGCCGCAGCCACTTATGACTGGTGGTCCGCAGTGTCTGCTTCCTGTCGGGATAGCTCAGGTAGGTTCAAATTAGTATCTGGACACCCAAGCTCATCCCTGCTTGAAAAAGTACATGAGCTACTTCTGAAGCAGAATGGGGCTTCTTTGTTTTTGTTTTTTTTCCCCACTGACGTCAATGGAAGCACATAGTATGCGCGTTTTTCAGGTGTTCCCATAATAAAGGTCCACGGAGCCTAAAACCCACAATCCTGCCCCAAAGAAATTCCTATATTGGACTTTGCTCTTAAAAACAAGAAAAGGGCGTGCCGAAAAGCCCCAAAATGGTCCACATACGCAGAGCCGTTTTTAAGGCAGGGCAAAAGGGGCAGCTGCCTTGGGCCCTGTCATTGTTGTGGGGTCCAAAGCAGCTGCCTCATACTTGCCAACTATCCCAGTATAAATTCCCTCGCCCCTTGAGGTTTTAGTCCTGTGCTATGTCCCGATATCTCAGTGTGAAGTGCTGCTACTAATGCTGCCCAGCTCTGCCCTATTGTTGTGTACAGATGACACACTTGCAGACCCTGTGTTTACATGTAAATTACCAGCATTGATATGTACATCATGCCCCCTGAGGTCATATCCACAGTAATCTTGCAACCAATCCACAGGCAGAACTCGTGTGCTGTGACCTCTAGAAACCAATGAGCTGTAATGTGTTCTGTAACCTCTAGCAACCAGTCAGTGAGCTGTAATGATGCCTCTGGCAACCAATTCGCAATAGCTGCCTGATCTGATTCCGTAAACTGATTTTGAGTCTAGCTGCTATTTATTGTATGTCTCAGAGGTGGAGAGCAAAACTGCATGGGGGGCCCCAAGATAAGTTTTGCCCGGGGTCCACTCAATACTAAAGACGGCCCTGCACATACGTGACACTCAAATGAGAATAGCATTAAATGTCACTTCCATGGCTTCTGAACACAACGTTCACACACAGAGGTCGTAGACTAGATCAGAGGTCTAGGAGGTCATGTGTCTCAGCGATCTTCATAAAATCCAAGGTCAGATCATTCCGTGACAAATCTCTGCCGCTCCTACTAATGAGCCGTGTGCGGACCCAGCAATCTGCAGGACGTGACCTGTGTGGGGTACTTGAGTGTGATAGAAATGTTCCTGGAGTACCTGCTTGAAAAACACAACCGCTGATGTATGCGCATAATTCTGCAAATGGCACACAATTGCTAGAAATGATGATGGCGCACACTCACAGATGCCACATTGATGTAGAGCACTTTACATACAACGTATACGCTATATTACCAAAAGTATTGGGACGCCCGCCTTTACACGCACATGACCTTTAATGGTATCCCGGTCTTAGTCCGTAGGGTACAAGATTGAGTCGGCCCACCCTTTGCAGCTATAACAGCTTCAACTCTTCTGGGAAGGCCGTCTACAAGGTTTAGGAGTAAGGATGAGCTCAGGCGCGTTCGCATTGTCCAACGTGCAGAGCCCGCCAGGAAGTGGGCGCAGCGCTTCGCTAATCACAAGCAGTGAGACATTGCCCCGCTGCAGAGATCGGGCAATGTATCACTGCCTGTGATTAGCGCAGAGCTGCGCCGACTTCCTGGTGGGCTCTGCATGTGGAGCCTGAGCTCATCCTTGTTTAGGAGATGTGTCTATGGGAATGTTTGACCATTCTTCCAGAATCGCATGTGTGAGGTCAGGCACTGATGTTGGACGAGAAGGCCTGGCTCGCAGTCTCCGCTCTACTTCATCCCAAAGGTGCTCTACAGGCATACCCCACTTTTAAGTACACAATGGGGTTTATTTACTAAAGCTGGAAAGTGCAAAATCAGGCTCACTTCTGCATAGAAACCAATCAGCTTCCAGGTTTTATTACTGTAGGGGCCATAACCCTTTGTAGGGGGGCCTTAACTTATTGAGCTTACCGGTTACCTCCGCTTGGCTTGTTCTTCCACGTCTAGGGGTTCCCAGGGTTGATACCCAACAACTTGGATGCTGACACCAATAAAGTCCTTTTGGAAGGTTTTATTTTGCAGTGATAACATCCAATAACACAGTCTCATATAGGAACAGAGGGCACGGGTGAAGAACTCAGGCACCTTGAAATGAGTCCCTAATCCCACCCAGAGAGTAGCCACTCGCAGCTGGGCACTTCAGGGCTGAACAGATCTCTAGCCAGAGATCGTGGCAATCAGCACGTTGATTCAAAACTTGAAAAGTCCTATGAACGTATACAAGTTATAACTGGCAGTGAACATGAACCTTTTTTCTCAGTACCTGGAACCTTCTCTGTCTCCTTAGTAGTACTGGAAAAGCGTGGATTCGTCAATGTCCTTCCCAACTCAGTAACAAGGCACTTCTCAGGATGCCACTTGTCGGCCCTCCTCCGAAGAGTCCTCCCCCGGTCACTTTCACGAGCTGTGGTGCCCCTCCAAGCCGAGAGCACACCTGGACACCTTGAATCCTCCCTCAGTTACTGCGCCTCGGACCAGCCGGTTCTGAGACTCTGGAACAGACGGATCCCCACCCCAGACCAGACGGGTCTATTGAGGGTAACCAACAGAAGCATGTTGCGGGATGTCGAACACCCCGTGACCGGGACCCCTCGCGGGGCTACCCCGGTCCTGGAACAAGAACAGACCACCCGGGCCTCACGAACTCCTCTCTCCAAAACACGTGACCCCAACATCTTAAGTACCCCCTCCCAGACTCCTCAGCGAGGCCCAGCACACCCACTGGTTCTGAGAAGGCTGATACCTAAAACGTCCAACCAGGCCTGGTTCTGGCCTGTCATGTGCACCTCACTGTACACATGGCCAAGCAGAATTTCTAACATAGCCCAGCCAAACTGATGTCAAAGCCAACCTACACAATTAACCCTCAGAACCCCTTTACTGTTCTGAGACAAAAACTACATTTACACCTGTATGACACTTTGTCCAAAATGTCATCCGCTACATTACCAAAGCTTAATTGAACAAGCTGGGGTTAGAATCTCATTGGTTTCTATGCAGAAGTGAGCCTGATTTTGCACATTCCAGCTTTAGTAAATAAACCCCATTGTGTACCAAAAGTGGGGTATTCCTGTATTGGGTTGAGTTCAGGACAGTCAAGTTCCTCTACCCCAAACATCCATGTCTTTATGGACCTTGCTTTGTGCACTGGTCCAAACCATTTGGTGGAGGGGGGATTATGGTGTTGGGTTGTTTTTCAGGGGTTGGGCTTGTCTCCTTATTTCCAGGGAACTCCTAGACCCCATACACACTATTAGATTTTCTGCAGATTTTTTGTCTTCAGATTTACCAAAACCATATAACATGAGGTTGAATCTTAAGGCTCGGTTCACACAGGGGGCGACACGAGGCGACACGACTTGCCGTGCCGCGACCTGACAAGTCGCCCCCGTTCTGTACTATGGAACCGTTCTAAGAGGAGCAACTCGAGTCGCTCCGACTTAGAAAAAAGGTTCCTGTACTACTTTTGGGCGAACTCGGGCGACTTGCATTGACTTCTATACAGAAGTCATTTGCAAGTCGCCGCTGAGGTCGCGGCAGGTCGCGGCACGGCAAGTCGTGTCGCCTCGCGTCGCCCCCTGTGTGAACCGAGCCTAAGAGTTTCTATTTGTATGCAGTCAGGCAGGCTCTTCCACTACATGGTTTTGGCAAATCTGAAGACAAAAATCTGCAGAAAATCGAATAGTGTGTATGGGAACTTAAGACGTCAACAAACCAATACATTTTGGACAATTTCATGTTCCCAACTTTGTGGGAACAGTTTGGGGACGGCCCCTTCCTGTTCCAACATGACTGCACACCAGTGTACAAAGCAAGGTTCATAAAGACATGGATGAGTGAGTTTGGGGTTTGAGGAACTTGACTGATCTGCACAGAGCCCTGACATCAACCCAATAGAACACCTTTGGGGTGAATTAGAGTGGAGACTGCAAGCCAGGCCTTCTCATCCAACATCAGTGCCTGACCATACAAATGCGCTCCTGGAAGAATGGTCAAACATTCCCATAGACACACTCCTAAACCTTGTGGACGGCCTTCCCAGAAGAATTTAAGCTGTTATAGCTGCAAAGGGTGGGCCAACGCAATATTGAACCCTACGGACTAATGCCCCGTACACACAATCGGACATTCCGACAACAAAATCCATGGATTTTTTTCTGACGGATGTTGGCTCAAACTTGTCTTCCATACACACGGGCAAACAAAGTTAGATGGAAATTGCGAACGTCAAATACGCGGTGATGTACAACACCTAAACAAAGTTAGATGGAAATTGCGAACGTCAAATACGCGGTGATGTACAACACCTACAACGAGCCGAGAAAAATGAAGTGAAATGAAGCCAGTGCTGCTCTTCTGCTTGATTCCGAGCATGCGTGGAACTTTGTGTGTCGGAATCGTGTGCAGGCGATCGGAATTTGCGACAATTTTGTTGTTGGAAAATGTGAGAACCTAAAATTTTGTGCGACGGAAATTCGATGGAGCATACACACGGTTGGAATTTCCGACAAAAAGCTCCCATTGAACATTTTCCGTCTGAAAATCTGACCGTGTGTAACCGGCATTAGACTGGGATGCCATTAAAGTTCATGTGTGTGTAAAGGCAAGCGTGCCAATACTTTTGGTTAATTCGTGTACATACCACACATAGAAGGACATAAGACAAAAAAAGGGGTCAACCGCAATAGCTGTAGCTGTATAGTAGAATGCAATTAAATATCATATATGTGTTTTAATATGTTGATGTCATTTCAGGTGTTGTTTTCGACTTAAAATGTTGTTAAAGGTGCCGGAATAGAATGGGCACCAACAGGAGCCATAGGGGATTGGGTCTCCATAGCAACCAGTCAGGTGAATAAGTGATTGTCACTCACAACTAGTCAGGCAAATGAGTCTCCATAGCAACCATTTGAGAAAAAATATTCCCATAGCAACCAGAGGGGAGAAAGGATCCCTATGTCAGCTCAATAGACCTCCCTAACAACTGATCAGGTGAATAAATCCCCATAGCAACCACTCCAGTAAATGAATCCCATAGCAACCAGGCATTGAACACATTCCCACGGCATCCAGTCCAGTAAATGAATCTCCATAGCAACCATTCAGGTTAACAAATCCCCACTAACAACTGATCAGGTGAATGAATCCCCATAGCAACCACTCCTGTAAATGAATCCCATAGCAAACAGTCATTGAACACATTCCCATAGCAACCAGCCCCATAAATGAATCCCATAGCAAGCAGTAGGGTGAACAAATCACCTTAGCAACCAATCAGGTGAATGACTGTCCACAGCAACCAGTAACATAAGCATATAACCACAGCAACCAGTCAGGTAAATAAAGCCTAATGACAACCAGTCAGGTGGAGGGAGCCCCCATAGCAACCATTCAGATGAATAGGCACCTTGTAAAGAAAAAGAGAAAACAGAGCCACCATAGAATTGCCCTCTCTGTCCCTTCGGGCCCCTTAGTATAGTAATAGGGGCTCTTACCTCATGTACACCATTCCATAGATACAGAGATACACGAGGAGGAGATCTGCCAAATTCTGATTCTTCTCCTTTCCAGTCTCCTGTTATCAGGTGTGTACTACATCCTTATATACTTCCCCAATCATACCTTCCCACCAAACATACCCCTTATATACTTCCCACGTGCAAACATACCCCTTTTATACTTCCCACCAAACATTACCCCTTTATATACTTCCCACCACACTTACCCTTATTACTTCCCACCAAACATACCCTTATATACTTCCCACCAAACATACCCCTTATATACTTCCCACCAAACATACCCCTTATATACTTCCCACCAAACATACCCCTTATATACTTCCCACCAAACATACCCCTTATATACTTCCCACCAAACATACCTCTTATATACTTCCCACCAAACATACCCCTTATATACTTCCCACGAAACATACCCCTTATATACTTCCCACCAAACATACCCCTTATATACTTCCCACCAAACATACCCCTTATATACTTCCCACCAAACATACCCCTTATATACTTCCCACCAAACATACCCCTTATATACTTCCCACCAAGCATACCCCCTATATACTTCCCACCAAGCATACCCCCTATATACTTCCCACCAAACATACCCCTTATATACTTCCCACCAAGCATACCCCCTATATACTTCCCACCAAACATACCCCTTATATACTTCCCACCAAACATACCCCTTATATACTTCCCACCAAGCATACCCCCTATATACTTCCCACCAAGCATACCCCCTATATACTTCCCACCAAACATACCCCTTATATACTTCCCACCAAGCATACCCCCTATATACTTCCCACCAAACATACCCCTTATATACTTCCCACCAAACATACCCCTTATATACTTCCCACCAAACATACCCCTTATATACTTCCCACCAAACATACCCCTTATATACTTCCCACCAAGCATACCCCCTATATACTTCCCACCAAGCATACCCCCTATATACTTCCCACCAAACATACCCCTTATATACTTCCCACCAAGCATACCCCCTATATACTTCCCACCAAACATACCCCTTATATACTTCCCACCAAACATACCCCTTATATACTTCCCACCAAGCATACCCCCTATATACTTCCCACCAAGCATACCCCCTATATACTTCCCACCAAACATACCCCTTATATACTTCCCACCAAGCATACCCCCTATATACTTCCCACCAAACATGCCCCTTATATACTTCCCACCAAACATACCCCTTATATACTTCCCACCAAACATACCCCTTATATACTTCCCACCAAACATACCCCTTATATACTTCCCACCAAGCATACCCCCTATATACTTCCCACCAAGCATACCCCCTATATACTTCCCACCAAACATACCCCTTATATACTTCCCACCAAGCATACCCCCTATATACTTCCCACCAAACATACCCCTTATATACTTCCCACCAAGCATACCCCCTATATACTTCCCACCAAGCATACCCCCTATATACTTCCCACCAAACATACCCCTTATATACTTCCCACCAAGCATTTTACCCCCCCCCCCCCCAAAGTGTTTACCTCAGGTGATTTTATCCCTCCCCCCACAGCTATTACCTCAGGTGATTTCACCCCCCCCCCATAGCTGTTACCTCAGTTGATTTCATCCCCCCCCCCCGATAGTGTTTACCTCAGGTGATTTTACCCCCCCCCATAGCTATTACCGCAGATTATCCCCCCCCCCCCCCACCCATAGCTATTACCTCAAGTGATTTCACCCCCCCCCCCATAGCTATTACCTCAGGTGATTTCACCCCCCCCCCCATAGCTATTACCTCAGGTGATTTCACCCCCCCCCCATAGCTATTACCTCAAGTGATTTCACCCCCCCCCATAGCTATTACCTCAGGTGATTTCACACCCCCCCATAGCTATTACCTCAGGTGATCTCACCCCCCCCCCCCCCCCATAGCTATTACCTCAGGTGATTTCATCCCCCCCATAGCTATTTCCTTAGGTGATTTCATCCCCCCCATAGCTATTACCTCAGGTGATTTCACCCCCCCCCCCCATAGTGTTTACCTCATTTACTTCCCACCAAAATGTCCCCATTCCTGTCTGTAATCACCGCCCTCACCTCGCTGCAACTACCCCCCCCCCCACATCTATTACCTCAGGTAATTTCACCATCCCCCCCAGCTATTACCTCAGGTGATTTAACCCCCCCCCATAGCTATTACCTCAGGTGATTTCACCCCCCCCCCCCAAAGTGTTTACCTCAGGTGATTTTATCTCTCCCCCCCATAGCTATTACCTCAGGTGATTTCACCCCCCCCCCCCCATAGCTATTACCTCAAGTGATTTCACCCCCCCCCCCCATAGCTATTACCTCAGGTGATTTCACACCCCCCCCATAGCTATTACCTCAGGTGATCTCACCCCCCCCCATAGCTATTACCTCAGGTGATTTCATCCCCCCCATAGCTATTTCCTTAGGTGATTTCATCCCCCCCATAGCTATTACCTCAGGTGATTTCACCCCCCCCCCCCCCATAGTATTTACCTCATTTACTTCCCACCAAAATGTCCCCATTCCTGTCTGTAATCACCGCCTTCACCTCGCTGCAACTACCCCCTCCCCCCCACATCTATTACCTCAGGTAATTTCATCCCCCCCCAGCTATTACCTCAGTTGATTTCACCCCCCCCCCATAGCTATTACCTCAGGTGATTTCACCCCCCCCCCCAAAGTGATTTTATCCCCCCATAGCTATTACCTCAGGTGATTTCATCCCCCCATAGCTATTACCTCAGATGATTTCATCCCCCCCCCCCCATAGCTATTACATCAGGTCATTTTATCCCTCCCCCCCAATAGTTATTACCGCAGGTGATTTCACCCCCCCCCCCCCAAAGTGTTTACCTCAGGTGATTTTATCCCTCCCCCCCCATAGCTATTACCTCAGTTGATTTCATTCCCCCCCCCAATAGTGTTTACCTCAGGTGATTTTACCCCCCCCCATAGCTATTACCGCAGATTATTTCACCCCCCCCCCCCCATAGCTATTACCTCAAGTGATTTCACCCCCTCCCCCACCCATAGTGTTTACCTCATTTACTTCCCACCAAAATGTCCCCATTCCTGTCTGTAATCACCACCCTTACCTCGCTGGAACTACCCCCCCCCCCCACATCTATTACCTCAGGTAATTTCACCATCCCCCCAGCTATTACCTCAGGTGATTTCACCCCCCCCCATTGCTATTACCTCAGGTGATTTCACCCCCCCCCCCAAAGTGTTTACCTCAGGTGATTTCATCCCCCCCCCCATAGCTATTACCTCAGGTGATTTCATCCCTCCCCCATAGCTATTACCTCAGGTCATTTCATCCCTCCCCCCCAATAGCTATTACCTCAAGTGATTTCACCCCCCCCCCCCATAGCTATTACCTCAGGTGATTTCACACCCCCCCATAGCTATTACCTCAGGTGATCTCACCCCCCCCCCATAGCTATTACCTCAGGTGATTTCATCCCCCCCATAGCTATTTCCTTAGGTGATTTCATCCCCCCCATAGCTATTACCTCAGGTGATTTCACCCCCCCCCCCCCCATAGTGTTTACCTCATTTACTTCCCACCAAAATGTCCCCATTCCTGTCTGTAATCACCGCCCTCACCTCGCTGCAACTACCCCCCCCCCACATCTATTACCTCAGGTAATTTCACCATCCCCCCCAGCTTTTACCTCAGGTGATTTAACCCCCCCCCATAGCTATTACCTCAGGTGATTTCACCCCCCCCCCCCCAAAGTGTTTACCTCAGGTGATTTTATCTCTCCCCCCCATAGCTATTACCTCAGGTGATTTCACCCCCCCCCCCCCATAGCTATTACCTCAGGTGATTTCACCCCCCCCCCCCCCATAGTATTTACCTCATTTACTTCCCACCAAAATGTCCCCATTCCTGTCTGTAATCACCGCCTTCACCTCGCTGCAACTACCCCCTCCCCCCCCACATCTATTACCTCAGGTAATTTCATCCCCCCCCCCCCAGCTATTACCTCAGGTGATTTCACCCCCCCCCCCCATAGCTATTACCTCAGGTGATTTCACCCCCCCCCCCCCCCATAGTATTTACCTCATTTACTTCCCACCAAAATGTCCCCATTCCTGTCTGTAATCACCGCCTTCACCTCGCTGCAACTACCCCCTCCCCTCCCACATCTATTACCTCAGGTAATTTCATCCCCCCCCCCCAGCTATTACCTCAGTTGATTTCACCCCCCCCCCCCATAGCTATTACCTCAGGTGATTTCACCCCCCCCCCAAAGTGATTTTATCCCCCCATAGCTATTACCTCAGGTGATTTCATCCCCCCATAGCTATTACCTCAGGTGATTTCATCCCCCCCCCCCATAGCTATTACCTCAGGTCATTTTATCCCTTCCCCCCAATAGTTATTACCGCAGGTGATTTCACCCCCCCCCCCCCCCCCAAAGTGTTTACCTCAGGTGATTTTATCCCTCCCCCCCCCATAGCTATTACCTCAGTTGATTTCATTCCCCCCCCCATAGTGTTTACCTCAGGTGATTTTACCCCCCCCATTGCTATTACCGCAGATTATTTCACCCCCCCCCCCATAGCTATTACCTCAAGTGATTTCACCCCCTCCCCCACCCATAGTGTTTACCTCATTTACTTCCCACCAAAATGTCCCCATTCCTGTCTGTAATCACCACCCTCACCTCGCTGGAACTACCCCCCCCCCCCACATCTATTACCTCAGGTAATTTCACCATCCCCCCAGCTATTACCTCAGGTGATTTCACCCCCCCCATTGCTATTACCTCAGGTGATTTCACCCCCCCCAAAGTGTTTACCTCAGGTAATTTCATCCCCCCCCCCCATAGCTATTACCTCAGGTGATTTCATCCCTCCCCCATAGCTATTACCTCAGGTCATTTCATCCCTCCCCCCCAATAGCTATTACCTCAAGTGATTTCACCCCCCCCCATAGCTATTACCTCAGGTGATTTCACACCCCCCCATAGCTATTACCTCAGGTGATCTCACCCCCCCCCATAGCTATTACCTCAGGTGATTTCATCCCCCCCATAGCTATTTCCTTAGGTGATCTCATCCCCCCCATAGCTATTACCTCAGGTGATTTCACCCCCCCCCCCCCCCCATAGTGTTTACCTCATTTACTTCCCACCAAAATGTCCCCATTCCTGTCTGTAATCACCGCCCTCACCTCGCTGCAACTACCCCCCCCCCCCCACATCTATTACCTCAGGTAATTTCACCATCCCCCCCAGCTTTTACCTCAGGTGATTTAACCCCCCCCATAGCTATTACCTCAGGTGATTTCACCCCCCCCCCCCAAAGTGTTTACCTCAGGTGATTTTATCTCTCCCCCCCATAGCTATTACCTCAGGTGATTTCACCCCCCCCCCCCATAGCTATTACCTCAGGTGATTTCACCCCCCCCCCCATAGTATTTACCTCATTTACTTCCCACCAAAATGTCCCCATTCCTGTCTGTAATCACCGCCTTCACCTCGCTGCAACTACCCCCTCCCCCCCCACATCTATTACCTCAGGTAATTTCATCCCCCCCCCAGCTATTACCTCAGGTGATTTCACCCCCCCCCCATAGCTATTACCTCAGGTGATTTCACCCCCCCCCCCCCCATAGTATTTACCTCATTTACTTCCCACCAAAATGTCCCCATTCCTGTCTGTAATCACCGCCTTCACCTCGCTGCAACTACCCCCTCCCCCCCCCACATCTATTACCTCAGGTAATTTCATCCCCCCCCAGCTATTACCTCAGTTGATTTCACCCCCCCCCCCATAGCTATTACCTCAGGTGATTTCACCCCCCCCCCCCAAAGTGTTTACCTCAGGTGAATTTATCCCCCCCATAGCTATTACCTCAGGTGATTTTATCCCCCCATAGCTATTACCTCAGGTGATTTCATCCCCCCATAGCTATTACCTCAGGTGATTTCATCCCCCCCATAGCTATTACCTCAGGTCATTTTATCCCTCCCCCCCAATAGCTATTACCTCAGGTGATTTCACCCCCCCCCCCCAAAGTGTTTACCTCAGGTGATTTTATATCTCCCCCCCATAGCTATTACCTCAGGTGATTTCACCCCCCCCCCCATAGCTATTACCTCAGGTGATTTCACCCCCCCCCCCATAGTATTTACCTCATTTACTTCCCACCAAAATGTCCCCATTCCTGTCTGTAATCACCGCCTTCACCTCGCTGCAACTACCCCCCCCCCCCCCCCCCACATCTATTACCTCAGGTAATTTCATCCCCCCCCAGCTATTACCTCAGGTGATTTCACCCCCCCCCCCATAGCTATTACCTCAGGTGATTTCACCCCCCCCCCATAGCATTTACCTCATTTACTTCCCACCAAAATGTCCCCATTCCTGTCTGTAATCACCGCCTTCACCTCGCTGCAACTACCCCCTCCCCCCCCACATCTATTACCTCAGGTAATTTCATCCCCCCCCCAGCTATTACCTCAGTTGATTTCACCCCCCCCCCATAGCTATTACCTCAGGTGATTTCACCCCCCCCCCCCCAAAGTGTTTACCTCAGGTGAATTTATCCCCCCCATAGCTATTACCTCAGGTGATTTTATCCCCCCATAGCTATTACCTCAGGTGATTTCATCCCCCCATAGCTATTACCTCAGGTGATTTCATCCCCCCCATAGCTATTACCTCAGGTCATTTTATCCCTCCCCCCCAATAGCTATTACCGCAGGTGATTTCACCCCCCCCCCCCCCCCCAAAGTGTTTACCTCAGGTGATTTTATCCCTCCCCCCCCCATAGATATTACCTCAGGTGATTTCACCCCCCCCCCATAGCTATTACCTCAGTTGATTTCATTCCCCCCCCCAATAGTGTTTACCTCAGGTGATTTTACCCCCCCCCCCCCCATAGCTATTACCGCAGATTATTTCACCCCCCCCCCCATAGCTATTACCTCAAGTGATTTCACCCCCTCCCCCACCCATAGTGTTTACCTCATTTACTTCCCACCAAAATGTCCCCATTCCTGTCTGTAATCACCACCCTCACCTCGCTGGAACTACCCCCCCCCCCACATCTATTACCTCAGGTAATTTCACCATCCCCCCAGCTATTACCTCAGGTGATTTCACCCCCCCCATTGCTATTACCTCAGGTGATTTCATCCCTCCCCCATAGCTATTACCTCAGGTCATTTCATCCCTCCCCCCCAATAGCTATTACCGCAGGTGATTTCACCCCCCCCCCCATAGCTATTACCTCAGGTGATTTTATCCCTCCCCCCCATAGATATTACCTCAGGCGATTTCACCCCCCCCCCAATAGCTATTACCTCAGTTGATTTCATCTCCCCCCCCCCCCCCCGATAGTGTTTACCTCAGGTGATTTTACCCCCCCCCCATAGCTATTACCGCAGATTATTTCACCCCCCCCCCCATAGCTATTACCTCAAGTGATTTCACCCCCCCCCCCATAGCTATTACCGCAGGTGATTTCACCCCCCCCCCCCATAGCTATTACCTCAGATGATTTCATCCCCCCCATAGCTATTACCTCAGGTGATTTCATCCCCCCCATAGCTATCATGTGATTTAATCCCCCCATCATAGCTATTACCTCAGGGGATTTCACCCCCCCCCCCCCCATAGTGTTTACCTCATTTACTTCCCACCAAAATGTCCCCATTCCTGTCTGTAATCACCGCCCTCACCTCGCTGCAACTACCCCCCCCCCCCACATCTATTACATGGTACATGGTAATTTCACCATCCCCCTCAGCTATTACCTCAGGTGATTTCACCCCCCCATAGCTATTACCTCAGGTGATTTCACCCCCCCCCCCCCAAAGTGTTTACCTCAGGTGATTTTATCCCTCCCCCCATAGCTATTACCTCAGGTGATTCCCCCCCCCCATAGCTATTACCTCAGGTGATTTCATACCCCCCCATAGCTATTACCTCAGGTGATTTCACCCCCCCCCCCATAGTGTTTACCTCATTTACTTCCCACCAAAATGTTCCCATTCCTATCTGTAATCACCGCCCTCACCTCGCTGCAACTACCCCCCCCCCCCCACATCTATTACCTCAGGTAATTTCACCATCCCCCCAGCTATTACCTCAGGTGATTTCACCCCCCCAAGTGTTTACCTCAGGTGATTTTATCCCCCCCCCATAGCTATTACCTCAGGTGATTTCATCCCCCCCCCATAGCTATTACCTCAGGTCATTTCATCCCCCCCCCCAATAGCTATTACCGCAGGTGATTTCACCCCCCCCCCCCGATAGCTATTACCTCAGGTGATTTTATCCCTCCCCCCCATAGATATTACCTCAGGTGATTTCACCCCCCCCCCCATAGCTATTACCTCAGTTGATTTCATTCCCCCCCCCCCCCGATAGTGTTTACCACAAGTGATTTTACCCCCCCCCCATAGCTATTACCGCAGATTATTTCACCCTCCCCCATAGCTATTACCTCAAGTGATTTCCCCCCCCCCTCCCCCCACACCCATAGTGTTTACCTCATTTACTTCCCACCAAAATGTCCCCATTCCTGTCTGTAATCACCGCCCTCACCTCGCTGCAACTACCCCCCCCCCCCCCCCCCCATCTATTACCTCAGGTAATTTCACCATCCCCCCCAGCTATTACCTCAGGTGATTTCACCCCCCCCCCATAGCTATTACCTCAGGTGATTTCACCCCCCCCCCCATAGCTATTACCTCAGGTGATTTCACCCCCCCCCCCATAGTATTTACCTCATTTACTTCCCACCAAAATGTCCCCATTCCTGTCTGTAATCACCGCCTTCACCTCGCTGCAACTACCCCCTCCCCCCCCACATCTATTACCTCAGGTAATTTCATCCCCCCCAGCTATTACCTCAGTTGATTTCACCCCCCCCCCCCATAGCTATTACCTCAGGTGATTTCACCCCCCCCCAAAGTGTTTACCTCAGGTGAATTTATCCCCCCCATAGCTATTACCTCAGGTGATTTTATCCCCCCATAGCTATTACCTCAGGTGATTTCATCCCCCCCCCCCCCCCATAGCTATTACCTCAGGTGATTTTATCCCTCCCCCCCAATAGCTATTACCGCAGGTGATTTCACCCCCCCCCCCAAAGTGTTTACCTCAGGTGATTTTATCCCTCCCCCCATAGATATTACCTCAGGTGATTTCACCCCCCCCCCCCATAGCTATTACCTCAGTTGATTTCATTCCCCCCCCCCCCCAATAGTGTTTACCTCAGGTGATTTTACCCCCCCATAGCTATTACCGCAGATTATTTCACCCCCCCCCCCCCATAGCTATTACCTCAAGTGATTTCACCCCCTCCCCCACCCATAGTGTTTACCTCATTTACTTCCCACCAAAATGTCCCCATTCCTGTCTGTAATCACCACCCTCACCTCGCTGGAACTACCCCCACATCTATTACCTCAGGTAATTTCACCATCCCCCCAGCTATTACCTCAGGTGATTTCACCCCCCCCATTGCTATTACCTCAGGTGATTTCACCCCCCCCCCCCCAAAGTGTTTACCTCAGGTGATTTCATCCCCCCCCCATAGCTATTACCTCAGATGATTTCATCCCTCCCCCATAGCTATTACCTCAGGTCATTTCATCCCTCCCCCCCAATAGCTATTACCTCAAGTGATTTCACCCCCCCCCCATAGCTATTACCTCAGGTGATTTCACACCCCCCCATAGCTATTACCTCAGGTGATCTCACCCCCCCCCCATAGCTATTACCTCAGGTGATTTCATCCCCCCCATAGCTATTTCCTTAGGTGATTTCATCCCCCCCATAGCTATTACCTCAGGTGATTTCACCCCCCCCCCCCCATAGTGTTTACCTCATTTACTTCCCACCAAAATGTCCCCATTCCTGTCTGTAATCACCGCCCTCACCTCGCTGCAACTACCCCCCCCCCCCACATCTATTACCTCAGGTAATTTCACCATCCCCCCCAGCTATTACCTCAGGTGATTTAACCCCCCCCCCATAGCTATTACCTCAGGTGATTTCACCCCCCCCAAAGTGTTTACCTCGGGTGATTTTATCTCTCCCATAGCTATTACCTCAGGTGATTTTATCCCCCCATAGCTATTACCTCAGGTGATTTCATCCCACCCCCCCCCCCATAGCTATTACCTCAGGTGATTTCACCCCCCCCCCCCCCCATAGCTATTACCTCAGGTGATTTCACCCCCCCCCCCATAGTATTTACCTCATTTACTTCCCACCAAAATGTCCCCATTCCTGTCTGTAATCACCGCCTTCACCTCGCTGCAACTACCCCCTCCCCCCCCACATCTATTACCTCAGGTAATTTCATCCCCCCCCAGCTATTACCTCAGTTGATTTCACCCCCCCCCCATAGCTATTACCTCAGGTGATTTCACCCCCCCCCCCAAAGTGTTTACCTCAGGTGAATTTATCCCCCCCATAGCTATTACCTCAGGTGATTTTATCCCCCCATAGCTATTACCTCAGGTGATTTCATCCCCCCATAGCTATTACCTCAGGTGATTTCATCCCCCCCCATAGCTATTACCTCAGGTCATTTTATCCCTCCCCCCAATAGCTATTACCGCAGGTGATTTCACCCCCCCCCCAAAGTGTTTACCTCAGGTGATTTTATCCCTCCCCCCCCCATAGATATTACCTCAGGTGATTTCACCCCCCCCCCCCCCCATAGCTATTACCTCAGTTGATTTCATTCCCCCCCCAATAGTGTTTACCTCAGGTGATTTTACCCCCCCCCCATAGCTATTACCGCAGATTATTTCACCCCCCCCCCCCCATAGCTATTACCTCAAGTGATTTCACCCCCTCCCCCACCCATAGTGTTTACCTCATTTACTTCCCACCAAAATGTCCCCATTCCTGTCTGTAATCACCACCCTCACCTCGCTGGAACTACCCCCCCCCCCCCCCACATCTATTACCTCAGGTAATTTCACCATCCCCCCAGCTATTACCTCAGGTGATTTCACCCCCCCCCATTGCTATTACCTCAGGTGATTTCACCCCCCCCCCCCAAAGTGTTTACCTCAGGTGATTTCATCCCCCCCCCCCATAGCTATTACCTCAGGTGATTTCATCCCTCCCCCATAGCTATTACCTCAGGTCATTTCATCCCTCCCCCCCAATAGCTATTACCGCCGGTGATTTCACCCCCCCCCCCCCCATAGCTATTACCTCAGGTGATTTTATCCCTCCCCCCCATAGATATTACCTCAGGCGATTTCACCCCCCCCCCCCCCAATAGCTATTACCTCAGTTGATTTCATCTCCCCCCCCCCGATAGTGTTTACCTCAGGTGATTTTACCCCCCCCCCCATAGCTATTACCGCAGATTATTTCACCCCCCCCCCCATAGCTATTACCTCAAGTGATTTCACCCCCCCCCCATAGCTATTACCGCAGGTGATTTCACCTCCCCCCCATAGCTATTACCTCAGATGATTTCATCCCCCCCATAGCTATTACCTCAGGTGATTTCATCCCCCCCATAGCTATCATGTGATTTAATCCCCCCATCATAGCTATTACCTCAGGGGATTTCACCCCCCCCCCCCCCCATAGTGTTTACCTCATTTACTTCCCACCAAAATGTCCCCATTCCTGTCTGTAATCACCGCCCTCACCTCGCTGCAACTACCCCCCCCCCCCCACATCTATTACATGGTACATGGTAATTTCACCATCCCCCCCAGCTATTACCTCAGGTGATTTCACCCCCCCATAGCTATTACCTCAGGTGATTTCACCCCCCCCCCCCATAGTGTTTACCTCAGGTGATTTTATCCCTCCCCCCATAGCTATTACCTCAGGTGATTCCCCCCCCCCCCCATATCTATTACCTCAGGTGATTTCATACCCCCCCATAGCTATTACCTCAGGTGATTTCACCCCCCCCCATAGTGTTTACCTCATTTACTTCCCACCAAAATGTTCCCATTCCTATCTGTAATCACCGCCCTCACCTCGCTGCAACTACCCCCCCCCCCCACATCTATTACCTCAGGTAATTTCACCATCCCCCCAGCTATTACCTCAGGTGATTTCACCCCCCCAAGTGTTTACCTCAGGTGATTTTATCCCCCCCCATAGCTATTACCTCAGGTGATTTCATCCCCCCCCATAGCTATTACCTCAGGTCATTTCATCCCCCCCCCCAATAGCTATTACCGCAGGTGATTTCACCCCCCCCCCCCCCGATAGCTATTACCTCAGGTGATTTTATCCCTCCCCCCCATAGATATTACCTCAGGTGATTTCACCCCCCCCATAGCTATTACCTCAGTTGATTTCATTCCCCCCCCCCCCGATAGTGTTTACCACAAGTGATTTTACCCCCCCCCCCCATAGCTATTACCGCAGATTATTTCACCCTCCCCCATAGCTATTACCTCAAGTGATTTCACCCCCCCCCCCCCACACCCATAGTGTTTACCTCATTTACTTCCCACCAAAATGTCCCCATTCCTGATAGTGTTTACCTCAGGTGATTTTACCCCCCCATAGCTATTACCGCAGATTATTTCACCCCCCATAGCTATTACCACAAGTGATTTCACCCCCCCCCATAACTATTACCGCAGGTGATTTCACCCCCCCATAGCTATTACCTCAGGTGATTTCACCCCCCCCCCCCATAGCTATTACCTCAAGTGATTTCATTCCCCCCATAGCTATTACCTCAGGTGATTTCACCCCCCCCCCATAGTGTTTACCTCAAGTGATTTCACCCCCTCCATAGCTATTACCTCAGGTGATTTCACCCCCCCCCCCCCATAGCTATTACCTCAGGTGATTTCATCCCCCCATAGCTATTACCTCAGGTGATTTCACCCCCCCCCGTAGCTAATACCTCATCTGATTTAATCCCCCCCCCATAGCTATTACCTCAGGTGATTTCACCCCCCCCCCCCATAGTGTTTACCTCAGGTGATTCCCCCCCCATAGCTATTACCTCAGGTGATTTCATCCCCCCCAATAGCTATTACTGCAGGTGATTTCATCCCCCCCCCATAGCTATTACCTGAGGTGATTTCAACCCCCCCCATATCTATTACCTCAGGTGATTTCATCCCCCCCCCCCGCCTCTGGTGATCTGGTGATTTCATCCCCCCCCCCATAGCTATTACCTCAGGTGATTTCATCCCCCCTCATAGCTATTACCTCAGGTGATTTCATCCCCCCTCATAGCTATTACCTCAGGTGATTTCACCCCCCCTCATAGCTATTACCTCAGGTGATTTCATCCCCCCTCATAGCTATTACCTCAGGTGATTTCATCCCCCCTCATAGCTATTACCTCAGGTGATTTCATCCCCCTCATAGCTATTACCTCAGGTGATTTCACCCCCCTCATAGCTATTACCTCAGGTGATTTAACCCCACACCGCTATTATCCCAGTCAGGTGAAAAAGTCCCCTTAGAAACCCTTATGTAAAAGAGTTTCCATAGCAACTAGTCAGGTGAAAGGGTCCCCATAGTAATTAGTCAGGTGAAAGGGTCCCCATAGTAACTACTCAGGTGAAAGGGTCCCCATAGATACCAGTCATATCTTCATAGCAACCAGTCGGGTGAAAGGGTCTCCATAGCAACTAGTCATATCCCGCAGCAACTAGTCAGGTGAAATATTTCCTATAGCAACTAGTCCATTAAGAAGGGCCCCACACCAACCAATCATGTAAAAGGATCTCCATAGCAACCAGGTGTATCCCCCAGCAACTAGTCAGGTGAAAAAGTCCCCTTAGCAACCAGTATGTGAAAGAGTCCACATAGCAACTAGTCGGGTAAAAAGGGTCCTCACAGTATGGTGATAGAGTCCCCATAACAAACAGTCATATCCCCACAGCAACCAGCCAGGTGAAAGGTTCCTCACGGTAGCTAGTCAGGTGAAAAAGTCTCCTTAGCAACCAATATGTGAAAGAGTCCACATAGCAACTAGTCCAGTAAGAAAGGCCCAATAGCAACCAGTCACGTCTCCACAGCAACCAGTCACATCTCCACAGCGACCAGTCATGTAAAAAGAGTTCCCATAGCAACCAGTCATATCCCCCAGAAACTAGTCAGGAGAAAAAGTCTCCTTAGCAACCAGTATGTGACAGAGTCCCCACAGCAACTAGTCAGATGAAAGGGTCCCCACAGTAACAAGACAGGTGAAAATTTCCCCACAGCAACCAGTCATATCCCCACAGCAACCAGTCATATCCCCACAGCAATCAGTCAGCGGAAAGGGTCTCCATAGCAACCAGACAGGCGATTGGGTCCCCATAGCAATCGGTCGAGTGAAAGGAAAACAAAAGCAACCGGTTACAGAATTGGGAACCTAAAGCAAATGGTCAGGTGAGGAGGCACCCACAGCAACCAGTCAAATGCTTGGACACCCACAGCAATTAGTTACTTCCAGCAGAAAATTAGTTGCTGGTCAATCAGACACAATAAATATGAGGTTTAGGTTTATCAAACAGCTATTTGTACCCACCAGAGAACTACTTTGTAAAAAAAAAAAATCTGCAGATTTATGATGTTAAAGGCATGCAAACACGCAACAATAGGGGAGAGTCATGGGCCCGGGATGAGGACTACCCAACCACATAGCGCTACCTTGTGAGAAGGTGATATATAGGCACCTGCCATGACATGGACAGGGTCAGACCATGTTTGGTGCTGTTTGTGGTCCAGATGAGTGCATGCATGTAGAGAATGGCCTACTTTTAGTCACAATGTGGTCAACAGTTGATTTCCCATCATGGCAGTTTTGGGGTTTGCATCCAGGCCAGGGGAATTGGGAGCTATGTATGCCAAACAATAAAGTGCTTCAGAGGTAGTAGATACTGAAAGGACACAGCAACACTGATAGACGGATAGACAGAGATACAGTCCATGTTGTTAGTATTTAGAGATCTGGGTGAGTTTCTTAAACAGAGCACATGGTGGTGCTAGACTCCACGCTGAAAGACGCTTCCTTGCAAAAGGTTTGCTTCTGATTTCTAAAAAGAGCCAGTCAACTTAAAACCCTTTGTAGCCTTTCGTAGACTCTGGAGAGATAGATTTGATGCACATTGGGCTTTTAGCACCGATGCATTAGATCTCGGAATTTTGGTGCAAGTGGGAGGCACAAGTGCACCACCAACCCCCGCTGCTGGCTGCCTGTATAACTCTATGAGAAGATCAAAGCATGTCTGCACACCTGTTATTCCCATTATAGGGGTTTCCAAATTCCCACCATACCTGCTAGATTTTCTATTTATTATGGTGATAAGTTTGCGTGTTCTTCCTGTGGTTGCGTGGGTTTCCTCCGAGTTCACCGGTTTCCTCCCACACGCCAAAGACACGCTGGTGGGTAATTGTCTCCTGTTTAAATTGGCCCTAGTATGTGTGCACAAAAGGGTATTGTTAGGTGTGACCTCAACAAGTCACCTATTTGTCAGGTTATGTTACCGTTTCCCAATTGTTAGTTAGAGTTCTTATCTAAGCAAAGAGACACGGAGGTATTCAGTATTTCTGCTCAGAAGTCCGTGCTTAACTCTGACTCTCTCTGACTCTGAGCTCTTTATTACTTCTCTGTTATAGACAGAAAAGAGCAAACATCAGCAATGTAAAAAAACAACATTTTTGCAAAGAAAAAGCAATTCTCCGGGTGTTATCAGCTGATAAGACAATCTTCTGGGCGTAGACTGCTTTTTAGGGCTGATGCGGCCTCTTCTTGATGAGTACGTGACTAAAGATGACGAGTCCTTATTTTACTGAGAAGTATAGAGAAAGACATGTATTTAGTAAGACATACTGTCAACCATTTTGTTTAGACACCCCTTAATCCTTACATTTCCCCCTTTGACATCACCCCTCCCTCTTGCCCTGGGTCCACCTGAACAAGTTCTAGTCGGCCTATATCCAGAGTACTCTCCCTGACCGCGAGTTGTCAGAGGGGTATACACCCATCCCCCTGGACAGTACCAACATCTAAAATTCAGGAAGAGTGGCTTTTCTGACAGATGGGTGATGTCAAGAAACTAAATCCACCTATCTTCACAAAAGTTCCATCTTTTCCGCATCATTTACCTTGGCTTTCTTGCAAAAGCACATGAGCAGTTTAAAGCATGCATAAAAGAAAAATACGAATAAGAGCACCACTATAATCGTCATTGCTGCCTTCTTAACCCAAGAGAATAACCCTGAGAAACTAAAAGTTCCACCAAACGGATCCCAGTCGCGACCAATATTTCGGGCCTTCTCTTGTAAATTCTTTACTTCCGTACGGTGTTGTGCAATGATGTCATAATAGTCAGGTACCTCAATGCTGGTGTTATGTATCCAAGTACAGCACTCATAGTCCTCAGTAGTTTCACAGAGTCCTGTCAGTGCTGCACTCATACTTTCAATTGCTAATTCATGTAATTCTAATTGTTGTCTGATGGCTCTGGTCTCCAGATTTAACTTAGTAATGTCATCAGAGTTTTTCTCCAAAACATCATTAATAATTCCTGTATAGTTATTTAGTCTTTTCATTAAGTCTATACCCCATCCTGTCCAGGACGGGAACCAAGCCCATGCCATGTCCTTCTTCAGGAATATTTCTCTTTTACTACGATACCTGAGGGGATATCTAGGGTGCATGCTAGCTTCTAATAGGTGATCACCTCGTTCATCACCTACTACTCCCATTACTGGTACTAAACTTGCGAGGTAGCACCATCCCTGAGCTCTTCTAGGTATCCAAGTATAACATTTATCCTCACAACAGATGTATATATTGTTTCCTAGAGCTACTGATCTTGAACTGATATCATTTCTATAACGAGAGGTGTATCCATAGAGGGATAAGTTGGATACTAACCACCTAACATTATTATCCACAATGTTAGTGAGGAAGTCAGATAATGTCTGGTGTGTGCTGGAATTACTGGGATAGAAGCTTCCATTTAATACGACAATGGACAAATTAAACTTGCTGTCTTGGCATTCTCCATTTCCTCCCGTTGTGTTCCCTAAGTTGAAACACCAGGCAGGGGGAAAGGCGAGGCCATTTGACTTAAACATTACTGTCTCGCTGGTATTTGTTCTAATTATGTTAATGCTACTGTTAGCAAGATCAGTATAGTTTATAGGAACTGCCATCAGTGGTATACTTGCTGTGCTGGGGTGTAATTTGCTACAAATCCAACATTTCTCATATCCTGACTTCTGGGCATAAGCATATTTAAACTTCAGTAATAACATTTTTTTAGAAAATCCTTCATCCTTGTGTATTTTATTCTGTGAGGTAACCAAACTATTAGCCAGAATTACTGAAACAAAAAGAATAAAAAGATACATGTTGTCATTTGCCAACTGGCTCCTTTTTACAATGAGAAGCGTGGATCCAGGTAGGTTTCCCTTCCAATTTCACTGAGGTTGCTGTAATCAATAGCACCTGGAAAGGACCTTCAAACCTTGGTTCCAGTGTCTTTCTGGTATGTTTCTTTACATACACATAGTCTCCTGGTTGTAGATCGTGTGTACCTGTGACAGAATTAGGGTCTGGAAGAGAAGAATACACACTCTTGTGGATTTTAGTCAGACGCTGTTGCAACTGTATTACATACGTAGTTAACCTATCACATTGCAATTGCATACTTTGAGGAAAATATAAACCTAATCTAGGTGCACTTCCAAACAGTATTTCATATGGGGATAACCCGGTTTTTCCTGTTGGGGTGTACCTAATAGAGAACAAAGCTAAGGGTAGGCACTCAGGCCATGGTTTGTTCAACTCCTGCATAACTTTTTGTATTTTCAGCTTGATTGTACCATTTACTCTTTCTACTGATCCTGAACTCTGTGGGTGGTAAGGAGTATGAAAACTTTGTTGAACCCCTAACATTGCCATCACATTTTGCATTATTTCTCCCGTGAAATGTGTCCCCCTATCTGATTCTATTGTTTCGGGGAGACCAAACCTAGGTATCAGCTCAGTAATCAGTTTCTTGGCGGTGGCTTTTGCCGTAGCTGATTTCACAGGATAACTTTCGGCCAGCCTGAAAATAGGCAGATGCACACGAGAACAAATTCAAAGGGGCCGCTCTTAGGCATTTGTATGTAGTCAATCTGCAGTCTCTGAAAGGGATATTGGGCCCGGACCTGATGTTTACGTGGGGTTTTCACTCTCTGTCCTGGGTTATTAATCAGACAGATTTGGCATGCAGCACAGTAGTTCCTTGCAGTACTACTGAATCCAGGGGCTAGCCATCCTTGGCTTACAATCCTATACATAGAATTGGAGCTGACATGAGTGGGTAAGTGGACAGCCGCTGCCATTGCGGGGTATAGAGAAGCGGGTAGACATATTTTGTCTCCTTCTCTCCATACATTGTCAAGGCCTGGTGCAGCTCCCTCCTTAACCCAACGGTCCTTCTCAATAGCCCCTGCTTGTTCCTGTAGTTCCATTAGCTGCTGCCATGTGGTTTCGGGCATACTCACCTGTACCGTGGCTAAGGTCTCAGGGCTTACTTCCCCTAGAGCTGCCTTCTTTGCAGTTAAATCTGCAAATGCGTTTCCTTTTGCCTCAGTTGTTTTTGCGCTCGTGTGTGCCGCTATCTTCATGATGGCTACTCTTTTAACCTTTTGAAGATTGTTCAGGACTCTTTTGATTCCTTCACCATGTTTAACAGGTGTGCCTGCTGCTGTAAGGTAACCTCTAGCTTTCCATATGTGGCCATAATCATGTGCCACACCGTAGGCGTATGCGGAATCAGTGTAAACGTTCCCTTCTTGTCCCTCCAAGTGTTCTAGGGCTTTCTCTAGAGCGGTTAGTTCCGCTTCTTGTGCCGACATGTGTGCTGGTAATGACTTTGCCTCAATTACCTGTGTGTCCGTTACCACAGCATAACCTGTGTGATATTTACCTTTGTCCTCGGCAAATCTACTACCATCTATGTACAGTGTGTGTTCTGCATTTGCAATGGGTATGTCTGTGACATGTGGGAACCCCGTGGTTTCTTGTTCCATAAGTTGAAAACAATCGTGTTCATCAGATGTTATGTCCTGAAACGAAAGTGTGTCAGAATCCTGAGTATCTTGTGCTGTGTCTACACCATTATCATCATTACTCCCCCCTGTCAAATCTGTCTGTAATGGTAAAAGCTGTGCTAAGTTAAAAGAAGTGCATCGCTGAAAGGTAACATTGGGGGGTAGGAGCAAGGTGCATTGTAGACGCAGCTGCCTTGCCATTGATATGTGTTTTGGCTGGACCTGTGACAAGATGGCGTGTATGTCATGTGTGGTATGTACCACTACAGGATTGTCTAAGACAATTTCTGAGGATTTGTCAATGATAATTGACACTGCTGCAACTGCTCGTACACAGGACGGTGATCCTCTAGAGACAGGATCGAGAGCCGCCGAGAAGTATGCTACCGGCCTTTGTTTGATGTGTTGTTGTGTCAACACCCCTGTTGCGTGTCCCGTGATTTCAGCAATGTACAAATGAAATGTTTTGGTATAATCAGGGATCCCGATCGCAGGTGCCGAAATTAGTAACCTTTTTAAGGTGCTAAAAGATTCATGACCTGCTTCTGTGAGTACATAGGGTACTATTTTCAAGCAATCATATAATGGCTGCATCAGAGAACTGGCATGTGGTATCCATTGTCTACAATATGATACCATTCCCAGAAACATACGAAGTTGCTTAAAGTTGCGTGGGACATTCATTTGTCTTATGGCCTGGACTCGGTCTTCAGTGAGGTGTCGAGTACCCTGGGATATACAGTGGCCCAAAAAGACAACCTTTTTCTGACATACCTGTAACTTAGTTCTATTCACCTTGCACCCTTTTTCAGCCAGGAATTGTAACAGTGATAGAGTGGCTTTTAAACAAGTATCGTTATCCGGACAACATAACAATAGGTCATCTACATATTGCAACAATACACAAGTGTCAGGCGGTAGCCATTCCCCCTATTTTTACTTTTTAAGGTTTAGTCAGTGGGGCATCGGACAAAAGACCGTCATAACCACTTATGGGTATGGTGTCACGGGACGTCATGTGTGGAGGGACTACTGAATCAGACAACAGACTGCGTGACGCTCCTGTGTCAACCAAACAAGGAATATGTTTACCTTCCACCTTCATCAACATGTGGAGCATTTTGTTCTCTGATTCAGCTAGGACCGGGGCAAGTCATGCGGTCGGATCATCCCTATCATTGGTACGCCTCTGTCTGTAGTCCCTCGTGTCTCTGTCCGTGTTTCCTTCCTGTTCGTCTTTTATCCTTTTCCTACAGTCTCTTTTTATATGTCCCACCTTGTTGCAGTAATAACAGGTAAGAGGTTTACGGGAGGAATTCCCTCCTTCATTGACCCGGGCAACAGTGTTAACTCCCGGTGTCCTTCTGGGTTTAGTTTCTGCTAAATCAGCCTCTATGCCTTGTGCTTTCTGCAACAATGTTCCTCTGTCCCGTATGGCTCTCCATTCGGGAGTACATGCCTTCAGTTTGTCACCTATTTGGGGTACTAGTCCTTCCATAAACTGTCGATTGAAAGCCCTAATGGTGACGGGTAAGGCTAAATCTAGACCTTCGTCAGCCATCATGCTTTCCATGTTGAGGTAAAATTCTGTAACAGTCTGACCTGGGGCCTGTTTTATGGGCGCTGTCGAACCCCTTTCCTGCTGTTTCCCTTGGCAAAATTCTCGTAACTGAGCAATAAACAGGGGTCTAGAGTCTATATGACGGGGGTGTATTCCTGGTGGATCTGCCGCTGGATCCCCTTGTGGTCTATGTGGAGCAATTTCATTCATAAATTGATTAAACATCGTTAGTGTCATTTTATGTCTACATATCTTCCCATCTTGCCAAGTTGCTTCATGTGTGTCTAGTAATTGTGTCATGAATCTACAGAATGCGGCAGGTTTTGCTACGGGATCAGGAGCATTCTGTATTAATGCCATAAGAGTGTCAGCCGACCAAGGTGTCCATGTCCTCAGAACGACTTGTCGGGTCACTGTAGGTGGCTGTCCTGCTTGACCCGCATTTGGATTATTAACTTGTATTACCCTAGTCCGACTATGGACTGGAGCTACGGGCTCTGGTCTTTGAGCGCCGCAATGCACACATTCCTGTGCCCAGTCTGTATTCTGGATACCGCATACTCGGCATACCCACCCTCTTCCTCTTAAGGAAGGATAAAGTTTTGGTCTTTCATTACCTGGTGTGGTGGTGTTATAAGGAGGTGGAGTATCTCCCGTATTTACCCTATCGCCGGGAGCAGAAGGAAGACTTTTGTGTCGGACCTTCATATCCCATCCACCCTTTTCCTGACAATACTCCCATCCCTCCTCTTCAGCCCTGTTGGAAACCTTAATTAAACATTGTATTTGTGATACCCATCCGTTTTTCAATATCTCTCCCTGTCTGTCTTTCTTTATTTCTTCCCAACCTTCTACACTTAATCCATTTTCTCCATCCATCCCCAATTTCTTGAGAACCCTATTCGTGCCCTGTGCCTTATCCTTCCCATACAACATTGTAATTATGTCTTTAACAGCATAACATTTCTGAGATTCCTCCTGGGGTTTACCATGTGTCTGGCCCATTTTGACAGTCCTGCCTAGGTGGCGTTTGGATCACTTACTAAGTGTCTCGTTGCCTTCTCCTCCTAGGGTGCCAAAATATTAAAAACCTCTCCTAGATGAGATCGAATTACTTTATATGCTAGCCAACTGACAAATATTATGACCAGACTGACAGCTACAACATATACAAGCATTCCCTTTTGGTGGCCAAACACATATGACTAGGTCTCCGGGACTTTGTGGAGACCTTTATTCCCTTCCCATTACCATGGAATCTCTCAGCATTCGTTTCTTATTCCTGCTTTATCGAGGCAGTCAGGACTTATACTTTCAACCCGTTTTTAGGCTCATGAATCAAAAAGCGTATATCAAACTTAAGTGTCGGACCCCCAAAGTACTCTTACGAGTTAAGGGCGCATTCCGTTACCCATTGGGATGATATATGTTTCAATTCACACCATACAAACAGGGCTTATCTCAGTCACAACAGACAGATGACAAGTAGACAGACAAGAAACAACGGTAACATAAGCCAAAATATTAAGTTCAAGACCCGCTTACTACAGAGGTTGGTGTTTACCTGAAGAACAATTCAGACAGATCAGGTGGGCACAGATCTAAGAAGCACAGAGTTTATAAGAAAATAAAGCTTTTCTTACCTGCGCAGGATTTGTCTGTGGTTCTTGATGTGCCCGACCATTTCGTTCCGTCCTTATGTTCGTTCGCCTCTTGTAGTTTCTTTCTGCAGGGTCCCTTGTTCGCGGCGCCAGAAATGTTAGGTGTGACCTCAACAAGTCACCTATTTGTCAGGTTATGTTACCGTTTCCCAATTGTTAGTTAGAGTTCTTATCTAAGCAAAGAGACACGGAGGTATTCAGTATTTCTGCTCAGAAGTCCGTGCTTAACTCTGACTCTCTCTGACTCTGAGCTCTTTATTACTTCTCTGTTATAGACAGAAAAGAGCAAACATCAGCAATGTAAAAAAACAACATTTTTGCAAAGAAAAAGCAATTCTCCGGGTTTTATCAGCTGATAAGACAATCTTCTGGGCGTAGACTGCTTTTTAGGGCTGATGCGGCCTCTTCTTGATGAGTACGTGACTAAAGATGACGAGTCCTTATTTTACTGAGAAGTATAGAGAAAGACATGTATTTAGTAAGACATACTGTCAACCATTTTGTTTAGACACCCCTTAATCCTTACAGTATGCACATGTGTTATCCCATTCTGTATGCCACTTCCAAGCCCAAGCAATTGGGAAATGTTGAGAAAAGACACAGTGGCTTACATCGTAAAAAATTCCAATGAACACTCTATGTAAAAGGCTTTCAAGTGTATCAGAGATGGTGCCCAGAGAGATGCCCCATAGAATAATTGAGATTCCGAAACAACTGAATGGATCTAAACATAATTATATGGATACTGTAAAAAAAAAAGGAGTAGGGACACCCAAAGATGACTGGAAGCAGAAAGAACTATCAGGAGTAGTCCTCTAGTGATACAGGATAAAAAGCCTTATGCCGCGTACACACGATCAGACTATCCGGCGGACTTAGTCTGGAGGACAAACCGCCGGAAAGTCCGCCAGACTTTTCGAAAACGAGTGGACCTGCCCACACACAAACTGACTAGTCCGCCGGACTATGGCGGGAGTGCGCCGGTCTTTTGAAATGAACGGACTTGCCCCCACACTGAGGAAAGTCCGTTCATTTTGAACACGGCTCCAGGTAGCCGGGACTAGCGCAGGAGGTCAATGTCGCCACCTTCGGCGGCGATATTGACACTCGCAGTCCGGCGGACAATTTTTCAGTCAAAACTACTTTCTAAGGCCGGACTTTTGGGGAAAAAAAAAGTCTGCCGGAGCCCACACACGGGCGAATTGTCTGGCGGACTCTAGTCCGCTGGATAGTCTGATCGTGTGTACATGGCATAAGGGACAGAATAGACATCATAGACTAGGGTTCTTCAACTTTTTTGAAACCAGAGCCCAGTAAACGCTTCTGAAAAACCTTCAATACCCCAACAGCAGAAAATAAATAAATAAAATAAAGAAAATATAGAAGCCATTAAGTTCCAAACCCACTCAAATCAATGACCAAATAAAGTTTATACTGACCAATTAAAAGTATGGGCATGCAAAACATGTACTGAAATTTTGTAAGACTTCGGTGGCTGCATGCCACTGTGAGAGTTGATAGGGGTTCTGAAGAGGGTCAGGGGACTCTGTAGCAGATTTGGTGGCCCTGTAGGGGAGGAGACTGGGAGATACCATGGAGGGTTGAGGTCACTGTAGAGGGCTGAACACTCTGTGGCAGGCTGGGGGACATTGTGGGGGCTGAGGGCTCTCTGAGAGCTATCTGGACCACTGTGGAAGGTGCCAGCCTGAAATCTGGCAGTGGGCCACAAATCAATTGATAGATAGATAGATTTCTTAGCCTGGCCAATAAAAGGGACACCATTGATTAGACTAGGAGTCCTCAATCTTTTTAAGACCAGGTCCTGATAAATTCTTCCAAAACCTTCCATGCCCCAACAGAAAATAAAATTTATACCCACAGAATAAAATTATAGGAATGCGAAGCATGTATTGAAATGCTGTAAGACTTCTGGGGTTGTGTGCCACTGTCGGGGATGATAGCGGTTCTGGAGAGGATTAGGGAACTCTGTAGCCATCTTGGTGGCCCTGTGGAGGATGAAGCTCCTGGAGGGAGCTGGGGGGGGGGGGGTGGAAGATTGGGCCACTGTTATAGAGGGCTGGAGGCTAGGGGGCATTGTGGGGGCTGAGAGCTCTCTTGGAGCACCATGGGCCACTGTGGGAGGCAGCATGGGAGCTGGGAGGCACTGTGGTAGACTAGAGTTTGAAGGCACTTCTCGACATTTCTTAGCCTGGCCAACAAAAAGCTGGCCCTGGGGGATTTTCCTGCCCCATCGCCACCACCTCTCCTTCGCCTGAGATAATCCAACCATCAGATACTAAAACCACAACCCCCCCCCAACTTTTCTACATCGGTCAGAATATGAACAGCATACACAGTCACCTGATGAAAACATATTTTCGTGCATTAATCTTTTGTTAGAAAATTCACTCAATGGCTGTATTGTACATGCACATGGCCAGCCCCATTTAATGTCTTTCGATACCTTTTACTGCGATCTCTACTTTCTCATCCCAGCAGTTAGTACTGCCACCCCCACAGTCAGCTGCCAGCACTAATGGCTACTGTGAAAGAAAATAGAAAATGAAAGATTACAGGTAATTGCACAGATCAAAGCTTTAAATTGATCCTTTATAGACTAGAAGCTTTTATTTTGCCACCCCTGCACAACCCCATGCCAGTATCCCAGTTCCATCCTCTAGGGGTCTCTGCAGCACCAGTAATTCCATTGCATTGAATTTATTAGGCTGCAGAGGTCTCCACAAAGACATTTTATTCAGTGGAAGAGCCTGGCAGGTAATTGAAGAAATTGTTGGAGCTCTGCTGCCGGTTCAATATATCAATTTTCCATTTAATGTCTCTTCATGGATATTTCAGTGGGGGAGCTTACTCTTGAAGGGGACTGGAATTCAAGCTTGGCTCTAGGGGATACGTATATTAAGGTGGGCTCTTAGTACACACACACGGAGCCATAACATTTATTGGACAAGGCAGGGAGTGACGTCCATAGTGCAGAAACTCATAGCAACCCATTACCCAGCAAACAGGGCATGCATGAGGTTTTTTTTTTGGATAAAGGAGGTAATAGCTACCATACCAAGGTACATACTCTTAGGTTGCCCCTTTATCTATGGATATTCTAAATGGATGACGATTGCCTTTTTACCTTGTGATAGGGCGGTGTACCACCTAGCCACGTCTGGGGCATTGAGCAGTTGCACTCAGCATTCTCGCTGAACGGCTCTACCACCAGGAGAGTATATGATATTCAGGGAAAGTGGAATTCTAGGGTTCCTCCAAAGGTTGCTCGGGGTTCCTTGAGCTGTGACCAAGTAACCCTCCAATGGCCAAAAACATTTGGCAGAACCAAAATTTTTTTTTTAATGGACAGTAAGGGTGGCATTCTAACCACCAATGAAAGGGGGAGGGAGGGCATTTTCCCCACTGACTACCACGGAATGTGGCATTTCCCTCACTGATCACCAATGTAAGGGGCATTCTTCCTACTGACCAGCAATGTAAGGAGCATTTCTCCCACTGACCTCTAATATGAGGGGCATTCTGTCCACTTACCACTAATGTAAGGGGCATTCTTCCCACTTACCACTAATTTAAGGGACAGTCTTCCCACTGACCACCAATGTAAGGGATATTCTTCCCACTGACCTCCAATGTAAGGGACATTCTTCACACTGACCTCCGATGTAGGGGACTTTCTTTCCACTGACCTCCAATGTAAGGGACATTCTTCCCACTGACCATCAATGCAGGGAGCATTCTTCTCACTGACCACCAATGTAAGGGACATTCTTCCCACTGACAACAATGTAAAGACCAGTCTTTTCACTGACTACCAATGTAAGGTACATTCTTCCCACTGACCTCCAATGTAAGGGACATTCTTCCCACTGACCATCAATGTAAGGGGCATTCTTCCCACTGACCACCAAGGTAAGGGACATTCTTCCCACTAACCTGCAATGTAAGGGACATTCTTCCCACTGACCACCAACCAAGGTAAGGGACATTCTTTCCACTGACCTCCAATGTAAGGGACATTCTTCCCACTGACCATCAATGTAAGTGGCATTCTTCCCACTGACCACCAAGGTAAGGGACATTCTTCCCCACTGACCAACAATGTAAGGAGAATTCTTCTCTCTGACCACCAGTGTAAGGGGCATTCTTCCCACTGACCACCAATGTAAGGGACATTCTTCCTACTGGCCACCAATGTAAGGGAGGTTTTCTTTCCACTGACTACAACTGTGCAGGGCATTGTCCCCACTGACCGCCAATGAATTTGTTTTAGTGGGGTCCCCTGAAACGTAAGGCTGCTTTTTACCCAGAAGCGGATTAAGATCTGCTCAGTGACCTTTCCACTTTCAATAAATTCCTATGAGTTGGCTCAAAGAGATTCACTGAGGTAAAGATTATTATTATTTATTTTAGACTGCGGCGCTTAGAAAGAACAGGGCTTATATCATTTTACAAGGCCAACATTACCCCAGAAATGTACGTTTTCATTTATGAATTGTTAAATTAATCAGGAACGTTAGCAGTAGGTAAGAATTCCAAAAATTGTTTATGTCTCTGCCCCTCCTCCGAGGTTTTGGCAGCCTCAGGAAATGAGTCTCAGGACTCGCTCACATTCGTGGTTGGGAAGTGGTCAAATTCCATGGTTAAGCTGCAGTTTTACTTACCCCCCAACTGCTACCTTCTTTAGCTGCAGGGACAGCGGCCGGGGGAGCACTCATGCCATGGTTTGCGATGGTTTGCTTAGTGGCTGCAGCAGGCGTCACCAAACGAGACCCATTCAAGTGATTGGGGCCACTCTGCAAGCGCCCGGCAATCAAGTGCTGGTCAAGTGCTGGGATCAAGGGGTTAATACAGGGCTTCCTCACCACCTGAAAGATGCTCTCTGAAGAGCGATCTTAAAGCAGTTTGCTCTTCAGAGAGCATTAGACCCCATACACACTATTAGATTTTCTGCAGACTTTTGTCTTCAGATTTACCAAAACCATATAATATGAGGTCAAACCTTAAGATTTTCAATTTGTATGCAATCAAGCAGGCCCTTGCACTACATAGTTGTGGTAAATCTGAAGACAAAAATCTGCAGAGAATCGAAGAGTTTGTATGGGGCTTAAGTGTGAGTGAGCATTTACTCTCTCAGATCCTTACTCAATTATTAGGCTATTCTTCGCAAGAAACTATTACAGGAGGGTTACCCCTTCAGCTGGTTTTGGCATGACAGTTTGGTGCAAATGGGAATTCTAATGAAAATATCCGGGCAATGGTGTTATGGGAAGCAAATAGAAATTCTAATGAAAATATCCGGGCAATGGTGTTATGGGAAGCAAATAGAAATTCTAATGGCGGTATCAGACCATTGGTGTAATGGGAAGAAAACGAAAATTCTAATGAAGATATCTGACCAATGTTGTTATGGGAAGCAAATGGGAATTCTAATGAAGGTATCTGGGCAATGGTGTTACGGGAAGCAAACGGGAATTCTAATGACGGTATCAGACCAATGGTGTTATGGGAAGCAAATGGGAATTCTAATGAAGGTATCTGGGCAATGGTGTTACGGGAAGCAAACAGGAATTCTAATGATGGTATCAGACCAATGGTGTTAAGGGAAGCAAATGGAAATTCTAATGAAGGTATCTGGCCAATGGTGTTATGGGAAGCAAATGAGAATTCTAATGAAGGTATCTGGCCAATGGTGTTATATGAAGCAAATGAGAATTCTAATGAAGGTATCTGGCCAATGGTGTTATATGAAGCAAATGAGAATTCTAATGAAGGTATCTGGCCAATGGTGTAATGGAAGCAAATGAGAATTCTAATGAAGGTATCTGGCCAATGGTGTTACGGGAAGCAAATGAGAATTCTAATGAAGGTATCTGGCCAATGGTGTTATGGGAAGCAAATGAGAATTCTAATGAAGGTATCTGGCCAATGGTGTTATATGAAGCAAATGAGAATTCTAATGAAGGTATCTGGCCAATGGTGTTATATGAAGCAAATGAGAATTCTAATGAAGGTATCTGGCCAATGGTGTTATATGAAGCAAATGAGAATTCTAATGAAGGTATCTGGCCAATGGTGTAATGGAAGCAAATGAGAATTCTAATGAAGGTATCTGGCCAATGGTGTTACGGGAAGCAAATGAGAATTCTAATGAAGGTATCTGGCCAATGGTGTTATGGGAAGCAAATGAGAATTCTAATGAAGGTATCTGGCCAATGATGTTATGGGAAGCAAATGAGAATTCTATTGAAGGTATCTCGCCAATGTGTTATAGGAAACAAATGAGAATTCTAATGAAGGTACAGTATCTGGCCAATGGTGTTATGGGAAGCAAATGAGAATTCTAATGAAGATATTTCGCCAATGGTGTTATGGGAAGCAAATGGGAATTCTAATGAAGGTATCTGGCCAGTGGTGTTATGGGAAGCAAATGAGAATTATAATGAAGGTATCTGACCAATAGTTTTATGGGAAGCAGATGGGAATTCTAATGAAATGTATCTGACTAATGTTGTTATGGGAAGCAAATGGGAATTCTAATGAGGTATCTGGCCAATGATGTTAGGGGAAGCAACGGGCGATTTTAGTAAAGGTATCTGGCAAATGGTGTTATGGGAAGCCTGAAAATTCGAATGAGTCATTCTCATTAAAGAACCCTTTAAAACCGAACTCTGGGTGAATATAAAGGACGCAAACGAATGCAGCTCTGTTATTCATTAATAAAGCACTAAAGGTATTTTTTAAATGCAAGCAGTGTACGTACTTGAATCTGACTCAGTGTTAGCCTCTGTACAGCAGGGCTGGAGTGTGAGAAGAAAAAGCAGCACAAGGTGCCAATTATTCATCTGATGACAAGAAGCATGCTGATATTAGAAGACAACAGAGTGACTGAGAAATGAGCTCACCACTGTACTGCTTCTCCTTTCACTGTCCAGTCACAGGCTGGGGGGCGGGTCCAGGCCAGAGTTGAGCTCAGGGGAAGTCAATTACATGGTGCTGGCCATCAGACTGAGGACATCTAGAGGCAGAAACAAAGTACTGCAGGGAAATTTCTGGATTGAAAGAGTGAAAGAGAAAGAGCTAGTTTATTACTTAAACTTGTAATAGACTATTCATTTTTATCTTGTTATTTTTGGCTGTAGTCCTGCTTTAAATATTTGTCAGGTTGGCTGACCTGTGTTTTTATTTAATCGTCAGAAAAAAAAATCTATATAAAAAACTCCCAGCTGTGTAAAATGTTCTGGTCTATACGTTTTGTTTCATCTGCAAAAGAAGAAAAGAAAAAAAAAAGGACGCGCAACAGATATTTTACATAAACAAACGGAACATTGGAGGAGGCGAGGGATTGAAGATTCCCAGCATGCTAATTCTTCTTTTGACGTTCCACTCTCGCTTATTATAAATGAGGGTCCGTCTGATCAGATTAGACACGGAGCCTTTTGAATGTCAGTTCAGATGAAGATGACAGATTGTTGTATTTTGCTGCTTCTGATCATGTTGAAAAAGATTTTTACTGGCTGCCGGTGCCACGGACAATGTGCCACGCGGATGAAAAAAGAAGGGCTGGAGCTGGTGGGAGAAGGGGTGATGGGCAGCTTAAGCCCACCGGATCCGTCCAATAGCGCTCAATCAAACCAATGGAAGCGGCAAAGAGGTTATGGAAAAGCTTTGTTGTATAAACAGGGGAATACGTTGTGTCAACGTTCATCTGTATTTCAAACGTTGTTGGGCTTATGAGCAAGAATGGAATTGTAATTTACATTCCTTCGTTGTTTAGTAGAAAATTATACTCTGCAAATACAAAATTTTTAAGTATTGTCAGTATGCGTCCCTACTGAGCTATTTTAGCTATGTTCTTGGATAATATTTGGAGCATCACAAATCAGGAAAAAAACAAAAAAAAAACAAGAACAAAAAAACAAAAGAGGGAAACATTTTATATATATGAAAGCGAAATTGGCTGTCGAAAGCGTCGTACTAACGACCTGAAAATCGTCAGACAGCTCATCGTACAAATTTTCCAATTTTCGTATCGTGTGTAGGGGCCTTAACAGGTTTTCTTCTAATGCCACGGACACACGATCGGAATTTTGGCCAGCAAAAGACCGATGAGAGCTTTTAATCGGAAAATGCGACCGCGTGTAGGCTCCATCGGAATTTAGCTGCCCGAATTTCGGCCCGCAAAAAAATTGATAGCATGTTCTCCATTTTCCCGACGGAAATTCCGATCGCGTGTATGCAATTCCAACACGCAAAAACTCACGCATGCTCAGATTCAACTACGAAATGAAAGCTATTGGCTACTGGCTATTGAACTTCCTTTTTCTAGTCACCTCGTACGTGTTGTATGTCACCACGTTCTTGACGGTCGGAATTTAGTGTGGCCGTGTGTATGCAAGACAGCTGGAGCGAAATCCCGTAGGAATTCCGTCGGGAAAACCATAAGAGTTTTTTCCGACCAAAATTGTGATCGTGTGTACGGGGCATAAGATTACCCTGTATTTGGCTCCATCCATCTTCCTATAAACTCTGACCAGCTTCCCTGTCCCTGCTGAAGAAAAGCATCCCCACAACATGATACTGCCACCACTATGTTTCACTGTGGGGATGGTGGGTTCAGGGTGATGTGCAATGTTAGTTCCTGATGGTCCTGCCGTCGGCTCGTACAGGTGGTTTCCAGCACAAACAGCTTGTTCTGGGCAGAGGAAATCGCTGAAGACTTGGGGATAGCACAAAGATGATGTCACTTCCGGTTGTAGAGCGGGGGAGAATGCCAATCAGCAGTGTTCAAACTCTAATCAAGAAGTGGAAAATGAGGAAAACCAAACCACGGTCAAGTAGACCAACTAAAATTTCAGCCACTACTGCCAGGAAAATTGTTCGGGATGCAAAGAAAAACCTAACTTCAGATGAAATACAGGACTCTCTGAAAACATGTGGTGTGACTGTTTCAAGATGTACAATAAGGAGGCACTTGAAGAAAGATGGGCTGCATGGTGGAGTCCCCAGAAGAAAGCCATTACTACATAAATGCCACAAAGTATCCCACTTACAATATGCCTTCTGGCACAAAGTAATTTGGAGTGATGAGACCAAAATTTAGCTTTTTGTCCACAATCATAAACGCTTCATTTGGAGAGGAGTCAACAAGGCCTATTATGAAAGGTACACCATTCCTACTGTGAAACACGGAGGTGGATCATTGATGTTTTGGGGGTGTGTGAGCACAGGAAATTTGGTAAAAATTGATGGCAAGATGAATGCAGTATGTTATCAAAAAAAACTGGAGGAACATTTGCATTCTTCAGCCAGGAAGCTGTGCATGGGACGTACTTGGACATTCCAACATGACAATGATCCAAAACACAAGGCCAAGTCGACCTGTCATTGGCTACAGCAGAATAAAGTGAAGGTTCTGAAGTGACCATCTCAGTCTCCTGACCTCAATATCATTGAGCCAGTCTGGGGAGATCTTAAAACGTGCAGTTCATACAAGACAGCCCAAGAATTTCCAGGAACTGGAGGCTTTTTGCCAAGAGGAATGGGCAGCTTTACCATCTGAGAAGATAAAGAACCTCATCCACAAATACCACAAAAGACTTCAAGCTGTCATTGATGTTAAAGGGGGCAATACATGGTATTAAGAACTGGGGTATGTAAACTTTTGATCAGGGTCATTTGGGTAGTTTCTGTTGTCATTATGATTTAAAAAGAGTAAACACAATTGATAATACATGGCTTCGGCCAAACACTGACCATGAGTGGAAGAAAAGCTTTTGTGTTATCCTTCATATTCTCTGAAAAATGGGCAAGAAATCATAAGTTCTGCCAGGGTATGTAAACTTATGAGCACAACCGTACCATCATTGCTTACTAAAACTCTGTTTGAACGCATTATGAGAGTGGTGCTAGAACTCGCTGAAGGTCCCCTCCTAATGGCTGGTGATTTCAACCCACCATAACTTTTTGGCTTACTCTCATTAACCAGGCTCTTCCCCTATACAAATGAACGTATGAGCCTAGAGGATGCCCTCGTAAATTCCATAAAATCTGTGACCCATGGGTGAGTTCAGATCGCACTATACCACCTGCTAACTAAGTTATTGGCCAGGGATAAGGAAATATTGTGGATCCTTCTTTACTTTTTCTTGACTAAATACATTCCTGTATGCCAAGGTTTTGATACTTTGAAGCCCCATACACACTATCAGTTTTTCTGCTGAGTTTTTCCTTCAGATTTACCAAAACCATATAATATGAGGTCAAACCTTAGGAGTTTCAATTTGTATGCAATCAGGCAGGCCCTTCACTACATGGTTTTGGTAAACCTGAAGGAAAAACTCAGCAGAAAAACTGATAGTGTGTATGGGGCTTGACTCATCTCTATGTGACCAAATTTAAAATGTTTGATTGTTACTTCTATATTAATCCATGTATAACAAATGGACATGTTAGATATCACTTGCAGTGATCTTGAGCATTGTTTGCTCTATTTCCAGCTCTTGATTTTTGTATACAATAAAGTCCCCCTTCATGTGCGTGTAAAGTAAGGCATCCCAATACTTTTGGTTATAAAAACATTGACTATCTTGTTACAATTTCTCTGAAGTTGATGTGTTGTAAGCAGACAAAATGGTCAAGGGTAAGGATTTGAGTAAGGGCCAAATTATGATAGCTGGACGACTGGGTCAGAGCGCCTCTAAAACTCTAAAGCTCTTGTGGGTCGTTCCCGGTCTGCAGTGATCAGGACCTACCAAAAGTGGTCCAAGGAAGGAGATCTAGTGAACCGGCATCAGGGTCATGGGCGTTCAAGGCTCGCTGATGCACATGGGAAGCAAAGGCCGGCCAATCCAATATCAGAGCTACTCTAGCCCAAATTACTGAAACAGTGTTGGTTTCAACAGAAAGTTGTAAGAACACACAGTGCAACGCAGTGGTCAAGACTGGTCAAGGTGCCCATGCTGATCCATTGTCCACCGCCAAAAGTGCCTACAATGGGCATGAAAACATCAGATCTGGACCACTGAGCAATGAAAGAAGGTAGCCTGGTCTGGTAATTGACATTTTCTTTTACATCATGTGGATGGCCGGGTGTATGTAAGTCACTTACCTGGGGAAGAGATGGCACCAGGATGCAGTATGGGAAGTCCGATCCAACCACCAAAAAAAAAGCCAGCCATCAATAGCTAATTGGAATTCTATGTAGCCTTTATAGAAGCAGGGAATTTATGCTACAGATGGTATGTTTTGTAAACATCTTTAGGGTCAAACAATTTAAATGAACAAGAAGAAGGACCCTTCCAGATGTAGCTGGTAATGATCCCTCTCTGGCAATCAGTCATTTTGCTGCCTTCTGTTTTTTTGTTGTTCGTATTATTGGAGGATTTTGTATCCCTCTTCTTTTTTTTTTTTGGGCTGATTTCTGGTTAGTGGTCACTGTTAGCTGCTCGCCCATCACATTTTTGTGCTTTTCTGCTGCAAAGATTCTTTTAAAAAAGGGCTTCCATTTCAGGGGGAGATAATTGGGGGTTTCCATGTATTTAATTATTTTGCTGCAAGGCTTTTAAAAAAGCAAGCTTTTGTTTCAGGGATGGTATTTTGGGGTTTTGCATTTCTTTTGGGCTTTTATTTATTTATTATTATGTTGCTAGGGTCTTTTTAGGTGCGCTCAAAGAGAAGCATTCACTTGCTACTGACCATCTATTGCTTGAGCTGCCTATTGCTCACAGCACGCTGCTATATCATTAGAAAGAAAAACAAAAGTCAAAGAACAGTGTGCGCCTAAACCACCTCACATTATGTTTAATCTTTTTATTAAAGATGTTAAAGGCATATAACAAAAAGGTATACAGACCTGAGAGCATAATGCAAGCATTTGGATACAAAGGTATTAAATACAGAAATGCCAGAAGTCAGAGCACCTGCAGGCACAAATTCCTTGTAGAAACGGGAAGAAGGACATGAAGAAATAGGTATTATACTGCAAGACAGATTATACGAGCGTAGGATGCCCAAAAAAGCAACCATATTTATAACCAATTGAAGACATTTAATAACATACACTGTATTAGCAAAACTATTGGGACACCTGCCTTTACACACACATTCATTTTAATGGCATCCCAGTCTTAGTCCATAGAGTTCATAATTGAGTTGTTCCACCCTTTTCAGCTATAACAGCTTCAACGCTTCTGGGAAGGCCGTCCACAAGGTTTAGGAGTATGTCTATGGGAATGTTTGACCGTTCTTCCAGAAGTGCAGTTGTGAGATCAGGCACTGATGTTGGACGAGAAGGCCTGGCTTGCAGTCTCTGCCCTATTTCATCCCAAAGGTGCTCTGTCGGGTTGAGGTCAGGACTCTGCAGACCAGTCAAGTTCCTCCACCCCAAACTCGCTCACCCATGTCTTTATGGACCTTGCTTTGTGGACTTGTCCAAATCATTTGGAGGAGGAGGGATTATGGTGTGGGCTTGTTTTTCAGGGGTTGTGCTTGACCCTTTAATACCAGTGAAGGGAACCCTTGAGGCATCAGCATACCAAGACATTGTGGACAATTTCATACTCCCAACTCTGTGGGGATGGCCCCTTCCTGTTCCAACATGACTGACTGCACACCAGTGCACAAAGCATGGTCCATTAAGACATAAATGAGCAATTTTGGGGTGGAGGAACTTGACCTCAACCCAATAGAACACCTTTGGGATGGATTAGAGTGGAGACTGCGAGCCAGACCTTCTCATCCAACATCAGTGCCTGACCTCACAAATGCGCTTCTGGAAGAACGGTCAAACATTCCCATAAACACACTCCTAAACATTGTGGACGGCCTTCCCAGAAAAGTTGAAGCTGTTATAGTGGCAGTGGGTGGACCAACTCAATATTGAACCCTATGGACTAAGACCGGGATGCCAGTAAAGTTCATGTGTGTGTAAAGGCAGGTGTCCCAATACTTTTGGTAATATAGTGTAAATCACGGCCTAAGAATCAAAAGGTCTGATTGATGGCTAGTATAAACAATAAAACCAGATCGTGAACCAGTACAATGTTTATACTGGTAATGAGAGAAAAATATAAGTGAGGGCTAATGGAAAAAGAAAAAGTAGTGTGCAGCTATGCGTTCTTACAAGTTTGGATAATATTACTATAGGCCAGGCCAGCTATATACTCAGGATACAAAGGAGTCAGATGAATAATGGAAATGGGACCATACTGTTCACAAGAGCTTATATGATTCCAGCTTGTCGTTGCCCCTTGCAATCATGTGTTCCATGTGGTCAATTTTGTCTACTTCGCATGCCCTTTCAGCCAGGGAAGGGGATTCAGATTTTCACCAGTGTCTAGCAATTACAGACTGTGCTGCTGTCAGAAAATGTGTAATCAAGCTTTTCTTGATTTGTTTATAAGAACCTAGGAGCGTAGAAAAGAACAGTCATTTGAGGCATATTGGGAAATGTATTTCCAACCAATCTTTCATACAGCTGTAATATTTTATCCCTAAACCATCTCACATTATATTACTCATAATCACCATAGCCCCCCGTATCGTCATAGATAAAATAATTTAGACATTCATTATTTACACCTATTATCCCTAATTAAAGCTGGTTTGCTGTTGGCTAATTTTACATTGCTGTATTGCAGCATCCTAATTCCTGCAGAAACACCATGGCCTGTGCTATTTGTCTAGTAAATTTGGGCCTAGCCTTGCTTAATAAAATTGCTGGATTTACAACTGCATTAGCTGTGGTCAGAATTCTTGAAGTAAAATACCTGCATGTACTCTTTGTCTTTAGAATGTTTGAATGAAGGGAGAGTGCAGTGTTTTGTATTTTATAAGAGGGGGTTTAACTTAGATAGGAAGAAGGGTCATATCATGGGATGCCCACTTGACTTTAGTAAAACTTTCAGGGACAACTTCTTCTGTACAGCTGTTTACACTCCTCAGCTTCCTCCAGCACAACACTTGCTTGAAGCACTACAACACCTAGGACCAGCTGGCACTGTTAGATTGGTAGAGAATGCACTTGGCAGGCAGGGATCGGGGGCCCCTTGTTTGTGTAGCAAAGTCCTATGCCCCTATGCCCAGATTTCATTCTGTGGCTACTGATCCCAGTGCCACCTCTACAGGCACTGCCAGCCCACCTGCCTGCAGTTGCCCCTTTCACCAGCCCTCATGACTAAACTTCTACAGTCCTCACAAATTAACTCTGCATTCATCCCAGACTGCTTCCTCCCAGTCCTCTCAGGCTGCCTCTCAGTCCTCTCTGACTGTAACACTCACCAGCCCACCTGGCTGTCTTCCTCCCTGGAGATTTTTCCAGCAGTGTTCATCTGCTGTCCTTCGCCTGTTCCCACGCCTATGGTCAAGACACCCCTGTGTGTCCTTAAGAGGGTCCCTTCCACACCTGAGACCGGGGCCGAGGTCACCCCCCTCCACTCCAGACTAGAGGGTTACCCTCAAGGGCCGCCAACAGCCATCTCCAGTCTTCCACCCGATCTCCCTGCCAACCAATCTGTTGGGGATTGGTTAAAGTCTCAGAATACTCCAGACAGCTCCTCCTCACCTCCACTCCCATTCTTCTGGAAGTTTACAGCAAGTTCCAAAAGTAGGGGGAGTTCTCAGAGATGCTGCCTATGAGTCATCCAGCCCTCCCTGAGTCACTCACCCTGACCTCAAGAAAAAAACACAGACTTGGCTGCCAGCCAAACCAAACAATTTTCCTATACTAACAAAAACTTATTCTAGCACATTAGAGGGTGTTACATCCCTGATTAAAACTTTTCTGTCACTGGCCACTACACTGCTGTATCCTATATAGTCTCATAACTCTTAATCAGAGCTTGAAAGAAATTGTCCAGCAACGGGATAGTACTGCAGGGACAGGCATAGGCAGCTACTGGACAATTTCTATCTCCTGGTCTAAGTGGGTCCCTCATTGTTTGGTGAAAATGCAATTGTCACTGTGAAAGATACCCGGATTTTTTAAACTGAAATGAATCATATTTGGGTGCTGTTGTTGATGTAAGCCAAGCTAATTGTAGAAGGAAAAATTAACTCCACAGCCAAATATGCTGCGAGGGAATTCCTGTGAGCCATCTGGCTTGGAAACATGTGAATAATGCTGCACATAGAATGTTGACTGGACGCGTGCATGTGTGAAAAAGTGTGCACGGCTGTACGCACCAACACGGTACGTGTCCAGTGGTCAGTGTTGGTGCCAGAAGGCCTATTTTCAGGATGCTTTTACCCAGTGTCAGTGCTGACTGGTCTTTAGCTGTGTCCTGTATCTGATTCCTGCTACTGAACCAGCTCGCCCCTGGCCTGATATTGGATTCTGCTTGTACCTTTGCTTATCAGTCCTGACTCCATCCACAACTCTGAATCAGCTTATGATTCCATACCTCGTTGCCTGCTTGCTGCTACCCCTGTGACTACATTTCTACCTCTGATTCAGCTACAAGCTATTACCGACTGCCTGCTTTGGCTGCATCCAGCACCAACTCCAGTCATTTCTGTGTGTTCCTGTCAAAGGATTGCAGCTATCACTACTGGACTTGGCCTCCTACAGTTCAGTTGGGGTTCTCCTCTAACTTCGGCAGGTTCGTCTTGTGGTGCTGCTGTTCCTGAGCAGAATTTCTGCTGGAACTTCAAAGTCTGCATCTTCAGCCCAAGATTCTGCCATCAACATTTACCAGCACTCTTGTTCCTCCTGTTCCTTGGCACTCTCTATTTCACTTCCAGTGGTGCTTGGGCTAGGGAGGGGCATGTCCCCTGGGCATCAACTTGAAGGGGGAACTGCCCACCCTGGGAGCCAAATTGAAAGAGTTGGGGTGGAGATCCAAGAGAGGCCAACCTCAATGCTACACAGTCACTAAAACTGTGAAAACCTTACAGTTCTGTAGCACCATGAACAGCTTGAGGGCTTCTTCCAAGCATGCTATTTAAAGGATTTGTGCATTTTCAATATTTCTTTCAAAGCCACAAGAAAAGACCCTTCTTCGTGTTACATAGGTTAAAAAAGACACAAGTCCATCCAGTTCAACCACATCTTGTATGGGATTTTTTTTATATCTTTTTTGCATTAATACATTTTCCCCAATGCATGCTCAGCTGCCCATTCCTTTTTACAATAGTTTGCCTACTAACCCTAAAAATTGCCAGAACATTACAAGATTCACCCTTCTAGTCTAAATTGGAATTTGCCTCTACTTATTTGTTTGCCGAACCTTGAACAAGATTTGCACAACCCTTGGGGAATCTAAGTCAGGCAGATTTGCCCATCGCTACATTCTACCTAAGGCTTATAAAACAGAACAATAAGATAAAACCAAATATATTTCTCTGGTGTAATGATAACTCCATTGTCTAATCTTAGCAGCTGGGCTGGAATGGATGTGAGCTGCATTTTATTAGAAGAGCCTATTCCCAGAGGCCCATGTTCCCAGCCCGGCATCTATTACTCGACTGACATAAATGACATTAACATGTATTGAGCTTTTATGAGTCCTCTATCAGTGCTACTGTAAGGTTGACATAGGATGGACACAGGAATGCTGAATGGGATGATTACCAGGAGATTTCATATCCATTCTTGAAAGATCCAATCTTCGACTTGACATTTGTCACCCTTGGACCAGGGATCTATCTGCATATTAAAGGACACCTTTCATTTTATAGCAAAGATAGACTATTCCAAATTTAAAAGACAAGCACTGGCTGTAGTGCTATCACTTATCATATTTTCTGCATTTATGAACATCTATGATGGTCAACATATGCCAAATGCTGCTTACAAAAAAAAAAAAGCCAGGGTCTGAAAATAAAGAATGAAGAAAGAAAGATTTTATGGGGTGAATAATAAGATAAACTTCTAGCGTAAATACATTTTGTAGCTGCCTACTAGAGTGAGTTGCAGTGGTGGCCCGTAATGCGGGGCGCAGGGGCGCCCGGCTCCCTAATCTACATGTGGGGCACCGGACGCATGGATTTCAATGGAGATTTTTTTTAAAGCCCGTGATTAGAGCCAGAGGCTCTAATAGGCTTAAAAAAAGGGTGGGCTCGGGGTGCAGTGCGTACACCCACTTGAATGACAATAGCAAATTAATATTTGCTATTGTCTTCCTGATTATCCTCCTGGCCAATCAAGAAGCGGGTCCTGAGCCTGGATATTTGTTCTGCTTTAACCAATCCCTGTGGAGGTGTGCCCAGTAGGTAGCTGGGGAGGATATAAATAATCTGGGATCTGGAAAAGTTCCACAGTTCTGCTGAGTATGTTAATGTTCAATTCTGGCATTCCTCTCCTACATTTACAAATCATCATTTTATTGCTAAAAAATTACTCAGAACCCCCAAACATTATATATATATACCCTAAAGAATAAAATGACGATTGTTGCAATTTGTTATGTCACACGGTATTTGCGCAGCAACCTTTCAAATGTAATTTTAAAAAAAAAATTATATTTACCCCAATTTTTTGTATAATGTTAAAGACGATGTTATGCCATGTAAATAGATACCTAACATGTCACACTCTAAAATTGCATACACTCGTGAAATGGCACCAACCTTCGTTACTACGCTTTCAAATTTTTCACAGGTTACAAGTTTAAAGTTATAGAGGAAAGCTTGTGCTAGAACTATTGCTCTAACTCTAACGTTCATGATGATATCTCACACGTGTGGTGCGAATGCTGTTTACATATGTGGGCACAACCTACATATGCGTTCTATTTTATTTTTAACCTGTCCCTTTAAGCTTTTTTTGGAACACTTTTATACCTATTGCAAGATTGTAAGCATCCCTTGTAATAGGAATAAGGCCTGACAGGTCCTCTTTATGGAGACATCTGGGGTCAGTGAGACCACAGATATTGCCTCCACCCGGGAAAGCATGAAAAAAAAAAGTGGCAGTGTTTACATCTGCCAATGCAGGAAGTGAAGTCGCTTCTGGCCTCCCAGGATCATAGAGATGGTCGTGGACCATCCGTTCCATGGCCAGCTCTATGGTAATCCGGCACCACCGCCGGATCTGTACTCCAGGTCCCTGATTGCATGGTAGAAGGCACTGGAGGACAGAGGCACAAGGGGGGTCCCCTCCCGCTGCCTGTAAAAGCCATCCAGCAGACGAATAGCCACTAAGATGGCTTTTACAATACAGGGAATTGCAAGCTGAAAATAAATATCTGCCTGTAGCTGCAGGCATTATTCAGCTATCACCACTTCTCGCTCGGGGCGCACCCTTGTTTGAAGCCTACCCAGTTGTGAGACAATAGCGAATGATCATTCGCTATTATCACACTAATTCTACTGATTCTCCTCTTGAGACCCATTTCCTGAATGGCCAAAAGGAGAAGCGATCCTATTGGCCTTGGAGGAGGAGGGAGGAGACACACGGCTGCCATGAAGAGATGCATAAGAAGCCATCTCCTGTTGTCCAGAGGGAAGCGCTGCCCGCGCCATAGATGGGGTAAGCGCAGGGCCTACCGACTGACCTTGGGGGTTGGAATGACCCATCCGACCCAAAGGGGGGTGCGGGTGACCCGAGAGACTGGAGGGGTGGCTGTGGGTGCATCGTTTTGCGCCCCCCCCCCCAAAGAAAAACAGCTGCCACTGGTAGCACCACAGAAGAAAGAGGGACAAAGTTTACAAAAGCAAAAGTTATCTGCAAAAGTGTTATATTTTTGAATTGCTAAATTTAAAGCATAACTTCACTTTCTGCAAAAAAAAAAAAAAAACATTTATAGCTATGTCTAAGTAAGAAAAAGAAACAGCTTTCACTGTAAAACTCACCTTCAGTCCGGTGTCTTATAATATAAGGTCCCCCATCAGATAGTGTCCGCTGTGTACTGCGCATGCAACACAGATTCCAAAAATAGCTGAGGATGAACGGCGCCTGCACACTGAGTCCCAGGTTCTAGCCCCACCATCCACGTGGACATAGAGTAGGAATAAAAAAGAGTCGAGCGCAGCGAGGCCGAGCCCGAAGCGTGGTGAGCGATGCTCGCCCGCGAGGGGCCGTCTAATTTTCACAACCCTGTGTCCGCTTGGATGGTGGGGCTACCACCTCCACTCACGGCGCAGGCGCCGTTCATCTTCGGAAATTTTACGAAGCTTCTGCGGACGCTATATGATGGCCGGACTGAATATGCCAGAACACCGGCACTGTCCCAGGCAAAAGACCTGCTTCCAATGGAATGACGGTCAGCATCCTGAACAACCCAGGCTGTCATGGACATGCCCACTGGAGGTAGCGTCACCACCGCTTGGGTTCAGGGTACTCCTTGACTTAAAAGAGCTAACACATTATTATGTGAGTGTCTCCCATGCCAGGAGGAGAGACCGTCCACTGCCTTTGCTGGTAAGGGAGCCTCCATTGTGTTTTGTGTGTTACTATGACAGAGGTTTGGTTATTGGAGGGTTTGACATAGAAGACTCTCTGCCATAACAAATGAGGGCATCTGTCATTGCAATCCAATTTAATAAAAACAATGCGTGGCATTTAAATAAGGTGTGTTAGAAGATTAAAAGACAAAGGGGTGAAGCTCAGTTTTCCACCTTTAAAATCTGCTAAAGTCTTCCTTTTCATATTCTACTCCATGTCATTTATGCTACAGCTTGACGGAACATAAGAATATGAATAATCAATCAATGTGCAGTGATGGCAACTCTATTCATCTGTATAGTATAATCTGCATGATTCCATCATACATCATATCGCAAAGCCATAATCCAACTAGTGATTAAACCTGGCAGGTGATGCATTCATAATTCTAATTCAACAGCGACTGAAATGAGAGCTGCTGGTTCAAGGAACAGATGCATATTCTAGTCCCCAAAATACTGTGCCTGCAAATCCCACAGTCATTTTTAAGCAAGATGCTGGACTTTTAGAACAATCCTCTTGATAGTTATCATGTGGTGCGTTACCCATGGGGTTTCTTTCTTATTAGGAGAGCTATCCAACATAAGTTCCCATAATGCTCTGCTCTAGTAGATATCACTGCTTGGAAACTGTCTTCATCTAAGTTCACCATGGTGCGGAATTATAGAGAGTCTGCGTTTTGCAGACTTTAGTTGGCTCCCACTGACAACGCTCCATGGGCCCACTGTTTGGCTTGGAAAAAGCCTTTAAGACCCAGTTTTTAGGGGTACCAAGCACCCCATTGTTCCTTTTGAGCAGCTTTTCTCAACCTTTTAACACAGAGGAACCCTTAAAATAACTTTCCAGTCTCAGAAAAATGTACAATATCTACAACTAGTATATGAATGGGGACCTTGGATTGTGGGCTCCTTGAGGGTAGGGACTGATGTGAGTGTGCAATGTACAGGGATAGGGACAATTGTAGACACTCAATCAGGTTGAACTGGGTGGACTGGTGTCTTTATTCAACCTTACTAACTATGTAACTATGTACTATGTAACTATGTAACTCATGATCCATTACGGAAGTGGTCTCCAAGCTGCGGTCCTTTGCTTGCCTTTATCTGGCCCTTGGGCCAATATACATCCCACTGATACCAACAATGGGGCATAATTCTGCTACTGACAACAATAATAGGACACAATATTCCTCCTGCGAACACCAATGATGGGTCACGATTCCTCCCATGGACACCAACGACGGAGCACTATTCCTCCCACTGACACCAATGATGGGGCATTATTCCTCCCACAGAAACCAATGAAGGGCACTATTCCTCCCACGGACACCAACAATGGGGCACTATTTCTCCTATGGACACCAATGATGGGGCACTATTCCTCCCATGGACACCAATGATAGGGCACTATTCCTCTAACTGACGCCAATGATGGGGCGATATTCCTCCCATGGACACCAATGATGCAGCACTATTCCTCTCACTGACACTAATGATGGGCCCTATTCCTCCCATGGATACCAATTATGGGGCACTATTCTTCTCACTTCTCATCAATCTCTCCCTTATATCAAATATGTGTTGTTTACTTCCACTGATGCCAGGACAATTTTTACTCCCAATGACCACAGTTCAGGACAGTAAACTGGCCCTTTGTTTGGAAAGTAAGGAGACCCCTACATTAGTGTGATGGTCAGTGAGAAGAATGCTTCTTACACTTGTGGTCAATGGGAAGAATTACCCCCTTACAGATCACTGCTCAAGAAACACGTAGCAACCTCTGGAGAAACCCAAGGGTTCCACGGAACCCTGGTTGAGCAACCCTGCTTTAGAGACTTGTTGCTTAACAGAGGAGGGCTTCATTATCACATAGATTGTAGACCCTAAAAAATGCTGAAGGGAAGACCTCTGTGCTTTTACCTTAAAAAATGATCACTGGCCAATTGATGTTTGCATTACTTACAGTGCCTTGAAAAAGTAAATTTTCCACATTTTGTCATGTTACAACCAAAAGCGTAAATGTATTTTATTGGGATTTTATATGATAGACCAACACGAAGTGGCACATAATTGTGAAGTGGAAGGAAAATGATAAAGTTTTTTAACTTTTATTACAAATAAATAAGTGAAAAGTGAGGCGTGCATTTGTATTCAAATCAGAGTCACTGCTGGGAGGAAGAATAGGGGAAGCTGAGCTGCTAAGTCAATGCTAACAGGGGACAACAGAGTGAGCTAATTTGCTAATCTGAGCTGCTAATTCACTGCTGGGAGGCAAAGCAGGGTGAGTTGAGCTGCCGAGTCATTGCTGGGAGGGGAAATAGGGTGAGCTGAGCTGCTGAGTCATTGCTGGAGGCAGGGTGGATTTGATTTAAATCACAATTTAAATCACTAGTAAAAAGTCTTGATTAAAAGCAACTCAATTTAAATCATAATTTTTAAGAACAACTGTCATCTCTGTCCTGCAGCAGCTCCTCCTCTGACCCGCTGTTGACTCCCCGACAGTCCCATTCACTTTAATGGGACGGCTGGTGATGCAGCAGTGACACAACAAGGTGAGGGACGTGGCAGCAGCAGGTGAGTGGATGCCCGCTAACAGACGCTGCCATGATGGATCTGAAATGACAGGTGCTCTTTAAATGTAAGGACTTATTCTTGGTGGTAGTTAGAATCTTTAATATTTCCAAACAAAATTAAGGTATCCTATTTAGACCCCCTGTGACAAAGTGACGAAACGCGTCGGTGCATGGCTACAAAGCAACCCTGAGATGGTGACTCCACGTGTACGAAGGAAGCTATGAGGAAATCGCAACACTGAGTCATCTGGCATGTTTGGAATTTTAACAAGCGATTTTGAGTCTTTTATCATGTAAATGCATTACTTTAATTAACCGATTACCTTGCAGTGTTTTTACACTATTGGAGACTCTGTCTCAATTTCTATCCCCACATGTGGCGAGTGTCTCTATTAATCTGGATGGAGATTGATGTGTACAATCGGCTTTTCAATAACATCTAATAAGGTGATATTTGCCAGACACGAGAGTGAATGGCAACAACATCTGGTGAGCTTTATTGTTAAGGGAGTGGAATTGGCACACATCACTTTGGTGAAGGATTTTGGGTGGATCAACGAGATTTTGTTTCACTATATTTTCATCACTTTATGTTGGACTATATTACCATATACCATATTGATGTGCATATGTTGGAGCATATATATCATTTTTATATATTTTTTGGATATGCCATATGGACACTTTTCATTATATATGGGTGTTTTATGTTGATCATTTCACAATGCTAATATTTAGGAGATTTGTAGATTGATTTAGTATGCTACTGTTGAATTATTTCTCTCTCTCTTTTTTATATTGACATTTCTTTCACCTCATTTGCATGTTTATTGAATACTAAGTGGCAGCACAAACGGGTGTTTTTCATTAGCGTGGTGCGCACACACATACCGGTATTTCCTATTTAGAATAATAAGATGTCAGGTTAGTAAAACAGCGATATCAGAACCAATTCAATCATACAGTTTGCAGTGTACATAGATTTGCAACACAATGGGATAAATGAATATCCCTGAACTTTGTTTTATCTCATGGTTACTGTCAAATTGTGTGAATACATCAATGCAGCGCATGTTATCTCAGCTTGCAGAGCTTGGATTCATTGAATGAGTTTCCCAAAATGTAAATACAGCCTCATGCTATATAACTAAGCTCCATTCCATACTGAATAAGCTAAATTATTAATGTATCCTAAATAGAAAACTATCTTTAGATATACGGACAACTGGCGAAATGAGCTGGGCTTTTAAGATGCCACAACAATATACAAGTTTTTATATAAAAAATAGAAATTGTATTAAATATCAATTTTTTTAAAATGACAATAAATGTTCAACCAATGTTAATTAGGGCAGCACAGTGGTGTAGTGGTTAGCACTCTCACCTAGCAGTACAAAGGGTCGCTGCTTTGAATCCCAACCACTACACTACCTACCTGGAGTTTGCATGATCTCCCTTTGCCTGTGTGGGTTTCCTCCGGGTACTCCGGTTTCCTCCCACACTCCAGAGACATGCTGGTAGGTTAATTGGCTTCTGTCCAAAACTGGCATATGGGTGTGAGTTGAGGACCTTGGATTGTGGGCTCCTTGAGTCTAGGGATGGATGTGAGTGTGTGATGTGTGGAGCGCTGCATAAATTGACAGCGCTATATGGGTACCTTAAAAAAAAAAAAAAATATTATAATTTAGATGCTCATCTATTAATAATGCTCATTAAGATGCTCATCTATTAATAATAATAGATGAGCATCTTAATGAGACACAATGTACAGGGATCGGGACAATTGTAGACATGCACCCACACTCATTTAGGTTGGACTGGTGTCTTTATTCAACCTTACCAACTATGTAACTATGTAATTCATACAACAGTATAGCCACTTCTTCTGTACGTGTTTCACCCAAAGGAGCTTCCTCAGGAGCTTTAAAAGTACTGCATAAAGTTGATACTACAAAAGAATCAGATAGTTGTGAATATTTATACAATGAATTATATTGTGACAATCATGTCAAAGAAAAACACATATCATATTGTTAAGCATACACTTCTTAAATAACAGACTGAGAGCATGTGCCTACCAGATGCTTTTAAATCAAAATGCTGGAATCAATTGAATAATTTCAGTTCCTCTACAGCCCTGGTCAATAGGACAATATATCTTTTAGATATATTTTACTCCAAAAGCATTTTATTAAAATAAATTTGATAAAAATCAAAAGAATCGAATTTAATTAAAAAAAAAATCGAATTTAAATAAAAAATATATGATTTTTTTTTTTTAAACTCATTGATTTTTATCCCCTCTGGCTGGAGGGGAGAACCAGTGGAGGCTTAGCTCCGGACTTGAAACAATTCTGTGTTTTGTTGGGATTTGAGGTTAATTTTTTTTTTTAAAACAGGCACAAGTTTTATTTAACATTTGAAAAATCCAGATACAGTATATACAAACATAGAACACAAAATAGAGACAAACACTGTCGGGGGTTTTCCCCTAGTTCAGAATGTACACTTTTAGGGTCTGAATAGCATGTCAATAACAATGACTTACCACCCCTGACATAATCATACCACACATAGTACCCCTAGGTACGTATCCTGCTCAGTCCACACAGACTAACCTCATCCCTGGTTGAGGTGTCAAAGCCCTGACCCAACCAACTTACATGAAACCCAGTGGGTGGACCATGCGATATCCCCAGATCGTGACCAGTCTAATCTATACATGTTTCCAAATTTTCCAACCACCTATCCCACACTTTGTTATATTTAGCTGGGCAACCGCAATGCCTATACACTAATTTTATATAGGGCAATTTACTATTGATTTCTGTGATCCACTTCCGGATTGGTTGAGGAGTCGGACGCATCCAATATTTCTGTCACGTCACCTGAGACCAGGTGATAGATTCACTCTGTAGGAGTCGGAAGTGCACCGCTAGGTAGTGGACCTTAGGACTGACTGCTGCGGACTGTACCCAGGGAGATTCAGGACACAGGTCTACAGGATCAGTAACACAGATCCCAATGGGAGCTAGAGCATAGATTCCCCAGGGCGTGGAGTCTAAGAGCCAGCGGGTGTTCGCCAGAGCCTCCAGTGGTGAGGATGGACTTCGCTGCAGTCTGGCTCCAGGTCGCGGCCCCTAGGGTCTCACAGCTCACGCTCACAGTAGACTACAGGAGAAGAAAGCAGCAGGCTGGAACAACAAGGATAGTAAGGGGATACGGTAGAGGGCAGGGCAACTAGCAGACAGGAACAACAGAGTACACGCCAAAGGTTCAGGGTCACAGGCAGACAGGGATGGACAGGGACATGCAAAAGGTTAAGGTCACAAGCAGACAGGAATTGTTGAGAACACGCCAAGGTCAGTAACAGAGTCAAACATAGAGCACACGGCAAGCAGGAACCAGGAAGCCAAACACACAATGAATACACAATGGTTGACAAGCACTGATGGCTTGCAGTGCACAGGTTAATATAGGGCTCCCTGATAGGGCCTGGGGTGGAGCCATGCTTAGAGGAGAGGTTATAAAAACCACCAGGTGGAAGTGGCTGGCCTCTTAGTCAGAACACATGAGGGGAGGTAAGCAACCAGAGGAAGATCACTCCATAACCATGACAATTTCGCTACCAGTTTCCTTGCAATAAACAGCATTGAATGTAGGAACATTGACAAGTATTTATCAATATTGGTGTCCGGAAATATACCCAATACACACACTGTGTGACTTAGGTCCAGTTGGAGGGGCGAGCCCATGTGATCATGTAAGAAATTGATTATCTGCGCCCAGTATGACTGGATCCTAGGGCACATCCATATTAAGTGATAAAATGTTCCAGTAGGGCTAGGGCACCTAGTGCACCCACGGGCTATAATCAGAGTGAAATTTCGCAAGTCTGGCTGGGGTTAGATATGATTTATGGATTATGTACAATTGTGTAAGACAATCGGGCAATTTCAGTGATATCTGCTTAATATTCTCCAACATCTCGTCCCAATCTGACCCCTCCAACGGACCCAAATCCTCCTCCCATCTGACCTTGGCTCTATTTGAGGTTAACTTTCACCACAATGCCTGCAGCTACAGAGGTCAGTGAGGGTTTATATTAAAGCGCATTTGTTGCTTGTTAAGAATATTGTCCAGTGCCTAAACACAGCTTCATGTCAAACTCATAACTTATGGTGTACTTATCACTGAGAATTTAGAGAAGGGTAGAATGACACTTTACGAGAGGGGAAATAGAAGAGGCTAATCTGTAAGCAGAGGAGAGAAGCCTTTCATTTAATAACCTGCCCTGTTGTGTGAGATGGAATTGCTCTATTAAGATGCTGAGCTTGTCTCTGCCAAGTTCCTGCTCTGCTCCTTGTATTAGCATTGCAGTGCGCTGCCTAGACAGAGCCAAAGGTCTGTGCGGAATGACACAATTTAAAACGCCTTATCTCCAGATAGAAGGGAGATGGAGGTGCAATAGATCAGCTTGTTTTCTCTCCTAGCATGACGTCCGCCTAAGCATTTCAAACACACAGAACTCAGCGGCAGCCAAGGTTTCTATCTATGGGAATTAAGTCTAAAATAGAGATGGCTGATGTATAGCTGTCATTTGTCAGAGGGTTGTGTGATTACACTGTCTGCCAATCCATTACAGAAAAAAGGATCTTTTTTTTTTGTATATATGTATCAAAATCTTATCATTTCTAGCAACACAAGCATTATAGCAACACAAGTATAGACATTTTGCTTTAAAACTGATTCAGGGGCACTATATTAGAACAGATATGCTCACAATTTTATTTCCAGCATAACGAGAGTAGCGCTAGCGCCTACATTTGTGGTAGATTTGAGGCCACTCAGAAAATTAAGAATGACCTCTACCAGCTGTAAAGTGGATTGTGATATTCAACACAAAATGAAATCCGAAATAAGGACTATAAATGTGCTACTAGGAAAGCATATAATATTTACTACACACACCAAAGAAAAAAAAAAAAAAAATATATATATATATAATAAAATGTAGGCTTTATTTAGACATACAATAAAAAGCCTCATATAGCCGAGGTCACAGAAAACATATCAAAACAACTTATCATAGTATATTAGGTTGTATGAAAAACGCACGCAATTAAATAGACGCATTTTGTTGTTCACAATACTTGAATTCATCTACAAAAAAACAATACAGTCATGATATAAAGTATGTTATACATACAGTGTCTTGAAAAAGTATTCATACCTGTCAGAAACCGTAAATCAAATCGAGACAGAAGTCCAGGTAAATCACATTTGTTTAATAATAAAAGAAAATAGAACAAGCGTAGTCAAAACATAGCCAAAGTTCCGTAACCAGAACGCATAGTCAGACAAGCCAGAGAGTCAGGAAGCCAGGGAACAGCGTAGTGGAACAGCAAGCAGGATCTGGAGCCAGACGCAATGTCAGCCAAGCAAGTCTTTAACAGGAAAGCAGGAGATAGTCTCTGTGATGTTGACCAAGGCGAAGGCAGAGATCATCTGGGCTGGACGGCTTAAGTAGGCAGGACTGACGAGCAGGATATCATCAACAGGTGAGTCACTGTGGAGGGATAAGAGCTGGCAATTAGCTGACAGCTGAGTGGCCAGCTCAGACAAGGAAAGGCTGAGCCCAGCCCTGACAATACTCCATTAAATTTTCCACATTTTGTCATGTTACAACCAAACACGTAAATGTGTTTTATTGGAATTTTATGTGATACACCAACAGAAAGTGCTACATAATTGTGAAGTGAAAGGAAAATGATAAATGGTTTTCAAAATGTTTTGGTTCTCTGGTCAGATGAGACCAAAATTTAACTTTTTGGCCTAAAAGCAAAATGCTATGTGTGGCGGAAAACTAACACTGCACATCACCCTGAACACACCATCCCCACTGTGAAACATGGTGGTGGCAGCATCATGTTGTGGGGATGCTTTTAGTAAAGGCGATGCCTGCACAGGTTTTGGTGACATCAGGGGAATGGAGCCGCTCATCAGAGGGAGACACGAACAGCAGCTGCAGGCTTTTCTCCCCCTCATGCCGCTGTTCTGGCAAAAGCGGCGCTGGACGGGACAGCCATCTGCTCTGTTCCTCTCCCCATTGACCGCATTAAGGGGGCCAATCACAAGAGGGAGAATGGAGCATCAAGGGGGATGTAGGGAGTGGCAACCCCACTGGGAGCCTGAGGGAGCAAACTACAGCCCCAGAATGCTGCGCTAAACCAGGGAGGAGAGAGAACCAGGAGCCTGGGAAGAGGCTCATGGTCAGGAGTGTGACTGGGGAGAGACAGAGAGAAGGAGACCACAAGATCAGATGCGGGAGAAGGAGCTTCTCCTCTTGGCTGTTGCATGGGAATATTGAGGCCTGGACCGAGCAGAGGATCTTCTGCGCGTCCACGCTTCACCCCTGGACACAGATCCACCATCGCAGATACCCCATCAGCTGTGTGGATACCTGTACAGACATTGCTGGGTCCCTGGGTCATCTGGTTGCCATCTGGTTGCCAGTTGGGCATCCTTCATCAAATGGCAGATCCTTCAAGAGCCTGTTCCAGGACATCCTATTGCCTTGAGCCTTGGTATCATCATGGATGAGCAGGCGGAAGCCCATGCTGTGTACACACTACAAAGACACTGCATGCAGACACTTTTTATTCCCTTTTTTTGCATGAGAGCTTCCAAAGGAAACACTTTGCATACATTATTCTTTGTTGCTGGTCGCCATTGCACGGCAATTCCCCTGGGCCCTGGTTGAGCTAGCTGAAGTCTCTGGACATCTACACTACAGGGATTTATTCACTTTCTTCTACCTCCACTTAAATGACTCAGTGTATAACATTAGTGCACATTAAGGGGAACTCCTACTCAAAACCTGAATATTGCATTCCTTACGAATTGTTACATTGTTTTTACATTGTTTTTGTTGTTTTATACGAATTGTTGTTGTTTTATAAATTACTTTCTGATCCCCTGACATTGGGAATTTAAGGGAGCAATGTGACTCAGAAAGGTCATTCTCCCTTTATAACTGAAGTCATAGGTTCTTTCAGGGCCTACAGGTTATTACCAGTTGATTTATTGTGATCTTTCTTTGCATTACATATCTTTTGTAAACTTGCTAAGGTCAAGGCTGAGATTGAATATATCTGCCTTAACCTTCCTTTCTATTGCTGACTTAAAATCCTTAGTAAAATACTAATTTGTTTTGCACTTGTGTCTGCAGTGATTTTATTTAACCAGGTGTGCCAGAGGGGCTGAGGTTGTTCTTGGGGTTGAGGCGCATAACAGAGAACCCAAAATTACCAAGCGGCTCCTTCAGGGATGGAGCTACACTACAGTAGGCAATAAGTGTAATCATCTCTCCTGTACTGGTTCAGTTGAAAACAAGTGTGTAAATGTCTCTGCTGTACTGATAGAGCCGGCAAAAACAAAACTGTAAGTGTATCTCCTGTACTGTTACAGTCAGTCAATGGTGGTCCGTCAGTACGGGGCGCAGGGGCACCCCCCAATCCATGCGTCCAGACCCCTAATCTACATGCAAGGTGCTGGACGCATGGATTCCAGTGGGTTTATTTTTTTCCGAAGCACGTGTTTGGAGCCGGAGGCTCTAACTGGCTTCAAGAAGGGTGGGCTCGGGGCGCAGTGTTCACCCACTTGTGTGACTAGCGAAATAATATTAGGCAGGTCTTTTTTTTCTCAAAGAATAGGTGCAGGTACTCTCCGCTTCACCCCTTGTCCCATCCCCTACCCACCTCCAAGTACGATCCTGCAGTCAAGAAAAATAGATTCCCAAAATACAAAATACTACCCCATTCAGTGCTGGAGGTGCCAGAACTGTTTTCCCAATGTTCCTGCTGAAAAAAAAGCCCTGGTGTTGGGTAACTAGTGCAGCTGAGTAATTAGGTAAGTTCTGCATTCTCAGCTGCTGCCAGTCTGATAGCTCCCTCCTCTATCCAAAGAGCTGTAAGAGTTCGCTGGAACATAGGTGTGGAGCTGTGCAGGTGGCAGTATGCATATTTATGCAGCCCTGGCCAATCCCAGGGAGCAGGGCCCTGAAGGCTGCTGGGAAACTGCATAAATACTCTGAGGGACTGGGCTTCTGGATATTTTCCTGCAGAGAATCAGTCCAGCCTGGAGGGCTCTTGCCCTCCAAGGCAACGCTGCCAAGTGCTTGCTGTTCGAGAGGCCTTAGGTGGGCGACCTGAGGGCCTGGATGCTGAAGCTCTAGAGAGCTGTCTGAGGGGCTGTCTGCTCAGGATCTAGTCTGGTATCACTGGAGAAAGATGTCGCTTGGAAGTTGGAAGGAGGCAACCAACTCTCCCTGGAGATTTTGTGAGTATGGGCTGCTGTGAGAGATCTTAGAGACTTTTGGGCTGCTGCCATTGCTCTTGTGCTAGAGAGTCAACTGTGTGTTTGTTCAAAGGGGACATCGGACGGTGTTCTTTACAAGCTGAGTCTATCTAGTTCTCTGTGAAGGCAATCTGCTCTTAGCCCTTGTACACACGGTCGGACATTCCGACAACCAAATCCGTCAAATTTTGTCGACGGATTTTGTCCGAAACTGTTGCATACACACAGTCAGACAAAGTTGTCAGAAAATCTGATCGTACTTAAAGCGGGATTCCGCTGCGGTTTTGTTTTTTCTTACCTGTGTCACTGGTGGGCGATTCCTACCGTCTCTTAGCAGTCACGATCGGCGTGTTTTTGACCCCCGGCGTGACGATTTTATTGCAATGGGAAACTTTTAAAAAAGCAGTCCGGCGGTTTCCATTTTTACTGTGGGCGTCTGAAGCCCACAGGCATTTACTTCCTGTATGCGATGACGCTGGGCTCCCAGCATCCACCGCTCCATCTCGCGCATGCTCACTGATAGCAGTGAGCAGCGCTGTAAAAGTTTCTGGTTGCCATCAACCAAAAGGGCAATTTCGGACACGCCCTCGTCACGTGACCGGCGTCCTCCTTCTGAAATCTCACGAGATTTCGGCATTACTATGTCCCCCATGGATTCTTGGGAAATGGCTAAGAAATTTCCCAGGGACCATTGCGAGGCCGATAACCACGCTTACTCCCACGGGAGGACAGCCCGGAAGTCGGCACAAACATCACAAATATAAGGTAAGTACTGAATAATATTTTATTTCAATGTTCATTACTGTAACTATGTTAACATGCGATTTAGATAAGAAGAAGATAAAATTTTAGATACAAAACCGGTTTAACGTGATGACGTTATTTCGTTAGGACGGGACTACGTTCAAGCTAGTAGCCAATAGCTTTGGTTTAGGAATTTGATCTGAGCATGCGTGGCACTTTGTCCGATTGGAATTCTCTACACATGATCGGACAAAGTCCGATCGGATCATGTTGTCGTAAAATTTTATAGACAAGTTGGTCCGGAAATAGTCCGATGGAGCCCACACACAGTCGGATTATCCAACAACACGGTCCAATCCGACACCTTCCGTCGGAATGTCCGACCGTGTGTACAAGGGCTTAATGCAACAAAGAAAGAAGTCTGCTTCTATTACAAGCCAAGTCCACAGTATGCCACATGCAAGGACTTCTGCTTCAGATTTTCAGAAAGGTTTTATTTGTCCTTGACTTGTACCTAGTTTCTGTTTTTGGAGTATCCCACTTAAGTCCCTTAACCCTATCCAAAAATAAAAACAACACCCTAGACTGGTCATTGAGGACAAGTGTGGCTGAGATTGTGGGCCTGGCTGTGGGGCAATCCATCAAATTTCCAGCGGCTCCTACGGGAGTATGAATACAGTCAATAATATAAGTGTATTTTTACCTCCTGTATTGCTACAGTTGGTAATGGTAGAGTATTTGCTGTACCTCTCTAGTACTGATACCACTGATAATAACAGGGTCATTTTATCTCCTGCACTGGTACAGCTAACAAATGTGTCATTATCTCTTCTGTACTGATGCAGCCAGTAATTAGTGTGTAATTATATCTTCTGTACTCATACAGCCGGTAATGAGTTTAATTGTATCTCCTGTAGTGGTACAGCCGGTAATAAGTGTTTAATTATCTCTCTTGAACCGATAGAACCACCAATAAGAGTGTTATTAAACCTCCTGTTCTCATTCAACCAGTAATGAGTATAATTATGCCTCCTGTAGTAATACAGCCAGGCATAGAACTGTTATATAGCACCTGTACTCTTACAGCCTGGAAGAAGAGAGCACTTATCTCCTCTACTTATACAGCCGGTAATGAGTGTGTAGATGTACAATATCTCCTGTATTGATACAGTTAGTAACTAGAGAGTGTATATTGGGCAATGACAGCCTCCCTGAGTTATCCACCCGGCATGTCTTCCATGGGCGGGAGCGGGCAGGATTCCATATGCTTGCAAAACTATATGAGAACGGCCTACTTAAATCGTTTGAGCACCTGATAAGGAAATTTTCTTTGAACCCTAGGTGGTTTTACCAATATTTGCAGCTATGTCACACCCTACATGCTCAATTTTCTTCTTCCCCAGCTTTGTTTTCTTCTGTGCCAGAATTGGAGAGAGTGGTAAATGCGACTTCCACCAAAGGCCTTATCTCAGCTACCTAACTCAGCCATTTTAGAGAACTCTGCTCAGAAATTCCCTTTGCCTTCCAGGGCAAAGTGGGAACACGATATCGGGCCTATTCCGAATAAGGTTTGGGAAGAGATTCTTCGGGCTCTCCAACTTGTTTCACTCTTCCCTTCCTGTAGGCTAACCCAGATATTTATCTTACACAGGGTCTATAGGACCCTTGAACTTTTGTGTGCTATAGGCCTAAGAGCTGACTTGGCTTGTCCCAGATGTGGTTAAATCGGGATCTCTGATACTGTACATTTACTATGCCCTTAAACCCTAGGGAAGGTGTAGACCAACTTTTCTGAGGTAGAGAACTACCTGGACAACATGGAAGAAAACAATGATATCCCGGGGGATGTGGGGATGGGATTCCGGGTGGCGCCCTTAAAAAACAAAACAAAAAAAAACTTGCACACTCCCAATAAGAAGAATATTGCATCTTCTGCCACCCCCCCATAGCAGTGCTCTCTGCCCCCCTCCCCTCACAGTAGTGTACCCCCCAAAGCAGTGTCCTCTGCCCCCTGCACATCACCCCTCCACTGTAGTGTCCTGTACCACCCCAAAACAGTGTCCTCTGCCCCTCATTACATCACACCCCCATACACACAGCGCTGTGTAGGTAGCACTTCCTACCTGCCAGTGTGTGTACAGCAGAGAGGAGATCAGGAGACAGTATAGTGCTGGGTGGGGGGAAGGAGCTGCCAAAGTTAACATTTCCTATGTTGCTGATTGGTTTCTAGGAATCAATCACTGAGCAGCTCCTGTCAGACCCCCCCCCCCCCCCCCCCCCACCCTCCATTCAGCACTATGATGCCTTTTATTATGCTTGCCTCCCTGCCTTCTGGATAGTTGAGCACATGCTTTTTAAATGTGACATACAATGCAAAGTTTATGTATATATGCATTGTTTTGAATTTCAACTCCGATATATCTCATTTCAGATAGTGAGATTTATTGTTGCTCTCTCTTGCTTTGTCTTTGAACCTTTTTCTGTGTCCTGAGGAAGCCTTTATGGCGAAACATGTAGACGCGATGCACAAGGGCTCAATGTACAAATTATATAATTTCATATGATTTTTATATTGTTTTGAACAATGTTATGATATTGTATTTTTCAATAAAATAAATATTTTTTTCTACTTTCCTATTTGCTTCCATGCCTTAAAAGTCCGACCTGTTGATATCTATTTGATATCTTCTTTGTTTTCCTTTAATACATTACGGATGTGGCATTGTGGGTGCTCCATCCTTCCTATTTTTCTATGATGCCTTCCGCTCTCTGCTCTGCAGTGAACAAGAGTGGCAGAATTTATGGGGAGGCAGAGCCTGTCAGCTCCCCGTGATTGGCGGCTTGCCGACCCCCCATTCTAGAGGTACTGGGCGAAGGTTGTGGGTACACTTAATGGGCTTTTAGGTGTAAACCTTTCAGTGGATCCACTTACATGCTTATTGGGCTATGTGGACTTCTTCATGCTTAAGCCACCAGATTACTGTTGGACTTGCTCTGTTCGTGACGCAAAGACAAATTTCCCTAAAGTGGACTTCCCGGCATCCTCCGACCCTATCCGACTGGATACTTGATCATAGCAAGTGTGTTTCTCATGGGAGACCCACTTATTTTCTTAGCATCTCATTAAATCGGTTTGATGCAATTCGGTCACCTTGGCTAGACCATATGAGCATTGTATTGAGTTAGGCTTTAGGCTCTTGTCGATTTAGCTGTGTGGTTTATTTTATTAAAAGCAGAGCCCATATGCAAATCTGGCTGGTATTATTATGCTATTTATTCATGTATTGTTATGATGGCTTTTAAGTATGCTCTATTTGTTTGTAGAGTTTTTGTATTTTGTGGCTTTTTTTTTTTTTGGTGGTGTATTTTGTTTAATGTTTTTACTTGTCTATGTCTTTAAAACTTTCTCAAATAAAATAAAATCTGATTTAAAAAACAAAAATCTAGAGAGTATATTGTATATCTCTTTTGTACTAATACAACACGTATTGAGTGTGATGTTTTATCACCCGTATTTACATACCTCCCAACATTTTGAGATGGGAATGAGGGACACCTACTAGCAAATGTATGTAGGTATAGGACACGCCCCCTGCCACACCCCCTTAAAGGAGAGTTAACCCGAAAAAAGGTTAATTGAATCCACAAGGGACTTTTTTTTTTTACTACTACTTTCCTTTATATATATTATATATTCCTATATATTGGTTTTTAAAATGTACAAATGCAGACATTTAGAATTTGGGTGAAAAGTTTAGCACTGGGAAACACTTTTTGAAAGATAAAAAGTACAAGATTTTTTAGCTGAACATTATTAAACATTTTCTGGACGGATCTGTGGTGTGCAGCAAACAACGGGGATCTTGTATTGGTTCCTGTCTTATATTTTATCCAGCCAACCAATCATTTTTATTTATTCTCCTAACCAGTACCAGCACTGGTGGCTAACCTTATACTGATTTGTAAGTTATTATGTGCACTTATGGTTTATTAGTCTCCATTATCAGTGATTATATTTATTTATTTTAACATGGATTCATTATAGCATGGATTTTTACCAGCACATAGAGGGTTTTTAGTCTTCGGCACTTTTATTTATTTATTATCTGTGCCTTGAGTAGAAGGTTAATTAGAGCGCATCATTATTTACAACTTTTATCACATAATTCACGGTGTCTGATCATCACTAGGATGGTTGCAGCTTAATTATTTAGTTATCTTCTATTTATCACCTGTATTTGATTATTCATACCAGCGCTTTAGTATTTTTTTCACTAATACCACATCCACCGCCACCCCTCTGTCCGAGGTTTTACTTACTCCCTTATAAAAAGAAATCAGATTTGTCTTTCACAAAATGCCTAAAATATTTTTTTTTCCAGCAAGAACTCGTCTATGTGGTCTTTTTTTTAAACTCTCCAGTATCTTCCTGACTATAGAAGTTAAACTAGCAGGTCTATAGTTACTTGTAAAGACTTTGTTCCCTATTTAAATATAGGCACCACATTGGCCCTATATAGGCACCACATTGGCCCTATGCCAATCCAGTGGTACTATTCCCGTAATTAACGAGTCAGTAAAAATTAGAAACGATGGCTTATTAATATTCACTTATCTCTTCCTGCCTCTCCTCCTGACCAATCAGGAAGCGGGTCTGAGGACCCGATTGGCCGGGAGTCTTAGGACTCCCGGCCAATCGGGTCTGTGGACCCACCTCTTGTTGGGTCGGGAGGAGAAGCAATGGCCCCAGCGGCAGCAACAGCCTCTTCCAGGAGCCCGGATTCAGCAGTGCACCACCACCTGGTCCTCCTCAGCGCACCTCTGCCACAGTATAAGTTAAGGCCACAGCGTTAGTGCTAGTGGATCGAGAGCCGCAGGGGTGGGTGGCAGTAGTGCGAGTGGATTGAGAGACGGGTGCGTGCGCGTGGGAGGGGGTGGGAGTGAGAGGACCAGGTCTGTTTGCCGCCCCCTCCCCCATCCCCCAAATATTAACCACCAGTTGTCACTGGTTAAAGTGGTTGTAAACCCTTACAAACCACTTTGACCTACAGGTAAGCCTAGATTAAGGCTTACCTGTAGGTCCAAGAAATATCTCCTAAACCTATACGGTTTAGGAGATATTTGCCCTGAAGACAGGCACCGCTGTCTGCGGCGCATGCGCCGTAGACAGCGACGTGCAGGCGCACTGAGCGCGGCATTTCCAACAATGGATCTGCCGCGCGTGTCGGCTCCCGTGCGCATGCTCCGAAAGACAGCGGCGGAGCTGCGAGACGCCACCAGCAAGATGGATGCGGCGGACTACAGGGGACAGCGGCGACTTCGCTGGCTCCTGTGTCAGGTAAGTGACACATAATGGACTACTATGCGATGCATAGTAGTCCATTATGCTTTGCCTTTGCAGGGAATGAAAGAGGAAGTAAACTCATCAGGGTTTACTTCCTCTTTAAGATACAGTCAGTAATAACAATGTAATTGTATCTCCTGTAGAGCTAAAGTCAGTAATAACAATGTAATTACATCCCCTTTACAAATACAGTGAGAAATAACAATGTAATTATATCTCTTGTAGAGGTAAAGTCAGTAATAACTGTGTTATTACATCCCCTTTACAGATACAGTCTATAAGAAGTGTGTAATTATAGCTCCTGTCCTGATACAACCGACAATAAGAACGTAATTATATTTCCTGTACTGATACAGTCGGTAATAAGATTGTAATTAGATCTCTTATACTGATACAGCCGTTGATAAGAGTGCATTGTCGGCTCTTGTAATGATTCTGTGGTTAATAAGGGCTCATTCACATGACTAGTGTAGTCTGAATGTTCCCCTTATATTATTCCTTACCCATACCTTCCCCTATTAGAAACGAGACCACACCATAGGTTGGAGTAAACTGGCCACAACAGGCTTTATTAAACATAACTCAAAATTCACTCCAATAACTTGTAAATATGAAAATATATAAATATATATAAATATATAAATAAAAATAACTTTATTAACATTAAACCACATTAAATAACATTAAGGCCGCGTACACACGGGCGGACTGTTCGCCCAACTTTGTCCGCTGAACAGTGTTTCAGCGGACAGTCCACTCGTGTGTGGGCTTCAGCGGACAGTTTCAGCGGACAGTCTGACAAACAAAGTTTTTCGGAATTTCCGTAAGACAGTCTGCTGAAACTTGGTTTCAGCGGACAGTCCGCTCGTGTGTAGGCTTGTTCGACAAACTAAGTTTCGCGCATGCTCAGAAAGGATTTACACGGCGAAGGTTGCATTGCAGTGTATTGGACGTCGAATTTCTCGTCCCGTCGTACGTGCCGTTCACATCATCGCGCACGCTTTCAGCGGACTGTTCGTTCATCGTGTGTGGTCAAGTCCGTTCATGCAAATTTTGAGCGGACTGTTTGTCGGATTGTTTGACGAACAAAGTTGGGCGAACAGTCCGCCCATGTGTACGCGGCCTAACTGCCCATTCTGGTGATCTCTGACGGTGACCCCACTTAAGCCAATACCAAATCACTGCGGTACACCTGACCAACTTCCCAAAGGCCTCCACCTGTGACCGGTCGGAGACAACTTCCGCCAGTGAACATAACCGTATTCCCTCCAACGTTCAGGAATACCCAGAGGGGCCGATCGTTAGATGAGCCCCCCACACCCTCAGATCCCTTCTGAGTACCTGTCTACCGTCAGAAACCACCAGAAAACACACCGCCACAGCCCGAAAGGGTGACCCCCTCAACCTTGAGGGCCACCCCACACCCGAAGAGCTTTTTGTATACCCTCCTGCAGACCCAATGACCAAAGGTCAATACCCACGTCCGAGAGGTGAACGCCATCCTTCCGAACATAAAGACCAACGTTCACCTCCAACTCTCGATGCCGAACCACAATGCCCCCATTCTGCACCACAAACCTCCCAACCACTTTATTCACCCTGATCCTTGTTTTCTCAATGCTGGCCAAAGACCTAGCCCACCGCCACACCGTTCTGGCCACAATGTCCGACCACACCAAAATGGTACCCGGGAAAAGGACCCGCAGGCGCAACACGTCCGCCTTCATGTCCGCTAAAATGTCCTTCACCTTCCGAACGCCCAGGTCGTTGCCCCCCGCGTGAATAACCAGCACATCCGGGGGCCTGTCCCTCAAAGCAAAGCGTTCCACCTCCCTCATAACACGCTCCCACCGCATACCCGGGAACCCCAGCCACATCACCCTAGCCTCCCGCCTAGGGATACCCAATTGCCTGCCTGCCGGCCGAGAATCGCCTCTCCTGGCCCCCCAGCACACGTACGAATGCCCCAGGATCCAAACGAGGCGCGGAGAACCTCCATCTGGAATAAAAACAAAAGAAATAACACAACAACCAACGTAATACTCACAAACACAGTACTCCCCCAAAATTCCCAACAGCAAAAACACTCCCAGCCGCCCCCGAATTACCCCAGGACCAACTGCGGCCGGACATAGGAGCGGAACCTCCTAGACTCCCACCTACCAATCCGGCGAACAACCGCCTCCTCCAGCCCACATCGAGCAGCTTCCGTGGCCGCCCCGATCCGGAAAGAATGTGACGCGTATTCCCGTTCATCCAAACCCACCGCCCGCAGGCATTGACACAAACTGAAACCTGGATAGAAAAGAGCCCTCCGCATGCATCAAAAAAGGGGGCCGCCCCTGCAGGCCGCACCGCCCGGAAAGCCCGTACCGCCGCCACCGGGCACACAGCCGAGCCCGGCAAGGCGAGCAGTGTAATCGCCACTCCCTTACCCCGTTGGTCAGTCTTGGACCTACGCAACCTTATACTCACCCGATCAGCAGCCACCTGTACATCCTGATCCAACAAATCCCCAGCCACCCGTTTTGAGCGACACACCAACTCCCCTATCCTAAACGCCCCATAGAACGCCAACGAAAAAGCCGCCGTAAACAGAACGGCCTCGTAAGCAGAAGAACAAATGTCCACCAGCCGAGAACAAATTGACACCAAATTGTCAAACGACACCGGCCGGCGCGCATCCCGACCCCTCCGATCTTTCCTGTACCCCTTCAACGCACCCAAAAATCCTTCGTCCCGTCCGGCTCGCCCCACATCTTAAACAAAAAGGCCAACCCCGCCAGCTTCCGCTCAATAGACGCAGACGACAGTCCCATCTCCATGTTCCGGGCCACCCAGTACAAGACCACCCAGCGCTGATCAGAGCCCCGACCAGCCACGCCAACCTCTCGTAGTAATGCCCACCATTCCGCCCATGCCCTAGAATAAGCGGACCACGTAGACTCACTCAGTGACCTCTTTAACCAACTTGCAGCGATTCCAAGGGCAGCTCCCACATCCACCCGGGGCAGGGCGCCCCCGACTCCTCCGCTCCCGGCGCCAGCTGCCGGAACTTGTCCCACTGAAAACGAGAGAGCGAGTCAGCCAAGGAATTCTCTACCCCAGGTATGTGCACTGCATAAACGTAAACATTGAGCCTCAAACACCGAAAAACCAGCTGCCGTAGCAGCCGGATGACCGGGGGCGAGGAAGCAGTAATCCGATTGATGACCTGAACCACCCCCATGTTATCGCAATTGATGCGCAACTTCAAATTACGAAACTCCTCCCCCCACAGCTCCAAAGCCAACACCACCGGGAATAATTCAAGCAGAACCAAATTGCCCAGCAACCCTTCAACCTCCCACGAGCGCGGCCAAGGTTCAGCACTCCACCGTCCCCGAAAAAATGCCCCATAACCCGCAGACCCAGCCGCGTCAGTGACCAACTCCACATCGAAATTGCTCACTGGCCCCGACATCCACATGGCCCGCCCGTTATACGATGCCAAAAATTCATGCCACGCCCGTAGGTCCTCCCTGTGTTCCTTCCGTAACCGCACAAAATGGTTAGGTCCTGTCACCCCGGCGGTGGCCCCAGACAGCCGTCGGCAGAACACACGGCCCATAGGGATGATCCGGCAAGCGAAATTCAGCTTGCCTAACAGGGACTGCAGGGCCCTAAGCTGAACCTTCTGCCGGCCCTGCATCCCTGCCAACTCTGCTTGCAGATCCCGTAATTTATTCTCTGGCAATCGACACTCCATTGCCAGCGAATCAATCACTATCCCCAAAAAACTAAATTCCGTAACTGGGCCTTCCGTCTTGTCCCCCACTAACGGCACCCCGAACCTGCCCGCAATGTGCTGCAACGTGGACAGAAGAATCGCACACACATTGGAGGCAGGCGGGCCCACGCACAGAAAGTCGTCCAAATAGTGGATGACCGACTCCAGGCCCGAAATGTCTCTCACCACCCATTCCAAAAACGAGCTAAAAGCTTCAAAATAGGCGCAGGAAATGGAACAACCCATGGGCAGGCACAAATCCACATAGAACTTGCCCCGCCAATGGCACCCCAACAACCGGGGGTGGTCGACGAAAAATTGGGTAAGGAGGTGGCGCTGGGCCGGATGGGCGGGCCTTTCGAAGTGCAACCATGGGGGGACCTGGTGGTTTCCCCGCTGGGTGTAGTTCCTAAGAAGGAGCCGGGGAAGTTTTCGCTTGATTCATCATCATCTTCTTTTCCGAAAGGGGGATCGGTCAACGATTTCATTGACCCGGAGGCGTGTACGGTTTCCGACACGTCTTTTGATGCGGGGGTTCGGTGGGTCAGGCGGTATGGTCGCGGGGCTCTTATGGCCAAGGCAGATGTGGAATCGGCATTTCGGTTGCTACCAGTCCACCGGAGGCAGCCCGGTGTGAAGTCTATGTGTGCTTCGAAAGCCCATTGGGGGCACATTTGAAGCAGGAGGTGCGGGACAAGATCGGCAAGGGTGAGTATGTGCAGATTTTCTCTTTGCTCCCCCTCGAGAAGTTTAACTTGGATAGGGTGCCGGAACTGCTCGTCATAGCGCAGCCACGCCAACCCCCCATACACCCGATAAGCCTCACCAATCGCGTCCATATAACAAAACAACGCCGAGCAATGCTCGGGGTTCTTTTCCCCTATCACGCTAGCCAAGATAGCGAACGCCTGAAGCCAATTCGCAAATGTGCGCGGGATCAGCCGATACCTACGGTTCTCCTCGTCGTCCTTCTTGGAACTGTCCGGCTTGACCCTATCCAAGTTAAACTTCTCGAGGGGGAGCAAAGAGAAAATCTGCACATACTCACCCTTGCCGATCTTGTCCCGCACCTCCTGCTTCAAATGTGCCCCCAATGGGCTTTCGAAGCACACATAGACTTCACACCGGGCTGCCTCCGGGTGGACTGGTAGCAACCGAAATGCCGATTCCACATCTGCCTTGGCCATAAGAGCCCCGCGACCATACCGCCTGACCCACCGAACCCCCGCATCAAAAGACGTGTCGGAAACCGTACACGCCTCCGAGTCAATGAAATCGTTGACCGATCCCCCTTTCGGAAAAGAAGATGATGATGAATCAAGCGAAAACTTCCCCGGCTCCTTCTTAGGAACTACACCCAGCGGGGAAACCACCAGGTCCCCCCATGGTTGCACTTCGAAAGGCCCGCCCATCCGGCCCAGCGCCACCTCCTTACCCAATTTTTCGTCGACCACCCCCGGTTGATCCAATGCTGATCGCAAGTTCCGAGCTATCGGCGGCACCCCCGCTAATGAACAGGGAATCTTGAAACCGTCCCGAAAACCCAAAATCAACCCCCGCGCCGCCTCACTATCCGGATACCTATTTAGGAAAGGAAGCATCCTTCCCAGGTTCACCGGCGTCATCCCTTTTGTGACCGGCGTCGCCGGCGCGCTTACCCTTTTTGAAACAGCGGGACAGGGCGTGGTTGCCGCCGCAGCCGGAGCACTCGTGTTTGAATCGGCAAGCGCCCCTGAATTTACAAGCCCCTTCATTGAAGGGCCAGCACACCCCCCACTTCTTTCCGGCCGGCAGCCCCGAGGACGACGCACTCCCGGCCCCCCCCCCTGAAGAAACGGAGTAGGCGTCCGTGCCGCAGACATAAGCCTCATCCAGAGGCTTATGTCCTTGTGGTCCCAGCGCAGTTCCCCCCGCACCGCCTTACGCTGCCGGAACTGCTCGTCATAGCGCAGCCACGCCAACCCCCCATACACCCGATAAGCCTCACCAATCGCGTCCATATAACAAAACAACGCCGAGCAATGCTCGGGGTTCTTTTCCCCTATCACGCTAGCCAAGATAGCGAACGCCTGAAGCCAATTCGCAAATGTGCGCGGGATCAGCCGATACCTACGGTTCTCCTCGTCGTCCTTCTTGGAACTGTCCGGCTTGACCCTATCCAAGTTAAACTTCTCGAGGGGGAGCAAAGAGAAAATCTGCACATACTCACCCTTGCCGATCTTGTCCCGCACCTCCTGCTTCAAATGTGCCCCCAATGGGCTTTCGAAGCACACATAGACTTCACACCGGGCTGCCTCCGCGAGCCTAACCACATCGGACCGCGCCCCTGGGTCCGCGGCCACCGGGGGAACCCCCGAGCCCCCAGCCCCCGCGTCCACATCCCCGATGCCACCACGGTCGGGGTGTCCACCACCGGCGCAGCCCCGGACCCCCCGGCCCCTACCCCTTGACTCAGCCAGGGGCCCACCTGTGGCGTCCCCGAGCCCCCTGCAAGCCTGCCCACCAGGGCCTGCAACCCCTCCAACAGCTCCTGCAGCGGACCCGAGGGCCCCCCCGAGGCAACCTGCCCCGCCCCCCCGACGGACCAACCGAAACCCCCCATGCCGTCCCGGGACCCCAGGGCCCCAGAACCCCCCCTGTGCCACCCCCATCAAACCTCGCAGGGCTTCCGTCAGCAAAGAAGAATCATGCAACTTACCTGGCCCCACTGGGGCCCCGCCGACCTGCACCAGTCCAGGCGCAGCAAAGGACACGTCTTCCTCCTGGGACAGCTCACTCTCGGACCCGACCTCCCCAGCGCGCACCGGGGACGCCGCCATCCCCCTGTGCTCTGAGCGGTCCTCCCGGTCCCTGCGATCCGGAACAGCCGGCAATGCCCGTCGTCCCCCACCGCCCCCAGCATGCCGGCGTCTGAAACCGGCCCTGCCAGGCACCTTGGCGGCCCCCTGCGACCCACCCTTTTATATGACCCCTCCCCTACACTGAACTTGTTTCCTGCAAAACTTTTTCCTCAGCTCCACCCATAAAGCTTAACCCTCTGTGTCCCTCATCCACACTGTCATGTCCAGCACTCCTTATATCATTGCATTCTTAATCCGTGCTTCTCTGGGGCATAAAATGGCTGCGTTTCGATACGGACAGCAAATAGTTGTTCATACATCTAAAGGCAGCACTATAGTAATCATTGAGCTCATACACACAGTTGTGTCTACATACAAAAATATGTGCTGCATTTAGTTGCGCAAATAAAAATAAATTGGGACAGCTGGCGATTTTACGCATGTAGATCTGCAGGTTTTATGTATGTATGCGCATAAATACACTTGAACGCAGGTACTTTTTAATTTAAGTAAGTACTTTTGTAATTAATGCAGGATCTTTCTTTCATGCAGAAAAGATGCATCCAAATGCAGCATTTTTTTCTCCGCATGTGAATGAGCCCTAACAGTGTATTTATATCTCCTGTACAGATACAGTCAGCAACCAGAGTGTCGTTTTATCTTCTACACTGATACAACTGTCAATAACAGTGTAAATATGTATGTATTTACTGTATCTTTTCTAAACGAATTCAGCCAGAAAAAAAGTGTATATATATCTATCTCCAGTGAGGCCCGGAACGGAAAAGACAGAAAAGAAAAAGTAGTGCAGGGCCGGGCATGACCATGTGTTTAGGGGAGACAATGCATGGGTTAATATGAAGAGATTAGAGGGGAGGGGACAGTGAGAAAAGTCCAAGGGGGAGTGGTAATATATAAGGAGGAGGCGGGGCTGGGCTGGGAAACAGAAAGTTGTGGAGAAAGAAATGAGGAGGCAGTTTTTTTGCTCTGCTCCTCCAACATGGCTGAGATGTCACTCGGATGAGGGCCTTTATGGATGACCAGGTGAGCTGATCGTGGCTGGGAGGTGATGGTTGCTGTGCATGCAGAGTTTGCAGCCTCTGGCGCTCTGTTTTCACCAGGGCCCTCATCTGGGACCATGCGCCAGGCAAGGAGCCCTGTGGGGGGAACAATCCAGTCCCCCAGCAAAGAATAGCCAGCCGTCTGCCTGAACAGGGTCTGGGTGGACTCCACGCCACCAGCCCAGCTCGGTGGGCGGGGCCACGGGCCGTTATGGTGCCGCTTCCCCGCTTATGAATCGCAGGACTACTACCTCCTCTGCCTGCATCGCTGCGCGGGGAGGAAGGCTTAGGAGGGAGACTTATTATTATGGCCATCAGGCTGCTTATACAAAAAAAAAAAAAAAAAGTTTTTTTTAAAGGGGGCGGGGCTCCACGGGGGGCGTGGCCTATACCGGCGGCTCGAGATGGCACAAGTTGGCGGTGGAAGGACGAGGTTGACCTTCCAGGTCATAGTATGTGAGGGCATGTGTGGAACTGTGGCAGGTGGCGGAGCTTCAGGGGTGAGACAGGCAGTACTACGGAGGGACTCCACGGCCCCCAGGACCTCTTTGCCTGGGGGGGCTTATGACACCACCGGTCCTGGTCTGGGACCACAGGTCGGAAGGCGAGCTGTCAGTGTGCAAGGAGGTGGAGCCGCAGGAATGCAAGCCAGCGATGGAGGCAAGCGAGGCAGCTGTTGGGGTTCCAGTCAGCCTGGTAAGTCAAATAATGTCTAAATGTTTTTCGTTTAAGTTGCATTGCAGGATTTGTTGGGGGGTTGGAAAAGGGGGTGCAATGTCGGCAGTAGTTGCTCCTCCTTGAACAGAGGTGGTGGATGCTGGCCCACAAGTGGCGGGCGGTGCACCTGCCAGTTTGGGGACAGTGGTGCAGTGGTGGGGTTGTCAGGTAATGGTAGGATGGAGATGGTAAGAATTGCAGATGCAAAATAAATAAATAAATAAATATAAAATAAATAAAAATAAATAAATAGATAAAAATGTGAGATGTACGGGTGCTTTGAGGGTCCCCTGGGAACAGGGTGCTTTGAGGGTCCCCTGGGAACACAATTAAATAGGGGGTCCGGGATACGATTTGAAAAGGCAAGTGTGTGGAGATCTTCTCGTTATGGCCACCTTTAAAAAAAAAAAAAAAAGGGGGGGGAATTTACATTTTAAGTGTATAGGGTCAAGCAGGAAGATCAAGGGAAAAGGATGAAGGTGCGAGGAGGTACCGATCGCTTTTGCCGAAGGCAGTCGCCATTATGCGATTGTCATGGGGGGAAGAACCCGAACATGGTTTGGCGTTGTTCTGTTATATGTAGGCCATTGGTAGGTGCACATGTTAAAAAGGGGGATCTGATTGGCTACGGGATGATGAGCGGTTTAGACCGCGCAGGTCGGTATGGCCGTTTCTTAATGGGGATCAAAGGATAGCGGCTTCTGGATGCGGTTTCTGTAGTAGTAGAGGCAACTATACCCCCCTCGGCTGAAAAGAAAGGGTTGGGTTGGCAGTGCAATGTGAGCTTCTGTCAGTTGAGTTAAACACGAGTGTTAAAAGGGTGGGGGGACCCATCCATTGTATTGTGGCTTCATGTGAGGACAATGTACAGGCGAGCCTAGTCACACCAGGGATGACTTTTGGAAAGGGGAGCAAAGGTTGCAGCCTTTCGTAAGTAGATATGGAAATAGCGAGGCTGCTTGCCTCCGGGGTTTTTAATGGGGTCTACAGTGGGGGTGGTGCCTGAGAAGGAACCAGACACGTTTCGCCTTGTTTCCCCACTTATCTGTCAAAAAAAAAAAAAAAAAAAGAGTTCTGTCATAATCCGATGCGGTGCACTGTGTCCGATACTTCACGTACACAGCTGTTCCACTTGCTTCCAGTTTATTCGGAGAGCTTTGGCTGCTGGATAGATGCTGGCAAGAGGAGTTTTTTACTTGGAACGATGCCTGCCCATGGGTTTCTCAATTTAGTGGGCTATGATTAGATGTTTAGTTCTTTACCGGAGTGGGGGGGTAGAGACGTGTCGGTCCCTGATTCAATCATACATGGCTTGGACGTTTGTGTGTTGGGCCGCCTTCCTCCGATGTGTGTGCGATTATACTTTATACATTGCAGCACATTGCAGGTAGGTTCATTAGTGCCATTGGCTGCAAAAACACAGGGGGCCGACGAGGGATATTGTACTATTTTGTTCTGGCATTGTGATTGTTTCAGGGGTTACGGAGGGTCATCTGTCAGTGACCAAGTTGGAGGTACTATAGAAGGGGGTGTGTAAGGCCCAGGGACGGCGTGAGGTACAGTTGAGGACTTTGCATTCATTGCTGGGTAAGTTCAATTTCACCTGCCGGTTTTATTCCAATGCACGGGTTTTGGCCGACGGCTGCCGTCTGCTACAGTGGGGGTTTCAGGCCCTGGATAATTTAAACAGTTAAATGCGGAACACGGGGAGGGTTCGAAGGTTTGGTACGAGTTCTTGGCCACATATAACGGATGATGGGTGGATGCCGGGTCGATGGGAAAAGAGGTAACGAACACGGCGGGGTAAACAGGTTTGGGGGAAATTTCTCTTTCAGGGGCAATAGAGTGAGGAATTTGGCCCCAAGTTTGTTGGGTGGAAGTGGGGTGTTCATTCGTAAATTTGTGCTATTGGAATTTTTCCAGTGGTTCCAGCTATGGAGCTGGGGTAAGGGTCATGCAGGAACCTGACACGGAGTTGAATTGTGATTATGTGGGTGTGGTTACGTGGTCAACCACATGTTCGCATTGTCACAACTGGTCATACTGTGGCTATGCCATTTTGTGTTGCGTTAGGTGCAGTTGAACATTTTCTATATGCTATTCATCTTGCAGGCTTCGGAAACACGGGGGGCTTACTCGTGCATCTGTTTTCGGTGGGATAGGTTCAGAGAGTTAGCCGGACACAGAGGGGGAGGGGTTCCCTACTCGGGCTGGATAGGGGAGATGGCATTGGAGTCACCACGGGAGGTAACAGGGCAGTCAGCCAGTGAGTCCACATGGGCAGCTTATGTAAAGGTATGAAAAGAAGGGTGGGTTGTTCAGTGCAGGAGTCTGAGGTCGAACATGGCTGTGTGGGGGGTAAAGTTGTTGGTGGTACTGTGGTTCCAGGAACTTGGTAAACGGGGTTGGTATCTGCCATCGAGCAGAAACTGGTGGGTTTTTGGCTTTTGTTTAACCTGCTGTGCAGGGTGGATTGAAAAAAGGAGTTTGGGTTGGACAAAAAAAAAAAAAAAAATTATCAAAGGGTTAGAGGGGTGGAGGTGCTGCTGTTTGTGTTACCAGGATTCGGAGTAATAAAAAATAAATAAAAATAAAATAAATAAATCATCAAATAATAAAAAAAAAAGAAAAAAAAAAAAAAAGGGATAAAACGTTTAGAGGGTTTCTAGGGTTTGGAACAGATGGCATGGGGGGCAGTTCATGTGGCACAAGGCTGGGAAGTATTGGTCGAGGTTCCAGTTTGGGTGGGTGTTCTGAAAATGCCACTGGGATGCAAGGTTGGATGGTGCAGAATACGCTTCACACTCCTTCCACATCGGGGCAGCTTTAGAAGCTGCCAGATATGGGTTGGATGAGGCGGCGGTAAGGAGGAATGGTAGGTGGGAAGCAAAGCGATTACGCATTTACCTATGCCTTCATGTGGTGGTGGAATAAATAATAATAAAAAAAACAAAAAAAAAAACACATGAGTGGGGGAGTAGTCTGTACATACGAGCTGTGTTTGTGGTATGGGGTTACATTGGTTTACTTTAAAGTTGGTGCTACCTTTGCCGTTTTTGTTTTGTTTTTGTCCAGATGGAGGACTTATACGCCTTGTCTGGATTTTCTTTGTTATCTGTATGTTTGTTGGGGGGGCCAGGAGAGCAGATGCAAGATCGGTTGGCAGACAGTTGGGTAGTTAGAGGAGGGAGGCATGTGTTCACTGGCTAGGTGTATGGGGGTTGAGGTGCGGCAAGGTGATATGGGAAGTGGAACGTTAGGCGCGGCGGGATAAACCGCCGGCCATTTGGGTTATGCATGCAAGGGGTAATGCTTTTGGGTTTGAATGATCAGGGAGCTGATCTCGGACGTTAAGTCAGATATTTTACGACTTCGTACAGTTGTCTAACGCTCAGGTGGTCGGGAGGTTGTGGCTCAGAATGGGGGGCCTGGTGATCAGGAAAGTAGAGGTGGAAACTAATGTGGGCCTGTAATTGGGGTTGTTAGAATACACCTCTAGGTAGTGGGGATTGTTTTCTGGGCTCTGGGACTCAAAGATGGGATCCAGCGGGCCCCGGGGGTGTGGGGGAGCCCTTAAGGGTAAGGTGTCATCCTTGCGGGCTGTGGCGGTGTTTTGTTGGTCTTTGACGGTGGCAGTAAACATATGTGATGGAAAGGGGTGGGGGGCTCATCGGTAGTATGTGCCCCTCCGGTGTATTCCAGCGAAAGGTTAGCTGGAATACTGTAATGGTTGCACTGCGGGAAGGGGGTTGTCTCCGAGCAGGTTATCCGCTGGAGGCCTATCGTGTGGAAAAAGGTCCCGCAGTGTATTGGTGGAATATGTGTTGGAGTTCCGGGGTGCCGTCAAAGACCAACAGACTGGAGTTGAACAAGTTGTTACGGAGGTGATATTTTGGTATATATTTGATATTGGAGTTATTTATATGGTGTGAATAATAAATAGGCTGCTATGGCCATTTATACTCCAAAATTAAGGTGTGGTCTCATCATTTTAGAAGGGTAAGAAATGGGGATGGTGGAGTACAAGTGGTATAGCAGTAAGAGGCAAGTTGGGTACCTCTGAACTACACTGGTCATGTACAGATACAACCGATAATGAGAGTGTTATTCTATCTCCGGTACAGATACAACCGACAATAAAAGTGTTATTCTACCACTTGTACAGATACAACCGATAATGAGAGTGTTATTCTATCTCATGTACAAATACAACCGATAACAAGTGTTATTCTATCTCCTCCACTGATACAGCCGATAATGAGAGTGTTGTTCTATCCCATGAACAAATACAACCGATAATGAGAGTGTTAATCTATTACCTGTACAGATACAGCCGGTAATGAGAGTGTTATTTAATCTCTTGTACTGATACAACCAATAATTAGTGTTATTCTATCTCATGTACAGATACAACCACCAATAAGAGTGTTATTCTACCACCTGTACAGATACAGCTGATAATGAGAGTGTTATTCTATCTCATATACAAATACAACCAATAACGAGGGTTATTCTATCTCCTGCACTGATACAGCCGATAATGAGAGTGTTGTTCTATCTCATGTACAAATACAACTGATAATGAGAGTGTTATTCTACATCCTGTACAGATACAACCGTTAATAAGAGTGTTATTCTACCACCTATACTGATATAACCAATAATGATAGTGTTATTCTATCTCATGTACAAATACAACCAATAATGATAGTGTTATTCTACCTCCTGTACAGATACAACCGATAATGAGAGTGTTATTCTATCTCCTGCACCGATACAGCCAATAATGAGAGTGTTGTTCTATCTCATGTACAGATACTGCCGAAAATGAAACTGTTATTCTACCACCTGTACAGATACAACCGATAATAATGCCGCGTACACACGACCGGACTTTTCGAGGGACTAGGTCCGACAGACTTTCGACGGAGTTCTGACGGACTTTCCGAATGAACGGACTTGGCCACACACAATCACACCAAAGTCCGACGGATTCGAACGTGATGACGTACGACCGGACTAGAATAAGGAAGTTCATAGCCAGTAGCCAATAGCTGCCCTCGCGTCGGTTTTTGTCCGTCGGACTAGCACACACACGAACGGATTTCTCGGTAGGAACTGGGTCCGGCGGAAAAATTTGAAACATGTTCCATTTCTAAAGTCTGTCGGATTTTTGCAAATCAAAAGTCCGCTGCAGCCCACACACGATCGAATGGTCTGCCGCAATTGTTCCGTCGGACCTTTGATGTTGAAAAGTCCGGTCGTGTGTACGTGGCATTAGAGTGTTATTCTACCACCTATACTGATACAACCAATAATGAGAGTGTTATTCTATCTCATGTACAGATACTGTGGGTAATGAGTGTTATTCTACCACTTGTACAGATATAACCGATAATACAAGTGTTATTCTACCACCTGTACTGATACAACCAATAATGAGAGTGTTATTCTATCTCCTGTACAGATACAGCCGGTAATGAGAGTGTTATTCTACCACCTGTACAGATACAGCCGGTAATGAGAGTGTTATTCTACCACCTGTACAGATACAGCCGGTAATGAGAGTGTTATTCTACCACCTGTACAGATACAGCCGGTAATGAGAGTGTTATTCTACCACCTGTACAGATACAGCCGGTAATGGGAGTGTTATTGTATCTCCTGTTACGGATACAACTAGCAGTAACACCCCTTTCACACCAGGGTGTTTTGCAGGCGCTATAGCGCTAGAAATAGCGCCTACAATCCGCCCTAAAGAAGCTGCACCATTGTGTGTAGTGTGAAACCCCCGAGGGCTTTCACACTACAGCGGTGCGCTGGCAGAACATCAGAAAAAAGTAATGCCAGCAGCTTCTTTGGAGCGGTGAAGGAGCAGTGTGTTTACCGCTCCTCCACCGCTGCTCCCCATTGAAATCAATGGGGCAGCGCTGTATCACCGCCGGCAAAATGCCGCTATTGCGGAGTATTGCCGGCAGTTTTAAACCTTTCGCCGCTGCTAGTGGGGGTAAAAGCACCCCGCTAGCGGCCGAAATGCTCCGCAAATCCAGCGGTAAAACGCCGCTAAAAATAGCGGCGTTTTACCGCCGACGCAATGGGCGGTGTGGTGTGAAAGGGGTCTAAGAGTGTATGAACCCGTTCGCTGCCAGAGCCTTTTTTGTTTTTTTGCACACATACTTAAAAAATCCTTTTAGGCCTGAAGATTACATAAAACCCCCAAAACATTATATATTTTCTGAAAGCAGACACTCTAGAGAATAAAGGTATTTTACAAAATTTCAATAAAAAATATATTAACGTTAATTTTAGAGCACAAGAACATAATAAATTACCAGATTTTTTGGTAAAATCTAAAAGATGAGGTTGCAATGAGTAAATTAATAGCTAACATGTCAAACCTTAAATTTGCATGCGTCCGTGAAATGGTGACAAATTTCATTACCCTATATTTTAATTAGATGACATTTCAAAAGCCCCCTATAGGTCATCAGTTTAGTGTTACGGAGGAGGTCTGGTTTTAAAAATATTGCTCTCACTGCGGCACATGCAGCGATATGTAACCTACCTGTGTATTGCAATCAACAATTTCTTGTGAAGGCGCCCCGAAGTGTGTGTTTACATTCATACGTTTTTATAGGTGGGGGGCTCAAAAAACAGGGTTTTATGTGCTTGGGTGTAACTTTCATTTTTTTGTATTAAAACTTTTTTTTTTGGTGATGGGTTCTCTTTAATGATGGGCTCCACCGGATGTAATGCAATGCACATCGCATTGCAGTACATTCTTTTCCGGACATTGTGCCTGGGGACACTGAGAGGCTGGCCCGGAAGTGATATCAAATGTCGCTTTCTGGGTCAACATCAGGAATCAAAAATTGGGGAAAAGGGGGAGGGGAAACATTGGGACTTCAAATGAGGCCATGGCCTGGTAAGGTCATGTGCCTCCATCCCTGACAATGATATTGTTAAAATTAGGAGCAAGAGGGTGAAACTTTGAATGAATCACATGGTTGAAATTAATACAATGGTGGAAAGTAAGATATTTATTCCGTAAATAACAACATTACACACATAATTTCCATATACATACAAATAGAAATACACATTAAACGCCAATTCCTAAAACAGTGGTAACTGGTAATAACATGGTTAAAAATGGGTGAACGGGAGTGAGGGTGGACAGCCATGGTGAAAGGTTGCCACCAAGATACCTGAGGACAGGAGTGTGTATGAACGACAATCAAACAAAGTGACTGCAAACTGTACAAAAATGACCTGGTGCTGGAGAAGGGGGAGAGAAGAGCCCTGGTGCAGGAGGGACATGAGAACTAGTGTGTGCAGGAGCCCCGTGTGACCAGGTCCGACCAGGGCAACCGTCCATAAATAAACGTGCACCGCCACCGGACTGCCCCTAATGTCACAAGCACGAGTGCCATGAACGGGAGAAGGCGCCAAGACCCGGCACCCTCACAACCACGCTCAGCCCTCGTGGAGGTGGAAAATGCCCGCCGGGAAGGCAGCGCCACAGGGACGCTGCACACCCGGCGAGCAGTGCGTGACGTCGATGCACAGTGACTCTCTCTCCCCCTATAGAATACTATAAGATTGTATAATTCTATAGATGTTTATGGTCAACTCCTCCTGAAGAAACAACCACTGTCGCGAAACATGTAGAGGATCACATTTGGACCTGCATCTTTTCTCCCCATACCCTTGTGGGGTTTACCTGTTTCTTGTTTGTATCACTTGTAACAGTATGCAATAACCATTTGATATATTGTTATATCCAATGCCCTTCATTTTTGTCCTTTTTCAATAAATTTATACTTTTATACTTACTATCTAAATCCTTGGGTACCGAGATAGTTCACAACTATTTTTGTTGCCGTGGGGCAATTTTTGGAGTAGCCCCTGACACACCCATTTTTCATCATTCCAAGTTCAAGGATGTTGGTACCCACCCCTATTTTTGTTTACCTTTTAGATTGAGGCACTACCTTATATAGATAACAAGCTGAGATTAGGAGCACTCCCTTTTAAGAGAGTGTTCCTAAGCTCAGCTTGTTACCTGTATAGAAAACACCTGAGAGCCAGAAATCTTGCTGATTGATAGGGAATCAAATACTTGTTTCACTTATTAAGCACTTAAGGACCAAGCTTCTTTCTGAGATTTGTTGTTTACAAGTTAAAAACAGTTTTTTTAGCTAGAAAATTATTTAGAACCCCAAAACATTATACGTTTTTTTTTCTAACACCCTAGAGAATAAAATTGCGGTCGTTGCAATAATTCTGGTAACAATATATTTGCGCAGCGGTCTTATAAGCGCAGTAAAGTTAGCCCAATTTTTTTTTATATTTTGAAAGATAATGTTACGCCCAGTAAATTGACACCCAACATGTCACGCTTCAAAATTGCGTCCGCTCGTGGAATGGCGACAAACTTTTACCCTTAAAAATATCCATAGGCGACGTTTAAAAAAATTCTGCAGGTTGCATGTTTTGAGTTTCAGAGGAGGTTTAGGGCTAGAATTATTGCTCTCGGGTGGTTTGAACACTGTTTTCATATGTGGGCGCTATTCACGCATGCGTTTGCTTCTGCATGTGAGCTCGGCGGGACGGGGAGCATTAACATTTTTTTAATTTATTTTACCTTTTTTTTTTTTTTACACTGTTCTTTTAAAAAAAAAAAAAATTGTGTCACTTTTATTCCTATTACAAGGAATGTAAACATCCCTTGTAATAGAAAAAAAGCATGACAGGTCCTCTTCAATATGAGATCTGGGGACAAAAAGACTTCACATCTCATATTTACACTAAAATGCAATAAATAAAAAAATAAAAAATAAAAAAATGTGTCATTTGAATTTTTTTTTTTTTTTTTTAAATGGCCCTTTTAGGGTCCTTTCACATGGGACGGATCAGTGATGAGCCGCCCCGTGGACATCCGCTTGCTCAACAGGGATCGCTCCGTCGATCTCTGCTGAGCAGGAAGATGACAGGTCCATCTCTGCACACTTCGCAGGGAGACGGACCTGTCAGAGCGCCGCTCTTCCCTATGGGAGATCGGATGACGACGGACCGCAGTGTCCGTCGTCATCCGATCCGATGACGGATGGAAAAGTAGATTTTTCCTCCGTCACACTTTTTCAGATCGGAGCGGGTCGGATGTCAGCGGACATGTCACCGCTGACATTCGACTCTCCATAGACCTCAATGGAGCATCCGCTCAGGTCCGCCTGAACGGAGCGGTAGTGTGAAAGAGCCCTAAGCGCTATAAGCGGACGTGACGTTTTGACGTCACTTCCACCCTAGAATGTTACGGAGACGGGTGGGGGCCATCTTCCCCTCACTCGTCTCCATACCCAGGAAGGACAAGCATCCGATCACCTCCGCTGATATCGACAGCTCTGGTAAGCGGCGGGGGGCACCAGAGCGCAGCGGGAGTGGTTGGGCCCCTCTCCCGCCACTGATAAAGCTCCATTGCACACTGAAGCTCAAAAAAGCTTTTTCTGGACGCCAGATTGCTGGCAGAAAACGCTGGTTGAAAAACATGCTTTTAACAGCGTTTTGTACTAGCGTTTATGAGCGTTTATTAGCGTGAGCGTTTATGGGCGTTCTCAATAAAAATACACAGAGGACACTCCAAAAATCCCACAGTGCATTCCAAACTCCCACAATGCATTGAAAAAATAGAATGCCGAACACTAATTAATGCGTGTTTATGAGCATTTATAAGCATTTATGAGCATTTATTGGCGCTTGTCGGCGGTGAAAAATGGCACTTTGAGCGCGAATTTCTGCCGTTCAGAAAAAAGCCCATAAACTCCACTGCTCATTAAAGCGGTAGTAAACCCGCAAATTATTATATATTTTTTTTTAAACCTGCAAAGCAAAAGGCATAATGAGCTAGTATGCACCGCATACTAGCTCATTATGAAATACTTACCTTAGAACGAGGCCCCGACATCTGGCCCGATCCACGCCGAGGGAGCTGACATGCTCCCTCGGCGTTTCTTCCGGGTATCGCGGCTCCGGCGCAGTGATTGGCTGGAGCCGCGATATCGTCACTCCCGCGCATGCGGGAGATTTCAGTCCGGCCGGTCGGCCGCTGCCGGATTTTCACGGCGAGAACCCTCTTGTGCGCATGCGCCGCTGCAGTCAGGGGAATATGTACCTGTACGGTTTAGGAGATATTTTTTTTACCTACAGGTAAGCCTTATTATAGGCTTTCCTGTAGGTAAAAGTTAAAAAATTGAGCATACAACCACTTTAAGGCTGGGTTCACACTGCTGCGGGGGGAGATCCGGATGTGATTCGCACCGCAAATCACATCCGATCTACGTAGCGATGCGAGTTCAGCCATACAGATAGTATGGCTGAATTTGCATCGCTCCCGCAGCAAACTCGCACGGGACCCTTTTTTTGGTCCGCAACAGAATCGGATCGCATGGGTGTTCACACCATGCGATCCGATTCCTGTGCGAGTCCGCAGATCGCACTGCGATATGCGGACGGATCTGGGGGTGTCATTAACATATCATTGACACTCCCAGCCGTCCGCATAGGGCAGTGTGAACTGCCGGCGGGAGTAATGCGATGCGGGAAAACGCCGCGGATTTGTGGCGTTCCTGCATCGCAGCGGTGTGAACCTGGCCTAAAGCTAAAAAACGTCCATGTGTGCATGGACACATAGGCTAACATAGAGTGGAGTTTATGGGCTTTTAAAAAAAAACGCCCAAACTCCAATAAACTGCAGTTTATGAGCTCCGGTGTGCATGGAGCCTAAAAGTGATCCCGTGGCGAATCCGCTGCAGAGACCACTATTATCGGAAACTGGAGAAGAAGAGGATACCGGGGTTATGGCAGCTAGCTGCTGCCATAACAAAGATATCCCTCTTCAAAGTTAGAGCGTATATCGGCGTGCCGCGGTCCACAAGTGGTTGAAATGCAAATCAACTTATAACTTTTTTGAAATGCGTTTTTCTGGATATTTCTGTGGTTATTCTGTCTCTCACTGTTAAAATAAACCTACCGCTAAAATTATAGACTGATCGTTTTTTTTTTTTTTTGTTAGTGGGCAAACGTACAAAATCAGCATGGGGATCAAATACTTTTTCCCTTCCCTGTATTAATACTCCGGTGTCAGGTAGTATGGTGTCAGTTGCTGGCTGGTGTTCGCGCTGTCATTTGCAGGTTGTCAGGACATGACTGCTCACACATTGCAGCTAGTTAGTGCTCATGAATTAATGACACTCTATAGCAGAGCACATGAATAATGGATCGCCAGGGCCGGTGTCTGTCATCATGAATAATGGATCAGTACTAGTACCAGGCTATTTGCAATGCTTCGCTGCTAGTCAGTGTTGTGTAACCGGCCCCTCTTCCACGCTGGCGATCGGGTGGCACCCCCCCCCACGTCCATTAACTCTTCCCTCCCCCATCTCTCTCCTTTGGGTCTAAGTCCTTCCCGGAGGCATTTTTTATTAAAGCACTTAAAGTGAATCTGTCACCAGTGTTTAAGCTCACCGCTGTCTGCGACTTAGATTAAGCCAGGCAATATTCAGATTAATATTACAAAGGAGTATGGAATTCACTCTTTGAGTAACTGTCGGCAGAGCGCAGGTCGCTCCTGATTACAGGCAGGCGAGGGATAAACTGTAGGCTCATTTTCCACTGCTGATTAATGGGCAATTTCAGCATCAATTAAAAGAAAAAGTAAATTGGTTTCTCTGTTGCTGCGCAGCGTTCTGCAGAGTGTTTACACCCCAGGTCTGAGCAATGTGCTACAGCACCAGTTCATAAATGAAGGTCACATCCATTTTTTATCAAGAACGTGTCCCCCCCAGGTTTTATCAGTTCCAAACTTCATATTAATATGTTAATCCACTTTGGTTGCCAGGAAAAAAAGAATCCTTTCCTGGACAGCAGTATAGCTAGCAAGGATTTTTTTCAAATTACATTGCAGAACGTTACCCGCTTCTATTATGAAGATATGGAGACAGGCTGTGCCGGCAACTTCCTCCCATTGAGTGCTAAAAGGAAGGGTCTGCCTGCTGTCATCATAGCAGAAACACAGCTTAAGCATCCATGAAGTATGTTGCTATCAATGTAATGCTTACTGCAGTCATTTTATTTTATTTTTTTAAATATTTACCTTCTCTGAAGCCTTCAGACTGGTCGCTCGGTCTTCTTCCTCTTTGTCTATTCTCCAGTCTGGGTGGTCCTTATTGATGCTGAAAGCAGCATTGATGGGATGAACATCAGCACCCCTCTCTCTGCACTCTGAGTGCGGGATGCAGTGATGATCCCCCCTTAAGCGGTGGAGCCATTTCACCCTGCACTCACAGTATGCCCTTAGTCTTCTGAGTTGAGTGGTGCTGGGCATTATTCAACTTGGAAACTGAGGGCATCTTGTGGTAAAGAGGAGGCACTACGAGTGAAAGCTTCAAATATACAGTTGAGTATTGCAGCTGGCTGTGGTCCTTTATTTATACATTTTTTTTACAACACCCGGGAGACCATTTTAAAGCTTATCTGTGGTCAAAATGTAAAACCGGTACTCCTAATGAATACGCGCTATGTTTGTAAATTCAGTTTTTGCCCAAAACTATAGTTAAGTTTTGGAGTTAATTGTTCTAAATTATGCTTTGGCATTCGTTTGGCTGGGCTGTATTAAGGTTCTGCCTGGTCATAGGTGGGGTTCACACCTGTGAGAGGCATCAGAACGCAGTCTGGTTGGACGCATTGGGTACCAATCTCTCTCTCTGAGCCAATCAGTGGGCGTTTGCCTCGCTGCGTATTCCGGGAGAGGGTACTTAAGGTGCTGAAGTCACATGGTTCTGGGTTCTGGTCCAGAAGTTGTTGCTGACTCCGTGGTCCTGGTCCTCCTGAGCAGCCCCCCGGGGCCCTCATGGCCTGGGATGGGGATCCATCCGTTTCCGAGCCTCGGAACTGGCTAGTTTGAGGCGCAGTAACTGGAAGGAGGATCAAAGGTGTTCCGGTGCCGTCTTGGGTTTGGAGAGGCCCAGCAACTCTACATGCAACCAGGGGAGGACTCTTCAGTAAGAGGGCCACGCACAAGGCTGGCTGCTCAATAAGAGCCTGGAAGCTGAGCTGCCATGGACATTGATTGAATCCACAATTCTTACGGTATGGCCGGACCGGCTGCAAGATTCTGGTACAGTAAGAAAATTTCCTACCTCTATCCTTCCGGTTACAACTAAGTTTTCAACCAAGTCTGTGTGAGAGACTTTGCAAAGCTAGAATTACCTGTTGGCTGTTAGATCCAAGGTCAAGGATTTATCCAACAGGTAAAGAATCCAGTTGCGAGTGGCTGTTCCCTGGATTATGTAAGGAGAGAGACTTTTATTGAAGTCAGCAGTTCCAAGCACCTGAGCTAAACTTTACCCTGATACCCTCTATTCCCAACTTAGAGACTGAGTTTGTTCAACTGTTTTATGCAAAATAAAAATCCTAACAAGGAATTCAGGTGTCGGTCTCTACAGTTACTGGGTCATCAACCCTGGGAACCCCTAGACAAGGACAAAGAGTACGAGCTGGAGGAGGTAATCGGCAGCTCCTTCGGGGGTAAGTGCTACACACATTCATTTCCGCATTGCATTTTAATTATTTCTATCCTTTTTTTTTTTTTTTGGTAGCTGCTCTGAAAAATTGTTTTTCTTTTCGCACTAATAATAGAGCGGGGTTCTTTTATTTTACATTTTTTTTATTTTAAATTAACAAAAGTAGACATTTATAGTTATAGGATTTCTGGGGCCATAGTGGTTAGTAGGCAATTTTTTTCCTGTTTTTGTATATTGGATATGGATTGATATTGGTGTTCCACCCAAAAAAAATGTGCCTAAAAACAAATAAAAAATTGGATTTTTTTTTTACTCACCTCTAAATGCCTGTTGCTAGGGGGTCCCTCGTGGTCTGCCTCCTTCGGTGCCTGGGCTCTTGACATCACTTCCTCTCGGCGCAGGAAGGGCTCAGCTCTGCCCCTCCCTCTTATTAATCATCTGGGACACGTGACAGGTCCCAGATGATTGCATGGGCAATCACGGCACACGGCGCCGCACATGCGCAGTGGGTGCCCGGCTGTGAAGCCACAGCTGGGCGCCCACAGTTACAATGCCGGCGCCGCCGAGCGGAGGGGGAGACGAGCGGGGCTTCGTTCCCCCGCATCGCTGGACCCCGGGACAGGTAAGTGCCCAATTATTAAACGTCAGCAGCTGCAGTATTTGTAGCTGCTGACTTTTAATTTAATTTTTTTTTTTTTATGTGGGAGCCCCACTTTAATATGTTAAATGTGATGGTTTAGATCCTTGCTTGGTAAAAATACAAATTTTATATGTGCTGACTGCTGAGACTGGATCTTGAATTTGCATTAATATTTTTTGCTTCACTGTGTATGATGTTTTGTCTTGTTCTGTTTGTTGTTTATTAAGGAAATTTATAAAGATAGAAGAATTTATAAAAATAAAAAAACTAAAGCAAAGTTTACATCCCCGACAATGGTTTCCGTGGTCCTTCATCTGCTCGGAGATGCCTAGTGCAGCAAACCTTTAGCTTGGATTACACTTTGGAAAGTTCTGCATTGCCGGAGATTCCCCTTTGGATCCCGGGTTCCCTGTGGAAGGAAGAACGAGAAAGAGATTTTCTTGCCAGTTAAATGAAGAGGAATTAAAAAATAGTGGAATGTGTTAAAAAGTTGCCAAACTTTGTAAAAAGTAGCAAAACTGTGTCAGCTCTCCAGTGGTTCCAAGCGAGGGGATAATTAAGCCGCCAATGCCAACCGCCTGGACCTTTATCATTAGATGAGCCTCAGGGATAGATGCTGTGCCTGGGGATTTATATTATGTGGCGCGGGCAGGAGGGGAGGACTGCGAGAAACCACATAGGTATTAGCAGAGCCCTCACATAGAGGCGGAGGAGGAAGGACAGCCCCCAGCCTTGCATTGAGAAGCAGCCAAGAGCTGTCCGTGGTGCTGAAATCAGGCTCTTTATCGCATTGATGCACCTTACCAACTGCCAGGCTGCCCTTGGCATGAAGCTAAGAGCTTGGCGTGGCCGCTCGGTATCCTCTAAGACCACAAGGTACTTTATGTGTTGTTAATGCCTTTGTAATGGCTGCCAGGCTCTTAATAGCTGTGGACGAGGGGAGATATGGATATTGTTTGATGTATAATTCCACCTCTGAATACATTTTAAGCGATAAGTGGCTGCACTAGATCAGAGAATACCATTTTTCATGCGGACGACATGATAAAAGAAGCAATTAAAATCCGGTGATTTGGCAGAGTGGAGCCCATTCCTTATTACCCTAGATTAGTAGATTTGCCCAATGTTTTACTGAATTGGTAACTAGGCTTGTACTGGACCACTTAGTCCCCCCCCCCCCCCCCATCTTCCCATAGAGGAAGCCCATGCCCATTCCCATAGAGGAAGCCCATGTCCATTCCCATAGAGGAAGCCCATGTCCATTCCCATAGAGGAAGCCCATGCCCATTCCCTTTCCAATAGAGGAAACCCATGCCCATTCCCATAGAGGAAGCCCATGCCCATTCCCATTCCCATGCCCATTCCCATAGAGGAAGCCCATGCCCATTCCCATTCCCATTCCCATAGAGGAAGCCCATGCTTTGGCCTCCTGTATAGTTCCATTTAGGGTAGTGATGTCACATGGAAGGTTACACCCCTTATGACATCACTTACATAATAAAGAACTACAGTATAATTCTTATAAGGTAAAAAGTCTAGCAAAGGACCTCTTACCACCCTTCCCTCTCTCTTCACATAGATGACGTCCATGCTCAAAGAGAATAACCCCCCTTAGTGATCTTCAGTATAGTTCTTTATGGTGCAGTGATGTCACACAGAGGGTTATCCAGTTATGACATCACCGATCTAATAAGGAACTACAATTCTTATTAGGTAAAAAGTCTTGCAAAAGACACAGAGGAAACCCACGTTCAGATAGAACACTCCCCATTAGTGATCACCAGTATAGGTCTTTAGTTCTTATTGGGGCAGTGATATCACACAGAGGGTTTGCCCCATATGACATCACTGACTAAGATACTTATTAGGTAAAAAGACTTGCAAATGACCACTTACCACTCTCCCCTCCATCTTCCCATAGAGGAAGCTTATGCTCAAAGAACACTCCCTTGGTGGGCTCCAGTATAGTTCTTATTGGGGCAATTATGTCACATAGAAGGTTACCCTCTTATGACATCACTGACCAAATAAGGAACTACAATACTTTTTAGGTAAAAAGTCTTGCAAAAGACATAGAGGAAGTCCACATTCAAATAGAACAATCCCCTTTGGTAATCTCCAGTATAGTTCTTATTGTGGAAGTGATGCCACACAGGGAGTTACCCCCTTATGACATCACTGACCGAATAAGGAACTACAATACTTTTTAGGTAAAAAGTCTTGCAAAAGACATAGAGGAAGCCCACGTTCAAATAGAACAATCCCCTTTGGTAATCTCCTGTATATTTCCTAATGGGGAAGTGATCACACAGAGGGTATCCCCCGTGTGACATCACCTAACTACTAAGGAACTAAAATACTTTTTAGGTAAAAAGTCTTGCAAAAGACAAAGAGGAAGCCCACACTCAAACAATCCTCTTTGGGGATCTCCAGTATAGTTCCTAATGGGGAAGTGATCACACAGAGGGTATCCCCTGTGTGACATCACTGAACTACTAAGGAACTAAAATACTTTTTAGATGAAAAGTCTTACAAAAAACATAGAGGGAAGCCCACACTCAAATAGAACACCCCCCTTTGGTGATCTTCAGTATAGTTCTTATTGGGGCAGTGATATCACACATAGGGTATCCCCCGTATGAAATCACTGACCTAATAAGGAACTACAAAACTTATTAGGTTAAAAAGTATTGCAAAGGACCACTTACCACCCTCCTCTCCATCTTCCCATAGAGGAAGCCTGTGCTCAAAGAGAACAATCCCTTGGTGGTTTCCAGTATAGTTCTTATTGGGGCAGTGATATCACACAGAGAGTATCCCCCGTGTGACATCATTGACCTAATAAGAAACTATAATTCTTTATTAGGTTAAAAGTCTTGCAAAGGACAACTTACCACCTTCCTCTCCATCTTCCCATAGAGGAAGCCTATGCTCAAAGAGAGCACACCCTTGGTGATCTCCAGCATGGTTCTTATTGGGGCAGTCATGTCACACAGAGGTTTCCACCTTATAACATCACTGGCCTAATAAAGAGCTACAATACTTATTAACTAAAAAGTCTTCTAAAGAAAAACTTACTGCCCCCTCTTCCCATAGAGGAAGCCCATGCTTGGAGAGAGCACCCCCCCCCCCCCCCTTGGTGATCTCCAGTATGGTTCTTATTGGGGCAGTGATGTCACACAGAGAGTATCCCCTTTATAACGCCACCGACCAAATATGGAAGTACAATACTTCCTTATTAGGATAGAGCCTAAAAAAGGAAGTCTACCACCTTATTGGTTCAAAGGCATCATGGGAGGTGTAGATTCTTGCTTACCCTTTTAGAAACCTGCCCTCCTGCCCCAGTGATAAACCATGGGATCCCATGGGGTGACCAAAGCACAAATTCATCCGGACCTACGTTTGGCACAAACTGGCCCAGTCCACCAAGAATTCTGACTCGCAAAAGCTTTTGAATAATCTCTACTTAAAAATCTAAAATTTTGGATGTGGTCACATGACCAGTTTGCGTTTTCCCATCAGAGGCAAAATCCCACTCGTTTCTCGAAATCTGACATAAATCAGTAGTTAGTCATGGAGAGACTCAGCTTTACTGCAGCTTTTTTTTATTTTTTTTTTTTATTTTTTTAGCCCTGTTGAATGTTTCTAAAATGTTTATTTCTGCATGAAGCCCAACTCCAGCCAACATTTTATTTATTTTTTTCTTCTTTTTTAGTCTTTTTTTTCCCCTTTATTTTCACCTATCTGCTCTAGGGTGGCTCCTCAATCTACGGAGGAGCAACAGAGACACTCTTGGACAGCAGCATTGTCTGTATAGAGTACTGTGAGATGGACTGTTAGATTTAAATCAACTTTACATAAGTGAATAACAAATTAAAGCCTAGCTATCCAGCTATCACATTTTACAAAAACAGTTTTGTTCCTTTTGAGATAAAGGTTTGACATGAATAAATTAAAAATGATCATTCTAGGCACCCCTGTCAGTGGTAAATGGTTTGTCTCAACCCTCCAGCTGCCACTTTTGCTGGACAGCTTGGTCTGTTACAGGAAGTTGCAAAAAATTACAGATTTACCGGCAAGATTACCTAGCAAAAATAAAGGGAAAAAGCCTAAAAATGAAGACTAATGCAAACACCACATCCAGGAATTGGTAAGTGGCAGTGTAATAAATGTTTGTTTTGGGGTTTAATACGGCTTTCAACTGTAAACTCCTTTAAGGGCAATGATTAATGCAAACAATTCAGTGTTCTTCTAATCTGCAGGGGCTCTAATAGAGTACAGTAAATGGGAAATAAAGCAGAGATTTTACAGGCAGGAAAGGATATAAAGGGGAACTTTTACTTCATACAAAGCCTTTACGTGCAGCGTGGGCTAAGTCAATACCATCAGCATGTGATTAATCAACTAAGGCTGGAACATTGTCCTTTTATGATCAATTTCTTCAAGCCGTGCTCTGACAGTCAATGGCGCTCCACCCGCTGGGGAATGCGGGTAACTTGGACGCATTGCAGTAATGAAACACAATAGGGTAATGTATCTGTGATGGTAATGGCTAGGGAGGGGGAGGAGGATTCTGATTGAAGACGAGGGCACAGAGGAAGGTATTGTTTCCAGCAAAGTGCATAGGTCTGTAACCAAAAGCAACGTAGCAACATTTGTTTCCCTCGTTCACCTTGATCCCTGTCAATAAAGCTATGTGCTTGAAGGTTTGCATGGTTATTAAAGAAGTTCACTTCTTTTTTTTCTTTTTCTTTTTACAGTATTCAGTTCCCATTGGGGCAAAATATAAGTAGTACGGGGAGACTGCTGCTTTGCTAGCAAGCACCTGGCTCCAGCTCCCAGCTGACACGACTCCCCACCTTCTGCATATCTCTTGCTGATGCTTGCCTCTGCATTCCTCTTGACGATGCTTGCCCCTACATTCCTCTTGCCGATGCTTGCCTCTGCATTCCTCTTGCTGATGCTTGCCCCTGCATTCCTCTTTCTGATGCTTGCCCCTTCTTTCCTCTTGCCAATGCTTGCCCCTTCTTTCCTCTTGCCAATGCTTGCCTCTACATTCCTCGTGCCGATGCTTGCCCTTACATTCCTCTTGCCGATGCTTGCCTCTGCATTCCTCTTGCCGATGCTTGCCCCTGCATTCCTCTTGCCAATGCTTGCCTCTGCATTCCTCTTGCCGATGCTTGCCCCTTCTTTCCTCTTGCCAATGCTTGCCTCTGCATTCCTCATGCCGATGCTTGCCCCTACATTCCTCTTGCCGATGCTTGCCTCTGCATTCCTCTTGCCAATGCTTGCCTTTGCATTCCTCTCGCCGATGCTTGCCTCTGCATTCCTCTCGCCGATGTTTGCTGAAAGCTGCAGACAGGAGAATGCTAGCAAAACAGCCATCTCCTTGTTAGCTGCGGTGTTGGGAGACCCTACTCCCAAGGACGGGACCCCCTGTCCAACATGGCAGTTACCATTACAGGACCCAAGGGAAGATTAGACAAAGTACTAAATGTACTTAGTCCCAATGGGAACTGAATTTTGTTTAAAAAAAATCTGATAGTGGGTGATAGTGGTTCTTCTCAGAAGATTTAGAATTAGAATTAGAGCTCACCCCACTAGGGAAGGTTCATTAGATTTTTCTTAACCAATAGAAAAGAAGCCATACCTATTTGGGCTGAGCCTATTATAATTTTTATGATCTCATTGTCTGAGATGGTATTTAGAAGCAAGAAAGATGTCATGAAGACACTCAAGAACATTCAGATCATACACACAGACCCATACACCATTCATCTACTCACACTTTTACATTCATGAAGATTCCTGAACACCTTATGTTTTTGAACTCGGAGGTCACAAGAAGTAATTCCTCTTTAAGAGTATCCCTCTTGAAAGCCACGGCAGCCCTTCTAAAAACTCTAGTAACCAGCAATTCAGACCAGTAGCCGTTTTGGAATGGGTAATTATGTTGTGTTGATTTTATCTTATATTCATTTGTGTCCTCTTAAATATTGATTTATTGAGTATTATACAATTTATAATTTTTCTCCTGAATCAATAACCTCCTTGTAGATTTTTCTCTAAAGATTCAATTTTCAATATATATTTTTAATTTTGCATAGTTTCGAATAAACGGCAGCACACTGGTGTAGTGGGTGGCACTCTCACCTAGCAGTTAAAAGGGTCGCTGGTTTGAATCCCAACCATGACACTACCTGCCTGGAGTTTGCATGTTCTCCCTGTGTCCATGTGGGTTTCCCCCGGGTACTCCGGTTTCCTCCCACACTTCAAAGACAAGCTGATAGGTCAATTGGCTTCTGTCCAAAATTGGCCCTAGTATGTGAGTTGGGGACCTTGGATTGTGGGCTCCTTGAGGGTAGGGAACGATGTGAGTGTGCAATATATGTGTTCCCGTCCAGTGGGAAGCTCACCACAATCTGCTGTTCCAGTTCCAGCCTGCTGTTTCTGTTCCAGTCTGCTGTTCCAGTTCAAATCTGCTGACCTCCCTGCCCAGTGCCACCTGGACTTGCAGGCTATCCTCTTTATGTTGATCCTGACAGGCACTCATGCTACTCCAAACTCCTGTGCCTCCTGTTCACTCTACCAGGTGCCTCGAGTCGGAGGCGTAAGAGAGGCCTTCCTCTGCAGTTCGGGCTCATCTACTAGGTACGTGACAACCAGTCAGAGATGGACAAGAAGAGGAAGAGTCATGGAACTGTGCTTTTATTACGCTGTGTAGCCCACCCCCAAAAAGAAGAAATAGCCCATTCATCAGCTAAAAGGGGTCATGTCAGGACCTCGATCATCTGCTGGTGGCACTATGGTTCACAGAGCAGAAGGTTGTAGTTTTGGTGTCCACGAGCGGGTGTCTTCCAGCAGATCCCAGTAATCAGTCTCCACCTGATGCTGGCTGCTGGGAGGGTATTTAGTCCCTCCTCTACGATTCCCTCTGGTTTATGGTTCACTTCCTCTATGATTCCCTCTGGTTTATGGTTCTTCATGTTGGCTGTATATTCTGTTTGCTGATGTTTGTATGTATTTTATTTTACTCTTGATGAACTTATTTTAGTTATACATAGTCTGGTTTCAGTTTCTTGAGCACAGATACACAGGCCTGGTCATCTCTGCTGCTGGATATCTCGGTATCTCGGACAATTACTGTCTATATACAATGGGCAGCGCAGTCTGATGTCTGTTGGATTGCAGTCATATTTACAGTCAGTGTAGCTGAGGAAATGGAGGTAAGAATTGAAAAAATACCACTTGCCTGAATGAATATCTATTTCTGTGACTTCAATGGGGCTTACATTGAGAGAAAATTCATTGGGGGGGGGTTGCCCATAGTAACCAGCCATCTTTATCCTTGAATTTATTCACTGATATATAGAGATTGTTCTAAGTTCAAGTTACAGAAGATGCAGCTGGAGTAATAATAGGAACGCAAAGTCTCCAATACGCATCATCTGCAGCTGCAGACAATTGTCACTGCTGCCCCCCTGCTCTCCAGTTTTACCGGCTGTTCGAGACACATCCTGAAACTTGAGGAGACTCCAGAGGACCAACAGGAGGTTGGAGCTTATGGTGTGTTCGGTGTCAGCTTCATAGCCGCAATATTCTCTGGTATCTTTGTCGAGGTCAGGCTGGAGGCTTTAGCGCACAGCATGAAGAATATGAGTTTCATGTTTAAAAGGATGATCCTAAAAATCCCAACCTCAGCTGCTTAGAAGCTACATCGCCCTAGAAGGCCTTTCCTGTGCCCAAGCTGGACACGTTGCCTGCTGCTGAACATGCCTAACTGCCAACCATTTCTGTGGACATTGAATTTTAAATTCTTTATACTTTCTAATTGCTCCCCAAACCCAGGGTGCCGTGGTTTTCAGGCACTGCACTGATGATGGCCAACCAGCTTCGGTGCTGGAAGCCAGTCGTTCTGGATGCACCAGGGAAAAAAAATAAATAGACCCACCCACTATCCTAAAATAAGGAATTTGTGATGGAAACTACACCCTCATGGGACATGTGTTCCTCTACATGTTTCTCTGGGTTCTACCACTTCATCAGGGGGATCATATACATAGACCAACACACAGGGCTAGAGACAAGGCACTGCCAGTGTTCCCCCACAATGAGTATGGGGGATGTGTAGAAGTGGACGAGTTTATCCTCCATAGTGGATCTGAACTACTTACTTGCTGTGGGAGAATGCTGGCGGTGCCTTGGCTCTAGCCATGTGTGTTGGTCTCTTGATATGATCCCCCTGATGAAGTGGTAGAACCCCACAAAACATGTAGAGTAACACATGTCCCATCAGGACCTACTATACCTCTTGTCTCAATTTCTTGGAGTACATTAAGTATTTGTAACACATATGTGTAGACACTCTTGTATTTTAAGCATTGTTGTGGTATGAAAATTGTGAATTATGTTCCCATCTATATTTGGATATCCTGTTTTTATCTTTCTGTACAAATAAAACATTTTCATTTTACTTAAAGCGGAGTTCCACCCAAAAGTGTAACTTTTGCTTTAAGCACTCCTCGCCCCCTTACATGCCATATTTGGCATGTAATATTTTTTTGGGGGGAGTGGGTACCTAGTTTTGACAGGTACTTCCTGTCCCACTTTTTCCTGCTGTCGTCTCGCCCCCAGGCGACTCCTCCTCTCCACCTAGATGGCCCCTCCCTCTCTGCAATCTTCTGGGACACGTTACAGGTGCCTGTTGACATCAGTGCAACACAGCTCTGATGCAACTTTAGGGAAGGTACCTCTGCTAATTTGATGCGACTATAGACTTCAATGGATATTAATCAAAATCGCATGTCCCCCCTTTATTATTGTGTTTTTCATGTGATTTGGGTGCTTTTTCCGCCCAACTGTTCTCCTCCCCACTGCACCAGTATGAAAACCGTAACAAAAAATGCACGTTGCACTGCAGTTGCACTACATAATCGTATTGGAAATCAGATGAAATCACAGTTGCACCAGTGTGAACCAGGCCTAAAGCCCCGTACACACAAGTGTAATTTCTGTTGGAAAAATCTTGGATGGTTTTTCTGACGGAATTCCGCTCAAGCTTGGCTTGCATACACATGGTCACACAAAAGTTCTCGGAACTTTCGACCGTCAGAATGCAGTGACGTAATGAAATGAGAAATGAGCTCATCACTGTGCTGCTTCTCCTTTCATTGTCCAGTCAAGGCTGGGGCGGGGGCAGGTCCATGACAGCCTTGACTCAGAAAAAGTGGGTTGAATGATGCTGCGCACATTCAGCCCAGAGGACTGTGGACATCTAGTGATGCAAAATAAGTACTGCTCAACTTTTTATTTAATGCTTTAATGGATTTTTTTTTTCAACTAGAGTTCTGTAAGTAAGGTTTTTGCAGAAGATGATTGTCACCAAAATAGTCTTTACAAACTAGGATTAAACATCGCCCATGTATACTTATCCTAAACACACTTGACTGTTTAGATGAAAATGATCCATGTGCCTACAATTCAGGTAGCTTGCTGCAATCATCAGGAGCGCAGGGAACCAGGATACACTTCCCAGAATCCTTTGCCAAGCAGTTCTCTAAATACCTTTTTCTTTTTTTGCAGTGTATTGTTTGGAGCAAAGTGACAGCGATAAAATAAAAGACGGTTTATGCAAAAAATAAAATAATAAAAGTTCAGTGTATTTTTTCCGCATATTTTGAGTGCAATTCACAATGACTGGAAAAAAAAAAACAACAACACGACTTTAATACGGCATAATTACAGTATAAATTAAAACCTGCCACTTGCTGTCTCTACACATATTTAATCCATGTTCCTATTATTTAACGTCCCCCTGGGCTTGACGGGAAAATAAATAAACAGAAGCCGGATGATTTATATTCTCCAAAGGCAAATTAGATTGATGCACAAGCTTGTTTATGAGGCTTCATTCCCTCAGATCAGACAGCTCGGTTGTCTCCTGCGTTTGCCGCACTACAAGTACCAGCAGTGAAGATTTTTGCCAGCACACCATGGAACGACATAAATAGCGTCCAAATGGGAAATTTATTGCACGATCATAACACAGGAAGAGTGCAACGTTTTGAAGTCACACAGGACCCCTTCGTCAGGCACATGCCTGACGAAGGGGTCCTGCGTGACTCCGAAAGGTTGCACTCTCCTTGTGTTGTGATCATGCAATAAATTACCCGTTTGGACACTATAAATAGCGTCCAAATGGGTAATATATTGCATGATCACAACACAGGTAGAGTGCAAGGTTTTGGAGTCACACTGGGCCCCTTCGTCAGACACGTGCCTGACGAAGGGGTCCTGCGTGACTCCGAAACGTTGCACTCCCCTTGTGTTGTGATCATGCAATAAATTACCCGTTTGGACGCTATTTATGTCGTTCCATGGTGCGCTAGCAAATATCATCACTATGATTTGAACCAGTATCCAGTTGGGTGTTGCTGCAGCACCCAAACTCGAGAGCTCATCCAGGAATAAAAACTCTTATAGCTGCAAAGGGTGGGCTAACTCAATATTGAACCCTACGGACGAAGACTGGGATGCTATTAAAGTTCATGTGTGTGTAAAGGCAGGTGTCTCAATACTTTTGACAATATAATGTAGCTTAGAATATGCGGAGAAGTGGGAGTGAGCACACAGAATGTACAGTAACATTGTGCACATGTACCTGGCAGTTAGATGCACCACTAGTATTTCTTTCACAGAGAGGGTTTTGGCTTTTCTGCAGTTAGAATGGAGCCCTCTTATATAGCTATATTAAAAATAAACTGGTGCATCTGATCATAAGGAATATTTATTTCCTTAGAGTAAATCTCATTAGCTCGCCCAGCGCTCTAAACCCCAGGATGTCAGGAAAAAAGGCAAATTAAGTTCATTTGTGAGTCCATTTCTATTAACAGTTCAAGAGCAACTTCAGGCAACGTGGTGCCAATCATTGAACTTTTACAGTGCCTTGAAAAAGTATTCATACCCCTTGACATTTTACACATTTTGTCATGTTACAACCAAAAACGTAAATGTATTTTATTGGGATTTTATGTGATAGACCAACACAAAGTGGCACTTAATTGTGAAGTGGAAGGAAATGATAAATGGTTTTCAACATTTTTTACAAATAAATATGTGAAAAGTGTGGCGTACATTTGTATTCAGCCCCCCTGACTGAATACTTTGTAGAACCACCTTTTGCTGCAATTATAGCTGCAAGGCACTGATATGCGACGTACATACAACCGGACTTTCCGGCAGACTAGGTCCAACGGTCTACACGACTGACTTTTGGCAGACTTCCGACAGACTTTCCGAACGAACGGATCTGGCCACACACAATCACACAGAAGTCCGACGGATTAGACCATGATGACGTACGACCGGACTAGAATGAGGAAGTTCATAGCCAGGAGCCAGTAGCCAATAGCTCCCTAGCGTCGGTTTTCGTCCGTCGGGCTAGCATACAGAGGAACAGATTTTTTGACCGGATTCGAGTCCGTCGTAAAAATTTAAAACGTAAAAATGTTCTAAATATAAAGTCCGTCTGATTTTTCGACAGCAAAGGTCCGATGAAGCCCACACATGACTGAATTGTCCACGGGATTCGTTTCGTCGGACCTTTGCTGTCGAAAAGTCCGGCCCCTTTCACACTAGGGTGGGAGCAGCGTTGGCAGTAAAATGGCGCTATTTTTAGTGTCGCTTTACTGTTGTTTCTAGCGGTGGTATTCGACCGGTAGCAGGGCAGTTTTACCCCCTTCTAGCGGCCGAGAAAGGGTTAATACCCCCGCAAAGCGCTGCTGCATCAGCGATTTGCCGGCGATATAGCCGCGCTGCCCTGTTGATTTCAATGGGCAGGAGCAGTAAAGGAGCGGTGTATACGCCGCTCCAAAGATGCTGCTAGCAGGACTCTTTTTACTGTCCTGCCAGCGCACCGCTCCAGTGTGAAAGTCCTCGGGGGTTTCACACTGGAGACACAGCAGCGGCTCTTTCAGGGCGCTTTGCAGGGGCTATTTTTAGCGCTGTAGTGCCTGCAAAGTGACCCAGTGTGAAAGGGGTCTAAGTCAATAAAAGATCACTAGAACTTAAAGAAGAATCAGAAAATTCATATTGCTAACTAATGACTAGGAATGGGCTGACCACCTGTTCGGTTCGCACTGGAACTTTTGAACATCGCGAAAGTTCGGAATCGAATAAAGAACCACATTGAAGTCTATGGGAACCCAAACGTCAAAAATCAAAAGTGCCCATTTTGAAGGCTTATATGCAAGTAATTGGACATACAATGATTATGGAGGTCCGGGTACTGCCCTGGGGGACATGTATCAATGAAAACTAAGTTTGTAAAAAACTTTTAAATGAGCAGTGATTTTATTGATGCTTAAAGTGAAAGCATAAAAATGAAAAATTCCTTTGAATATAGTGCCTGGGGGGGTCCCCTTAGTCTACCTGTAAAGTTGCACATCTGTACTATGTAAAGAAGCTGCTGCAGCAATAATTGCATTTATAAAGCCCAAAAAATTTAATTTTCCCTTCTTTATTTTGTAGACAATGGCTTACGTAGCCAGTCTATATGATGAGGCCACAATGTAGTGCACTGTGAACAAGATTAAAGGTTTTTGGATAAATTCTGGTGTCTCTACCAAAAACTTTGGATTTCTATTTCTGTAACGGGTGTGGAAAAATTGGTCTTTGGGTGGTGCCTTCACACCGTAACCCTATAGAGTTACTCTTGATGAAGAATTGGCCTTGCTGTCACAGATTTTAATGATATGCACCTGTCAAACAGGTGCGGAAAAATTGGTCTTTGGGTGTTAATTGTGCCCATGAAACCTACACCAAAAACATTCTTCCAGATGAAATCAACACCCACAACACTAGGCAGCCTAGAAGTCCTGCAGAGATTCCACATCCCAAAAACACTTAATCTGCGACAACGGCATCAGGGGCTTCATAGCTGCTGGTAATCCAGGACTGATTCATTTTGATCAAAGTCAGACAGCGCACAAAGTCTGTGGACATACGCGTTCTATGATCAGTAATAAAACCTCCAGCAGCACTGAATGCTCGTTCGGAAAGCACGCTGGATGCAGGGCAGCCAGTTGTCTATTCTCATGGCCCAGTAAGCTAGAGGATCATCGACTGCAAAGCTATCCATCTCTGTTTTCGCCCCTAGATAATCGTTCACCGTGTGATGCAGATGCTGCCGATGGGATGTGGGATCTGACAGCCTTGGGCGGCGAGAATCAAAAAAATTGAGAAATGCATCACTTAGGTGGCTGCCTTCTCCACTGCTCCTCTCTTGACCAACAGAAGCCTCAAAACTATGTTTTTCATGACACGACCAGAGTTGGAAAAGCATTCGATAAACTCCTCTTTAAGGTCTCTACAAGAGATTTCATTTTCTGCACTCTCTGTGGGGACGGGATGAGTTCTGAGACTTTCTCCTTATAACGGTGGTCAAGGAGGGTTGCCATCCAATGATCCTTTCCCTTTATGCCACGCATTCTTGGGTCCTTTAGCAGGCTTTGAAGCATGAGGGAGCCCGTGCACCGCAAATTTGCGGAGGCATGAGAAGCAGACTCCTCAGGGTCACTGAGGATTATAGTATCCGGAACTGCCTCCTCCCATCCACGTACTACTCCCAAGGGTTCTGCGGATGGAAAACCATCTCTTACTGTTTGACGTATGTCTCCCTCTGCTTCAATGCCTCCAAAACTGCCAGAATCCTCCTCCTCTTCTTTCTCCTATTGTGTGTTCTGTGGCATAGGAACAATGGTGTCTGCATAAAGCGGGCCTCCTCTTCATCCCGCTGCTCTGCCTCAGGTGCCCTGTACATAATGCCTGCTCCAGCAGGAACACAACAGGGATTGTGTCACTGATGCATGCATTGTCACGGCTCACCATCCTTGTGGCCTCCTCAAATGGGGACAGTACAGTGCACGCATCTGTAGCACCCTCTACCTCATGTGGGTAGGTGCTAGTGTAGTGTGTATTTTTGTTAGAGACAGTGCAGGTAAATTTAGGCAGGCCTAGCTGTGAGCTTGGCCTGTTTGTTTTTATCTGGGGGCTGGGGAGTGGTTTAGTGTAGCAGCAGGTGACTGACATGTACTCTATCTCTCTGGTGTCTCCTTTGTTTCCAGAGGGTTCTTGAAAATAGGCAGGGCAGAGAGTGAGAGTGACATGGAATATGTCTGGGAACCCTGACCAATCCCCAACTAGGATTGCCCGGGGGCAGGCCTTCTATATATACTCATGGTCAGCCTGCTGGGGAAGGTTGTTGTCGGGTCGAAGAACTGAATGATGGAGTGTTACACTGTCATGGCCCTTGAGGGAACCCCCTTTCTGGGGGGGTTAACTCAGGTCTGGAGCTTGGGAGCTGGGAGGGAGCCCCTCTCTACATGGTCATTGAGAGGTGTTCTGCAACAGGAGAAGGACAGTTGGGAGCACTGCTGGGCAAGTGATTCAGGAGGGATCCATTCCGGGGTCAGTGAGTGAGAAGCACAGTAAGAAGCTCTGGGAGAGCCATGCCAGGATTGGATGTGGAGCCAAAGGAAGAGGCTCTGGTGTTGTTGAAGTCAGGTCGCTACAGCCAGGAAGGTTGGCAGGATTTGCAATGGACTTTCTGGAAGCAGTAGTCCACCAAGTATCAGTTAGCACAATTATCCTTTTCATCTAAAATGGTTGCTACAACTAAGGGGACTGCAGACCCCCACCTGCAAAATGTTACTAGGAAAATGTTAGGACTTATTCAGAGTGAGGCCTAGCTATGTGCTAATGGTGAGAGGAATCTAGAATTGGACAGTGGAGGAAAGCAAGTGAGCTCAAGTAGTGTGCTGGAGGGGATGTGAAGCAGAAGAAACTGTCAATTTAAATTTCAACCAACTTTATTTCCATTAAACAAGATTCATAATTTGGGCATTCTATGTCCCTTTTCCCCATCCAATTTTAAGTCCTTAATAAAAAAACAAGTAAAAGACTGTTCATTGACTGGAAAAGTGTGTCTGCAATGGATGACCAAGCAGGGTGATGTGTGGAGCTGAAACACGCAGCGAACCCACGGGGGCACCGCTACACATCCTTTATTGGCATGGGGAAAAAAAGCAGAGTCGGTTTCAGCCTTTTGTTGTACCATACTCACACAGGTACTCGTTGACAGCCCTCTGCTGCATGTGCAGCCACTGCAGCACTGCCAAAGTCGAGTTTCACCTGGTGGGCATGTCACAAATCAAGCAGTTTACGGGCAGGGGAAATCCTTGCTGAATTTCAGCCAACCACACACTGGCTGTGTATTACCGCCTAAAATGGTTACAGACTCTTCTGGCCTGCTTTAGCAGATTTTTTAACCCTGGGTACCTATTTAGGAAATGCTGCACCACCAAATTGAGGACATGTACCAGGCATGGCACATGTGTCAACTTTCTCTGTCTAAGGGCGGACAGGAGGTTTGTGCCATTATCACACACCACCATCCCTGGCTCCAGCTGGCGTGGCGTGAACCCGTGGCGTGAATCCGGCCCTGGAAAAAGGTTGCTGACCCGTGGCTTAGGGGGTACTTTAGGACAATTCAACAGAGGAGGGCATGGGGGAAGAGGGGTTAGAGACGACAAATCTGGCATTATCACCAGCTGTATGGAGACGTGGGGGCACAACAAGCTACAGCACTGAGCACTAACCTGCATCCTTCTGAGTTGCAAGCAGAGTTACCCAGTGTGCTGTGAACTAAATATATCATTCCTGCCCATGCTTGCTGGATCACGTGCCAGCAGTAATGTGAACTTTAAGAACAGAAAAGCAGCACCAATGTGAGTGTAGCAATTTGGAAGACAAATTTATTCTAAAAGTAATGCACTCACTGAGAGGTGGTTAAAAACACATGTTATGAGAACAGTAGATGAGTTCCAGGGGTCCAGAGTGGAATGCATGAAGTGCAGTGTCATCGTACCCAGTGGCGCCAGTGGTTTTGGCTTTCCCCTTTGGATGGAGAGGGCACAGGAGTTAGCCATCATACAGGAAATCCCTAGTCTCTAGGGGAAGTAGGCTGATACGTGCACGCGTTTGGACCACGCGTGCTCCTCATCTGCTGTTCTCATAAAATGTGCCTGTTTTTATCCACCTCTCAGTGAGTGCATTACTTTTGGAATAAATTTGTCTTCCAAATTGCTATGCTCAGATTGGCGCTGCTTTTCTGTTCTTAAAGTCCACATTACTGCTGACACGTGATCCAGCAAGCATGGGCAGGGATGATATATTTAGTTCACAGCACACTGGGTAACTCTGCTTGCAACTCAGAAGGATGCAGGTTAGTGCTCAGTGCTGTAGCTTGTTGTGCCCCCACGTCTCCATACAGCTGGTGCCCCCATGTCTTCATCCCAGAGTCTCTTCTGGCCTTCAGCATGCTGCCTCTCCAGTGTAAGCTCAAAGACCATCATCCCATTTCCTGTGGTTACCACCCAGGGCACATGGACTTTTTTTTTGGACTATTTTAATTTATTTTATTTTAAATCATTTATATCTTCTCGCTGCCTCCTTACCTGGAACCTCAACTAATAGTGTTCCTTATTGTCCCTCCGAGTTCACCATCCATTGCCCCTTTTCTTACATATAAATTTACAAATTCTGAATATAATTCTTGCCATTGTGTAAACGCTCCAATAGAGGTGTTTTTTTTGCTTTCGCTTCTGCCTTTGGAGTACCTAGTGCGACAATTATTGTTTTTTCTTTTTGTAACATGGACTTTGCCGATGACTGCCTTGCCCAACAATGCTACAAGATTGCCTTCCACGTGATGGTAGAGAGCTAGAATGGCCTTTACGTGAAAAGAAATAGCGACCGGGAACCTGCCATTGTGGTACAGCACATTCTGCAAATTCACGGAAGGGGCAGAATCCACCAGATGGAAAGGCAGAACTTGTAGAGCCAGCAGCTTTGACAAACTTGCATTTAGACGCTGGGCATGTGGGTGGCAGGGACTGTATTTTTTTTTCTGCTGCAGCAGATGGGGCAAATAAATTTGACAGCTATAGTCTACAGATGGTGGTGAGCTACTGGCAGATGTGCTGCAAGGACCTGGGACTCCATGCACTATACCATCATCCCTGTCAATGGAGGGTGCTGCGAGCTCATGATGTATAGCAGGGACAGACTGAGGTGAGTAAGGAGTAAACAGATTTGTGCCCTTTTTGTGTGGCTTTTAGGTGCTTTTGCCAACGGGCTGAGTGGTGGGAGGTTAAATGCCTTGTCAAGCATGTGGTACCCAAATAGTTGGTGTTTTTGTCACGCTTGTTTTGCTTGAGACAAAGTTTGCAAATAGCAACAGTGCAATAGGCTGCACATGTATTAAAAAAGGCCCAGACAGCTGATCTGTGGGAAGTGGGCCGGGAGATAACAGCTTCACAATGTGATGGAATAGGGTGGCTACGCTCTACTCTTCCATGATGGCAATACGCTGCAGCTGGGGGACCATGAATGGCAATTGGTGTACCAGTGTTCTCCCCTCTCTGTAGGCTCAAGATCCTGCCTTCCTCAACCTCAGAACCAAGATCTGAATCGAGTAATGGCTGTGCATCGTCAAGGAGCAAGTGGCTGACTCCTTCATGTCTGATGCTGGGGCTATGGTAGGAATAGCTGTGGACAAGGAGGCAGGTTTTGCCATTGTGTAAGCAGCAGAGGACTGTGCACTAGTCTCTGCTTGGGTAACAGAGGATGAGGATGGTTTAGTAAGCCAATCCATCACCTCCTCTGCATGCTGTGGCTGGATAGCCCAAGCAACATCACTAAACAGAGGAAATTGTACCCTGCCTGAAGACTGACCACATACACCTTTGCCTATGGACACATACGCTGCTGGTCCCCTTTACAGTGCCATGGGAATGTCTGCCTCTCCTTGCTGTCCTTCCAGACATGATGGGGGGTGCTTATTAACAAAATAGAATAAAGATGTGTAAATGTGTACGTGGATGCACTTTAACCACTTGGGTACCTAGATTGGGACCTAGATTGCCGGGACTACGTCTATTGACGTCGTCCCGGTTACGAGCGGCCTGCGCGCCCCCTGAGGGGCGCGCGCGGCGCGCTCTGTGATCGGCGAGTCCGTGAGACTCGCCTGATCACCGATCCGTGTAAGGGGTCGATCCCGACCCCTTATCACGTGATCAGCTGTCAGCCAATGACAGCTGATCATGTGATAGAACGGAGCCGGTAATCGGCTATTGTTCCTCCTCGCGCTGACAGCGCGAGGAGAAAAAAAAAAAGCCGATCACCGGCGGCCGTGATCGGGACATCAGTCCCGATCACGGCCAGCAATGCAAGGCACCACATGCCACCTGCCAGTGCCCACCTGCCTCCCGCAGTGCCATCCTGAAGAATAACTAAAAGTAAAAGTAAGTGCCCCCCGTCTGTGCCCATAGTGCCCACAGTGCCACCCACAGTGCCACCCCACAGTGCCACCCCACAGTGCCACCCACAGTGCCACCCAATCTGCCTCAAAGGTGCTGCACCCCAGTGCCGCCCATCAGTGCCCAGCAGTGCCGCCCATCAGTGCCCAGCAGTGCCGCCCATCAGTGCCCAGCAGTGCCACCTATCAGAGCCACCTATCAGTGCCCATCAGTCCCATCTATCTGTGGTACCTATCAGTGCCCATCCGTGCCACCCATCCATGCCACTTATCCGTGCCACCCATCCGTGCCATCTTATCTGTGCCCATCTTTGCCCATCAGTGCCGCCTTATCTGTGCCCATCGGTGCCGCCTTATCTGTGCCTATTAGTGCCGCCTTAACTATGCCTATCAGTGCCCACCAGTGCAGCCTATCAGTGCCCACCAATGCAGCCTATCAGTGCCCACCAATGCAGCCCATCAGTGCCCACCAATGCAGCCTATCAGTGCCGCCTTATCAGCGCACTTCAATGAAGGAGAAAAATGACCCGTTTGCAAAATTTTATAACAAACTATTAAAACATGATTTTTTTTTTTTGCATATTTTTTTGTTTGTTTAGCAAAAAATAAAACTCCGAGCTGTAACTAAATACCACCAAAAGAAAGCTCTATTTGTGGGAAAAAAATGATAAAAATTTCATTTGGGTACAGTGTTGTATGACCGCGCAATTGTCATTCAAAGTGCATCAGCGCTGAAAGCTGAAAATTGGTCTGGGACTGAGGGGGGTTTAAGTGCCCAGTAAGCAAGTGGTTAATCAATTGAAAGTGGTGTTTGGTGCACCTAAATTTGAGTATTTACTACACAGATACACTTTACGGATACACTATAATATACTGCATCAAACGTGCAGTAAAGCACAGAACTATATGGCGTTAAACTTGCAGTAACGCAATGAAATATATGGCCTTAAACTTGCAGTAATGCAATGAAATATACAGCGTTAAACTTGTAGTAACGCACTGAACTACATCGGTGAAAGGTATAGTGCAAGCGCTCAACCTGTATACACTTCTTATAGTGCTACAAAGTGATATAAATTCCAATGTATATATAAGATAACCCGAAGAACAAAAGTGAATATAATATTATACAAATACAAAATATAAACATATATATAGTGACTTATACATGTGTATATATAAAAAATAGTGATTAATAGAGTATTGTATCCCAAGAAAGAAAACAGTGACTGTGGGTATCTATAAACCCTAATCACAGTGATAAAGTCTATAAATGGATGTATAGTCCAAAGCAATCGTGTAGAGTGCCAATAACAGCCAGGGTTCTGTGATGTTGGATGTATCAGTCATATCATATACGATCCCAACAGATCCCAGCGGATGGCTAGATGTAGTCAATATTCCTCATGTGCATGTACAAATCCACCCCAGATGATGACCGGTGGGTCGAAACGCGTCGGGAGGACTCCGCTACTGCCATTTTCATCTCTCTGACACGCTTGATTGTTCTTCTTGAAATGTGAGTTTTAGCAAAAAAATTTTTATTAAAGTTTTTTTAAAAAACGTTATTATGCTATGTTGGCTCCGTCTTCTCATCCTCTATGCCTACCTATAAGTCGTTGTTGGATTTGTACATGCACATGAGGAATATTGACTACATCTAGCCATCCGCTGGGATCTGTTGGGATCGTATATGATATGACTGATACATCCAACTCTTGAGACCTGTTTTGGGATCGCAAGCTGTGATTGACCCCTGGGGCGTATGCCTGCTAGGGTCATATAGATCCGGTAAGCCTGCACTCTATATGGTGGCGGGATCTTCACATGGTGAAATATTGCTTCCTTTGGTCACAACATCACAGAACCCTGGCTGTTATTGGCACTCTACACGATTGCTTTGGACTATACATCCATTTATAGACTTTATCACTGTGATTAGGGTTTATAGATACCCACAGTCACTGTTTTCTTTCTTGGGATACAATACTCTATTAATCACTATTTTTTATATATACACATGTATAAGTCACTATATATATGTTTATATTTTGTATTTGTATAATATTATATTCACTTTTGTTCTTCGGGTTATCTTATATATACATTGGAATTTATATCACTTTGTAGCACTATAAGAAGTGTATACAGGTTGAGCGCTTGCACTATACCTTTCACCGATTTCACAGCTAAAAAATCCCTAGTTTTAGCGTGCTGGCTGCTAGCCTTACACACTTCTTATTATTTTTTCATTTTCTTTTGCGCAATATTGTTGGTGTATATTTTCTGCACTGAACTACATAGCATTAAACTTGCAGTAATGCAATAAAATATACTGTGTTAAATGGTCTTTGCACTCACACTGACTGAACTATCTCTACATTCACACTAATGTAAATGAATGATCGCACAACAATCAAAACGACTGAACTATACCTACATTCACACTAATGTAAAGATGAATGGTCGCACTACACTCACACTGAGCTATCCCTAGATGCACACTAAACTGATATTCTATACTGACAATAGAATCAGAATAGCACACTATATAGCACACTAACTGCCTAATAGCACTGAACAGAGCCCTGTTCTATCTCTCTCCACGCCACTATCACACTACAAATGGCCGCTATGGAAATACTTTTATAGTGTGGGACGGGATTAAGAGCAATGAGCCATGATTGGATACAGTCATCATGACAGCATCCAATCATGGCTCTGACAGTGCTCTGTGCCCTGACTGGGCAAAGCTTTCATTGCTTCAGCCAATCAGGGTTTTTAATGCACTGTGCGTTGGCGCAGTACATTGTGGTCGTTCAGCGGGCCGAACAAACAGACGGACATATGAACTCATGCTCGGGCCGAACTGTTTGCCCATCCCTACTAATGACCCTTGACCTGAAATTTATATAATCTACTGCAGCCTGAATATGCTTTTAAGATGACCTTTTTGACATGATTCTGTGCTGTGCAACCTTCCTCTCATGCTCTAGGGCAGGGGTGTCAAACTGGCGGCCCTCCAGCTGTTGCAAAACTACAGGTCCCATCATGCCTCTGCCTATGGTAGTCATGCTTGTACCTGTCAGCTTTGCAATGCCTCATGGAACTTGTAGTTTTGCAAAAGCTGGAGGGCGCTACTTTGACACCTGTGCTCTAGGGTGTAGGTGAGCATGCAGGTTATTCAGAGAGGACATGGCGAGAACACAAAACACATTGGTCTGCATTTTCATATGATTCAGATGTTGGAAACAACATGGAGTGATCCTACAGGGTGGCCAGTGCATAAAGGTAATTACGGGTTGTAAAGGAGCACCTACAGGCAAAGTGCTCACTTGTTAAAATGCTAATCTTTATGTATGATAGGAGTGAACCTCCAAGTACAAAATTACTGCTGTGACTTTTACAGGGCCCATTCACAATTTACCATTCTGGTTAACATTGCTATGTTGCCTGTTACTGTGCATTTCATGGCAGCAGCCCATTTAAAGGAGTTGACTGTCAAAGCAACAGAACAGACGCACAATAGTGCATTCCTGTGCATTGTGGTAAGCTGCAATGCATGTGAATGAAAGATGTGTTACCACAGTTCAGGGGTCTCCAAATTTTGTAAATAAAGGGCCAGTTTACTGTGTTTCAAACTTTAGAGGGGCTGGACTGTGGCCATTGGGAGTAGAACATTTCCTGGTATCAGTGGGAGAAAGCAATTCCCCATCTTTAGTATTAGGGGGAAGAATAGTGGCCCATCATTCGTGTCAGTGGAAGGAACAGTGCCCCACCGTCAGGATGAATGGAATAGTACCCCATCGTTGGTGTCAATGGGAGGAATAGTGTCCCGTCATTGGTGTCAGTGGGAGAAATAGTGCCCCATTACTGGTGTCAGTGGAAGCAATACTGCAGGGATAGGCATGGACCAAGGCTGTGGCGGACATTTTCCAAAGTACAGACCTTAGTGAAAGACACCAAGGTACATTTCAAATTAAAACCATCAAAAAACACTCTGTCTACTCTCTGGTCGGGTTCTACAAGTACAAATACATTTAAAATAACATTTATATAAAGACTGCTTGTGGTATAGTACATATATTGCCCTTTAGAGCAGGTCATGGTCCCCCTTTAGAGCAGGCCAGGGTCCCCATAGATCCCCCTTCAGAACAGGCCAGGTTCCCCACAGATCTCCCTTTAGATTAGGGTCCACATAGATCCCTCTTTAGAGCAGGCCAGGGTCCCCATAGATCCCCCTTTAGAGCAGACTTGGGTCCCCATAGATCTCCTTTAGATTAGGGTCCGCCTAGATCCCTCTTTAGAGCAGGCCAGGATCCCCATAGATCCCCCTTTAGAGCAGGCCAGGGTCCCCATAGATCCCCTTTACAGCAGGGTCCCCCATAGATCCCTCTTACATTATGGTCTCATTCTTCTAGTGGAGCTATAGGAATAGGACACATACAAGACTTATGAGGAAGCTGGGGACCAGGGCACTGAGACCAGGCACAGGCAGATTTAGAGGAGGAAGTTCCGGTCTCCTCCTCTGAAGGTCGGGCCTGGGGGTAGAGCAAGCACCTGATTGGTTTATAGGATGCCAGCGGTCCTAAAAACCAGTGAGCAGTGGCGGGGGAGTTGGATCAGTGGATGCTGTGACTGTCAGACAGAATTGTCATCTGTCCTGCTCCTCTGGCCAACTCCCCACGGCCCAATGCAAAACAGGGGGAATGGGTGGCCACGGACCCTGCAAGGACTGCTCATGGACACTTTTTTGATCCCTGCAATAGTGCCCCATTATTAGTGTCAGTGGAAGGAATAGTGCCCCATCATTGGTGTCAGTGGGAGGAATAGTGACCAATCATTGTTGTCAGTGGAAGGAATAACGCCCCATCATTAGTGTCAGTGGAAGCAAGAGTGCCCCATCATTGGTGTCAGTGGAAGTAATAGTGCCCCATTATTGATGTCAGTAGAAGGAATAATGCTGAATTGTTGGTGTCTGTGGAAGGAATAGTGCCCCATCATTATTGTCAGTACAAGGAATAGTCCCCAATTGTTGGTGTCAGTGGAAGAAGTGGAGTACCACATTGCTTGCTTAAGTTGGAAGAGTAGTGCTCGATCTTTGGCGTCAGTGGAAGAAATAGTACTTCATTGTTGGTGTCATTGGCAAATAGTGTCTTGTATCAGTGGGAGTGCCCCAAAGGGCAAGGATAAGAAAAGGCAAGAAAAAGGCTGCAGTTTGGAGACTACTGCCATAATGCATTGGGTTACCAGAGAAAGTAAATGGCACTCCAATGCACTAACAAATGCAAGGGGAAAGGAGTTGCAGTAACATGCCCGTTACCGCACGTTACCCCAAATCACCAGAGCGCTGGTGTAATCAGGCCCTGTTGTAGGTTGCAAAATTGTGGTTCATTAAAAGTCAGCTCCACCAAAAAATATCTTGAGGGGCTTTTGCTGCTGTAATATTCAGCTTTGTATACGTTTCAGATAGTCAGCACTAGATGTTTGTGTCTCCTTCCCCTCTCATTAGGGAAACATGATAGCAGCACTCGGCTTTGTAACAGCCATGAAAATTAAATGGAACTAATGCAGGACTTTTCACCACTGGTTCTCCTGAAATATATGAAATACAGTTCAATCCACCAGCAACCATGCAAAACCGACATACCAATTTTAAGATGCAGTTGGCCTTTAGTCCTTTCAAATAGTGAGAGGCCTCCTTCTTCACCGGACCTTTACAAGTTCCTCCAAGCTCTAAGCAGATGAATGTGGACCTTAAGGATTTCAGAAACCAACAGGTAGCTCTGGTTCTCAGAATCTCATAATTACTAAACACAACATCTTGGAAAATAGTTGTCCAGCAATGGTCCAAAGCAGAAGACTGGCAGTCCTATAACAGTTTCATTTTTCCTCCTTGATTTCTAACCATCCCAGGCTGTTTGTATCTGTGTAATATTGTGTGACTATTATGCAGCATGCTAAGACACTTTATAAATAAATCATCACAACCAGAAGAGGGTTTCGGAGTGACATTTCTTTTGAAGCCACGTGCTTGTTTCCTCCTCACTCTGGAAACACGCGAAATGTCATCGCGCCTATTTGCCCCTGCATTAGGGCCCCCCGTTAATTGCGTTATTCAGTCACATGGCTGCGAGAGACGGGAGACAGAAAAGGTCAGAGAAAATTGCACAGCTGTACAATTCGTCCAGAACCATTACATGTTTATTACATATTTAACAGAACGATACAGGAGGGTGCCCCGACTGGCGCAGCCAGCGGCACCCCCATATTCATCCACGTACAGAACAATGCACCTGCATAGCAAGGAGAAAATAAGACAGCCCTTAGAATCACATAAGTGCAGTTTAGTAGATGTAGGATGAGCTAGAGATGGGATCTGCTTCCAGATTGGAGTGGTCATAAGGACCCTTTGGATGCAAAGGTGAAGAGAGGGCATGGATCTTTAAAAGGTCATCCCTTTCAAAACGAATAATGCAATTAGGAATGGATGCAGGGATGGTGTATCATAAATCACCACCTGATCCTTATATTTCTTGGGGAACCTTGCCCCTCCTAGTTTTTTTTTTTTCCCTACCAGATTGTAGAGTAAATGGAAAATCCAAAGGACAGTTGATGTTTAAATGGGGGGAGCATGGGACTGAAATGCAGAGATGCCACTTCCAGGGTTCCCACAAGATGGTGGATGGTTTAACCTGCAATCATCCATCAAAGAAAATTTTGGAGGTCAACGGATCTCAACTAACCTAGCCCCAGTCATGCACAATTGCAGCTTTTCTCAACTTTTTTTTACCCCAGAAGAACCCTTGAAATAATTTTCAGACCTTAAGGATCCCTGTTAATACTAATTTGTATACTTGTTGGTCTGTGAGCAACATGCCCCTTGCATTGGTGTTTAATGGGTAGAATACCTCCCTTACAGTGGTGGCCAGAATGCAACCGCTACAGACAGCTAAAAGGATCATTGGTCTCATGCAGTTGGATCTGCCAAAACTATGAAGGCACCATCAAATGGGAAGTCAATCAACCACAGCACAACGAATCCCTCGAGAACTCTAGGGTTCCAAAGTACCCCATTTGAAAATGGCTGTATTATTGTCTTCTCTACCATGTCGAAATAGTGGTCTTCAGTCCTATAATGGTATGTATCCAGTCCTTTAAGTACAGTCAGGCAAATTACAGTCACTCAGTCAAGATCATTATACGGACAATAGTCTTCACATACAGTCATGGCAAGTACAGTCACACAGCCCTTTGACACCAGTCAGAACAGTCATTCAGCCCTGCAACTATAACCAGTCTCTGTATAGTTACACTATATGATTATTACAGACAGGCCTCTAACAGTCGTAAAATTCTACAATTGTAGCCAGGCACAGTACAGTCACACAGCCCCATAACTGCAGTCACACAAAGTACACTTACATGTTCCAGTAACTGCGTCGGAATCTGAAAAAAAGTCCAATAAAATACCAAAGTACTATAAAGTACACAGTCGCAAAGCCCTTTGTCAACTGTTGGACCCGGAGTCCTGTAATTGTAGTAAAAACCAATACATGTATATAGTACAGTGATTGAGTCAGTACAGTCCTACAAGTCAGGCACCCTGACTACAGCCAATCACACAGTCCTGCGATTACAGTAAGGATTAGTACAGTCATAGAGCACTTTACCTGTAGTCAGTGTCAGGAAAGGAACATTCATGTATGCAGACACACTGAACTGAGGAACCCTGCCTGTGGCTGGAATAGAGATGTGCGAGAGCAAGCGCGTGCACATGTGAAAGCACACATTGGCACCAGAAGTGTTATTTAAACTGCACTAGTGTAGTGTGTCCGTGCCATTTGGTCTACTACGTTTCCATGTTCTTGTTACCAGTGCCTGTTGATCTTCTGTTGCAGACCTGGTCTGCCTAAACTATGCCTGTACAAACCCCTGGCTTGTCCCTGGATTATGCTTCTTCCTGCTCCTTCTGCTCACCCATCCTGCTGTTACTGACCTTGGCCTGACTCCTGACTACCCTGCCTGCCTCCCGCCTGAACCTGATCTGCTTGCCAGTTGCTGACCCAGACTGTCTGACTCTTGTGCCTATCCTGCACCTGCACAAGCCTATCTGTGCTCTTCACTGGCTCCAGTTTTTCAACTAGCATTTCCGGTTCTGCTGTCCCTGCATTCCAGACGCACACCAGCACCTGCCAGTGAGAGACTTACCAGGCACTCGTGCAACTCTATGCTCCGGCATTCCTGGTCACCTTACCTGGGGCTCCAGAGCCAGGGCTGTGAAAAAAGCTTTCCTCAACTCTTCTGGCTCCACCACCAGGTAAGTTACAGTCAGGCTCAGTATGGTCCACAAATTACAGTCAACGCCAATAGTCAATACAATCACACAGAAACTACAGTAACAATAGCAATCGCAATAACATTTTGTAATCAAGACTTCATTACACTACATCAGTGTTTCTCAAATCCAGTCCTCAGGCCCCCCCAACAGGTCATGTTTTCAGGATTTCCCTCAGATGAAACGGCTGTGGTAATTGCTAAGGCATTGAAACTGATCAAATCACCTGTGAAAAATAATGGAAAACCTGAAAACATGACCTGTTGGGGGGGCCTGAGGACTGGATTTGAGAAACACTGCACTACATCAACAGGATAACCACACAGTCATACAACAACAGTCAGGCTTAGAACAAGGCCAACAATTACACGCAATCCTAAGCCGACAGATGAGATTGCCACAGCAACTGAATGTGTTCAGTAGAAGGTTTATTAAACAAAATACAAAGGTGGGCAGCCAACATGTTTTGGGGGGCTCAACGCTCCCCTTCCTCAGGGACTCCTCTCAACAGTGCATTGTGCCTGACCCATAATATGTAAACCTCTGTCCTTTACTACCTCAGGTGGCCCTGAGGGAGATGGAGTTTGAGCTCCCTGAAACATGTTGGATATCCATGTGGTTATATAGAGCCTTCTACTGGTCATATTTAGTTGTTGTGGCAATCTGATCTTTCCTATACCTTTCATGTGGACCTTGAGCAATACCCCATGTTAATGAAGAGCAGCCCCAAAAAAGGTTTTGCCCTTTGCCTCACTGAATCCTGGTCTACGTGGAGTCCAGCAATCCTACAACATACATCCGAACCTACAGTTAGGCTCAGTACAAGGTCCATAATGTCACATAGGCCTAAAACTACAGTCAGACTCAGTAAAATTACAGTGACTACAGTTCAGATTATTACTGTCACAAAGCCCTTTTATTTGTAGTCATGCTCAGTACAGTCCTGAAAATGTAGTCAGGGTAAATATATCTGCATATTATTATAACTATAATCAGAATATGTACAGGCGTAAAGTCCCGTCACTACAGTCTCACTTAGTACAGAATGAGCACAATCACACACTACAACTGCAACCAGACTTGGCACAAGGTCTGTGAAGCAACACAGTCCTAAAACCACAGACAAGTTGAATGAAATCATGTGAGTCCTGTGATTACAATAAGAATTAGTACTGTTTTAGAGCCCTTTATATGGGCTCAATAGGGCCCATAAATTTCAGTCAGGGTCAGTGAAGTCAACTACAGTCGCAATGTCCTGAAACTACAGTCTTAAGATAGGAGAAGTAGAGTCACGCAGTCCTACAGCTACAGTCAAGCCCAGTGAAGCCCTGCAGTCTCAAAGCATCAGTCGGGTTAGGTTCAGTCACACAGCCCTTTGACAAGTATGATATCAGCATTTGAACTCACACCGCACAGTCCAACAACTACAGCCAGGTATATAGAACAATTTCTCAGTCCTGTGACCACTGCTAGGATTATTACTGTCACAGAGCCCTTTATTTGCAGTAAGGCTCAGCACAGTCCACAAATTACAGTCAGTACAGTCACATAGCATTAAAACGACATTCTAGATAGTCCTGAAACTACAGTCGTACTCAGTACAGGATGACCACACAGACTTAAAAGTACAATCGGGCTCAGTAAAAAGGTCAGTAAAGCCACACAGTCCTAGACTTTATCAAGTGTATGGCTTAGTCACACAGTCCCATAACTACAGTCACACAGCCCTTTGACAAGTATGATAGCCACATTTGAGCACAAACCGCACAGCTCAACAAACAACATCAGTCAGCTATAGAACAATCACACAGTCCTGTGACCACAGTTAGGATTAGTACAGTCATAGAGCCAGTCATCGGCAGTCAGGCTCAGCACAGTTCATCAATTACAGTCAGCGTCAGTACAGTCACATAGCATTAAAATGACAGTCTGGATATTCCTTAAACTACACTCGTACTCAGTACAGGCCAAGTAAAATCACAAAGTCCTGTAATCACAGGACTATTACAGTCACAGAGCCCCTTATCTGCATTAAGGCTCAGCACAGTCCACAAATTACAGTCAGCATTATTACAGACACATAGCATTAAAACATAAGTCTGGATAGTCCTGAAACTACAGTCATACTCAGTACAGGACGAGTGTGACCACACAGACCTAAAACTACAATCAGGCTCAGTAAAAGGTCAGTAAAGCCGCACAGTCCTAGAACTTCAGCCATAGCAGGCTCAATCACACAGCCCTTTGACAAGCATGATAGCAGCATTTGAGCTCACACCGCACAGCCCAACAACTACAGCCAGGTATAGAACAATCACACACTTCTGTGACCACAGTTAGGATTATTAAAGTCACAGAACCCCTTATCTGCATTAAGGCTCAGCACAGTCCACAAATTACAGTCAGCATTAATACAGTCATATAGCATTAAACAAAAGTCTGGATAGTCCTGAAACTACAGTCGTACTCAGCACAGGACGAGTGTAATCACACAGACCTAAAACTACAAACAGGCTCAGTAAAGGGTCAGTAAAGCCCCACAGTCCTAAAACTTCAGCCAAAGTAACTACAGTTGCACAGTCCTATAACTACAGCCACACAGTCCTATAACTACAGTCACACAGTCCTATAACTACAGCCGCACAGTCCTATAACTACAGCCGCACAGTCCTATAACTACAGTCACACAGTCCTAGAACTAGAGCCATACAGTCCTATAACTACAGCTGCACAGTCCTATAACTACAGTCACACAGTCCTAGAACTACAGTCTCACAGTCCTAGAACTAAAGTCACACAGTCCTAGAACTACAGTCACACAGTCTTAGAACTACAGCCGCACAGTCCTAAAACTACAGATACACAGTCCTAGAACTACAGCCACACAGTCCTAGAACTACAGTCACACAGTCCTAGAACTACAGTCACAGAACTACAGCCACACAGTCCTAGAACTACAGTCACACAGTCCTAGAACTACAGTCACAGAACTACAGCCACACAGTCCTATAACTACAGCCACACAGTCCTATAACTACAGTCACACAGTCCTATAACTATAGTCACAGTCATAGTCAGCTCATTGACCAGACTTAGAAGATTCACACCTGTGTAGTACTATAACGACAGTCCCCATTCAGATTATCAGCATGGTTAATTGAATTTTGTAGTACGAGATTGTATAATGAATCTTGTGATAAGAAAATTGATTTAAAAAGCAGCTGAATTAGCAACTTCAAATTGATTCTATTAACTTGCCTATATGGGAGCAGATTTGTGCAGCCTGCAGATAAATGGTTTAGGAATCTCAATGGCCTGGATTGTCCAATTATCTGTACAGTGAATCTCAATGGCCTGGATTGTCCAATTATCTGTACAGTGAATCTTAATGGCCTGGATTGTCCAATTATCTGTACAGTGAATTTCAATGGCTTGGATTGTCCAATTATCTGTAGATTGAATCTCAATGGCCTGGATTGTCCATTTATCAATGCAAACAGATACATATTTTTAAATGCATGAATCTGCAATTATTAGATTGATTTGGTTATGTGTGACTATACCTCACACCATTTTTCAGGTTGGGGTGAGGGCAGAGGGGGGGGTCTCTGGAAGTTTTCCAGCCTCTACTAAAGTGCATTTATGGCAGCAGGGCACGCGTGCAGCATACACCTCCACCCCCCACAGACCCAGCATGCGTGGGGAGTGCAACCACAGCACCAAGACTTGTCGTCGGACCCACAATCTTACAATCTTCCCCACCTGAAGCAAGTAGAAAAAAAGTGCAATGTTAAGATGTACAAGTTTCAATTTTTTTTTTCAAAGTTCACAATAATAGTGTAGAGATTGGCTCTGTGCCGCCACATTCACCAACCAGGACTTGCTTGGATCTTGACTGTCGGATGCGCTTGTGGTGATGCAGCTGGGCGTTTAGGGATGTGCGGAGGTCCGGTTCAATGTGGAATGACGGGTTTACAATATTACTAATTTCATGGCTGGTTTTGGTTATGGAACTTTTTGAAACCTGAACTGAACAAAGTCATTTGTGCCAACTATAATATAGTAAATGTAGAAAGGCGTAACCACCAATGTACCAGTTTCACAGAATGGACTAGGGCAGCGATGGCGAACCTTGGCATCCCAGATGTTTTGGAACTACATTTCCCATGATGCTCATGCACTCTGCAGAGTAGTTAGAGCATCATGGGAAATATAGTTCCAAAACATCTGGGGTGCCAAGGTTCGCCATCACTGGACCAGGATATCCTTCTTCAGCTTTAGATGGAGAGTTCAAAATGTGATTGGAAATGTGAGTTATCTACTGAAACTGCACCCCCAAACCCCATCCAAAAAATCTATCATGTCCTTTAACCACTTCACCCCCGGAAGGATTTGCCCTCTTAATGACCAGGACATTTTTTGCGATACAGCACTGCGTCACTTTAACTGAAAATTGTGCGGTTGTGCGACTTTGTACCTAAACAAAATAGATGTTCTTTTTCTCCCACAAATAGAGCTTTCTTTTGGTGGTATTTGATCACCTCAGCGGTTTTTATTTTTTGCGCTATAAACAAAAAAAAAAAGAATGAACATTTTGAAAAAAAAAAACAATATTTTTTACTTTTTATATCCCCCAAAAATTTAGAAAAAACATTTTGTTTTCATCAATTTATGCCAATATATATTCTTCAACATATTTGTAGTAAAAAAAAAATCACAATAAGCATATATTGATTGGCCTGCGCAAAAGATCGGCGGACAGATCATACACTTTTTTGGGACCATTAATATTTATAAAAATGCACTGATTACTGTGTAAATGTCACTGGCAGGGAAGGGGTTAACACGGGGGGGGGGGCGCGATCAAGGGGTTAAATGTGTTCCCTCGTGTGTGTTTCTAACTGTGGGAGCAGTGTACTGACTGGGGGAGGAGACATATCGCTGTTCCTAATTACTAGGAATAGCAGATCTGTCTCTCCTCTTCTGACAGAATGGGGATTTGTGTGTTTACATACACAAATCCTTGTTCTGGCTCTCATGCCCATGATCGCACGTGGCCGGTGGTGGTAAAAAAAAGCCCGACTGGATTTAATGAACCTTTTTTTGGTTAATTCTCCTTTAAGGGGGTGTGACAGGGGGCGTGTCCTATGCCTACATACGTTTGTTAGTAGGTGTCCCTCATTCCTATCTCAAAATGTTGGGAGGTATGTTTGTGCACTGGTGCACAGTCATGTTGGGAGCATCAATTTGTCCAAAATGTCTTGGTATGCTGACGCCTTAAGAGTTCCCTTCACTGGAACAAAGGGGCCAAACCCAACCCCTGAAAAACAACCCCACACCATAATCCCCCCTCCACCAAATGATTTGGACCAGTGCACAAAGCAAGGTCCATAAAGACATGGATGAGTGAGTTTGGGGTGGAGGAACTGGACTGGCCTGCACAGAGTCCTGACCTCAACCCGATAGAACACCTTTGGGATGAATTAGAGCGGAGATGGCAAACAAGGCCTTCTCATCCAACATCAGTGCCTGACCTCACCAATCCGCTTCTGGAAGAATGGTCAAACATTCCCATAGACACACTCCTAAACCTTGTGGACGGCCTTCCTAGAAGAGGTGAAGCTGTTGTAGCTGTAAAGGGTGGGCCAACTTAATATTGAACCCTACGGACTAAGACTGGGACGCCATTGCAGTCCATGTGTGTGTAAAGGCAGGCGTCCCAATACTTTTGGTAATATAGTGCGTATTTCATCCCTGTATTAGAGTTTTGCCTGGAGCTCAGCTTGATACCTAAGTGATTGGAAGGTCTGGCTCTCATGGCTAGGAAGTACCAAGCCGTTTCTGCCTCTTCCCTTGGCTGAACCTCGTTTATTTATTTATTTTGTTGCCGCTTTTTATTGAGTAAACAAGAGGCAAAACAATTGCCTTACGCAAACTGTCCAACCCAAAACCCGCGCCCGCTGTCTCCGCGGTAGGACTAATTGGCCACTGACGTGCGAGTAATTCTAGGACCCGCGGGAACTGGCACCGCACAGTCCAAGGAAACATGGTCAATCAATTTAACGAAAATAACTTTTAATTAAGCCCTTGGCCTAATTGGGATTAATAATGTATGATTATCGCGGTGCGTAGACCTGCTACCGCCGAACGTCTACAGATGTACCTCTTGACGGTGGAGAGGAAGTGACTACATGACAAGGTGAGTAGGCCGGAGCGAGGAGGACTGCGGCAGACTAATCAGCACAAGGTAATAAGGGTCGAGGGGGCTAGGGAGCAGCGACTGGGTTCGATCTCACAGTCAGCGCTCCGTTTCCGGCCTTAATTAGCAAGAACAACATTATCTGCCTCATCTGCCACGCTGTACAGCTGACAAATGTGACATCCCTCTCCTAAAACCAGAGCTCAAGATGAAATTAGCATCTACCCAGATGTTCGGGGGGTCAGCACCTACTCAGGGGCTTTCCATGACTACGGCTGCTGCGACTTAATTAACAGCCGTCAACCTTTAGAGCTATTCCTGGCCGCAAGTAAAAATGATTCGGTGTAACGCTAATGCTATCTAGCAAAACATTGCCACCATAACAAGGGCCCATTCACACAACGGGGGTCCATTGCTGTGCATGTAAGCATGGGTTCTTACATGTGATAATGTGCTTTGTATGAAGGCAGCCCAGTCATTATAAATTGGATGCCGTTATGAATGAGATGCCGATTATGAATGGGCTGCCAATATGGATGGGATGCCTATATGAATGGGATGCCGATACAATGGGCTGTTGATATGAAGGGGCTGCCAATATGAAGCGGTTGTCGACATAAATTGGCTGCCTACTTAAATGGGCTGCCGATATGAATGAGCTGTTGAAATGAATGGGCTGTCAACATGAATGGGCTGTCAACATGAATGGGATGCCTATATGAATGGGATGCCGATATAATGGGCTGTTGATATGAAGGGGCTGCCAATATGAAGCGGCTGTCAACATAAATAGACTGCCGACATGAATGGGCTGCTGACATGAATGGGCTGCTAACATGAATGGGCTGTCGACATGAATGGGCTGCCATTATGAATGGGATGTCGACATGAGTGGGCTGCCATTATGAATCGGCAGCCGACATGAATGGGCTGTCAATATAAATGAGCTGCCAATATGAATGGGCTGCCAATTTGAATGGGCTGTCCATATAAATGGGCTGCCGGTATAAATTGGCTGCCAACATAAATGGCCTGACGATTTGAATGGGCTGCCAATTTGAATGGGATATCGATATAATGGGTTGTTGATATGAAGGGGCTGCCAATATGAAGCGGCTGTCAACATAAATGGGCTGCTGACATGAATGGGCTGTTGAAATGAATGGGCTATCGACATGAATGGGCTGCCATTATGAATGGGCTGTCGACATGAGTGGGCTGCCATTACGAATGGGCTGCCGACATGAATAGGCTGTCAATATGAATGGGCTGCCGACATGAATGGGCTGCCAATTTGAATGGGCTGTCAATATAAGAATGGGCTGCCGACATGAATGGGCCGTCAATATGAATGGGCTGTCGATATAAATGTGCTGCCGACATGAATGAGCTGTCGATTTGAATAGGCTGCCAATTTGAATGGGCTGCCCATATGAATGGGATGCCGATACAATGGGCCGTTGATATGAAGGGGCTGCCAATATGATTGGGCTGCCAATATAAATGGGCTGTTGACATGAATGGGCTGTTGATATGAATGGGCTGCCAATATGAATGAGCTGCTGATATGAATGGGCTGCCGATATAATGGGCCATTGATATAAAGGGGAATGGGCTGCCAAGGGACCAAAATGGATAACAAAGTGCATGACCCTTTACTAAAACATAACAAGTGCACTTCACAATACTGTACAGTGCCTTGGGGTCTCAGTCACAATGAATGGCAATGCAACACATAAAACAGGTGCATTGGTCGTGGCCTGATCACTGTATTAGTGTCACTGGTCCTCAAAAAGCGTCAGTTAGTGTCAGATTTGTCCGCCGCAATATCACAGTCCCCCTAAAAGTCGCTGATTGGCTCCATTATGAGTAATAAAAAATAATTAGAAATATCACATAATATAAAGACACTATAACTTTTTATTATTTATATATATTTTTATTGGATATTTTGTTATTGGATTTGATTATTTATTGGATATTGATTGGATTGTTTTATAGCAGAAAGTAAAACATTTTGGTATTTTTTTCCAAAATTGGCGGCTTTTTTTTTTAATAGCGCAAAAAATAAAAAAAACGTAGAGGGGATCAAATACTGCCAAAAAAAACTCTATTTGTGGGGAAAAAAAAAAGGACGTACATTTTATTTGTGTACAGCATCACACGACTGCGCAATTTTCAGTTAAAATACCGAAGTGCCGTATCGCAAAAAAAATGGCCTGGTCATGAAGGAGGGTAAATCTTCCAGAGGGCAAGTGGTTAAAAAAAAAAGTTTTGGCATTAGATACACTTTCATACTCCAAGATCTATCAAAGACTGAGATAAATGTGGTCAGGCTGATCCTTTAAAAAAAAAAAAAAAAAAAATGTCTTTGGCTACAAAATGTGCTTGGGGGGCTCCTACGGCTCTTGCCATAGTGGCGGAGAAGTCTCTGCAAGCTCTGAACTTCAAACTGCCGTCAATCAGGAGGAAGTCGAAGTCCCCGAGCTGTGGAGAATGCACTTAGCGGTGGCAGGGGAAGAGAAGCCCTTCCAAATGCAGGGCAGCTTTCCTCCAGAAGACTATCCGATTTCACTGAAAGTCCTCCGATTGAATTCTTCAGCAGATATTGTCAGCTAATGGGATTAGGGAGACCTGCTGGGGCGGTTTATGAAGAGCGACGGTGGAAATACAAAAAAAGGGAAGGGATTATTATCGTGTCTCCTACATGCCTGTTGGTGTTCCCTGCGCTCTATTCTTTTTTACTATTTATTTAGTTGGTCCTTAAATGCCTCCTTATGGTCACCTACAGTCCTTGGCTTGCTGTAGTGTGTATAAAATCTCTGAATCTCCATTGATTGTATTTTGATACATTTATTTCAGATGTTGGAGTGAGGAGGGATACTTGAGCTGAACATGCCCATGTATAACTATTATTTATACAACCTACTGTTTTTGCTCTATTAATATGTTAAATACAGATATTGTATGTTTTTTTCTATTAGAAAGCTTTTGCTTCTAAGTGGACGGCAACCCCTGAGGAAGCCTAGATTAAGAGCGAAACATGTTGGGAACCACATCAACTTTGCTGTACTACATGTATTTGCTGTAAAATAGTTTTTAACCTCTTGCCGACCAGCCACCATCATTATACTGCGGCAGGTCGGCACGATCCTGCAAACCGTTGCGGCTATACGTCGGCTTGTGGGATCGGGATAGCAGGCGCACAGCACGCTGTACAGCAGGGGTGCCGATGCTCATGGCCGACGGTTGTGATGACCTCCGGCCACGAGCGATCGTGAGCACGAGGAACAGAACACAGAAGTGTGTGTGTAAACTCAAAAATCCATGTTTTGTTCTGAGAGGAATGACAGATCGTGTGTTCCTATTAGCTAGGAACCACAACCCGTCACTTCCTCTAGTCAGTCCCCCTCCCCCTTCAGTTAGAATCACCTCCCAGGGAACACAGATAACCCCTTGATCGTCCCCTAGTGTTAACCCCTTCACTGCCAGTGACATTTTTACAGTAATCAGTGCATTTTTATAGCACTAATCGCTGTATAAATGCCAGTGGTCCCAAAAATGTGTAAAAATTGGCCGATGTGTCTGCTGTAATGTCGCAGTCACGATAAAAAACGCAGATCGCTGCCATTACTAGTAAAAAAAAAAATAATAATAATAAAAATGCTGTAAATCTATCCCCTATTCTGTAGACGCTATAACTTTTGCGCAAAACAATCACTATACGCTTATTGCGTTTTTTTTTTACCAAAAATATGTAGAAGAATACATATCGGCCTGATCCGAGAAAAAAATTAGCTTTTTTTTTTAAAAAAAGGGGGGTATTTATTACAACATCAATTTTGTTTGGGTACAAAGTCGCACAACCGCGCAATCGTCAGTTAAAGCCGAATCTCAAAAAACGGCCTAGTCATTGAGCAGCCAAATCTTCCGGGGCTGAAGTGGTTAAACCATTTTTTTTTAATCAATATTTAAATAAAAAAAAATTCTTTTATATGTATCTCTTTAGTTCTATCAACTATTATATTGCGCCTCAAAAATCCAATAAATACTTTAAAACTCTTCCCTGCGCTCTATGTCTCTCTTACCCTGACCACAATCACCGAGCCAGCACTTCGTTCTCTTCAACTCACCCCATACCTGAACTGTGTGCTGCGAGAAGTAACCCGCTAAAATCTCAGAAAAGCGTAAACGGGTTGTAAAGGTAAAAAAAAATTCACCTTAATGCATTCTATGCATTAAGGTGAAAAAACATCTGACAGTGCCGGCCCCCCCAGCCCCACCGTTTTATTTACCTGACCCCTCGAAAGTCCCGCGCTCGCCTCCGACATCCTCTTCGCCGCTCAGCCTGGCCGTTAATTGGTTACAGAGGATGGATTAAAAGCAGCGCAGCCATTGGCTCGTGCTGCTGTCAATCACATCCAATGACGTGGCGCGCCAGGGGCGGGGCCGAGTGATACAGTGAGCGGCTATGGCCGTATCATGGGAGCGCGCCCGCAAGCACTCCTCACCATGCGAGGGAGCTCTCATGAAACGTGAGAAGTCCTTGCGGGGGGGGGGAGTCAAGGCAGCGGCTGAGGGACAGCAGAAGACCAGGTTCGGGGCCAAAATTTACCTTTACAACCCCTTTAAATTAGTTTCCAAAGTTATTTGCAATATTAATAAACCTGCTACATTTAATGGAATAATCCCTGGTGATCCTGCCATGAAGGTACCCATCAAACACTTGCTGTTATAGCCCTTGTACACACGGTCGGACATTCCGACGGAAAATGTCCGATCGGACTATGTTGTCGGATAATCCGACTGTGTGTGGGCTCCATCGGACTGTTTCCGTCGGAATATCCGATGGACAAAGTTTTAGAGCTGGGCTATAAATCTTTCCGACAACATGATCCGATCGTGTGTATAGAATTCCTATCGGACAAAGTGCCACGCATGCTCAGATCAAATTCCTAGACCAAAGCTATTGGCTACTAGCCTGAACGTAGTCCTGCCGTAACGAACGAACGTCGTCACGTTACGTACGATCGGATTTTCCGACAACTTTGTCTGACCATGTGTATGCAACACAAGTTTTGGACAAAATCCGTCGGACAAAATCAGACGGATTTTGTTGTCGGAATATCCGACCGTGTGTACAAGGGCCTAGAGTGACGGTACTCCTGAGGAAGCCCAGATTAAGGGCGAAACATGTTGGGAACCACATCAACCGTGTTGTCACTCAGGCTGCCAATGGAAACTACAAGCATGCAATGGTTGCTCAAACTGGAGCACTCAGAATCTGGTGCAGCTGTGCATGGGAGCCAATCAGTAAGTCGCCCTCTCTGTAATAATACAGTAATGTAAAATTCGATTTTTACCCGCATCTACTAAGGACTTACAATCCAGAACCCAGCCTCTGCCTTGAAGGTGAGCGCCCTTAACTTCCCGTCCGTAAACCGTGCTGAAGTCTAGACGCAGGATTTTACCACTATGCATAATCCGTTGAACGGCTGCGGGAAAGGTGGCGGAGGAGGGAGTAATGGGGGTGGGGGGGGGGGGGGTGAGAGGAGACGGCGACGGGGAACAAGACGTGTTGAAAAGATTAATGGCTTCTGTGAATTTTACACATGAAGTATCAGTAATTCTATTAACAAGAAAACAGCATAATTGCATTCATTTGTTCTGCATAACATTAGCTTGATACATGTGCTTGATAATTGGAGGGAAATTATTCCGGCGAGAGCCCAGCGCTTTAAAGCGTTATTGTGGGAAGGGTGACCTTGGTGGGTGAATGGAGTGGAAGTTCTTAGCGAAGGCGGAGGATGGGTACAAAAAAAAAATGGAATTTTATCTATACAAAAGGCTTATGTAATATAAGATATATTGATTCCGTAGACTGCAATCACCTACACACACCCTATAGCAGCCTTTCTCAATGTTTTCAACACAGAGGAACCCTTAACCACCATCAGCCCCGGAAGGATTTGGCGGCTTAATGACCGGGTAATTTTTTTTGCGACACGGCACTGCGTCGCTTTGACTGACAATTGGGCGGTCGTGCGACACTGTACCCAAACAAAATTGACGTCCTTTTTTTTCCCACAAATAGAGATTTCTTTTCATGGTATTTGATCATCTCTGCTTTATTTTTTTGCAATATAAACAAGAAAAGAGCGACAACTTTGAAAAAACACAATCATTTTTTATTTTTGCTATAATAAATATCCCCAATTTTTTTTAAAAAAAAAGCAAATTTTAGGCCGATATGTATTCTTCTACATACATATTTTTGGTAATGAAAACCGCAATAGGCGTATATTGATTGGTTTGCGCAAAAGTTATAGTGTCTACAAAATATGGGATAGATTTATGGCCTTTTTATTATTATTACTTTCTTACTAGTAATTATGGAGGACACATTGAACACTTTTGACACATTTTTGGAACAATTGACAATTATACAGTGATCAGTCCTATAAAAAATGCACTGATTACTGTATAAATGTCACTGGTAGGAAAGGGGTTAACACTAGGGGTTGAGCAAGGGGTTAAGTGTGTTCCCTAGTGAGTGTTTTAACTGTGGGGGGGAGAGGACTGACTATAGGAGATGATAGATCGTGGTTCCTAGCTATTAGGAACTCATGATCTGCCTCTCACAGAACAGGGATTTGTTTGTTTACACACACGTCTCTGTCCTGCCTCTCGTGCCTGCGATTGAGCTTGGCCGGCGGTCATCGTGACTGCCGGCCACGAGCATCGGCACCCCCGCAGTGCAGAGTGCATGCCTGGCCTGCTATCCCACTTAAAGGAGCCGAGGTACAGCTAGGACGGCTCACGTGATCGTGCCTACCTACCGCTGTATAATGACGGCGGCTGGTCGGCAAGTGATAAAAATAACTTTCCGGTCTCAGGGAACCCTCTAAAAATGACTATGTCTACAACTCATGATACATTAGTGTGATGGTCAGTGGGAAGAATGCCCCTTACACTTGTGGTCACTGGGAAGAATTACCCCATTACAGATATTGAAAAATGCCAATGGTGTCACTGGGAACTTTTCTGAGAGGCAGAAATTGCTCATTGCTCAAACAACCCCTACAACCTCTGGAGGAACCCTGATTGAGAAGCCCTGGATTGGTGTGATGGTCAGTGGGTCAGTGGGAAGAAGGTTCCTTACACTTGTGGTCATTGAGAAGAATTTTTTTCCCTTACAGATAGCTAAAAATGCCAATGGTGTCAGTGGGAACTTATCTGAGAGGAAAAAATTGCTCATTGCTCAAGGCACCCTTAGAGACCTCTGGAGGAACTCTGGTTGAGAAACCCTGCCTTAGTGTGATGGTCAGGGGGAAGAAGGTTCCTTACACTTGTGGTCATTTGGAAGAATCTCCCTCTTGCAGATAGCTAAAACGATCAATAGGGGACCTATTTGAGAGGCAGAAATTGCTCATTGCTCAACCTCTAGCAACCTCTGGAGGAACCCTAGTTGAGGAATCCTGCTCTGTAGGGTTCTGAACTCTGCATGAAGTTACCTTCATCCATTCCAGCCCAGCTTCCTCCAGGCTACCCCACTGCGTGTTCTACAGGTGAGAAATCAAATGTGCTTCTCAGTCTAATTAATGCAGCTGTGCCTCTACCTGGCAATGGGGAAAACATACACGGGAATGGGGGAAAACATACACGGGAATGGGGGAAAACATACACGGTAATGGGGGAAAACATACACGGGAATGGGGGAAAACATACACGGGAATGGGGGAAAACATACACGGGAATGGGGGAAAACATACACGGGAATGGGGGAAAACATACACGGGAATGGGAGAAAACATACACGGGAATGGGAGAAAACATACACGGGAATGGGGGAAAACATACACGGGAATGGGGGAAAACATACACGGGAATGGGAGAAAACATACACGGGAATTGGGGAAAACATACACGGGAATGCTGTCCACACAGGAGACACATTTATGACAACTGCAAGGCTTTAAATCAGCTTTCTACGGCAGCGAGCTTCCAACATGGCCCAATACTCAGTACCAGGAATTCTATTTATGTTTCTGATTTATAATGCATGTCAGGACAAAAGCAAATGCAGTTCATCTTAGAAATATGTGCATTTTCCCGTGTTTTAAGTCTCATATGATGTCGCCCAGTCTCACCGCGATTGCAGTGCGGCAATCACGGGCACACTGTGTCCCTAGGGCACTGCGCGACCCCGATCTAGATAAAGAGCTGATGACGAGGCTCTTTACCCATGTGATCAGCTGTGTCCAATCACAGCCGGTCACATGTAAACATGGAGATAATCAAGGTAGTGATCATCAGTGCCCTGATTATCAATGCAGCCCCATCGGTAACACCAATCTGTGCCCATCAGTGATGTCCATTTGTGCCCATTAGTAAGGCCATTCTGTGCCCATCAGGGATGCAAGTCAGTGCTGCCTTTTGGTGCTCCTCAGTGCCACCTATCTGTTCCACCTATCAACGCCCATCAGTGCTGGTATCAGTCCCACCTATCAGTGCCCATCAGTGCCCATCAGTCTTGCATATCAGTGCTGCCTATCAGTGCTGCATATCAGTGCCCATCAGTGCTGCATATCAGTGCCTCCCATCAGTGCCCTTCAGTGCTGCCTATTAGTGCCCATCAGTGCTGCCTATCAGTGCCTCCCATCAGTGCCCTTCAGTGCTGCCTATTAGTGTCCATCAGTGCTGCATATCAGTGCCTCACATCAGTGCCCTTCAGTTCTGCCTATTAGTGCCCATCAGTGCTGCCAATCAGTGCCCTTCAGTGCTGCCAATCAGTGCCCTTCAGTGCTGCCAATCAGTGCCCTTCAGTGCTGCCAATCAGTGCCCTTCAGTGGCGCATATCAGTGCCTCCCATCAGTGCTGCATGTTAGTGCCTTTCAATGCCTCCTCCTCAATGCCCATCAGTGAGGGAGAAAAATTACTTTTTTTACAAAATTTTCTGACAGAAAAAAGTTTCTTTTCTAAATTTGTCCTTTTTTAGCAAAAATTTTTTAAAAACGGCGGTGATTAAATACCACCAAAAGAAGGCTCTATTTGTGTGCAAAATCAAAATATTATTTGAGTACAGCATTGCATGACCGCGAAATTGTCATTCAAAATGTGACAGCGCTGAAAGCTGAAAATTGGCCTGGGCAGGAAGGGGGTGAAAGTGCCCATAGGCAAGTGGTTAAAGATCCTGCAAGTACAGAAAAAAAACCTCAAACACACAACCTTTTTGTGGACAGAAAGGTGTCAGCCCTGCCCAACTTTCTTTGCTAATCTATTCAACCACTTTATTCATTGCTACAACGTAGACACTAAGGGCCGGTTCACACTGCAGGCGAGGCGAGGCGACTCCGACTTGCCTCGCCGCGACCTGCCGCGACCTCAGCGGCAACTTGCAGATGACTTCTGTATAGAAGTCAATGCAAGTCGCCCCGAGGTCGCCCAAAAGTAGTACAGGAACCTTTTTTCTGAGTCGGAGCGACTCGAGTCGCTCCTCTCAGAACGGTTCCATTGTACAGAACGGGGGCGACTTGCGAGAGCGAGGCGAGGCGAGGCGAGTCGTGTCGCCTCGCATCGCCCGCTGTGTGAACCGGCTCTTAGGGGTTGATTTACTAAAACCAAGAGTTCAACCGCTTCCGGACCGCCACACGTACATTTACTGTGGCAGGGAGGCCCGGGTGCGCAAAATCACGTACCTCTATGTGATTTTGTGCACACGGTTTAGGGAGCCCGCTGCTTCCGCTAGGGTTGCTACCTTTTATTCAAGCCAAAGACTTTAGTGGCCTGGGACACCTTTGGGTGCTCCAAGGAGAGTAGTAATGCGTAGCGTGCCGCATTGAACAGTGGGTCTGGCCAAATTGCTCTTGCTCACATAATCTCCCTGGCCCCCCCCTTTCAGTGATGTCGAACCTGCCCCCAGAAAAGCCGCCCGCAGCTTCTGGATGGCAACAGATTTGTGTGTGACTATTTTGGTTACTTGGGGAGCCACAGTCTGGTCTGAATAATGTGTCCAGGTTTCCGGTCTGTCTGAAACCCGGACACAGAATTCAAAACCCAGACTGTCCAGTTGAATCCCAGACAGGTGGCAACCCTAGCTCCCGCTGTGATTGGACACAGAGGGAGCCAATCGGCGGGTCCGGTGGCCTGACGCGACCCACCGATCGTTCACGGGAGAGACGGATCAGCGGTGTGCCGATGTAAACAAAGCTGATCTGTCAGGGAGGAGAAGTGAGAGTTCGTATTTCAGCTAAGCTGAATCACATCTCTCTTTTCCTCAAGTGTAATACTTCCCCCACAGTAAGACTCCTCCCAGGGAACACATTTAACCCCTTGATCTCCCCCTAGTGTTAACCCCTTCCCTGCCAGTGCCATTTATACAGTAAGCAGTGCATTTTTATAGCACTGATCGCTGTGTTGGTGTCACTAGTCACCAAAAAGTGTCACTTAGGGTCAGATTTGTCCGCCGCAATGTTACAGTCTCGCTAAAAAAAAATCGCAGATTGCCTCCAATACAAATAAAAATAAGTAAAAGTCCTTAAATCTTCAATATACTTTTATTGTTTTTTTTTACCAAAAATTTGTAGCAGAATACATATTGACCTAAACAGATGAATGAATTTGTTTTTTTGTTTGTTTTGTTTTTCTTGGATATGTATTATAGCAGAAGGTAAAAAAAAACAAAAAACATTTTTTTCAAAATTTAGCACCAATTTTGTTTAGGTACAACGTTGCACAACCATGTAATTGTCAGTTAAAGCGACATAGTGCCGTAACTCAAAAAATAGCCTGGTCATTAAGGGGGTAAAAACACATGCCAATGCGACTTCATGTGCTACTTTGAAGACATCTGTGTGGCTTGACGCACAGCTGTCTATTCAAGTCGCACCCAAAAGTAGTGCATGTACTACTTTTTCAAATCGATGCGGCACCACAAAGTCGGCATTGCATTGATTTGAACATGGATATTGCCGACAATAAAGTGCAACTTGACCAGTCAAATCGCATGACAAGTCCCTCCAATGTAAACGAGGGCTTAACAGCTGGTTCCTGGCATAGAACAGGCTCACTGTGCTCCTGTGAACTGGCACAAGTTTGTGGCTTCATGTCTGACAGTGAAACATTCTGAGTTTCCCTCAACAAATCAGCTTCTCTTATTCCTGCTGCTGGGGCAGGTTACAACACGAAATGCAGACTCTGATTGGCTGCTTTGAGGGAAACGCAGACTGGTTTTCAATCAAGTATTTTAGTGTAGCAGCTCTTGCCGCTGCATTTCATCAACAAAAGAGAAGGAGAAAGAAAGAGCGTTTATCCACCTCGAAAAAAAAAATATTTGTAACTGTACCAACACAGTAAATGCACTTCACAAAATCAGCTTCCACCAATATTACAAGATGGGTCCAATTTAAAGGGCCAATCTATATAAAACGAATATCTTACGTTTGGGGTGGATAAATACAAGTATTTATTTTCATATTGTACATTCAAGGAGCTAACAATTCAAGGTCACTATCTCAAATACTTTGGCCAATTATGGTAATTGGCCAAAGTATTTGAGATAGTGACCTTGAATTGTTAGCTCCTTGAAGGTAATTGGCCAAAATATTTGAGATAGTGACCTTGAATTGTTAGCTCCTTGAAGGTAATTGGCCAAAGTATTTGAGATCATGACCTTGAATTGGCCAAAGTATTTGAGATAGTGACCTTGAATTGTTAGCTCCTTAAAGGTATAATATGTAAAAGCCCTGACATTTTTTGGGGGTAAAAAAAAAAAATAGGGTAATTGAATTACCCTATTAACATGTCTTTGGGATGTGGGAGAAAACCAGAGTACCCAGATGAGCACATGCAAACTCCTTGCGGGTAATGTCCTGGTCGGGAATCAAACGATGGACCCTACTACTGCAAGGCATGAGTGCTAACCCCTAAGCCACCGTACTTCCCCACAAAAGATGTCTGCATTACCCTCCAACTCATTACATCTCAAAGGGAGACATTCCTTCATCTTGGGTCCTACCAAGGGTTCACCTTCGCTATGATGGATTTAAGAGGAAATGGCGTATGACTCTACTGGCATGATCTGTGTGCAAATCGCAGTAAACCACAGCTGGTAGACCGCCATTTGCTGTAGTCATATGGGAAAAATAAGAAAGTAGATTGGTTAATATAGGTCAGTTCACTTAGCACAGGTCAACTGACCATGTAAAGTTCACCAACGTACATCAGCCAACCAACATTCAGCTTTATAAAAAGGAGTCCATGTAGTGAGAGTGGTGGGTGGAGTTGGCCTTTAAAGTTTAAGGAATCTTCCACCTGTTTCCAGAGCCAACAAAGCACACTAGGAACATAGCCCTTGCTGCATTGACAAGCACCACGACAGTGTAGACCCAAGCAGACCGGCACAGGTGAGCGACAACACCCAGAACCTCCCAGTGCAGGGCAGACATTCAGCGAGTCGTGATTACAGGAAACACATGAGACAAGAGCCTGCGTCCCGCAAAGCAGCATGTTACAGTCACAGAACACTGGAGCAAGCAGAAAAGGTCTGTACAGAAGTTGGAAGGTCACAAAACTTCCAGTAGGAGCCGCTGACATCCAAAGCTGACCAAAGAGGTATCTCCGCAGTAGGATCCTTCCGTCCAGCTCCTTCTTCATACGAGAGTCCACAAAAATGTCCATACTAGTCCAACTAATTAGAAAACACGTGTAGTTTGCAGTAAGGCACTACTGCACGCAGATTGCACTGTTCCCCTTAAGATAAAGACAATATGTTTCTCCAAAAAAAAAAATGTAAGGTTATTTCCAGCGAAAACAAATAATTGCCATCACTTCTTGATTTTATTTTGATATTCCCCAGAGCCAGAAACTAAGGAAAACAACTGAAAATGGACATTTAGAACATTTCTAGGTAGAATTGGGTTGCTCATGGGTGGGGTTTGTACATTTCTAGGTGGGGTTTGGCTGCTAGTGGGCAGAGTTTAGATGGGTCAATTCCATCATGGGATGGCTGTTGATAACACCATTAAATTTAGATGGTGTAGAGTTCAGCTCCACCATATTGTTGTTCTAACTAAAAGGTAATGGACACATCAGTATTAAAATCCTGCTTGTTATTTTAGAGCAATGTTTCTCAACTCCAGTCCTAAAGTACCCCTAACAGGTCATGTTTTCAGGATTAGTGATGGACGAACTTCCGACGGGACGTTTCGCGAACGCGAAACGCGAACGGACACAAACGTTCGCGAAAACGACCGTTCGCCGCGGGCTCCATTGACTTCAATGGGAGGCGAATTTCGCAAACCTTTAGGTCGAATTTGCGGCCACGGGGTAATTATTAGGGGGTAGCACGTAGTCCCACCACCTGGACAATAGCATAATACATGTATGAGGTGAATTTGGGATCGATAACTACAAGCATTTTTTTTTTATTTGGGAAATTGTTCTGACAATTCAGGACTATGGAGCTAATGAAGGCAATGGAGGAGAGGGAAGGTCAGGGACCAGGGTAGGCAAACAAGAGGGTGCAGGAGATACAGAGCACTGACAGCAGCACCGTAATACAGAGCACTGACATCAGCACCGTGACATACAGCGCTGACAGCAGCTCCGTGACATACAGCGCTGACAGCAGCTCCGTGACATACAGCGCTGACAGCAGCTCCGTGACATACAGCGCTGACAGCAGCTCCGTGACATACAGCGCTGACAGCAGCTCCGTGACATACAGCGCTGACAGCAGCACCGTGACATACAGCGCTGACAGCAGCTCCGTGACATACAGCGCTGACAGCAGCTCCGTGACATACAGCGCTGACAGCAGCTCCGTGACATACAGCACTGACAGCAGCTCCGTGACATACAGCGCTGACAGCAGCTCCGTGACATACAGCGCTGACAGCAGCACCGTGACATACAGCGCTGACAGCAGCTCCGTGACATACAGCGCTGACAGCAGCTCCGTGACATACAGCGCTGACAGCAGCTCCGTGACATACAGCGCTGACAGCAGCTCCGTGACATACAGCGCTGACAGCAGCTCCGTGACATACAGCGCTGACAGCAGCACCGTGACATACAGCGCTGACAGCAGCTCCGTGACATACAGCGCTGACAGCAGCTCCGTGACATACAGCGCTGACAGCAGCTCCGTGACATACAGCACTGACAGCAGCTCCGTGACATACAGCGCTGACAGCAGCTCCGTGACATACAGCGCTGACAGCAGCACCGTGACATACAGCGCTGACAGCAGCTCCGTGACATACAGCGCTGACAGCAGCTCCGTGACATACAGCGCTGACAGCAGCTCCGTGACATACAGCGCTGACAGCAGCTCCGTGACATACAGCGCTGACAGCAGCTCCGTGACATACAGCGCTGACAGCAGCTCCGTGACATACAGCGCTGACAGCAGCTCCGTGACATACAGCGCTGACAGCAGCTCCGTGACATACAGCGCTGACAGCAGCTCCGTGACATACAGCGCTGACAGCAGCTCCGTGACATACAGCGCTGACAGCAGCTCCGTGACATACAGCGCTGACAGCAGCTCCGTGACATACAGCGCTGACAGCAGCACCGTAAGCAGCCCCAGGAGGAAGTCAGCACAGCACAGGGATGGTGTGATCCCCTCATAATAAGAACCCCCAGGAGGAAGTCAGCACAGCACAGGGATGGTGGGAGCCCCTCATAATAAGAACACCCAGGAGGAAGTCAGCACAGCACAGGGATGGTGGGAACCCCTCATAATAAGCAGCCCCAGTAGAAATATGACACCGCTCAACCTCTTCAAAGAGGAGGGTAGGGGCATATAGTACGGTGTGCTTTTTTGGGTCAGGGAAGTGAGCCAAATGAATTAAGAAGGTCTGTGTGCTTGATTCCAAAAATTGTTTATAGACATATACATGGTCTACTGATCACATGTGTTGAATTCCTCCGAGATCCATGCCTCATTCATTTTTAGAAATGTGAGGTAGTTAACACTGTGGTGAGCTAGGCGAGTACGCTTATCGGTCACAATCCCCCCTGCTGCGCTGAACGTCCTTTCGGACAGGACACTGGATGAGGGGCAAGCCAACAGTTCGATTGCAAATTGGGCAAGCTCTGGCCAGAGGTCAAGCCTGCCCACCCAGTAGTCTAGGGGTTCATCACTCCTCAGAGCGTCCACATCGGCCGTTAACCCAATGTAGTCGGACACCTGACGGTCTAGGCGTTCCCTGATGCTGGATCCGGATGACACCTGTCGATGGGTCGGCTGAAAGAATGACCTCATATCCGAAGTCACCAACACATCTTCAAACCGGCCTCTTCTTGCAGGCGCTGTTGGATTGGTACCCGCAAATCCTTCTCTGGGAGTGGGAATTGCTCCTCTGCCAGCGCACGCAAAAGCAGAATGCAGCATTTCTCGAAGCAAGGCCTGGAAGTGCTGCATTCTGACAGCCCTCTGCGACGGCGGTAACATTTCCGCCATTTTGTGTTTGTACCGGGGGTCTAAGTACGTTGCCACCCAGTACTGGTCCTTGACCCTCATGCTTTTTATACGGGGGTCCCTATTAAAACACTGGAGCATGAAGGCCCCCATTTGCACTAAAGTGGAAGCGGTGTGGTGGCCTGGCTCCTGCTCATCATCCAGGATAATGTCGTCCTCTTCATTCTCCTCTCCCCATCCTCGCACAACAGGGATCCCAGAAAGGTTTAAAGCATGCTCTTCTTGCTCCTGCTCATCCGCCCCGGCACCATCCTCCTCTGACTCCTCATCAGACTCCTGTTGTTGACTTGTCTCAGATAGAGTAGCCCCCCCTGGGAATTCATCCAGCATTGCGACTTCCTCATCTTCCCGCTCCTGCTCCTCCACAGCCTGATCAATGACACGACGCAATGCACGCTCCAGAAAGAAGGCATAAGGTACCATGTCACTGATGGCGCCATGGCTGCGACTGACCAGTTTGGTGATCTCCTCAAATGGCCGCAGAAGTCTGCATGTGTCGCGCATGAGCAGCCACTGGCGCGGTGAAAAAAAACCCAGCTCCCCAGAACCGTTTCTTTCGCAGAGTTCATACAGGTAGACGTTAACTGCACGTTTCTGCTGGAGCAGCCTATCAAGCATATAGAAGGTTGAGTTCCATCGCGTCGGGCAATCGCAAATAAGACGTCTGACCGGCAGATGGTGTCGCCGCTGAATGTCAGCAAGGCGAGCCATGGCCGTGTAAGATCTTCTGAAATGGGCCGAGATTTTCCTTGCCTGCCGCAAGATGTCCTGGACCCCAGGGTATTTGACAAGGAATCGCTGCACGACCAAGTTTAAGACGTGTGCCATGCACGGCACGTGCGTGATTTTGCCCTGTTTCAATGCGCTAAGCAGATTGGCACCGTTGTCACACACCACTTTACCAACTGTCAAATTGAGCGGTGTTAGCCACTCATCTGCCTGTGAACGCAAAGCTGAAAGGAGTGCCGGGCCAGTGTGGCTCTTTGCTTCCAGGCACAACAGACGCAGCACGGCATGGCAACGTCTCACCTGGCATGTGGAATAGGTTCTGGGGAGCTTGGGCGGTGCAGTGGAAGAGACGCTAGCAGCGGAAAAGGAGGAGGCAGCTGAGGAGGAGAGGGAGGAGGATGGAGTAGGAGGAGGAGAAGAAGAGTCAGGCCTGCATGCAATCCGTGGCGGTAAAACCAAATCTACACGGGTGCCACGGGTTACATGCTTGACGGCCGTCAGAAGGTTCACCCAGTGGGCAGTAAAACTGATATACCTTCCCTGCCCGTGTTTGCTAGACCACGTGTCTGTGGTCAGATGTATCTTGGCACCGACACTGTGTGCCAGAGATACATTCACTTGCCGCTGAACATGGCCATATAGCTCTGGGATGCCCTTCTCTGAGAAATACTTCCTTCCTGGGACCTTCCATTGTGGTGTTCCAATGGCCACAAATTTGCGAAAGGCCTCCGAGTCCACCAGTTTATATGGCAGTAGTTGGCGGGCTATGAGTTCTGACAAGCCAGCCGCCAACCGTTGGGCAAGAGGGTTATCCGGCGTCATCATTTTTTTACGCTCAAACATTAGGCCCACGGAAGCCTGCCTTTTTGCAGAAAAATGTGAGCTTGGCGTGATGGAAGGTGGAGTGGAGGACAATTGTGAGGAGAGAGGAGAAGGAGAAGTAGAAGACGAGGCTGGACGGTGAGAGCCTGCAGTGTGGCTTTGTGTGTTCCGTTGCTCCCACTGGGCTCGGTGATGGCTGCTCATGTGCCTTCTTAAGGCGGTCGTCCCTAGGTGAGTATTGGGCTTACCGCGACTAACGCGTTGACTGCAAAGATTGCAGATGGCAACGCTATTGTCAGCAGCGGACACGTTAAAAAAAGCCCACACTGCGGAGCCATGTGCCGGTGTCCTGGGAGCGCCAGATGTGACCGTACATGGTCGATGACTCGCTCCTGATACATTTGCAGTCTGCTTTGTCCCTGCTGTGCAATGTAAGTCATTGCTGCTTCTCCTCCCTATCTGCTGGTCCATATCTCCCTCTGAACTCCCCTCCTCTTCCTCTCTTGTGGGCACCCACGTGACATCACTAGACACGTCATCATCAACGTCACCTTCCCCACCGCTATAAGTAGAGTAGGCAGCAACACCGGGGACCAACCTCCTCCTTGGGCTGATCTGGGTACTGGCGTCAGACTGCTGAGTAGCGCTTGTTGCTACCTCCTCTTCCTGATCCAATACCAAGAGTGGCTGCGCATCAGAAATGTCCTCTTGATATGGATCGGAAAATAATTCCAGTGACTCAAGCGGAAGGTATGTGGTGGTGGTGGTGGTGGTCGTGTTGTTGGTGGTAGTGTCTTTGGGGGTGCACATAGCAGAGAGTGAAGAAGAGGGTGCAGATCGAGAGGATGAGGAGGGTGCAGAAGAGTAAGGCTGAGCGAGCCACTCAACCAAGTCTGGTGCATCCTTTAAAGTAATTGAACGCACCTTCTGCAACTTCCCACTTTGGCTCAAGCCTGTTGCTCCTGCCCTACCCCTACCACCCCTGCGGAAGGGCCTGCCTCTTCCTCTGCATGTCATTTTTTAAATGACCCTGTGACAAAACTCTTAGTCCCTATACCGCTGAAGGACTGCTGCAGTATAGGTGAGCGGTCAGCAGTGGTGCACGTCAACCCTATCTATTGTGGACCTATAGCGGTCCTTACAGAACAGCAGACTGTACCGCACTCAAGCCTATGTACCGTAGCACCCTATACCAAGTTACCAGTCCTTATAAGAACTTTTGTGGACCAAGCAGGTTGTGTATTAGTGTTTAGCAGACTGTACGTCAGTCCCTATACCGCTGAAGGACTGCTGCAGTATAGGGCAGCGGTCAGCAGTGGTGCACGTCAACCCTATCTATTGTGGACCGATAGCGGTCCTTACAGAACAGCAGACTGTACCGCACTCAAGCCTATGTACCGTAGCACCCTATACCAAGTTACCAGTCCTTATAAGAACTTTTGTGGACCAAGCAGGTTGTGTATTAGTGTTTAGCAGACTGTACGTCAGTCCCTATACCGCTGAAGGACTGCTGCAGTATAGGGCAGCGGTCAGCAGTGGTGCACGTCAACCCTATCTATTGTGGACCGATAGCGGTCCTTACAGAACAGCAGACTGTACCGCACTCAAGCCTATGTACCGTAGCACCCTATACCAAGTTACCAGTCCTTATAAGAACTTTTGTGGAACAAGCAGGTTGTGTGTTAGTGATTAGCAGACTGTACGTCAGTCCCTATACCAATGAAGGACTGCTGCAGTATAGGGCAGCGGTCAGCAGTAGTGCACGGCAACCCTATGTATTGTGGACCGATAGCGGTCCTTACAGAACAGCAGACTGTACCGCACTCAAGCCTATGTACCGTAGCACCCTATACCAAGTTACCAGTCCTTATAAGAACTTTTGTGGACCAAGCAGGTTGTGTATTAGTGTTTAGCAGACTGTACGTCAGTCCCTATACCGCTGAAGGACTGCTGCAGTATAGGGCAGCGGTCAGCAGTGGTGCACGTCAACCCTATGTATTGTGGACCGATAGCGGTCCTTACAGAACAGCAGACTGTAACGCACTCAGGCCTATGTACCGTAGCACCCTATACCAAGTTACCAGTCCTTATAAGAACTTTTGTGGACCAAGCAGGTTGTGTGTTAGTGATTAGCAGACTGTACGTCAGTCCCTATACCAATGAAGGACTGCTGCAGTATAGGGCAGCGGTCAGCAGTAGTGCACGGCAACCCTATGTATTGTGGACCGATAGCGGTCCTTACAGAACAGCAGACTGTAACGCACTCAGGCCTATGTACCGTAGCACCCTATACCAAGTTACCAGTCCTTATAAAAACTTTTGTGGACCAAGCAGGTTGTGTGTTAGTGTTTAGCAGACTGTGCGTCAGTCCCTATACCGCTGAAGGACTGCTGCAGTATAGGGCAGCGGTCAGCAGTGGTGCACGTCAACCCTATCTATTGTGGACCGATAGCGGTCCTTACAGAACAGCAGACTGTACCGCACTCAAGCCTATGTACCGTAGCACCCTATACCAAGTTACCAGTCCTTATAAGAACTTTTGTGGACCAAGCAGGTTGTGTATTAGTGTTTAGCAGACTGTACGTCAGTCCCTATACCGCTGAAGGACTGCTGCAGTATAGGGCAGCGGTCAGCAGTGGTGCACGTCAACCCTATGTATTGTGGACCGATAGCGGTCCTTACAGAACAGCAGACTGTAACGCACTCAGGCCTATGTACCGTAGCACCCTATACCAAGTTACCAGTCCTTATAAGAACTTTTGTGGACCAAGCAGGTTGTGTGTTAGTGATTAGCAGACTGTACGTCAGTCCCTATACCAATGAAGGACTGCTGCAGTATAGGGCAGCGGTCAGCAGTAGTGCACGGCAACCCTATGTATTGTGGACCGATAGCGGTCCTTACAGAACAGCAGACTGTACTGCACTCAGGCCTATGTACCGTAGCACCCTATACCAAGTTACCAGTCCTTATAAAAACTTTTGTGGACCAAGCAGGTTGTGTGTTAGTGTTTAGCAGACTGTGCGTCAGTCCCTATACCGCTGAAGGACTGCTGCAGTATAGGGCAGCGGTCAGCAGTAGTGCACGGCAACCCTATGTATTGTGGACCGATAGCGGTCCTTACAGAACAGCAGACTGTAACGCACTCAGGCCTATGTACCGTAGCACCCTATACCAAGTTACCAGTCCTTATAAGAACTTTTGTGGACCAAGCAGGTTGTGTGTTAGTGATTAGCAGACTGTACGTCAGTCCCTATACCAATGAAGGACTGCTGCAGTATAGGGCAGCGGTCAGCAGTAGTGCACGGCAACCCTATGTATTGTGGACCGATAGCGGTCCTTACAGAACAGCAGACTGTACCGCACCCAAGCCTATGTACCGTAGCACCCTAGACAGACCAAGTTACCAGTCCTGATAAAGAGCTTTGTGGAACAAGTGAGTTGTGAATGATTAGCAGACTGCAGCAGAAGGGCAGCAGTCAAGTATAATATTCTTTCTATATTTGGAAGAAAGAATATTATACGTGTACAAGCCTATTACCGTACCACTGATACCAGTCCTGAAAAGAACCTTTGTGGAACTAATAGTAACAGCAAGTCTTTAAAATTATCCTCACTGCCTGACACACTGCTTCCTGCCTGTCCCTATACAAATTGGCAAAAAAGAGTAGGCTGGAACGATTAGCTGGAACAGCTCTTTTGTGGACCTGATAGTAACAGCTAATGATGATGATGATGATGATGATGAAGAAAGACTAATCTGGCTGAGCTGTCCCTAAAATAGCAGCATACAGCGCTCTGTCCCTTTATCTAAACTGACAAAAGAAACTCAGGCTGCTGACCTAACACCTATACCAGTCCTGAAAAGAACTTTTGTGTACCAAATAGCTAGCGTTTTCTCTGTCCCTACTCCACACAGGATCCTTTCCCTACAGTGACAGAAGAAAGAATGTAAAATGGCCACCGGATCGGGTGTATTTATAGGTTAGGGGGAATGTCCAAGTGTCCATGAGCTGTCATGTCTCAATTGGTTGTCCTGTAACACATGATAAACGTGTCACGAAAGGTTAAAGTTCTTGTATACATTAAACACGTAAGTCCGCCGGGGCGAACGACGGAAAAAGGCGTTCGAACCCGCGGACGGCGAAAGTCGGAAATTCGCCGCGAAACGACCGCCGGGCGAACCGTTCGGCCATCACTATTCAGGATTTCCCTCAGATGAAATGGCTGTGGTAATTACTAAGGCAGTGAAACTGATCAAATCACCTGTACAAAATAATGGAAAGCTGGAAAACATGACCTGTTGGGGGTACTTGAGAACTGGAGTTGAGAAACTTTGTTTTAGATGATACCTGTCATAAAGTAAATAATTGTTTTGTCTACATCTACATGTTAGTTGCTTTACTATCATGCTGATCCTCTAGCTGTAAGCCCTTGTACACACGGTCGGACATTCCGACGGAAAATGTCAGTTTGGACCGTGTTGTCGGATAATCTGACCGTGTGTGGGCTTCATCTGACTTTTTCCGTCGGAATGTCCGACCAACAAAATTTGAGAGCTGGATATAAAAATTTTCCGACAATATGATCCGATCGGACTTTGTCCGATCGTTTGTAGAGAATTCCGATCGGACAAAGTGCCACGCATGCTCAGATCAAATTCCTAGACCAAAGCTATTGGCTACTAGCCTGAACGTAGTCCCGTCGTAACTAAATAACGTCACCGTGTTACGAACAATCAGATTTTCCGTCAATTTTGTCCGACCGTGTGTATGCAACACCAGTTTCAGACAAAATCCGTCGGACAAAATCCTACGGATTTTGTTGTCGGAATGTCCGACCGTGTGTACAAGGCCTAAGACTTTGTGAGTCACTGACCTGTATGCAACAAGTCAATTCAGTTGTCCTGATCTACACCAAGGCTAGTCATTCAGAAGGCACTCAATCACCAGGATAAGCATGACAACCAGGCAACTAGTTGTTTCAGAAGCGTCAACCTACGTATTTCTCTTCTAAGCTTTCTTCAATGTCATCATGGGCAGGGGAAACCGCATGACTAAATGTGGACTGTGCCACTTGACCAGTTTCCATCTAATCACATGCCAAGCTTCCCCTCTAAGACTGGCATGCAGACATTTCCACATGGCCAACCCCGATGAGTTTAAAATGCAACCCTTGGGATCAGCTCCGTGCCTTTCTGATTACACTGACATGTATTAGTCAACAAACTCTTGCATGGGGTTTTCCATAAAGCTCATCATACACAGTACAATCTGACTATTAGACCCACCAAAATCTGTGCACGGGCCTTCCTCATTGGACATTATTGAAATGGATGTACAGAAATTCAACAGTCAGACTTTAATGTGTATGGCCAGTTTTAATGTCAGGTGAGTATTAGAATGGATGGAAGATGAACAAAAGTAGAGTATTTTGTATCTACCGGAATAAGTCATGCTGTAGGGTTCAAGACTTTGAAATTGAACTATGACTAGCCTATGGGCGTTCAACACCTTACTTTTTCTTTACAAGCAGCAAATAAACAAGTCCATTCTGATCTCAGTAGCCGCAGGCAGTGTGGAGCAATTTATCCTCAAAGATCGCAAGAGGAACACTGAAGTTGTCTAACAACTAACAAATGTTTTTGTGTCTCAGAACTTTGGGGATGAGTTACCCCATGGTTCTTGTAGCTACATAGGTCAGTAAAAGTATTCTTTTCTCAGAAATTAAGGATGAATTACTCCATTGTCCTGCAGCTACATAGGCCAATAAAGCCTTGCTGTAAAGCATTTGTACTGCTTGTTTAGAAGATGTAAACAACTGAACGTCCATTTAGCTCTTGCAATAGCACAGACTCTTCTGTGGTAAGGGCAGTTTTATATGCCTAACATTTCATGTAAACCTCAAAAGGAGATCTCTGTGGATTTGGGTACTACAAATGTCTAAATAAATATTTCTCTCATTATGCATATACTGTACAGATTAAGAACATACGCCCACGATCTCCAATTAGATCACTTCCCACACATGAGAATAAACATAACCGGTTATGTTTATTCTCTCGTGTGGGAGGTGGTGTAAATGAAAACCGTGGGAGTATGTTCATACTATACATTTTAATTCACAGAAAGCTTCCTCTACTTGAAATAAAAACAGAATGGAGACATTGTTTGCCCTAAGACCTACTTCAAGCAGTGTGATGACACTAATACCCTTTCTCATCCCTTTTCAAGCAGTGTGGTGGCAACAATACCCCCTTCTCATCCAGCCAGCAAAAGTCCAAGGGGAATAAATTGAGCATTAGTCCAGCCTTGAAGGAGGTTTCAGCTTTTTACATGACAGTGGACAAGGGAAAGGGGTGGACCTTTGAAACACTTAATCAGAGCTAATAAGTGACCAATGTACTCTGTATGTACAGATCGTGGCAAAACCAACTAACTACACATTTGCAGTTAAAAGGTTTGTCCCAATGGATTGAATCACTGGATCTGAGGTATGATTCGGATGTGTTGTGATTGGCAGGCATCCATATCACAGTTGCAATGAGTTCCTTGTATCACACACAAGGCAATACACTCAAGAGCTCTCGGTAAGGCTTGAAAGGGTTTTTTACCCTACCAATAAGATTTATCCAAATTACTTCGGGTTGAAGAAAACACCACTTTGGCTGCAAAGCGGGCATAATGTACATAACTGCTACACGTAAATCTAATTTCCTGCTGTGATTGGTTTTCCGTTATTCCCCGGAGGTTTACACAGAACCTGAGGTTTAATTACCCAAAGGCCTAACTTTTTTTTTTTCATTATGGATAGAGAAGGAAGGGGTTAAACCCATCTGTATCTCATTAAGTAGATTTCCATTCACTTCCTGCCCAGTAGACTCAACAGGATGAAGAGGATATCTTTCCAAAATTAGGAAAATCACCTCTTAGATATCTTTTCAAATGTTTTAACTTGTGCTCACTATCATTCATCTCGCTAACTCAGATAAAGACAGCAATATATATAACCCATTACCACCACAGCCTAATCTAAACAAAAAAGGCTTTGCCTTTAGCTATGCTACTGTACTGTTGCCCACCCCCAGTCAAAAAGGATAGCCTTAGTGGCAACTCAAGCCATCTCACTGGACAACAGAATGGCAATTGAGGAAGCTTTGCCTTCAAATCGGGGAAAACTCCAACCCGGTAACACTGATAAACTAAATCAGAAAGAGCACAGAAGGTATCAGTTGTTATCTTGCATTGTCTGTTCTTCAGCGGGACTTTTATATTTTGAAAGTCAAAATGGGGGATACATCTATTTTAAGCAAGCTACATGGAACTTTGTCCACTTCCTCCAATTTTAAGCAAGCTACATGGAACTTTGTCCACTTCCTCCAATTGTAAGCAAGCTACATGGAACTTTGTCCACTTCCTCCAATTTTAAGAAAGCTACATGGAACTTTGCCCACTTCCTCCAATTTTAAGAAAGCTACATGGAACTTTGCCCACTTCCCCCCACTTTTAAGCAAGCTACATGGAACTTTGCCCACTTCCTCCAATTTTAAGCAAGCTACATGGAACTTTGCCCACTTCCTCCAATTTTAAGCAAGCTACATGGAACTTTGCCCACTTCCTCCAATTTTAAGAAAGCTACATGGAACTTTGCCCACTTCCCCCCACTTTTAAGCAAGCTACATGGAACTTTGCCCACTTCCTTCAATTTTAAGCAAGCTGCATGGAACTTTGCCCACTTCCTCCAATTTTAAGCAAGCTGCATGGAACTTTGCCCACTTCCTCCAATTTTAAGCAAGCTACATGGAACTTTGCCCACTTCCTCCAATTTTAAGCAAGCTAGATGGAACTTTGCCCACTTCTCTAGACTTTTAAGCAAGCTACATGGAACTTTGCCCACTTCCTCCAATTTTAAGCAAGCTACATGGAACTTTGCCCTCTTCCTCCAATTTTAAGCAAGCTGCATGGAACTTTGCCCACTTCCTCCAATTTTAAGCAAGCTGCATGGAACTTTGCCCACTTCCTCCAATTTTAAGCAAGTTACATGGAACTTTGCCCACTTCCTCCAATTTTAAGCAAGCTACATGGAACTTTGCCCACTTCCTCCAATTTTAAGCAAGCTACATGGAACTTTGCCCACTTCCTCCAATTTTAAGCAAGCTACATGGAACTTTGCCCACTGCCTCCTTTTCAGTTACCATCCAGAAGTGCTTTTGTGTGTATTGCCATTTGTACTTATACAAGCCTTAAAGGGCAGTGCCCACCAATTTCCAGTCCCAGAGTAAGATCTAAATGGTTGGCTGGCATAGCTCTGATTGAGTAATTTATCATTTGTAGTTCTAATAAAAAAAGAGACCACAAGCATCTACTAACCTCCATTCGACACCAAATGTGATTCTCTGTATACGATATGCCCAAGTGTGCTCTCACATCAAATGCATCTTTTACATTCCCAGTCACTAAACCCCTATTCCTTCAACAAATAGCTGGTGGCCATCCCTAATGGTGTCCCTTTCAGCATTTGAACACCTACTAAAGACCAGTAGCACTGTAGAAAAGTCAACGCTACATATGCCCCCTGGGACACCATTATGGCATTCACTTCTAGTGCTGTATTGTGGTCCATACAGCAATTCATAGGGTAGGGATACATTGAAAATCACCAGAGCTCCTTAGAACAATTTGCTGTCTTTCAGGCTGAATCATATCCTCTTCAACGGATTCCATTTTGTTCATGTTGGCCAAAATGCTGGCCGAAACAAGATTCTCTAACCCTGGGTTACCTCCAGGTTCAGGCGTGAGTTTGACTCTTATAAACACCCCCCCCCCCCCCAACAATTTGCCTTTGGCTGCTGAATGTGTTTGATTCCTCACTTTCTGGAGCAAAGCTTAGCATATCCCCAGTGAAGAAAGGCTTTATTTATTTTTTTCTCTTTTTGAGGCTTCAATAACATGTGCGTGTGAATATATATATATAAATATATAATATATATGTCTATATACACTGTATATACATGACTGTATCTCTTTTTGTAAAGGTCAGAAGGCTTTAAAGAAGGAGTGATGCCAGGGAGAAAAGAAATAAGGCTGCCTAAGTATTTTCTTATCAGTAACGGCCGAGTAGAACATGGGAAGGACCTATTGTGGGCCATTCATCAAGAAAATGGACAGAACAGAGCTGTTTGATGCTTTTTGGACTCATTACTACAGAAAAATAGTCTTCTTGGGAATACAGATTGGCTTTCTGTGGTCCTTTGTGTTTTCTTCAAATATTTGTTGAACAGTAGCCAACAAAAAAAAAAGTTTGAGGTTCATAATATTGAACAGTTTTTGGATCTTTTTAGGTGAGTTCAATTTGTGAGACAGAAGCCAAGAATAAAATATGAGGACTAAAACAAGAACTACCCATACTTCTGACCTTTTGGGTCAACACTTTACTGGAACGGCATCACCACAATGTAGCTGAAGTGAAATCGGCAGGAGGGAGCTCCATCTCTAAAAAAAGGCTGTTTTGGGTGGCACCAGAGTTCGTGATTGAGGCTTTTAATACTAGCCATGACTAATCAATTTCACATTCAACTTTTTGTTAAGGTTCACAAGTTCCACCTGTCACGGGCCCCTTGTGTGCATGTGGCCGCAGCAGAAAAGACTTGCCGGCAATGACCATCTGCGTAGAAAGGCCCCTAGACTGGCAAGTAATTAATATGGTTTTGGTCATAAATCCTGAATAATTGTTTTCCTGTCTTAAATAATCTCTCCATGTGTACTAGTTGAAAAAAATATAAATGCACACATAGATACATGTGTCTCGGATATGCTCAAGTCATGTTCTTTCTTGGTGGGACAGTATGTAGAGTTTAGCCACTATGAGTTTTGCTCCTCTGGGGCAAATAGGTTTAGACTGTATAAAAATGGTATTATTCCTGTACAAAATCAGTATACTTGTAGGGAATGAAGGAAATCTTCACTTTGCCAAGGAGCTTAAGAAGCTTTCAAAGAAGATGCGGGCCTCTTGTTGGGTCTTTTGTAACTTGAGCTGAGATGGCAAGAAACCTTTTAATTTCTCTAGCTCTAAAGGAATTGGTGGGTTCCATTTGAAACAACCAATGGAATTCAGTAGTAATTTCCATTACGCGCATAAATTCCTGCATTATAAGGAGGTGTCTGTTCCGACACCCCTGTCATCTTGGTCACAAAGCAGTTATTTGCGTCAGTTCTGCTTGTGGGTTAGTCCCTTCTTGCTCTATTTCCCCACCCATCATGGGCAGCTCCATGCCTAGTCATGCTGGATTGTTCGGACCGTCTGAGTTTTTGCAGGCATAGGCAACATCTTTGGCAATGCTGCACATGCGGTTGGACATCTGCAGCTCAGGACGGAAGGCAGAGGGGAAGCAGAACTTTTTGAAGCAGGCCTTGAAGTTCTCATCTAAGAAGGCATAGAGCACTGGATTAAGGCTGCTGTTGATGTAGCCCAAGGCAATGCAGAAGAGAAGGATGGCTACCTTGACATCGCTGTCGGGCTTGGCTCCAAGGTTCTGCACTAACACGAAGATCTGGACGGGGGTCCAGCAGATAATGAACACAGCAACGACCACCAACACCAGACGGGTGATCCTTCTCAGGTTCCGGTCCTTCTCCCTTGACCCGGACAAAACACGGACTTTCTTCAGGCGTCTAATCATCAGGCTGTAGCAGATGGTAATAATCAAGACAGGAATGACAAAGGAAAACATGAACACGCAGGAGCCGAAGACTGGTTCCCAATAATGTTCAGGATCGGGCAACTGAACCATACACTCAATACCTGCAAGAACGAAGAAAAAAATATTAAAACGTTTTATTTTTTTAACCATACAGTCATCCAATCTGTTAACTAAAATATAAAGTTGCACATTTTCTTAAACTAACCAACCATGAACTGGTTGTCTGATACAGCCACCCTTAATGCACCCCCTTTCATGTATTTCCTTGATTGGCAGACAGATTTAGCCGGGTACATAATGGCTTTTGGCTATTAAATAGTAACCCTAGACAAAACAGATTTTAGTAGGAAAGATTTTGAACCTCTGTCACTTTCTAAAGCTACCTCTTGCCCAGTTACAATGTGTCTCCCTTACTTCCTGTCCCAGTGATGCGCTTTTCACCAAACAGGAAGTGAATGAAAAGCTCCAGTGGGGACACATACAGTCAAGAAAAGCCGATAGGAGCTCTATCCTTCTCCCACTCTACTGAAAACCATGTGTTTTTTTTTATATCTATCCATGTCCCTATTGCAGATTTTCCACCACTTCCTGTACTAGTAACACACTGTCTAAGCCAGGAAGTAAAAGAAAATGTCCCCAATGGGTCCTCAAAAAAACAACATAGGTGTGAACCCGTCCCTATTCTGTCCAAAAACAAAAAGTGGTGATGCAATTCAAGAGACCTGCTTCTCCCAGCTTCCAGAAAACTCAGGCAGGTGCCTGGATGCAAGTGACTCTCGCACTTTTATAGGCCCTGCCCCTTTCACTGACAGGTGGACCTGATCGGATGCTCCATTCACTCCTATGGAAAGTAGGGTTGCCACCTCACCCCTTTAAACCCACATATTAATTACACAGGTTCTGTGACTGATTAAGGTGATAATTAAACTCACTTGGTGCCATATCTGCATTAAATTAGCCTCAGAACCTGTGTAATTAATATGTGTTCAGGTTTAAAGGGATGAGATGGCAACCATAATGGAGAGGCGGATGTCCGCTGGCACCCACTGCTATCCGATCCTGTCCATGAAATCCAGATGGATAGAAACCCTGTTTTCCATCTGTCTGGCAGATTGGATGGGATCAGATGAAAACGGACCGTTTTCATGTGATCTGCCCATAGAGGAGAGCGGGGCTCTGACAGGTCCGTCTCTGCATAGTGAGTAGAAATGGACCTGTCATCCGCCTGCTCAGCAGGAATCAGCGGATCGATCCCCTGCCAAGTGGACAAGCCCGTGTGAAAGGAACCATTGTCCCTTTTACCCTGCATATGATGGCTTGTGCCTGATTTTTGCTAACGATGCCTTAAAATACTATTTTTTCTAAGTGCAAATGCTGCTTCCTGCCCTCACACTACAGTGGTCTCTGCTGGTATAGTTGAGTACCAGTCACACCCTTTAGTCCGAATGTCTTTACACAGACTTGTACTGCAGAGAAAGAGAGGGGGGCATTTCTAACCAAAAAGGGGGCTTCTCTGACCAGGATTAATGGGGCTCTTTTACACTGGTGGCTGGGGGGGGGGGGGGGGGGAGTAAAAAGAGGTCAACTGAGCTGCGTTTTAACGCCTTGCCCCCAGATTCCCACTAAAATTCTAACATTACAGCCTGACAGAGCTGTACACATGTTGTGGCCACGACTGTGTGACTGTTGCAGCATTGTCCTGCAATGTAAAATTGCCACCCAGAAAAAAAATAAAAAAATAAAAACAAACAAATGAAAAAACAATTGTCAAGCGGTGGCAGTAGCACCCCTCAGAAAATCAGGCCACTGTGCATTGCTTTTCAGAGCACGGTAAGTGCAGGGGTCTCCTATAGCAGAACTGGAGCCAGGAACTTTGCTGATCCTGCCTCTGGCCCCAGACTATTCATGGGCTTTTCCTCCACCTTCTGGGCCCACCTCCTCAGGGATTGGCCAGAGTCCCAAATATATTCAGTCTTCTTCCTCCCACTTAAAGAGCCCTCATTGAGTGCTGATAACTGAGAGCAGGTCTAGGTCTGGTGCCTATAAGCCCTTGTACACACGGTCGGAGAATGTGTCCTATCGGACCATTTTGTCGGATATTCCGACTGTGTGTGGTCTCCATCGGACTGTTTCCATCAGAATATCCGACGGACCAACTTTTCCAACTTGCCGGTAAAATTTTCCGACAAAATGCTCCTATCCGACATACTCCGATCATGTGTAGCCTACTCCGACGGACAAAGTGCCACGCATGCTCAGATCAAATTCCTAGACCGAAGCTATTGGCTACTAGCCTGAATGTAGTCCCGTCGTAATGAAATAACGTCATCACGTTATGTACAATCGGATTTTCCGACAACTTAGTCCGACCGTGTGTATGCAACATCACTTCCGGACCTCTTCTGGAATTAATCCGTCGGAAATTACTCAGACGGATTTGGTTGTCGGAATCTCCGACCGTGTGTACAAGGGCTTAGACTGCGCAATCATGTTTAGACTGATGCACAAATGCCTATTTTAGTACAGTTTCTATCTGAATGCTGTTTCTGTTATTTTAATTTGAACTTTAATCTATACAGCTGTGTTTAGTCATAGGGCCAACCCATATAAAAATAAATGTAGTGCACCTCTGAAAGAAAGAACCAAAGTTGAACTTGTTTCCTCTCCTCTTATTTATAACTCACACAGCCAGGCACTCAGCATTTTCTTTACTCTTCCACTTGCTTGAAGGAACAGTCTAAGGGTGTTATTTTAGGGTTTTAACTTCAGCTGGGACCTCCAAAGATCCTGCCTCAGGGGCAGAGTCCCTGCACAGGGGTCTTCTCCAGTAGGACTGGATCCAGGAACTTTGCTGCTCCTGTCTCAGGCCCCAGACTATTTATGGACTCTTCCTCCACCTTCTGGGCACACCTTCACGGTAAAGGTGACAGTGAGTGGCAGTGCTGGCAGGTTGGGATGAGTGACAGTGCTGGCAGGGAGTTGGGATGAGTGGCAGTGCTGGTGGGGGGGAGTGGGATGAGTGGAAGTGCTGGTGGGGAGAATGGGATGAGTGGCAGTGCTGGTGGGGGTTGGGATGAGTGGCAGTGCCGGGGGTGTTCTGATCAGCCAACTTAAGTGCTCTTGATCAAGGTCATCTGCTGATCTGAGAACTGTAGTGTTGACTTTTATTGGCAATTATAATCACAGGTAGTGTTACTCACTGTGTCTCCAGCTTCACTGTGTCTCCGACTTTGTGGTGTCTCGCAGCAGCGACACCTACACCGAAATCAGGAGATAGGGTCTCCTCCAGCCCCTCCCACTTTATTCCTCACCAGTCAGCTGACCTCTAGTCTCTCCCCCCCAGCCATGCTGTGAACTGAATGGGTGTCTGCGAAGAGGCTGAGGGGGTGGCCATGGGCTCCAGGGACAGCCCTGCTGGGCAGCCATGAATAGGCTGGGAGAGCAGTGTGGGCTTCAGGAACAGCCCCCAAGGTTGAGAACCACTGCCTTAGATGGACCCCACAGTTTAGCAACAATGTCAATAATCACTGACCCCCCAAAGATCCCCTGACCCACCAAGATGCCATGACAAAATCCCTACCAACATAAGTGCTCACTGGGTTTTACAAGACAGATACAGAAAAACACAAAACATATACACAAAACAAGACATATACACCCCAAACTTGACACCTCAGAAAAAAACTTCAACATAAGGGCGGGTGGGAGGGAAGTTTCTTCTCTGCCTGAAAATCCCAGAATGCCTGGACTGCCTGTCTGCCACCTACCCCCTACAGAAGCACCCCGCCCCTCTGACCTGCTGCCTTCAATCAGGTAAATTCTACATGCCCCCCCTTGCCCGACTGACCTAGCTGACCCTTCCCTGACCTAGTTCTTCCCCTAGTCATGTAGACTCTTCGGCCATTTTTCTTCCCCGGTTCTCACTCTACTTTAGGAGGTGTGCTGCATAACATGTTTAGGTAAAGTTGGTTTTGGGTGGACTAAATTGCCCGCTGCGAGGATTTCAAAGTTCCCGACTTCAGTCACTATGGTGTCCCACTTCTCCTTCTTTCATTGCTGGAGTTCCTATGAGATATAATATTCTTGTGGGCGATTCAGCACACCAACATCCACCCAAAATCCTTTAGTTGCTGGAGTTCCTATGAGATATAATATTATTGTGGGTGATTCGGCACACCAATATCCACCCAAAGCTTAAACATGACTTTTGAGTGAATTGACCCTTTTTTTACCATACACATTCCGAGATAGTCTTGACCCTTTTGTATTGTTGGATAACAACATGGTATAAATGAGAATTCCCCTTCAACTACACATCAGGCAATGTTCCGTTACAGGAAACTGCCTAGCTACACAGAACTTGCAAATAATCCAATCACATCAGGAGCAGGAAAATTATAGGTTCATTCCTACACCGCCACACAAACACAATGTATCTAACATGTCACTATAATTTGCTTCTTTAGAAATAGTGTTTCTGTAGAAAGTCCCAGAGCTTGCTTGATTTATACGCTCAAAGGAACGCAATATCCTTTGCAATTCTACCAGAACCTTTGCGCATTCCAAATCACCCTTTTATTTATCGGCCTGCCTTGTGACAGCCTGATATATACTGGAGATAAAACACGCTGCGGAAAGCAAGAAGGCAACGTGGAAAATGCACAAGTAGCAAGGAGTGCGTACTGATAAAACGCATCTCTTTCTGTATAAAAAGTGTGATTGGCCACCATAAAGGCATGGCCTCATCATCCAACTCTCCTTCTCTCCAACGCTTCCCACACATCTTTTCAACTCAATCATAATCAATAGGGTTGCACGATACCCTTTATTTATTGCCGATACCAAGTACTGTTACTTTATGGTGCAATTTGCATCCATACAGATTAAATGGGCGCAAATCGCACTGCAAAGAATTGCTGTGTGATTCCTGTCCGAATCACATAGGTTTCCCGCACTGCTCCTGACCTCAGCAAATGGATGGTAGGAACCCCTCATAATGGGCACAGCAGGTGTATAGACCCGGGAACTCAGCACAGGAATGTGGGAACCTCTCATAATGGGCACAGCAGGTGTACATACCCGGGAACTCAGCACAGGAATGTGGGAAACTCTCATAATGGGCACAGCAGGTGTACAGACCTGGGAACTCAGCACGGGGATGGTGGGAACCCCTCATAATGGGCAAAGCAGGTGTACAGACCTGGGAACTCAGCACGGGGATGGTGGTAACCCCTCATAATGGGCACAGCAGGTGTACAGACCTGGGAACTCAGCACGGGGATGGTGGGGACCCCTCATAATGGGCACAGCAGGTGTACAGACCTGGGAACTCAGTACAGGGATGGTGGGGACCCCTCATAATGGGCACAGCAGGTGTACAGACCTGGGAACTCAGCACAGGGATGGTGGGGACCCCTCATAATGGGCACAGCAGGTGTACAGACCTGGGCACAGCAGGTGTACATAACCGGGAACTCAGCACAGGAATGTGGGAAACTCTCATAATGGGCACAGCAGGTGTACAGACCTGGGAACTCAGCACGGGGATGGTGGGAACCCCTCATAATGGGCAAAGCAGGTGTACAGACCTGGGAACTCAGCACGGGGATGGTGGGAACCCCTCATAATGGGCACAGCAGGTGTACAGACCTGGGAACTCAGCACGGGGATGGTGGGGACCCCTCATAATGGGCACAGCAGGTGTACAGACCTGGGAACTCAGTACAGGGATGGTGGGGACCCCTCATAATGGGCACAGCAGGTGTACAGACCTGGGAACTCAGCACAGGAATGTGGGAACCTCTCCTAATGGGCACAGCAGGTGTCCAGACCCGGGAACTCAGCACAGGGATGGTGGGAACCCCTCATAATGGGCAAAGCAGGTGTACAGACCTGGGAACTCAGCACACGGATAAAGCTCCTATGTATGTAATTCAACTGTGTGCTTAGCTGCTTGTCCGGTGTTCTCAAATATCCAGGTTCTCCCTGAAAAATATGCTGGCATCCCCTGGCCAACATGGAAACACTTCCTGATTCCACCACACAGGTTTGCTCATTTCTGATTCTTTCTCCTCTTGCTCTATGTCTGAACTTTCCTCTCTTTCTTCTTTCTCCTGTCTCTTTTCCCCCCCCCTTTTTCTTGTTTCCATTATCACACTTCCTTCCCCCACATCCCAATGTTCTATTCCCTAACCCCAAATATATTCAAGACGTAAGGGTTTTAGCTTTTCAATATTACAAGCTACCTATATAACCATACTTCACCTAGACTTATGTTTTTCGACATGCATTGGATAGGTGAATTATAGTGCACAATTTTCTGTAATGAACATTTGGTAATTATCTTCTATTTTCTATGTTCTTCTATTTTGTTAAACATAATAAAAAACATATTTGACTCAAAAAAATATCCAGGTTCTGCCTGTAGAGCGTAGTGACTGTGCTTTACTGCTTTTTCCTCTACCAGTGGAGGCCGACCGATTGAAAACAATCCACTCGCTATGTGAATGACATTTTATCTCAGCGGGCATCGATCGGGGATTCCACCAAAATACACGTAGTCATTAGACGAAGTGTCTGCCAGCCTGTGTTTTAGAACATTCGGAAAATACATTTTTAATATAAATGTAGAAATGTGAAGGCAGCGCTAAAAAAAAAAACGAGCTAAACGTTAGAATAATAACTCAGAATATGCGCTCGCCGAGCCTTTCGTCCCTATCAGGACTCCAAGGCAGAAAGAGCTAGACATTAATTCTAAAGTAATTAAGCCCAGCGCTACTTATTCCCCTCTAAAAGGCAAAGCCGCTGGCGATCAGCGGAGATATATAACTTTAATAACGTTCCCCAGTAGCAGCAGGTAAACCTCCCCCCCCAGAGAAGACAAGACTGAGGATATGGAAAAGAGCTTGCCGAGGCAGAAGGGTAATCAGGAGAAAAGAGCTGAGCTAGGTTACCAGGCCTGGCCGGCATGATCCGTCTGGGCAATTACCGGTACAAAAAGGACAGCTCAATCATGGCGGAAGAGCGGCAAGAGGTGGCTTTTTATTGGAGCCCCCCCACCTCCTTTGTGTTATGTTGATCGCAGCAGGATACAGCTTTACAACAACCACGACTTAATCAGATCTTATTTCTCCAGAGAGACCCTCCGCCTCCCCATTTCTTGCCCACCAAAGGCTGCTGTAACTAAAGACAAGTTCCCATGATTTATGGCCACTCCAACCTGCTGCAACATTATTTGTGTAGCGGAAAGTCATCTAAAAAAAAAAAACACTCAACGCTTTGCTGTCTTTATTGCAACCATGCAGGTAAAATCGTGTAAGGAATTAAAGCAGAATGCCAAGCTGGCCAATAGACATATGCATTCGTTTTAGTCCGAATGTATTTTCATACGAACGTTAGGTAGAATCCGAAAACTGAAAGATCCGACATAAACAAATGCTTTATTTTCGTTTTCGTTGCGACAACAGTTCGATATAGATAGGAGATTCGACATGACGCTGACAATAATGATCTGTGTCCATCGAACCTGTGGTCGAATGTGCCTAACCTTAGCTCTATTAGTCCAAGATTATTCTACATAGAGAGAAAAGATTTGACGTAGAGAGAAAAGATTTGCCGTAGAGAGAAAAGATTTGACTTAGAGAGAAAAGATTTGACTAATGCCGCGTACACACGAGTGGACTTTTCAACATCCAAAGTCCGACTGAATGATTCCGTCAGACTATTCGATCGTGTGTGGGCTGCAACGGACTTTTGATTCGCAAAAGTCTGACGGACTTTAGAAAATGGAACATGCTTCAAATTAGTCCAAGATTATTCTACATAGAGAGAAAAGATTTGACGTAGAGAGAAAAGATTCGACATAGAGAGAAAAGATTTGCCGTAGAGAGAAAAGATTTGACGTAGAGAGAAAAGATTTGACGTAGAGAGAAAAGATTTGCCATAGAGAGAAAAGATTCGACATTATAGAGACAATAGCAAAAAAGGTTGAATGTGCCTAACCTAACTCTATTAGTCCAAGATTATTCTACATAGAGAGAAAAGATTTGCCGTAGAGAGAAAAGATTTGACATAGAGAGAAAAGATTTGACGTAGAGAGAAAAGATTTGACGTAGAGAGAAAAGATTTGACGTAGAGAGAAAAGATTTGACGTAGAGAGAAAAGATTTGACATAGAGAGAAAAGATTTGACGTAGAGAGAAAGGATTCGAAATTATAGAGACAATAGCAAAAAAGGTTGAATGTGCCTATCCTAACTCTATTAGTCCAAGATTATTCTACATAGAGAGAAAAGATTTGACATAGAGAGAAAAGATTTGCCGTAGAGAGAAAAGATTTGCCGTAGAGAGAAAAGATTTGCCGTAGAGAGAAAAGATTTGCTATAGAGAGAAAAGATTTGACGTAGAGAGAAAAGATTTGACATAGAGAGAAAAGATTTGACATTATAGAGACAATAGCAAAAAAGGTTGAATGTGCCTAACCTAACTCTATTAGTCCAAGATTATTCTACGTAGAGAGAAAAGATTTGACATAGAGAGAAAAGATTTGCCGTAGAGAGAAAAGATTTGACGTAGAGAGAAAAGATTTGACATAGAGAGAAAAGATTTGCCGTAGAGAGAAAAGATTCGACGTAGAGAGAAAAGATTCGATGTAGAGAGAAAGATTTGACATAGAGAGAAAAGATTTGACATTATAGCGACAATAGCAAAAAAGGTCGCATGTACCTAACCTAACTCTATTAGTCCAAGATTATTGGACATAGAGAGAAAAGATTCAACATGAAGATTCAACGAAGCAATCGCCGCGAGTGGAAATGTATGGTCAAATGCTCCGCCCATAGGCTATAGAAGAATTCTAATGTTGGTTGACTAGTAGTCATAATTAATAAATATAATTATTACTAGTGTCATACAACATTAGAATTCTACTATATCTTGTAGGCGGAACATTTGACCGGAAATGTACGATTGTGGCGTGTTGTACAGTTTAGCTGCTCTGTCGAATCTTCTTAGAACATTCGACAGACACCATAAGCCTTCAATGACAGATTCGACCATAATTATTTCGGATTTTCGGATAAATGTATTTTTTTAACAAAACAAAATAAATAAAAACGAATTTCGACAGTAATTAAATAATTATATTTTTCGGACGGAAACGAAATTCTGAAACAAAATATTTCAGTGTGCACATGTCTACTGGCCAACAAACAATGACCAGTGGCTGAAACCTCACCCCCCCCCCCCCCCACCCAGGATACTTGATTAGTCTTGGGGAGGTCCTAATAGACAGAAATACTTACTTTAAGGTCATATTTAAATTGTTTTACATTGTTGTGTTGTAGCAACACACAGGATACTGCAACGTGCTGCACTGCATATTATTTGCGTTGGCACGCTGCAGCAACATTCTTTCTTAAAGGCAATTTGGAGGCAAATAATTGTGAGTGATGCCCCATTTCCTACCATATATAGGATATAATGCTTGATTAGTCTTGGGGAGGGGGGTCCTAATAGAGAGCAATACTTACTTTATGGTCAGATTTGCATTATTCTGTTGCAGCACTGCACAGGTTACAGCAACGTGCAGCATCGTGTGTTGCAGCACTGTGGAGCCATTCTTTCTGAAGGGCAATCTGGAGGTATACAATTATAAGTGGGTGATGCTTTTCTTTGTTTCTTTTATAACATTTTGAAAATAAGTAATTTTTCTTCTTTACTGATGTGCGCTGATGAGGCTGCACTGATGGGAACTGATGAGACTGCACTGATGGGTACTATTGAGGCTGGACTGATGGGAACTGAAGAGGTTGCATTGATGGGCACTGATAGGTGCTGATGAGGCTGCACTGATGAGAGTGCATTGATGGGCACCGATGAGGGACATTGATGAGGCTGTGCTGATGGGCACTGATGAGGCTGTGCTGATGGGCAGTGATGAGGCTGCACTGTGGGGCACTGATGAAGCTGCACTGTGGGGCACTGATGAGGCTGCACTGATGGGCACTGATGAGACTGCACTGATGGGTACTATTGAGACTGCACTGATGGGAACTGAAGAGGTTGCATTGATGGGCACTGATAGGTGCTGATGAGGCTGCAGTGATGAGAGTGCATTGATGGGCACTGATGAGGGACATTGATGAGGCTGTGCTGATGGGCACTGATGAGGCTGTGCTGATGGGCAGTGATGAGGCTGCACTGTGGGGCACTGATGAGGCTGCACTGTGGGGCACTGATGAGGCTGCACTGATGGGTACTATTGAGACTGCACTGATGGGAACTGAAGAGGTTGCATTGATGGGCACTGATGGGCACTGATGCGGCTGCACTGATGGGTACTGATGAGGCTGCACTGTGGGGCACTAATGAGGCTGCAATGTGGGGCACTAGTAAGGCTGCATTAATGGGCACTAAAGAGGCTGCACTGATGGGCACTGATGAGGCTGCACTGTAGGGCACTGATGAGGCTGCACTGGTTGGTACTGATGAGGCTGCACTGATGGAAACTGATGAGGCTGCGCTGATGGGCACTGATGAGGGTGTGCTGATGGGCACTGATGAGGGTGTGCTGATGGGCACTGATGAGGCTGCACTGTGTGGTGCTGATGAGGCTACACTGTGGTTCACTGATGAGGCTACACTGTGGGGCACTGATGAGGCTGCACTGATGGGCACTGATAGGTTCTGATAAAGCTGCACTGATGGGCACTGATATTAATTCGCTATTGTCACACAACTGGGTGGGCTTGGGGCACAGTGCTCTGTGCCCCGAGCCCACCCTTTTTTGAAGCTTATTAGAGCCTTGGGCTCTAATCGGGCTTCTAAGAAAAAAAACCACATTGGAATCCATGTATCTGGCGCCCTGCACGTAGATTAGGTGGCAGACGTATGGATTGGGGGGGGGGGAGGGGCCCGTGCACCCCTAATGGACTGACCGCCACTGCTAGAGGGGAGTGTTTTTTTCTCAACAAAAGTTGAGTGCCTCTTTAAACTGTCTGCGTGTGAAAAATCTGTCTAGTTTTGATTTTAAACGGTGAAGGTTTAGAAGTTTGGTATTTTCACGTTGTCTGGGTTTCAATTTTTTTTTTGCCCAAAGGCAGCCAGATATCAGGTGAGAAGAAATCTTTAGAACAGGCGGTGAGATGAAATCGTCCAATGGGGACACAGACACTGCTATGAATTTCCCATTGAAGAATGAAAATGATTGCGTCTTTGGGCACATTTAAATGTTTAATAAATACGCAAAATCCTTCCGTTAACAAGAGCTCAGGAAAAAATGATTTTGTAACAAAAAAGTAACAAAAAAGTAAACAAAAAAAAACAAAGGTGGTGCAAAAGTGCGATGACAGTGCGCAATCAGATGTCATCTGACAATAGTCGCTATGGGCCGGGTCTGGCATCTGAAGTCGGTGGCCCTGGGTGCACAGCAATGAGGGCACTGCCCAAAACGAGCCCCACAGGATACAGATATAAAGGGCAGGTGGCCGCTGGTCGTTTTTATGCTCGGACGTTTGATCTTTATTTTTTTTTCTTCCAGCGCCTCTCCAGTAACTGTGAAAGTGATCTGGTAACTTTATAATGCCACATCTGTCCCTGTCATTGTAATATCACACAGCTTCCAGAGTGATCTATAATTCATGTCTTCTGCACACCCCGCGGGGTGATAGCTTGTAGGCAGTAATGGAGGAATACTAATGATAGGAGCTGCAGCTAGTACCGACCGGGGATGTCATTTATACAACTAGGAAAAGAAAGGGATTGTGTTGTCTGCAGAGACAGGATCACAGCAAAAGCCAAGACTGAATATACTGTATATCAGCTTCACCAGACCTTAGACATGGCGGTTGCATTCGTTTTCTTTTAGACACTCAGGGATCATGTCAGTAACACACTTCCTTTCCCACAGTGACAACGCTCACTCACTACGTCTATGGAGGAGCAGCGTTGTCACCCCGGGCTGCTTACCTGGTCTGAACTACAAACATCTCCTCCTGTCCACATCTTCATTACATAGGGGCTTTTACCTACCACAGGCAGCTGGGTGCATTTTTTTATTTCAACTGCATAGACCCATGGTGCCCAACCTGTGGCCCTTTGGCACTTTTTGTATGGCTCTCGGGGGCCCCTGCAGGCACTAATCTGGGTTCCCCTAAAGCCCAATTATAGGGAGGGAGAATTGAGGGGTGAAAAAGAGAGGGCAGGAGGGGGAAATGAGGGGGAAAAGGAGGGGGGCGAGGAGTAAAAGGAGAGGGAAGAAGGGGGAAGTGAGGGGGGAAGAGAGGGCAGAAGGGGGAAACAAGGGGGAAAAGGAGGGGGAAGTGAGGGGGGAGAAGGAGGGGGAAGTGAGAGGGCAGGAGGGGGAAACAAGGGGGAAAAGGAGGGGGAAGTGAGTTGGAGAAGGGGGGGAAGTGAGAGCGAAGGAGGGGGAAGCGAGGGGGAAAAGGAGTGGAAAGGAGGGGAAAGGGAGGAGGGAAGGAGGGGGAAGTGAGGGGCAAAAGGAGAGGAAAAGAGGGGAAAGGGAGGAGGAAAGGGAGGAGGGAAGGAGGGGAAAGCAAGGGGAGAAAAGGAGAAGGAAGAAGAAGGGGGAAGCAAGGGAGAAAAGAAGAGGGAAGGAGGGGGAAGCGAGGAGGGGGAAAGCAGAGGAAAGGAGGGGGGAAGCGAGGAGGAAAAGGAGTGGGAAGGAGGGGGAAGCAAGGAGGAAAAGGAGAGGGAAGGAGGGGGAAGTGAGGGGGAAGTGAGAGGGCAGGAGGGGGAAACAAGGGGGAAAAGGAGGGGGAAGGAGGGGGAAGCGAGGAGGGGGAAAGCAGAGGGAAGGAGGGGGGAAGCGAGGAGGAAAAGGAGTGGGAAGGAGGGGGAAGCAAGGAGGAAAAGGAGAGGGAAGGAGGGGGAAGTGAGAGGGCAGGAGGGGGAAACAAGGGGGAAAAGGAGGGGGAAGTGAGTTGGAGAAGGGGGGGAAGGGAGAGGGAAGGAGGGGGAAGCGAGGGGGGAAAAGGAGTGGAAAGGAGGGGAAAGGGAGGAGGGAAGGAGGGGGAAGTGAGGGGCAAAAGGAGAGGAAAAGAGGGGGAAGGGAGGAGGAAAGGGAGGAGGGAAGGAGGGGAGAGCAAGGGGAGAAAAGGAGAAGGAAGAAGAAGGGGGAAGCGAGGGGGGAAAAGAAGAAGTAAGGAGGGGGAAGTGAGGAGGAAAAGGAGAGGGAAGGAGGGGGAAGCAAGGAGGAAATGTAGAGGGAAGGAGGGGAAGAAAGGGAGAGGGAGGCAAGGAGGAAAAGGAGAGAGAAGAAAGGGGCAAGTGAGGGGCGAAAGGAGAGGGAAAGAAGGGGAAGTGTGGGGGGAAAAGGAGAGGGAATGAGGGGGAAGCGAGGGAGGAAAAAGAGAGGGAAGGCGGGGGGAAAAGGAGAGGGAAGGAGGGGTAAGCGAGGAGGAAAAGAAGAGTGAAGGTGGGGGAAGTGAAGAGGAAAAGGAGAGGGAAGGAGGGGAAGCAAGGGGGGAAAAGGAGGGGGAAGGCAGGGAAGCAAGGGGGGGGGAGAGGGAAAGAGGGGGAAGGAGGGGGAGGCAAGGAGGAAAAGGAAAGAGAAGGAGGGGGAGGTGAGGAGGAAAAGCAGAGAGAAGGAAGGGGCAAGTGAGGGGGCAAAGGAGAGGGAAGGAAGGGGAAGTGTGGGGGGAAAAGGAGAGGGAATGAGGGGAAAGCAAGGGAGGAAAAAGAGAGGGAAGGAGAGGGAAGCGAGAGGGAAAAAGGAGAGGGAAGGAGGGGGGAGCGAGGAGGAAAAGAAGAGTGAAGGTAGGGGAAGCAAAGAGGAAAAGGAGAAGAAAGGTGAGGGAAGTGAGGAGGAAAAGAAGAGTAAAGGTGGGGGAAGCAAGGAGGAAAAGGAGAGGGAAAGAGGGGGAAGCAAGGGGGGAAAAGGAGGGAGAAAAGAGGGGGAAAAAGGAGAGGGAAGGCAGGGAAGCGAGGGGGGGGGAGGAGAGGGAAGGCAGGGGAAGTGATGCGGAAAAGGGGAGGGAAGGAGGGGGAAGCAAGGAGGAAAAGGAGAGGGATGGCGGGGGAAGTGAGGGGGAAAAGGAGAGAGAAGGAGTGGGAAACGAGGGGGGGGGAGGAAAGGCATGGGTAGTGAGGGGGAAAAGGGAGAGGGAAGGCGGGGGAAGTGAGGGGGGAAAAGGAGAGGGAAGGAGGGGAAGCGAGGAGGAAAAGGAGAGGGAAGCGAGGAGGAAAAGGAAAGGGAAGGAGGGGGAGACGAGGAGGAAAAGTAAAGGTTTGGAAGTTTACAGAGGACATTACACGGAGACAGAAAAACATAGTAAGAAACAATTTCATGACAAACAGCTTACAGGGCCATTAAGTAGTGGATGTGTATAGATTATTTTAGAAGAATAAGGATATGGTTTAGTGTCACTGTAGGTCATTGTATTGTTACTACTAACATACTGTACATTGATCCTTCCCTGATACTGAATGGGGCCAGAAGATATTCCTTCCTTTTTGCTCCATCCAGAAGCTGTTGTTTTCCTCCATCCTCAGCCCTAATGGCCGGTCTGTAGTCTGGGGAGTGTACACATTAAATACACAGTAACTGCTTTAATTAGCATCTCAATACAGAATCAAATTGTGTCATTTGTAAAAATAAAAAAAATTGGATTATTTTCCTGGCCAACCAGCAAAACCAGGTCAGGAGATCACAAGTGCTCCATCCATCCTAAGCTTCATTATATCAATAATCGGCATCAGCGGAGGTCAGAGCGCGCTCTACTGTGTGAGGAACATACCGCCCTCGGCTGGAGGGCACCGGAGAACTGGTATTAAATAGGAATGAATATCACATATACTCTATGATTTTATGTTAAGGGCAGAATGCTAATTAGTGTAACACTTCACAGAGATCGCAGTATTTTGAACCCAAACTCAAAAATGTTATATATTGCAGCTTACCAATCATTGAATGTGATGACTGCATTCGTTTTCTATTTTAGACTTTTTTTACCCTCTGTGATCTGGCCAGTAACACAGCTCCTGTATTAGAGCTCCCGCACTCTGGATGAAAGAGAACAGGGGGCACAGCAGCATTGTCAGTCTGGGAGGAGGGGAGATGTACTAGCAGATTTAAATACACTAACAAATTGAATCTAAACTCCAGCTCACACTTTATAAAGCAGTTACAGATTATTTTTTTTCCTTTTAAAATAAAGGTTTTTTGAGATAAAGGTTTTCCATGAATTAATAAAAGCTGATCAATGTAAGCACCCCTGTCATCTGCAGAGCAGCTTTTTCTGTTTTTACTGTTTTTGTTTTGTTCTGTTTTTACTGTGTGTATTTTGAGCTTTACTGTCTCTGGTAAGACTTAAAGGCTAACTCCACCCAGCTGCGCCATTCATTCACAGAGGTCTGCGAGGAAATGAGCAGATGGATCGATAGTTCTCAATGGAAGGCGATCGCAGTGATGATCGCACTTGTAGTCCATTGACACTTCCTCCAGATCTCCAACTGAAAGCCCGTACCTTGGTACGGACAGAGAGCTGGAGGAGGAGCCTGCAGAAGCCGGGCATTGCACCCATCATCCACTCACTGTTCAGGCTGATTTGCAAAGAAAAAAAAAAGAATAATAATAATAACTGTCTTTTTTTTCCTGCAAATATATGTGCATTTATTATTGTTTTGGAAAGAAAAGTGGATTTGGTCTTTTAAAACACTTTCGCTGCCAGGTCAGTAAGTTTGTCGTATGACGTGACAGTGGGGGGTCCTTACACGCACTCCCTGTGGCTGCAGCCCATAGAAGTTTGTGTAAATCTGAAAAGTAGACATGTGCAATTAATTTTGCTTCGAATGTTTACATTCCTTGTAATAGGAATAAAAGTGATAAAAAAAAAAAAATGTAAAAAGGGAAAGTGTAAAATAAATAAATAAATAAAAGAATAATAAAAAATGAAAAAAAAAATTTAAAACGCCCCCGCCCTCTCGCACGCAGAAGCGAAAAAATACATAGGTCGCGCCCCTGCATATGTGAACGGCGTTCAAACCACACATGTGAGGTCTCGTGAACATTAGAGCGAGGGCAAAAACTCTAACCCAAGATCTCCTCTGTAACTCCAAACCTATTAAAATGTTTAAAGTGTTGCCTATGGAGATTTTTAAGTACTGAAGTTTGGCACCATTCCACGAGTGTGCGCAATTTAAAATTGCGGCATGTTAAGTATCTATTTACTCAACGTAACATCATCTTTTACATTATAGAACAAAATCGGGCTAACTTTAGTGTTTTGCTTAATTTTTTATTTTTAAAGTGTGTTTTTTGCCACAAAAATTGCGTTTGAAAATTTTCTGCGCAAATACCATGTGACAAATTTCAATGACTATAATATATATATATAATATTTATAAATATATCTATATATCTATATATCTATCTATATATAGATATATATATATATATATATATATATATATATATATATATATATATACATACATATATATATATATATATATATATATATATATATATATATATATATATATATATATATATATATATATACACAAAAAATTATGATTTTTACATGTAGGAGAGGAATATAGGAGAGGCCCGGTATGAAATTGGTTAAAATTTATTTATTTTAGTTTTTTGCTTTAGCTTTTGCTTTAAAATGTAAAGAAGAGATTTGAGGATTTTTTTTGACCCCAGATCTCTCCATAAAGAGGACCTGTCATCCTTATTTCTTTTACAAGGGATGTTTACTAGAACTGGATATACATTTTAAAAAAGGGGATTTGAGAAGTAAAAGGGGAACCGCCATCTGAGGCCTTTGGATTTAAATTGACTTTTTTTATCCATCCTGTTAACATTGGTATGATGCCGCGTACACATGATCGGAATTCTCGTCGGAAAAAGCTCTGATGGTTTTCCCGACGGAATTCCAACGCAATTCGGCTCAAGCTGTCTTGCCTACACACGGTCACATCAAATTCTGATCTTTTATAACACAGTGACGTACATGTACGACGGGACTAGAAAAGGAAAGTTCAATAGCCAGTAGCCAATAGCTTCTGTCTCGTAGTTGAATCTGAGCATGCGTGATTTTTGGTGTGTCGGAATTGCATACACACGATCGGAATTACCGATAGAAAGTTTTTCCGTCTGGAAAATTGAGAACATGCTATCAATTTTTGGCTGGCGGAAATTCGGACAGCTAAATTCCGATGGAGCATACACACGGTCGCATTTTCCGATGAAAGGCTCTCATCGGTCTTTTTCTGGCCGGAATTCCGATCGTATCTTTGCGGCATTAGAAAGCCAGTTAAAGTCACTATACAATCCTTTACCACAGGTCTGTAGCAGATCACAGACCTGTAACTAGCAAAAAAAAAAAAAAAAGAGAGAGAGAGAGAAGGCTTTCATCCTGAACTCCTGAATTTGGTAGATATGCGCCCCATGTCTATGCCTATCCATAATTGGATGCTATTCTTGGAAGAAAAAAAATATCTCAAAACATATATAAAAAGCGCAAGCGTATGTATGGAATAAGTTAAATGTAGGAAATTAGCTACTGACCCTCACTGTCCATCTCAGCTGAGCCCATGACCATAACGGGAATACCGATGAAGGAGGCCAGGATCCAGATACAGACGTTGACCACTTTGGCCTTGTGCGGGGTGCGGATGTCCAGCGCCTTCACCGGGTGGCAGATGGCGATGTAGCGGTCGACACTCATCATGGTCAGGGTGAAGGTGCTGGTGAACATATTATAGTAATCGATGGCGATGGCGATCTTACACAAGGCATTTCCGAAGGGCCAGATCCCCATGATGATGTCAGTACCCTGGAATGGAAGGGTCATCAGGACTAGCGCGTCAGCCAGGGCAAGGTTGAAGATGTAGATGTTGGTGGCGGTTTTCATCTTGGTGTATCTGAGGAAAAAAAGGCATCAATAAGTAGAAAACAGCACATTACTAAATAAAAGACAGTCAACCCATTGCTCCCCTAGGTTCTGCAGAAAATGTATCCATCACTACAAACACAGGTGACATCACAGAGAATGCATCCTATCCATTCACTAGAGACCGGTGACATCACAGAGAATGCATCCTATCCATTCACTAGAGACCAGTGACATCACTGAGAATACAGCCTATCCATTCACTAGAGACCAGTGACATCACTGAGAATGCAGCCTATTCATTCACTAGAGACCGGTGACATCACTGAGAATGCAGCCTATCCATTCACTAGAGACCGGTGACATCACTGAGAATGCAGCCTATCCATTCACTAGAGACCGGTGACATCACTGAGAATGCAGCCTATCCATTCACTAGAGACCGGTGACATCACTGAGAATGCAGCCTATCCATTCGTTAGAGACCAGTGACATAACTGAGAATACAGCCTATCCATTCACTGGAGACCAGTGACATCACTGAGAATACAGCCTATCCATTCACTAGAGACCGGTGACATCACTGAGAATGCAGCCTATCCATTGACTAGAGACCAGTGACATCACTGAGAATGCAGCCTATCCATTCACTAGAGACCGATGACATCACTGAGAATACAGCCTTAATTTTAGTATATGTATACATTCCTTTAGAAGCAAACATTTATTACGCAACAAAGGATTCCCAGATCACTATGGAGTAACTAAAAAGACAGCACAGCAGTAAAAATCTTCCCTTCCCTGAAACATGGGATTGATATCTGTCTGATAAGGAGTACATCACTCCTATAACTTATTGTTTATTCATTCAGCTTGAGCTACTGATCTCTGTAGAAAAAAAACAAAACAGGTTACTGTAAATGAAACACAGACTACAGCTCCATTTTCTGGCTGGATAAAAGACTGCATAATATTAATATGCAATATTTCTTTGTTATTGTCCATTATTTACCCGATGGGAAGAAAAAGAGAAAAAATATGTTTTTTATGTTTTCTTTAGCCTTGAATATAAAAACCACAACATACTCCCTATACATATGCACATCTGAAGACATTGCAGAGGGGTGCGTATAATTTTCTTCCTCCATGGTCAGAAATAGCACAGAACGGAGATCCTGGTAGGCTGAGCGTACGATATTATGCAGCGCCGGGAGCACAGGCAAGAACAACAACTCGATCAAGGTCAGAACCAGCCACCTATAAAAGCCTTTCAATGTCAACCTTAACCGCAAGACCGCTTATTTACCCCTCTCCTTAATAGGATATATTAAATTCATAAATGACCGGCACAGGATGTTTCATACGCAGATCGCTTTCTCGTAAAAGGTGATACAAGGTAATACAATAGTGAGCGGAAGACACGCAGGAATAGTTATCAGAATATTTAAAGTATGAGCCAAAACATTAACGGCGCTGCCAGATCCTTTGCTTTCGCTGGCGGGATTAGGTTGATCTGCCTTGGCAGTGAAGTCTGCCTCCTCTAGATAGAACGTGGGCAGGATTCTGCCGCGCAGCTTTGCATTTGATGAGCTTAGCGTAGCGCAGAGCTACTACGTTTAGAGAGCGAAGGCTGGCAACTCTGCGGGCACATGTCCTTGGAATCAGGGCTGGGATTATTTTTCATTTTAGGACGGAGAGATAAAGAACCTTAGATATCAAAGGTGTCTGAAATTATTAACCGGTGCCATCCAAGAGCAGCCAACTTAAAGTGGTGCTGCACACAAAAAAAAAGAATGCATAAATGTTCCTAAAAAAAAATAAAAACATTTGGAAAATATATATTTTTTTACTCACCTCTAAATGGCTGTTGCTAGGGGGGTCCCTCATAGTCTGCCTCCTTCAGTGCCTGGGCTGGTGACGTCACTTCCCCTCGGGGCAGGAAGGGCTCAGCACCGCCCCTCCCTCCTGTCAATCATCTCGGACATGTGACAGGTCCCAGATGACTGAGCGGCCAATCACGGCGCGCGGAGCCGCTCGCGCATGCGCAGTGGGTGCCCAGCTGTGAAGACACAGCTGGGTGCCAGGGGCGGACTGACCATTCGGCCACTCGGGCACTGCCCGAGGGGCCCCAGGCCACTAGGGGGCCCCATCAGGGTTGCCAGCCTACTAAAACCAGGGAGAGTATGTAAAAATCTGTGTTTTTTTTACATCTGTCTCTGAAATGTCCCTTACCGACATCCTTTTGGTCTAACAATCCCAAGACTATAGCTGCCCCACCTCTCCAGTGTCTTCTCAGCCAATAGAGACATGTCTGTGTATACTGTGTGTACATGTCTGTGTATACTGTGTGTACATGTATGTGTATACTGTGTGATTGTATACTGTGTGTGTGTAAACTGTGTGGCCCCATAATCTCTGATTGCCTGGGGGCCCCATAATCTCCTATTGCCCGAGGGCCCTATGAGTTGTCAGTCCGCCCCTGCCGGGTGCCCACAGTCATGATGCCGGCGCCGCTGAATGGAGGGGGAGATGAGCGGGGGCTTCGTTCCCCCGCATCGCTGGACCCTGGGACAGGTAAGTGTCCGATTATTAAAAGTTAGCAGCTGAATATTTGTAGCTGCTGACTTTTATTTTTTATTTTTTTTAGAATGGCAACTTCTCTTTAATTCAGCCTGTCAATCTAAATTTTTTTTTTTAAATTGGACTATTCATGCAGCAAAACTGGTAGTGCATTCATTCTGTGGGGAAAAATCACCTTCTATTTCCTCTACGGGTTGAATGTTATTTATTCATTATAAAATAAGTGCTTTGTGGAAATACAGTATTATGGGCACTAGGTAGAGCTGAGGATCATTGAAAATAAGTAAGACCCTCATCTCCATCTAGTGGCCATAATGCAGTATGTTTCCCAACCCCTCTATTTTTTTTTATTAATGAATAACATTCAACCTGTAGGGGAAATAGAAAGAACATTTGATCTTGCCCCACAGTACGAATGTACCAGCAGTTTTGCTGGAGGAATAGCTATGCGATTCCTGATGGCTATGCTCTGGCTATATGCTTGCTTATTGAAGTTTTTTGAGGTTTATTTTCAATATTGAGGTAAGAGGGTTTCGCTGCTGGGTCTTTTTCTTCCTCCTATGCCTTTATACATGTACGATGTGTGGTAATTCTGGGGTACAATTGGGCATTAGTTGGGGGTTGGAATATATATATATATATATATATATATATATATATATATATATATATATATACAGACAGTATCTGACAAAAGTGAGTACACCCCTCACATTTTTGTAAATATTTTATTCTATCTTTTCATGTGACAACACTGAAGAAATGACACTTGTCTACAATGTAAAGTAGTGAGTGTACAGCTTGTATAACAGTGTAAATTTGATGTCCCCTCAAAATAACTCAACACACAGCCATTAATGTCTAAACCCCTGGCAACAAAAGTGAGTACACCCAGGGGCGTAACTATAGGGGGTGCAGCAGTCGCGACCGCAACCGGGCCCTGTGATGCAGGGGGCCCATGCAGCCCCCTCTACATATGGCCGGCAGCAGCATAGGCAGCTAGGGGTACCTAAAAATTAAAAAGAAAATAATTTAAAAAAAACTACTGATGCCAGTGGTGGAACTACAGGGCTCACAAAGGTCATACCTGTGACCACACCCTGGAGTTCCACTGCCGGACCCGGAGGGAAGGGCCCTGGCTGGGGTTCAGGGGGGCCCTTCATGGTTTCTTGCACCGGGGCCCTGAAGGTTCTAGTTACGCCACTGAGTACACCCCTAAGTGAAAATGTCCAAATTGGGCCCAATTAGCCATTTTCCCTCCCCGGTGTCATGTTACTGGTTAGTGTTACACGGTCTCAGGTGTGAATGGAGAGCAGGTGTGTTAAATTTGGTGTTATCGCTCTCACTCTCTCATACTCTCATACTGGTCACTGGAAGTTCAACATGGCACCTCATGGCAAAGAACTCTCTGAGGATCTGAAAAAAAAGAATTGTTGCTCTACATAAAGATGGCCTAGGCCAGTGATGGCGAACCTTGGCACCCCAGATGTTTTGGAACTACATTTCCCATGATGCTCATGCACTCTGAAGTGTAGTAGAGTATAATGGGAAATGTAGTTCCAAAACATCTGGGGTGCCAAGGTTCGCCATCACTGGCCTAGGCTATTGCCAAGATTGCCAAGACCCTGAAACTGAGCTGCAGCACGGTGGCCAAGACCATACAGCGGTTTAACAGGACAGATTCCACACAGAACAGGCCTCACCATGGTCCACCAAAGAAGTTGAGTGCACGTGCTCAGCATCATATCCAGAGGTTGTCTTTGGGAAATAGACATATGAGTGCTGCCAGCATTGCTGCAGAGGGTGAAGGGGTGGGGGTGTCAGCCTGTCAGTGCTCAGACCATACGCCGCACATTGCATCAAATTGGTCTGCATGGCTGTCATCCCAGAAGGAAGCCTCTTCTAAAGATGATGCACAAGAAAGCCAACAGTTTGCTGAAGACAAGCAGACTAAGGACATGGATTACTGGAACCATGTACTGTGGTCTGATGAGACCAAGATAAACTTATTAGGTTCAGATGGTGTGAAGCGTGTGTGGGGGCAACCAGGTGAGGAGTACAAAGACAAGTGTGTCTTGCCTACAGTCAAGCACGGTGGTGGGAGTGTCATGGTCTGGGGCTGCATGAGTGCTGCCAGCACTGGGGAGCTACAGATCATTGAGGGAACCATGAATACCAACATGTACTGTGACATACTGAAGCCGAGCATGATCCCCTCCCTTCAGAGACTGGGCCCCAGGGTAGTATTCCAACATGATAATGACCCCAAACACACCTCCAAGACTACCACTGCCTTGCTAAAGAAGCTGAGGGTAAAGGTGATGGACTGGCCAAACATTTCTCCAGACCTAAACCCTATTGAGCATCTGTGGGGCATCCTCAAAGGAAGGTGGAGGAGAGCAAGGTCCCTAACATCCACCAGCTCTGTGATGTGACAGTTCATTGAGGGAACCATGAATGCCGACATGTAGTGTGACATACTGAAGCAGAGCATGATCATCTCCCTTCGGGGACTCTGTATAAACTTAAAGAGGAACTGCTCACATAATTTGTAATAAAAACATCTTTGCCATTCTGAAGCTTCCCTTTGCATATTATTTTATATATATTGCGATTCTGTACTTGCCAAATCTCCCTCCATTGAGTCTGGCTGCAGCCATTTTAACTGTGGGCAGCTGAAGCTGCTGCCTGTTCACTTCCTGGATTTACACAGACACACAGAGGCACACCTGCAGCTCTCATTGACCCTCTTATGAATCCCCCCCCCCCTTCCTGGCAAACTCTCACAAGACAGAGAGTGAGAGAGAGAGAGCTGTGCATGATGTCATAAGCCTAGGATAATGATCAGACAGGAAACAGGAAGTGGGCTGTATAAGGGATTTACTGGCATAAAAATAAATGTTTTACTATCCAAAGTTAAAACGACAACAAGGGCAGAAGATTTAATAGATGGAAAGATGAAAAAATGACGAAGTTCTGCTTTAATGTCATTGTCAATAAAAGCCTTTGACACTTATGTAATTATATTGCAGTATACCATAGTAATATCTGACAAAAGGATCTAAAAACACTGAAGCGGCAGACTTTGCCAAAATTTATATTTGTGTCATTCTCAAATCTTTTGGCTACGGCTGTATATAAACCTTTTTTATTATGCAACATAAAATATCGCAACTACAGTGGAACCTTGGTTTACGAGTAACGCGGTTAACAAGCGTTTTGAAAGACGAGCAACTTTTTTTCTTTTTTTTTTCATTCTGACTCGGTTTGCGAGTGTTGTCTTGCAAAACTAGCAGAATTCAAGCTAATGGGGTGCACAGTACCGCATTTGGCCAGAGGTGCGGGGGCGCCGTTGACACTCGGAATGGTTCGGAGCCGTTCGTAAATACTTGGAAACACTCAGAAATACTGCGTCTCCAAGTGTTTCCGAGCCTTTCCGAGGCTTTCAGAGTTCCGCCGAGCTGTCCCTTTTCCGAGGTTCTCCGGCGCCCCCCCCCCCCACCTCTGGCCACATATGGTATTGCATGTAATAGAAGTCAATGCGGAACAAATTATTTTAGTTTCCATTGACTTCTATGGGGAAACTCGCTTTGATATGCGAGTGCTTTGGATTACAAGCATTCTCTTGGAACGGGATTATGCTCGTAATCCAAGGTTACACTGTACCAGCATTTTATTCTCCAGAGTCTCTGCTTTCATAGAATTATTATTTATTTATTTTTCTGAGGGGTTTGGGGGGGTTACTGTAATTTCTAGCAAAAACGTCAAATGTTAACATGCATGCAAAAGATTTATTTTATTGCCCCAGTGGACAAGTGGTTATTGATGAGATGTGTAAATCTGAACCCTTCATCACCTCTCCAAGAAACACAGACCACATGACCACCCTGCGATTATCCGAGACTGGCGATTTCAGCGGTCCTTCTGTGATTTTCTCTGGAGCAGTTTTCGCGCCCGGGGGGCTGTGAATTATTGACATGAGGAGGGCTGCGGAATGGGGAAGATGGGAGGCAGGCGGATCACACCGCCGTGCGATGATCTTCCCCGCCGAGCGAAGCGCTGCACTGACATGTCGGAACGCGAACAAGGAGAATACAGTGATTATGGCCGCAGAGCGGCGGCACGGCGCCCAGCAAAGCTGCAGACGGGAGAATATAAATGGATCGTTCTGTGAAAGAACGGCAAATACTAACAAGCAGCGTGACTCACATAAAAGAATGACAGAGACTTTCCGAAACGCATCAGACCCAATGGGATACGCCGCCCACTGTGCCTGCTCTGTATTTAAAGCATTATTAAACCCAAAAGCAAACATTTATTTTATTGCAGCTTACCAATTCTTAGATTTAAGCTTTTCTTTCTTTTATTTTCACCTGGGGATCCGGGCCAGTAAGTCTGTTGTTTTTTTTTTTTTCAAAAGAACAAGCTCTCCTGCATATGTCGCATTTGCAGAGTTGAGACAAACCATTTACTTCTGATAGGGGTGCTTACAATGATCACTTTTTTTTTTTTTTATGTAAAAACCTTTATCCCAAAAAGGAAAACAAAACTGTTGCTTTCGTATCACTTAACCCTTTCACGCCTAAGCCTATTTCTGACATTTGGTGTTTACAAGTTAAAATCCTTATTTTTTGCTAGAAAATTACTTAGAACCCCTCAAACATTATATGTTTTTTTTTTTTGTTTTAGCAGAGACCCTAGAGAATAAAATGGCGATTGCTGCAATATTTTATGTCATGCGGTATTCGTGCAGAAGTGTTTTAAATGCAACTTTTTGGGAAAAGGGACACTTTCATGAATGAAAAAAAAAAAACAACAGTATAGTTAAATATATATACATTATATAATATATATATATAATAATATATAATATATATATATATATATATATATATATATAAATATATATATATATATATATATATATATAAAATAATATATATATATATATATATATATATATATATATATATATATATGTAGGAAGGCCAGTATGGTGGCCTGAATTTATGGGAGGAGCCCGGGGGGTATTTAACCAGCCCGTTCGCCTGTGGTGGTTGTCGGTTTCCGGTGCGCAATACCACGTCACTAGGCCGACAGCTCGTGTTGATCACCATTTGATTACCATTCAGACAAACGTCTCCCTTCTTGGAAGTCTCGTAGTTTTCGTGTTCCGTCCGGTTTTGTACAAATCTCGCCGGCTCGACTGCCGCAGGTAGGGGTCTCGATTGACCTTCATTTCTATTCATTTCTACTTTATTTGAGTGTCGTAAACCCTAAAAAATGTCACATCGTTCGGGTTGATACCGGGTTGTTATCACTCATGTCGCACTTGCCCGCACACGCCCTTCATTTCACGGGCGTCGTTCGGTAGGTTGTCTGTGATACTTTGTTAGCTACCGGTTGCATAATCTTGTTCGTCATGTTCCGCAGTCATATCGTTGTCAGTCGTATCTTGCGGCACAACGACCCATGCCTCTGCCACAAACTGGCTCACGTAGGCCATTTCTTCATTTCACCTGTCACTTACTACGCTCCGATTCGAATCCAGTTGCATCACCGAAATGCGCCGATTCGTCCCGGGGTGCCCCTAGGTATTCGGCCTCATTTCGGTACATGCTCCAGAGTCCGCTCGTTCCAACCGTCCGGGTCTCTGTCATGGGTTCATTTCACGTCACCTACTACGTTCGAATCGATACCAGTCGTTTGCCAAAAAAAAAAAAAAAAAAAACGCACAGGTTCGATTAAACGTGTCCCAAATAGCTTGGCCTCATTTCGGTACATGCTCCAGAGCCCGTGCGTTACCATTTCAACCCGGGCCCTGTCATGGGATTCATTTCACGTCACCATTACGTTCGAACCAATACCAGTCGTTTAAAAAAAAAAAAAAAAAAGAAAAAAAAAAACGCACAGGTTTGGTCGACGTGTCCCAGTTGTCGTTGGCCTCATTTCAGTACATGCGCTAGAGCCCGTTCGTTGACGGTCGCGAGTCGCGCCCTCTCCGAGTCGCAGCTCTACCATGGGAAAACATTTCATCCTCATCTAGTTCGCCCGGGTCGAATCCGGTCGCATTTCGTTTGCATCGATTCGCCCGGACGGTCCCACATTTTTTGTAGCTTTTTCGGCCTCATTTCAGTGCATGCTCCAGAAATCCGGGTTGGTTCCAGCCTCAGTTTGGGGCCGGCCATTCCAGGCCTCTGTCATGACAGTAGTCCTTCATTCATTTCACTGTCACATTCCGCGCTCCGGTTCGAATCCAGTCGCACGATCGGATGCACCGATTCGTTCCGGTTCGCCCCCAGGTTGTTGCCCTCATTTCAGTACGTGCTCCAGAGTCCGTTCTGCTGTCAGTTGTACTAACGACACGACCAGTTTGTGCCTCTGTCACGGCAAATCGTGCTTCATTTCATGGTCACTTATAGCGCTCCGATCCGAATCCAGTAGCATCTATGATGCATCGATACGGTTCGGCGTGCCCCAGAGGGAACAGCCACATTTCATTTATTTTTTCCACAGGTTGTCTGGCGCTGGGCCAAAAAAAAAAAAAAAAAAACGGAATCTCAAAAGGATAACAGAAACAATGAGGGAATAACGGCGTGATGGTTAGGGATCATGGCGCAGAAATATCTACTCACCGGTGCACTTCAGTTGTGTTAGCCAACTACTTACGTCACATGCCAGTTTTCCTTGTTAGGCTCCTTCAAACAAATGTCATCTGTTGTTTCTCTCTCCAGGTCAGTCAAAGCTTAGTAGGTCCACCCTGCACCAGCTTGGACGTCGTCTCCCAGGTAAAAAAAAAAAAAAAAAAAAAAAAAAAAAGAAGGGCTAGGAGTGGAAAAGGCGACAGCAAGACGGACCGGTACACATATGTATGTAGGCGAAGGAACGTCAGTATATATGTGTATTCGCGTTCGCTTCCGCCTTAGTACCCAAGCAACAGGTGGGCTCACTTGGAAAATAGAGAAACAGTCTTGACTTTGTCATCCTCTATAGGTTCCGGTCGTCCATCTATCTTCCCCAAAAGAGATAGGACATCACTCCCGGGGCTCGATCCATCAGGAACCATGTCCCAGACCAGCAGTGAAGACCTTACTGCCCCCCTGTCACCTCGCCCGCCTTCAGTGGGCGACAGCATTCAGTCTTTCAGGGGCTGGACTATCCCTAGGCTGTCAGCGGAGCTCAGACGCAGGGGCATTCCCTTCCCAGCCACAGCTAGGAAGGCAGAGCTGTTCAGGCTCCTCTCTGCCCCCCCAGCTACCGCCGGGCCTAGTACCCCGCCTCAGGCTACGCTGCAGTCCATCTCTTCGGCCATAGGTCAACTGCATACCATGGTGTCGTCTCTGGCTAGCTCGGTCACGGATGTTCAAACCAGGGTGACCCTCTTAGAAACACCTCCAGCTACAGCCACCACTGTTCCGGATGCAGTCCCGTCTCCTCTACCAACAGGTACCGAAGGCACATGTCCCGTGGTCTGTCCAGCACATCTTGTGCCGGCCAGCATTAGGAAGGACATCTTGGACGGCAAGGATGTTAACCTTGCCTCCTTGCTCATTTCGGTGCATGACCTGGCAGAGAACAAGGCTTACACCTGGGGGGATGTATCCGTAGTTCTCAAAGCTAAGGACCCCAGGCTAAACCGGAAGCTATCCATCCCCGAGTTTACCCTAGCCTTCGGCATGTTCAGAGATGTCCTTTGCTCAGCCTCTCCTGCCAGGAGGGTTGAATTAGATTTGTATCTCCACACGGTGGTGGACCTGGGGTACAAATATGGTGGCTTTGCATTCTACGACTACCATCGTTCCTTCTCAGCGAAAGCAGCCGCCAAACTGGCACAGTTCCAGTCTCTCACAGACTGGAGCCTGATGGACACGGAACTATTCTGCCGGCATTTTGCCGGCCTTCGTTCACCCCTGTGTGCCGTCTGCCAGTCCTCCACCCATACCGCTCCCTGGTGCGCCAACATACCGGCTACTCGCCCGGTAGAATTTCCCTCCACCTCTGCCGCAGCCCCAGGCCCTTCAGGCTCGGCACCAAAAAACCAGGTGGACAAGTTTGGACGCACGGTCCAAACCATTGGGGGCGCGGCCATCTGCAATAACTTCAACTACGGTTCTTGTAATTACAGCCAGTGCCGTCTACTACATATCTGCGTTATATGCCACAGGGCGCACCCCAGGAATTTGTGCGAGGTCAAAGCGCACAAAGGTTCATGACTGAGCCGTATAGACATACTTTGCCTGGGCTTCTACCTCAACACGCACCCCACTCCTTCACTAACCACCTTCCTCATAGGCGGCTTCACCGCAGGTTTTCACACCGGCCTCATCTCCCTACCTCACCAAACCCACGAGTGCAGAAACCTCCGCTCAGCAGCCTCTGACGAACAGGCCATCGACCTGCTGCTGCAGAACGAGGTGGATCGAGGCTTCGTTATAGGCCCCTTCACTCAGCCCCCCTTCAATATGTGGAGAGTTAGCCCTATTGGGCTTGTCAAGGGCAAGTTTTCCAATAAAAATCGTTTAGTGTATGACCTGTCTGCGCCTCATTTTTCTCACATCCCTAGCTTAAACTCATTGATCCCTTCTGAAGAATTCTCCTTAAAATATTCCTCAGTGGACATGGCAATCCAGGCCATCCTTAAAGTAGGCACAGGCGCATGGCTGGCGAAAGCGGACATATCCGACGCCTTTAAACTGTTACCTATCCACCCGTCCCTCTGGTGCTGGCACGGGATTAAGTGGAAGGATCAATACTACTTCGCCACGAAGTTGACGTTCGGCTCCAAAAGCAGCCCGTGGCTGTTCGACATATTTGCCCAATCTCTCGAGTGGATTCTCTTACATAAGGTCGGCTGTCAGCAAGTTATCCACTACTTAGATGATTTTTTATTGATAGAACGGCCAGGCGCACCTCCCAGAGATCTTGACAAGTTAAGGACCGTTTTCGGGAACCTCAATGTTCCCATCGCTGAACATAAGGTGGACGGACCCGCACATTCAATCACCTTCCTGGGTGTTATTTTAGATGCCGGCTCCATGAAAGCCAGCCTGCCCCTTGACAAACTAACCCGCATCAGGGCGGCACTTCACGAGTTCACTCGGACCAGGGGATGTACTAGGAGACAGCTGCAGTCACTGTTGGGCATGCTCAATTATGCCATGCGCATTATCCCACAAGGCCGTTCCTTTATCTCACGACTGTTGGTCTACCTGTCTCAGGCTCAAGACCCGGATCATATCCTTTGCCTAGACACCGCAGCTTTAGCAGACCTGGCAATGTGGGACGAGTTCCTGTCCAACTGGAATGGCATCTCCCTTTTCATCCCGTGCATTTCACCTCTCTCACCACAGGTAGTCACAGATGCCGCGGCCTCTACAGGGTTTGCAGCAATTTTTGGCCACCATTGGTTCGCCGGACCCTGGCCTTCTCAGATACTTAGCATTCCGGGCTTTAGTCAATCCTCTTCACTCTTCGAGCTCTACCCCATGGTTGCAGCCGCCCAGCTCTGGGGCCCTACCTGGTCCGGACAAACGGTAGGCTTCACCACCGACAATCAGGCCACAGCCGAAATTGTCAATAAAGGCAGGTCTAAATCCCCCTCCGTGATGTCCTTCCTACGCAGGCTGGTGCAGCTGTCACTACAGCACCAATTTAACGTCATCTGCATGTTTATCCCAGGGAAATATAACCGGGCAGCTGACGCCCTCTCCCGCTTTAATTTCCGGTCCTTCTTTCTACAGGTTCCCAGTGCAGATGCCGCATCAGCGCCTATCCCGCATTGGTCGCAGTTGACCCTGGACTAGAGCCGCATTTACTAGGAGCCACGCAGCTCATCAACCGTTCGTTATCGGACAATACTCTCAAAGCCTACCAGGTAGCCTGGAGAACCTTCAACGCATTTCTGGTCACCTCCTCAGTAGGCACCCCCACAGATACTAGACACATTCTAGCCTTCATCTCGTACTGCCACAACCAACTGGCCTTGTCTTTTAACACCATTCGCTTATACTTAGCTGGTGTTCAGCACTTCCTTTCAATCCAGGATCCTACCAAACCCTCTGTTTTCTCGTCCCACGCTGTCCGAGCCATATTACGCGGCATCCAAAAGCAACAGCCGCCAGTAAAAGTCAAGCGGCTCCCCATCACCAGTGCCATCTTCAGGGACATGTCCACCATACTCAACAGCTACCCCTTTGGTGTTCTCCCCAGTCTGGTCATACAGGCAGCCATTTACCTAGCCTTCTATGGCTTCCTTCGGCCCGGTGAGTTCACTCACAACGGCCTACACGGCCCAGTCCTCCGCAGATGTCATCTGCTCCGTCACCAGGACCATTTCATCCTCCACCTCCCGGTAACCAAGACCCAGCAGACAGGCACCGGCATAGACATCCACCTCTACAAAACCAACAATGCCTGGTGCCCGGTCACGATGCTTACACAGTTTCTCGCTCGGCTGCCCGAGCTCCCGGACTCTAGCCCACTTTTGCCCTTCCCGGTGAAACCACTAACTAACCAACAATTTATTAAGCATATCAGGATTCTCCTCCGCAACCTGCTCCTCAATCCTAGTGAGTATTCCGGCCACTCCTTTCGCATTGGAGCAGCTTCATCCGCATCCCGGCATGGGGTCCCGGACCACGTCATCAAAAGGTTGGGCAGGTGGAAGTCGGCCTGCTTCACTCGGTACATCCCTAACCCACAGGTGGAGATGTCTCGAGCATTCACTCAACTGGCTCAATAAAATTAACCAGGAAACAATAAAACTCTCTTATCCCTACCTGACTGTTTTGCCCCCTTATTTTGGTATACCGTCCATTAGACCAGGGCACACTTTCAGGTCCATTTCATAAAAGGTGTCTCATGATAAGCTTGTTTTGTTCAGATACGTATCGGCCATAGGGCTCCAGCCATAAGTAGGAAGGCCAGTATGGTGGCCTGAATTTATGGGAGGAGCCCGGGGGGTATTTAACCAGCCCGTTCGCCTGTGGTGGTTGTCGGTTTCCGGTGCGCAATACCCTCCCTCCCATCCCCTTTTTAGGGCATTTATCAAAAAACATTTCTCTTCAATCATATTCATTCTGATTACTGGGTATGCCCCCTTATTTTGGTATACCGTCCATTAGACCAGGGCACACTTTCAGGTCCATTTCATAAAAGGTGTCTCATGATAAGCTTGTTTTGTTCAGATACGTATCGGCCATAGGGCTCCAGCCATAAATATATATATATAATAATAATAATAATAATAATAATAATAATAATATATATATATATATATATATATATATATATATATATATATTATTTTTTTGTATAATGCGAAAGATGATGTTACGCCGAGTAAACAGATACCAAACATGTCATGCTTTAGAATTGCACGCACTCGTGGAATGGCGACAAAATACGGTAAGTAAAAATCTCCACAGGCGACGCTTTACATTTTTTTTTTACCAGGTTGGAGTTAGGGAGGAGGTCTAGTACTAGAATTGTTGTTCTCGCTCTGGCGATCGCGGCGATACCTCACATGTGTGATTTGAACACCGTTTACATATACGGGCGCAACTTCCGTATGCGTTTTCTTTGCTGCGCGAGCTCGCGGGGACGAGAGCACTTTAAAAAAAATCATTTCTTATTTATTTTATTTCTTTTTAGATTATTGAATTGTGTTTAAAAAAATAAAAAATAAATTGACCACTTTTATTGCTGTCAGAAGGAATGTAAACATCCCTTGTGACAGTAATAGGTGGTGACGGGTGCTCTTTATGGAGGGATTAAAGACCTCCAATCCCTCCTTTGCACTTCAAAGCATTCAGATTGACAAAAACGGCGATTCTGAATACTGTATATTTTTTTTTTATATCCGATGCCGAGTAAACAGGAAGTGACGTTGTTTGTACATTCAGGAGACCGGCACGGAGCCGTTTCCTGCTCCGTGCCAGTCTGTCTCTAGCCGCCGGAAGTGGCGGAAGGAGGATCGGGTCTCCCGGTGGGACGGGAGGCCCGGTCAGGGCGGCAGGACCCGGCGGGATGTCCTCCTCCCGCTCCGCCGGGATAATAATTAAGCGGCTTTTAGCCGCATCGATTGTTATCCCTGGATAGCCGATCGCCCGCTATAAAAAAAAAAAACGGTACTGGGACGATGCCTGCAGCTGCGGGCATCATCCCGGTATAAACCCCCAAAAGCCGAGGCTGCATATCTATGTACGCTCGGTGGGAAGGGGTTAAAAGCGGTTGTATATCCGTACATGAAAAAAAAAAAAAAGGGATTCTTCTTCTCGGAAAGTCGGCGTTAAGTCTTAAAAAAAAAAAAAAAAGAAAAGATTTCGAGATTTTATGGTGAAAGGAAGGAAAAAATCCTATAAAGCACAAACAATAAGACAAAGGCTTGTAATGAGCTCTCGGGAGTCTGCGGACGATCCAGCCGGGGACGCAGCTGGTCTGTCAGCGGGTCCTAAACAGGAGAGGCGACAAGGCGGAACGGAGCGCGCTATTCGTCAATACTTGTTTCTGCGATCGATACGCAGCGACCAGACCTAATCATGCCAATAGCTTGTATTGTCTGCCGCCTTTTACATACTAATTTGTGTCCAGAAACTTTGCGGCGGTTCTGACGGCAAGCTGGATCTTAACCAGTTCCCGACCGGCGCACGCCGATGTACGTCGGCAGAATGGCACGGGCAAGGCATATTGGCGCACAGGTACGTCCATTTCTATATGCCGCACTGCCATCGAGTGCGTGCCGCCGGTCGGGATCCCCGTGAGTCCGGTCGCAGGGATACCCGCGATCGTCTCACGGGGAGGCTGTACGGGGAGTTGCCATTGTAAACAGCATCTCCCCATTCTGCCTAGCAACAAGTGACGCTGATCTCTGCTCCATGTGATTGGAGCAGGGATCAGTGTTCACTAACACAAAGCCCAGCCCCCCACAGTTAGTAACACGCCCCCTAGGACACACTTAACCCCTACACTGCCACCTAGTGGTTAACTTCACTGTCAGTGTCATTTACACATGAATCACTGCATTTGTATAGCACTGATTGCTGTATAAATGACAGTGGTCCCAAAAATGTGTAAAAAAATGTCTGATGTGTCCGCCATAATGTCGCAGTCACAATAAAAATCGCTAGTAAAAAAAAAAAATTATTAATAAAAATGCCATAAAACTATCCCCTATTTTGTAAACGCTATAACTTTTGCGCAAACCAATCAATAATCGCTTATTGCGATTTTTTTAACCAAAAATATGTAGAAGAATACGTATCGGTCTAAACTGAGGGAAAAAAAATGTTTTTTTTTATATATTTTTGGGGGATATTTATTATAGCAAAAAGTAAAAAATAATGTGTTTTTTTCAAAATTGTCGCTCTATTTTTGTTTATAGCGCAAAAAATAAAAACCGCAGAGGTGATCAAAAAACACCAAAAGAAAGCTCTATTTGTGGGGAAAAAAAGGACGTCAATTTTGTTTGGGAGCTACGTCGCACGACCGCACAATTGTCAGTAAAAGCGACACAGTGCTAAATCGCAAAAAGTGGTCTGGTCTTAAGCCAGCAAAATGGTCCGGTCTGAAAGTGGTTAAAGAAATACCTGTGCTCTGTACAGGGAAAAGCAACAGGCGCTCAGCCCTCTGCACATACTCACCTAGCCTTCACTCCAGGAATGAGGCCCCTTTTGGGGCGGGAGCAGCAGTAAAACGGAGCTAGCGGCTGTTTTAGCAGCGGTATTCTGGCCGCTAGCGGGGGAGGGGCTAGCGCTATAAACAAAAAAAATAGCGACAATTTTGAAAAAAACTTTACTTTTTTCTATCATAAATATCCCCAAAAATATATATAAAAAAACTATTTTTTTCCTCAGTTTAGGCAGATACGTATTCTTCTACATATTTCTGGTAAAAAAAAAAAAAAAATCGCAATAAGCGTTTATTGATAGGTTTGTGCAAAAGTTATAGCGTCTACAAAATAGGGAATAGTTTTATGGCATTTTTATTAATATTTTTCTTTTTCTTTTAAATGGTCGGCGATCAGCGATTTTTATTGTGACTACGACATTATGGTGGACACATCGGACATTTTTGACACATTTTTGGGACCATTGTCATTTATACAGCAATCAGTGCTATACAAATGCACTGATTCCTGTGTAAATAACACTGGCAGTGAAGGAGTTAACCACTAGGTGGCAGTGTAGGGGTTAAGTGTGCCCTGGGGAGTGTTTCTAACTGTGGGGGGGCGTGGCTACCTGTGATACGTCACTGATCTCTGCTCCCGATCACAGGGTTCACTGTCACTAGGCAGAACAGGGAGATGTTGTGATGCCTCCCCGTGAGGCGATCCCGGGTTATCCCTGTGGCGATCGAGTCCCCGTGGACCCGACTCACGGAGCTTGCCGCGGGCGTGCGTGCGCGATGGCCGCCTCCTAAAGGGCAACGTACAGGTACGTGATTCTGCCTGTGTGAGCACCTTCTGCCAATGTATATCGGCGTGAGGCGGTCGGCAAGCGGGTTAATACTTGGTTGCAAATCCTTTCCAGTCAATTACAGCCTGAAGTCTGGAACGTATGGACATCACCAGACGCTGGGTTTCATCCCTGGTAATGCTCTGCTAGGCCTCTACTGCAACTGCCGGGCACTGACAGGCTGACCCCCCCACCCCCTCAACCTCTGCAGCAATGCTGGCAGCACTCATTATATCCCCTCCCTTCGGAGACTGGGCCGCAGGGTAGTATTCCAATATGATAACCAAACACACCTCCAAGACCACCACTGCCTTGCTAAAGAAGCTGAGGGTAAAGGTGATGGACTGGCCAAGCATGTCTCCAGACCTAAACCCTATTGATCATCTGTGGGGCATTCTCAAATGGAAGGTGGAGGAGCGCAAGGTCTCTAATACACACCAGCTCCGTGATGTCATCATGGAGGAGGGGAAGAGGACTCCAGTAGCAACCTGTGAAGCTCTGGTGACCTCCATACCAAGAGGGTTAAGCCAGTGCTGGAAAATAATGGTGACCACACAAAATATTGACACTTTGGGCCCAATTTGGACATTTTCACTTAGGGGTGTACTCACTTTTGTTGCCAGTGGTTTAGACATTAATGGCTGTGTGTTGAGTTATTTTGAGGGGACAGGAAATTTACATTGTTATACAAGCTGTACACTCACTACTTTACATTGTAGAAAAGTGTCATTTCTTCAGTGTTGTCACATGAAAAGATAGAATAAAATATTTACCGTATATACTCGAGTATAGGCCGACCCGAATATAAGCCGAGGCCCCCAATTTACCCCCAAAAAAACTGGCAAACTTATTGACTCGTGTATAAGCCGAGGGTGAGACATGCCTGTCCATCCCTGTGTGTGTGTCCGTCCATCCCTGTGTGTGTGTCCGTCCATCCCTGTGTGTGTGTCCGTCCATCCCTGTGTGTCCGTCCATCCCTGTGTGTCCGTCCATCCCTGTGTGTCCGTCCATCCCTGTGTGTCCGTCCATCCCTGTGTGTGTGTGTGTCCATCCATCCATCCATCCCTGTGTGTGTGTGTCTCCATCCATCCATCCATCCATCCCTGTGTGTGTGTGTCTCCATCCATCCATCCATCCATCCCTGTGTGTGTGTGTCTCCATCCATCCATCCATCCATCCCTGTGTGTGTCTCCATCCATCCGTGTGTGTGTGTGTGTGTGTGTGTGTGTGTGTGTGTGTGTGTCCAGCCTACCTTTGTCCCGAGCCTCCGTCCCGTGCCTTGCCTCCTTGCCTCCGTCCCGTGCCGTGCCTTGCCTTGCATCCGTCCCGTGTCGTGCCTTGCCTTGCCCCCGTCCCGGCCCGTCCCGTGCCGTGCCGTGCCTTGCCTTGCCTCCGTCCCGTGCCCTCTTCGTCGGCGGCCATTGTAAAATTCAAAAGCTGCGCCGCCGCCTTCGCCTGTGATAGGCGGAACACTGAATTTCCCAGCAGCCTGTGTTCCGCCTATCACAGACGTCGTATCATCCTCGTCCGTAGTACGAGGATGATACGACGTCCGTGATAGGCGGAACACAGGCTGCTGGGAAATTCAGTGTTCCGCCTATCACAGGCGAAGGCGGAGCCGGAGGCGCGGCTTTTGAATAGAATGGCCGCTGTCTGTCTGCTCGACACGCTGATCGAGCGGGCAGACAGCGATGACTCGAGTATAAGCCGAGGGGGGCACTTTCAGCCTCAAAAAAGAGGCTGAAAATCTCGGCTTATACTCGAGTATATACGGTACAAAAATGTGAGGGGTGTACTGACTTTTGTGATATTCTGTATAAAGCTCCGGGGGAAGGGAACATCTCTGCAGCGAGTGATTCATCGCCCGGCCGGGTAACTCGCCGGCTGATTCATCCATCCATTGGCTGCAGAGTCAGGACTGGTTCAGAGGAATCTCTGACGAGCGTCACTGAACACGGCAGCCTAGAAAATGTCACAAATAAACCGATATTCCGCGCTGCGGTGTTGGCATCGGACGCGGATCGCGGGGATCTCATCCCGGGAATGTGCAGCTGAGGCTCCCCGCAAAACAACATGGAGTCCGTCTGGCCAATCTGAGCCTCAAGAGAGGGAGAAGGAGTCCTGTGCGGGGCTCTGTGAATGTCCTTTGATGTAGAGCGGGGATATGCAATTAGCGGACCTCCAGCTGTTGCAAAACTACAAGTCCCATCATGCCTCTGGGTACAATGCTTGTGGATGTCAGAGTCTTCCTATGCCTCATGGGACTTGTAGTTCTTCAACAGCTGGAGGTCCGCTAATTGCAGATCCCTGATGAACACCTCCCTGACATTTGGTTAGCAAAACAAAATACACGTCTTCACCTTTCTTTTCATCCTTTGTTACAGCTCAGTGCTGCTGGCCTCCGGCAGCCTCTTTGCAGCCACTTCCTGTCTAAGTGGGCCCTGCCTGCCTGATGTGTGCTGAATCAACCATTGGAAGACTATGTAACAGGGTGACAACACGGGGTGACAACACGGGGTGACACCTGGGAAACACCTGGGAGACAGGGACGGAGCGTTGTCACCCTACAACAGGAAGAGTCTGAACAAGGCACTTTTCTCTGGGTGGGTTACAGACATATTCAGAACAAAAAAAAATTGTTTTGCTTCGTTATTCACATAAATTCGTTTAATTCGTTTTCAGAATTCGTTTCATTTATTCAAATGCAAATTGATTCAAATTTTTTAAGTTCATTTGGATTGTATTCAAATCAATTTCCATTCGAAGTTGAATTTATTCTATTAGAAATTCGAAATTTAGGAAAACGGTTATTTTATTATTATATAGTCTACCAACTGTTCTGTTCTTTTCTCATGTTTATTATACTCTATGATATTGTTTCATTTTCTATTCTATTCTATTCAATTCGAATGCAAATTTATTCTATTTGAAATTGGAATATCAGAAAACGGTTATATATTATTATATTCTACCTGTTCTTTTCTCATTTTTATTATATTCTATGCTAGTATTTTCTATTCTACTTTTTTTACATTCAATTCAATTTCAAATGTATTTTAATCAAAATTTCATGATCAGAAAATGGTTATTATATTCTTTCTATTCTATTGTTTATGTTATTTTCTTTTCTTTTCTATTCAATTCAAATTCAAATGTATTCTATTCGAAATTAAAATATCGGAAAACAGTTGTATTATTATATTCTTTCTATTCTATTGTTTATTCTATGTTATTCTATTCTATTATGTTATTTTATTTTCAATTATTTTCTTTTCTATTCATTTCAAATGTATTTTATTTGAAATTCAAACATCAGAAAATGGTTATTATATTCTTTCTATTCTATTCTATTGTTTATTCTATGTTATTCTATTCTTTTCTATTCTATTATGTTATTTTCTTTTCAATTATTTTCTTTTGTATTCAATTCAAATGTATTTTATTTCAAATTTAAACATCGAAAAATGGTTATTATATTCTTTCTATTCTATTTTATTGTTTATTCTATGTTATTCTAGTCTTTTCTATTCTATTTAATTCAAATTCAAATGTATTCTATTCGAAATTAAAATATCGGAAAACAGTTGTATTATATTCTTTCTATTCTATTGTTTATTCTATGTTATTCTATTCTATTATGTTATTTTATTTTCAATTATTTTCTTTTCTATTCATTTCAAATGTATTTTATTTGAAATTCAAACATTGGAAAATGGTTATTATATTCTTTCTATTCTATTCTATTGTTTATGTTATTTTCTTTTCTATTCTTTTCTATTCAATTCAAATTCAAATGTATTCTATTCGAAATTAAAATATCGGAAAACAGTTGTATTATTATATTCTTTCTATTCTATTGTTTATTCTATGTTATTCTATTCTATTATGTTATTCTATTTTCTATTTAAATTATTTATTATTATTACTTTAAATTATTTTCTTTTCTATTCATTTCAAATGTATTTTATTTGAAATTCAAACATCGGAAAATGGTTATTATACTCTTTCTATTCTATTCTATTGTTTATTCTATGTTATTCTATTATTTTCTATTCTATTATGTTATTTTCTTTTCAATTATTTTCTTTTGTATTCAATTCAAATGTATTTTATTTGAAATTTAAACATCGAAAAATGGTTATTATATTCTTTCTATTCTATTTTATTGTTTATTCTATGTTATTCTAGTCTTTTCTATTCTATTTAATTCAAATTCAAATGTATTCTATTCGAAATTAAAATATCGGAAAACAGTTGTATTATTATATTCTTTCTATTCTATTGTTTATTCTATGTTATTCTATTATGTTATTTTATTTTCAATTCTTTTCTTTTCTATTCATTTCAAATGTATTTTATTTGAAATTCAAACATCGGAAAATGGTTATTATATTCTTTCTATTCTATTCTATTGTTTATTCTATGTTATTCTATTATTTTCTATTCTATTATGTTATTTTCTTTTCAATTATTTTCTTTTGTATTCAATTCAAATGTATTTTATTTGAAATTTAAACATCAAAAAATGGTTATTATATTCTTTATATTCTATTTTATTGTTTATTTTATGTTATTCTAGTCTTTTCTATTCTATTTAATTTAAATTCAAATGTATTCTATTCGAAATTTAAAAACTGTGCATCCATTTTTTTTCTTTCAATATGGGCCAACACCCATTTTTAGCTCTTTTTTTCATTATTTCTCCTGTTATTATTTTTTGCTATTTTTCTTTTTTAGATCTATTCCATGGTACCTGCTCCTGATGAGCGGCTATAGTGCCGTGAAACGCGTAGAGCCTTGAATTATTACCTTCTTTTTATTGCAATCATGGAATATCAAGTTTTTATATAATCTGAATTTTTGGTTAATTTACTTACTAGCTAAGGTCTCAAAACTACTCAATACATGTTTATTTATTTATTGAACTGTGATTTATACTGTACGAGGCATGTTGCCCCAAGTTTTATTTTTGAGGCCTGTTGCCCAAAATACTTGCAAACAATGTATGATTTGTGAAATATAAATAAATTAAATTTTCTTAGTCACTTGACCAATCCATTTACTGCTGTGTGCTTCACTCAAAGTCCCATCTCTCTCCTCTCCTTATAAACTACTGACAGGGATGGAGGCTGGCGTCCCTTTGATGCTGGCCTCATTTAAAGTTGTATTGTTATATTCTTTCTATTCTATTCTATTGTTTATTCTATGTTATTCTATTCTTTTCTATACTATTATGTTTTTTTATTTTCAATTATTTTCTTTTCTATTCAATTCAAATGTATTTTATTCGAAATTCAAACATCGGAAAATGGTTATTATATTATTTCTATTCTATTGTATTGTTTATTCTATGTTATTCTATTCTTTTCTATTCTATTATGTTATTTTATTTTCTATTCTTTTCTATTCAATGCAAATGTATTCTATTCGAAATTAAAATATCAGAAAACGGTTGTATTATTATATTCTTTCTATTCTATTGTTTGTTCTATGTTATTCTATTCTTTTCTATTCTAGTATGTTATTTTATTTTCTATAGTTTTCTATTCAATTCGAATTCAAATTTATTCTATTCGAAATTCAAATATCAGAAAATGGTTATATATTATTATATTCTTTCTGTTCTATTCTTTTCTCATTTTTATTATATTCTATGCTATTATTTTATTTTCTAGTCTATTCTTTTCTATTCAATTCAAATTCAAATGTATTCTATTCAAAATTCAAACATCGGAAAATGGTTATTATATTCTTTCTATTCTATTTTTTTCTATTGTTTATTCTATGTTATTCTATTCTTTTCTCTTCTATTATGTTTTTTTAATTTCAATTCTTTTCTTTTCTATTCAATTCGTATTCAAATTTATTCTATTCAAAATTTGAACATTGGAAAATGGATATATATAATAATATTCTTTCTGTTCTATTCTTTTATCATGTTTGTTTAAATCGATGCTATTATTTTATTTTCTATTCTATTCTTTTCTATTAAATTCAAATTCAAATGTATTCTATTCGAAATTCAACCATCGGAAAATCATTATTATATTCTTTCTATTCTATTCTTTTCTATTCTATTATGTTATTTTATTTGCTGTTCTTTACTTTTCTATTCAATTCGAATTCAAATGTATTCTATTCAAAATTCAAATATCGGAAAACGGTTGCATTATTATATTCTTTCTATTCTATTCTATTGTTTATTCTATGTTATTCTATTATTTTCTATTCTATTATGTTATTTTATATTGTATTCTTTTCTATTCAATTAGAATTCAAATGTATTCTATTCAAAATTCGAATATCGGAAAAAGGTTATATATTAGTATATTCTTTCTGTTCTATTCTTTTATCATGTTTATTTAAATCTATGCCATTATTTTATTATTTTCTTTTCTATTCAATTCAAAATTCAAATGTATTTTATTTGAAATTCAAACATCAGAAAATGGTTATTATATTCTTTCTATTCTATTCTATTGTTTATTCTATGTTATTTTATTTTCTACTCTTTTCTATTCAATTCGAATTCAAATGTATTCTATTCAAAAGTAAATATTGGAAAATGGTTATATTATTATATTCTTTCTGTTTTATTCTTTTCTCATGTTTATTATATTCTATGCTATTATTTTATTTTCTATTCTACTCTTTTCTATTCAATTCAAATTCAAATGTATTCTATTAAAAATTCAAATATAGAAAAATGGTTATTCGATTCTTTCTATTCTATTCTTTTCTATTCTATTATGTTATTTTATTTTCTATTCTTTTCTTTTCTATTCAATTTGAATTCAAATGTATTCTATTCAAAAGTAAATATCGGAAAATGGTTATATTATTATATTCTTTCTGTTCTATTCTTTTCTCATGTATATTATATTCTATGCTATTATTTTATTTTCTATTCTACTCTTTTCTATTCAATCCAAATTCAAATGTAGTCTATTAAAAATTCAAACATTGGAAAATGGTTATTATATTCTTTCTATTCTATTCTTTTCTATTCTATTATGTTATTTTATTTTCTATTCTTTTCTTTTCTATTCAATTCTAATTCAAATTTATTCTATTCAAAATTCAAAATGTCAGAAGATGGTTATAATCTTTCAGTTGTATTCTATTCTATTTAATGTTTTATTCCATTCCTTTAGTTTCTATTTTTTTTTATTCTATTCCTTTAGTTTCTATTTTTTTTCAATTCTATTGCTTTAGTTTCTATTTTTTATTATTCTATTCCTTTAGTTTCTATTTTTTTTTCTATTCCTTTAGTTTCTATTTTTTTAATTCTATTCCTTTAGTTTCTATAGTTTTTTTTAAAATTCTATTCCTTTAGTTCTATTTTTTTTTTTATTCTATTCCTTTAGTTCTATTTTTTTAAATTCTATTCCTTTAATTTCTATTTTTTAGTATTCTATTCCTTTAGTTTCTATTTTTTTTATTCTATTCCTTTAGTTTCTATATTTTTTTAAAAATTCTATTCCTTTAGTTCTTTTTTTTTTTTTATTCTATTCCTTTAGTTTCTATTTTTTTTTTAATTCTATTCCTTTCGTTTCTATTTTTTTTTATTCTATTCCTTTAGTTTCTATTTTTTTTAAATTCTATTGCTTTAGTTTCTATTTTTTATTATTCTATTCCTTTAGTTTCTATTTTTTTCTATTCCTTTAGATTCTATTTTTTTAATTCTATTCCTTTAGTTTCTATAGTTTTTTTTAAAATTCTATTCCTTTAGTTCTATTTTTTTTTAATTCTATTCCTTTAGTTCTATTTTTTTAAATTCTATTCCTTTAATTTCTATTTTTTAGTATTCTATTCCTTTAGTTTCTATTTTTTTTATTCTATTCCTTTAGTTTCTATATTTTTTTAAAAATTCTATTCCTTTAGTTCTTTTTTTTTTTTATTCTATTCCTTTAGTTTCTATTTTTTTTTTAATTCTATTCCTTTAGTTTCTATTTTTTATTATTCTATTCCTTTAGTTTCTATTTTTTTTAATTCTAGTCCTTTAGTTTCTATTTTTTTTATTCTATTCCTTTAGTTTCTATATTTTTTTAAAAATTCTATTCCTTTAGTTCTATTTTTTTTTAATTCTATTCCTTTAGTTTCTATTTTTTATTATTCTATTCCTTTAGTTTCTATTTTTTTTTTATTCTATTCCTTTAGTTTCTATTTTTTTTTTATTCTATTCCTTTAGTTTCTAGATTTTTTTTAAAAATTCTATTCCTTTAGTTCTATTTTTTTTTTAATTCTATTCCTTTAGTTTCTATTTTTTTTTTTTAAATTCTATTCCTTTAGTTTCTATTTTTTTTATTCTATTCCTTTCGTTTCTATATTTTTTTTTTAAATTCTATTCCTTTAGTTTCTATTTTTTTTTTTATTCTATTCCTTTCGTTTCTATTCTTTTTAATTCTGTCCTTTTATTTTCTACAGCTCAGACAAGCTTTATAAATTCTGAACTTTGAATGGATGTAGAGAAGGGAGGACTGCAGATAAACGGGTACAACTTACGGAGACGGATTAGTTTCCTCTCTGTGTATCACCTGAGGAAAGTCACCTCACTGGGTATATGGAAGGGTTTTTTAACCACTTTAAGTTCTGTTATTAAAAAAAAACAGACGAGCAGACAGGTAATAACTCTAATAAGAAACCTTTGACTTTTGCAGGCGGCATTAAATTAAATTTCCCAGCATGCTTTGTCACCGAGCGAAGCGGAGAGAGCCACCTAAATCCTCCGTGAAACAATGACAAAGGGACATGCCAGGAAGCCGGGGTTAGGAAAGCTCATTGATCACCGAGAGTCATTTCTCCGCCATCGCGCTCCAATCTTTGTACTCCGAGTTCCAAAGGATGATGCAAGGAGCCGCATCCTCTTCAGTAATAGTACATACGGCACTGACTTAACCACTTGCTTACTGGGCACTTAAACCCCCCTCAGTCCCAGACCAATTTTCAGCTTTCAGCGCTGATGCACTTTGAGTGACAATTACGCGGTCATACAACACTGTACCCAAATGAAATTTTTACCATTTTTTTCCCACAAATAGAGCTTTCTTTTGGTGGTATTTAGTTACAGCTGGGAGTTTTATTTTTTGCTAAACAAACAAAAAAAGATGCAAAAAATAAAAATAAAAAAATCATGTTTTAATAGTTTGTTATAAAATTTTGCAAACGGGTCATTTTTCTCCTTCATTGAAGTGCGCTGATTAGGCGGCACTGATAGGCTGCATTGGTGGGCACTGATGGGCTGCATTGGTGGGCACTGATGGGCTGCATTGGTGGGCACTGATAGGCTGCATTGGTGGGCACTGATAGGCTGCACTGGTGGGCACTGATAGGCATAGTTAAGGCGGCACTAATAGGCACAGATAAGGCGGCACCGATGGGCACAGATAAGGCGGCACTGATGGGCAAAGATGGGCACAGATAAGATGGCACGGATGGGTGGCACGGATAAGTGGCACGGATGGGCACTGATAGGTACCACAGATAGATGGGACTGATGGGCACTGATAGGTGGCACTGATAGGTGGCTCTGATAGGAGGCACTGCTGGGCACTGATGGGCGGCACTGCTGGGCACTGATGGGCGGCACTGGGGTGCAGCACCTTTGAGACAGATTGTGGGCACTGTGGGTGGCACTGTGGGTGGCACTGTGGGTGGCACTGTGGGTGGCACTGTGGGCACTATGGGCACTGACGGGGGGCACTTACTTTTATTCAGGATGGCACTGCGGGGGGCAGGTGGGCACTGGCAGGGGGCAGGTGGTTGCTTGTATTGCTGGCCGTGATCGGGACTGATGTCCCGATCACGGCCGCCGGTGATCGGCTTTTTTTTTTTCTCCTCGCGCTGTCAGCGCGAGGAGGAATAATCGCCGATTACCGGCTCCGTTCTATCACATGATCAGCTGTCATTGGCTGACAGCTGATCACGTGATAAGGGGTCGGGATCGACCCCTTGCACGGATCGGTGATCAGGCGAGTCTCATGGACTCGCCGATCACAGAGCGCGCCGCGGGCGCCCCTCAGGGGGTGCGCAGGCCGCTCGTACACGGGACGACGTCAATAGACGTAGTCCCGGAAATGTAGGTCCGCGCTAATGCCGTCATTTGGCAATAGCGCGGATCCCAAGTGGTTAAAGGGATACTCCTGAATGGGGGGCACAGAGCAAGCATCCTTCTTCTCATTGAGCGCCAAAAGATCTGTAATTCTGTATTGTTGATAGCAATATGACAACAACGCGTTTCGGGGAGCCCACAAAGCCCCACTTTATCAGGGCTTAGACTTAAAGAAGAATCCAAGGTATGGCAATTTTTACATTTGACCCACTTGGATTAATTGTACAGTGTGAGGGGGAATAACTATTTGATCCCCTGCAGATTTTCTAAGTTTTCCCAAAAAGAAATGAAGAGTCTATCATTTTTATCATAGGTGTGTTTTAACCACTTGCCTACCGGGCACTTATACCCTCTTCCTGCCCAGGCCATTTTTCAGATTTCAGCGCTGTCGCACTTTGAATGACAATTGCGCGGTCGTGCTATATTGTACACAAACACATTTTTTTATAATTTTCTTTACACGAACAGAGCTTTCTTTTGGTGGCATTTAATCACTGCTGGGTTTTTTATTTTTTACAAAAAAAAGACCAAAAATTTAGAATTTTTTTTTCTACTTGGTTTCTGTCAGTAAATTTTGTAACTAAGTAATTTTTCTCCTTCGCTGATGGGCACTGATAGGCTGAACTGGTGGGCATTGAAGAGGTGGCACATATGGGCACTGATGAGGCACCGCTTATGGGCACTGGTTAGGTGGCACTAATATACCACACTTATGGGCACTGATAGGCACTAATAGGCGGCACTGGTGAACACTGATAGGTGGCACATATAGGCAGTACTAATGGGCACTGATGGGCATTGATGGGGGCACTGATGGGCGACACTGATGAGCATTGATCGACAGAAGTGATGGGCATTGATGGGCAGCACTAATAGCCAGCACTGACTGGCATTGCTAATGGGCACTGATTGGTGGGACTTGTGGGCATTGGTGGGCACTGATTGCTGCCACTGGTGGGCATTATTTTCTATTCTTTTCTTTTCTATTCAATTTGAATTCAAATGTATTCTATTCAAAAGTAAATATGGGAAAATGGTTATATTATTATAATCTTTCTGTTCTATTCTTTTCTCATGTTTATTATATTCTATCAAAATATAAAATCTGCGCTTAGTAAAAAATATTACAATGAAGAAAATTATTTAAAAAAATTTCACATATTATATTCTATGCTATTATTTTATTTTCTATTCTACTCTTTTCTATTCAATTCAAATTCAAATGTAGTCTATTAAAAATTCAAACATTGGTTGGCACTGATTGGTGGCACTTGTGGGCAGTGGTGGGCACTGATTGCTGCCACTGGTGGGCATTGGTGGGCACTGATTGGTAGGCAGACTGGCACGTAGCCAGAAACGGCTTTGTTCCAGTCTTCTCAACGTCACGACGTCACTTCCTGTTTACTCGGCTGCCAATGGCGCCGGCTTTTAAAAAAATATACAGAATTCAGAATCGCCGTTTTTGGCGATCTGAATACTTTGAAGTGCAAAGGAGGGATTGGGGGGGGCGGAGTCTTTTAGACACCCCCGATCTCTCCATAAAGAGTACCTGTCACCACCTATTACTGTCACAAGGGATGTATACATTCCTTGTGACAGCAATAAAAGTGATTTTTTTTAAAAAACACAACGTAAAAAATAAAAATAAATGAAATATTTTTTTTTTCAATCGCCCGCCGTCCCCGCGAGCTCGCCTAGCAAAGAAAACGCATACGGAAGTGCTCCCGCATATTTAAACGCAAATCACACATGTGAGGTATCGCCACGAATGTCAGAGCGAGAGCAATAATTCTAGCACTAGACCTCCTCTGTACCTCTAACCTGGTAACTGTTATTTTTTAAAAAATTTTTAAATGTCGCCATTTTTAGGTACCGTAGTTTGTCGCCATTCCACGAGTGCGCGCAATTTTAAAGTGTGACATGTTTGGTATCTATTTACTCGGCGCAACGTCATCTTTCAGATTATACAAAAAAAAAATTAGCTTATTTTATTGTTTTGTTCTTTTAATTAATGAAAGTGTATTTTTCCCCAAAAAGTTGCGTTTAAAGTGGTTGTAAACCCTTACAAACCACTTTGACCTACAGGTGAGCCTAGATTAAGGCTTACCTGTAGGTCCAAGAAATATCTCTTAGGCCGGGTTCACACCGCTGCAATGCGGGAATGCCGCGAATCCGCGGCGTTTTCCTGCATCGCATTACTCCCGCCGGCAGTTCACACCTATGCGGACGGCTGGGAGTGTCAATGATATGTTAATGACACCCCCAGATCCATCCGCATATCGCAGTGCGATCTGCCGACTCGCACAGGAATCGGATCGCATGGTGTGAACCCCCATGCGATCCGATTCTGTTGCGGACCAAAAAAAGGGTCCCGTGCGAGTTTGCTGCGGGAGCGATGCGAATTCAGCCATACTATCTGTATGGCTGAACTCGCATCGCTACGGAGATCGGATGTGATTTGCACTGCGAATCACATCCGGATCTCCCCCCGCAGCAGTGTGAACCCAGCCTTAAACCTACACGGTTTAGGAGATATTTACAAAAAGACAGGCACGTAGACAGCGGCGCACAGGGCATGCCGCTGCTTACGGCGATACGCCGTTAGTGGCGGCTCCCGTGCGCATGCGCGGGAGCGACGTCATCGCTGCTCCGGCGCTGTGAGTGGCCGGAGCAGCGATACCTGGAAAAAGATGGACGCTCCGTGCTACAGGGGACAGCGGTGACATCGCTGGCTCCTGTGTCAGGTAAGTGACACATAATGGGCTACTATGCGATGCGATGTGATGCATAGTAGCCCATTATGCTTTACCTTTGCAGGGAGACAAAGAGGAAGTAACACCCATCAGGGTTTACTTCCTCTTTAAAAGACCGCTGCACAAATACCATGTGACATAAAATATTGCAACAATCGCCATTTTATTCTCTAGAGTCTCTGCTAAAAAAAAATACACATAATGTTTGGGGGGTTCTAAGTAATTTTCTAGCAAAAAATACAGATTTTAACTTGTAAACACGAATGTCAGAAATAGGCTTAGCCATGAAAGGGTTATACTGCACGGCTCCGTTCACCTACACCTCCACATTTAGTGTAGAAGATCCGCTCCAGGGACTATGAGGAAACCTTGACATTACCATTCATTAGAGACGTCTGCGTGGCCAGCTACCGTGACTGACACGTGTAGTCATCAGTTGCGAATGGCTGAGTCGGCGCGGGGACGCCGTGTACAGGGCTGTCAGACATGTTGTCCTGGGGCTGAGGGTGCTGTATTGTCGGTGACACGGTTATTCCGGGAGGGGGAGGGGGGGTGTTAAGCATCGGCTTGTCAGGCGATTGACGAAGAGCGCAAGGCACCGGCTGCTTGCCCGGCTCCTTGTATCCGCAGTGTATCAAGCAGCAATTACCGGAATTGCCGAACGTTAGGCAAGAAAATAATAATAAAAATAAAAAAAACATCTCCCTTCACAAGTCAGGAAATCATTATTTTAAGTATATCATTATTTCATCTGAAATCTTCTTTATACCAAGTAGCTTGCAATGAGAATACTTTCCTGGTAAAAGGACAGTCAGTGGCAGTTGGATTTTTAGGTGGCCTTACAGGAGGGAGAATTGCCCAATGCCATGATGTTCAGTTGTAGAACAAGAGACACTTTAGAGAAAAGAAAAGAATGCTGCACACCCCCTGAGTAGTAATGGGGAAAAAGGGAACCGTCCCCCAAAGTGAGGTTTTCTAGGCAGCAACAAATTAGGAAAAAAAAAAATATCAGTATTTAAAAAATTAGAAAAAGCTTTAACCACTTAAGCCCCGGACCAATTTGCAGCCAAAAGGACCAAGCCCCTTTTTGCGATTCGGCGCTGCGTCGCATTTAACTGACAATTGCGCGGTTGTGCGACGTGGCTCCCAAATAAAATTGGCGTCTTTTTTTCCCCCCACAAATAGAGCTTTATTTTGGTGGTATTTGATCACCCTTGCGGTTTTTATTTTTTTGCGCTATAAACAAAAATCGAGCAAAAATTTTGAAAAAAATTCAATATTTTTTACTTTTTGCTATAATAAATACCCCCAAAAAATATATATTTTTTTTCCCTCAGTTTAGGCCGATACGTATTCTTCTACATATTTTTTGTTAAAAAAATCGCAATTGGCGATTATTGATTGGTTTGCGGAAAAGTTATAGCGTTTACAAAATAGGGGATAGTCTTATAGCATTTTTATTAATATTTTTTTTTACTAGTAATGGCAGCGATCAGCAATTTTTATTGTGACTGCGACATTATGACGCACATATCGGACATTTTTGACACATTTTTGGGACCATTGTCATTTATACAGCAATCACTGCTATTTAAATGCACTGATTCCTGTGTAAATGACTCTGGCAGTGAAGGAGTTAACCACTAGGGGGCGGGGAGGGGTTAAGTATGACGTGTGTGTTTTTTTTTTACTGTTGGGGGGCGTGGCTTGGCATGTGACGTCACTGATCATCTTTCCCTATAACAGGGAACAGACGATCGATGACAGCCTCACTAGGAAGCACGGGGAGAGATTTGTTTACACAGACCTCTCCTCGTTATTCAGCTCTGTGACCCGATCGCGGGACACCAGCGGCGACCGGGTCCTGCGGCCGCAGTCATGGAGCTCAGGATCGGGACGCGAGCGCGAGTGACCCACTGCTTAACTTTATTTATTTATTTATTTATTAGTTTAAAAGAACAGTATGAAATTACACAAATACGTGTAGACTGTGGAATACTATGACATGAGGATGGTATAATAACATAATCACATAAAACAGCCATGACCAGGGGCGGACTGACCATTCGGGCACTCTGGCACTGCCCGAGGGCCCCATGCCACTAAGGGGCCCCATCAGGGTTGCCAGCCTCAATAAAACCAGAGACAGTATGTCAAAATCTGTGTTTTTTTTTTAAATCCCAAGATTATAGCTGCCCCGCCTCTCCAGTACCTTTTCAGTGTGTGTATGTGTATTCTGTATGTGTATACTGTGTGTGTTTATTGTGTGTCTGTGTGTGTGTATACTGTATGTGTGTATATACTGTGTGGCCCCATAATCTATTGCCTGGGGTCCCCATAATCTCCTATTGCCTGGTGGCCCCATAATTTCTTATTGCCCGGGGGCCCCATAATCTTCTCCTATTGCCGGAGGCCCCATAATCTCTTATTGCCCAGGGGCCCCATAATCTTCTCCTATTGCCCGGGGGCCCCATAATCTTCTCCTATTGCCCGGGGGCCCCATAATCTCTTATTGCCTGGGGCCCCATAATCTTCTCCTATTGCCCGGGGCCCCATAATCTTCTCCTATTGCCCGGGGGCCCCATAATCTCTTATTGCCCGGTGGCCCCATAATCTTCTCCTATTGCCTGGGGTCCCCATATTCTCCTATTGCCCGGGGGCCCCATAATCTTCTCTTATTGCCTGGGGTCCCCATATTCTCCTATTACCCGGGGGCCCCATAATCTTCTCTTATTGCCTGGGGTCCCCATATTCTCCTATTGCCCGGGGGCCCCATAATCTTCTCCTACTGCCTGGGGTCCCCATAATCTCCTATTGCCTGGGGGCTCCATAATCTCTTATTGCCCCGGGGCCCCATAATCTCCTATTGCCCGGGGGCCCCATAATCTCCTATTGACCGAGGGCCCCATGAGTTATCAGTCTACCTCTGGCCATGGCAACAAAGGACCTCAAAATGTCAAAAATGACATATCAACATACAGAAAAACAAAGTTAAATCAGCAATTGCAACGCCGCCCCATGCAGGCTCGTTGCAAAGGCCTGAATTCTGTTTTTTTATTGGTTTAGTTTTGTCGCAGAAAAAAAAATAAATAAATACGTTGTACTTACAGAAACATTAGTTATTTTCAAGGGAAATTCTAATGGCTTTTGCCCATTTTCTAAATGTATAAAAGTTGCATAAGTACGTCTTTTATGCGAACTACTTACATGAAATATTTATCTTACAGGGTGCAACCGTAACACTGGTGTTACAGAACATTATGGGCTTTCCAAAAAGAAGGGACGCAACATAATCTTTAGCCTTCAGATTGTTTTGCTGTGATTGAAATTTTCTACTGCCGTATCTCAGAGAGAGCCCGATGGGGGAGTTATAGGTTTGTACATTTGAGACGGTCTTCTTTTATATTTACTAGACTAAAAAAGAACTTAAAAAGAAGGAAGTAAACTTTTTATTTTTACATTTTTACGTTTTTTTTTTGTCTCTTTTTTGGTTATTTATTTATTTTTTACTTTTTACCTTAAAAATATATACAAATGTGCAGTATATAGTATTAGAAAGACAATACCATCAAAACAAAGGCTTGCACGTCCATAAAAATATAAATGAGGAAAGTGGAAAAATATCACTTGACCCGTAGAGTTATCTCACCGGTATTAATGTCTTAACTGCTTCCATACCGGGCCAATTCTGGTATTCATCTCCTCCATGTAAAAATCATCATTTTTTGGGCTATAAAAACCCACCCCCAAACGTTATATATAACGTAAATATATATAATATTTACTCAAAACCCCCAAACGTTATATATATTTTTTAGCAGAGGCCCTAGGTAGAGACCCTAGGGTTATTCTCTAGGTAGAGACCCTAGGGAATAAAATGGTGGTCGTAGCAATTTCTCCCTAGGTAGAGACCCTAGGGTTATTCCCTAGGTAGAGACCCTAGGGTTATTCCCTAGGTAGAGACCCTTTGGAATAAAATGGTGGTTGTAGCAATTTTTCCCTAGGTAGAGACCCTAGGGTTATTCCCTAGGTAGAGACCCTATGGAATAAAATGGTGGTCATAGCAATTTTTCCCTAGGTAGGCAATTTTTTATGTCACACAGTATTTTGTATGTCACACGGCATTTCCGCAGCAATTTTTTAAACACTTTTTTTGGGGAAAAAAAACACTTTCATGAATTAAAAAAAACAAAAAAAACGAACGTTAGCCCAATTTTTTTTGTATAATGTAAAAGATGATGTTACGCCAAGTAAATAGATACCTAACATGTCACACTTTAAAATTGTACACACTCGTGGAATGGCGCCTTCGGTACTTAAAAATCTCCATAGGCTACGCTTTACATTTTTTTTTTACAGGTTACTAGTTTAGAACTACAGAGAAGGTCTAGTGCTAGAATTATTGCTCTCGATCTAACATTGCGGTGATACCTCAAATGTGTGATTTGAACATCGTTTACATATGCAGACGCGACTTACATATGCGTTCACTACTGCGTGCGAGCATGAGGGAATGGGGAGCTTTAAAAAAAAATTGTATTGCTTATTTTATTTTTATTTTATTTTTATTTTTTTTTACACTTTCCCGTTTACATTCTTTTTTTTTTTTTTTTAGCACTTTTATTCCTATTTCAAGGAATGTAAACATCCCTTATGATAGGAATAGGTCATGACAGGTCCTCTTCACAGCAAGATCTGGGGTCTTTAAGTCTCCACATCTCTCCTCTAGGCTGAAAAAAAAAAGCCAGCAGAAAAAAAGATATCTGAATGATGCCTGCAGTTGCACCCGTCATTCAGATATCTCCACGACAAGTCCAAGACATCATGTGATGTCCTACAGTATGGAAGTGGTTAAACTATGGATGTTTATGTAAATGATCTGGTTCCTGGGCAGATAGCTTATTGGGCAATGCAATAAAAATTTCAATTGATGTGTCACACCGCTGCTAAGAGGTCCAGATACAGCTTTATTCCAAAAAAAGTCAGAGGAGCAATCCAAAAACATTTCCAGGGTGCTGCACAGTGCTCTGGATATGGACAGTCTGAGGAGGAGGCCTGTAATGCATTGCACACAGTGCTCTGGACGGTAGCTGTAATGCTATACAGTGCTCTGGACGGTGGTCTGAGGAGGCCTGTAATGCACACAGTGCTCTGGACGGTGGCTGTAATGCAACACAGTGCTCTGGACGGTGGTCTGAGGAGGCCTGTAATGCTGCACAGTGCTCTGGATATGGACAGTCTGAAGAGGAGGACTGTAATGCATTGCACACAGTGCTCTGGATGGTAGCTGTAATGCTACACAGTGCTCTGGACGGTGGTCTGAGGAGGCCTGTAATGCTGCACAGTGCTCTGGATGGTGGTCTCAGGAGTGCTGCAATGCTGCACATTGCTCTGGACGGTGGTCTGAGGAGGCCTGTAATGCTGCACAGTGCTCTGGATGGTGGTCTCAGGAGTGCTGCAATGCTGCACATTGCTCTGGACGGTGGTCAGAGGAGGCCTGTAATGCTGCACAGTGCACTGGATGGTGGTCTCAGGAGGGCTGCAATGCTGCACAGTGCTCTGGATATGGACAGTCTGAAGAGGAGGCCTGTATTGCATTTCACACAGTACTCTGGATGGTAGCTGTAATGCTATACAGTGCTCTGGGTGGACGGTGGCCTGAGAGTAGGCCCTGAGGCCTGTAATTATAATGTACACACTCACAGTGGGTGCTCCCTGCTCTGGACATGGGTGGTCGTCATCGTGAGTTGGAAATGGGACTCTCGTCGGGGCTTGGGAGGCCTGTAATGCACAGTGCTGCTCTGGTCTCTGGACAGTCGTCTGAGGACTCGGAGGCCTGTAATTCTGGCTGCACACAGTCGCTTGCTTGCTGGGAGCGGAAGCAGACGGATTAGGGTTGCCACATTTTCTTCAAGCCAAACCCGAACACTTTAGTGGCCTGGGACACCTTTGGGTACCCCAAGGAGAGTAGTAATGCGTGCCGCAGCGAATGGTGGGTGTGGCCAGATTACTCTTCTTAACTTCATCACCCTGCCCTCCAGTGATGCCAAACCTGCCACCAGGTGGCTGCTGCAGCCCTTGGATGGCAACAGATTTGTATGTGATGATTTTAGTTACTTGGTGAACTATAGCCCGGTCTGAATTCAATAATGTGTCCGTGTTTCAGTCCGCCTGAAACCTGGACACATGATTCAAAACCCGAACTGTCCGGGTGAAACCCGTACAGGTGGTAACCCTAAGGCGGATGCTCCATGGAAACCAGAAGTTAGTTCATGAGGGTAAAAGTCCCTGCCTCACATTTTCGTTTTGTCATTGACGAAAAATAAACTCTGCTACCAAACCGAATGCTGACAAGGCGTGTGCTTGAAATCACACTGGAAACAAATGACATTAAAGGTCCAATTCACATCTAGTCTATTCAAATTTGTTGACAATCAAGCCCTGATGGAGAAGCATGCTCTTGGACCCCCCCCCCCCCGAAACGCGTTAGACACTTTTTGGCTTGTCCCGCTGCAGACTTTTATTGGATTAAAGTTCTATTTGCTCCTCTTCTTGGCAGTGGTATGGCGTTTCAATCTCTTGTTACCAAAAAATATAGAATCACTTCTGTTTTCAAAGCTGTTGCCCAATTAGTAGGCCCATTGACGAATCTTGGAAACTGATACCTTATTCCTTCCTATTGCAAATAACATAATTTATTGTAACCACATCATTGTGACCCCAACAAAGATGACTCCTCTTTAACAGAGTGCCTTCCAACTTACCCCTTTTAAGCTCTTTTATGTAAGCCGTTTTTTTTATTATTCCGTCTTATTCGTTCTTCAAGGATTCATCCACCAACAGTTCTGCTACCAGAACAATAAACACCATGCCACGGAGATCTATTGATCCCCGCACCATGCTGTTTACATACTCCATGAGGACGACAACCATCAGAACAAACAGAAACTTCACACGAGTCAAAGAACAGAGTCCGACAGCAGCAAAGAACAGAGGAAGAGAGTACGAGAACAAACAGAGATGAGAAGAGAGCGCAGCGGCTCGGAGGGGCTTGGGGTGGAAGCAATCAAATATTTGTGCGGTCATTGACATTATTCAGAACCAGATAAAAAATAAATAAAAAATATGAGGGCTGAGTGAATAGCAGAGGAACAGAAAGTCTTCTGTTAGGAGTGATGTGAAGTGGGCCTTTCATTAACTTTCCTCTGCCCCTCTGCGGGCTGCAGCGATTAAGCAGCAGGGCATGCCGGGAGTTCGGCTCTGCTAATTAATCCGTACAAACCATTATCGATCTACACTGCGCTCAATCGATATCTGGATTACATTAGAGAGTATCAGGGGGCCTGAAGATGTGTTTCCAATTCCTAAGTATTCTGTTTTATAGGACCCGACCAATTGGCCTAGGGCAACAGGAGCAACGGGGGGGGGCAACTGTGTTACAGCTGATGAGGTCAGGGGACCAAGTGTTCCCATAGATCATAAGTGTCTCTCTTTCAAGCCTGGTATTTAGAGCTGTATGAATAAATGTACTTTTAAACGTGAAAAGTGTTTGCATCTATCTTCGAGTGGAGCTAAACTCCAACAACAAAATGTTTAGGCTATATACAATCCCCCCAATTGCACGATTCTGGCCAAAATGAGAATCATGATTTTTGCTTAAAGCGGAGCTCCACCCTAAAGTGGAGCTTCCGCTCATTGGAACCCTCCCCCCCTCCGGCGCCACAATTGGCACCTTTCAGGGGGGAGGGGGGTGCAGGTACCTGTAGAGTACAGGTATCTGCACCCACTTCCGGCATAGATATCTGCAGAAGGTACGCCCCTTTCCGCAGAATCTACGCCCCTTTCCGAAGGTCCCCCGCTGTCTGCTGGGAAACACACGGATCCCAGAGACAGCGAGGACCATCCTTATTGCGCAGCGCTACTCGCACATGCGCAGTAGGGAACCGGGAAATGAAGCCGCAAGGACGGTGGTCAGAGGAGGCCTCCACTTCCTGATTCCCATACCCAAGATGGCGGCCGCAGCACCCGAGAGACGATCGAGAGATCGGCTTCGGGTGCCGACATCGCGGGCGTGCTGGGCGGGTAAGTGTCATTATTTTAAAAGTCAGCAGCTGCAGTATTTGTAGCTGCGGGCTTTTAAAAAAAAAAAACGGCGGGCTCTCGCTTTAAGGATAAAAGATCACGATTCTCTCACGATTCTTGCGGCGTAAAGTCTTTCACATTATACAAAAAAAAATTTGCTGTAACTTTACTGGTTATTTTTTTTTTTTTTTTTTTTTTATTCATTAAAGTAATTTTTTCCAAAAAAATTGCATTTGAAAGACTGCTGCGCAACTACAGTGTGACATAAAATATTGCAACAACCACCATTTTATTCTCTAGGGTCTCTACTAAAATATATATAATGTTTGGGTGTTCTAAGTAATTTCTAGCAATTTCTAGCAAAAAAAATAAAAAATTATTTTAACTTGAAAACAACAACTGTCAGAAAAAGGTTTAGTGTTTAAAGTGGTGTTGCCACCAAAAAATATATATTTTTTTAATTCTTAAAAAAAAAAAAAAAAAAATAATAATTGGAAATTTTTTTTTTTTTACTCACCTCTAAATACCTGTTGCTAGGGGGTCCCTCGTAGTCTGCCTTCTTCCTTGCCCGGGCTGGTGACATCACGGTAGTCATGTCCCAGGTGACTACACGCCGTATCACGGCGCCCTGCGGAGTGGGGAACGAGGAGGGGCTTCGTGCCCCCGCATCGCTGGATCCTGGGACAGGTAAGTGTCCGATTATTAAAAGTCAGCAGCTGCAGTATTTGTAGCTGCTGACTTTTAATTTTTTTTTTTTAGGGGGTGCCCCACTAAGTGGTTAAACATTCCTAATTTACATACAGAAGTCTATTCCTTTGATGTAAATGACAAATTGATACAATGTTTGCACTGATAGAATGTTTTAAAACTTGGCAGACTACCCAGACTTTGACTTTTGTCTGAGAGCAGAGAGAAAATTCTCTGCATACCAAAGATCGTGAAGATTGGCAAACCCTTTGTCAAGATCGCAACGGGAAAAAAAATCACGATAATGATTCTTGACGATTAATCATGCAGCTCTACCCCCCCACTTCTCTATGAGCAAACCTAGCTGGTGCACAAATAGAATACTTACCTTTTAGCAGGTTCAATCTTTCTTTAAGCTCTCTCTTGCGCTAGTAAGTGCAGATGCACACAGCAGGGGTGGGATCTATGTGAATGCAGAGGCAGTGATTGGCTGCCTCTGCCTCACACACATTCTCAGCCCTGCCCTGGAGGAGGCCTAAAGCCAATAAAAAGGGTGAAAATTCCAGCAATCTTTTTAACTTGGGGAGGTAAGAGGGTGAAAATAACTAAACCTTCTATAAGCAAGAACGGAAGTTTAGTTATTTCTAATCTATGTGAATGCAGAGGAAGGGATTGGCTGCCTCAGAAAACACATTCTTAGTCCTGCCTTGGAGGAAGCTTAATGTCAATAAAAGGGTGAAAATTCCAGCAGTCTTTCTATCTTGGGGGGGGGGGGGGGGTGCAAATAACTAAACGTTCTATAAGCAAGAATGAAAGTTTAGTTATTTCTAATCTATGTGAATGCAGAGGAAGTGATTGGCTGCCTCTGCCACACCCACCATCCTCAGTCCTGCCCTGGAGGAAGCATAAAGCCAATAAAAGGATGAACATTCCAGCAGTCTTTCTATCTTGGGGGGGGGGGGGGGGGCTGCAAATAACGAAAACCTTCTATAAGCAAGAATGACATTTTAGTTATTTATAGTCTATGTGAATGCAGAGGACGTGATTGGCTGCCTCTGCCACACCCACCATCCTCAGTCCTGCCTTGGAGGAAGCCTAATGCCAATAAAAGGGTGAAAATTCCAGCAGTCTTTCTATCTTGGGGAGGTAAGAGGGTGCAAATAACTAAACCTTCTATAAGCAAGAATTAAAGTTTAGTTATTTCTAATCTATGTGAATGCAGAGGAAGTGATTGGCTGCCTCAGAAAACACATTCTCAGTCCTGCCCAGGAGGAGGCCTAAAGCCAATACAAGGGTGAAAATTCCAGCAGTCTCTCTATCTTGGGAAAGGGAGAGGGTGCACATAACTAAATGTTCTATAAGCAAGAATGAAAGTTGTGTTATTTATAATCTATGTACATGCAGAAGAAGTGATTGGCTGCCTCTGCCTCACCCACCATCATCAGTCCTGCCCTGGAGGAAGCATAAAGCCAATAAAAGGGTGAACATTCCAGCAGTCTTTCTATCTTGGGGAGTGGATGGGGTGCAAATAACTAAACCTTATATAAGCAAGAATGAAAGTTTCGTTATTTACAATTTATGTGAATGCAGAGGAGGGGATTGGCTGCCTCTGCCACACCCACCATCCTCAGTCCTGCCTTGGAGGAAGCCTAACATCAATAAAAGGGTGAAAATTCCAGCAGTCTTTCTATATTGGGGAGATGAGAGGGTGCAAATAACTAAATGTTCTATAAGCAAGAAAAAAAAGTTTTGTTATTTCTAATCTATGTGAATGTAGAGGAAGTGATTGGCTGCCTCTACCTCAGAAAACACATCCTCAGTCCTGCCCTGGAGGAAGCCTAAAGCCAATAAAAGGGTGAACATTCCAGCAGTCTTTCTACCTTGGGGAGGTGAGAGGGTGCAAATAGTTAAACCTTCTATAAGCAAGAAAGAAAGTTTAGTTATGTATTATCTTTGTGAATGCAAAGGAAGTCATTGGCTGCCTCTGCCTCGCCCACCATCCTCAGTCCTGCCCTGGAGGAAGCCTAAAGCCAATAAAAATGGTGAAAATTCCAGCAGTCTTTCTATCTTGGGGAAGGGAGAGGGTGCAAATAACTAAAGGTTCTATAACCGAGAATGGAAGTTTAGTAATTCATAATCTTTGTGAATGCAAAGGAAGTAATTGGCTGCCTCTGCCTCGCCCACCATCCTCAGTCCTGCCCTGGAGGAAGAATAAAGCCAATAAAAGGTGAGTATTCCAGCAGTATCTCTGTCTTGGTGAGGGGGGGTATAAATAACTAAACTTTTTTTTCACTCTGTAAGTGTTGGCGCCCTAGTTTGGCAGGCAGCACTATAGTCATTTGAAAGATTACAGCTACTGGCTGCACATTTATTCCTTTAGAATTAGAACCAGTGAATTTTCTATTTGTGCTTTTGTACTGTACTTTTTTTTACTCTGATATTGACTGTTTTATAGCAACAAAAATACAATATATGTGTTCTGTCTTCTTTTTTTTTTTTTATTCCAAATGATGAACAATGACAAAGAGACAACAGTCATTGTAGTTGCTCCAGGAGATCGGGAGGATGTAATCCGCAGTCCGGAGCAGATGCAATGCACAAAGGCCAAGATAAAAAATGAGATTGAGCGGTTTTGTCCACTGAGCCACTGAGAAATGCCTAAATACAAGCGCAGAGTGCCTTCGGAGGACAGGTTTGCCTTAACACGCCATCATATTATTTCTGACCTGTGTTCCCCGGCCAGGATAAATCCAATTACTTTCTGAATTTGAAGCACATTTTTAATGCAAATACACCAGGAACATAAAGTTTAATCAATAACTGCATTAGCCTTGACAAGTCCTGATGGTTGTGTCAACCCCCACATCCCAGTTAATCAGAGTGTAAGCTCTTGGGGCCAGATTAACCTGTAATTATATTTGACTTATAAACATTCAGTGCAGGGAATGTGATTGGTATTTGCTCTGTGCTCTCCGTGGATATTAGAGCGTAAGCTCCTTCGAGGGACAGAGTTTATTGTTAAAGGTTCATTGTTTTCTGTACAGTGCCAAGGAAAACATGTCATTGCTATATAAGTTAGGAAAATAAATATATGTATAGACGCTATTCAGAGAATAAAACCATTGTGGGGCCGCTTTCAAAGGGTGCAATGCTGTATCCTCACCATAAGGTGGCACTGTAATCTAAAGCCTCACTCAAATCTATGGTGCAATACAAAATTTTGCATGTAAAGAAAAAAAAAAAAAAATACAAACACTATGCAGCTGCTATAAAATGGTCACAAGGGCCATTTTGCAATTCAGCGTCATTAAAAAAAGCGTTTCAGAAACTAATGAAAAAAATTGATACTTCCCCTCTTTACAGCCAAGACAATGGCACTCTGTATACAAAAAAAAAAACCTCCCAGAATTCCCACCTTCCTGCACCTTTAATTGGCTCACTGCTTGTCCCAGATACCTGCAAATAGCTTAAAGAGGAACTCCAGTCTGCTCACATGTGTAATAAAAACATCTTTGCCATTCTGAAGCTTCCCTCCAACCACTTTGCATATTATTTTATATATACTGTGATTCTGTACTTGCCTAATATGCTGCAGAAATCTACTAAAGTCTGGCTGCAACCATTTCAACTGAGGGTAGCTAAAGCTGCTGTCTGTTCACTTCCTGGATTTAGAGAGGCACACCTCCAGCTCTGCAGCTTTCATTGGCCCTCTTATGACTCGTCCCCCCTCCCTTCCTGCTAAACTCTCACAAGGGTTATGATGTCATAAGCCTAGGCTAATGACCAGACAAGAAACAGGAAGTGGGCTGTATAAGGTATTTACTGTCAGAAAAAAATGGTGCTTATCCATGGCAGTATACCTGTGACAAGCTCCGCCTTGGCCCCTCCCTCAGTACCAGTGAATATTATAAAAGAAAAGGATTAGTACACTCCCAGCGTTCTACGTAATATAGTATACCGAGGGTGGGATTGTATACTGCCATGGATAAGCACCAGTAAAAGAAAATTATGGTTAGTATGAAACAATTTTCTGTTTTCCTGGTGTCTCCATGGCAGCATACCGGTGACAAATAACTAACTGATGATGCATAGTAAAAGATTTATTTGAAAAAGAATTTAAAATAGGCAAATGCCTGCCTGATAGCCTGTCTGACAGTATCTACATATGAGAAAGTTGCCGGGTCTACTCTGTAACATCACGCAAACACATGTTGGGAATGGGATGACCATGATGCTACCCTTTCGATGATTTTGATGGATACGCCTGCTCTGGCCGTCCAAGAAGCAGAAAATTACCGGGTGGCATACAGCCCAACTGAAGAGGGGATTCCAGTACCCTACACCTTAACCAACTTGATTACCCATGAACAGGGGTGGACTGACAACTCATGGGGCCCCCGGGCAATAGGAGATTATGGGGACACACAGTTTACACACACACAGTATACAATCACACAGTATACACAGACATGTTTCTATTGGCTGAGAAGGTACTGGAGAGGTGGGGCAGCTATAATCTTGGGATTTTTAGACCAAAAGGATGTCGGTAAGAGACATTTCAGAGACAGATGTAAAAAAAACACAGATTTTGTGTCTGGTTTTACTGAGGCTGGCAACCCTGAAGGGGCCCCCTAGTGGCTCGGGGCCCTCGGGCAGTGCCCGAGTGGCCCAATGGTCAGTCCGCCCCTGCCCATGAAAGTATTGTACTAGAGCAGGGATCTGCGAGCTATGGCTCCCCATCTGCTGCAGAACCACATGTTCCATGATGTATTGTAAAGCTCTGATATTCACAGACATGACTAGGCATGATGGATACTGCAGTTCTAGAATGGCCAGAGGGCCCCAGATGATGCTTTTTTGCCCCTGACTTCTTTTTTTTTTGAGTATTACAAATAGGTTAGGTGAAAGTCTGAATGGAGTTGTGGCTTGAAGATAGTGCCTTAGTACCGAATCAAAATCGGATCTGAAAAGATTGGCAGGGCCCAAGGCTCGGAGATAGTAAAGGAAGAGGAGAACTTAACCACTTGCCGCCCGCCCTATTACAAAAAGACGGCGGCAAAGTGGTTTGATAATCCTGACCGGACGTCATATGACGTCCTCAGGATTATGAGCCGCTGCGCGCCCCCGGGGGCGCGCATCGCGGCGATCGTTGTTGCGGGGTGTCAGTCTGACACCCGGCAACTACGATCTCGGTAAAGAGTCTCCGACGGAGACTCTTTACCACGTGATCAGCCTTGTCCAATCACGGCTGATCACAGTGTAAATGGGAAGAGCCGGTGATCGGCTTTTCCTCACTCGCGTCTGTCAGACGCGAGTAGAGGAGAGCCGATCGGCTGCTCCTCTGACAGGGGGGGTCTGTGCTGATCGATTATCAGCACAGCCCCCCCCCCGAGGATGCCCACACTGGACCACCAGGGACACCACCAGACCACCAGGGAAAAGGTAATCCTCCCTAGACCACCAGGGATGCCAATGGTCAGCACAATGGATGCCAATCAGTGCCCATAATGGATGCCAATCAGTGCCCACAATGGGCATCACTGATTGGCATGCATTATTGTTTGGCACTGATTGGCATCCATTAGTACAGTATAACACCAATGCCGCCTATGAGTGCCCACCTGTGCCGCCTATGAGTGCCCACCTGTTATGAGTGCCCACCTGTGCTGCCTATGAGTGCCCACCTGTGTCGCCTATCAGTGCCCACCCATGCCCATCTGTGCCGCCTATCCATGCCCATCTGTGCCGCCTATCCATGCCCATCTCTGCTGCCCATCCATGCCAATCCGTGCCAGCTATCAGTGCCAATTTGTGCCACCTATCAGTGTCCATCCGTGTCGCCCATCCGTGCCGCCCATCCGTGCCGCCTATCAGTGTCCATCAATGCCACCTCATCAGTGCCACTTCATTGGTGCCCATCAGTGCCGCCTTATCAGTGCCCATCAGTGTAGCCCCATCAGTGCCCATCAGTGAAGGAGAAAACGTACTTATTTACAAAGTTTTGAAACTGAAACAAAAAAACATTTTTTTTTTCAAAATTTTCGGTATTTTTTTATTTGTAGCGCAAAAAATAAAAACCGTAGAGGTGATCAAATACCAAAAGAAAGCTCTATTTGTGGGAAAAAAATGATAAAAATTTCATTTGGGTACAGTGTAGCATGACCGCGCAATTGTCATTCAAAGTGCGACAGCGCTGAAAGCTCAAAATTGGTCTGGGCAGGAAGGTGTTTAAGTGCCCTGTATTGAAGTGATTAAGGATGAATCCATGTACCATTCCAAGTTCCACTCTATCCGAGTACAAAATATAATATTATTGTCTTCTGATCCCAGAGCCTGAAGTTCTGATACTTCACAGGTAGTGATGGCCGAACGGTTCGCCCGGCGGTCGTTTCGCGGCGAATTTCCGACATTCGCGGTCCGCACGTTCGAACGCCTTTTTCCGTCGTTCGCCGCGGCGGACTTACGTGTTTAATGTATACAAGAACTTTAACCTTTGGTGACATGTTTATCATGTGATACAGGACAGCCAATTGAGACATGACAGCACATGGACACTTGTACATTCCCCCTAACCTATAAATACACCCGATCCGGTGGCCATTTTACATTCTTTCTTCTGTTAAGATAGGGACAGGTTCCTGTGTGGAGTAGGGAGAGATAAACCACTAGCTATTTGGTACACAAAAGTTCTTTTCAGGACTGGTATAGGTGTTAGGTGTTGATAGGTTTGCTGTGCTGCTGATTCTTGCAGCAGCCTGAGTGTCTTTTGTTAGTTTAGAGAAAGGGAAAGGACGGTGTATGCTACAGGGACAGCCAGATTAGTCTTTCATCATCATCATCATCATCATCATCATTAGCTGTTACTATCAAGGTCCACAAAAGAGCTGTTCCAGTAACCACTAATCGTTCTCTTTTTTTGCCAATTTGTATAGGGACAGGAAGGAAGCAGTGTTGTCAGGCAGTGAGGGTAATTTTAAAGACTTGCTGTTATTATTAGTTCCACAAAGGTTCTTTTCAGGACTGGTATCAGTGGTACAGTAATAGGCTTGTACATGTATAATATTCTTTCTTCCAAATATAGAAAGGATATTATACTTGACTGCTGCCCTTCTGCTGCAGTCTGCTAAACATTCACAACTCACTTGTTCCACAAAAGTTCTTATAAGGACTGGTAACTTGGTATAGGGTGCTACGGTACATAGGCTTGAGTGCGGTACAGTCTGCTGTTCTGTAAGGACCGCTATCGGTCCACAATAGATAGGGTTGACGTGCACCACTGCTGACCGCTGCCCTATACTGCAGCAGTCCTTCAGCGGTATAGGGACTGACGTACAGTCTGCTAAACACTAATACACAACCTGCTTGGTCCACAAAAGTTCTTATAAGGACTGGTAACTTGGTATAGGGTGCTACGGTACATAGGCTTGAGTGCGGTACAGTCTGCTGTTCTGTAAGGACCGCTATCGGTCCACAATAGATAGGGTTGACGTGCACCACTGCTGACCGCTGCCCTATACTGCAGCAGTCCTTCAGCGGTATAGGGACTGACGTACAGTCTGCTAAACACTAATACACAACCTGCTTGGTCCACAAAAGTTCTTATAAGGACTGGTAACTTGGTATAGGGTGCTACGGTACATAGGCTTGAGTGCGGTACAGTCTGCTGTTCTGTAAGGACCGCTATCGGTCCACAATAGATAGGGTTGACGTGCACCACTGCTGACCGCTCACCTATACTGCAGCAGTCCTTCAGCGGTATAGGGACTGACGTACAGTCTGCTAATCACTAACACACAACCTGCTTGTTCCACAAAAGTTCTTATAAGGACTGGTAACTTGGTATAGGGTGCTACGGTACATAGGCTTGAGTGCGGTACAGTCTGCTGTTCTGTAAGGACCGCTATCGGTCCACAATAGATAGGGTTGACGTGCACCACTGCTGACCGCTGCCCTATACTGCAGCAGTCCTTCAGCGGTATAGGGACTGACGTACAGTCTGCTAAACACTAATACACAACCTGCTTGGTCCACAAAAGTTCTTATAAGGACTGGTAACTTGGTATAGGGTGCTACGGTACATAGGCTTGAGTGCGGTACAGTCTGCTGTTCTGTAAGGACCGCTATCGGTCCACAATAGATAGGGTTGACGTGCACCACTGCTGACCGCTCACCTATACTGCAGCAGTCCTTCAGCGGTATAGGGACTGACGTACAGTCTGCTAATCACTAACACACAACCTGCTTGTTCCACAAAAGTTCTTATAAGGACTGGTAACTTGGTATAGGGTGCTACGGTACATAGGCTTGAGTGCGGTACAGTCTGCTGTTCTGTAAGGACCGCTATCGGTCCACAATAGATAGGGTTGACGTGCACCACTGCTGACCGCTGCCCTATACTGCAGCAGTCCTTCAGCGGTATAGGGACTGACGTACAGTCTGCTAAACACTAATACACAACCTGCTTGGTCCACAAAAGTTCTTATAAGGACTGGTAACTTGGTATAGGGTGCTACGGTACATAGGCTTGAGTGCGATACAGTCTGCTGTTCTGTAAGGACCGCTATCGGTCCACAATAGATAGGGTTGACGTGCACCACTGCTGACCGCTGCCCTATACTGCAGCAGTCCTTCAGCGGTATAGGGACTGACGTACAGTCTGCTAAACACTAATACACAACCTGCTTGGTCCACAAAAGTTCTTATAAGGACTGGTAACTTGGTATAGGGTGCTACGGTACATAGGCTTGAGTGCGGTACAGTCTGCTGTTCTGTAAGGACCGCTATCGGTCCACAATAGATAGGGTTGACGTGCACCACTGCTGACCGCTCACCTATACTGCAGCAGTCCTTCAGCGGTATAGGGACTGACGTACAGTCTGCTAATCACTAACACACAACCTGCTTGTTCCACAAAAGTTCTTATAAGGACTGGTAACTTGGTATAGGGTGCTACGGTACATAGGCTTGAGTGCGGTACAGTCTGCTGTTCTGTAAGGACCGCTATCGGTCCACAATAGATAGGGTTGACGTGCACCACTGCTGACCGCTGCCCTATACTGCAGCAGTCCTTCAGCGGTATAGGGACTGACGTACAGTCTGCTAAACACTAATACACAACCTGCTTGGTCCACAAAAGTTCTTATAAGGACTGGTAACTTGGTATAGGGTGCTACGGTACATAGGCTTGAGTGCGGTACAGTCTGCTGTTCTGTAAGGACCGCTATCGGTCCACAATAGATAGGGTTGACGTGCACCACTGCTGACCGCTCACCTATACTGCAGCAGTCCTTCAGCGGTATAGGGACTGACGTACAGTCTGCTAATCACTAACACACAACCTGCTTGTTCCACAAAAGTTCTTATAAGGACTGGTAACTTGGTATAGGGTGCTACGGTACATAGGCTTGAGTGCGGTACAGTCTGCTGTTCTGTAAGGACCGCTATCGGTCCACAATAGATAGGGTTGACGTGCACCACTGCTGACCGCTGCCCTATACTGCAGCAGTCCTTCAGCGGTATAGGGACTGACGTACAGTCTGCTAAACACTAATACACAACCTGCTTGGTCCACAAAAGTTCTTATAAGGACTGGTAACTTGGTATAGGGTGCTACGGTACATAGGCTTGAGTGCGGTACAGTCTGCTGTTCTGTAAGGACCGCTATCGGTCCACAATAGATAGGGTTGACGTGCACCACTGCTGACCGCTCACCTATACTGCAGCAGTCCTTCAGCGGTATAGGGACTGACGTACAGTCTGCTAATCACTAACACACAACCTGCTTGTTCCACAAAAGTTCTTATAAGGACTGGTAACTTGGTATAGGGTGCTACGGTACATAGGCTTGAGTGCGGTACAGTCTGCTGTTCTGTAAGGACCGCTATCGGTCCACAATAGATAGGGTTGACGTGCACCACTGCTGACCGCTGCCCTATACTGCAGCAGTCCTTCAGCGGTATAGGGACTGACGTACAGTCTGCTAAACACTAATACACAACCTGCTTGGTCCACAAAAGTTCTTATAAGGACTGGTAACTTGGTATAGGGTGCTACGGTACATAGGCTTGAGTGCGATACAGTCTGCTGTTCTGTAAGGACCGCTATCGGTCCACAATAGATAGGGTTGACGTGCACCACTGCTGACCGCTGCCCTATACTGCAGCAGTCCTTCAGCGGTATAGGGACTGACGTACAGTCTGCTAAACACTAATACACAACCTGCTTGGTCCACAAAAGTTCTTATAAGGACTGGTAACTTGGTATAGGGTGCTACGGTACATAGGCTTGAGTGCGGTACAGTCTGCTGTTCTGTAAGGACCGCTATAGGTCCACAATAGATAGGGTTGACGTGCACCACTGCTGACCGCTGCCCTATACTGCAGCAGTCCTTCAGCGGTATAGGGACTGACGTACAGTCTGCTAAACACTAATACACAACCTGCTTGGTCCACAAAAGTTCTTATAAGGACTGGTAACTTGGTATAGGGTGCTACGGTACATAGGCTTGAGTGCGGTACAGTCTGCTGTTCTGTAAGGACCGCTATAGGTCCACAATAGATAGGGTTGACGTGCACCACTGCTGACCGCTCACCTATACTGCAGCAGTCCTTCAGCGGTATAGGGACTAAGAGTTTTGTCACAGGGTCATTTAAAAAATGACATGCAGAGGAAGAGGCAGGCCCTTCCGCAGGGGTGGTAGGGGTAGGGCAGGAGCAACAGGCTTGAGCCAAAGTGGGAAGTTGCAGAAGGTGCGTTCAATTACTTTAAAGGATGCACCAGACTTGGTTGAGTGGCTCGCTCAGCCTTACTCTTCTGCACCCTCCTCATCCTCTCGATCTGCACCCTCTTCTTCACTCTCTGCTATGTGCACCCCCAAAGACACTACCACCAACAACACGACCACCACCACCACCACCACATACCTTCCGCTTGAGTCACTGGAATTATTTTCCGATCCATATCAAGAGGACATTTCTGATGCGCAGCCACTCTTGGTATTGGATCAGGAAGAGGAGGTAGCAACAAGCGCTACTCAGCAGTCTGACGCCAGTACCCAGATCAGCCCAAGGAGGAGGTTGGTCCCCGGTGTTGCTGCCTACTCCGAGATCTCTACTTATAGCGGTGGGGAAGGTGACGTTGATGATGACGTGTCTAGTGATGTCACGTGGGTGCCCACAAGAGAGGAAGAGGAGGGGAGTTCAGAGGGAGATATGGACCAGCAGATAGGGAGGAGAAGCAGCAATGACTTACATTGCACAGCAGGGACAAAGCAGACTGCAAATGTATCAGGAGCGAGTCATCGACCATGTACGGTCACATCTGGCGCTCCCAGGACACCGGCACATGGCTCCGCAGTGTGGGCTTTTTTTAACGTGTCCGCTGCTGACAATAGCGTTGCCATCTGCAATCTTTGCAGTCAACGCGTTAGTCGCGGTAAGCCCAATACTCACCTAGGGACGACCGCCTTAAGAAGGCACATGAGCAGCCATCACCGAGCCCAGTGGGAGCAACGGAACACACAAAGCCACACTGCAGGCTCTCACCGTCCAGCCTCGTCTTCTACTTCTCCTTCTCCTCTCTCCTCACAATTGTCCTCCACTCCACCTTCCATCACGCCAAGCTCACATTTTTCTGCAAAAAGGCAGGCTTCCGTGGGCCTAATGTTTGAGCGTAAAAAAATGATGATGCCGGATAACCCTCTTGCCCAACGGTTGGCGGCTGGCTTGTCAGAACTCATAGCCCGCCAACTACTGCCATATAAACTGGTAGACTCGGAGGCCTTTCGCAAATTTGTGGCCATTGGAACACCACAATGGAAGGTCCCAGGAAGGAAGTATTTCTCAGAGAAGGGCATCCCAGAGCTATATGGCCATGTTCAGCGGCAAGTGAATGTATCTCTGGCACACAGTGTCGGTGCCAAGATACATCTGACCACAGACACGTGGTCTAGCAAACACGGGCAGGGAAGGTATATCAGTTTTACTGCCCACTGGGTGAACCTTCTGACGGCCGTCAAGCATGTAACCCGTGGCACCCGTGTAGATTTGGTTTTACCGCCACGGATTGCATGCAGGCCTGACTCTTCTTCTCCTCCTCCTACTCCATCCTCCTCCCTCTCCTCCTCAGCTGCCTCCTCCTTTTCCGCTGCTAGCGTCTCTTCCACTGCACCGCCCAAGCTCCCCAGAACCTATTCCACATGCCAGGTGAGACGTTGCCATGCCGTGCTGCGTCTGTTGTGCCTGGAAGCAAAGAGCCACACTGGCCCGGCACTCCTTTCAGCTTTGCGTTCACAGGCAGATGAGTGGCTAACACCGCTCAATTTGACAGTTGGTAAAGTGGTGTGTGACAACGGTGCCAATCTGCTTAGCGCATTGAAACAGGGCAAAATCACGCACGTGCCGTGCATGGCACACGTCTTAAACTTGGTCGTGCAGCGATTCCTTGTCAAATACCCTGGGGTCCAGGACATCTTGCGGCAGGCAAGGAAAATCTCGGCCCATTTCAGAAGATCTTACACGGCCATGGCTCGCCTTGCTGACATTCAGCGGCGACACCATCTGCCGGTCAGACGTCTTATTTGCGATTGCCCGACGCGATGGAACTCAACCTTCTATATGCTTGATAGGCTGCTCCAGCAGAAACGTGCAGTTAACGTCTACCTGTATGAACTCTGCGAAAGAAACGGTTCTGGGGAGCTGGGTTTTTTTTCACCGCGCCAGTGGCTGCTCATGCGCGACACATGCAGACTTCTGCGGCCATTTGAGGAGATCACCAAACTGGTCAGTCGCAGCCATGGCGCCATCAGTGACATGGTACCTTATGCCTTCTTTCTGGAGCGTGCATTGCGTCGTGTCATTGATCAGGCTGTGGAGGAGCAGGAGCGGGAAGATGAGGAAGTCGCAATGCTGGATGAATTCCCAGGGGGGGCTACTCTATCTGAGACAAGTCAACAACAGGAGTCTGATGAGGAGTCAGAGGAGGATGGTGCCGGGGCGGATGAGCAGGAGCAAGAAGAGCATGCTTTAAACCTTTCTGGGATCCCTGTTGTGCGAGGATGGGGAGAGGAGAATGAAGAGGACGACATTATCCTGGATGATGAGCAGGAGCCAGGCCACCACACCGCTTCCACTTTAGTGCAAATGGGGGCCTTCATGCTCCAGTGTTTTAATAGGGACCCCCGTATAAAAAGCATGAGGGTCAAGGACCAGTACTGGGTGGCAACGTACTTAGACCCCCGGTACAAACACAAAATGGCGGAAATGTTACCGCCGTCGCAGAGGGCTGTCAGAATGCAGCACTTCCAGGCCTTGCTTCGAGAAATGCTGCATTCTGCTTTTGCGTGCGCTGGCAGAGGAGCAATTCCCACTCCCAGAGAAGGATTTGCGGGTACCAATCCAACAGCGCCTGCAAGAAGAGGCCGGTTTGAAGATGTGTTGGTGACTTCGGATATGAGGTCATTCTTTCAGCCGACCCATCGACAGGTGTCATCCGGATCCAGCATCAGGGAACGCCTAGACCGTCAGGTGTCCGACTACATTGGGTTAACGGCCGATGTGGACGCTCTGAGGAGTGATGAACCCCTAGACTACTGGGTGGGCAGGCTTGACCTCTGGCCAGAGCTTGCCCAATTTGCAATCGAACTGTTGGCTTGCCCCTCATCCAGTGTCCTGTCCGAAAGGACGTTCAGCGCAGCAGGGGGGATTGTGACCGATAAGCGTACTCGCCTAGCTCACCACAGTGTTAACTACCTCACATTTCTAAAAATGAATGAGGCATGGATCTCGGAGGAATTCAACACATGTGACCAGTAGACCATGTATATGTCTATAAACTATTTTTTTAATCAAGCACACAGACCTTCTTAATTCATTTGGCTCACTTCCTTGACCCAAAAAAGCACACCGTACTATATGCCCCTACCCTCCTCTTTGAAGAGGTTGAGCGGTGTCATATTTCTACTGGGGCTGCTTATGATATCCCTGTGCTGTGCTGACTTCCTCCTGGGGGTTCTTATTATGAAGGGATCACACTATCCCTGTGCTGTGCTGACTTCCTCCTGGGGGTTCTTATTATGAGGGGATCACACCATCCCTGTGCTGTGCTGACTTCCTCCTGGGGCTGCTTACGGTGCTGCTGTCAGTGCTGTATGTCACGGTGCTGCTGTCAGCGCTGTATGTCACGGTGCTGCTGTCAGCGCTGTATGTCACGGTGCTGCTGTCAGCGCTGTATGTCACGGTGCTGCTGTCAGCGCTGTATGTCACGGTGCTGCTGTCAGCGCTGTATGTCACGGTGCTGCTGTCAGCGCTGTATGTCACGGTGCTGCTGTCAGCGCTGTATGTCACGGTGCTGCTGTCAGCGCTGTATGTCACGGTGCTGCTGTCAGCGCTGTATGTCACGGTGCTGCTGTCAGCGCTGTATGTCACGGTGCTGCTGTCAGCGCTGTATGTCACGGTGCTGCTGTCAGTGCTCTGTATTACGGTGCTGCTGTCAGATGCCTCTATCACGGTGCATGTGTCATTCCGGTATGTCACGCTGCTGGTGATCATCTCCTGCACCCTCTTCTTTGCCTACCCTGGTCCCTGACCTTCCCTCTCCTCCATTGCCTTCATTAGCTCCATAGTCCTGAATTGTTAGAACAATTTCCCAAATAAAATAAAAATGCTTGTAGTTATCGATCCCAAATTCACCTCATACATGTATTATGTCATTGTCCAGATGGTGGGACTACGTTTTACCCCCTAATAATTACCACGTGGCCGCAAATTCGACATGAAGGTTTGCAAAGTTCGCCTCCCATTGAAGTCAATGGGGCCCGCGGCGAACGGTCGGTTTCGCGAACGTTTGGGTCCGTTCGCATTTCGCGTTCGCGAAACGTCCCGTCGGAAGTTCGTCCATCACTACTTCACAGCCCAAATGCCATTGCCACAAAGAAAAATTGTTTCCAATTGAGATTCCACAAGGATGCTGAATCAGATGGGGCAAAAGTAAACCTCGGCAGCTTGGTATTGCTTGCTGTAGCAAAAGGATGGCGTTCAGGAAAGGTCCACTGGCCCACAATCCAACTGAATAACTTCGGTTGTAGGGACCTTTTGTTGGGATCCAGGAATCCTTGGGATAGGTGATCGGCGTCTGTGTTTAAGTGGGCTGGAAGATAGACTACTCTTAGGTCCTTCATATTTACCACTGCCCAAATGAAGACTGGGTTCCACTTCCCTTAGTAAGGAACTGTTGTTGGTTGCGCCTTGGTGATGTATGTATGATATTGCAGCTCTATTGTCTATCCGAATCAGAACTGATTTGTCCTTGATCTGGGAGAGCAAATGCTGTTGATGCAAGATAACCTGCCTGGATTTCCAGGATATTTGCGATGATGTCTGCTGCATTGAATGCTCATCTCTCTCGAACCAACATCTGGTTACAATGTGCCTCCTAGCCTATTGCATTGGTGTCTTAATAGACGTGGCTTTACAGGCATCTCCCTCTTTGTCCACTACTGCAGACCCCTGTGCATTAAACTTGTTTGATATATGGACTGGGATAGACGGTTTGCTCCATTGCTTCAGGAAAAAGGCGCCTGAGGTATCCATGTGTCCATGGGACCATTTGGATACAAAAAGAAAAATCCCCATTATGTTGAGTTAGCTGGAAGCTGTTATGTAGGACCATGTCCTTACTCTCCTTACTTTCTCAATGATTGACCACACTTTCTGAGATGGCAGGGACACCGTCCCTTTACCGATGTTGAAAAATGCACCTACACTGGAGAAAAGATGACTCGTTTGATGATTTCCCACCCAACCGTATCTTGATAGTGTGGGCCACAGCATCCACCTGTGTTCCACTAGCTGGGCTGGATCTTTTGATAAAGGGAGGATATTGTCTGGTTAGTGATAAGAACTGAGAACCAGTTCTCATAAAGAAGCTTGAATAGTGATCCGAGTCCTCGTTAGGGCTCTGAGGGAAGTGCAGGGTCCAAAGAGGAGACTTCTAGATGGGCCTGGTCGACCGAAAATCTCTAATACTTCTGTAAAAGTTGTAGTATGGGTGGGTGCAAGTAAGCATCCCTGAATCCCCCAGGTACATCTAATTCTGCAGTTCTGGGGAATAAAGTCTGACTTTCCTCCTGTGACGTGGGAAATGGCTTTCTGTAACCTTTCTGCAAAGAGTGATTTACCATCAAAAAAAGGGTATTTATACTGATTTATACAGTAGTATACAGTAGTAGCTGCCCGTAGTTCTGACCACAATACCCATATGGCTATCACAAGTAGTGACGTTGACCTTGCGAAGTAACGAATTGTATCCATCGCCGTCTCACCGGTGAAGTTGGCTGAGAGCCATAATTTGTCCAAAGTCTTGACTATATTTTGCCTAGAAACATTTTGATAAATCACTGTTTCCATGTTTTCGGTTCCATGCCCACAGGGCGTTGGATACAGATAAGGCAATTGCTGACTTTCAGGCGTTTACCCGCCATTTGGTAAGCTCCTTTAAGTTGAGGTCTATTTATCTGTTTAAAGGATCCTTAATTGAGGCTGAATTATCTATTGGTGAGATGAAATTCTTTTTTATACGAACCACTGCCGCGTCTACCTCCGGCGGACCGTCTGGCATTTCAGAATCTTGTTCTGACCGTGGACAAAGTTTCCTAGACAATTTTTTTATTTTTTCCTTTTCTCTTCAACAATGTCTCCGATATTATCCATCTGAGTAAGCCTATGTTTCCACTGCTGCGACCTGAAATTCGCACAATTTTGCCATGATTTTAAAGCGACTTCAAACAATGCCTGTGTATTCTTGAGGTCTCTGGACCTCAAGTCGCATCAAAGTGGGACCAAAGTACTGCAGGGTCTACTCTGAAGTCACTGCCACTTGAAATCGCACAGATAAACAGTACTTTTCAGTCCCAAGTCGCATTAGTGGAAACCAAGCTGAAAGAAGGAAACCTGCTTCTTCAGAAATGGGAAGTACATCTTTGGACTACTAGTGTCTACTTTCTCCCAGCCAATAGCTGGCTTTACAGCCTACTGGACATAGGGCTGAAGTAGGAAAAAGTTGAAGTTCGAGGGCCGAGCTCTTCTGAAGTAACCTCAGATGGCCCACCATTATCCAGATGTCTAAGCCCTTGTACACACGGTCGGACATTCCGATGGACAATGTCCAATAGGACCGTGTTGTCGGATAATCCGACAGTGTGTGGGCTCCATCGGCCTGTTCCTGTCGGAGTATCCGACGGACCAAGTTTTCCAGCTGGGCTATAACATTTTCCGACAACATGATCCGATCGGACTTTGTCCGATCATGTGTAGAGAATTCCAATCGGACAAAGTGCCATGCATGCTCAGATCAAATTCCTAGACCAAAGCTATTGGCTACTAGCCTGAACGTAGTCCTGGCCTAACAAAATAACGTCATCACGTTAAGTACGATCGGATTTTCTGACAACTTTGTCTGACTGTGTGTATGCAACAGTTTCGAGCAAAATCCGTCAAACAAAATCTGTCGGACAAAATCCATCGGACAAAATCCGACGGATTTGGTTGTCGGAATGTCCGACCGTATGTACAAGGGCTAAGAGGGATACTTGCGGCGTGGTGAGAGGATTCTCTGGAGGATGGGCCAGGAAGAGTTAACTTCTCTGGAGGAGATTGAGCTAACTGCTGCAATGCAACTGCTGTTCCTCGTTCCGCTATGTATCCCCTGCCCATCTTTTGAGTAGGAGAGCTTACCTGTTAACCTTCTTGGTTGGGTGACCAAGTCCTTCATTCCAGTGGAGAAACATGAGGTCACCAGTCTGGCTTAGCAGAAGGACCAATCCTTCCACAAGTAGGATAGCTGACCGATTTTTATTTTTGTGGAAATACTCAAATCTAAAGTGATCCCCCCACCCCACCTCTAAAGGTCAGCAACCCCACCTGATCAGAAAACCAACAACAATCTGGAGGCCGGATCGTGTGATGGAGATGCAAATGGTTAATGTCCCCAGTCTGACGCGTTTGACTGGCACATAACATTTTCTGCACGGGTTCTGGAAATGGCAAGAACACAATTTCTGTAGAAAACGCGGAGCCCAGAGCGTTGCGGAGATAGACTGGCAGACAGTTAGCAGTGAAGCGGTAAATCGGTTGGTAAGATTTTTGTAGGTCACTGGGTAAGATTTGTTTTGCTATCAAACAATGTTTTTTTTGGCACTTTGACTGGAGAAGTGATTTATCGCAGTGGGGGTGATTCCTGAGTCATCCCGTCCATATGATCTTTATTCCGGCTGCTGAGGAAAAGAGCCAACAGACTGTCTCTTGGAAGTGGGAGTGCTTTACGTTTTGGCACATGAAGACGAGGGTGTTAATTAAAGGAACACTCCAGCCAATGAAGCGTTCCCTTGAAATACACTATATTACCAAAAGTATTGGGACACCTGCCTTCACACGCACATGAACTTTAATGGCATTCCAGTCTTATACTGCATACACACGATCGCACATTCCGACAACAAAATCCATGGTTTTTTTTTCTGATGGATGTTGGCTCAAACTTGTCTTGCATGCAGACGGTCACACAATGTTGTTGGAAATTCCGAACGTCAAGAAAGCGGTGACGTAGGACGAGCTGAAAAAATGGAAGTTCAATAGCCAGTGCGGCTCTTCTGCTTGATTTCTGAGCATGCTTGGAACTTTGTGCGTTGGAATTGTGTACACACGATTGGAATTTCCGACAACAGATTTTGTTGTCGGAAGATTTGAGATCCAGATCCCAAATTTTGTGTCGGAAAATTCTGATGGAAAATGTCCGATGGAGCCTACACACGGTCAGAATTTCCGACAAAAAGCTCCCATCGAACATTTTCCGTCGGAAAATCCGACCGTGTGTACGCGGCATTAGTCTGTAGGGTTCAATATTGGAGTTGGCCCACCCTTTGCAGCTATAACAACTTCAACTCTTCTGGGAAGGCCGTCCACAAGGTTTAGGAGTGTGTCTATGAGAATGTTTGACCATGGACGTGTTGGACGAGAGGGCTTGGCTCACAGTATCATCCCAAAGGTGTTCTAGCGGGTTGAGGTCAAGATTTTGCAGAGGCCAGTCAAGTTCCTCCACCCCAAACACGCTCATCCATGTCTTTATGGACCTTGTTTTGTGCACTGCTCCAAATCATTTGGTGGAGGGGGGATTATGGTGTGGGGGTTGTTTTTCAGGGGTTGGGTTTGGCCCCTTAGTTCCAGTAATGGGAACTCTAAAGGGATCAGCATACAAAGACATTTTGGACAATTTCATGCTCCCAACTTTGTGGGAACAGTTTGGGGATGACCTCTTCCTGTTACAACATGACTGCACATATCAACATTGTAAAACAATTCAAAAATAACAATCGCACTAATCAATATGTTACCTAGTGCTTAAAGAGTGGTATTTGGAGACTCTTACCGGATAATCGGGACTACCTATCGCTAGGATGGTCACGTGAGCAAGCAGAAAAACCTCTGCAAGGTATGGGGGTAAAACCCTTGAGGGAAGCCAGATCGCAGATCTATCATATTGTAGCCACCACTCCAGTCACATTGATATCTCCGGATCATCCATGAAGTTTACATAGGAAGAAAAGGGCTCCAATAGTGTGATACCATACAACCAAGTTTTATTAAAAGGAAAGCCAAATGGCTACTTACAAGATGAAAATTCGTTATGCGCATTAAAAAAAAAACATACACCTGTCCTTCAGGGATCACATGGGGCGTGATGACGTCAGCGTGTTACTCCGCCCAACATGTTTTGTCTTGTGACATCTTCCAGGGGCCATATATATAAATTTATAAATATATATACAGTGGATATAAAAAGTCGACATACCCCTATTAAAATGTCAGGTTTCTGTGGTGTAAAAAAAAGGAGACAAAGATAAATCATTTTCAGAACTTTTCCCACCTGTGACCTATAAACTGTACAACTCAATTGAAAAATAAACTAAAATCTTTTAGGGGAGGGAAGTAAAAATAAAAAAATTAAATAATGGGGTTGCATAAATGTACACACCCTCTTATAACTGGGGATGTAGCTGTGTTCAGAATTAAGCAATCACAATTAAACTCATGTTAATTAGGAGTCAGTACACACCTGCCATCATTTAAAGTGCCTCTAATTAACCCCAAATAAAGTTCAGCTGTTCTAGTAGGTCTTTCCTGACATTTTCTTAGTCAAATCCTACAGCAAAAGCCATGGTCCACAGAGAGCTTTCAGAGCATCAGAGGGATCTCATTGTTAAAAGGTATCAGTCAGGAGAATGGTACAAAATAATTTCCAAGGCGTTAGATATACCATGGAACACAGTGAAGACAGTCATCATCAAGTGGAGATAATATGGCACAACAGTGACATCACCAAGAACTGGACGTCCCTCCAAAATTGATGAAAAGACCAGAAGAGAACTGGTCAGGGAGAGTCCAAGAGGCCTACAGCAAAATTAAAGGAGCTGCAGGAATATCTAGCAAGTACTGGCTGTGTGCTACATGTGATAACAATCTCCCGTGTTCTTCATATGTCTGGGCTATGGGGTAGAGTGGCAAGATGGAAGCCTTTTCTTAAGAAAATCATCCAAGCCCGGCTAAATTTAGCAAAAAAAAACACTTCCAAAATCATGTGGGAAAATGTGTTATGGTCTGACGAAACCAAAGTTGAACTTTTTGGCCATAATTCCAACAGATATGTTTGGTGCAAAAACAACACCATACCCACCGTGAAGCATGGTGGTGGTAGCAACATGCTTTGGGGCTGTTTTTGTTCAGCTGGAACAGGGGCCTTAGTCAAGGTAGAGGGAATTATGAACAGTTTCACATACCAGTCAATATGTATGTGTAAACTGACAACGCTATATAGGTATCTGTCATGAATGAATTACCCAATTAAAGAGGAGTTCTGCTCCCCCATGAAAAAAAATTAAAAGTTAGAAGCTACAAATACTGTAGCTTAGCTACTGACTTTTAATATTAAGACACTGTCCAGGGAGCCCACGATGTTGGCACCCCAGCCGATTTTCAGATCGTTTGTTGGGTGCTGCCGCCACCATTCCTGGTAGGGGAAACCAGCAGGGCAGCCTTTCAGCTTCCTACTGCGCAGCACAAAGTATGCTGCGCTTTCTGAAAGGGCCCGGAACGGGGGGGGGGGGGGAGGAGGGGGGCCGAACTGCCGAGGGAGGGCGCCACGGCACCGTCTCCGGAAGTGAGGAAGGGTGCCTGTCAAAAAACAAGTACCCCCCCCCCCCCCCGGAAGGTGTCAAATGTGGCACCGGAGGGGGGGAGGAGACGGATAAGGGGAAGTTCCACTTTTGGGTGGAAAGGGCCAAGAGAGGGCCAAATTACGAATCCTTACAAGTCCAAAGTCTTTAAAGTATAAGTCCACCCTAAAAACGAACATAAACAAGAGAGCCAATCACAGCGGTCACATGAGCCTAACGCCCGCCTAGAACTCTTAAAGGGCCGGGAGGTGATGGGCGTCAAAAGGGATAGTAACCTATGAAAAATCTGTGTGCTGCGCCCCCCCCACCACTACCTCTTGGTTTGGACAGCCGGCAAAGGTCAGATAGAGTTTAGGCATGGTGGGGCTGAGCTGAGCCTCCCCAGAGACGAGATACAAGCTGAGCAGGTGACAATGCAAAGCCAATATGCACAGAAAGAAGAAAAGGCAGTGGCCATCAGAATTGGTGGAATATAATTGTATCTTCTTTCTGAAATGGAATGTCCCTTTAAGTTTTTGCATGCTCTGCACCCACCATCCAATGTAACACAAAAAAAAAAACCCGGTGGAAATTAGTCACCTGCAGTAAGTAAAACCGTCACATTGCGTTCTGCTATTTTCTAGGCTGTCCTGCTGCCATCGCGCCGGGCGCGGGGAGGAAAAAAAAATTATAATGAATCTAGCTGTAATTACAGGCAATTTTTTTTCCAAACAGCGTGTTGATGAATCACCCCGGCTTACAAGGCTGAGGCGACCTGGGCTGGCATGGCTGCTGCTGAACTACACTGACAAGAATAGCCTGGATTAAGCCATCGGCTGATCATGTGAAAATAGTGGCGCTCTGACCACCAGGGCACTACAAGTATCAAGTAGAGAAGAGCAGAATACTTTGTGAAGAAATTTATTTTGCCGTCAATTTTCGTCATTGGCAAAAGGTGCCCAGAGTGAAATTTTGGCCCTAGATCGAGTCTAGAAAGCAGCCATTGACTTCTGGAAGATTTACCCCTCCCTTCATGACCTGGCCATTTTTTGCGATAGGGCACCACGTTACTTTAACCACTTAAGGACCGAGCCTCTTTCTGAGATTTGTTGTTTACAAGTTAAAAACAGTTTTTTTTTGCTAGAAAATTACTTAGAAACCTCAAACATTATAATTTTTTTTTCTAACACCCTAGAGAATAAAACGGCGGTTGTTGCAATACCTTCTGTCACACCGTATTTGCGCAGCGGTCTTACAAGCGCACTTTTTTTGAAAAGAAATACACTGTTTTTAATTAAAAAATAAGACAACAGTAAAGTTAGCCCATTTTTTTTATATTGTCAAAGATAATGTTACAAAATAAATAAATAAATTTAAACCCAACATGTCACCCTTCAAAATTGCGCCTGCTCGTGGAATGGCGACAAAAGTTTACCCTTAAAAATCTCCGTAGGCGACGTTTAAAAAATTCTACAGGTTGCATGTTTTGAGTTATAGAGGAGATCTAGGGCTAGAATTATATGGAGACGGGTGGGGGCCATCTTCCTCTCACTCGTCTCCATGTCAGGCTAGGGAAAGGACGCGATCGCCTCCATCGCTGCCGATGGCTCCGGTAAGCGGTGGAGGGCACCGGAGCACAGTGGGGGTTAGGAAAAAACCCCCATGAATTAGGATTAGGATCAGGATTAGGTTTGGGTTTGCTGCTACCATGGGTTAGCAGTAGAACCCTTGGATTGGTAAATGTGAAAATTTTGGTAAAATTTTGGCTGGAATTCAGTAAAAATATCCCCCCAATAGACTTTGATTGGGTTTCCTTCAAAGTTGGCAAATGTCAAGCAAGAACCGAGCCTAGGCAGGTCACTCCTCCCCAGTCTCCAAGTTCCAATCATCTTTTGTCCTACAAGCATAGTAGGATTTGGAGGACCAAATGCCTACAACGTAATACCTTACAAATCTCTAAGCTGCCCAAACTACGCTCACCTATGGCTCTCTGCTCTGTATTCACCCATTTGGCGGCAATCGCCTTTTAATTCTGTATTCCGTCTGAAGGAAAATTAGTACACCTGGCTGCAGATGTCGCCGTTGTGGAAATAATTGCAGTGCTCGTCATCCCGTTCTATCGCTATGTCACTAAAACATATCATTCGGCATGGCTCCATTTCAAGAAAACAACGCTGATTGACATCTGTGCTGCTATTTATACATACATCACAAGCCAGAAGCATATCATAAACCCCTTACAGATGAATAATTAATGACATCTTTCTTTACAGTTATCTGGAAAAAGAAGAAGGTGTATTATCAAGTGTGGAAGACCTGCTAAAGGAGAACCAGCAATGATGAGGCTTATGCAGAAACATTAAAGGGCCAGTCCACTCAAAAGACATATTTTAGATATAGGAGGAGCCTGGTGGGCTGAGTCCGTCCCTGGCTTCTTATGGATCTTGGATATTCCAAAAGTAACTTCCTATACTTCTTGCTGTAATTGAAGACTTTGTTCCTGTCCATCTGGAAGTCTGAGCATTCCTGCCAACCTTTATGTGTCCCATCTCCTCCTGTTACATTCTCCATAATATAACATTTAAAAATCCAGCAGGTATAGTGGGAACCCCCCATAATGAGCAAAGCAGGTGTACAGACCCGGAAACCCAGTACAGCGATGGTGGGAATCCCTAATAATGGGCACATCAGATGTACAGACCTGGGAACTCAGCCCAAGGATGGTGAGAACCCCTCATAATGGGTACAACAGGTGTACAGATCCGGGAACTCAGCACAGGGATGGTGGGAACTCCTCATAATGGGCACAGCAGGTGTACAGACCCGGGAACTCAGCACAGGGATGGTGGGAACCCCTCATAATGGGTACAACAGGTGTACAGATCCAGGAACTCAGCACAGGGATGGTGGGAACCCCTCATAATGGGTACAACAGGTGTACAGATCCAGGAACTCAGCACAGGGATGGTGGGAACTCCTCATAATGGGCACAGCAGGTGTACAGACCCAGGAACTCAGCACAGGGATGGTGGGAACTCCTCATAATGGGCACAGCAGGTGTACAGACCCGGGAACTCAGCACAGGGATGGTGGGAACTCCTCATAATGGGCACAACAGGTGTACAGACCCGGGAACTCAGCACAGGGATGGTGGGAACCCCTCATAATGGGCACAGCAGGTGTACACACCTGGGAACTCAGCACAGGGTTGTTGGGAACCCCTCATAATGGGCACAGCAGGTGTACAGACCTGGGAACTCAGCACAGGGATGGTGGGAATTTCTCATAATGGGCACAGCAGGTGTACAGACACAGGAATTCAGCACGGGATGGTGGGAACTCCTCATAATGACCCCTCTGAATTACATTTGGTGGTCTACTTATCAATGTTTTTACCCCAAGATTTACACAACTTTCACCCAACATTCACACATTTTTCCAACTGAATCTCAAGTGAAAATGTGCAAAGCTTGGGTGTAAACATTAGTTTGCTAAAGTACTTTTTTTTTAGAAACAACAAATACAGCAATACCTCAGATTGCGATTAACGCGGCTTATGAGCGTTTCACAATACAAGCAATTTTTTGTTTTAAATCCTGACTCAGTTTGCAAGCATTGTCTCGCAAGACGAGCAGGATTCAAGCCAATGGGGTGTACAGTAACGCATTTGGCCAGAGGTGTGGAGGCGCCGGTGATAATGCTCTGTTCCTGGGTGTCTCAGAGCCTCTCCGAGTGTCTCCGTGTGCATCCGAGGGGCTCCAATCGGTCTCAGAGTGTTTCCAGCTGTTTTTGGCGCCCCCCCACCTCTGGCCACATGCGGTACTGCATACAATAGCAGTCACTCTGGAACAAATTATCAGAGTTTCCATTAACTTCTATGGGGAAACTCGCTTTGATATACAAGTGCTTTGGATTACAAGCATTCTTCTGGAAAAAATTATGCTCTTAATGCAAGGTGCCACTGTACGTGGTTTCTGCTTTTATTCCTTTGCTGCATCTCATCCACTGTTAATCTCCTGCAGCCTCATTCCATCCCCTTCCTGTCCACAGGCATTGCAGTGATAGCTGCAGAGCATTTCTCAGGGTGGGATCACTGATGGTGACAATGGGGGTCCATGCCTGTGTAATGTGTGTTGAAATGACCACTTGTAGTCTCCAGCAGAGGCACTTGAGACAGGGTGACAACACAGGACGCAACTGGGATACAGAGAAAGAATGTTGTCACCCTATAACAGGAAGTGCCTTAACAAGAACCATCTTGGCAGGATCGCCAGGCTTCAGTATAGGAAAGGTTTGTCCAGCGCCCAAGGCAAGGATCCAGAATTTCACCCCCTCCCTCCCTATTAATACATGCTGTAGAATGGGGTACTACCCTTCATCCATTTCTTGCCCCTTTGCTTCACTGCGTCCAAGGTAACAGTCCCCCCTGCCCACCCCTTGCCCTGGCCCTGCCAGGGGTTATCTTAATATACAGAAAGTACAGGCCAGCAACTCAACAGTTTCTCCGCAGAAAATATTTATTTGAGCATTACAGCAATGACACCATCCAAAAAACTGACACGTTTCAGCCTTAGACCTTCATCAAGGCTTTTGATACAGGCCTAAGGTCGAAACGTGTCAGTTTTGGATAATGTTATTGCTGTAATGCTCAAATAAATATTTTCTATGGAGAAGCTGTTGAGTTGCCGGCCTGTACTTTCTATGGATCTTTTGTGAGCTTAATTGGCCACAGCACCGGCTACTCTATACACCAACTATACCATATAGCGGTAGAGCTTGGGGTGAGTTTTTCTCTTGCTACGTTATCTTAATATAAGCTGCTAATTTATTTTTATTTTTTTAAAGGTTAAACATGACTTTTGAAAGGACATTAAAATGTTAAATCTTCTCTGAGATTTTAGTAATTGAGTTTTAATTTTACTCTCCAGCATTTTTCAATAATGGAGGAGACCTGTCCAAAATCTGCTAAAAACATCCAAACCTGGCAACCTCTCCTCCCTCTTCCTCCCCAACGCTATGATTATAGCTATAGCCCATGAGCACCTTAATGGCATATTATACATTCCGATCACTTGTATGGCATGTTGTGTTAGAAGATTGGGCCCAGCATATATATGTATTATCCCACCCAGTTCCCCGCCGCGGGACGCCGGTCCTACCACATCTACATAATAATATATATTTTATAGCTAGCAAGCAATTTCATGCACTCCTATTCTCCCTTTTTTTTTTTTTTGTTACTATAGTAACTGGCCACTCTGACAAGTTATATTTCCTGCATTAATATATTACCTGGATCCATACATACAAGCTACACAGAAAACTGGAATCTGAACGAAGCACAGGTAATCTACTTCATGCGGGCACCAAGGACAGCTAAGAAAAGATCAATGATTGATGGGCACAACTTACCTCCTCTTCAAAGTGCTTAAGCCCAAAAAAAGACTCCGGTCGGGTTGAGGTCAAAGTATAATAAAAATAATATTCCCAGCCTCGTTAAAGAGACCCCATCACCGACTTTCAAATTTGCAGGTTACCAGACTGGAGCAAGACTGCCCTCATCACTGGTGCATGAGACCTGTGCGGTTCGTTTCGTTCCAAAGAAATACTCGGACAAGTTTTTCGAGATTCGGATATCTCCGGATACCCGAATTACAATATAAAACGAATTTTACCGAATGCTCCGAATAATGTAATGAAATTCATCCGAATTTCGGAAATTCGGACTGAAATTCGAATCAAATTTTACATTGAACTTCAGTCGAATTCTCAATACACATATTGCTGAAATAAAATAATAATAAAATGCGCGCAGGAGACTTCTTTCCGGCAAGGTCCGGCATCTGCCGGACCTTTCAGCCGGGAAATTCAGACCGCATGCGCCGCTGAAGTCAGCGGCTGCATGCAAGGGGAATATATCCTAAACCATACAGGTTTAGGAGATATTCTTTTTTACCTACAGGTAAGACTTATTATAGGCTTACCTGTAGGTCAAAGTCAAAAAAGATTACTTTACTACCACTTTAACTTACCTTTTCATGCCTGTTGCTATGTGGTCCCTTCAAATCTTCCCCTTCCTCACCGCGGCTCCTTACATCACTTCCCTTGGCGCCTCTGCTCGTTAGATGGGAGATGTGTGTCATAGTTTCCCAGGAGTCAGTAGGCAGCGCCGAGAGCTTCGTTGCCATCACTTCCGCCGCCGCCGCCCATTGTGGTCGCAACCTGAGAAGTTGACGGTGCTGCAATACTGTGAAAATGCGCATGCGCGAGAACGGGCGGTGAATGCTGGTCACTCAGCTGCACCGTATCCCGGAACATTATGCTTGTGGGCTTCATATATGGGAATGGCCTGGAAGCAATTTTCTAAGTTGTTTTTTTTATATTAAACTGGACATCGGGGGACGAATTTTTCGTGAGTGTTAAGCGCCTATGTTATGACCTTAAAGCGGGGTGCCCATTTAAAAAAAAAAAAATACTGCAGCTGATGACTTTTAATAATCACACAATTGCCTTTCCCAGGGTCCAGTGATGCGGGGGGATCCAAGAATATTCCTACCAGCCACTCTACACTAGAATGTTCCTACCAGCCACCCTACACTAGAATATTCCTACCAGCCACCCTACACTAGAATATTCCTACCAGCCACCCTACACTGGAATATTCCTACCAGCCACCCTACACTGGAATATTCCTACCAGCCACCCTACACTAGAATATTCCTACCAGCCACCCTACACTAGAATGGTCCTACCAGCCACCCTACACTAGAGAATTCCTACCAGCCACCCTACACTGGAATGTTCCTACCAGCCACTCTACACTGGAATATTCCTACCAGCCACCCTACACTGGAATGTTCCTACCAGCCACTCTACACTGGAATATTCCTACCAGCCACTCTACACTGGAATGTTCCTACCAGCCACCCTACACTGGAATGTTCCTACCAGCCACTCTACACTGGAATATTCCTACCAGCCACCCTACACTGGAATGTTCCTACCAGCCAACCTACACTGGAATGTTCCTACCAGCCACTCTACACTGGAATATTCCTACCAGCCACCCTACACTGGAATGTTCCTACCAGCCACTCTACACTGGAATGTTCCTACCAGACACCCTACACTGGAATGTTCCTACCAGCCACCCTACACTGGAATGTTCCTACCAGCCACTCTACACTGGAATGTTCCTACCAGCCACCCTACACTGGAATGTTCCTACCAGCCAACCTACACTGGAATATTCCTACCAGCCACTCTACACTGGAATATTCCTACCAGCCACCATACACTGGAATATTCCTACCAGCCACTCTACACTGGAATGTTCCTACCAGCCACTCTACACTGGAATGTTCCTACCAGCCACACTACACTGGAATGTTCTTACCAGCCACACTACACTGGAATATTCCTACCAGCCACTCTACAATGGAATATTTCTACCAGCCACCCTACAATGGAATATTCCTACCAGCCACCCTACACTGGAATGTTCCTACCAGCCATCCTACACTGGAATGTTCCTACCAGCCACTCTACACTGGAATATTCCTACCAGCCACTCTACACTGGAATATTCCTACCAGCCACTCTACACTGGAATGTTCCTACCAGCCACCCTATACTGGAATATTCCTACCAGCCACCCTACACTGGAATATTCCTACCAGCCACCCTACACTGGAATATTCCTACCAGCCACCCTACACTGGAATATGCCTACCAGCCACTCTACACTGGAATATTCCTACCAGCCACCCTACAATGGAATATTCCTACCAGCCACCCTACAATGGAATATTCCTACCAGCCACCCTACACTGGAATGTTCCTACCAGCCACCCTACACTGGAATATGCCTACCAGCCACCCTACACTGGAATATTCCTACCAGCCACCCTACACTAGAATGGTCCTACCAGCCACCCTACACTGGAATGTTCCTACCAGCCACTCTACACTGGAATGTTCCTATCAGCCACCCTACACAGGAATGTTCCTACCAGCCACTCTACACTGGAATATTCCTACTGGAAATGCTGTTCAAGGCCATTGCTGTTTGATGATCGGGCCCATCTTCCATAGTGTATTCCAGTGGAAGTTGATAATAAACCCTGGGGTTCCTCCAGAGGTTGCTAGGGGTTCCTTGAGCTGTGGCTGATGAACCACCTATTGGATGATGCCTACAGAGTTCAAGGTTCAGCACCACTTAGGAAAGCCAACAGCATGACACCAAATATCTTTTTAGCTGTCTTTAAGGGTGGCATTCTAAACACCACTTTAAGGGGTACACTCTTCCTTTTGACCACTAATATAAGGAGCATTGTTCCTATTGAGCCCCGATGATTTGGTTTTAGTAAGGGTTCCTCGAGACATGAAAATAATGTTTGGGGTTCCTCTAGGGTTGAAAGGTTGAAAAAGCCTGCAATAGACAGAATTAAAAAAATTGCAAGTGAAGCACAGATACGGTAAATCAAGTATTTTAACTGTCTTGCAGTATTTTTTCCTTTCCATAAATATTTTTCATTGACTTGCAATGTGCCTGTGAACATGTTCCTCCACCCCCCCTGCTCACCTCATAGTCCTTTCATAACCTTGTATGTAGCTCCTGGGGGGAGGGTGAAGAGGAATACTATAGACCAGATATTCTATAGCAGTAGTGTATATATACAGCGAGCAAAATAAGTATTGAACACGTCACCATTATTGTAGGTAAATATATTTATAAAGGTGCTATTGACATGAAATTGTCACCACATGTCGGTAATAACCCATCATGCAATCCATAAATACAAAGACGACAAAACAAATAAGTCCAGAAGTGATGTGTAATAAAATGGAATGACAATCTATCAGTAACAAGAAAGCAATACTGCCCCTTGTCAGTGCAAATTAATATCAGCTGGTTCAGTCTCAACTGATGGCCTATAAAAAGGTGTCTCATTACCAAGGTGTCACACAAGAAACATCTCATGATGGGTAAAAGCAAAGAGCTCTCTCAAAACCTTTGCAACCTTACTGTTGCAAAACATGCTGATGGCATTGCTTACAGAAGGATTTCTAAACTTCTGAATGTTCCAGTGAGCACTGTTGGGGCCATAATCCGGAAGCGGAAAGGCCATCGTTTCACCATAAACCAGCAACGGCCAGGTGCTCCCTGCAAGATTTCTGACAGAGGAGTGAAAAGAATTATTAGAAGAGCTGTCCAAGAGCTTCAGAAAGACCTGGAATTAGCAGGTACAATTGTTTCAAAGAAAACCATAGGTAATGCACTCCCCCGCCATGGCGATTATGCACGCTCACTATGCAAGACTCCATTGCTGAAAAAAAAAGCATGTTGAAGCTTGATAAAGTTTGCTACACAACATTTAGACAAGCCTGTGAAATACTGGGAGAATATACAGTGCGGCATGCATTTGTATTCAGCCCCCCCAAATCAATACTTTGTAGAACCCCCTTTCAGCTGAAAGTCTTTTTGGGGATGTCTCTACCAGCTTTGCACATCTAGAGAGGGACATTTTTGGCCATTTTTCTTTGCAAAATATCTCAAGCTCTGACAGATTGGATGGAGAGCGTCTGTGAAAAGCAATTTTCAAGTCTTTCCACAGATTCTCAATTGGCTTTAGGTCTGGACTTTGACTGGGCCATTCTAACACATGAATATGTTTTGATCTAAACCATTCCATTGTAGCTCTGGCTGTATGTTTAGGGTCGTTGTCCTGCTGGAAGGTGAACCTCCGCCCCAGTCTCAAGTCTTTTGCAGACTCTAATGCCGCGTACACACGATCGGAATTTCAAAATTTGCAAAAGACCGATGAGAGCTTTTCATCGGGTAATGCGACCGTGTGTATGCTCCATTGGATTTTAGCTGGCCGAATTCCCGCCAGCAAAAATTTGAGAGCAGGTTCTCAATTTTTCAGACGGAAAAACTTTCTATCGGAAATTCAGATCGTGTGTATGCAATTCCATCACGCAAAAACTCACGCATGCTCAGACTCAACTACGAGATGGAAGCTATTGGCTACTGGGTATTGAACTTCCTTTTTCTAGTCCCGTCGTATGCGTGGTACGTCACCGCATTCTTGGCGGTCGGAATTTGGTGTGACCGTGTGTATGCAAGACAGCTTGAGCGAAATCCCATCGGAATTCCATTGGGAAAACCATCAGAGCCTTTTCCGACCAAAATTCCAATCGCGTGTACGCAGCATAACAGGTTTTCTTCTAAGATTACCCTATATCTGGCTCCATCCATCTTGACCAACTTCCCTGTCCCTGCTGAAAAAATACATCCCCACAACATGATGCTGCCACCACCATGTTTCACAGTGGGGATGGTGTGTTCAAGGTGATGTGCAGTATTAGTTTTCCACCACACATAGTGTTTTGCTTTTAGGCCAAATAGTTATATTTTGTTCTCATCTGAGCAGAGCACCTTCTTCCACATGTTTGCTGTGTCCTCCATATGGCTTCTTGCAAACTGCAAATGGGACTTCTTATGGCTTTCTTTCAACAATGGCTTTTATGGCATTAACTCGACTCACCATGTTTGGAGGTAGAAAAAAGCTGACTATGACCCTAAAAACACCATCCCTACAGTCAATCACAGAAGTAGAAATGTGATGCTTTGGGGCTGTTTCTCTGCTAAAGGTACAGGCCAACTTTGCCGCATTGAGGCGCCAATGGACGGGGCCATGTATTGTAAAATCTTGGATGAGAACCTTCTTCCCTCATCCAGAACACTGAAGATGCATCATGGATGGGTCCAGCACAACAATGACCCAAAACATACGGCCATGGCAACAAGGAGTGGCTCAAGAAGAAGCAAATTAGGGTAATGGAGTGGCCCAGCCAGTCTCCAGACCTTAATCCTATAAAAAATGTATGGAGGGAGCTGAAACTTGGTGTTCTCAAGCAACAGCCAAGAAACCTTAAGGATTTAGAGAAGATCTGTAAAGAAGAGTGGACCAAAATCCCTCCTGAGATGTGTGCAGACCTGATCACCAACTACAAGAAACATCTCACCTCTGTGCTTCCCAACAAGGGATTCTCCACCAAGTACCAAGTCACGTTTTGCTTGGGGATCAAATACTTATTTTACTCTCTGAACCTCAACTGAATTTATAACATTTTATAATTTATAATATTTGTATTTTTTTCTTGGTTTTTGGTTGCTATTCTGTCTCTAATGGGCAAACTTACAAAATCAAAAATTATTTTCCCCACTGTAGCTGTCCTTTAACTTAAAGAGTACTTGCAAAGCCCCAAAAACAGGAGCTTAACATGCCAACCAGCTGCATTCTTTTATTTCGTCAGATAATCGAATTAGCAGCGTTCCTAACTCAACATTTAACATCAAGCTATATATTAAAGTGGAACTTCACTCTCCCAATCAACAATGATTATTATTTTTTATCCTTACGCTGCTAGAATTAGTAAGTAGATAGGAAGGTATATCATATGTACTGATTTTAAAGCTGTTGTTTTTTTTTTACATTTCTTCAGTTACTTCCTGGTTTCCTGCCTCGGCAAATGAGGTCATAGTGGATGAGAGGGGGAGGGGTTTTCTGAGCAGGAAGTAAGTTCTACAATGAATCATTTGCCCTTACTCAAGATGGCCACAGCAAGAAATGCCAGGGGTGTTTTTCAGGAGATTTCTCAGCAAAATAAAGTATGGAGAAATGGATGGATGGGGAAGTTTGCTTTGAATCTTAAAAACAATTTAAATAGCATTTTCAGTTTGTGGTGCTCAGATACAGTGTAGTTCTGCTTTAATGATATTCGAATCTGAGAAGGTTAAAGCAGTATTAAACCCAAAACCAAACATTTACTGATTCTTAGATGTGATGGTTGCCTTTGTTTTTCTTTTTTAAGCTTTCCTTTATTTTTCTCTGGTGATCCAGCCAGTAAGCCCGTTTTTCAAAAGCACAAGCTCTCTTGCCGAATGTATCAGTTGCATGGATGAGACAAATCATTTACCACTGACAGGGGTGCTTACAGTGATCAGCTTTTATTACTTTATGCAAAACCTTTATCCCAAAAGGAAAAAAAAAAACTGCTGTACCTGCTTTTAATGTGTGAGCTGGTTATTTGAAGTGACACTTTGTTATATGCCACATAAGATCACCATTTGTTTATAAGAACACGCATTTTCAGTGTACTGTATCCATAATTGACAACTTCTCATATTTATGTTGCATTATTGCTGCTTCATATTATTGTAAGAAAAACTTTTTTTCAATAAAAAAAAGTTTGTATTTAAACAAAGTGTGAGCTGGAGTTTGGTTTCAGTTTGTTAGTGTATCTAAATCTGATGTGCTTTGCTGGGGGAGGGGTTGCCTTCCTCTGGATCAACTGTGTATATAGAATTGTATCATTTTTTTAATTTAATTTTTTTTTCAGTTTATTCATTTATTTTTTCCCTTTTATTGGTTGAACTAATCTCAGAATTCTGACTTTTATTCTCAGAATTCTGTAATTTTTTTAACTCAGAAATCTGAGATGGAAAGTCTGTAAAAAAAAAATAAATAATCTGAATTCAGTAAAAACAAAAAAGAATAATATATATATATATATATATATATACACACACACACATATATATATATATATACACATATATTTATATTATTATTATTATTTGTTTTTCAACTCAGAATTCTGTAAACAAATTATTATAATTTTTTTATGATGGCCCCAGGGCTCTTCCATAGAACTAGATGGACTAGATGTGTCTTTTTTTCAACCAGACCAACTGTTTAAATCTGCTAGCACATCTAACACCCCCCCCCCCCCCCAGACTGACAATGCTGCTGTCTTAAGGGGTCTCTGTTGCTCCTTCATCCAGAGTGGGGGCACTCTATTACAGGGGGTGTGCTACTGGCCAGATCACCAGGTGAAAACTGAGAGAAAAAAGCCTAAAAAAAATAAAAATAAAAAAAATGAATGATGATCTAATGATTGGTAAGCTGCAATATATTGCAATTTTGGTTGAGGGTTTAGGCCTTGTTCACACCTATGCAGGTTGCAGTTTGCATTTTTCAATACACACTTTTGATCCATTGAAGTCTATGGAACCAAAAAGCAGAAAAAAATCCCTGGTCCTTTGTATAAAATGCACCGGATGTGAACGTGACCCCATAGGAAACAATGTTAAATGGACTGTAGTGTGTTTCTGCAAAACTGAAAACGCACAAAAAAATGCATAGGTGTGACCCAGGCCTTAATACCGCTTTAAGAGCAGGAGAAGTCCTGAAATAGGTCCCTTGATTGGGGGATTATGCAGCTCCAGGGATCCCTCCGGTGCTGCTCATACACTCTCTGTTGTAGTAGAGGGTCAAAGTTTGAATTGGCTGATCTACCCCTTCAGTAGAGGTCATGAGCCCTAGGCTTTTGGTCATGTGATCAGCACTGGTCGGAGCCCAGAGCAGCATTTTCTCCAGGGAAGGTAATTCTTATGCCCTGTACACACGGTCAGACTTCCCGACGGAAAATGTGCGATTGGATCGTGTTGTCGGAAAATCCGATCGTGTGTAGGCTCCATCTGACTTTTTCTGTCGGAAATTTCCGACACACAAAGTTTGAGAGCTGGATGTAAAAATTTTCGACAACAAAATCCGATTGTTTAAATTCCGATCGCATGTAGACAATTCCAACGGACAAAGTGCCATGCATGCTCAGAATAAATTATGAGACGAAAGCCATTGGCTACTGGCCTGTTTATAGTCCCGCTGTACGTGGTTTACGTCACCTCATTCTGAGCGATCGGATTTTCCGACAACTTTGTGCGACCGTGTGTATGCAAGACAAGTTTGGGCCAAAATCCGTCGGAAAAAAATCAACATTCCGACGGATTTTGTCTTTGGAATGTCCGACCGTGTGTACAGGGCATAAGGCTCGATTCACATCTATGCATGTTGCTTTTGAGCGTTCCTGCAGTGCTTTTTGTGGTGCTTGCCGCATTTTTTGATGCACGTTTTTACCGCGATTTGCATTTTTTTTACACTGTATATAGCTGGTTGCTAAGGAGAGGGCTGAGAAGCCGGTCGCTGCGTCCTTAACAACCAATGAGTAATCGGTCATCAGCGGGCTTCCCGCTGAATGTAAAAAAAAAAAATTCTCTCAAAAAATAAAAATCAAGAGAAAAAACAGTAAGCCTCCCCCCCCCCAGGTCCATACCAGGCCCTTGGATCTAGTATAGATTCGGAGGGGACCCGCCATGCCAAAAAATTGTTTAAAATGGCGTGGGGGTCCCCCCAAAATCCATACCAGACCCTTATCTGAGCATGCAGCCCGGCAGGTTAGGAACAAGAGGGGACGAGCAAGCTCCCCCCCCCTCCTGAATCATACCAGGCCACATGCCATCAACATGGCAACATGGGGTAATGGGTGCTTTGGGGCAGGGGGGCTCTGCGCACCCCACCCCAAAGCACCTTGCCCCGATGTTGATGGGGACAAGGGCCTCTTCCCCACAACCCTTGCCCGGTGGTTGTCGGGGTTTGCGGGCAGGGGGCTTATCAGAATCTGGAAGCCCCCTTTAACAAGGGGGCCCCCAGATCCTGGCCCCCCATGTGAATGAGTATGGGGTACATTGTACCCCTACCCATTCACAAAAAAAAAAAACGTAGTGCAGTGTAAAAAAATACAGTAGACAGTTTTTGACAAGTCTTTTATTAAAAATCTTCTTCTTCTTCTCCGCTTCTTCTTCCGGTCTTCTCCTACAGCTTCATCCTCTGGTCTTCTTTCGCTCTTCTTCGTCCAGTGTTCTTCTTCCTCCAGTCTTCCTCCATCTTCTCCTGCATCTTCATCCTCCGGTCTCCTCCTTCTCCCCCTGCTTCTTCTTCTGCTCTATTTCTGTCTTCTTTTTTTGGTGTTCTTCTTCCTCCGCCGACGACCCTCCTCCGATGCTGTGTCCCGCTGATCTGATGGCGCCAATGTCCTGCATTTCTAACGATAGGAGCGTGGCAATCGGATTATGTCATCTGGAGGCCACTCCCCCTTGTGACATCACGGAATCCTCATGCCTGAGCCCGGTATGGACCTGGTGGGGGCGGGGGAACCTCATGCTGGTTTTTTTTTTCACTATTTTTTTTCCAGCCGCCTTTCTTTTTTTTACATTGAGCAGGAAGCCCTCTGACAGCTGATGACTCATTGGTTGTTAAGGACGCGGTGGCCGGTTTCCCAGTCCCCTCCTTAGCAACCAGCTATATACAGTGTAAAAAAAATAAAAGAAAAGAAAACGCAAATCGCAGCAAAATCGCGGTAAAAACACGGTACTTGCGTTTTGGATGCGGGTCCATTGAATTTTATTACATGCAAAAAGTCCCTGACTCTATCCCAAAATGCAGAGGCACAAAAATACATTAATGTGAATGTCTTTCATGTCAAAAAATGTCCCTGCATTTCTGCAAAATGTATCAAAAAACTGATTAGTGTGAATCGAGCCTTACAGCCCTTCTGTTATTCCTTAGGTATCCTTTACAGCATGACAGGTAACTACAGATACACTGAAATTTCATTGGCTGATTGACATGTGCACTGATAAAAAATGTGTTAGTTTTCGTTTCATTAATTTTTTTGCTTTTTTTGGAAATTCGAAAATTTGGAAATTCGGAAATTTGGAATTTTCGAATTCCGAATTTCCAAATTCAAAAATTAGAGAATCCAAAAATCTGAAAAAAAGAAATAAAATCAGTAAAATTCTAACTAATAATAACTATTAAATTATAAGTATTGGAATTTCCTTTCAAATTTGGATGTTAGTGAACGTAACGAATACAAATTCATCTGAAGTTACGAATTATCCGAAATAACAAATGTCGCATCTAAACAAATGGAATGGAACAAATTAATAATAAAGAATAATAATAAAAAGGGTTTTTATTATTAATATTGTTATTTATTATTATTAGATTGTTACATTCCATTCTTTCAGATACAGCATTCGTTATTTCAGATAATTCGTAACTTTGGATAAATTCGTACTTGTTACGTTCTCTAACATCCAAATTTGAAAGGAAATTCCAATACCTTTAATTTAATAGTTATTATTAATAAATAAATAACTAATTTGTGATGATTTCAGATTTTCGGGCTTTTGAATTTTCGGATTTTCATTCTTTTGAATTTTCAGATTTTTATTCTTATTTTCAGATTTTAAAATTTAAAAATTTCCGAATTTCCAAAATATCGAATTTCTGAAATTTCCGAACTTCAGAATTTCCGAACTTCAGAATTCGAATTTCCAAAATTTTCGTATTTGCTAAATTTTCAAATTTTCAAATTTCCAAAATGTTCGAATTTCCAAAATATAGAATTTCAGAATTCCGAATTTGCGAAATTCCGAATTTCTGAAATTTAGAATTTTCGGAAATTCGAAAATGTAAAATTGGGAAATTCCGAAAAGTAAAAAATTTGGAAATTTCAGAATTAACGAATTTGTCAAAATTTGTTAAAAAACGAATTCGCAACTAAATGAATTGCACATGTCTAGTGGCCGAAACATATCGGCTGAAAATGGTGGTATAGGCATTTTGCAGATAAGAGAAAAAGGTGCAGATAATGACGCTAAAAAAACGCATGCAATTTTGCCGTGATTTTGCTGTTATTTTATCATGATTGTACTGTGCTTATGGTGTGTTTTACTAAAGGCCAGGTCATCCCATATAAATGCAGTCCAGATGCGTTCCAGATGATTTTCCGCATGCACGTTTTTACATATTTTTGGTGCGTTTTTGATGCAGTCCAGTGCATTTTTTCCTCCTGGAATGGAACTGGAATGCACTGGGACTGCAAGCACTGGTGTGAACTATGCCATTGAAAACCATATAACCTACTTCCTTTTAGTTTTTGATGCACAAAAAAAAAAAAGGCACTGGACTGCATGTGGTGTGAACTGGCCCTCAGGTGAGGTGACTCAAAGACCGCATCAAAAATGTAACACTGGTGCGTTATTGATGCGTTTTTGTTGCGTTTCCAATGGAGAGGTGCGTTTTGTTTTTTTTAACTGACCAAAAATGCGGTAAGCAAGATTTTTAACACCCCAACGGATGCCCAATGGACCAGTGTGAAGACATACATAGAATTTAAAGGGATACATTTTTCCTGAGCTTTTCGTGGGGTCAAGATGCCAATAATGGCCGACAATAAATTCATATTCATTTAAATTCATGATATTAATTAAAAATTTTAATATAATACAATTATATATATATGAATACAAATATACTGCATTTTTTTTTTTTTAAATGTAATTTTCGTTTTGATTTTTTGGCCAAGTGCATCCTGCATTTCGGCAACTCAAATTTCCATTCGGTGTACCTCTACGGGTAATGCAAGTTGACATTTGAGTACAGGTCCATTTTACGGCTGTGTGACTATGGCCAGCTTTGAAGTATACAAGCCAGAACCTTACCTGACGATGACGTACATCACGGCACAGTTACCCACAAGCCCCACCACACAGACGATGAGGTACACCACCACTATGGTGACCTGGACACCGAACGGGAGGAAGCGGTCACCGGTGCTATTGAACAGGCTGTCGTTGAAGCTGCCGTTGAGCAGGAGCTCTCGGAGGAGGTCCACCTGGAAGAACGCATCAGACAAAGGGAGGTCCATCTTCTTCCTGGAGGACAGGAGAAGACAACATCAGGCAACGGTAGTAAGAATTAAAAGGGAACCGGCCATGACAGAAGCAAGGAGGCTGCCGCCGTTGACCTCTCTTCTGAGAACGCTAATTGCTTTGATACAGGACAAGCACGAGAAGAAGGAATTCTAATTTTCACTTACAGCATGCTCGTTCTGGCTTTGTGACCCCAGAAGCATCGGAGCCAGACACGACCAAGCAACATACATTTTCAGAGGGAGAACAAAAAACGGCACCCCTTCCCATATTTCTCTCATGACAGGTGTCCTTTAACCACTTGAAGACCAGGCCTTTTCTGGCACTTTTTGCTTAAATCAGTATTTTTTGCTATAAAATGACTTATAACCCCCAAACAGTATACATTGCTTAGCAGAGACCCTAGGGAATAAAATAGCGATTTTTTGATGTCACATGGTATTTGCGGAAATATGTATTGGAAAAAAATACATTTTATTGAATAAAAAAAAAAAACAACATATAACCCAACTTTTGAAAGATTGTGTTACGTCAAGTAAATAGATACCTAACATGTCATACTTTAAAATTGTGCAGGCTCGTGGAATGGCAAAAAACAACTTAAATCTTTGTATGCAAAGTTTAAATACCTTTACAGGTTACCTGTTTAGAGTTACAGAGAAGATCTAGTGGTAGAATTATTGCTCTCACGCTAATGTTCACGGAGATACCTCACATGGGTGGTGCGAACAGCGTTTACATATGCACGCATGACTTACATATGCGTTAGCTTCTGTGTGTGAGCACGGAGAGATGGGGGCACTTACATATTTTTTTTTATTACTTATTTATTTAACTTTTTATTTTTACACTGTCCTGTTACATTTTTTTCATTTTGATTTATTTAACTTTTTATTCTTACACTGTCCATTTATTTATTGTTATTTTTACTGATTTATTGAACTTTTTATTTTTACACTGGCCTTTCACATTTTTTTATTTTTACTGATTTATTTTACTTATTATTTTTACACTGTCCTTTAATTTTTTATTTTTACTGATTTATTTAACTTTTTATTTTTTATTTTTACACTGTCCTGTTAATTTTTTTAATTCTTACTTATTTATTTTACTTTTTAATTTTACAGTGGCCTTTTATTTATTTATTTATTCTTACTGATTTATTTTACTTTTTATTTTTACACTGTCCTTTTAATTTTTATTTATTTTACTTTTTATTTTTTTATTTTATCACTGTCCTTTTATTTTTATTTTTTTTATTGTTACTGATTTGTTTTACTTTTTATTTTTACACTGTCCTGTTACATTTTTTTTTATTCTGATTTATTTTACTTTTTATTGTTAAACTGTCCTTTAAATTTTTTTATTTTACTTTTTATTTTTTATTTTTACACTGTCCTGTTAATTTTTTTTATTCTTACTGATTTATTTTACTTTTTATTTTTACACTTTCCTTTTATTTATTTATTTATTTTTACTGATTTATTTTACTTTTTATTTTTACACTTTCCTTTTATTTATTTTTTTATTTTTACTGATTTATTTTACTTTTTATTTTTTACACTATCCTTTTCATTTTTATTTATTTTACTTTTTTTTTTTTTTACACTGTCCTTTTATTTTTATTTTTTTATTGTTACTGATTTATTTTACTTTTTATTTTTACACTGTCCTTTTCATTTTTGTTTTATTTTTACTGATTTATTTTGACTTTTTATTCTTACACTGTCCTTTTGATTTTTAATATTTTTTTAATCACTTGTATTCCTATTACAAGGAATGTAAACATCTCTTGTAATAGAAATCAGGGCGACAGGTCCTGTTTATGAAGAGATCTGGGGTCAAAAAGACCCTGAATCTCTTGTTTACCTTTAAAAGCAAAAGTTTACATTTAAAAAAAAATTTTGATCTTTTGCTTTAAAAAAATAAAAATAAACGTGTTTACTTCCACCCTGGTCACTCCAGTCCTCCAGGGCCATAGAGGCGATCCAAGATGATGTAGTCTTTTATCGCCTCTGTGACCAACCGGCCGCACCGTTGGATTGTTTCTCAGAGCACGCTGGTAAGAACAGTAAGCCAGCGAAACACCGGCGTGCGGCGGGAGGAGGGGATGTCCCTCTCCTGCCCCATGTGAAAGTGATGCCGTGGCTCATGAGCCGCTCGGAGAGCTTTCATGAGAAATCCATCCACTGGATACAGAAAAAAATACCGGGGGTTATGGCTGGTAAACCACTTGAAAACCGCAACCTATATATATGTATGTATGTATTGTGGTCTTAAATAGTGTTTTTGGTTTGTGGTGCTCAGATGCAGTGTAGTTCCGCTTTAACCCTTTCATGACTAAGCCTATTTTTGGAATTTGGTGTTTACAAGTTAAAATCCATATTTTTTGCTAGAAAATTACTTGGAACCCCCAAACATTATATATATTTTTTTAGCAGAGGCTCTAGAGAATAAAACGGCGATTGTTGCAATATTTTATGTCACACGGTATTTGCGCAGTGGTGTTTTAAACGCAACTTTTTGGGAAAAGGGACACTTTCATGAATAAAAAAAAAACAAAACAGTAAAATTAGCCCAATTTTTTTGCGAAATTTGAAAGATAATGTTACACCGAGTAAATAGATACCAAACATGTCACACTTTATAATTGCGCGCACTTGTAGATTGACGACAAAGTACGGTACCTAAAAATCTCAATAGGCGACACTTTAAAATTTTTTTACGGTTACCAGGTTAGCGTTACAGAGGAGGTCTACTGCTAGAATTATTGCTCTCGCTCTGACGATCGCGGCGATACCTCACATGTGTGATTTGAACACCGTTTACATACGCGGGCGCGACTTCCGTATGCGTTTTCTTTGCTTCGCGAGCTCGCGGGGACGGCGGGCGCTTTGAACATTTTTTTTTTTATTTTTTTTATTTATTTTATTTATTTTTAAATGACTAAATTGTTTAAAAAAAAAAAAAAAAAAATTTGATCACTTTTATTGCTGTCACAAGGAATGTAAACATCCCTTGTGACAGTAATAGGTAGTGACAGGTACTCTTTATGGAGGGATCGGGGGTCTAAAAGACCCCCCACCCCTCCTTTACACTTCAATGTATTCAGATCGCCGAAAACGGCGATTCTGAATACCGGATATTTTTTTAAAACCGGCGCCATTGGCAGCCGAGTAAACGGGAAGTGACGTCATGACGTCGCTTCCGTGTTTACGATGAGGAGACTGGAACGAAGCCGATTACGGCTTTGTTCCAGTTCCTCCCCAGCAGCCAGAGCCGACGGATCTCTAATCGGTGCTCCCGATCGAGCGGGAGCACCGGTAACAGCGGCGAGAGGCGGCGGGAGGGGGGGACGTCCCCTCCCGCTCCTCCGGCATAACAGCCGAGCGTCTTTTAGCCGCATCGGTTGTTATGCCTGGATAGCCAATCGCCTGCTGTAAAAAACGGTACCGGGATGATGCCTGCAGGTGCGGGCATCATCCCGGTATAACCCCCGGAAGCCGAGTACGCAGATGTGCGTACGCTCGGCGGGAAAGGGTTAATACTTCCTTACAGTGGAGAAATTACTTTGGGACTTTGAAGGTGCCACAGACAAAACATCAAAGGGACGATGGACGGGGGCTATGTACCATCAAATCTTGGGTGAGAACCTCCTTCCCTCAACCAGGGCATTGAAAATTAGTATTGGATGAGTCTTCCAGCATGACAATGACCCAAAACACACGGCCAAGGCAACAAAGGAGTGGCTCAAGAAGAAGCACATTTTAGATCCTGGAGTGTCCTAGTCTCCAGACCTTAATCCCATAGAAAATATGTGGAGGAAGCTGAAGGTTTGATTTTCCAATCGTCACACTCGAAACCTTAATGACTTGGAGAGGATCTGCAAAGAGGAGCTGGACAAAATCCCTCCTGAGATGTGAGCAAACCTGCTGGCCAACTACAAGAAACGTCTGACCTCTGTGATTGCCAACAAGGGTTTTGCCACCAAGTACCAAGTCATGTTTTGCAAAGGGGTCTAATACTTATTTCACTCATTAACCACTTAGGGACCGCCCGCTGCAGTTTTACTGCGGCTGGCTGTTTGAAGGAGGATATCGTTGTTATGGCAGCAGCTAGCAGCCATAACCCTGGTATCCTCGTCTTCAGCGGGTGGTCTGCTACAAGATAAAAGTGGTCTCTGCGGGGGATTCGCCGCAAGATCACTTTTATCGGTGGCTGATACAAGAGATGGTGGGAGACTGCAGATATGATACATGAGATGGTCAGAGACTGCAGACATACTACAGGAGATGGTAAGAGACTGCAGACATATTACAGGAGATGGTCAGAGACTGCAGACTTACTACGGGAGATGATCAGAGACTGCAGACATGATACAAGAGATGGTGGGAGACTGCAGATATGATACAGGAGATGGTCAGAGACTGCATACATGTACAGCAGATGGTCAGAGACTGCAGACATACTACAGGAGAGGGTCAGAGATTGCAGACATGATACAAGAGATGGTGGGAGACTGTGGACATAGTACAGGAGATGGTCCGAGACTGTGGACATAAAAGAGTAGATGGTCAGAGACTGTGGACATGATACAGAAGATGGTCAGAAAATGCAGACCTGATACAAGAGATGGTCAGAGACTGCAGACATGATACAGAAGATGGTCAGAGAATGCAGACATGATACAAGAGATGGTCAGAGACTGCAGACATACTACAGGAGATGGTCAGAGACTGCAGACATGATACAAGAGATGGTGGGAGACTGCGGACATAGTACAGGAGATGGTCAGAGACTGTAGACATGATACAGAAGATGGTCAGAGAATGCAGACCTGATACAAGAGATGGTCAGAGACTGCAGACATACTACAGGAGATGGTGGGAGACTGTGGACATAAAACAGTAGATGGTCAGAGACTGTGGACATGATACAGAAGATGGTTAGAGAATACAGACATGATACAAGAGATGGTCAGAGACTGCAGACATGATACAGGAGATGGCGGGAGACTGTGGACATAGTACAGGAGATGGTCTGAGACTGTGGACATAAAACAGTAGATGGTCAGAGACTGTGGACATGATACAGAAGATGGTCAGAGAATGCAGACCTGATACAAGAGATGGTCAGAGACTGTGGATATGACTTTCTACTCATCCCCTCAGCTTTCTCTCTCAAATGTAACTCCATCTTTGAATCAGGCTGTCAGTGACAGATTAGACATACATTCATCAATACTCCAAAAATATAGAAGACGGAAACATTAAAGTTCTAATGACTTCAAGAACAACGTGTTAATTATGTAATTTATTATTAGGAAAAACTCAAACCTAGAAAATCATGTACAGGATAAACCAACCACCATGAAAAAGACAGATCTGTCCTTAAAAACACGTCTGTTGCAGGCTACCCCCATATGCGTCTCCTTACACCAATACTTTCATATGAAATACCCACCAACATAAGCAATGACTTATTTTGTCCCTGTACTTCTGACTTAGGTTTGGCTCACATCTATGCGTGTTGACAACCTGTGCAAAGTTGCATGCTTTCCCAACACGCACAGAAACACAACAGAAAAAGGTGCGGGGGTGCCAATAATTCTGAATAGCACCCCCACGCATCGGCATCCACGCACATCGCCACACACGCCAAACAGCATGGTGCCGCAACACTGCGTGGTTCGGTGGAGTGCAAGTCTACAGGTCAGCAGGGCTTTTTTTCAGCTGGAACTTGATGGAATTCAGTTTTGCCACCTCCGGCACAAATGCCTTCTGCTCCCTGCTCACCACAATCACTTGTAAACACAGACGTCCGGCTTCTGTGCTTACAAGTGATTATTTTGTCTCCCAGCAGCTCCCACAGATCTGATCTCCTGAGCAACTCCACTGAGTACAGGATGGGGACAAGGGAGATGCAGGTGCCCGGAGTACAGTCAGGGGTGGGAGTGGTCCCATGGTAGGCTGCACGCTCTGTAATCTAATTTTTTTTTCCCCTGGTGCCCAGATGCCGATGCCCCACTGGATGATCCCCCTGTAAGAGTGAGAGGAGAAGCCACCTACAGTGTGTGGGGAGGTACTAGAGCCAACTTGGTGTTTTAGCCCAATATGGCAATAAAAGTAAGGTATATGTGGAAGATGGTGGAGCTTTTAAGGAGTGGCGGAGAAGATGAGGGCGGAGTTGAGGGGTTGTGCAGAGGTCAGAGCTGTAAAGGGAGGAAAGTGGAATGTAGTGCACCCATGAACTCTACATTCTGTATGTAGCTCATCAATGAACTCTACACCCTGTGTGTAGCGCACCCATGAAATCTGCACTCCGTAAATAGTGTACCCTTGAACTCTGAACTCTGTGTGTAGTGCACCCCTGAACTCTAAACTCTGTGTGTAGTGCACCCCTGAACTCTAAACTCTGTATGTAGAGAACCCCTGAACGCTGCACTATATACATAATGCACTCCTGAACTTTGCACTCTGTACATGGTGTACCCTTGAACTCTGCACTCTGTATGTAGCGCACCCATGAACTCTGCACTCTGTATGTAGAGAACCCCTGAACTCTGTACTATGTATGTAGCGCACTCCTGAACTCTGCATTCTGTAAATAGTGTACCCTTGAACTCTGCACTCTGTATGTAGCGCACCCATGAACCCTAGACCCTGTGTGTAGCGCACCCATGAACTCTGCACTCTGTACGTAGTGTACCCTTGAACTCTGTACTCCGTATGTAGCGCACCCCTGAACTCTGCACTCTGTGTGCAGTGCACCCCTGAACTCCGCACTCTTTGTGCAGTGTACCCCTGAACTCTAAACTCTGTATGTAAAGAACCCCTGAACTCTGCACTATGTATATAGCGTACTCCTGAACTTTGCACTCTGTACATGGTTTACCCTTGAACTCTGCACTCTGTATGTAGAGCACCCATGAACCCTACACCCTGTGTGTAGCGCACCCATGAACTCTGCACTCTGTATGTAGTGTACCCTTGAACTCTGTGTGTAGTGCACCCCTGAACTCTAAACTCTGTATGTAGAGAATCCCTGAACTCTGCACTATGTACATAGCGCACTCCTGAACTTTGCACTCTGTACATGGTGTACCCTTGAACTCTGCACTCTGTATGTAGCGCACCCTTGAACTCTGCACTCTGTATGTAGAGAACCCCTGAACTCTGTGCTATGTATGTAGCGCACTCCTGAACTCTGCATTCTGTAAATAGTGTACCCTTGAACTCTGCACTCTGTATGTAGCGCACCCATGAACCCTAGACCCTGTGTGTAGCGCACCCATAAACTCTGCACTCTGTTCGTAGTGTACCTTTGAACTCTGCACTCCGTATGTAGCGCACCCCTGAACTCTGCACTCTGTGTGCAGTGCACCCCTGAACTCTGCACTCTGTGTGCAGTGCACCCCTGAACTCTGCACTCTGTGTGCAGTGCACCCCTGAACTCTATTTTCTGTATGTAGAGAATCCCTGAACTCTGCACTATGTATATAGCGTACTCCTGAACTTTGCACTCTGTACATGGTGTACCCTTGAACTCTGTATGTAGCGCACCCATGAACCCTACACCCGGTGTGTAGCGCACCCATGAACTCTGCACGCTGTACATAGTGTACCCTTGAACTCTGCACTCCATATGTAGTGCACCCCTGAACTCTGCACTCTGTGTGCACCCCTGAACTCTGCACTCTGTGTGCACCCCTGAACTCTGCACTCTGTGTGTAGAGCACCCTGAACTCTGCACTCTGTGTGTAGAGCACCCTGAACTCTGCACTCTGTGTGTAGAGCACCCTGAACTCTGCACTCTGTGTGTAGAGCACCCTGAACTCTGCACTATGTACGTAGCGCACTCCTGAATTCTGCACTTCATGTGTAATGCACCCCTGAATTCTGCACTCTGGATGTAATGTACAATTAGTATTTATTACCCCTTTAAGACCTTCCCACTATTAGTGAAATTTAGCCACACATACTATTTGATGCAGCTCGGCGTGTGTGCATGTGGGGGGATTCTCTGCACCTATTCTCTCTGAGAAAAAAAGCCCTGCAGGTCAGGGACTTCTTTCCCCGTGTTTCTCACGTGTGTGGCAGCCCTATGAAATGAATGGGCTTCCCTACACACCATGCATGAGAAAATGTGCACACACCCGAGCTGTAAACAAAGTCTGGAATGCTCAATACAGAATAGGTCTAGAACAAATCTAGAATAAAACAATAGATTTTTCTTTTTCTCCAATCAATAGCACTGCTCAAGGAGTGAGATTGCTGTTGATTGGAGCAGTGTTCAGGGGGATGCTTTGGATTGGTGCTCTAACACACTAGCAACAGCCCAGGTCCCCAGAGGTGTGACACTTAGCACTCTGCTCTAATGAAGAACAGCATTTTTTTTTTTATTACTGTGCATGCAGCATGGCTGCGCTAAAGACTCACTTAACACCTAGGAAGAGAGGATGTGTAGATGTACTTTGCCCTTGGGGATAGGAACACATTTAAAAAAAAAAAATCTAAGTGAGACTTCTTTAAAGCCAAACTGAACCTTTCTATGTATTCCTATAATGCACTCAGGCTGCATGCACGGAAATAAAAATGCTGGAAAAATGAATAGCTGGATAGCCGCACTTCAACTTGGAGTGCGGCTATCTAGCTATTCATGTTTCCATTATCTCTGTTGCAAACAGAGCTAGCACCCTGCCTGATTGTGGAGACAGCTGCTTTTAGGGGAGGTAATTACCCTGGAACGGTGAACTCCCACATTTCATAAATAAAAATGCTGTTCTTGATTAGAGCAATGTGTTGGGGAAAGTGTCGTACACACTATACGAAAATCATACGAAAATTCTTTGAATGAAAATGTTCGCCCGATTTTCCTATATGTTCCTATGTTTGCTATAGGATTTTCGAAAATGTTCGCCCGGTGTGCACTGCTCCTATGAGCCTTTAAAGCAGCGGTGTGACACCCCACCCCCTGCACACTGCTCCAATCACCAGCACTCTTACTTAATGAGTGGTGGCACTGCTCCAATCACCAGCGCTCTTACTTCATGAGTGGGGTGCACTGCTCCAATCACCAGCACTTTCCCTGAGCAGTGTGCACTGCTCCAATCACCAGCTCTCTTAATTCCTGAGCGGTGTACACTGCTCCAATCACCAGCACTCTTACTTAATTAGTGGTGGCACTGCTCCAATCACCAGCGCTCTCACTCCCTGAGTAGTGAGCACTGCTCCAATCACCAGCGCTCTTACTTCCTGAGTGGTGTGCACTGCTCCAATCACCAGCACTCTCACTCCATGAGCAGTGCACACTGCTCCAATCACCAGCGCTCTCACACTCTGAGCGGTGTGCACTGCTCCAATCACCAGCGCTCTCACCCCCTGAGCAGTGTGCACTGCTCTTATCACCAGCACTCTCACTCCCTGAGCGGTGTGCACTGCTCCAATCCCTAGCACTCTCACTCCATGAGCAGTGCACACTGCTCCAATCACCAGCGCTCTCACACCCTGAGCGGTGTGCACTGCTCCAATCACCAGCGCTCTCACCCCCTGAGCGGTGTGCACTGCTCCGATCACCAGCGCTCTCACCCCCTGAGCAGTGTGCACTGCTCCGATCACCAGCACTCTCACTCCCTGAGCGGTGTGCACTGCTCCAAACACCAGTGCTCTCAACCCCTGAGCGGTGCTCCAATCACCAGCGCTCACACCCCCTGAGTGGTGCTCCAATCACCAGCGCTCTCACCCCCTGAGTGGTGCTCCAATCACCAGCGCTCTTACCCCCTGAGCATTGTGTACTGCTTCAATCACCAGCGCTCTCACCCCGAGTGGTGCTCCGATCACCAGTACTCTCACCCCCTGAGTGGTGCTCCAATCACCAGCGCTCTTACCCCCTGAGCGGTGTGCACTGCTCCGATCACCAACGCTCTCACTCCCTGAGCGGTGTGCACTGCTCCAATCACCAGCGCTCTCACTCCCTGAGCGGTGTGTGCACTGCTCCAATCACCAGCGCTCTCACTCTCTGAGCGGTGTGCACTGCTCCAATCACCAGCGCTCTCAACCCCTGAGTGGTGCTCCAGTCACCAGCGCTCTCACCCCCAGAGTGTTGCTCCAATCACCAGCGCTCTCACCCCCTGAGCGGTGTGCACTGCTCCGATCACCAGTGCTCTCACCCCCTGAGTGGTGCTCCAATCACCAGAGCTCTCACCCCCTGAGTGGTGCTCTTATCACCAGCACTCTCACTCCCTGAGCGGTGTGCACTGCTCCAATCCCCAGCACTCTCACTCCATGAGCAGTGCACACTGCTCCAATCACCAGCGCTCTCACACCCTGAGCGGTGTGCACTGCTCCAATCACCAGCGCTCTCACCCCCTGAGCGGTGTGCACTGCTCCGATCACCAGCGCTCTCACCCCCTGAGCAGTGTGCACTGCTCCGATCACCAGCACTCTCACTCCCTGAGCGGTGTGCACTGCTCCAAACACCAGTGCTCTCAACCCCTGAGCGGTGCTCCAATCACCAGCGCTCACACCCCCTGAGTGGTGCTCCAATCACCAGCGCTCTCACCCCCTGAGTGGTGCTCCAATCACCAGCGCTCTTACCCCCTGAGCATTGTGTACTGCTTCAATCACCAGCGCTCTCACCCCGAGTGGTGCTCCGATCACCAGTACTCTCACCCCCTGAGTGGTGCTCCAATCACCAGCGCTCTTACCCCCTGAGCGGTGTGCACTGCTCCGATCACCAACGCTCTCACTCCCTGAGCGGTGTGCACTGCTCCAATCACCAGCGCTCTCACTCCCTGAGCGGTGTGTGCACTGCTCCAATCACCAGCGCTCTCACTCTCTGAGCGGTGTGCACTGCTCCAATCACCAGCGCTCTCAACCCCTGAGTGGTGCTCCAGTCACCAGCGCTCTCACCCCCAGAGTGTTGCTCCAATCACCAGCGCTCTCACCCCCTGAGCGGTGTGCACTGCTCCGATCACCAGTGCTCTCACCCCCTGAGTGGTGCTCCAATCACCAGAGCTCTCACCCCCTGAGTGGTGCTCCAATCACCAGCGCTCTCACCCCCTGAGCGTTGTGCACTGCTCCAATCACCAGCGCTCTCAACTCCTGAGCGGTGCTCCAATCACCAGCGCTCTCACCCCCTGAGTGGTGCTCCAATCACCAGCGCTCTCACCCCCTGAGTGGTGCTCCGATCACCAGCGCTCTCACCCCCTGAGCGTTGTGCACTGCTCCAATCACCAGCTCTCTCACCCCCTGAGCAGTGTGCACTGCTCCGATCACCAGCACTCTCACTCCCTGAGCGGTGTGCACTGCTCCAATCACCAGCACTCTCACTCCATGAGCAGTGCACACTGCTCCAATCACCAGCGCTCTCACACCCTGAGCGGTGTGCACTGCTCCAATCACCAGCGCTCTCACCCCCTGAGCGGTGTGCACTGCTCCCATCACCAGCGCTCTCACCCCCTGAGCAGTGTGCACTGCTCTGATCACCAGCACTCTCACTCCCTGAGCGGTGTGCACTGCTCCAATCACCAGCACTCTCACTCCATGAGCAGTGCACACTGCTCCAATCACCAGCGCTCTCACACCCTGAGCGGTGTGCACTGCTCCGATCACCAGCGCTCTCACCCCCTGAGCGGTGTGCACTGCTTCGATCACCAGCGCTCTCACCCCCTGAGCAGTGTGCACTGCTCCGATCACCAGCACTCTCACTCCCTGAGCGGTGTGCACTGCTCCAAACACCAGTGCTCTCAACCCCTGAGCGGTGCTCCAATCACCAGCGCTCTCACCCCCTGAGTGGTGCTCCAATCACCAGCGCTCTCACTCCCTGAGTGGTGCTCCAATCACCAGCGCTCTTACCCCCTGAGCATTGTGCACTGCTTCAATCACCAGCGCTCTCACCCCGAGTGGTGCTCCGATCACCAGTACTCTCACCCCCTGAGTGGTGCTCCAATCACCAGCGCTCTTACCCCCTGAGCGGTGTGCACTGCTCCGATCACCAGCGCTCTCACTCCCTGAGCGGTGTGCACTGCTCCAATCACCAGCGCTCTCACCCCCTGAGCGGTGTGCACTGCTCCGATCACCAGCGCTCTCACCCCCTGAGCGGTGTGCACTGCTCCGATCACCAGCGCTCTCACCCCCTGAGCGGTGCTCCAATCACCAGCGCTCTCACCCCCTGAGCGGTGCTCCAATCACCAGCGCTCTCACCCCCTGAGCGGTGTGCACTGCTCCGATCACCAGCGCTCTCACCCCCTGAGCGGTGCTCCAATCACCAGCGCTCTCACCCCCTGAGCGGTGCTCCAATCACCAGCGCTCTCACCCCCTGAGCGGTGTGCACGAGGGGGTGTCAGACCCCTGGAGACTTTGCTAGCAGCCGTCCGACTCACACCATTCTGCACTCACAGGGTGTTTTTTGCTGCAGCACTTAGCAATTGAATAAAAAAAAAAAAAAACAAGAGCAGCATATTTATTACTGTACAGTATATGCAACCTGACTGCATTACAGCAATCAATACAGAGAGTTCCATTGGGCTTTAAGCCTCAGGAAGAACACAAGAGAATAATGAGGTGTACCCGGGTCCCGCTCTGCCAGGCACTACCATTGTGTTTCTCGTTCTAGCTGATTGTTTAATGCATTTAGCATAAAGGATGCAATAAACCATCACACCTGGGAAAGCGCCGGGCCATAAAATAAACTGTCACTAAGCAGCCAGGAGATCCATTTTCCCCACTCCTATTTTCTAAACTACTTTATTCCCAGAAGGATTAAAGGCCTGCTACAAAGAAATGACACCCTGTTCATAAACATTTCCATTAAAAAAACATATATTAGTAACAAAGAGCACCTGTCATGTACATCCCAGCTGAGTAGCTGGGCAGAATGTGTGCATGGTATCACCAACGGGAAGGTCCCAGCAAAGGAACCAATCCCAGGTAAGGATAATTTTACATAGTTACATTGTTCCTGTTTGGACCAATGTTCTGTAACTATGCATTAATCCGAAAAGGATGAACGCGGTTTGGTTTTACATCGCCACCACCTCTAGATCAAATATGTATTCCAATATACAGTATACGGTTCCCATGGGACTTTCAAGGCAATGTATGTACACATTGCTTTGAAAGACTCATGGGAGCCATATATATTGGAATGAAAATGTAACTATGCTTATACCATACCTGTGGGAACCATCAGAAGCTGGAAATCACATCTACTTCAGTGATCTCCACTAGCTTCTGGGTCCCGCGCCGAGCAGTTACCCTACTGCATTGTAAACACAAGAGGTTGCCTGCTTGACACAGGCACCATTCAGGGATTAAATATGTAAATTACAGTGGGGAAAATTAATTATTTGATCTCCTACCGATTTTGTAAGTTTTCCCACTTGCAAAGAAATAAAGGGTCTATAACAGTGATGGCGAACCTTGGCACCCCAGATGTTTTGGAACTACATTTCCCATAATGCGCGACTACACTGCAGAATGCATGAGCATCATAGGAAATGTAGTTCCAAAACATCTGGGGTACCAAGGTTCACCATCACTGCTCTATAATTTTTATCATAGGTGTATTTTAATTGACAGGGACAGAGTATCAACCAAAAATCCAGAAAAAAACATAATACAAATGTTATAAACCAAGTTCAGTGAGAAAAATAAGTCTTCCCCTACCAACCAACAATATTCCTGGCTCCTACAGACTGGCTACAATAGGTGCTCATGTGGTACGCAGATTAGTCTTGTCAATTTAAGAAGGTGCTCCTAACGACAACTTCTTATGTGTAAAAAAAGACACCTGTCCACCCAATCTCTTTCTTCCATTCAAACCTCACCATCTTGAACAAGACCAAAGAGCTGTCAAGGACATCAGGGACAAGATTGTAGACCTGCCCAAGGCTGGAATAGGCTACAAGACCATCAGCAAGAAGCTTGGTGAGAAGGAGACAACTGTTGGAACAATTATTAGCAAATGGAAGAACTACAAAATAACCATCAATTGTCCTCAGTCTGGAGCTCCATGCAAGATTTCGTCTCATGGGGTAAGGATGATCATGAGAAAAGTGAGGGGTCAGCCCAGAACTACACAGGAGGAGCTTGAGAATGATCTAAAGGCAGTTGGGACCACGGTCACCGAACAAACCATTGGTAACACAATACGCCGCAATGGATTGTAATCCTGCAGCACCTGCAAGGTCCTCAAGAAGGCACATCTACAGGTCCGTCTGAAGTTTGCCAATGAACGTCTTAATAATTCAGAGAAGGATTGGGAGAAAGTGCTGTGGTCAGATGAGACAGATGCTTACTAAGAACACCATCCCTACAGTCAAGCACAGAAGTGGAAACGTGATGCTTTGGGGCGGTTTCTCTGCTAAAGGTACAGGCCAACTTTGTCACATTGAGGGGCCAATGGATGGGGCCATATATTGTAAAATCTTGGATGAGAACCTTTTTCCCTCAGCCAGAACACTGCAGATGGGTCCTGGATGGGTCTTCCAGCTTGACAATGGCCCAAAACCTACCACCAAGGCAACAAAGGAGTGGCTCAAGAAGAAGCACAGTCTAGCCTAGCCTGTCTCCAGACCTTAATTCTATAGAAAATTATTGGAGGGAGCTCAAACTTCGAGTTGCCAAGTGACAGCCAAGAAACCTTTTAAGGATTTAGAGAAGATCTGTAAAGAAATGCCTCCTGAGATGTGTGCAAACCTGGTCACCAACTACAAGAAATGTCTGAGCTCTGCGACTGCCAACAAGGGTTTCTCCACCAAGTACTAAGTCATGTTTTGCTTGGCGATCAAATACTTATTTTACTCATTGAACTGAAACTCAATTTATAACATTTGTATCATGTGCTTTTTTCTGGATTTTAGCAGAGTGCCAGAGAGACGAGCTGGTAATTCCACCAAACCTGCCACTATACAAATAAAGTATGTACTCATCTTCCGTGCCACTTTTGTTACCAAACTCCCATGTCACTACCGCATTCTGTAATGGATGGAGGTCAGAAGGAGGAACCAATGAGAGCTTGGGGGGGGGGGGGGGGGTAAAAACATTGTGCTCATTTTAAAACACTGTAATGATATTTTTCATTTACAAAAGGCTATCCATGGTGGTAGGACGACCCTTGGTCTTCCAACCACAGAAAGACTGAAGAAAAGTCTCTTTATTGATATGCACGCTGGTTTTGTCCAAAGGTGCATGCTTATGTTCCAGGTAAGGAAACAATAACAATCTGGGAAAGTCCTTCCCGGAGGATCCATTTTTGTTCTTCCTGTAGTAACAGTCTACCAGTGGCAGAGTGTCACTTGGTTATTGGTGAGCCAGATCAAATGATGTGAATGATAGATTTGTGCCCAAAATGTAAAATAATTTTGGTTACTATAAACCAAAAGCCTTCAAAAAGTGGTCTGCCACTGACACCAACCATGTGTTGCACTATTCCTTTCACTGACACCAACAATGGGGCACTATTCCTCCCACTGACACCAATGATGGGGCACTATTCCTTCCACTGACACCAATGATGGGGCACTATTCCTTCCACTTATACCAATGATGGGGCACTATTCCTCCCAATGAAGGGGCACTATTCCTCCCACTGATACCAATGATGGGGCACTATTCCTCCTACTGACAACAATGATGGGTCACTATTATTTTCACTGACACCAATGATGAGACACCACTATTCCTCCCCCTGACACCAATGATAGAGCACTATTCCTCCCACCGGCAGCAACAATGGGGTGACATTCTTCCCACTGATACCAATGATGGGGCACTATTCTTCTCACCAATACCAATAATAGGGTACTATCATGGCATCAACAACGGGGCAATATTCCTTCCACTGACACCAATGAAGGGTCACTATTTCTCCTCCTACTGGCCACAGCCACGGTGTAATTTTTTTTTTGGTTGTTTTTTAATTAGCACCCAAAACGTTATAGAATTATGCTTGCTACCAACCAATGGCCTCCAAACAGTGGCCTGTGGGCTGGATGCAGCCCTTTGCTTGCATTTACCTGGCTTCCTTCCACTGACACCAATGATGGGGCACTATTCCTCCCACTGACACCAATGATGGGGCACTATTCCTCCCACTGACACCAATGATGGGACTACTCTTCCTACTTACACAAGGTGTGAACCTCCCCTAAAATCTGAACTCTGTGTAAAATACAGATCCTCCCTTACACTGCAAGGGTTAAAGCAGTTTTAAACCAAAATACTGAAATGTATTATATTGCAGCTTAACAGTCCTTAGCTGTGATGGCTACATTCGTTTTCTTTTTGCAGGCTTATTTTCCTTTTATTTCCACCTGGTGGTCCAGCCAGTAGGTTCTGTTATTTTTCACCTTTAACAGACAAAGCTGTCCAAAAGTGACCATGAAAGGGTTGAGACCCTTTAAATGCTTATTTAGGTCTAGGGTGCCAGAAAAAGCAGTTTTACTTACCCAGTCCTCCAGGCTACCAGCCTCCTCACCCCTATACTGCAGTGGTTGAATAGCCCTGCTTGGATGCAAAGACACAGAGGGACAGTCCCCAAGCTGGAGTCTAGGGATAAAAATAGCAGAGCGCCAGCTACTGGGAGATTGGGGATTAGGTAGGAAAGGCTGCCCCAGACCTAAACGAACATTTGCAGTGCTGAAGCCTTAAAGGGGTTGTAAACCTCCATTCTATGCATTAAGGTGAAAAACCTTCTGTAGTGCAGTAGCCCCCCCCCCCCCCCCCCCCAGAGCTCCCCTTACCTGAACCCAGTCTTTCCAGTGGCTTCCTTGGTCTCACCACTGGACCTTTAGAACCCCCCTCCTATGATCTAGGGATGAGGAGAGGGGCATTCTGTGGTTCTGTCCTAGGGTCAAAACGCTGCTGGACACTGAGTGTTGTTACCTAGGACAGGAAGTCTGTTCCTGGCAGGATCACCAGGTGATAAAAACCCTGGAAATAAAAAAAGTAATGCAGCCACTACATCTAAGGACTGGTAAGTTGTAATTTATTACATTTTTTTGCTCTTGGGTTTTTCAGTGGTTCTCAACTCCTGTCCTAAGGACCCACCAACAGGCCAGGTTTGCAAGATAACTGAAATACATCACAAGTGATATCATTTGCTGCTCAGTGATTGCAGGATTCTAGTCTGCATCTCCCATTAGTCCACCAAAGGTCCATTAAAACCAGTTATTGCTGCAATATTCAGCTCCAATCCAGAGATTTACCCCTCCAAAACTTTTTTACTGCTGCTAGACGTCCACAGTCTAATGATCAGCATCTTCCAACCTCGGTAATCCCGGACCAGCCCCCAGACTGTGACTGGACAGTGAAATGAGAAACAGTACGGTGGTGTGTTCATCTCTCTGTCATTCTGCTCTTCCCTCCTGTCAGCATGCAATTATGTCAGCACAAGAACTGATTGGCTTCTTGTGGTCTCACATTCCAAACCTGCTGTAAAAGGGACTGCTTAAGAGGCTGATAGCAGTACAGATTCAGGTACTTAGAGTACACTGCTTGCATTAAAGAAAATACATTAGGTACTTATGTTAAAAACTTTTATTCACTTGCCGACCATGCTATAGCCAAGTCTTTCTCAACTCCAGTCCTCAAGGCACACCAACGGGTCATTTTTTCAGGATTTCTCTCAGATGAAACGGCTGTGGTAATTACTAAGGCAGTGGAACTAATCAAATCACCTGTGCAAATAATGGAGAGCCTGAAAACATGACCTGTTGGTGTGCCTTGAGGACTGGCGTTGAGAAACACTGCTATAGCCAAATGACAGCTACAGTGTGCCGGTCAGTTCTGGGAGGGCATTATATGACATCTTTCCGTGATTGCGCCCGGACACAGCTGATCACAGATCAGGGTAAAGAGCCAATGGGTGGCTCTTTACCATGTGATCAGCTGTGTCCAATCACAGCTGATCACGATGTAAACACAAGCCGGTTATCGGCTTTCCTTTCCTCACGCTGATTATCAGTGCAGTCTCAACAGTGCCCACCGGTGATGCCAGTCAGTGCCCACCACTGATGCTAATCAGTGCTTCCTCATTAGTGTCACCTATCAGTGCTGCCAACCAGTGTCCATCAGTGCTGCCCATCAATGGCACCTATCAGTACCCATCAGTGCCGCCTAATCAGTGCCCACCAGTGCCGCCTATCAGAACCCATCAATGCTACCTCATCAGTGCCCATCAGTGCAGCCTATCAGTGCCCATCAGTGCAGCCTCATCAGTGCACAATAGTGAAGGAGAAAAACTACCTGTTTGCAAAACTTTATAACAAACTTTGAAAAACATTTTTATTTATTTATTTATTTTTCAAAATATTTGGTATGATTAAATACCACCAAAAGAAAGCTCTATTTGTGTGTGGGGGGGAGGGGATTCTTATGGGTACAGGGTAGCATGACCGCGCAATTGTCATTCAAAGCGTGACAGCGCTGAAAGATGAAAATTGGCAAGGGGAGGAAGGGGGTGAAAGTGCCCAGTAAGCATGTAATTAAATATATTCATCAATAGCCACATAAGAGATAAATACACAGATGCCTTTTCAAACCACATAATCAGATATTGCTGTCACACCATACCACCCGAGCCATTCCCAAATTAAGTATGCTGCCTGAACACCCACCCTTTTACCCACCTTCACTATACAAGATATGGCACTGTATGAGCCACACTGAGAAAAAACAGAAGAAAGTTTTCTTTTTTTGTTTTTTTTTTCACTGCCCTGCTGGGGAGATTTCCTTTTACTTCCTGTCTCGAAAGAGCCTCAGGAAGTGAGCAGAAATCTCCACAAGATGAGGACAGGCAGCTGTAATCTGAATATTTGACTCCATTGGAAGATTTCGCATTACTTCTTGCTCTGGGCACTACTGGATTTCCAGGCACCAACATGGCAGGGTACATATGTTAGTATGTTGTAGACATATACATTCGTTTTCGTCCGAATGCATTTTCGTCCGAATTTCAGGTATTTTCGTTATCGTTTTGACAAACGATAACGAATGGGCAGAGTCCGAAAAACGAAAGATCCAACATAAATAAATGTTTTATTTTCGTTTTCGTTGTTACAGCAGTTCGATATAGATAGGAGATTCGACGTGACTCTGACAATAACAATCTGTCTATTGAACCTGTGGTCGAATGTGCCTAAGTTTACCTCTATTAGTCCAAGATTATATAGAGAAAAGATTCGACAGAGAGTAAATATTCGACATAGAGAGAACAGATTCGACAGAGAAAAAAGATTCTAGAATTGGGTGGGGGAAGTAAAATAAAAACAATAATGAAGATGATGAATGTTATTGGCTGATTGTAACCAAAGAGGAGGAGCAGTAAAATATCTGGAACTAAGTTGCCATGGACTGGCAATAGGAAAGAAAAATTTTGATAAGTATTTGATACAATTTTCTGTATTTCTGGTGCCAACATGGCAGCACACTTACCATATGTATGTTGCCATGGATTGGCTCCAGGAAAGCAAAATTACCATAAGTATTTGATACAATTTTCCTGGTGCCAACAGGGCAGCACACTACTATATGTATGCCGCAATGGATTGGCTCCAGGAAAGGAAAATTATGCTAAGTACTTGATACAATTTTCTGTATTCCTGGTGCCAACATGGTAGCACATTACCATATGTATGCTGCGATGGATTGGCTCCAGGAAAGGAAAATGATAAGTAGTTGTTACAATTTTCCATTTTCGTGGTGCGAACATGGCAGCACACTACCATTTGTATGCTTCAGTGGATTGGCTCCAGGAAATGAAAATTACGGTAAGTATTTGATACAGTTTTGCGTTTTCCTGATGCCAACATGGCGGCCTACTACCAGATGTATGTTGCCATGGATGGGCTCCAGGAAATAAAAATTACGGTAAGCATTTGGTACAGTTTTGTGTTTTACTGACGCCAACATGGCGGCCTAATACTATATGTATGTTGCCATGGATGGGCTCCAGGAAATGAAAATTACGGTAAGCATTTGGTACAGTTTCTCCATTTTCTTGGCACCAACATGGCTGCATACTACAATATGTATGCAGCCATGGAATGGCTCCAGGAAAGGACAATTATTTACGCTTTGGGTAAAATTTAGTGTTTTCCCATCACTTTCTGTCTCTGTGGCATGGGTCAGAAGAAAAATAGAGAGGATTATTCTAACCAGCAGGAACATAGATAGCAAGAAAAACTTGACCAAGAGCCTAAAACCCCAACTCCATTCAAAACAAATAAATAAATAAAAGTTTTGCCAGTTTATAAGGAGATAGATAGATAGATAGATAGATAGATAGATAGATAGATAGATAGATAGATAGATAGATAGATAGATAGATAGATAGATAGATAGATAGATAGATAGATAGATAGATTACATTTAGTGGGCAATTTCCCTCCTATATCTATGGTTGGATGACTGCATTATGTGTAGACTGATTAGGAACAGACTAAATGAGTCAGCTCTCCACAACCTCCCGCAAATTACAGGTGTTACTAATTCAATCAGAACTTTTATCAAACCAAAAATCAGTAGTGAAGGGGTATCAACTACAGCTTGGACCCTAAAACTGAACCTTCCTAACACTTGCTAGCCTAAAATGTAGAACCCCAATATGTACCCAGCTTCTATAGAAGTTACAATTTTGGTAGGTTTACTTCTTGCTCAGATCACACACCCTGCAATAATAGCTAGTGTGGTACTGAGCATACCAAGAAACCCTAATGCCCCAAGCAGACCTTATCGCTTAGTGAATGCCAAACTTTTATGTAAAACAAGCTTTTCTTCCAAAGAAATGTGTCCTTAAAAGTACAGAGACAGAGGTAGACACAGGTAATCAGGTATGGCTTGTGTATTTCAAGGAAAGATTTGGCCAACTACACCTCTACCATTCCTTAGCATTCCATGCCACCTCTACCATTTCTTGACATCCCATTCCACCTATGGACACACTTATGAACACCTCTAACATTCTTTAGTATTTCATGACACCTATGGATACCTCTACTATTACTTAGTATTCCATGCCACCTGTGGACACCTCTACCATTCCTTAGTATTCAATGCCACTTATGAGCACCTCTACCATTTCTTAGTATTCCATAACACCTATAGACACCTCTACAATTCCTTAGTATACAATGCCACCTATGGACACCTCTACCATTCCTTAATATTCCATGTCACCTATGGACACCTCTAACATTCCTTTGCAATTGATGCCACCTATGGACACCTCTATAATTCCTTAGTATTCCATGCCACTTATGAACACTTCTACCATTCCTTAGTTTTCTATTCCACCTATGGACACAGCTATGAACACCTCTACCATTCCTTAGCATCCCATTGCACCTATAGATACCTCTACTATTCCTCAATATTCCCTGCCACCAATGGATATCTCTACTATTCCTTAGTATTCAGTGCCACGTATGGACACATTTACCATTCCTTAATATTCCATGCCACCTATGAACATCTCTACCATGCCTTAGTATTCCATTCTACCCAGGGCAGGGACAAGGAGTGGGCAGGAGGGGAAGCTGCCCTGAGCAGTATTCCATGCCACTTATGGACACCTCTACCATTTCTTAATATTCCATGTCACCTATGGACACACCTTTGAACACCTCTACCATTCCTTAGCATCCCATTGCACCTATAGACACCTCTACTATTCCTCAATATTCCATGCCACCAATGGATATCTCTACTATTCCTTAGGATACTATGCCACCTATGAACACATCTACTATTCCTTGGTATTCCATGCCACCTTCGGACACCTCTATCATTTCTTAATATTCCATGCCACCTGTGGACATCTCTACCATTCCTTAGTATTTAATGCCACCTATGGACACCACTACCATTCCTTATTTTCCCATGACACCTGTGGATACCTCTACCATTCCTTTCTATTTAATGCCACCTATGGTCGCCTCTACCATTCCTTAGTGTTCAATGCCACTTATGAACACCTCTACCATTTCTTAATATTCCATGCCACCTGTGGACACCTCTAACATTATTTAGTATTCCATGCCACCTATGGATACCTCTACTATTCCTTAGCATTCCATGCCACCTATGGACATCTCTACAATTCCTTAGTATTCAATGCCACCTATGGACACCTCTACCATTCATTAATATTCCATGACACCTGTGGACACCTCTACCATTCCTTTGTATTTGATGCCACCTATGGACACCTCTACCATTCCTTAGTATTCCATGCCACCAATGGATATCTCTACTATTCCTTAGTATTCCATGCCACCTATGGACATCTCTACCATTCCTTAGTATTCAATGCCACGTATGGACACCCTTTACCATTCCTTAATATTCCATGCCACTTGTGGTCACCTCTAGCATTCCTTTGTATTTCATGCCACTTATAAACACCTCTACCATTCCTTAGCATCCCATTCCACCTATAGACACCTCTACTATTCCTTAGTATTCCATTCCACCCAGGGCCGGGACAAGAGGTGGGCAGGAGGGGCAGCTACCCTGGGCAGTATTCTATGCCACCTATGGACACCTCTACCATTTCTTAATATCCCATGCCACCTATGAACAACTCTACCATTCCTTAGTATACTATGCCACCTATGTACACATCTACAATTCCTTAGTATTCCATGCCACCTATGGACACCTCCTATAATTTTTTTAAATATTCAATGCCACCTGTGGACATCTCTACCATTCCTTAGTATTCTATGCCACCTATGAACACATCTACCATTCCTTAGTAGGTCATGCCACCTAGGGACACCTCTACCATTTCTTAATGTTCAATGCCACCTGTGGATACTTCTACAATTCCTTAGTATTCCATGCCATTGCCACTTATGGATACCTCTAACATTCCTTAGTATTCCATACCACCTATGGACACCTCTACCATTCCTTGGCATTCCACGCCAGCTACTACAGTACAACACCACAGAACATGTCAGCTTTATAGGAAGCAGTTTTAGTGGCCTTCAAGGGACCACAGACACCACGGCTAAACAGGTCCACCACATGAGAACTGTTGGTGATGTTTGATCCCAGCCAGACATGGTTTACATAGCCCTAGAATGCCTCCGCTGCCTTCAGTGTGCTAACCTTTTACAGAGGAGAAGAGTCGGGTAAAAAATGTGACGGCTGTGTGTCGAAAATGTGACATCACTTGTGTGACCATGCCAGAACTGCAGCAGTTATACGGTGCCCTATGTGCAGGTGCCTTTACTATGCAGTCATATTTGTCATAAATACACAGATCTATGTCCCCAAATCTCCAGCAAGCTTCACAGACAGACAGTTGTCACCTAATAGGAGGTGGCCTTCGATAACAAAGATCATACAACCCCCCCCCCTTCCCCCCTCCGTCTCCCCTAGTATAACCTGTCGCAGGCATTCACCTGGGCAACATGCACCGACCTGGAGTCTAATGATGCAGACAAGACGCTGCCTGAAACACAATCTGCAGACACTCCGCTGGACCAATCGCACACACCTCCTATACATACCCTGCGGGGCCAAACAAGATATAAAGGTTGTCATAAGGCACAAAAAAAAAAAAAAAGGAAATAAAGCCACATACAAAGTGCAGAGAGTCAGGTCGGCCAATCAGCAATGATCTTTCATTAGTTCCGCCCGCTGTAACCTAAAGAAAGGTGACAACTCTTTGGTGCCTTTGCAGCTACAGTACTACACACGTCATCATTGCTCTGCTCATTAAACGAGCCCGGCTTCGGTATAAATTGCAAGCAACCCATGGCTTTTCAGGACTACAAGTCTCAGCATGACTAGGGAAGCAAAAAAAATAATAAAAAGGAATAGGGTATGAATGCCACTAATATTCTCATTGTGAATTCAAGCAAGCTTTGAGCCTAGGGTGTGAGGGGGGTTATTTAGCAGTCATAGAACTACAAATCCCAGCATGCCCAACTAGCGCTCAGCCACAGGTTGGTTCCTCTGCAGTAATAATGTGCCTGGCCATTGCAACCTGTAGCAGGCATCATATATCCATCCTTGGCTACGGATGCAATATAACCCCCCCATAGCAAGCACACTTAAGGTCACCACTGCAAAGCCCTATAAGTGACTGGGGCTTCCTATGCAATTCCCAAAAGTTGGTAGACAGTTAGTGTTGCTTGATTTGAATTGGGGGGGGGGGGGGGGGGGATAGAATGTCAATGCTGCAGAGTATCTTGTCCACACTGCAGTCACCAGACATTGCACTGCACCAGCTCATAGCAACAGGGTAAGCGGAACGACTGCAGAGCATCCCCCCCCCAACCGTGGCTAGCGGAGGCCTTGGGAGGGAAAAGGTGGGGGGTGGGGGTTGGGTGGAGGGGTACCCCAGGATAACACAACCTCAGAGGTGACGCAGCTATCATTGGGGAGGAGGATGGGACTTACCCTGATACACTCAGGATGCTGCGAGTGGTGCTGATGCTGCTGTCAGTGATGCTGGATGCTGATTCCACCTTTCCCCAGTACAGAGACAGCTGCAGAGCCCTGGCCGGGGAGGGAAAGAGAGAGAGGGGGAGACAATCACATCGATACTCCGGAGGGGTGCAGAGACACAGGGAGGGAGGGAGAGCTGGCTGCAGAGAGCAGGGCTGGGATTCTGCATTAACTCACTGTGCTGTACAGACAATGGGAGGGGAGGAAAGCACCGGCTCAGCCTCAGACCTGGGCTGAAAGGGGAGGAGAAGAGACACACATCTCATGCACACACACACTTGTTAAGCGAAGGTGTGAAAGGGGGTCTGCTATTGCAAGCAGACCAAGGGCCCCCACCACCACCATCCCCCAAGAGTCGCCCGCATGGTCAGCGACGCTACCGTTAGCGACACTGTAGTTGCCCTTGAAGGGGTTAACACTCTGCGACGCAGAGATTTTCCCCTCCAAGGGCAGCTGGGAATATTGGTTCAGCCTCTTTCGCTAGCGATGAACCAATACCTACAGAACCCAGCTTGGCGGTTTCTTGGCGGTTCCCCAGCTTTGGGGAACCAAAGGGTTCATGAAAACTTGAACCCCTATACCCCCCCCAAGGGCATCTGAGAAGATGCTGTTAAGGGGGTATAGCGGTGCAAGTTTGCATTATCTGTTTGGTTCCCCAAAGCTGGGGAACCGTCAAGAAACCAACATCTGAGAAGTTGCCCTTGTGGGGTATTAGGATGAAAGTTTGTATTAACCCTTTGGTTCCCCAAAGCTGGGGAACCGACCAAGAAACCCAAATCTGAGAAGTTGCCCTTAGGGGGTATAGGGGATAGGTTTGCATTAACCCTTTGGTTCCCCAAGCTGCCCTGGGGGGGTACAGGGGTGAAAGTTTGCATTAACCCTTTGGAACCACCAAGAAACCAACACCTCCCATGTTGCCCTTGGGGGGCATAGGGGTGAAAGTTTGCATTAACCCTTTGGTTCCCAAAGCTGGGGAACCGCCAAGAAACCAACATCTCACAAGTTGCCCTTGGGGGGTATAGGGGTAAAAGTTTGCATTAACCTTTTGGTTCCCCAAAGCTGGGGAACCGCCAAGAAACCAACATCTCACAAGTTGCCCTTGGGAGGGTATAGGGGTAAAAGTTTGCATTAACCCTTTGGTTCCTCAAAGCTGGGGAACCGGCAAGAAACCAACATCTGCGAAGTTGTCCTTAGGGAGTATAGGGGTGAAAGTTTGCATTAACCCTTTGGTTCCCCAAAGCTGAGGAACCGCCAAGAAACCAACATCTCACAAGTTGCCCTTGGGGGGTATAGGGGTGAAAGTTTGCATTAACCCTTTGGTTCCTGAAAGCTGGGGAACCGCCCAGAAACCAACATCTGAGAAGTTGCCCTTGGGGGGTATAGGCGGGGAAGTTTGCATTAACCCTTTGTTTCCCCAAAGCTGGGGAACCGCCAAGAAACCAACATCTGAGAAGTTGCCCTTGGGGGGTATAGGGGGGAAAGTTTGCATTAACCCTTTGGTTCCCCAAAGCTGGGGAACCGCCCAGAAACCAACATCTGAGAAGTTGCCCTTGGGGGGGTATAGGGGGGAAAGTTTGCATTAACCCTTTGGTTCCCCAAAGCTGGGGAACCACCAACAAACCAACATCTGAGAAGTTGCGCTGGGGGGGGGTGTAGGGGGGAAAGTTTGCATTAACCTTTTGATTCCCTAAAGCTGGGGAACAGCCAAGTAACCAAAATCTCACAAGTTGCCCTTGGGGGGTATAGGGGTGAAAGTTTGCATTAACCCTTTGGTTCCCCAAAGCTGGGGAACCGCCAAGAAATCAACATCTGAGAATTTGCCCTTGGGGGGGGGTATAGGGATGAAAGTTTGCATTAACCCTTTGGTTCCCCAAAGCTGGGAAACTGCCAAGAGTAGCAGGATAAGTTCAAATTCCCAGCTGGGTTTGTCCATCGGACGTGGACAGAAAAGGGTCTCGTTACCAGCATCACTGGGCCAGCCAAGGGTTACTATTACTAGATAAGGTTATTCAAGCCCTCCATGAGGGCATCAGGAAAGGTTGGTGCGGTTTCAAGCCATTGGCTGAGAGCGTAGATTGGATGCAGATCGGCAGATATTTTATCGGTCATGCACGACGTCTGTACATTGTGATAAAGGGTTAATGCGGATGAGTTTGGACCCTCAAGGGCAGCCGGCAAAGCTGGCTGGCAAACTAGCAGGCAAGCAGTTCATTATTTCAACTTCATTGGGGGGGAGGAGGGTCAGAAGAAGAGTTTTTATTTTATTGCTTGCGATCCTGCAGGATGTCTCCTGGGAACACAGCTTTTCCTCCCAGGAGCTTCCACACAGAGAGGAGGCAGCGATCATCAGTCAGCAGTCTGCATGCAGCGGCCCAGCCGGAGCACAAGAGGCATCGCTGACGTCTATGCTCATCACAGCTGGCTGTACACATCGGCCGTGGTGTGTTTTTTTTGCGAATGCAGATCTGTCACTGCAAGCAGTGTCTGGGATGCGTTTACAAACTAGCAGCAGATGATCTTCTTTTGCGCATGGTCAGGAGCAAAATTGCGCATTTTTACATGCAACTTGTAGTACAGGAGAGCAATTGCGCATTTTTACATGCAACTTGTATGTTGTACAGGAGCACAATTGCGCATTTTTATGTGCAACTTGTAGTACAGGAGCGCAATTGCACATTACATTTTTTACGTGCAACTTGTATGTTGTACAGGAGCGCAATTGCACATTACATTTTTACGTGCAACTTGTAGTACAGGAGCGCAATTGCTCATTTTTACATGCAACTTGTAGTACAGGAGCGCAATTGCGCATTTTTACGTGCGACTTGTAGTACAGGAGCGCAATTTAGCATTTTTTCTTGCAACTTGTGGTACAGGAGCACAATTGCGCATTTTTATGTGCAACTTGTAGTACCAGAGTGCAATTGCACATTTTTACGTGCCACTTGTAGTACAGGAGTGCAATTGTGCAATTTTACATGCAACTTGTTGTACAGGAGCGCCATTGCACATTACATTTTTACATGCAACTTGTAGTACAGGAGCACAATTGCGCATTTTTACTTCCAACTTGTAGTACAGGAGCACAATTGCGCATTTTTACTCACAACTTGTAGTACAGGAGCACAATTGCACATTTTTACTTGCAACTTGTATGTTGTACAGGAACGCAATTGCGCATTTTTAATTGCGACTTGTAGTACAGAAGCACAATTGCCCATTTTTATGTGCAACTTGTAGTACAGGAGCGCAATTGCACATTTTTACTTGCAACTTGTATTACAGAAGCGCAAGTGCACATTTTTACGTGCAACTTGTTGTACAGGAGCACAATTGCACATTAGATTTTTACATGCAACTAGTAGTACAGGAGCACAATTGCGCATTTTTGGCTATTTTTTTTTTTTAGGTCTATGGGCCTAAACAGCGCAATTCTGCTCCAAAGAAGTGCATGTACTTTTTCGACTTTCACACGACTGGTGACAAGAGACACGATGCTCAGGTATAAATGGGTCCTGACACATGAGCAACCCCCCCCCCCCCCCCCAAAAAAAAAATGTTAGCTAAATCTGGTACACACTATTGTTTTTGTTTTCATTCAACCCAGTGGGCTTAATGAGAAAAAAAAACGGAGGGTCTCGAGAGGTGCCACTGTACTAACAAACCAATGTTAGTACAGTGATCTCCCCACTGAGCTATTGTGTTCTGACAAGGGGGCTGTACTTTTGTAACGTTATTCCTTCATTCTGTTGAAGTTTAGGATAAAAAAAAAGTTCAGGATTGGTATTGTACAATAAGGGCTCATGCACACGTTGGACATTCCGGCATATTTCCACAAGTTCTGTATACAGCCACTTATAGAAGTCAAAGGCTGTATGAGGCTATACGCATGCATACGACGCAATAGCTGCATAAACACGCTTATGCATACAAAGCACAGAAATATTGCATTCAGGGGCAGACTGACCATTGGGCCACTCAGGCACTGCCCGAGGGCCCTGTGCCACTAGGGGGCCCCATCAGGATTGTCAGCCTCAGTAAAACCAGGGAAAGTACGTAAAAATCCCAAGATTATAGCTGCCCCACCTCTCCAGTAACTTCTCAACCAATAGAAACATGTCTGTGTATACTGTGTGATTGTATACTGTTCGTGTGTGTATGTGTATACTGTATGGCCCCATAATGTCTGATTGCCTGGGGGCCCCATAAGCACCTATTGCCCGGGGGGCCCCATGAGTTGTCAGTTTCCGCCCCTGATTGTATCTAGAATTCTATGCCCACATATGTGTACGGAGCGCACAGCTATGGATGCAGAAATCAGATTTCTATAAGCAGCTTTGCATGGCACCTGACGACTCCTGGAGGGAAAATATGCTGGAATTTGCACTATACAAAAAGGTGCATCAGCCCTAATGCCCCGTACACACGAGTGGAAATTCCACCAACAAAAGTCCGATGAGAGCTTTTGGTCCGAAAATGCGACCCTGTGTACGCTCCATGGGACTTTTGCTGGCAGAATTCCCGGCAGCAAACGTTTGAGAGCATGCTCTCAATTTTTCGGTCGGAAAAAGTTCCAATCGGAAATTCCGATCGTCTGTACCAATTCATGCAAAATTCCTACGCATGCTTGGAAACAATTTGACGCATGCTCTGAAGCATTGAACTTCATTTTCTCGGCTCGTCGTGGTGTTGTACGTCACCGCGATCTTGACAGTCGAAAGTTCAGCGAACTTTTGTGTGACCGTGTGTATGCAAGACAAGCTTGAGCGGAATTCCGTCGGAAAAATCTTGGATTACGCTCGTGTTTACGTGGCATTAGGCTAAGTTTACGCTCGCTTCTTTGTGATTTTGAAGCTCCCCAATAACTGTAAAAATTGTGTGAATTGCAGATCCCAGTGTTGCTCACATGGTTGCGTTAGCGTTAGGTTGCGTCACGTAACGTTACCTTCGTATCAAAATTGACCCAGCATGTGTCATTTGCCAGGCTTTGCTACTTTACGTTGATGTCGATATAAAACACACTGCAAACACGTCACACTTGCCCCTATGTACAGCACGATTTAGATGCGTTTAGAAACCATCACTAGCTGAAATGATCCTACAAACACCCATGCAAAGCCGGTGTCTTGTCATGTAAGTTCCCCTATCCGATAGTGTCCGCTGTGTACTGTGCATGCGCAGTACACAGCTACACAGATTCTGAAAATTGCCGAGGATGAACGGCGCCTGCTCCGTGAGTCCAGGTTCCATCCCCACTATCCAAGTGGACATAGAGTAGGAATATAAAAGAGCCGAGCGCAACGAGGCTGAGCCCGAAGCGTGGCGAGCAAAGCTCGCCCGCGAGGGGCCCTCTAATATTCACAACCCTATGTCCGCTTGGATGGTGGGGCCACTCACGGAGCAGGCGCCGGAGCAGGCGCCGGAGCAGGCGCCGTTCAACTTCAGAGATTTTCCGAAGCTTCGTCCGCCCCGTACTGCGCTATATGATGGCCGGACACTATATGGCACAACACCGGCACAGAGGGGGCGTCTGGCAAGCATTTTTTAACATAATGCTAATGCTTCAAAAACACATCATTAACGTATCTTTTTGCATTAGGTACCTTAGAGTGGAATTCCACCCAAAAATGGAACTTCTGCTTTAAGGGAAGGTGATCCCCTGACATGCCACATTTGGCATGTCATTTTTTTGGGGGGGGGGATACCCTCTTTTTAGAGGGTCCCATCTCCCACTGCCTCCCGGGGCACCGCGGCATTGGAAAGAAGATCACCTCTCCCCTCTCCGTCTCGGGCAATCATCTGGGACACGTCACAGGTCCCAGATAATTGCCCGGCCAGTCACAGCACGCCGTGCGGCTCGTGCATGCGCAGTGCGGCTCGCGCATGCGCAGTGCGGCTCGCGCATGCGCAGTGCGTGCCCAGCTGTGAAGCCACAGCCGGGCGCCCACAGGTACAATGCCGGTGCCACAGAGAGGAGGGGGAGAGGAACGGGGCTTCTTTCCCCACATCACTGGACCCTGGGACAGGTAAGTGTCCGATTATTAAAAGTCAGCAGCTGTAGTATTTGTAGCTGCTGACTTTTTTTTTTTTAATTGTAACTCCGCTTTAATGTTCGCTTTAATTTTTTTGCAAATGTGAAGGACTCTTTCACACATACTGGTGAGGGGACACACTGGACAACTTTGCTATATGCTGGGTGTCCAGTGCGCCCCTGTGCCTTTAAGGAGAGGTGGGCTCCCTCCAGGCTCACCTGTCCTCTGCCTATCCATTATAATGCATGTGCTTCCACTATGGCTCTCAAGATTTTGAGTTAGGACTGTAGATAATGTTGGGGTGAGGTGAAGTGGCTCTGCAGCTTATGCATGAATTTGCACATTTGTTCAACCAAAACCCGTTTTTATCGCATACTGTTAGACAGGATAAATCGGTTGGTTGCAGGCTGGTCGGTAAGGTGAGCTGAGAATTATCTTTGGTTTTGTTTGACATGCGTGCTCCTTGCTGCAAAGGCCAGTTTTAGGTGGGGGGCAGTGGCCATTTGTTTGATCTTTCACACATGCATTGAAAATAGGCGGTTGGGTTGTGTTTTTATCACTTCCCGAACACCTATCAATGTCACACAGAATTGTTTCAATAGGAAGTGGATGGAGGTGTTCACACATTAGCATGGCTTCTCTGCAAAAATAACGCTGTAGAGTTTGGCAGGCGTTGACGCTTTGCAACTCCATTCACTTCTATTGCTAGGGACATGGGGCTAACCAAGTGTCCTCATGGGACTTGTCACCCCATACAGCCAACCCCTCATTTTCTTCCTGTATGGTCTTCCATGGTTCACAGCTGGGGGGATGAAGTGTTTACCTTTATAGGTGCCAACATCTGTGGTCTGGTATAACAGTCTGAATCTTCAATCAAACTCTCATCTCTCCCTTTGTCACTGCCCTAACTTTATTGGGCTAACACATGAGTGGGCAGACACAGTTTATAGTGGTACCTGGTGGTTGGTATGGTTACTTGGTGCTTGAGTCCTGAAAGACTGAGCGGTGTAAGGTCGCCCCACAGAAGTGGGTGGACACAGTTTATGGTGGTACCTGGTGGTTGGTATGGTTACTTGGTGCTTGAGTCCTGAAAGACTGAGCGCTGTAATGTCGCCCCACAGAAGTGGGTGGACACAGTTTATGGTGGTACCTGGTGGTTGGTACAGTTACTTGGTGCTCGAGTCCTGAAATACTGAGCGGTGTAATGTCACCCCACAGGTGTCGGTGGACAATGTTTATGGTGGTACCTGGTGGTTGGTACAGCTACTTGGTGCTCGAGTCCTGAAAGACTGAGCGAGGTAATGTCACCCCACAGGTGTTTGTGGACAGTGTTTATGGTGGTACCTGGTCATTGGTACAGTTATTTAGTGCTCGAGTCCTGAAAGACTGAGCATGGTAATGTCACTCCACAGGTGTCGGTGGACAGTGTTTATGGTGGTACCTGGTGTTTGGTACAGTTTTACTTCATGCTTGAGTCCTGAAGGACTGCGTGGGGTAATATCGCCCCACAGGTGTGGATGGACAGTATTTATGGCAGTACCTGGTGGTTGGTACAGTTACTTGGTACTCGAGTCCTGAAAGACTGAACTTGGTAATGTCACTCCACCGGTGTCGGTGGACACAGTTTTTGGTGGTACCTGATGGTTGGTACAGTTATTTGGTGCTAGAGTCCTGAAAGACTGAGCTTGGTAATGTCACTCCACAGGTGTCGGTGCACAGTGTTTATGGTGTTACCTGGTAGTTGGTACAGTTATTTGGTGCTCGAGTCCTGAAAGACTGAGCTTGGTAATGTCACTCCACAGGTGTCAGTGCACAGTGTTTATGGTGTTTAGTGATGGACGAACGTTTCGCCCGGCGGTCGTTTCGCGGCGAATTTCCGACTTTCGCCGTCCGCGGGTTCGAACGCCTTTTTCCGTCGTTCGCCCCGGCGGACTTACGTGTTTAATGTATACAAGAACTTTAACCTTTCGTGACACGTTTATCATGTGTTACAGGACAACCAATTGAGACATGACAGCTCATGGACACTTGGACATTCCCCCTAACCTATAAATACACCCGATCCGGTGGCCATTTTACATTCTTTCTTCTGTCACTGTAGGGAAAGGATCCTGTGTGGAGTAGGGACAGAGAAAAACGCTAGCTATTTGGTACACAAAAGTTCTTTTCAGGACTGGTATAGGTGTTAGGTCAGCAGCCTGAGTTTCTTTTGTCAGTTTAGATAAAGGGACAGAGCGCTGTATGCTGCTATTTTAGGGACAGCTCAGCCAGATTAGTCTTTCTTCATCATCATCATCATCATCATCATTAGCTGTTACTATCAGGTCCACAAAAGAGCTGTTCCAGCTAATCGTTCCAGCCTACTCTTTTTTGCCAATTTGTATAGGGACAGGCAGGAAGCAGTGTGTCAGGCAGTGAGGATAATTTTAAAGACTTGCTGTTACTATTAGTTCCACAAAGGTTCTTTTCAGGACTGGTATCAGTGGTACGGTAATAGGCTTGTACACGTATAATATTCTTTCTTCCAAATATAGAAAGAATATTATACTTGACTGCTGCCCTTCTGCTGCAGTCTGCTAATCATTCACAACTCACTTGTTCCACAAAGCTCTTTATCAGGACTGGTAACTTGGTCTGTCTAGGGTGCTACGGTACATAGGCTTGGGTGCGGTACAGTCTGCTGTTCTGTAAGGACCGCTATCGGTCCACAATACATAGGGTTGCCGTGCACTACTGCTGACCGCTGCCCTATACTGCAGCAGTCCTTCAGCGGTATAGGGACTGACGCACAGTCTGCTAAACACTAATACACAACCTGCTTGGTCCACAAAAGTTCTTATAAGGACTGGTAACTTGGTATAGGGTGCTACGGTACATAGGCCTGAGTGCGTTACAGTCTGCTGTTCCTGTAAGGACCGCTATCGGTCCACAATACATAGGGTTGACGTGCACTACTGCTGACCGCTGCCCTATACTGCAGCAGTCCTTCAGCGGTATAGGGACTGACGCACAGTCTGCTAAACACTAACACACAACCTGCTTGGTCCACAAAAGTTCTTATAAGGGACTGGTAACTTGGTATAGGGTGCTACGGTACATAGGCCTGAGTGCAGTACAGTCTGCTGTTCTGTAAGGACTGCTATCGGTCCACAATACATAGGGTTGCCGTGCACTACTGCTGACCGCTGCCCTATACTGCAGCAGTCCTTCAGCGGTATAGGGACTGACGCACAGTCTGCTAAACACTAATACACAACCTGCTTGGTCCACAAAAGTTCTTATAAGGACTGGTAACTTGGTATAGGGTGCTACGGTACATAGGCCTGAGTGCAGTACAGTCTGCTGTTCTGTAAGGACCGCTATCGGTCCACAATACATAGGGTTGCCGTGCACTACTGCTGACCGCTGCCCTATACTGCAGCAGTCCTTCATTGGTATAGGGACTGACGTACAGTCTGCTAATCACTAACACACAACCTGCTTGGTCCACAAAAGTTCTTATAAGGACTGGTAACTTGGTATAGGGTGCTACGGTACATAGGCCTGAGTGCGTTACAGTCTGCTGTTCTGTAAGGACCGCTATCGGTCCACAATACATAGGGTTGCCGTGCACTACTGCTGACCGCTGCCCTATACTGCAGCAGTCCTTCAGCGGTATAGGGACTGACGCACAGTCTGCTAAACACTAACACACAACCTGCTTGGTCCACAAAAGTTTTTATAAGGACTGGTAACTTGGTATAGGGTGCTACGGTACATAGGCCTGAGTGCAGTACAGTCTGCTGTTCTGTAAGGACCGCTATCGGTCCACAATACATAGGGTTGACGTGCACTACTGCTGACCGCTGCCCTATACTGCAGCAGTCCTTCAGCGGTATAGGGACTAAGAGTTTTGTCACAGGGTGATTTAAAAAATGACAGGCAGAGGAAGAGGCAGGCCCTTCCGCAGGGGTGGTAGGGGTAGGGCAGGAGCAACAGCCTTGAGCCAAAGTGGGAAGTTGCAGAAGGTGCGTTCAATTACTTTAAAGGACGCACCAGACTTGGTTGAGTGGCTCACTCAGCCTTATTCTTCTGCACCCTCCTCATCCTCTCGATCTGCACCCTCTTCTTCACTCTCTGCTATGTGCACCCCCAAAGACACTACCACCAACAACACCACCACCACCACATACCTTCCGCTTGAGTGCAAATGGGGGCCTTCATGCTCCAGTGTTTTAATAGGGACCCCCGTATAAAAAGCATGAGGGTCAAGGACCAGTACTGGGTGGCAACGTACTTAGATCCCCGGTACAAACACAAAATGGCGGAAATGTTACCGCCGTCGCAGAGGGCTGTCAGAATGCAGCACTTCCAGGCCTTGCTTCGAGAAATGCTGCATTCTGCTTTTGCGTGCGCTGGCAGAGGAGCAATTCCCACTCCCAGAGAAGGATTTGCGGGTACCAATCCAACAGCGCCTGCAAGAAGAGGCCGGTTTGAAGATGTGTTGGTGACTTCGGATATGAGGTCATTCTTTCAGCCGACCCATCGACAGGTGTCATCCGGATCCAGCATCAGGGAACGCCTAGACCGTCAGGTGTCCGACTACATTGGGTTAACGGCCGATGTGGACGCTCTGAGGAGTGATGAACCCCTAGACTACTGGGTGGGCAGGCTTGACCTCTGGCCAGAGCTTGCCCAATTTGCAATCGAACTGTTGGCTTGCCCCTCATCCAGTGTCCTGTCCGAAAGGACGTTCAGCGCAGCAGGGGGATTGTGACCGATAAGCGTACTCGCCTAGCTCACGACAGTGTTAACTACCTCACATTTCTAAAAATGAATGAGGCATGGATCTCGGAGGAATTCAACACATGTGATCAGTAGACCATGTATATGTCTATAAACAATTTTTGGAATCAAGCACACAGACCTTCTTAATTCATTTGGCTCACTTCCCTGACCCCAAAAAGCACACCGTACTATATGCCCCTACCCTCCTCTTTGAAGAGGTTGAGCGGTGTCATATTTCTACTGGGGCTGCTTATTATGAGGGGTTCCCACCATCCCTGTGCTGTGCTGACTTCCTCCTGGGTGTTCTTATTATGAGGGGCTCCCACCATCCCTGTGCTGTGCTGACTTCCTCCTGGGGGTTCTTATTATGAGGGGATCACACCATCCCTGTGCTGTGCTGACTTCCTCCTGGGGCTGCTTACGGTGCTGCTGTCAGCGCTGTATGTCACGGAGCTGCTGTCAGCGCTGTATGTCACGGAGCTGCTGTCAGCGCTGTATGTCACGGAGCTGCTGTCAGCGCTGTATGTCACGGAGCTGCTGTCAGCGCTGTATGTCACGGAGCTGCTGTCAGCGCTGTATGTCACGGAGCTGCTGTCAGCGCTGTATGTCACGGAGCTGCTGTCAGCGCTGTATGTCACGGAGCTGCTGTCAGCGCTGTATGTCACGGTGCTGCTGTCAGCGCTGTATGTCACGGAGCTGCTGTCAGCGCTGTATGTCACGGAGCTGCTGTCAGCGCTGTATGTCACGGAGCTGCTGTCAGTGCTGTATGTCACGGAGCTGCTGTCAGCGCTGTATGTCACGGAGCTGCTGTCAGCGCTGTATGTCACGGAGCTGCTGTCAGCGCTGTATGTCACGGTGCTGCTGTCAGCGCTGTATGTCACGGAGCTGCTGTCAGCGCTGTATGTCACGGAGCTGCTGTCAGTGCTGTATGTCACGGAGCTGCTGTCAGCGCTGTATGTCACGGAGCTGCTGTCAGCGCTGTATGTCACGGAGCTGCTGTCAGCGCTGTATGTCACGGTGCTGCTGTCAGCGCTGTATGTCACGGAGCTGCTGTCAGCGCTGTATGTCACGGAGCTGCTGTCAGCGCTGTATGTCACGGAGCTGCTGTCAGCGCTGTATGTCACGGAGCTGCTGTCAGCGCTGTATGTCACGGAGCTGCTGTCAGCGCTGTATGTCACGGTGCTGCTGTCAGCGCTGTATGTCACGGAGCTGCTGTCAGCGCTGTATGTCACGGAGCTGCTGTCAGCGCTGTATGTCACGGAGCTGCTGTCAGCGCTGTATGTCACGGAGCTGCTGTCAGCGCTGTATGTCACGGTGCTGATGTCAGTGCTCTGTATTACGGTGCTGCTGTCAGTGCTCTGTATCTCCTGCACCCTCTTGTTTGCCTACCCTGGTCCCTGACCTTCCCTCTCCTCCATTGCCTTCATTAGCTCCATAGTCCTGAATTGTCAGAACAATTTCCCAAATAAAAAAAAATGCTTGTAGTTATCGATCCCAAATTCACCTCATACATGTATTATGCTATTGTCCAGGTGGTGGGACTACGTGCTACCCCCTAATAATTACCCCGTGGCCGCAAATTCGACCTAAAGGTTTGCGAAATTCGCCTCCCATTGAAGTCAATGGAGCCCGCGGCGAACGGTCGTTTTCGCGAACGTTTGTGTCCGTTCGCGTTTCGCGTTCGCGAAACGTCCCGTCGGAAGTTCGTCCATCACTAATGGTGTTACCTGGTGGTTGGTACGGTTACTTGGTGCTTGAGTTCTGAAAGATCGAGCGAGGTAATGTCGTCCCACAGGTGTGGGTGGACGGTATTTATGGTGGCACCTGGTGCTTGGTACAGTTACTTGGTGCTCAAGTCCTGAAGGACTGAGTGGGGTAATGTCGCCCCATAGGTGTGGGTGGACAGTGTTTATGGCAGTACCAGGTGGTTGGTACGGTTACTTGGTACTCGAGTCCTGAAAGTCTGAGCTTGGTAATGTTGCTCCACAGGAGTGGGAAGACACAGTTTATGGTTTTACCTGGTAGTTGGTACAGGAACTTGGTGCTTGAGTCCTGAAAGACTGAGCAGAGTAATGTCGCCCCACAGGTGTGGATGGACAGTGTTTATGGCAGTACCTAGTGGTTGGTACAGTTACTTGGTGCTTGAGTCCCGAAGAACTGAGTGGGGTAATGTCACCCATAGGTGTGGGTGGACAGTGTTTATGGTGTTACCTGGAAGTTGGTACAGTTACTTGGTACTCGAGTTGTGAAAGACTGAGCTTGGTAATGTCGCTCCACAGAAGTGGACGGACACAGTTTATGGTAGTACCTGGTGGTTGATAGAGTTACTTGGTGCTTGAGTCCTGAAGAACTGAGTGGGGTAATGGTGCCCCACAGGTGTCGGTGGACAGTGTTTATGGTGGTACCTGGTGGTTGGTACAGTTACTTGGTGCTCAAGTCCTGAAGGACTGAGTGGGGTAATGTCGACCCATGGATGTTGGTGGACAGTGTTCATGGTGGTACCTGGTGGTTGGCACGGTTACTTGGTGCTTGAGTCTTGAAAGACTGAGCAGGTGGTTTGGTTAAAGTTTTAATGGTGATATTGGTCTGTGTGTTTAATGTTAAATTAATAATAATCACTTTCACACCTTCAGTTTTTATGGTTTTCTTTACTATCATGATTGATCAGATGCTGATGGTGGGGTGGAATCGGGGTGGCTGTACAGTCCTATGAAAAGCACCACAACCGCAGCTTAAATGCACTATAAACGCGCCTATAGCTTTTAGAGTGTGGAAAGTGTGAAAGAGCCCAAAATGAGCCCAAACTATCAGATAATGCAATCCTCTCTCCCTCTGGATTTACACTTTGCAAAAATACACACAGGGTTATTTGTTTCCAGTGGACATGAGGCTTGGGTTTCGGGTGTGGACACATCTCATTAATGTATAATATTTTAGGCCCCATGCACACTATGAGGCACTCATGTATACTTTTGCGCTTCTTTAGAGTGTTTCCATGCTACACGCATAGGGCAGCCCGTTCATTCCAAAGGACTGCACTATGTGCAACAGAATGCTGTAATTTGCATGTTTTTTAACAGCACATTTTGCCATATTTGTTGCGCATTTTATAGTGCGGAAAAATGCAACTCTGTTGTGTTTGAGGCGCTATAACTGATTGGCCGTGTGACATGTTTATTTCGCATTTCATTAACACGCACAAACCTGTGTGCTCGTGCATGCATTCACTAAACACTACAGTGTGAATGCAGCCTCAGGGCTTCACCCGGACCGTCCGGGTTTTGAATCATGCATCCGGGTTTAAGGCGGGCGGAAACCCTGACACATTATTCAGACCAAGCTGTGGCTCCCCAAGTGACCAGATAGTCACATACAAATCTGTTGCTGTTAGGGATCTGCGGGCGGCTGTCTGGAGGGCAGGTTCGGCATCACTGAGGGGGCAAGGCGATGATGTCAGCAAAAGAAATTTGGCCACACCCACATTTTGCTATGCGCACCGCATTACTACTCTCCTTGGGGCACCTGAAGGTGTCCCAAGTTGCTAAAGTGTTTTTGGTTTGGCTTGAAGAAAAGGTGGCAACCCTATGTCAGGGCCCATTCACGATGACACGCTGAACACCCCAATGCACCTTTCCAGCGCACCTCAATGCTAATGCGTTTTAGCACACAGCGCATAGATGTTAAACACGTACACTTGTGTCAGAAATAAAAAAGGTTTAGGTGTGTTTTTAATGCGTCTAGGTGTGCAATCAGCACATTAAAGGATGAATGTGTGCCACCTTAGCGCAGTGGATTTTAACACTCGATAATGTGTTGGGTTAATGCACCACATTTTCTACAAGGGCCCTCAATGATGTAGAAGTGTTTTCTTGCATGCCTTATGGGATGCTACATTAAGTGAAACATACTACATGTGCATATATTATTATTAATATTTCATAGTAAAAAAAAAAAAAAATATTAAAAATTGCTAGCGTTTTGAAACCTTGAACATATCGAAAAATGAAATGGTAAATCAATGTCGCAAAAGTTAAAAAAGAAACATATAAAAACGCAATCTCGTCGGTATGCCATTCATTGGTTCCTCTTGTAACCCGAGACTTCGAATTATATTATAATGATAGAGACCGTTCCAGGGGCACCGCCCCCTCTATCCTCACCACCCCCCTATATGGTTAATGGATAGATTTATGCATAGCATGAATCTATCCGCGGCCACGCCCTATTCTGCCGGGTGCCTGAATTACAGCAGGGGGTGTTTTTTAGGTGTTGATTAGAGCCATATGCTTTAATAGGCTTCAAAATAGGGTGGACTCGGAATGCAGAGCATCATGCTGGGAGCCCACCCAGGTGTGCTAGAAAAGCAAATGAATATTCGCTTTTCAAACGCTGAATCGCCTCTCCGCAATCAGGAAGCACGGGTCTGTTACCCGTTTCCCAATTGGCTGAAAGGTCCTATTGGATGCCTAGGAGGAGGGGAGGAGACGCATGGCAGATGCGCCATGATCTCAGAAGAGAAGAGGACACGGGAGACGCTGCCAGATTCCCGCCGCAGCCTGAACGCCTACCCGATGTGCCCGCCATTCCCCTCCGCTGTGTGCCCGCCGATCCCTGATGTTGTGTGCCTGCCGAATCCGGATGTGCCTGCTGATCCGATGGGGTAAGTGCTGGTTGACTGGCAGACAGCGGAGGTGGGTGGGGGGGGGGTTAAGGTAACATGGGGGTGGTTGTTTGCCGCCCCTCCAACAAAAAAACACAGGCGCCACTGGACCGTTCCATTTGTTTGTTCTGTTTGTCGACTTCGGAGCCTCACTTTAAACTGATTTGCTCTCGAAAGCAGACACATCCTTCACATTAAATTTAAAACTAAATATATATATATGTAAGAATAAATGAGTTCTTCACCACAAAAATTGTTAAATCTTTTCACGTGTGGCGTGAAATTTTTTAGATCTTTTTGGTGCGCCGCAAGACAAAAAAGTTTGAGAAACACTCATCTAAACCCAGTCACTAAAATCCTTTATAAGCTTTAACCTGTTAATGTCTTATCAGAAGTCATTTTCAATCTTTTTTAAAGCTGTACTTTTCTTTTAAATGATACCTAGTGATCCTGCCATGAAGGTCTTTATTCAGGTACTAATGCCCCGTACACACGAGCGGATTTTCCGCCTGAAGAAATTTGGATGTTTTTTTCCCGAGGGAATTCCACTCAAGCTTGGCTTGCATACACACGGGTCGCACAAAAGTTCTCGAAACTTTTGACCATCAAGAACGCGGTGACGTACAACACTACAAGCCGAGAAAATGAAATTCAATGCTTCTGAGCATGCGTCAAATTTTTTTCTGAGCATGCGTAGGAATTTTGCGCGTCGGAATTTGTACAGACGATCGGACTTTCCGATCGGAACTTTTTCCGACCTAAAAATTGAGAACATGCTCTCAGTCTTTTGCTGGCTGAAATTCCGCCAGCAATGGAGCATACACACGATCACATTTTCCGACCAAAAGCTCTCATCAGACTTTTTCTGGCGTTATGGGGTGATAACTGTCTCCTAATTCTGTTTCCGAGTTGCTATTCTGATCCCTTCTGCCCTGGTGGTGCCTGCAAGTGGTTGTGTAGACCATTCCCGGGCGAGGTTCATCCAGCGCCCAGGGTTAGGATGCGGAATTGCACCCCCCACCCTCCCCTGCTACTAATGCATGCCATAGAATGGATGCACCCCCCTACGCCCTTTCTTTTCCCCCTACTCCGGCTGCCTGTAGTTTTCATGGAGTGCACACTGCACATGTGCGACCAATTATTTGCTTTATGGTTGCCTGCCACTGGAGCAGGTGTGCATGTTGGGCAGCTGCCTCCCCTGCCCACCCTTTTGTCCCGACCCTGATGCAGACACACAGAAGCTGGCATGATCCACAATCTATATTGGGCCTTAGTCAGGGAGGTGACCCAGAACCCGATGGTCACTCTGACAGAGCTCCAGCGTTTCTCTGTGGAGAGAGGAGAACCTTCCAAAAGAAAAACCATCTCTGCAGCACTCCACCAATCATGCCTGTATGGTAAAGTGGCCAGACGGAAACCACTCCTCAGTAAAACACACATGGCAGCCCACCTGGAGTTTGTCAAAAGGCACCCGAAGGTCTCTCAGACCATGAGAAACAAAATTCTCTGGTCTGATGAAGCAAAGATTAAAGTCTTTGGCCTGAATGGCAAATGTCATGTCTGGAGGAAACCAGGCACCACTCATCACCTGACCAATACCATCCCTACAGTGAAGCATGGTGGTGGCAGCATCATGCTGTGAGGATGTTTATCAGCGGCAGGAACTGGGAGACTAGTCAGGATCGAGGGAAAGATAAATGTAGCAAGATACAGAGACAGCCTCGCTAAAAACCTGCTCATGAGTGCTGTAGACCTCAGACTGGGGCGAAGGTTCGTCTTCCAACAGGGCAACCACCCTAAGCACACAGCTAAGATAACAAAGGAGTGGCTATGGGACAACACTGTGACTGTCCTCGAGTGCTGTTTTTTTTTTTTTTTTTTGCGGGAGAGTCTATTGTTCCTGAGGAAGGGAGGATCTAATATTACTGGCTGCAGGGGATCTATTTTTACTGCATTTCTTGTTGTTTCTTGTCTCATTAACAAATTTCATACAAATGATTAACACCACAAAATTATAATTGGCTCTGTATTCTCTAAAGGGGTCAGTACTAGGAGGTTGGTAGGTGGTTGAACCAAGGGACAGTGCTCGGAAGTGGGTAGGGGGTTGAACCCAGGGACGAGGCTCGGAGGTGGGTAGGGGGTTGAACTCAAGGACGGTGCTCGGGGGTGGGTAGTGGTTGAACCAAGGGACAGTGCTCGGAGGTGGGTAGGGGGTTGAACTCAAGGACGGTGCTCGGGGGTGGGTAGGGGTTGAACCAAGGGACAGTGCTCGGAGGTGGGTAGGGGGTTGAACCCAGGGACAGTGCTCGGAGGTGGGTAGGGGGGTGAACTTAGGGACAGTGCTCGGAGGTGGGTAGGGGTTGAACCAAGGGACAGTGCTCGGAGGTGGGTAGGGGGTTGAACCCAGGGACAGTGCTCGGAGGTGGGTAGGGGGTTGAACCAAGGGACAGTGCTGGGTAGGGGGTTGAATCAAGGGATGGTGTTCGGAGGTGGGCAGGGGGTTGAACCAAGGGACGGTGATCGGAGGTGGGTAGGGGGTTGAACCAAGGGACGGTGCTTGGAGGTGGGTAGGGGGTTGAACCAAGGGTCGGTGCTCGGAGGTGGGTAAGGGGTTGAACCAAGGGACTGTGCTTGGAGGTGGGTAAGGGGTAGAGACAAGGGGTGATTCAGAAAGGAGTACCTGCACCTATTCTCTGAGAAAAAAAAAACTTTTTTCAAGCTTCTTTTGCGTTATTTTCTCCTGGGGATCCTGCAAATACCACCCTTCCTGTCCCTGGGTGGCTACGTCACTCCTCCACTATAACTATGTAGGGAGCCGTGGTTGTCACCCTATGCTGTTCTCCTGATATGGACTACAAACACATCCGTATCTCTTCATCTCCATTACATGGGGGAAGGGGGAAGGGGGAAGGGCAAAGGGCAGTTTAGTTTAAGATACATAGCTAGAAAGGTACAAATTCCCCTCTGCGGCTCACAGGAAGTGACAAGGACGCTGCATTTCTGGCAGGATCAACAGGTATGTTCTGTATTTGCTGAAAATGTTCTTAGCTTGGGGGGGGGGGGGGGCGAATGCAGCCACTGCATCTAAGTACTGTAAGCTGCAATGTACGATGAGGAACTTTTTCTATAATGGACAAAGTATAAGTTCTATTTTACAGAAAGAACTTACCTCTCCTGCACCCTCCACCAACCTGAGCTTAAGCTTTTTTTATAAATCTGTCTGATAAAAGCAAAAAAGGACCTGTTGATCCTGCCAGAAAGCTAGTGAGCTTGTAAATTCCGGTGCTCCCTGCAGTGTTATCTCCAGAAGTATTGTTGTCCTCTGTGAACTACAGGGCACCTCCCCGTAATGCTATGGAGACGAGGAAGGGGTGTTCTGTAGTCCAAATAATGCATAAGCAGCCTAGGGTGACAATGTTGCTCCTCCATAGATACAGTACAGTGAGTGAGTGCTGTCACCATAGGACAGGAAGTGTGTTAACCACATAGCCATAATTATACAGCGGCAGGTTGGCACATTCCCACAAATCGCCGTAGGTGAACATTGGCACCTTTAAGGGCGACAGTAGGCGCTTGCGCCCGCTGCATGGCGGAGGACCCGATGCACGTGGCCGGTGGCCACGATGTCCACCCGCAATTGTGTAAACGAGAGACAGAACCCCTGTTCTTATAGAGGAGGAGAGACAGATCTGCTGTTCCTAATTATTAGGAACAGCGGTATGTCTCCTCCTCCTTCAGTCAGTCCCCTCCCCCCACAGTTAGAAACACCTCCCAGGGAGCACACATTTAAACCACCCCCCCCCCAGTGTTAACCCCTTCCCTGCCAGTGGCATTTACATAGTAATCAGTGCATTTTATAGGACTGATCGCTGTATAAATGTCAATGGTCCCCAAAAAAAGTGTCTGATCTGTCTGCCGCAATGTCACAGTCCCGCTAAAAATCGCTGAACACCGCCATTACTAGTAAAAAGAAAATTTATAAAAATGCCATAAATCTATCTCCTATTTTGTAGACACTATACATTTTGGGCAAACCAATCAACAAACACTTATTGCGATTTTTTTAATTTTTTTTTTTACCAAAAATATGTAGAAGAATACACATCAGCCTAAACTGAGGAAGAAATTAGTTTTTTTACATTTTTTTGGGGGGGGGGGGGGGGGGGTATTTATTATAGCATAAAGTAAAAAATATTGTGTTTTTTCAAAATTGTTGCTCTTTTTTTGTTTATAGCGCAAAAAAAATAAAAACCGCAGAGGTGATCAAATACCACCAAAAGAAATCTCTATTTGTAGGAAAATAAGGACATCAATTTTGTTTGGGTCTGTAGGTGGTTAATGGCCAGATCACTAGGTTTTAATAAAGAAACATCACATCTAGGGACTGGTAGCTGCATAATGTTACATTTGTTTTGTTTTTGGGTTTAGATACACTTCAAATCCCCCATTATGGGCAAATTAGGTTCACTTTAAGATGTATTTTTAGCACTCCCAGCCTGGAGCTGATGGTTGCCTTAAGGGCTTCAAGAAAGCTACTCGAAGCTCATTAAATGCTCTGCAAATACTGAGTGAAGCTGATGCTCTCCAGACTAGAATTTACAAGCGAGGATTAAACATTGCCCGTGTGTTTATGGCCCTAAAGTGAACCTGTGTCAGCAGCACACAACATTAGACAACAGCTGCACAGGAAAGCAACTTCCATTACTGGCCATATTTAGAGCTCCCCCACAGCACCCCTGAAATCATCAAGCAAGCCCCAACTTCCTTGCACTGGGAGCATAGACATGATGCAATGCTAAGTGTCTGTGGCATATCTTGTTTTTAAATAAATTTGATATATGATTATAAATTTTCTTTTTCTTAGCAAACTCATCCTCTGAAGAGACCCCAAACACCATGGGTCGAAACGCGTCAGTAATTGATATGCAATAGTCATTATTGTATGCTGTGTATAACCCTTATGTTTGCTACCTCCTGTATTTGGCATGGGTATATCCCCATTCAAGCTCATATTTTGACACTCATGTAATAACCCACCTTATCTTCCAATAAAGAATTTTTATTCTTTACTCAATGGTTATTTTTCTCATCATCTATATATAGCTGCCTAATGCGCCCCCCCCCCCCCCCCCCCATTTTTAATGCACCATCTTTGGATTTAGTGGGAGGAATAGTGCTCCATCTTTGGATTTAGTGAGAAGAATAGTGCTCTATCTTTGGAATTAGTGGGAGGAATAGTGCTCCATCTTTGGATTTAGTGAGAAGAATAGTGCTCTATCTTTGGAGTTAGTGGGAGGAATAGTGCTCTATTTTTGGATTTAGTGGGAGGAATAGTGCTCTATCTTTGGAGTCAGTGGGAGGAATAGTGCCCCATCATTGGTGTCAGTGGGAGGAATAGTGCCCCATCTTTGGTATTGTTAGGAGAGATAGTGCCACACTGTTGGTGTCAGTGGGAGGAATAATATTCCAAGGGCCGGATGAAGGCAAGCAAAGAGCCACATGTGGCCCCGGGCCACTGTTTGGAGACCACTGGCCTAGGGAGGACAGGCAACTTTCACAAAGTGCAGTTTTTGCATATGTTAAAAAACTGAGGTTTGGTTAAAACCCCCAAACAGAATGTATATTTTCTAAAAGCAGAGCCCCTGAATAATAAAATAGTGATAGTTCCAATTTTATTTTTGTCACAAGATATTCTCTCAACAGTTTATCAAGTGCAAATTTTCAGTTAAAAAATACAATAAGTGTAGTTTTTAAGTGCACAAAAATGCAATATTATACCCATTTCCTGGTCAAATACAAAAGATGAGGTGTTTATATGGATACCAAACGTGTCACGGCTTAATTGTGCTGGCCATAAAAAGGAAACAAATGTAAGTACAAACAAACAAATTTAAGTACACAAAATTCTCAATTTTGGTCGCAGTACGCTGCAGAGCAGCTTCAGGTTGCGTTGCAGTGTTAATAGGGCACACAGAAATTTTTTTTTTTTGCTGTGTGTCCTTGCGGCGAACAGTATTTTACAACTCAGTGTGAATTAGCCCTAAGAGATAGCCTGGAGCTTACACAGGGCTCACACTGATCTCCTCTGATGGAAGAATCAAGCGATAGCGAAGCAAAGTAAAGGCGAGTATGTGCAGCTGGTGGGGCCACCATTAAAGTGGACCTGTGTCTTTAAGACTAAGAGGGGGCTTGGGCCATTGGGATACACAGGAATCAGGAAGATTAACTTAGGCTGCATTCACACCTGAGTGTAGCGTCTCTGAGTGATTTTTTCCAGTGTTTTTTACGCATTTTTTTATTGCGTGATTTTGTTGTGTTTTTGTGCACGTTTTGCACGATTCTGAGCTTTGTCGTTTTTTTAGTAGCCAATAGCCAATAGAGAAAACTCTTCTGTTGCATCATTTGTTGGTAGGTATTTCAGCTTATTTAGCATTACCATTAACTTTTATTTATTTTTCTTTTTTTATTATTCGTTATTTTTATTTTTATTCGGGGGGGGGGGGGGGGGGTTAGATTTAAGGTTAGGCTAGGGTTAGGATTAGTAGGAGTCAGGCCGCGTACACACGGGCGGACTGTTCGCCCAACTTTGTCCGCTGAACAGTGTTTGGGCGGACAGTCCGCTCGTGTGTGGGCTTTCAGCGGACAGTTTCAGCGGACAGTTTGACGGACAAGGTTTTTCGGGAATTTCCGAAAAACTGTCCGCTGAAACCTTGTTTCAGCGAACAGTCCGCTCGTGTGTAGGCTTGTTCGTCAAACAAAGTTGCGCGCATGCTCAGAAAGGATTTTCACGCCGAAAGTTATAATGCAGTGTATAGGACGACGTATTTTTCGTCCCGTCGTACGTGCCGTTCACGTCATCGCGCACGGTTTCAGCAAACTGTTCGTCCGTCGTGTGTGGCCATGTCCGTCCATGCTAATTTTGAGCGGACTGTTTGCCGAAACTGTTTGACGGACAAAGTTGGGCGAACAGTCCCCGCGTGTGTACGCGGCCTTAGGGTTATTTATTATTTTTTTTGTTAGGGTGGTAATACTACTACTACTAATAATAATAATAATAATAAGATACATGGAAAATAGCTGCTCAAATAAAGAAATAAAAATAATCATAAATAAATAATAAATAAATGCATCCTATAATAATAAATAAATTGAATACATGAATACGAGATAATAATAAATAAATAAATAAATAAAAATCCCTAGCCATAAAATGATATTAAAGTCTTTGTTCTGTTTTTTAGTTAAAAATTAGACACAGAGCAGCCCAGATCCTCTTCCTCTTGGGTCCCTCTTCGTTGCTCCTGGCCCCTCCCTCCCTGTTGCAGTGTTAAGAGCAAGCAGTAAAAACAGTCCACAAAGGTTGATTCATTTTACACATCAGAAAATGCTAGTTGCCTGACTTCCAGTGATTGTAAAGCCTTGTTTTTTTTTCCCTTTAAAAATAACAAACATGTTATACTTACCTGCTCTGTGTAATGGTTTTGCACAAAGCAGCCCCGGTCCTCCTCTTCTCGGGTCCCTCTTCAGTGATCCTGGCCCCTCCTGGTGAGTGCCCCCATAGCAAGCAACTTCCTATGGGGGCACCCGAGCCGAGCCACAACTCCAAGTGCCCATTCAGACACGGAGCCCCGACCTGGCCCCCTCTCCCCCCTGATTGGCTAGCTGACTTTGATGGACAGCTGCAGGAGCCAATGTCGCCCGCTGCTGTTTCTCAGCCAATCAGGAAGGGCAATCTCAGAGGGCTGAGACACTCGTGCACATCACTGGATAGATAAGGGCTTAGGTAAGTATCGGGGGGGGGGGGGGCTGCTGCACACAGAAGGTTTTTTTATCTTAATGCATAGAATGTAATATATTAAGATAAAAAAAAAAAAACTTCTGACTTTAAAACTCCTTTCAGTGCTTTGAATCGATCTCCCAGACCCGACCTACAGGAACTCAGGCATATGGCATTTTCAGAATGAGGCTGGCAATGGCAGGTTTCATGTATCCTTGATAGCAGGTGTAAAGTGCACCTGTCCTGTTAGGGTGGCTTGCCATAGGCTACCTATGGTGGCCTGTACTAGGAAGAGGGGACGGCATAGTCATACATACAAGCACAATAAGCTCTCTCTCTATCTATCTGTCTAAGTGTCTATATATATATACATACACATTAGAGGTCGACCGATATGGGTTTTTCTCTGGCCGATGCCGATACCGATATTTCGAAATCGCCACGACCGATGGCCGATATATGATGCCGATTTTTTTGGGCCGATATGTTAGGTCGATTATTTATTTATTTTTCCCCCTTCATCTCATAAAATCTAACAGACACTGGGGCGTTTTTCAGGTGCTTTAAAATAGCGACTTTAAATTGCCTGCGAAACGGCTCCCCTGCAGTATGTGTGGAAGCCCCGAGTGCTTTCACACTGAGGAGATGTGCTGGCAGGACGTTAAAAAAAAGTCCTGCAAGCAGCATCTCTCGAGTGGTGTATACCGTTTCTCCACCACTCCTGCCCATTGAAATGAATGGGCACCGCTGCCAAAGCATCTGCAATGCGATTTGGCAGTGGCGCTTCACGGGCACATTTAACCCCTTCCTGGGCCGCTAGCTGGATTATAAGTGCCCCGCTAAAATGATGGTAAAGTGCCGCTAAAACTGGCAGCGTTTTACCGTCAACGCCTGCTCGCTCCAGTGTGAAAGCAGCTTTAGGCCGGGTTCACACCACAACGATGCGGGAATGCCGCGAATCCGCAGCGTTTTCCCGCATCGCATGCCTCCCGCCGGCAGTTCACACTGCCCTATGCGAACGGCTGGGAGTGTCAATGAAATGTTAATGACACCCCCAGATCCGTCCGCATATCGCAGTGCGATCTGCACACTCGCACAGGAATCGGATCGCATGGTGTGAACACCCATGCGATCCGATTCTGCTGCGGACCAAAAAAAGGGTGCCGTGCGAGTTTGCTGCGGGAGCGATGCGAATTCAGCCATACTATCTGTATGGCTGAACTCGCATCGCTACGGAGATCGGATGTGATTTGCACTGCAGTGCGGTGCGAATCACATCCGGATCTCCCCCCGCAGCAGTGTGAACCCAGCCTAAAAGTGGTTGTAAACCCTTACAAACCACTTTGACCTACAGGTAAGCCAAGATTAAGGCTTACCTGTAGGTCCAAGCAATATCTCCTAAACCTATATGGTTTAGGAGATATTTGCCCGAAAACGGGCACCGCTGTCTACGGCGCATGCGCCGTAGACAGCGGCGTGCAGGCGCGCTGAGCGCGGCATTCTCAGCGTCGGAGCTGCCGCGTGTGTCGACTCCCGTGCACATGCGCAGGAGTGACGTCATCGTGGCTTCGCCGAATGACAGCGGCGGAGCTGCGAGACCCCACCAACAAGATGGATGCGGCGGACTACAGGGGACAGCGGCGACTTCGCTGGCTCCTGTGTCAGGTAAGTGACACATAATGGACTACTATGCGATGCATAGTAGTCCATTATGCTTTGCCTTTGCCTGTGCCCATGTTGAGGGCACGCGGCCTGGTACGGCTCAGGGGGGGGGGCGCACGCTCGTCCCCACCCCCTTTCCCGGCCGGCCGGGTAGCGTGCTCGGATAAGGGTCTGGTATGGATCTGGGGGGGACCCCCACGCCGTTTTTGCGGCGTAGGGGGTTCCCCTTAATATCCATACCAGACCTAAGGGCCTGGTATGCTCTCAGAGGGGGAACCCACGGCAAATTTTTATTCATAAATTTGGCGTGGAGTTCCCTCTTGAGAGCTCATTCTCTGATTGGCCGCGGCAAAAGTCGCCTGGCCTGGGGCGACTTAAAGTCGTGTTGTAAGTCGCTTCAGGTCGTGTCCAAGTTGCCTCCAAAAGTCGTGTTGAAAGTCGTGTTGAAAGTCGTGTTGCCCCTGTGTGAACGGACCCTTACTGAAGTCATTTGCAAGTCGCGCATCGGCCTTTTTTAACAGCACAATCGGCCGATGCCAATTAATTAAAAAACGCCAAATATCGGCCGATATATCGGTCGACCTCTAATACACACACACACACACACACATATATATATATATATATATATATATATATATATATATATATATATATATATAGATATATCTATGTATCTATATACAGTGCCTTGCGAAAGTATTCGGCCCCCTTGAACTTTTCAACCTTTTGCCACATTTCAGGCTTCAAACATAAAGATATAACATTTTAATTTTTTGTGAAGAATCACCAACAAGTGGGACACAATTGTGAAGTGGAACGAAATCTATTGGATAATTTAAACTTTTTTAGCAAATAAAAAACTGAAAAGTGGTGCGTGCAAAATTATTCGGCCCCTTTACTTTCAGTGCAGCAAACTCACTCCAGAAGTTCAGCGAGGATCTCTGAATGATCCAATGTTGTCCTAAATGACTGATGGTGATAAATAGAATCCACCTGTGTGTAATCAAGTCTCTGTATAAATGCACCTGCTCTGTGATAGTCTCAGGGTTCTGTTGAAAGCGCAGAGAGCATCATGAAGACCAAGGAATACACCAGGCAGGTCCGTAATACTGTTGTGGAGAAGTTTAAAGCCGGATTTGGATACAAAAAGATTTCACAAGCTTTAAAAATCCCAAGGAGCACTGTGCAAGCGATCATTTTGAAATGGAAGGAGTATCAGACCACTGCAAATCTACCAAGACCTGGCCGTCCCTCTAAACTTTCAGCTCAGACAAGGAGAAGACTGATCAGAGATGCAGCCAAGAGGCCCATGATCACTCTGGATGACCTGCAGAGAACTACAGCTGAGGTGGGAGAGTCTGTCCATAGGACAACAATCAGTCGTACACTGCACAAATCTGGCCTTTATGGAAGAGTGGCAAGAAGAAAGCCATTTCTCAAAGATATCCATAAAAAGTCTCGTCTACAGTTTGCCACAAGCCACCTGGGAGACACACCAAACATGTGGAAGAAGGTGCTCTGGTCAGATGAAACCAAAATCCAACTTTTTGCCCACAATGCAAAACGATATGTTTGGCGTAAAAGCAATGCAGCTCATCACCCTCAACACACCATCCCCACTGTCACACATGGTGGTAGCAGCATCATGGTTTGGGCCTGCTTTTCTTCAGCAGGGACAGGGAAGATGGTTAAAATTGAGGGGAAGATGGATGCAGCCAAATGCAGGAACATTCTGGATGAAAACCTGTTGGAGTCTGCAAAAGACCTGAAACTGGGATGGAGATTTATCTTCCAACAAGACAATGATCCCAAACATACAGCAAAATCTACAAAGGAATGGTTCACAAATAAACGTATCCAGGTGTTAGAATGGCCAAGTCAAAGTCCAGACCTGAATCCAATCGAGAAGCTGTGGAAAGAGCTGAAAACTGCTGTTCACAAACGCTCTCCATCCAACCTCACTGAGCTCGAGCTGTTTTGCAAGGAAGAATGGGCAAGAATTTCAGTCTCTCGATGTGCAAAACTGATAGAGACATACCCCAAGCGACTTGCAGCTGTAATTGCAGCAAAAGGTGGCTCTACAGAGTATTAATGCAAGGGGGGCCGAATAATTTTGTAAGCCCCACTTTTCATTTTTTTATTAGTTAAAAAAGTTTCAAAAATCCAATAGATTTCGTTCCACTTCACAATTGTGTCCCACTTGTTGGTGATTTTTCACAAAAAATTAAAATTTTATATCTTTATGTTTGAAGCCTGAAATGTGGCAAAAGGTTGAAAAGTTCAAGGGGGCCGAATACTTTCGCAAGGCACTGTATGTATCTATCTATCTATATATATAGAGGCCGGGTCCAAGCTGGCCGGCCAAGTCTTTGTCGTTTCCCAGGGTGGGGCTTGACTCTAGCCCTCTCTCGCTCCTCAGCAGTGCAGGGTTGGGACTGATATATCTCTATCTATCTATCTATATAAAAATTACATATACAGTATATTGACAATGAACTATATCTATCTATCTATCTATCTAATATATATATATATATCTATCTATCTATCTATCTGTCTATATATATATATATATATATATATATGAATATATATATATATATATATAAATTACATATACAGTATATGGACAATGAGCTATATATAGACAATTGTTTTGGTGTTTATATATACATATATGATGTCAATGGAAAGACGATAGCTGAGGGCTCTATCACATTTTTACAGTGTAAAATAATGCAGTTTTTCCCGAAGCGGTTTCCAAGGTGTCGGTCCCCCTACTGTATCATAATGCAGGTATTATGTCCTTTTAATGCGGTCTCAGCCACGCTGAGGCACGCAGGACTTTTACATCTGTGCAAGATGAGATCGCAATAATGAGGACAGCAGCAGGGACTTTAATTGTCTCATGAGCCAGTGTGTAGGGTCACATGTCAGAAAATGCGTGAAAGTCCTACATAATTATTCTCATATATTTTTTTATATAGTTTTATACTTTTTTCTAACAATATTTTATTTATATGTAGCACCCTTGTGTTTAGGTGGGGTTGCTCCTAAATTTACCTGCCAGGTATAGCTGCCTTGGCTAATTGTTGAGGATCAATTGATTTCACTCTAATGCCGCGTACACACGATCGCACATTCCAACAACAAAGTCCATGGGATTTTTTTTCCGACTGATGTTGGCTCAAACTTGTCTTGCATACACATGGTGACACAATGTTGTCGGAAATTCCGAACGTCAAGAACGCGGTGATGTACAACACGTATGACGAGCCGAGAAAATTGAAGTTCAATAGCCGCTGCGGCTCTTCTGCTTAATTCCGAGCATGCGTGGAACTTTGTGCGTCGGAATTGTGCACACATAATCGGAATTTCCGACAACGGATTTTGTTGTCAGAAAATTTGAAAACCAGATCTCAAATTTTGTGCGACGGAAACTCCGATGGAAACTGCCCGATGGAGCCTACACACGGTCGGAATTTCTGACAACAAGCTCAGATCGCACATTTTCTGTCGGAAAATCTGATCGCGTGTACGCGGCATAATTCTGTAATTGCTGCACTTCTCTCTTTTGCCGCTAGGTGGCAGGGTACTTGGTGGCATTAGATACGAGAAGGGCAATGCAAGGTCAGGTTATGGGTATATATGGGTATCCCAGCCAATGGGCAGTGGTTTTCTTAAATCCCTTGGCCTGCTGGTGGAGCCTATATATTCGGGTGGAGTCAGGTGATCTGTGTTCTGTGCCACCTGGACGGCTGTCTGGGTGGACGTGTGTTATATTGCCCTGGCTGCTAGGCCAGGGATTGGGCCTATCCCGGGCACATCTGGATGCTAAGCTGTCTGAGGGCCTATCCAGAATCAAGAGAAGCAGTGCAGGGTTGGGATTGCACCTTGCAGTCCAACCACCAGGCATTTTCCTCCACACAACGGCCGCTCACTGGATATTTTCTCTTTTTCTCATCATTCTCTGTAAACCTGAGAGATGGTTGTGAGTGAAAATCCCAGTAGATCATCAGTTTCTGAAATACTCAGACCAGCCCATCTGGTACCAACAACTGTGCCACCTTCAGTCACTTAAAGTGATTGTAAAGCTTTGTTTATTTAAAAAAAAAAAAAATAACAAACATGTCATACTTACCTCCACCGTGCAGCTCGTTTTGCACAGAGTGGCCCCGAAACTCGTTTTCTGGGGTCCCTCGGGGGCTCTTGTGGCTCCTCCCCACATCAGATAACCCCCTAGGAGAAGCGATCTCACAGGGGGGATACCTTGCGTCCATAGCCGCCGAATGTATGACTCGGCCCCGCCCCTCGCGTCACTGGATTTGATTGAGGCAGAGGGAGCCAATGGCTGCGCTGCTATTATTCTATCCAATCAAGAGCCTCGAACCCCAGGCAAAGGTAGAGCACATCCCCGCCGGATGAAGCTCCAGGGCTCAGGTAAGTAAAATGGGGGGGCTGGGGGGCCGTTCACTGCCGGGTGTTTTTTCACCTTAATGCACAGGATGCATTAAGGTGAAAAAACACAAATGTTTACAACCCCTTTAAATCCCCTCTCTTTCTCTCTCTCTCTCTATATATATTTTATTATTATTCAGGATTTATATAGCGCCAACAGTTTGCGCAGCGCTTTACAATATGAGGGCAGACAGTACACTTACAATACAAATCAATACAGGAGGGATCAGAGGGCCCTGCTCATTAGAGCTTACAATCTAGAAATATATATATATATATATAGGAGCTGGCTATTATGCCTGCAATCCAGAGACATTTTCTGTGTTATTAATGTGGCGTTGGCTCCCTCTAGTGTTTGCTGGACTCTATGTGTCAATTTGCTTTTTCCTGAGATAGGATTCAGAGCAAAGCATCATGGGATGTGTAGTTCAGAATGCTGAAGTGACTATGCCAGCAGGGCTGATCTGAACTACAATTAACAGAATGCTGAGTGGACAGAACAGATTGCTGGGAAAGGATATATAAGAGGCTGGCGTGGCCTAGATCAGTCTTGGGAAGCTGTATAGAGGGTGTTCCATGTCATCCAGAGACACCTGCACTTCAGATGCCACTGGGCTGCAGCGTGGCATGGCGGGCGCCATTTCCCAGAGCCAGGATACAGAGAGAGTTCCTGTTAGAGTCTTCTCTTCATCATTGCCAACTGTATCTGAGTTCCAGAGTGGTGAGCGGGCATAGCCCATCTTGTTGTTAGACACCGCTTTCAGACATCATTCACACAGTTCAGTTGGTGGTACTTGTAGATCCACCGGAAGTCAGTTCTTAGTTAAATTACGAGCACTGAAAGCAGACATCTATGCTCAGTTCACATTCAGAGACGACTCTCTAATTAGGCAAATTAGGCGGTCGCCTTAGGCCTTACCCCCTACAAGGGCCTCTTGGCCGCCAAATTTGCCCATATCGCAGCCTCAATGATTAGCTGGGACCGTCCTACAATATGATACATTCTCGACCGGAGTACCGGCGAATCAGAGTCACCTTTCCCACACGCCGCGTGCTCCACGGTGCATTGCAGCCAAGCCAGCATCTCTCCCCAGCTGTTTGACACACACAGTGCACTGCGGAGCGGCGCAAACTGAACCCACCCCTCCTCCTCCTGTTCTGTGATGTTTTCCTGTGCGCGGAGGAGGGAAGGAGGCACATCACTGGTCTGAGGTCTGTATCAAAGTGAATCCTGCAGAGGAGGGGAAGGGGGCATGAAGAAGAGGGTGAGGGAGGAGGGACAAGCAGAGTTCAATTGGAGTGATTTGGGGGAAGAGGATATCCATCCATTCCCCAATCCCATCCCGCCTCCATCCACCCCCACATCCCATCCCAGCTCCATCCACGTCACCCATATCCCATCCCGGCTCCATCCATCCCCTGATTCCATCCCGGCTCCATCCACCCCCCAATCCCATCCAGCTCCATCCACCCCCCAATCCCATCCTGGCTCCATCCACCCCACCCCAATCCCATCCCAGCTACATCCATCCCGCCGATCCCACCCTGACGCCATCCATCCCCCGATCCCATCCCGGCTCCATCCACTCCACCCCAATACCACCTGGCTTCATCCATCCCCAATCCCATCCTGGCCCAATCCACCCCACCCCAGTCCCATCCAACTCCATCCATTCCCTGATCCCATCCCGGCTCCATCCATCCTCCTCATCCCATCCCAGGTCTATCCACCCCACCCGATCCCATCCTGGCTCCACCCCACTCCAGTCCCATCCGACACCATCCGCCCCCCTAGTCCCATGCCGGCTTCATCCACCCTCCTGATCCCATCCCAGGTCCATCCACTCCCCATGCCATCCTGGCTCGATTCACCCCACCCTGTTCCCATTATGGCTCCATCCATCCTCCATCCCATCCCGGCTCCATCCATTCCCCCGATCCCATCCCGGCTCCATCCATTCCCTCCGATCCCGGCTCCATCCATTCCCCTGATCCCATCCCGGCTCCATCCATCCCCCCGATCCCATCCCAGCTCCATCTACCTCCTCGATCCCATCCCAGCTCTATCCATCCCCTGATCCCATTCTGGCTCCATCTATTCCCCCAACCCATTCCAGCTCTATCCCCCCTCAATCCCATCCCTGCTCCATCCATTGTGACACCAACCCTAGTGACGCCACTGTGTGCTAGGGGGCACTTCACGACTTGTGCTACAAGGGGGCTTGGATATGAAATCCCCCCCCCCCCCCAGCACATGTCTTCTCCCCTCCCGAAGTTCTCTTGGCACACATCCTCCCCCCAATCAAACAGATGCTGTCTGCCACAAAGGGGGTGGCTCTAGGAACCCCACAAGAGATGTGGATAAATGCTCCCACTGCCCAAACTAGTGCCCCCTTACCAGGCAAGTTAGTGGGGCATAGTGTGGTTCCAAGACACAGGGCAGGTTCACACCATGAATCGCACAGAAACGCACTGTGCAATTCACATGTGACCCGAGTGCAGTGTAATTTCAGCCCATTAATGTCTGCACTCTCAGACCATCTCTTGCTGTGGCATCCCATCCATTAGCCTAGGTTCACACTGATGTGATGCGGGAAGCAGTGCTATTTCAGCACTGGTTCCTGCATCACATCTATCCCGCAGGCAGTTCACACTGCCCTCTGTGAACCGCTGCAGGTGTCAATACATTGTTAATGACACCTGCAGATCGGTGCACAGATTGCAGTGCGAACTGTGAACTCGCACAAGAATCGGATCCCATAGGTGAGTGCATCCATGCGATCCGATATCAGTGCAGGGAAAAAAGTCCCTGCATTTTTTTCCCTGCACAACTGTATGACTGAACTTGCATCTCACAGACATTGCATGTTATTGCCACTGCGGGTGCAAATCCCATACAAACTCTGCGATCACACTAGTGTGAACCTGGGCTCAAGCGCGCACAGGTGCCGCCCCCTCTATCATGCCACCCCCTATATCTACCACGTATAGATTCATGCATAGCATGAATCTATCCACGGCCGCCACGGCTAACTCCTATTCATGCATCCAGCCCCTTTTAGGACGCCTTGCGCCTGAATTACAGTGGCGAGGGTGTTTTTTTTTAAGCCCCTGATTAGAACCATAGGCTTCAAAAAAAGCTGCATTTGATGCTTTTCTTTTTCAGAATTCTTCAGTTTGTTTGCATCACCCTCCAAGAATTTATGATCCGAGCTAAATTTTAGACAACAGAATCCTAATTAACAAGAATTCAGCTCCAGGTGAGTGTAATTATTCGTTAACCACTTGCTTGCTGGCAACTTAAACCACCCCCCCCCCCCCCAGGCAGACCAATTTTCAGTGATGCACTTTGAATGACAATTGCGCGGTGATACAACACTGTACCCACATTTTTATAATTTTTTTTCCCCTAAATATAGCTTTCTTTTGGTGGTATTTGATCACCTTTTTTTTTTCTTTTTTTTTTTTTTTTTTTATGTAAAAAGACCGAATTTAAAAAAAAAAAAAATATATATTTTTTGATTTTGTTATAAAATTTTAAAACGGGTAATTTTTGTCCGTCATTGATGTACGCTGATGAAGCGGCACTGATGGGCACCGATAGGTGGCAGTGATGGGCACTGATTAGGGATGAGCTTCGAGTTCGAGTCAAACTCATGTTCGACTCGAACATTGCCTGTTCGCCTGTTCAGCGAACAATTTGGGGTGTTCGCAGCAAATTCGAAAAGCCGCGGAACACACTGTACAAGTCTATGGGAGAAATCTAAAGTGCTCATTTTAAAGCCTAATATGCAAGTTACTGTCCTAAAAAGTGTTTGGGGACCCGGGTCCTGCCAAAGGGGACATGGATCAATGCAAAAAAAAAGTTTTAAAAACGCAATTTTTTTCGGGAGCAGTGATTTTAATAATGAATAAAGTGAAACAATAAAAGTGTAATATTCCTTTAAATTTCATACCTGGGGGGTGTCTATAGTATGCCTGTGAAGGAGCGCATGTTTCTGGTGCTTAGAACTGTCCCTGTACAGTGTCATTTCTGCAGAAAAAAAATTCATTTAAAATCACTCGCGGCTATAATGAATTGTCGGCTCCCGTAATACAGAGAACACTCATTGAAAGTCATTGATAAAAAAAAAAAAACAGAAACATGCGCCCCTTCACAGGCATACTATAGACAGGTACGAAATTTAAAAGAATATTACACTTTCATTGTTTCACTTTAATCATTATTAAAATAACTGCTTCCGAAAAAACGGCCGTTTTTAAAATATAATATTATACATTTTTTTGCATTAATCCATTTCCCCTGTGGCAGGACTCAGGTCCCCAAACACTTTTTAGGACAGTAACTTGCATATTAGCCTTTAAAATTAGCACTTTAGATTTTGAACGTTCGAGTCCCATAGACTTTAATAGTGTTCTAAAGTTCACACGAAGTTTAGGTTTGTTCTGGTGCGAACCAAACAGGGGGGTGTTCGGCTCATCCTTAGCACTGATGGGTGGCAGTGATGGGCACTGATCGGTTACACTGATAGGCAGCACTTCTAGGTGGCATTGATAGGTGGCACTTGTGGGTATTGATAGGTGGCACTTTTGGGCACTGTTAGATGGCATAAATGAGGCATAATTGCCTCTTCCTATTGGGGACAGATGTCCCTTTAAGATGAGCCGGTGATCGGCTTTTTTTTTTCTCCTCCGTTGTCAGCGCGAGAAGAAAAAAAATAAAAAACGATCATCGAGCTTTTGTTTTGATCATGTGATCAGCTGTCATTGGCTGACAGCTGATCACATGGTAAGGGGCTCATTGATGCTCGTGCCCTGTAGGGCGAGCGCAGGGAGCGTGTACAGGGGAGGCCGCCATATGACGGCCTCTCGGGAATTCAGGTCCGCGCTGTGGACGTCATTCGGCCATAGCGCAGATGTCAAGTGGTTAAACAGGTGTCCGACAGAGAGTTGAGTATAAAAGGGCGTTACTTAACAAAGAAAACCCCTCCCATTCCATGCTGTCAGCAATGGCACCACATGGAAGAGAAATGTCACAAGGCCTGAGAAAGAAAATCATTTCTTTACACAAGAAAGGTGAGGGCTACAAGAGGGTCAGCAATGCTTTACCTATCGGTCAGAATACTTTAGCAAAAGTTATACAAAAATGTAACAAAGATGGAACTGCAACCATCTCAGAGATGTCTTCATTTTTCATATGAGACTAGCATTCAAAAAAACAAAAAAAAAATGGATGACCATGGTCGTCCGATATTCTAATTATGTGTACCAGGCCCTAGTGTCTCCAAACTTTTGATTGCTGTTGAAGATCAAGCAACAGCAAGAAAAGTGCCCTTGTGTGTTTGATAATCCAGTTCGATGAGGAATGGCTCTTTTACGATTGTCCTCATGGTAAGTCACCCCTTGTATGGTGGGTAGAAGTGTCTCAGCTGTTCATTTAGCTGTTTGACATCACAATCATCTCCTAGGCCTTCCCTCCATAAGCTTCAGAAATTTCCTTCCGCCTGGCCGACTCAGACAAAATTAAGCTCATCTTTCACTTGCACAAAAGCAAACCTCTTTCAAGCCGACCTTTTCCTGGTCTTTGCAGATGTCACCTCAGAGTCTCTAGTAACGGTATCCATACTAAAATCTAAACCTTAGAGGCGTAACTAGAACCCTTAGGGCCCCCGGTGCAGGGAACCATGAATTGCCCTCCTGGACCCCGATTGGGGCCCTTCCCAGCGATCCCGAGGCCCTTTACTCCCATTGCGGGGCCATGTATTGCAGTCCCGCAGCAGGCCACTTTCCTGCTTTCAGGGGGTCCCCCTACGGTGGCGGAATGCCAGAGCCCAGTGGCAAGTGCGACCTTTGCGACCATGGTAGTTCCGCCACTGGTGTTAGTCATTTTTTTTAATTTTTGTTGCTTTTTTTTTTTGTTACTTTTTTTTTACCATGTTATTTTTTTTATTTTTACGACTCCCATTGGGGGGGCTTTTTGGTGAAATATCAAGGATCTAAACCAGGGGTCTCAAACGGGTGGTCCTTCAGCTGTTGCAGAACTACAAGTCCCATCATGCCTTTGCCTGAGGGTGTCATGCTTGTAACTGCCTTTGTAAATGCCTCATGGGACTTGTAATTTTGCAACAGCTGGAGGGCTGCCAGTTTAAGACCCCTGGTCTAAACAGACCCGTGATGTCTCACTTTTGAAACATAGAAAGGGACAGGGAGGACAGATTCATCAGTCCCTTTCTCTGCATCCTCAGTTGCACAAACGAATGAACAGGAATAGCTCTGTACAGAGGCTTCCTGTTCATTCGTAAACTGAGGCATAGTGAACACAGTTTAATAATCACCTACTCTAATCATTAAGACAAGGAAGGAGCCAGTAAATGACACATTTACCGGCTCTTTCCCTGCTGTCCACCCTGACAGATCCCCTGGCTGGAGGTGGGAGGGAGAAACCCTGCAGCGTTGTGGTGGGGGGGGGGGGGGGCAGGGAAGCTCACAGGAGCTCGGAGCATCAGGGCAAGGATAGGAGCAGGAGCAGCACGTGGAGGAACAATCGAGAAGAAGAGAAACAGACATTTAGAGGCTACATGGAGGGGGATTGGTTCCACTACATGCCACCGCCCCTGCTGCCCTCCTATCCAGACATACAGGGCGTGGGGCTGATGGGCCCCCTGGAGCTTGGGGCTGGGTCAGAGTGGTGACCCCTGCATGCACGCCCCTGACTTGCCTGTAATGAAAACTCCACAATGTGCAGACTGCTGGATTGTGTAGAAATCTTCACTGTAGGGCTGCCCCGTCCTCTTCTTGCTAGTGAACATCCAGCACTGTGGAGTTAAAAGCTTTGAGGGGGCTCTAGGTTTAGCTGCACTGAAGATGTTCTCCTGCCCTCTCCTCCACTAAGAAAAGTTCTTTCACTGCCTGTAACACAATCTGTACATGGGGAAAAGTCGAATTAGTCATATGATTCCCTCCTCCATTCACAGATCAGATTACAGACACTTTAATCAGTGAAAGAACTTTTCTCAATGGGGGAGGAAGGCGGAAGGGGGCGTGTCCCAGATAGATCGTTTTTAGTGCCGCTAAGTCGAGAGACATGTTAACGCCCGCAATGACAGAAGTTCAGTAGCAGGAAGAGGACGGGGCAGCCCTGCAGTGAAGCTTTCTACAGAATCCAGCAGTCTGCATGTTATGGGAGAGTCTTCATTACAGGTGAGTGAACCCAAAAATGTTAATATATTCATAAAAGTGAGTACACCCCTCACATTTTTGTAAATATGTTCTTCTATCTTTTCATGTGACAACACTGAAGAAATGACACTTGTCTACAATATAAAGTAGTGAGTGTACAGCTTGTATAACTGTGTACATTTGCTGTTCCCTCAAAATAACTCACCACACACACACACACACACGCCGCTGGATGACCAATGTTTCTGCTCCCAACACAGAGACTGAGCTGTGTGGCATGTGGACGTTAAAACCAGTGGTGGCCAGGTCCGTTGCTAGGTCTACAAAAGATCTGGGGTTAGAGCCCATAGCAGCATAGTAAAGAAAGTCATACGCTTGGCCAGGCATACACATGCATATAATATACGTGTGTGTGTGTATATATATCCCCAGAGAGCCCCCCTTACATCGGGGTCCCCAGAGAGCCCCCCCTTACATCAGGGTCCCCAGAGAGCCCCCCCTTACATCAGGGTCCCCAGAGAGCCCCCCCCTTACATCAGGGTCCCCAGAGAGCCCCCTCTTACATCAGGGTCCCCAGAGAGCCCCCCTTACATCAGAGTCCCCAGAGATCCCCCCCCCTTACACCAGGGTCCCCAGAGAGCCCCCCCTTACATCAGAGTCCCCAGAGAACCCCCCCTTACATCAGAGTCCACAGAGAACCCCCCCCCCTTTACACCAGGGTCCCCAGAGAACCCTCTCTTACACCAGGGTCCCCAGAGAGCCCCCCCTTACATCAGAGTCCCCAGAGAGCCCCCCTTACATCAGAGTCCAGAGAACCCCCCCCCCCTTACACCAGGGTCCCCAGAGAACCCTCTCTTACACCAGGGTCCCCAGAGAGCCCCAGAGAACCCCCCCCTTACACCAGGGTCCCCAGAGAGAGCCCCCCTTACACCAGGGTCCCCTGAGAGCCCCCCCTTACACCAGGGTCCCCTGAGAGCCCCCCATTACATCAGGGTCCCCAGAGAGCCTCCCCTCCCCTTGGGGACCCCTGCAGAAAATCAGGGATATGGGCCCCAGATTCAGGGCCCCAAAAGCGCCCTCCTAGCAACGCCACTGGTGGTGGCCCTTCCATTAGGGGCATACGGGCTCTGCCCCCCCCTTATCCATGCGTCCGGCGGGTGATTTATTTTTATTTTTTGAAGCACATGATTAGAGCCAGGGGCTCTAATAGGCTTCAAAAAAGTGTGGGCTCGGGGTGCAGGACACTGTGCTCTGAGTCCACCCAGTTGTGTGAGAATAGCAAATGGATATTCCCTATTCTCACACTGATTCTCCTCCCAGCCAATCAGGAAGCGGGTCGTGATGCTATTGGCCATGGAGGGGAGGAGGAGGGAGGAGACGCGTGGCTGGGGGAGAAGAAAGGGGAAGACCAACGGACCCACCAGCCGCCACTCCAGGGATGGCACACCATCCGGCCCAGCCTTCCAGTACTCCCCGGCTCAGGGAGGGCACATTTGAGATGGCATTCATTTGAATGGCTCCTAAAATCACGGTGCGGCTCTGCCACGATTGTCACGCGATAAATTGCGCTGAAGCATGTCGCCAAAAAGTAGCTCCTGAACTTTGTCGGGTGACGAGCTTCACAAGGCGTTGCGCTGATGTTGCTCAGCCAGGTCAGATGTAAATGGTGCTTAGAGGAACTCTATACATAGACTTGGCTGGAATTGTTGGTACAGTGTTTCTTTTAGAGGGAAATAAAAAAAAAAAAAAAAACGGTAATAAAATGAATTTGCTGATTGTGCTTTCTGGCAAAGATTTGTTAATAGCGATGTTTGATTGTTTACAAGCTAATTACCGGCTGCAATTAGTCAGTTTGACAGAAGATTCTTGGAATTCAGTCGCTCAGAGGAACATATTGTAGATTTTTGTATGGATTTTACACAGGGGCCCCCTTCTGCTTCCATGATGTACGGTTCAGCGCAGGTGACGGGAGAGAGGAGACTGCTGCTTGGGATCACGTGGACTATTAAAGCAGATCGAATCCCATAAAATCTCCCTATAGGCTTTAAAAAGTTGGATGCAGCATTCTGCAGGTTTCATTAACCACTTGCTTACTGGGCACCTAACCCCCCCCCCCCCCCCCCTCCCCTGCCCAGACCAATTTTCAGGTTTTAGCGCTGTTGCACTGTGAGTGACAATTGCGCGTTCATACAACACTGTACCCAAATAAAAATTGTATCATTTTTATCCCCACAAATAGAGCTTTCTTTTGCTTTTGGTGGTATTTGATCACCTCTGGGTTTTTAATTTTTTGTTAAAAAAAATGTAAAAAGACTGATCTAAAAAAAAAAAAAAAATACAAAACCGTTTTATATTTTAATAAATTTTGCAAACAGGTAATTTTTCTCCTTCATTGATGTAGGCTGATGAGGCTACACTGATGGGCACCGATAGGCTGCACTAATGGGCACCAATAGGCTGCACTGATAAGGCGACACTGATGGGCACTAATAGGCAGCACTGGTGGGCACTGATGAGGTGGCATTGGTAGGCACTGATGGGTGGCACTAAAGGGCATTGATAGGTGGCACTGAAGGGCACTAATAGGTGACACTGATAGCTGGCACTGATGGGTACTGGGTGGCAGAGATGGGCACTGATGGGTGGCAGTGAAGGACATTGATCGGCACTGGTAAGTGCCACTGATAGGCAGCACTGCTAAGTGGCACTGATGAGGCACAGATTGGCACCACTGGTGGCACTTGTAGGCAGTGATTGCTGGCACTACTTTCGCCTCTTCTTTGGGACTGATGTCCTTTCAAATAGAAGCCGGAGATCGGCTTTTTTCTTCTCACGCTAGCAGCATGAGAAGAAAAAAAACGATTACCGATCCTCTGTTCACATCACATGATCAGCTGTCATTGGCTGACAGCTGATCATGTGGTAAGGGCCGGGATGGGCCCCTTACTCGGATCTGTGATCACCTGAGTCTCATTGACTCGGTTGATCACAGCACGTGCCGCACGTCCCCTTCAGGGGGGCATGGCCATCTTTGAAAGGGGAGGACGTTAATAGATGTACTCCCGGCAAAGCAGATCCGCGCTGTAGCCGTCATTCTGCTAAAGCGCGGATCTGAACAAGCTAAAATAATCCCTGGGGGTCCATGATTAGTAAAAGGGGTTGTAAACCTCCTCAAATAAAAAAAAAAAAGGGTACAAAGCATAGCCTTTTAAAAGGTCTACTTGTCCTAATTAAAAGCACAGAGTGTGATTTCTGCTGTCTCCTTCCTCTGCTTTTTGCATGAGTCCCTTCTTATAGTTTATGCAGACACCAAGGGATTCCCTGGATGGTCCGGACACCCTCCCGCACACAGCAGGTGATTGGCAGCCTCAGCTCTGCATGTTTCCCTGTGTGTGGGGGGGGGGGGGGGGGGTGTATCCATTCTCTCCACTCAGATTATGCTCCCTTCTCTAGACAGGGAGCAATATGTGACATCAGATCCCTGGGCAGAAGGGGCGGCTGCTCTGGGATTGCAGCATGTATTGTAGGGATGGGAGCGCTGTAAGTTTCTTCTACTAGGCTGACAGGAGTAGTGATATCACTACTTCTGTCAGCCCAGCGCTGGAAGCAGCAAGGAGAATAGGAGAGAGCCAGGCGGGCTGTGTTCCCCTTCCTCCTCTTAAGCTCCCACATAATGAGGGGGGGGGGAACGATTGGGCATCTTTGCTCTGGCCACTAGATGATCTTGTCCCAGCACTGCTCAGAAGTGCTGTGTAAATTTTGTGTTTTGAACAATTGTAGAGGAGAGAGGACTGCATTTTTCATCTCTGTGCATCACCTGAGACTAGTCACTTCAGTATGCTACACTAATGCGGCACCCCTCCTGGCTCTCTCCTACTTCACACCAGGACTGTTTCCATGACTAAAATGGGTGGACCAAGAAAGAATATTGAGTGCCAGTCACTTTTGTCTTTTTAAGGTTTTACTGTAGAACAGTTAAGGCGGTAAGGGCAAGTGGTCCAAGGTACTGTAAGCAGATTACTTACAGACTCTCCAGACTCATATCCACCTTCACAGTGTCACAGTGTCACAGTGTACCTTTAAGCCAACCCGGCCAAACTGTGTCCCCTAAGCGAGTCACCAGGCTCTTCCGAGAAACCAGACTTCCTCCTGGCTCTCTCCAGCAAGGGGGTCTCCTCCTTCTCCCAGCTTTCTCCAGACCAGGCAGGACGGCTTCAGGACCACTTCAGCACAAGTTAGGCCCCAAAACAACCTATTGGGCCAAACATCAGAGCTCCATCCAGCAGCGCTTCCTCAAGCCTCGGCCCATCGGAAGAGGGAGAGAGTGCATGGGCTATCCCAAGTATTTATATCCTTTCCCAGCATGCACCATTAGCCTAAACCTCCTACTGGATTGTCTGAAGGAAATATAAATATTCATAACTTAATTTTGCTTGTAAAACCTCATACTATGACCAGTAATACCAGTGACATTTACTGGCAACAGTGAGAAATCAAAAGCCAACCTAAGCTTAAGGAAAAATCAGGTGAGAAACGATACACTAATGCCGCATACACACGATCGAAATTTTGGTCGGAAAAAGCTCTGATGGTTTTCCCGACGGGATTTCACTTAAGCTGTCTTGCATACACACGGTCACACCAAATTCCGACCGTCAAGAACGCGGTGCCATACAATGCTTACGACTGGACTAGAAAAAGGAAGTTCAATAGCCAGTAGCCAATAGCTTCCATCTCGTAGTTGAGTCTGAGCATGCGTGAGTTTTTGCGTGTCAGAATTGCATACACACGATCGGCATTTCCGATTGAAGGTTTTTCCGTCTGAAAAATTGAGAACACGCTCTCAAATTTTTGCTGGCAGGAATTCAGCCAGCTAAATTCCGTTGGCGCATACACACGGTAAAAGTTTCCGGTGAAAAGCTCTCATCGGTCTTTTGCTGGCCGAAATTCTGATTGTGTGTATGCAGCATCAGTCTGAGCTAACTACAGCCCAGCCAAAAACAAAAACAAAAAAAGTAACTCCTGTTAAATTAAAGTAAATTTATGTAACCACATTAGGTGCATCCTTTAATAGGAAGACAACTGTTCCTCAATTGTTTTTAGGGCAGTATTTAACTTTTCATAATCAGTTTGGCTTATTGTGAAGTGAAATATTCTCTTGTAGTAATCTGTTCTTACCTGTTGGCTCTCACCTTCCTAGCTGACTGGTTGGATGTCATCCAATGTCATAAGTGCAGGTAGTCTCACTAACGATCCAGTAAGTTAGGCTGACCAGGCGCCCCCGATTTCTAGGGAATGTCTCCAGATGTGTCCTTGAGTCAGTAATGGTGTCCCTGGCCTTGTGGCCACATGACTAACTCCAACCAGTGACAGGTAGGTCCACCACTCTTTCTTCTTGGTACTGTTAAGGTTTTCCTTCTAACTATACATGCATACCTTGGTGCCTCTAACTTGAAATCTGTTTATTTTGCCTTTTTAACCTTGAATGTCTACTTCTTGTTCCAAAAATGTGACCAATTGTTGGAGAGCATGTTAAAAATAGGGAAGTGATGTTGTGGGTGTGGTTACAAATGGTAGTATTTTATGGACGTCGTTATACGTGGGTGTGGTCAGTAATGTGTTCCCTGAAAGTCGAATCTCCTTAGGCAGGCCATAGATGGTGTTAGGGTTGCCACCTGTTCGGGATTCACCCGGACAGTTTGGGTTTTGAATCATGTGTTCGGGTTTCAGTCCACCTGAAACCCGGACACAATATTCAGACAGGAATGTGGCTTAAAACAGGCCCCCATAGGAGGGACTATGGGGCACTATGCATGCCACATTGCTATTCTGTTTGGAGTGCCCAAAGGTGTCCCAGGCCTGTTACAATTCTATAGATCAGGGGTCTCCACACATTCTAAAGAAAGGGCCAGTTTACTGTCCTTCAGACTTTAGGGTGGCCGGTCTGTGCCCAGTGGGAGTAAACAATGCCCGATCTTTGGTATTAGGGGGAGGAAATGTGCCCAATTTTTGTTGTCGTTAGAAGAAATTATGCCCAATCATTGATGTCAGTGGAAGGAATACTGCCCATTGTTGGTGTCAATAGTAGGAATAATGATTTTGCCAGATGCTTGGAGACCACGGTTATAGTGTACAAAATATATATTTTTGCTAAAGCATTCGGGTTTGGCTTGAAGAAAAAGTGGCAACCCTAGATGGTGTGAATTTCCTTCCTGGGTGGCAGGAAAGAAATTCGCACAATTCCCCCATCAACACAGTCAGTGCTGACGGGGGAAATCCCTCCTGCCGAGACATTGTCTGCTGCCGGCGGAGAAGTGGGGGGGGGGGGGGGGTCAGGGGATGCCATCCCCACCGGGAGAAGACAGTGATTATTGCTAGCAGCTACAGTGGGGAAAATAATTATTTTTGTGATAGACCAGTGATGGTGAACATTGGCACCCCAGATGTTTTGGAACTACATTTCCCATGAAGCTCAACTACACTGCAGAGTGCATGAGCATCATGGGAAATGTAGTTCCAAAACTTCTGGTGTGCCCAGGTTCGCCATCACTGTGATAGACCAACAAATACAGCTGCAAGACTTTTTTGGGGATGTCTCTACCAGCTTTGCCCATCCAGAGAGTGACATTTCTTTTCAAAATATCTCAAGCTCTGTCAGATTGGATGGAGAGCGTCTGTGAACAGCAATTTTCAAGTCTTGCCACAGATTCCCAATTGGATTTAGGTCTGGACTTTGACTGGGCCATTCCAGCACATGAATATGCTTTGATCTAAACCAGTGGTTCTCAATCCAGGAGTTGGGACCCCCTGGGGGGTCGATTGCCGATTCGCCAGGGGGTCGTGAATGCTGATCTAATCTGGGAAGCTGCTCAAGATGGAATCGATGTTACCTTGTGTCTACGCCAGAGTCTGTCCATCTTGGCCAGCCAGATGTCACTTCTGGGAAAGGAGAGACCACATGGAAGTGACGTTCCGTCGCCACCATCTTGGTACTCTCATCCGCAGCAAGGCTACAGTTAGAAATCGGCAAGCGGACATCTTTTTACACCCACCGAAGTCTTGCATTTTACACATATTTTTACCAGTAAACTGAGCTTTTATACTATATAAGGCTTATATAGTATTTAAACTCAGTTTACTGGTAAAAATATGTGTAAAAATACTTCGGTGAGTGTAAAAAGATGTCCGCTTGCCGACTTCTAACTGTAGCCTTGCTGCGGATGAGAGTACCAAAATGGCAGCAACGAAACGTCACTTCCGGTTAACACATTGGATGGGTTGCTGATTCTGACGGAACACCTGAGTGACTTTGGTAAGTCAGAGACATTAATAAAAGCATTTTTGTACTGTGTGTGTCACCGGCGCAATCAATACATTACCTGATCAATAATATCAGCAGACATGTCATCTATTCTGCTGCTGACAGTGGCGTTAGATATAGCTGAATTGCTCCACGCAGTATGTGACCCCCTACGCTACTTATGGCCTTCCAAGGAGACATTGGGACATCTGCCTGAGTATCTATGACTCCTGTGCAATATGGTCGGGTGAGCGGACCAGTGGTCCAACTCATTCTGCTTTAAATCTGTCTATAATATGCCTGTTCTGACGTGAGGTTAACTTTCCTGAGCTGCACAATCTCCGGGACTGTACTTTGATCTAATTCTGCAATATATGGTGCTACCAATGACTGACTACCTGGACTATTAATTAACAGTGGCTATATGCCGCCCTTTACACAGGATTCAATATCAGTATTCAACTAACACCACTAAGCCGCTAGTGGTACATTATCCCAGGGACTCAACTTGAAGTGTACAGCCAATAATTCATTATTACCCCTGTGTATCCCCCAGCTGGGGGCTCCCTGAGCATAACTGATGAGCTGAGCACTCCGATCAATGGCGATGATCGCCGGGATCCGCGAGCCAACCCCTTGTCATGTTTTGTACTTTATTTCTAAACTTTAGGGTGGGTAATTGATGGATACATGGACAGTTCGTGACGTTGCTGCTTTTATTAAGACAACGTTGTCTTCTATTTAAAGTGAGTTTGGATGGCGGTGATGGGTACCCAGTGCTTGTAAAATGTATCTTTATAAATACATTTTTGTGCAATAAACATTACCTTTTTCAAGCAGCTTGGTGCACCCGTAGCTCTTTTTCATTGGGTTCTTTTCCCTCTGCCCTTTTTCTTTAGATTCAGTTTTAGTTACGGAGACCGCACCATGACTGGTGAGTCTGCAAATTAAGGGCCGTTGCACCTGCATGCACACATATATAACAGTGTATTGGTCACTATGTAGTGCGTTGATGACCTCCATTTTCTCTTTACTTAACATACCAGTATGTCTTTGGAGAGTGGGAGGAAAGCCGAGCACCCAGAGGAATCCCCACGCAAGCACAGGAAAAACATGCAAACTCCATGCAGATCATGTGTACAATCAGGCTGGAACATGACAGCCCAAGAATCATCAGGATCATGCAACAATCTATAAGCAGGATTGCCAACCGCCCGTTAATTTACGGGCAGCCTGTAAAAAGAAGCCAGCCAGTCCACTCATTCCTGTCAGTGCCACGGCGATGTGAAGAGGTAATATGAAGGTGGACAGAGGAGAAAGCTACTGTGAGGGGGTGAGGACACTACCATGTCCGAAGTCTCTGTTCATCTCCTGTATCATGTCCATAGCCTCTGTCCCTCTCGTGTATCATGTTTGCAGCCTCTGTCCACCTCCTGTATCATGTCTGCAGCCTCTGTCCACCTCCTGTATCATGTCCGCATCCTCTGTCCACCTCCTGTATCATGTCCGCAGCCTCTGTCCACCTCCTGTATCATGTCCGCAGCCTCTGTCCACCTCCTGTATCATGTCCACAGCCTCTGTCTACCTCCTGTATCCTGTCCGCAGCCTCTGTCCACCTCCTGTATCCTGTCCGCAGCCTCTGTCCACCACCTGTATCCTGTCCGCAGCCTCTGTCCACCTCCTGTATCATGTCCGCAGCCTTTGTCTATCTCTTGTATCATGTCCGCAGCCTCTGTCTCATGTTCGCAGCGGACATGACACCTCCTTTGTCATGTCCGCAGCCTTTGTCCACCTCCCGTATCATGTCCGCAGCCTCTGTCCATCTCTTGTATCATGTCCGCAGCGGACATGACACCTCCTGTGTCATGTCCGTAGCCTCTGTCCACCTCCTGTATCATGTCCGCAGCCTCTGTCCATCTCTTGTATCATGTCCGCAGCCTCTGTCTCATGTCCGCAGTGGACATGACACCTCCTGTGTCATTTCCGTAGCCTCTGTCCACCTCCTGTATCATGCCCACAGCCTCTGTCTCATGTCCGCAGAGGACATGACACCTCCTGTGTCATGTCCATAGCCTCTGTCCACCTCCTGTGTCATGTCCGCAGCCTCTGTCCATCTCTTGTATCATGTCCGCAGACTCTGTCCACCACCTGTATCATGTCCACAGTCTCTGACCATCTCTTGTCTTTTATCATATCTGCAGTCTCTGAGGGGGAATCTGGAGAGGAGTCAAGAGTGGGAGTGCCTCCGGGATGGGGGTCATAGAAGGAGTCAGATGTGTGTGGACTGTGGAGAGGAGACTATAGAATAGAACCAGAGCCGCCAAGCTGGAGCCGTCTGACTGAGCCCTGCATGGTACACCAAACAGGAGGTCAGTGACAGTGCCACCAGGCCAGTCTGGGGGGGGGGGGGAAAGTTTGCTGATGTAAGGGGGGATTGAATACAGTAATGTAAAGGGGCATTGATATAAACATTCCCCCTATATTAGTAACCCCCCTTACCTTAGTGTATTCACTCTGTGGAAGGTGGTCTCATCACCAGAGCCTCCCTTACATCAGAGTTCCCCCTTACATCATGATCTGCAGCATTCCCCTTTACATAAGAGCTCCCTTTCACTGTAAGAGGGGAATCCTGCAGACTCTGATGTAAGGGAGAACTCTGTGCTGGCTGGGTTATAGTAACCTGACTTTCATGTTTTTTGACTTTTGTTTACCTTAAACACATTGCTAATAACACTGGCTATGTGTTTATAGTTTAAATAATTATATTTTCACTGTTTAGCACTGAAAACTGTCATTTTAGGTACTTTTATGCCGTGTCAGTAAAAAATGTGACTCCGCCAGTTTTTTTGCCAGTAAAAAATGGGTGCCGTTTGTAAATTTTGGCATCATGCCAGTAAATTTCACTTCGGGGGGTTTGGCAACCGTGTCTATAAGTAACCGTTTGCACCTTTTAGTCTCTTTCTCTCTGCAATTCCACCCTCAGCCTTTCCGTAGAATAGCCGATTCAAACCGAATCTTTGATGTGCTGATATGCAAACAGGGATTTGTAAGCGGGGCTTTTATGACATAAAAGAGAATTTGAGAGCTCTGCTCAGTCCTGAGGCCGCTCAATCTCACACTGCGCGATCAGACGTGAGCATCGCTGGTCTATTATACTACTGACACACCCTGCCCTGACTGCCTTGGTTTTTGTAATGGAAATTTGTAGGTTCTGTATATAATTGTATTCTATTTTATATGTATTGCACAATGCCCTCACTGTGCACACGGCACTAACAATGTTTTCAGTACATGTTTTGCATTCTTTCAAGTCTTGATTAGAATAAGCCTGCCTATGTAACGCCCCTTGTTACCATAAACGTACAATTGTAATATTAATGTGATACCTACGTAATCATGTGTATAAAAACCTTCACATGCGTCATAATAAAGGAGAACGGTTATTTGGAAAGATGCTGAGCGTATCTTTTGTGTCTGTTCCCTACTGCAGTAGTTATTAATTTGGAACCACTAATCAATATGAGGATAGGAGTTGCCTATCATCAAAATATCCATTTCAGTTTTCAATTTTTTTTTTATTGTGAAACAGACATGCTCATATCAAATAATTTCAAGAGGAACTCACCTTAAAACTCAAATCTGGGCAAATAAAAAAATTATCCCTTGCAGTGGGGCACTGAAAAAGTGAATAGGTTGTTTTGCCTAGAGGATAGGAAGAACAGTTTTACTTACCTGATCCTCCACTCCCCCCCCGGCAGGCAGTACTCCCCCACAAACTGGTAGTGGACTGTTCCTCAGTGTGTTTACTATGGACCCTGCTCTGGTCTTGATGATGTCAGGACTCTGGGCTGGTGGAGTGTCGGGGTGCAGATGTTCCCCCTGCTGGTTTAGTCAAGGGAGGAGGTGAAACAGTTTTACTAACCTGATCCTGTGCTCCCCCCAGCAGGCAGTGCCCCCCCCCCCATGGTCCAGCGGTGGACTATTCTTCAGCTTTCACACTAAGGACAATGTTCTGGTCTGGATGATGGCAGCACCCTAGACTGGTGGAGTATGGGGGTGCAGAAGCTGCGAGGCATTTGCATTCAGCCCCTTTTGGTCTGATACCCCTAACTAAAATCTAGTAGAGCCAATTGCCTTTATTGGCAAATATAGTCTACCTGTGTCTAATTGTGTCTCAGTATAAATACAGCTGTTCTGTGAATCCCTTAGATTTGTTGGAGAACCTTAGTGAACAAACAGCATCATGAAGGCCAAGGAACACACCAGACAGGTCAGGGAAAAAAGTTGTGGAGAAGTTTAAAGCAAGGTTTGGTTTTAAAAAAATTTCCCAAGCTTTGAACATTTCACGGAGCTCTGTTCAATCCATCATCCGAAAATGCAAAGAGTATGGCACAACTGCAAATCTACCAAAACATGGCCGTCCACCTAAACTGACCGGCCGGGCAAGGAGAGCATTAATCAGGGAAGCAGCCAAGAGGCCCATGGTAACTCTGGAGGAGCTGCAGAGATCCACAGCTCAGGTGGGAGAATCTATTAGTCGTGTTCTCCACAAATCTGGCCTTTATAGAAGAGTGGCAAGAAAAAAGCCAAAGTTGAATGTAAGTCACAAGAAGTTCCATTTGCAATTTGTGAGAAGCTATGTGGAGGACACAGCAAACATGGTGGAAGAAGGTGCTCTGGTCAAGTGAGACCAAAATTTAGCTTTTTAGCCTAATAGCAAAATGCTATGTGTAGCCGAAAACTAACACTGTACATCACCTGAACACACCATCCCCACCGTGAAACATGGTGGTGGCAGTAGGTACAGGGACGCTGGGTCAGAGTTGATGTGAAGATGGATGGAGCCAAATACAGGGCAATCATAGAAGAAAACCTGTTGGAGTCTGCAAAAGACTTGAGACTGGGGCAGAGGTTCACCTTCCAGCAGGACAATGACCCTAAACATATAGCCAGAGCTACAATGGAATGGTTTAGATCAAAGCATATGTATGTGTTAGAATGGCCCAGTCCAGACCTAAATCCAATTGAGAATCTGTGGCAAGACTTGAAAATTGCTGTTCACAAACACTCTCCATCCAATCTAAAAGAGGTTGAGCTATTTTGCAGAGAAGAATGGGCAAAAATGTCCCTCTCTAAATGTGCAAAGCTGGTAAAGACATCCTCAAAAAGATTTGCAGCGAAAGGTGGTTCTACAAAGTGGCGTTAATACAAATGCACACCACACTTTTCACATATTTATTTGTAAAAAAAAATTAAAACCAGTTATAATTTTCTTTCCACTTCACAATTAATTATGTGCCACTTTGTGCTGGTCCATCACATAAAATCCCAATAAAATACATTTATGTTTTTGGTTGTAACATAACAAAATGTGGAAAATTTCAAGGAGTCTGAATACTTTTTCAAGGCACTGTATTTGATCCCCAAGCAAAATATGACTTAGTACTTGGTAGAGAAACCCTTATTGGCAAGTGTAGAGGTAAGACGTTTCTTGTAGTTGCAGGTCAGTGAGTAAAATAAGTATTTGATCCCCTACCAACCAAGAAAAATTCTGGCTCCCACAGACTGGCTACAGTATGTGATCATGTGGTACGCAGATTAGTCCTGTCAATTTAAGAAGGTGCTCCTAACGACATCTCATTATGTGTAGAATCTCTGCAGAATCTTTCTTCCATTCAAACCGCACCATCATGGGCAAGACCAAAGAGCTGTTAAAGCGGGAGTCCGCCGGGACTCTGCGTTTTTTTTTTTTTTAAGCCAGCAGCTACAAATACTGCAGCTGCTGACTTTTAAAATAGTGACACTTACCTGTCCAGCGCGCCCGCGATGTTGGCACCCGAAGCCGATCTCTCGATCATCTCTTGGGTGCTGCCGCCGCCATCTTGGGTATGGGAATCAGGAAATGGAGCCTTTCTGCTTCATTTCCCGGTTCCCTACTGCGCATGCGCGAGACGCGCTGTGCAATAAGGACGGTCCCCGCTGCCTCTGGGATCTGTGTGTTTCCCAGCAGGCAGCGGGGCACTTGCGGAAAGGGGCGTAATCTACGCCCATTTCCGCAGAGAGCTATCCCGGAAGTGGGTGCAGATACCTGTACTGTACAGGTACTTGCACCCCCCTCCCCCCTGAAAGGTGCCAATTGTGGCGCCGGAGGGGGGGAGCGTTCCGATGAGCGGAAGGTCCACTTTAGGGTGGACCTCCGCTTTAAAGAATGTAAGGGACAAGATTGTAGACCTGCACAAGGCTGGAATGGGCTACAAGACCATCAGCAAGAAGCTTGGTGAGAAGGAGACAACTGTTGCATCCATTATTCGCAAATGGAAGGAATACAAAATAACCATCAATCGCCCTTGGTCTGGAGCTCCATGCAAGATTTTGCCTCATGGGGTAAGGATCATGAGAAAAGTGAGGTATCAGCCCAGATCAGCCCAGAATACACGGGAGGTGCTTGTAAATGATCTCAAGGCAGTTGGGACCACACTCACCAAACAAATCATTGGTAACACAATGCGCCACCATGGATTGAAATCCTGCAGCGCCCGCAATGTCGCTCTCCTCAAGAAGGCACGTATTTAGTCCCATCTGATGTTCACCAATGAACATCTAAATGATTCGGAGAAGGATTGGGAGAAAGTGCTGTGGTCAGATGAGACCAAAATTGAGCTCTTTGGCATTAACCCGACTCGCCATGTTTGGAGGAAGGAAAATGCTGACTATGACCCGAAGAACACCATCTCTACAGTCAAGCATGGAGGAGGAACCATTTTTTTTGGGGGTCTGTTTCTCTGCTAAAGGTACAGGCTGACTTTGCTGCATTGAGGGGCCAATGGATGGGGACATGTATTGTAAAATCTTGAATGAGAACCTTATTCCCTCAGCCACAACACTGAAGATAGTTTGTGTATGGGTTTTCCAGTATGACAATGACTATGACCCGAAGAACACCATCCCTACAGTCAAGCAAGGGGGTGGAAGCATTTTTTTGGGGTCTTTTTCTCTGCTAAAGGTACAGACCAACTTTGCTGCATTGAGGAGCCAATGGATGGGGACATGTAAAATCTTGAATGAGAACCTTCTTCCCTCAGCCACAACACTGAAGATAGTTTGTGGATGGGTCTTCCAGTATGACAATAACCCAAAACATACCACCAAGGCAACAAAGGCGTGGCTTGAGAAAAAGCACATTAAGGTCATGGAGTGGCCTAGCCAGCCTCCGGACTTTAATCCTATAGGAAATTTATGGAGGGAGCTGAAACTTCATGTTGCCAAGCGACAGCCAAACAGACTTAAGGATGTAGAGAAGATCAGTAAAGAGAAGTGGACCAAAAACCCTCCTGAGATGTGTGCAAACCTGGTACCTAAGTACTAAGTCATGTTTTGCTTGGGGGTCAAAATACTTATTTTACTGACTGAACTGCAACTTAATTTATAACATTTGTATCATGTGTTTTTTCTAGCTTTTTGCTTGATATTCTATCTCTATCATTTAAAATACATCTATAATAAAAAGTATAAACCCTTCATTTCTTTGTAAGTGGGAAAACTTACAAAAGATGCAGGGGATCAAATAATAATTTCCCCCACTGTATATGGGGTGGCAGGGCACATATGGGTTCATGCAGGTCTGGGGTTCCGTGGTGAAAGCACACTCACTAACAGCTCTCAGCCTCTGTTTGCAACTAGGAGCCAGCATTAAACAAATTCTACAAATTAGGGTGGAGAATAGTGGTGACGTCAACATGACGACCCCCCTGAGAAAGCCACGTGATCCTGTGGCGTAACGCATAGGGGAGGGGCAACTGACATGACGACACTCTGGTTTTGCATGTGCTCCACCGCAAGTTGTAATTGTATTGCAACACTATACTGCTGATCCATGTCAGCGGAAATTTTATGCCTTCATAGTGTGGTGCGCTACAAGCACCGTTTCATTCTAAGTGTTCATTTGGTGGAGTGGGAATAAAGTATACTTTTTTTTTTAACAAAACGGTATGAGAACTAATGTTTGGCAATTTTCCTTCCGTCTATGAAAATGGCTGAGTGGCACCTGAATTGAGGATAACCATACACTGGAGTAAAGAGGAAGAAGGAGGGGTGGAGGATTCCATCTTTGCGGACACTAGGTCCCAGAGGGACATAAGCGCTTTCTGACTGAACTTAACTGTAAGGTCACATAAATCCAGGTGAGAGCACACCCGGTGGAGGGGAGCACGATAATTACAGGATTATGAGCATGGCACGAAATAATTAAGAGAAGACATAATTGTGAAGAATTCAGTTAGCACGGCGCATTTATAATTTTACCCATTTAAAGTTTGTATTGAGTTTTTTTTTAGCTTGCCTAGCATAGGATATACATATATACAGTTCATAAAGAAATAACCTACCTTGTAGTTGCGCAATCAAGGACCTGACACCTTCAAAAATAATGTGCCTGTTCCCTTCGCTACATCACAATTTGTGGGCAATGCCTGTTACAAATCCTGTTTAATTTATTCATAAATGATCTGGAAGATGGGATAAACTTCTTAATCTCTGTATTTGCGGACGATACTAAGCTAAGCAGGGCAATAGCTTCTACGCAGGATGTGGAAACCTTGCATGGAGACCTAAATTAATGGGGTGGCAACTACATGGCAAATGAGGTTTAATGTTGAATAATGTAAGGTAATGCATTTGGGTGCCAAAAATATGAATGTTAGTTACTCACTAGGGGGAGAACCTCTGGGGGAATCTAGGATGGAAAAGGACCTGGGGGTCCTAGCAAATGATAGGCTCAGCAATGCCATGCAATGCCAAGCTGCTGCAAGCAAAGCCAACAGAATATTGGCATGCATCAAAAGGGGGATTCACTCCAGGGATAGAACGATAATTCTCCCAATCTACAAGACCGTGGTTTGGCTGCATCTTGAGTATGCCTTCCGGTTCTGGGCACCAGTCCTCAGGAGGGATGTGCTGAAATTGGAGAGAGTCCAGAGAGGGGCAACAAAACTAATAAAGGGACTGGAGGACCTCAGCTATGGGCAAAGTCTACAGGCATTATTCTCTCTGGAGAGGAGATGCTTGAGAGGGCATATGATATTGATGTATAAATACGGTACTGGTGACTAGGGATGAGCCGAACCCACCCCCCCAGTTTGGTTCGCACCGGAAAATGTGAATAGGCAAAAATTTTGTGCGAACATGCGGACACCATTAAAGTCTATGGGACATGAAAAATCAAAAGTGCTAATTTTAAAGACTTATATGCAAGTTATTGCCATATAAAGTGTGTAGCACGGCCCCCCAAGGGACTACTTGGAATGACCTGCTCATCTGCGCGACCATGACCTGGTGAACATTCTAACCCGCCTGACACTCTAGGTTCAGACATCCTTGTATCATTGTGGAGTAATAAATCTGGTAACTCTGTGTATTTATGTTCTGAGAATATTTACCAATTAAAGGAGATGTTGTCACGAAAAGGAGGTAATAAATCTGCTGAGTTCTAGGCAACAGCGCCGACTCAGCAAAGGAATTCCTCCGAAAGACACAAGGCAAATATTAACAAATGACAATATGATATACACACTTCCTTAAAGAAATAATGCTACCCCCCTTAAAGGATGATTTATGCTAGCAGATTATACTGACACTCTGCAGAGGATGGAACCTGACCAGCCTATACTGCTACCCTAAGAAGAGAGTGGAGGTCTAGTAACAATGTAATGGTCCTTGTATCAGCACTAGCATCAATGTCCCTGTTGCAGATCTGATGGTCTTCACCAGTACGTAGGAGCTCATTAACTGTAATCCAATTAGGTGTAGTGGGAAGCAATTTCTTGTAGCGAGGAAGGCTAAAGATGTCTAAGCACTGTGTTCAAATAGATTCAGTAAAGTATTCCTAGGGTAAAGATGTCTGTGCAAAGTGTCCCGGTGAAACTGTGGTAAAGGTTGAGCGACTGCTCTCTCACCAATGACCAGACCGCTACGATGTCTTCCGGAGGGTAACTTTTGTAGCGACACCCATACAGCGGATCTGCCGTCTTGATCTCCTGATGTGAAGCTTGGTAGACCAACTACAATGTACCCCTACCCATTCATATGGGGTGGCCCAGGATCTGGGGGTCCCCTTGTTAAAGGGGGCTTCCAGATTCTGATAAGCTCCCCGCCTGCAGACCCCCACAACCATTGGGCAAGGGTTGTGGGGAACATAGGGACAAGATGCTTTGGGGGGGGACCTCAAATCACCCTCCCCATGTTGAGGGATACCGGCATGGTATGGTTCAAAAGGGGGGGCGCTCACTTGTCCCCCTCACATCCTGGCCTGCCAGGCTGCTTGCTCGGATAAGTGTCTGGTATGAATTTTGGGGGGGGGCCCCACTCCATTTTTTTTTTTAATTTGGTGCAGGGTTCCCCTTAAAGTTCATACCAGACCTGAATGGCCTGGTATGGATTTTGGGGGGGACCCCCACTCAATTAAAAAAAAAAATTGGCCACTTCAATACACTGTGTTTTTATATATATATATATATATATATATATATATATATATATATATATATATATATATATATATATATACTGCCTGTACTGACTGAATATAGAGTCTACACTGGATATCTAGCCTACATTAAATGCAGAGTGTATATACAGTATCTCACAAAAGTGAGTACACCCCTCACATTTTTGTAAATATTTTATTCTATCTTTTCATGTGACAACACTGAAAAAATGACACTTTGCTACAATGTAAAGTAGTGAGTGTACAGCTTGTATAACAGTGTAAATTTTCTGTGCCCTCAAACTAACTCAACACACATCCATTAATGTCTAAACTGCTGGCAACAAAAGTGAGTACACCCCTAAGTGAAAATGTCCAAATTGGACCCAAAGTGTCAATATTTTCTGTGGCCACCATTATTTTCCAGCACTGCCTTAACCCTCTTGGGCATGGAGTTCACCAGAGCTTCACAGGTCACCACTGGAGTCCTCTTCCACGGCATCATGGAGCTGGTGGACGTTGGAGACCTTGCGCTCCTCATTTAAAGATGCCCCACAGATGCTCAATAGGGTTTAGGTCTGGAGACATGCTTGGCCAGTCCATCAGCTTTACCCTCAGCTAGACATGTGCGATTCGTTTCGTACGAATCTCCCAAAATTCGTACGTTCAGGAGGATCCAAAATACGAATTGCCGTGCGTCCGAATTCTGTACGGAATACAAACTTCAGTTTACGAATTCCGGATTTTGGATCAGTTGTCGTCGAATCGACGACGACTTCAAGCGTTTTTTGCGGCGTTTTTTACCGCGATTCGCAATGTTTTTTACCGCGTTTTTTAGTCATTATGCTTATTATGACTTGCAGAAGACTTCTGTGATAGAAGTCAATGTAAGTTGCCTGAAGACATGAGTGAAGGACTTTCCTCCTCTCTGGGCAGGCTGCCAAGAAAAGATCAAAGTGATACAATGTTTCTTCTTCAATGGGCTGAACTCCCTGTGTAGAATTTTTCAGTTTAACCATTTAAAGACTAAATCTTTTCTGACACTTGTTGCTTACAAGTAAAAATCCAGTATTTTCTGCTAGAAAATCACTCAGAAGCCCCAAAAATTATATATATATTTTTAGCAGAGACCCTAGGGAATAAAATAGCGGTTGTTGCAATATTTTATGTGACGCGGTATTTGCGCAGAGGTCTTTCAAACGCAAGTTAGCACTTTTTTCTTTTTTTCGGTCGACCTCTAGAGAGCACTGACATTAGCAGCGTGACATACAGCAATGACACCTGCACCGTGATATACAGCACTGACACCTGCACCGTAAGCAGCCCCAGGAGGAAGTCAGCACAGCACAGGGATGGTGAACTTTACAAACCTACAGGTCATATTTGCAGCCACAAAATAATTACTAGCTGTGCACACATAGTCCCACCACATGGCCAATGACATAACACATGTATGAGGTGAATCTGGGATCGACAACTACAAGCATTCTTTTTCTATATGTGAAATCCTGAAAATTCAGGAATCTTGAGACAATGGAGGCGAGGGAAGGTGAGGGTAGGCAAAGAAAAGGGTGCAGGAGATGATCACCAGCACCAGCACCGTGATATAGAGCACTGACACCTGCACCGTGATAGAGTGATCTGACACCAGCACCGTGACATAACACATGTATGAGGTAAATCTGGGATCGACAACTACAAGCAGTGGCGTAACTAGAACCTTCAGGGCCCCGATGCAAGAAACCATGAAGTGCCCCCCTGAACCCCAGCCAGGGCCCTTCCCTCCGAGTCCGGCGATGGAACTCCAGGGCATGGTCACAGGTATGACCTTTGTGAGCCCTGTAGTTCCACCTCTGGCATCAGTATTTTTTTATTTTTTATTTTTTTTTATTTTTAGGTGCCCCATTGGGGGACTGTCCCTAGGCAGGATGGGGTCCCGTCCCCAGAAGAGATGAGGTCCTTTTCTCCAGGGCAAATGAACTTACTGCCCCCAGGTGAGAAGGGGTCCCTGTCCCCAGGGGAGATGGGGATCCATGTCCCCACGTGAGAAGGGGCCCCTGTCCCCAGGGGGAGATCGAGGGGGTATGTAATGGTGTATGGGGAATGGGGTTCTCTCACTTACCATGACCAAGCTGCAGGCCACGCTCTCATCAATGTTGGCCTGGGCTCCATCCAGTGTGCTGGACAGGTGATCAGCATATCTCCCAGAAAGACCTTTCATCATCTGTGTATGATGGGGGAGGAGGGGGGCTGGCATACAAGCCTGCAGTGTCCTCCGGGAGCCGACTCTGATAGGGCTGCACTGCATATGTGTGCTTAAAGTTTGTTTACCCGGGAGAAGTATGCAGTGCAGTGTGGGCCGGACTCGGGGGAGGGCGGGAATCTGGCTGGGGAGAACAGACAACTGACTGAGCGGCAATGCATGGAGCAGGAGATGAGTACTCTGAGGAGCCGGCCGAAGGACACAGGTCATGCAGGGAATGCACAACTAAAGAGCAGCCAGTGCGATAGTCGAGCATGGAGCTCTGCTAGTCACCCTCCACCTCCAGTCACCCATGTGCATGGTGCACTGGTACCCCTAGCTGCCTATGCTGTTGCCGGACATATGTAGAGGGGGCTGCATGGGCCCCCTGCATCACAGGGCCCAGTTGCAGTCGCGACTGCTGCACCCCCTATAGTTACGCCCCTGACTACAAGCATTCTTTTTTTATATGTGAAATTCTGAAAATTCAGGAATCTTGAGATAATGGAGGCGAGGGAAGGTCAGGGTAGGCAAAGTAGAGGGTGCAGGAGATGATCACCAGCACCAACACCGTGATATAGAGCACTAACACCTGCACAGTGATAATGCGCATTATGAGGGGCTCCCACCATCCCTGTTCTGTGTTGACTTCCTCCTGGGGCTGCTTATTATGAGGGGCTCCCACCATCCCTGTGCTATGCTGACTTCCTCCTGGGGCTGCTTATTATGAGGGGCTCCCACCATCCCTGTGCTATACTGACTTACTCCTGGGGCTGTACCGTCCTCTGCTGTGCATATTATGAGGGGCTCCCACCATCCCTGTGCTATGCTCATTATGAGGGTCTCCCACCATCCCTGTGCTGTGCTGACTTCCTCCTGGGACTGCTTAATATGAGGGGCTCCCACCATCCCTGTGCTATGCTGACTTCCTCCTGGGGCTGCTTATTATGAGGGGCTCCCACCATCCCTGTGCTATACTGACTTACTCCTGGGGCTGTACCGTCCTCTGCTGTGCATATTATGAGGGGCTCCCACCATCCCTGTGCTATGCTCATTATGAGGGGCTCCCACCATCCCTGTGCTGTGCTGACTTCCTCCTGGGACTGCTTAATATGAGGGGCTCCCACCATCCCTGTGCTATGCTGACTTCCTCCTGGGGCTGCTTACGGTGCAGGTGTCAGTGCTGTATATCACGGTGCTGGTGTCAGTGCTTTATGTCACGCTGCTGATGTCAGTGCTCTCTATCACGGTGCTGGTGTCAGATCACTCTATCACGGTGCAGGTGTCAGTGCTCTATATCACGGTGCTGGTGATCATCTCCTGCACCCTCTTCTTTGCCTACCCTCACCTTCCCTCGTCTCCATTATCTCAAGATTCCTGAATTTTCAGAATTTCACATATAAAAAAAGAATGCTTGTAGTTGTCGATCCCAGATTCACCTCATACATGTGTTATGTCACGGTGCTGGTGTCAGATCACTCTATCACGGTGCAGGTGTCAGTGCTCTATATCACAGTGCTGGTTCTGGCGATCATCTCCTGCACCCTCTTCTTTGCCTACCCTCACCTTCCATCGCCTCCATTGTCTCAAGATTCCTGAATTTTCAGAATTTCACATATAAAAAAAGAGTGCTTGTAGTTGTCGATCCCAGATTCACCTCATACATTTGTTATGTCATTGGCCATGTGGTGGGACTATGTGTGCACAGCTAGTAATTATTTTGTGGCTGCAAATATGACCTGTAGGTTTGTAAAGTTCACCATCCCTGTGCTGTGCTGACTTCCTCCTGGGGCTGCTTATTATGAGGGGCTCCCACCATCCCTGTGCTGTGCTGACTTCCTCCTGGGGCCGCTTACGGTGCAGGTGTCAGTGCTGTATATCACGGTGCTGGTGTCAGTGCTGTATATCACGGTGCTGGTCTCAGTGCTTTATGTCACGCTGCTGATGTCAGTGCTCTCTATCACGGTGCTGGTGTCAGATCACTCTATCACAGTGCAGGTGTCATTGCTGTATGTCACGCTGCTAATGTCAGTGCTCTCTAGAGGTCGACCGAAAAAAAAAAAAAGGGCTAACTTGCGTTTGAAAGACCTCTGCGCAAATACCGCGTCACATAAAATATTGCAACAACCGCTATTTTATTCCCTAGGGTCTCTGCTAAAAATATATATATAATTTTTGGGGCTTCTGAGTGATTTTCTAGCAGAAAATACTGGATTTTTACTTGTAAGCAACAAGTGTCAGAAAAGATTTAGTCTTTAAATGGTTAAACTGAGAACTTCTACACAGGGAGTTCAGCCCATTGAAGAAGAAACATTGTATCACTTTGATCTTTTCTTGGCAGCCTGCCCAGAGAGGAGGAAAGTCCTTCACTGATGTCTTCAGGCAACTTACATTGACTTCTATTACAGAAGTCTTCTGCAAGTCATAATAAGCATAATGACTGAAAAACGCGGTAAAAAACGCTGCGAATCGCGGTAAAAAATGCCGCTTCTGCAAGTCATAACAAGCATAATGAGCAATGTTTTTGCCTTTAAATTCATCGTAAAGAACGTTCGTACACGAACCTAACGACAATTCGTATTTTGTACGAAACAGAACGGAATTTCAGACACGAAATACGAAGTACGAATTAATTTTATTACGAATCGAAACGGAACAGAACGAAACTAATTTATTGACGGCGCCCATGTCTACCCTCAGCTACTTTAGCAAGGCAGTGGTCTTCTTGGAGGTGTGTTTGGGGTCATTATCATGATGGAATACTGCCCTGTGGCCCAGTCTCCGAAGGGAAGGAATCATGTTCGGCTTCAATATGTCACAGTACATGTTGGCATTCATAGTTCCCTCAATGATCTGTAGCTCCCTAGTACAAGCAGCACTTATGCAGCCCCAGACCATGACACTCCCACCACCATGTTTCGCTGTAGGCAAGACACACTTGTCTTTGTACTCCTCACCTGGTTGCCGCCACACACGCTTCACACCATCTGTACCAAATAAGTTTATCTTGGCCTCATCAGACCACAGAACATGGTTTAGTAATCCATAACCTTAGTCTGCTTGTCTTCAGCAAACTGCAGGCTTTCTTGTGCATCATTTTTAGAAGAGGCTTCCTTCTGGGACAACAGCCATGCAGACCAATTTGATGCAGTGTGCGGCGTATGGTTTGAGCACTGACAGGCTGACCCCCTCACCCCTTCAACCTCTGCAGCAATGCTGGCAGCACTCATACGTCTATTTCCCAAAGACAACCTCTGGATATGACGCTGAGCACGGGCACTCAGTTTCTTTGGTTGACCATGGCAAGGCCTGTTCTGAGTGGAACCTGTCCTGTTAAACTGCTGTATGGTCTTGGCCACCATGATGCAGCTCAGATTCAGGGTCTTGGCAATCTTCTTATAGCCTACACCAGTGATGGAGAACCTTGGCACCCTAGATGTTTTGGAACTACATTTCCCATGATGTTCAACTACACTGCAGAGTGCATGAGCATCATGGTAAATGTAGTTCCAAAACATCTGGGGTGCCAAGGTTCACCATCACTGGCCTAGGCCATCTTTATGTAGAGCAACATTTTTTTTTTTTTTAGATCCTCAGAGAGTTCTTTGCCATGAGGTGCCATGTTGAACTTCCAGTGACCAGTATGAGAGAATGAGAGCGATAACACCAAATTTAAAGCGGGAGTCCGCCGGGAGTCCACCGGGAGTCCGCGTTTTTTTATTTTTTTTAAAAGCCAGCAGCTACAAATACTGCAGCTGCTGACTTTTAAAATAGTGACACTTACCTGTCCAGCGCGCCCGCGATGTCGGCACCCGAAGCCGATCTCTCGATCGTCTCTCGGGTGCTGCCGAAGCCATCTTTGGTATGGGAATCAGGAAGTGGAGCCTTTCGGCTTAATTTCCCGGTCCCCTACTGCGCATGCGCGAGTCGCGCTGAGCAATAAGGATGGACCCGCTGCCTCTGGGATCTGTGTGTTTCCCAGCAGGCAGCGGGGGACTTTCGGAAAGGGGCGTAATCTACGCCCCTTTCCACAGAGAGCTATCCCGTAAGTGGGTGCAGATACCTGTACTGTACAGGTACCTGCACCCCCCTCCCCCCTGAAAGGTGCCAATTGTGGTGCCGGAGGGGGGGAGGGTTCCGATGAGCGGAAGGTCCACTTTAGGGTGGACCTCCGCTTTAACTTATTAGTTAAATTACTATATTAGCACTGTAGGTGTGGGGGGGAGGGGCGTGGAGAGCACTGTGGGGGGTGGACAGCAATGTGGGGGGGTGGAGAGCACTGTGGGGGGGGGTGGAGAGCACTATGAGGGGCTGGAGAGCACTGTGGGGGGCTGGAGAGCACTGTGGGAGGGGGGGTGGAGAGCACTGTGAAGAGCTGGAGAGCACTGTGGGGGGCTGGAGAGCACTGTGGGGGGCTGGAGAGCACTGTGGAGGGGTGGAGAGCACTGTGAAGGGGTGGAGAGCACTGTGGGGGGGGGGGGGGTGGAGAGTGCTGTGGGGAGCTGGAAATCTCCCGGTAGGCCAGTCCAGCCCTGTATACTATACATTCAGGCGAATCATGTTTTTGATGCTGCCCGAATGCCACAGTCCACAGTTATTGTTAACTTATAGGTAACTTGTATTTTAGCCTTGTGCATTTATATAAACGCACGTTCCTCCATACTATATTTTAAGCCTATCCAGTTCATATGTCATTCTTACTGATGATGCTCCCTTTTATGATGGCTTATCCCTGTGATCTTATATCCATAATTAATTACTGCTAGATCTCATGAGGTATTTTTGTTGTTATTATATATTCTTTATGGTATTTTTTATGAATTTGTCAGAGATCAGCGTCCGGACTCCGCCATGGTCAGCCACACCCCCCCCCCCCCCCTTTGTGAACTCATTTGAACTTATTTTAACAATTTGATCTATTTGAATATTTGTATGCATTGTTTATCTCCTCTGTGCTTCCTTTTTTAAATTAATTCTGGACACTCAGTTGAGTTTTGCGCCATCATCCCCTCCTTTACTAGCCAGCATCAATAGACTCTCCAGCACACCCCGGCATCCCTTGCCATTCAGTTCTGGAGGTGCCGGAACTGCGTTCCACCACGTTCCTGCTGAAAAAAGCCCTGGCTGTAGTCCAAACCTTCTCATCCTCTTCTCTTCTGGAAATAAAACTCTCACACTAGGGTGCCCACATGTCCAGGATTGCCCAGGACAATCCCGCGATTTAGCAGGTCTGTCCCTGGTCCCGGGTACCTTCATTCTGGGACAATACAGTGTCCCGGAATGAAATTGACAGAGCGAGCAAACCCGCCATAGTGCTGGCGCTCGCTCTGCCTCCAGCTCGGCCTGAGACTCTGGCCACTGGTTGTTAGATCCGCCTGGCGGCTAGCAACCAGTGACCTCTGCCCAGCATGCAAAGTGGAGGAAAAGTTAGCTTTCTCCTCCGCATCTAACACTCTCCACCCTGCCGGATGAGGCTGTCAGCAGGGGCAGCCCCAAAGACACAAATCCACTGGCACTGCTGTCTGGGTTAGGGTCTCCGTGGCTCTGCCCCTGGCTGTATCCCTGCCTCATACCACAGAGCGGGCCGAAGCCGCCTCACCCTCCTCGGCTGTTTACATGTACACAGGAGTCGGAGGAGGGACACTGGCACTGATCTGAGGTCTGCTGTTAGCTTATTATATGTATGTAGATGGGCTGAGGAGGGGGACAGGGACGGTGATCAGGAAAAAGGTAAAAAGCACCCCCAGCACATTTCCGACCCCCACCTTTCTACTAGCACAAGTGGAAGGGGAAGGGGTCAGTACTGTGGGGGGTCTGTACTGAGGGGGGTTCTCTAATTAGTGGGGGGGGTCTGTAATGAGGGGGGTTCTCTACTTAGTGGGGGGTCTGTACTGAGGGGGGTTCTCTACTTAGTGAGGGGGTCTGTACTGAGTGGGGTTCTCTACTTAGTGGGGGGGCCTGTACTGAGGAGGGTTCTCTACTTAGTGGGGGATCTGTACTGAGTGGGGTTCTCTACTTAGTGGGAGGGTCTGTACCTAGTGGAGTTCTCTACTTAGTGGGGGGTCTGTACTGAGTGGGGTTCTCTACTTAGTGGGGGGATCTGTACTTAGGGGGGTTCTCTACTTAGTGGAGGGTCTGTACTGAGTGTTCTCTACTTAGTGGGGGGTCTGTACTGAGTGGGGTTCTCTACTTAGTGGGGGGATCTGTACTTAGGCGGGTTCTCTACTTAGTGGGGGGTCTGTACTGAGTGTTGTTCTCTACTTAGTGGGGGGTCTGTACTAAGTGTTATTCTCTACTTAGTGGGGGTCTGTACTGAGTGGGGGTCTCTATTTAGTGGGGGGTCTGTACTGAGTGGGGTTCTCTACTTAGTGGGGGATCTGTTCTTAGGGGGGTTCTCTACTTAGTGGGGGGTCTGTACTGAGTGGGGTTCTCTACTTAGTGGGGGGGATCTGTACTGAGGGAGGTTCTCTACTTAGTGGGGGGATCTTTACTGAAGGAGGTTCTCTACTTAGTGGGGGGATCTGTACTGAGGGGGGTTCTCTACTTAGTGGGGGGTCTGTACTGAGTGTTGTTCTCTACTTAGTGGGGGGTCTGTACTGAGTGGGGTTCTCTACTTAGTGGGGGGTCTGTACTGAGTGGGATTCTCTACTTAGTGGGGGGATCTGTACTTAGGGGGGTTCTCTACTTAGTGAGGGAGTCTGTACTGAGTGGGGTTCTCTACTTAGTGGGGGGTCTGTACTGAGTGGGGTTCTCTACTTAGTGGGGGATCTGTACTGAGGGGGGTTCTCTACTTAGTGGGGGGATCTGTACTGAGGGGGGTTCTCTACTCAGTGGGGGGATCTGTACTGAGGGGGTTCTCTACTTAGTGGGGGGTCTGTACTGAGTGTTGTTCTCTACTTAGTGGGGGGTCTGTACTGAGTGTTCTCTACTTAGTGGGGGTCTGTACTGAGTGTTGTTCTCTACTTAGTGGGGGGTCTGTACTGAGGGGGGCTCTCTACTTAGTGGGGGGTCTGTACTGAGTGTTGTTCTATACTTAGTGGGGGGGTCTGTACTTAGGGGGGTTCTCTACTTAGTGGAGGGTCTGCACTGAGTGGGGTTCTCTACTTAGTGGGGGGTCTGTACTGAGTGGGGTTCTCTACTTAGTGGGGGGTCTGTACTGAGTGTTGTTCTCTACTTAGTGGGGGGTCTGTACTGAGGGGGGTTCTCTACTTAGTGGGGGGTCTGTACTGAGTGTTGTTCTCTACTTAGTGGGGGGTCTGTACTGAGGGGGGTTCTCTACTTAGTGGGGGGTCTGTACTGAGTGTTCTCTACTTAGTGGGGGTCTGTACTGAGTGTTGTTCTCTACTTAGTGGGGGTCTGTACTGAGTGTTCTCTACTTAGTGGGGGGTCTGTACTGAGGGGGGTTCTCTACTTAGTGGGGGGTCTGTACTGAGTGTTCTCTACTTAGTGGGGGTCTGTACTGAGTGTTGTTCTCTACTTGGTGGGAGGATCTGTACTGAGGGGGGTTCTCTACTTAGTGGGGGGTTCTGTACTGAGGGGGGTTCTCTACTTAGTGGGGAGTCTGTACTGAGGGGGGTTCTCTACTTAGTGGGGGGTTCTGTACTGAGGGGGGTTCTCTACTTAGTGGGGGGTCTGTACTGAGGGGGGTTCTCTACTTAGTGGGGGGTCTGTACTGAGTGTTCTCTACTTAGTGGGGGGTCTGTACTGAGGGGGGTTCTCTACTTAGTGGGGGGTCTGTACTGAGGGGGGTTCTCTACTTAGTGGGGGTCTGTACTGAGTGTTGTTCTCTACTTAGTGGGGGTCTGTACTGAGTGTTCTCTACTTGGTGGGAGGATCTGTACTGAGGGGGGTTCTCTACTTAGTGGGGGGTTCTGTACTGAGGGGGGTTCTCTACTTAGTGGGGAGTCTGTACTGAGGGGGGTTCTCTACTTAGTGGGGGGTCTGTACTGAGGGGGGTTATCTACTTAGTGGGGGGCTCCTGCAGGCCCCCCTTCTCTTGCAGCACCCCAGGCTAGAAGAATCTAAGCCCAAACTCCACCCACCTTTTTATAGGGACTCCCAGAAAGCTATCCACCGGAGGGAAAACCCATTTAAAATTGCAATTCTTTGTGTATCTTTTTTCTTGGCACATAAATATTTTTTTTTTATGTGGTGAGCTTAAACACAAATGGTTCTTCAAGAATTTTTTTTTATTAACCCATTGAAAAATATTTAGCCGAGGCATTTAAAAGAAAATTGATAATTTCCAATCATGCAAAATTTGGGATAGACCATTGGCTCAAGTTTATTGAGGCGTGGTGGAAATAAACTGGCCTTGGAAAAAAATAAAAATAAATATGGCACTTAATCCCTCTGTGTGAAACCGATTTATTGGAAGTGTTTGCACTCTCTATCGTATCACCGGTGATTGTGCTAAGCCGTAAAGGGCCACTTCATACGGCAATCATCGCGCTCCGTCTGCCATTATGCCTCTCAATATCGCTTAGTAGAGTGGGAAATCCTCTGAAAGGCAAAATAGTGTTTTTGTCTCTGCTTGTTATCCTTCGAGAATGGGTCGGGTTGGCGGGCGAGGGATCGTATCCGGAAAACACACAGGGATGAAAGCGTGGAAGGCCCGTAATGGAGGAGCAGTTAGCTGAAGCATTAAGTGTTTGTGCATGACGTACAACAGTTCTGATTTTCACAGATTTCTGCACCTTTTTTTTTTTTTTATGCCAAAGAGCTGATATGTAAATATTACAGTGGCGTTTCATTTTTTTAACCCCCATGGGGCCTGTGTTTTGCTCGGACTTTGACCTGACAGCTAGAAGGGAGCCCTACATTTTGGGTATAATCCTGTTTCAAACAGTTCTGCGCAGTACGCAATATAGCCAAAGAGTTCTGCGTGGTACACCATATGTCCAAAGAGTTTTGTGCAGTATACCACTTGACCAAAAGTTTGTGAAAATCTGACCATCACACCTTTATGAGCTTGTTGGACATCCCATTCCAAGACCATGATCATTAAAATAAAACTGGCCCCTTCTTGTGGCTTTTGCAACCTCCACTCTTCTGTGAGGTTTTTTCTCAAGATTTTGGGAATTTGTGTACATTCAGCCAGCAGAGCATTTGTGAGGTTAGATGAGGTACTGATTTTGGATGAGAAGACCTGACTCACAATTCTCATCCCAATTATGTTCAGAAAGGTTTTGGTCAGAGCCACTTGAGTTCCTCCATACTAAACTGGTCAAATCATGTCTATATGGAGCTAGCTTTTTGTACACAGTGGCATAGCCATGTTGGAACAGAAAAAGGCCTTAACCAAATTGTTGCCTCAAGGTTGGAAGGTCTAAATTGTCTATATATGCCACAAGGTTGGAAGGTCTAAAATGTCTATGTATGCCACAAGGTTTGAAGGTCTAAAATGTCTATGCATGCCACAAGGTTGGAAGGTCTAAAATGTCTATGTAGACCACAAGGTTGGAAGGTCTAAAATGGCTATGTATGCCACAAGGTTGGAAAGTCTAAAATGTCTGTGTATGCCACAAGGTTGGAAGTTCTAAAATGTCTGTGTATGCCACAAGGTTGGAAGGTCTAAAATGTCTATGTAGGCCACAAGGTTGGAAGGTCTAAATTGTCTATATATGCCACAAGGTTGGAAGGTCTAAAATGTCTATGTATGCCACAAGGTTTGAAGGTCTAAAATGTCTATGCATGCCACAAGGTTTGAAGGTCTAAAATGTCTATGCATGCCACAAGGTTTGAAGGTCTAAAATGTCTATGCATGCCACAAGGTTGGAAGATCTAAAATGTCTATGTAGGCCACAAGGTTGGAAGGTCTAAAATGGCTATGTATGCCACAAGGTTGGAAGGTCTAAAATGTCTATGTATGACAAAAGGTTGGAAGGTCTAAAATGTCTGTGTATGCCACATGGTTGGAAAGTCTAAAATATCTGTGTATGCCACAAGGTTGGAAGGTCTAAAATGTCTATGTATGACAAAAGGTTGGAAGGTCTAAAATGTCTATGTAGGCCACAAGGTTGGAAGGTCTAAAATGGCTATGTATGCCACAAGGTTGGAAAGTCTAAAATGTCTATGTATGCCACAAGGTTGAAAGGTCTAAAATGTCTGTGCATGCTGTTGCATTAACAGTACCCTTCACTGGAAACACTTGGACCCAAGTGTTGCCCACATTCGTTTGGCCATATAGTTGGGTATGATGGCTGGGAGTCCAAAAACTCTTGACCATATTATGTATGCACACACAACCCTCTAGATTTGTCGCTGATATACTATAATTCTGCCAAGCTTTGTCATCAGCATTGACAAACCTCATTACTTCAACACACACACACCCAGAGATACACAATTTTTTTGGCCCCCAGGCTCTACCCGCTCTTTAGAACACACTGTGACAAAGTCCAAAGGACAATGTTTAAGGACCATGGACAAAAGTGGTTTTATTAGCACCTTTCTCATCATCCTCCGGTCATTACACATTGGATTGCTTCCGATGATGGATCAACATTACATGGACATCTGTTACAGACACCTAGCAATTCAGTCCTTAATGGGTTCTGCAATTACTGTTAACTACACTTAATAGACACAGACTGTGCTTGTTTACACTCCAGTGAGACATAAAACTTTTGTTTTTAAAACTGGCTCTGGTGACTGAAGAAAAATTGGAAGGACTTTATGACAGCTGACATCCTACAAAACTGCCGAAAAAGCCCATCAGGTGCATTTAAAGTGATAGTAAACACACACTGTCTAACCACTTGCCCGCTGGAAGATTTACCCCCCTTAATGACCAGGCCATTGTTTTAACTTTTTGGCACTGCATTACTTTAACTGGTAATTGCGCGATCATGAAACACTGTACATAAATGAAATGTATATCCTTTTTTCCCTCACAAATAGGGCTTTCTTTTGGTGGTATTTGACCACCACTGAGTTTTTTTTTTTTGTTTGTTTTTTTTTGTGCTATAAGCAAAAAGATACTGAAAATGTTGAAAAAAATCCCAATATTTTTTACTTTGTGCTATAAAACATATCCAATAAAAAAAGAATACAAAATAAAATGTCTTCGTAAATTTAGGCCAATATGTATTCTGCTACATGTTGAGCAGTATGTATTGGCAGGGAAGTAAGTGAGCAGTATGTAGTGGTAGGGAGGTCAGTGAGCAGTATGTAGTGACAGAGGTCAGTGAGCAGTATGTAGTGACAGAGGTCAGTGAGCAGTATGTAGTGACAGAGGTCAGTGAGCAGTATGTAGTGACAGAGGTCAGTGAGAAGTATGTAGTGACAGAGGTCAGTGAGCAGTATGTAGTGACAGAGAGGTCAGTGAGCAGTATGTAGTGACAGAGAGGTCAGTGAGCAGTATGTAGTGACAGAGGTCAGTGAGCAGTATGTAGTGACAGAGGTCAGTGAGCAGTATGTAGTGACAGGGAAGTCAGTGAGCAGTATGTAGTGGTAGGGAGGTCAGTGAGCAGTATGTAGTGACAGAGGTCAGTGAGCAGTATGTAGTGACAGAGGTCAGTGAGAAGTATGTAGTGACAGAGGTCAGTGAGCAGTATGTAGTGACAGAGAGGTCAGTGAGCAGTATGTAGTGACAGAGAGGTCAGTGAGAAGTATGTAGTGACAGAGGTCAGTGAGCAGTATGTAGTGACAGAGAGGTCAGTGAGCAGTATGTAGTGACAGAGGTCAGTGAGCAGTATGTAGTGACAGAGAAGTCAGTGAGCAGTATGTAGTGAGCAGTATGCAGTGATAGGGAGGTCAGTGAGCAGTATGTAGTGACAGGGAAGTCAGTGAGCAGTATGTGGTGAGCAGTATGTAGTGGCAGGGAAGTCAGTGAGCAGTATGTAGTGACAGGGAAGTCAGTGAGCAGTATGTAGTGACAGGGAAGTCAGTGAGCAGTATGTAGTGATAGGGAGGTCAGTGAGCAGTATGTAGTGACAGAGAAGTCAGTGAGCAGTATGTAGTGAGCAGTATGTAGTGGCAGGGAAGTCAGTGAGCAGTATGTAGTGGCAGGGAAGTCAGTGAGCAGTATGTAGTGACAGGGAAGTCAGTGAGTAGTATGTAGTGACAGGGAAGTCAGTGAGCAGTATGTAGTGACAGAGAGGTCAGTGAGCAGTATGTAGTGACAGAGAGGTCAGTGAGCAGTATGTAGTGACAGAGAAGTCAGTGAGCAGTATGTAGTGACAGAGAGGTCAGTGAGCAGTATGTAGTGACAGAGAGGTCAGTGAGCAGTATGTAGTGACAGAGGTCAGTGAGCAGTATGTAGTGACAGAGAGGTCAGTGAGCAGTATGTAGTGACAGAGAGGTCAGTGAGCAGTATGTAGTGACAGAGAGGTCAGTGAGCAGTATGTAGTGACAGAGAAGTCAGTGAGCAGTATGTAGTGAGCAGTATGCAGTGATAGGGAGGTCAGTGAGCAGTATGTAGTGACAGGGAAGTCAGTGAGCAGTATGTGGTGAGCAGTATGTAGTGGCAGGGAAGTCAGTGAGCAGTATGTAGTGACAGGGAAGTCAGTGAGCAGTATGTAGTGACAGGGAAGTCAGTGAGCAGTATGTAGTGATAGGGAGGTCAGTGAGCAGTATGTAGTGGCAGGGAAGTCAGTGAGCAGTATGTAGTGACAGAGAAGTCAGTGAGCAGTATGTAGTGGCAGGGAAGTCAGTGAGCAGTATGTAGTGAGCAGTATGTAGTGGCAGGGAAGTCAGTGAGCAGTATGTAGTGGCAGGGAAGTCAGTGAGCAGTATGTAGTGACAGGGAAGTCAGTGAGTAGTATGTAGTGACAGGGAAGTCAGTGAGCAGTATGTAGTGACAGGGAAGTCAGTGAGCAGTATGTAGTGACAGGGAAGTCAGTGAGCAGTATGTAGTGGCAGGGAAGTCAGTGAGTAGTATGTAGTGACAGGGAAGTCAGTGAGTAGTATGTAGTGACAGGGAAGTCAGTGAGCAGTATGTAGTGACAGGGAAGTCAGTGAGCAGTATGTAGTGACAGGGAAGTCAGTGAGCAGTATGTAGCGACAGAGAAGTCAGTGAGCAGTATGTAGCGACAGAGAAGTCAGTGAGCAGTATGTAGCGACAGAGAAGTCAGTGAGCAGTATGTAGTGGCAGGGAAGTCAGTGAGCAGTATGTAGTGACAGAGAAGTCAGTGAGCAGTATGTAGTGACAGAGAAGGCAGTGAGCAGTATTTAGTGAGCAGTATGTAGTGCAAGAGAAGTCAGTGAGCAGTATGCAGTGATAGGGAGGTCAGTGAGCAGTATGTAGTGACAGGGAAGTCAGTGAGCAGTATGTAGTGAGCAGTATGTAGTGGCAGGGAAGTCAGTGAGCAGTATGTAGTGACAGGGAAGTCAGTGAGCAGTATGTAGTGGCAGGGAAGTCAGTGAGCAGTATGTAGTGGCAGGGAAGTCAGTGAGCAGTATGTAGTGGCAGGGAAGTCAGTGAGCAGTATGCAGTGACAGGGAAGTCAGTGAGAATTATGTAGTGACAGGGAAGTTAGTGAGCAGTATGTAGTGATAGGGAGGTCAGTGAGCAGTATGTAGTGGCAGGAAAGTCAGTGAGCAGTATGTAGTGACAGGGAAGTCAGTGAGCTGTATGTAGTGAAAGAGAAGTCAGTGAGCAGTATGTAGTGGCAGGGAAGTCAGTGAGCAGTATGTAGTGGCAGGGAAGTCAGTGAGTAGTATGTAGTGACCGGGAAGTCAGTGAGCAGTATGTAGTGACAGGGAAGTCAGTGAGCAGTATGTAGTGGCAGGGAAGTCAGTGAGTAGTATGTAGTGACAGGGAAGTCAGTGAGTAGTATGTAGTGACAGGGAAGTCAGTGAGCAGTATGTAGTGACAGGGAAGTCAGTGAGCAGTATGTAGTGACAGGGAAGTCAGTGAGCAGTATGTAGTGACAGGGAAGTCAGTGAGCAGTATGTAGCGACAGAGAAGTCAGTGAGCAGTATGTAGTGACAGAGAAGTCAGTGAGCAGTATGTAGTGACAGAGAAGGCAGTGAGCAGTATTTAGTGAGCAGTATGTAGTGCAAGAGAAGTCAGTGAGCAGTATGCAGTGATAGGGAGGTCAGTGAGCAGTATGTAGTGACAGGGAAGTCAGTGAGCAGTATGTAGTGACAGGGAAGTCAGTGAGCAGTATGTAGTGACAGGGAAGTCAGTGAGCAGTATGTAGCGACAGAGAAGTCAGTGAGCAGTATGTAGTGACAGAGAAGTCAGTGAGCAGTATGTAGTGACAGAGAAGGCAGTGAGCAGTATTTAGTGAGCAGTATGTAGTGCAAGAGAAGTCAGTGAGCAGTATGCAGTGATAGGGAGGTCAGTGAGCAGTATGTAGTGACAGGGAAGTCAGTGAGCAGTATGTAGTGAGCAGTATGTAGTGGCAGGGAAGTCAGTGAGCAGTATGTAGTGACAGGGAAGTCAGTGAGCAGTATGTAGTGGCAGGGAAGTCAGTGAGCAGTATGTAGTGGCAGGGAAGTCAGTGAGCAGTATGTAGCGACAGAGAAGTCAGTGAGCAGGCCATTGTTTTAACTTTTTGGCACTGCATTACTTTAACTGGTAATTGCGCGATCATGAAACACTGTACATAAATGAAATGTATATCCTTTTTTCCCTCACAAATAGGGCTTTCTTTTGGTGGTATTTGACCACCACTGAGTTTTTTTTGTTTTGTTTTTTTGTGCTATAACCAAAAAAATACTGAAAATGTTGAAAAAAATCCCAATATTTTTTACTTTCTGCTATAAAACATATCCAATAAAAAAAAATACAAAATAAAATGTCTTCGTAAATTTAGGCCAATATGTATTCTGCTACATGTTGAGCAGTATGTATTGGCAGGGAAGTAAGTGAGCAGTATGTAGTGATAGGGCAGTAAGTGAGCAGTATGTAGTGATAGGACAGTAAGTGAGCAGTATGTAGTGATAGGGCAGTAAGTGAGCAGTATGTAGTGAAAATGAGCAGTATGTAGTGGTAGGGAGGTCAGTGAGCAATATGTAGTGACAGAGGTCAGTGAGCAGTATGTAGTGAGAGAGAGGTCAGTGAGCAGTATGTAGTGACAGAGAAGTCAGTGAGCAGTATTTAGTGAGCAGTATGTAGTGCAAGAGAAGTCAGTGAGCAGTATGCAGTGATAGGGAGGTCAGTGAGCAGTATGTAGTGACAGGGAAGTCAGTGAGCAGTATGTAGTGAGCAGTATGTAGTGGCAGGGAAGTCAGTGAGCAGTATGTAGTGGCAGGGAAGTCAGTGAGCAGTATGCAGTGACAGGGAAGTCAGTGAGAAGTATGTAGTGACAGGGAAGTTAGTGAGCAGTATGTAGTGATAGGGAGGTCAGTGAGCAGTATGTAGTGGCAGGAAAGTCAGTGAGCAGTATGTAGTGACAGGGAAGTAAGTGAGCAGTATGTAGTGACAGGGAAATCAGTGAGCTGTATGTAGTGAAAGAGAAGTCAGTGAGCAGTATGTAGTGGCAGGGAAGTCAGTGAGCAGTATGTAGTGGCAGGGAAGTCAGTGAGTAGTATGTAGTGACAGGAAAGTCAGTGAGCAGTATGTAGTGACAGGGAAGTCAGTGAGCAGTATGTAGTGGCAGGGAAGTCAGTGAGTAGTATGTAGTGACAGGGAAGTCAGTGAGCAGTATGTAGTGACAGGGAAGTCAGTGAGCAGTATGTAGTGACAGGGAAGTCAGTGAGCAGTATGTAGTGACAGGGAAGTCAGTGAGCAGTATGTAGCGACAGAGAAGTCAGTGAGCAGTATGTAGCGACAGAGAAGTCAGTGAGCAGTATGTAGCGGCAGGGAAGTCAGTGAGCAGTATGTAGTGACAGAGAAGTCAGTGAGCAGTATGTAGTGACAGAGAAGGCAGTGAGCAGTATTTAATGAGCAGTATGTAGTGCAAGAGAAGTCAGTGAGCAGTATGCAGTGATAGGGAGGTCAGTGAGCAGTATGTAGTGACAGGGAAGTCAGTGAGCAGTATGTAGTGAGCAGTATGTAGTGGCAGGGAAGTCAGTGAGCAGTATGTAGTGACAGGGAAGTCAGTGAGCAGTATGTAGTGACAGGGAAGTCAGTGAGCAGTATGTAGCGACAGAGAAGTCAGTGAGCAGTATGTAGTGGCAGGGAAGTCAGTGAGCAGTATGTAGTGACAGAGAAGTCAGTGAGCAGTATGTAGTGACAGAGAAGGCAGTGAGCAGTATTTAGTGAGCAGTATGTAGTGCAAGAGAAGTCAGTGAGCAGTATGCAGTGATAGGGAGGTCAGTGAGCAGTATGTAGTGACAGGGAAGTCAGTGAGCAGTATGTAGTGAGCAGTATGTAGTGGCAGGGAAGTCAGTGAGCAGTATGTAGTGGCAGGGAAGTCAGTGAGCAGTATGTAGTGGCAGGGAAGTCAGTGAGCAGTATGCAGTGACAGGGAAGTTAGTGAGCAGTATGTAGTGATAGGGAGGTCAGTGAGCAGTATGTAGTGGCAGGAAAGTCAGTGAGCAGTATGCAGTGACAGGGAAGTAAGTGAGCAGTATGTAGTGACAGGGAAGTCAGTGAGCTGTATGTAGTGAAAGAGAAGTCAGTGAGCAGTATGTAGTGGCAAGGAAGTCAGTGAGCAGTATGTAGTGGCAGGGAAGTCAGTGAGCAGTATGTAGTGACAGAGAAGTCAGTGAGCAGTATGTAGTGACAGGGAAGTCAGTGAGCAGTATGTAGTGACAGAGAAGTCAGTGAGCAGTATGTAGTGACAGAGAAGTCAGTGAGCAGTATGTAGTGACAGAGAAGTCAGTGAGCAGTATGTAGTGACAGAGAAGGCAGTGAGCAGTATGTGGTGGTAGGGCAGTCAATGAGCAGTATGTAGTGGCAGGGAAGTCAGTGAGCAATTGGGGTGATATAGTGGCAAGTTGGGTGTTATAGTGGCAGGTTAGGTTAATATTGGGCAGTCTAGTGGCAGGTTGGGGTGGTATAGAGTGGTATGGTGGCAGGTTGTGGTTGTATAGGGACAGGTTAGGTTTGTATTGAGAAGTATCGTGGCAGGTTGGGGTGGTATAGAGTTGTATGGTGCCAGGTTGGGGTGGTATAGTCAGTGGCAGGTTAGGGCTGTATACAGTGACAGTGTGCTCAATCACTTACTACGTGGCTGGAGATGCGGACACCGGGGGGGGGGGGGGGGGGCTGCTGTCTTCTCTTCTCTTTCTCCTCCTTCAGCCCGTGGGATCATCCTGTGAATAGGTCTTTGGGAGGAGTGGTGGAGACAGCCACACCCCCGACTCTTCTCACCAACTCTGGTTGCCTTGGGAGATAGTGAAGATCCCAGAGAGACAACAGCTTCTGATTGGATGAGGGGGGGGGTGTTATAGGCAGCCTCCCCCACACCACGGGGCCCCCTGTGGACCCAATGGACTTTGCCAAGCAGTACATATTTGCAAAGCTGAAAGGATGGGGAAAGTTCACCCCCTCCCCCTCTGCTCATTAGGATGGCCCTGCCCACCGCTTGGGGATGCTCAGTGCGAGTTAACCCCAATGAGAGCACCTGGTAGGCTGCTGGGGGGGTGGGGGGAGGGTGGATCTCTGTCTGCCATGATGTGCTTCTCCTTCTCTTGTCTGTGACAGCTGAGCTCCTCATGAGTGTCCCCGATGTGACAGTGTGTGCCACTGCCAACATAACACAGGTTTTACATCTAATATAAGAGGGAGGCCACACGGGCTCCCCTGGAGCATGGGTGGGGTTGCAATTGTGACCCCTGCAACCCCTGATGCTACGCCTCTGCTTTTACAGTAGAGCTTAGAGAGGGAAAGGGAGAAGAAGGGCAAGGACCCATATAGGTAGTTTTTCTGTGTACTTAGCTGTTTTCCTGCTGTCCAGTCTTAACATATAGTATAACAAAAGGCAAAACTTTTTTTATTTTTAGTTTTGGAGTGGAGAGAGATTAGAACTTCTGCCAGGGCTTTATGGTTGTTTGTGTCCCCATTAGGGAGATTCATCCTCTCTACCCATTTATATTTTATCACTGAAAATAAAAGGAAAATAAGTTTTAGGTTGTCACCAGAACAGGAGTAGAGGTGACATCTTCGAATGGGGACACTGGGTCTGGTGACAACCAACCAGGGATTTCCTCACTTTGGAGGAGTTTTCTCTCACCTCCTGTTTTGGCTATGGAGTAGTAAGTGATAAGAAATCTTCTCAATGGGAAAAAAAAAATCTCTGAATACCATCCTTACACTGCACTTTAGTGTGATTAAAGAGGAGCCCCCCCTCCCCCCCCCCAATGAAAAATTAAAAGTCAGCAGCTACAAATACTGTAGCTGCTGACTTTTAATATTAGGACACTTACCTATCCAGGGATCCCGCAGTACCCCAGCTGATTTTCCAATCGGCTCTCGGGTGCTGTCGCCGCAGTTAGTGGTAAGGGAAACCAGCAGTGAAGCCTTTCGGCTTCACAGATGGTTCCCTACTGCGCATGCACGAAGTACGTTGGGCTTTCTAACTGGTCCGGTGGTGGAAGAAGGAGGAGGGGGAACCTAACTTCTGGGGGACCTCACTGCATCTCACTGCAGCCAGGTCTCCCGGAAGTGGGAACAAGTACCTGTCAAAAACAGGTACCTATTCCCCTCTCCCCCACCGAAAGAGGCCAAATGTGGCAACGGAGAGGGGGGGAGGAAGCAAACAAGCAGATCTTCCACTTTTGAGTGGAACTCCTTCACTTTAAGGTTAAAAAGATATAAAGCTCTGACCACAAAGAAAAGCATTAATACTTTCCTGTCCCACTGCTCATGTCGCGCACTTGAAACACATTATTGCCCGTACACGCGATCGGAAATTCCACCAACAAAAGTCCGATGTGAGCTTTTGGTCGTGTGTATGCTCCATCGGACTTTTGCTGGCGGAATTTCTGGCAGCAAAAGATTGAGAGCAGGGTCTCTATTTTTCAGACGGAAAAAGTTCAGATCGGAAATTCCGATCGTCTGTAGCAATTCCGACATGCAAAATTCCTACACATGCTCGGAAACAATTTATCGCATGCTCGGAAGCATTTAACTTCATTTTCTTGGCTCGTCGTAGTGTGTTGTACGTCACCGCGTTCTTGACAGTCGAAAGTTCAGATAACTTTTGTGTGACTGTTTATATGCAAGCCAAGCAAGTAGAATTCCGTCGGAAAAAACATCCAAGATTTTTCCAACGGAAATTCCGTGTACGGGGCATAAGCTTTCAGAAGAATCTCCTGCATCTGGCCTGTCCACTATGTAATCTGGTGACAGTAAGGTCCAATAAAGAAGATGAGTTTCTCCAGGGGACACAGCAATAAAAACCTGACAGGGGTTCTACTTCTTATCTACTCCATCTAAAACTAACCATGAATGAGAACGCCCGGACTGCCATTCTTACCTTATGGTTGTCCATACAGAAAGCACAATTACAGTGTTACAATGACACAAAGCTAGCAACTCCCATTTGTTTAGCTGTTGGGATTTGTCCGACTATGCAAACTCGTTTCCCATAAGACCTCAGCACTTTTGGTCCATGATTATCTCTCCTGATCTCCCGTCTGTACTCTAATTATGTCTGTAAACTTTGCTGGTGACCCAGTTGGATGGAATGTGGGTCTTTCAGCCAACTCATAGTGGACACCATTTATCACCACCGACAGATCTGGAGCTCGAGAAGCTCATTATGCTTTGTGGAGAACACTCCTTATTATGAGCGGAAGGAATCCAATCACATTTCACTGCTTATGCGTCAGCTTTCCACTGGGACACACGTGGATGAGTTCTGCAAGAAACAAATATTATTTAAATTCCCAAATCCAGCCTCACCATAGAAATGCTTTATGTGGTGTGGTATTTATATCTCTCATGTAGCCAGTCATTTCCTCCACTACATTTCCATTGCAGCCTATGGCTGCCAAAGAACTTCTGGCCTGCATGACACCCAGCATCTTCAAGCTCCTTCCTTGGCAGCCTGGGTGTCAGGACTTGGATCACCTGCTGGTGGCTCTGTGGTTCCCTGAGCAGATGGTTATAGTTCCACTGTCCACTAGCAGGTGTCTCCCAGCAGCCAGCAGATCCCATGAATCATTCTCTATCTAGTGCTGGCTGCTGGAAGGGTATTTAATTCCTCCTCTACTGGTGCCTCTCGCTTCAGTGTTTTGCTATGCTGCCAGATACTGCTTGACACTTATCCTGAGTCTAGATCCTGCTCTTGCTCCTGCCCTGCATCCAGAACCCTGCTGCCTCCTTTCTACTCACCTTGTACCTGATCCCAGTCCTGGTTCCCTTACCATCTGTTCCCTGCATGTCCAGTTTTCCTTGTGTAGAAAGGTCTCTGGCCTTGTCCAGTCTAATTAGGACCTCCAAGGCCAAAGATAGCTGATATCCTTCAATATGTAGTTGGTTGTGAGGCATAGTGGGTGCAAAGATAGTGAAAGTCATTGGGCACCAGATACTTCCTGGATATAAAAGAGGTTTTATTTCTTTTGGCAGTCCTTTTTGGATATTTGGAGGAAAGAAGGATAGGGCCAGGACACTCTTAAGTAGTTATTGATTCAATTGGCAGACTCCAAGACTTCAATAGGAAGACAGCCGTGCAGGCAAAGGCCCCAGCAAGGCGCCACTTCTGCACATGCAGGAATGCTGTCTCCTATGGTAACATTCCTTTAACAGTTCCTAACTCAAACATAACCGTTATTTCAGCTCCACTACAACTGCCTCTTGTAGTTCTTCAACACTAAGCTCACCTCAATCACCTGACCTCACCGGAATATATAGGTTCTCGCAGCAGGCCAGGGGATTCAAGAAAACCCCTGCCCATTGGCTGAGATATCCCATATACCCATAACCTGACCTTGGGTTGCCCTTCTCTTATCTATTACCACCAAGTTCCTGGCCACCTAGTGGTAGAAGAGAAAAGTGCAACAGGGCCACCTGTATATCTTTTTTCCCCATTTTTGTAGATTTTCTTTATAGTTAGTTTGTTAGTTAGGCTTCCTGTTACTTAGTTAGGTTGCTAGTTAGGCATTTTGGTTATATAGTTGTGGTTCACTTGTATCTTCGCATTTGCTCGGTTTACTATTTGCTGGTGTTTGGATGTCTTTTGTTTTACTATTAATACATTTACTTTACTATACAGTGGTCTCCAAAATGTTCAAACAAAGGGCCAGATTACTGTCCTTCAGACTTTAGAGGGGCTGGATTGTGGCCAGTGGTAGTAGAAATGTCCCTCACCTAACATCAGTGAGACTAAACATAGCCTCAGGGTTGGTGGTGAGCAGGAGGAGGAATAGTGCCCTATCATTGGTGTAAGTGGAAGGAATAGTGCCCCATAGTAGGTGCCAGTAGGAGGAAGAGTGCCCCATATCATTGGGAGGTATAGTGCCCCATTATTGGTATAGGTGGGAGGAATGGTGCCTTATAGGAGATGTCAGTGGAAGGAATAGTGCCACATCATTCCTCCCAATGACACCAATGAGGGGACACTATTCCTCCCAATGATACCAATGATGGGGCACTATTCTGCCCAATGATGGGGCACTATTCCTCCCAATGACACCAATGATGGGACACTATTCCTCCCAGTGACACAAATTATGGGGTATTATTCCTCCCAGTGACACCAATGATGGGGCACTATTCTTCCCAGTGACACCAATGATGGGGCACTATTCCTCTAAATGACACCAATGATGGAGCACTATTCCTCCCACTGACTCCAATGATGGAGCACTATTCCTCCCAATGATACCAATGATGGGACACTATTCCTCCCAATGATACCAATGATGGGACACTATTCCTCCCAATGATACCAATGATAGAGCACTATTCCTCCCAATGATACCAATGATGGGACACTATTCCTCCCAATGATACCAATGATAGAGCACTATTCCTCCCAATGATACCAATGATGGGACACTATTCCTCCCAATGATACCAATGATGGGGCACTATTCCCCCCACTGACACCAATGATGGGGCACTATTCCTCTACCTAATACCAAATGTGATGTTTATTCCTACTGATGCCAGAACCTTTTTCATTCCACAGTCCGGCCCCCCTAAACTCTAAAGGAAAAAACAATGTCCCTTCGTTAGAAAGTTTGAAGGCCCCTGCTGTAGAGAATTGAGTGTCTGTTTAAAAATATATGTGAATGTGTTCAGCCTAATGTAAAGTCCATTTTGCAATTCCTTTTTTTAAATCTGAAGCTTTCATTAAAAGAATTAATGGCGATCCTGCCATAAATGTCCTTCTTCAGGCACTTCCTGGTGACAATGCTCTGACCCTGTCTTTCAATTGTGCTTCTGTGCTGACAGCCCGTCACATGGGAATCCGATCGAGACTAGAAGTGTTCATTTCAACACGTATTAACCAGACATGGTTCACTGTTGTAATTATCTGGCAACCGACAGTGAGAAATGGCATCCAGCCATCACTGTAGTGCCTGTGGACAGAAAGGGCATCCTGGGTCCAGAAGAAGTGGGTTGAATGATGCTGGCAACCAGACTGAGGACATCTAGTGGTGGAAAACAGCACTGCAGGGGAAATCTCTGAAATTAAGCTGAATATGTCCACTGATTTCGCTATTTTATCTTTTAATGCGTTACTCATTTTTGTCTTTATTTTAGCGGAAGATGTGCTCTGGAGGCCTGTATTTTTGCAGTATTGGCCCTAAAGATGGAGAAGCCTAATTTTTCATCCAATTAGGCTCAGTACTCAGTATTTCGATTGCAAAAATGGCAACTCCACAAAGCTTTTAGGATAATAGGACGGCGTATATATTATGTTGAATAAACATGTTTTTTTGCCTTTCTTTGCTGCTTATTGCTCATAACACCTGTTCGGCCTTCACGCGGCTGTAAAATAAGAGAGAGTGACATTTAAGCACATTAACTCTCCATTATATAGGAGCTATTTGCTCTGCTGGCGGCAGTGAATCCTGACAGCTGAGGGGTTCTGTATGGCTCTCAATGTGGCGGGGCTAAACCAAAAGGCAATTTACTAAAGCAGTTTAAGGAATAAGGATATGCATCCCCTTATAGCAGGCAATTCAAATGTACCTTTCTGTTTAGAGCAGGGGTCTTAAACAGGGGCAGACTGACAACTCATGGGGCCCCCAGGCCATAGGAGATTATGGGGTCCCCAGGCAATAGGAGAAGATTATGGGGCCCCTGGGCAATATAAGATTATGGGGGGCCCAAGGAAATAGGAGATTATGGGGCCCCCAGGCAATAGATTATGGGGCCACACAGTATACACAAACACAGTATACACACACAGACACACAATATGCACACACAGTATACAAACACAGAATACACATACACACGCTGAAAAGGTACTGGAAAAGCAGGGCAGCTATAATCTTGTGATTTTTTTAAAAACACAGATTTTTACATACTGTCCCTGGTTTTATTGAGGCTGGCAACCCTGATGGGGCCCCTTAGTGGCATGGGGCCCTCGGGCAGTGCCCGAGTACCCGAATGGTCAGTCCGCCCCTGGTCTAGAACTGGCGACTCTCCAGCTGTTGCAAAACTACAAGTCCCATGAGGCATTGCAAGGCTGACAGTTACAAGTATGACTCCTACAGGCAGAGGCATGATGGGACTTGTAGTTCCCCAACAGCTGGGGGGCCACCAGTTTGAGACCCCTGGTTTAGAGAAGCTCCCTCCCCCAACAAAAGAAAGTGGCTTGCAGGTCTGATGTTTTAAGAGGTAGTAGTGGATACACACAGAAGGAAAAATATTTCGTTTTTTTACCCATGTTATTTAAACTTTTATGAACTCTATATCTGAGAACTGTATCGGTATATCAGTGTATCCGCACTTGGATTCTGTTATGCTCCGTACACACAAGCGTAATTTCTGTTGGAAAAATCTTGGATGTTTTTTCAGACGGAATTCTGCTCAAGCTTGGCTTGCATACACACGGGTCACACAAAAGTTTGCTGAACTTCCGACCGCCAAGAACGCGGTGACGTACAGCACTATGACGAGCTGAGAACATTAAGTTCAATGCTTCCAAGCATGCATCAAATTGTTTTCCGAGCATGCGTAGGAATTTTGCGCGTCGGAATTTGTACAGGCGATCGGAATTTCCGATCGGGAACTTTTTTGACCGAAAAATTGAGAACCTGCTCTCAATCTTTTGCTGGCTGAAATTCCGCCAGCAAAAGTCCAATGGAGCGTACACTGTCTGTTTCCATAGATGCAGGCAACGCTGCTCAGGATCGAGCCCGCAGGTGTGCCACCATAGCAAGAGGCTTCCTATGGTGGCGCACCGAGAAGAGGGAGGGGTCAGGACTGGCAGCGAGGGACCCCAGAAGAGGAGTTTTAGGAATTTCGGTGGAATTGCACAGAGTGGGTAAGAGTTTACAATCACTAACACTTGAATACAGTTCTCCCTTAAACCTGGGATCGCAATGCACCTCCCAAATCATCCAAAACGATTACATTATTGTAAATAAAATGAACAAAATACACTTGTATTTGAGTAAGTACAATCAAACGATCGCAGAGCCGCATTCTTCCCAGCAGTATTACACAGCCGCCACAGAAGAAGAAGAAAAATACAAAAGACTTTCAACCGTTGAGAATTCCTGTGACTGCAAAAACAAATTTTTCAGCATTCAAAGAAATAAACCTGACCGGCTCACCAGAAAAAAAAAAAAAAAAAACAATAATAGAGTAAACTTTAGACACTCTGGTCACACATCGCGATGGAAAAAGAGACAAATACTGTGACAGACGGAGAGGAAAGAGAGAAGGTGATGACAGAATCTAAGGTGGACAGATAGTGCTGCAAAAGAATAACCTGGAAAGACAGCTACTGACAGACGGGCCTAGTGTTCCGAGGTCCATGAGGTCCTAAAGAGCTCTCATCTTGATAGAACAATACCAGCATGACCTTCATCGGAATCCGGAGCAATGTACGTGGCTGCAGATAGATGTTGAGGAGAAACAACGGCAAGATCATTAAAAAAACTGCTATTTTTTAATTGTTAAACTCAATTTCATTGTGGGTCACATCAGCATCATGGTGGCCCTCAAAGGACTGGTTCGATATGTAAGACTATATAAATTAATCCAAAGCTTTTTTTTTTTTAGAGAGAGAGAGAGAGAATAGGTGCAGAAACTCAGCCACTCCCCACTGCATCGATTCGGCTCATGGATTCGGATCACGGGCCTTATGGTTGACACCTGTAGTTTAGAAGTTCTGTTATGCCCCGCACACACAAGCAGATTTTCCGTCGGGAAAAAAACTTGAATGGTTTTTCAGGCGGAATTCCACTCTAGCTTGGCTTGTATACACACGGGTCACACAAAAGTTTTCTGAACTTTCAACCGCCAAGAACCGCGGTGACGTACAACACTACGATGAGCCGAGAAAATGAAATTCAATGCTTCCGAGCATGCGTCGAATTGTTTCCGAGCATGCGTAGGAATTTTGCGTGTCGGAATTTGTACAGACGATCGGAATTTCCGATCGGAACTTTTTTCGACCGAAAAATTGAGAACCTGCTCTCAATCTTTTGCTGGCTGAAATTCCGCCAGCAAAAGTCCAATGGAGCGTACACACGGTTGCATTTTCCGACCAATAGCTTTCATCGGTCTTTTGCTGACCAAATTTCCAATCGTGTGTATGGGGCATAACACATGGGTGCCTTATAATTGATTACATAGCATGTTGGTATCACAACATATTTATATTTACATTCGTTTTGATGCTTTTATTATATGCAATTTTATTTATTATAGTTTAATATTGTTTATAGTGTGCCCCTCAGTAATGTGGGTTCTTCTATTTCTACCCTAACAAGTAGGGATGCACCGATACCATTTTTTTTTACAACAAGTACCGATACTTTTTTTTTTTTTTTTTTAGTACTCACCAATACCAATTACCGTTATCTACCGCAACTGTTTTGTGTTCACTTCAGCTGTCAGCAATGGTACAAAGCATTGAAAAGTTATTTACAAATGAGAGAAGTCGATTTTTGTTTTTAATTTTGTGCTTTTTCAATGTGAAATGTGTAAATATATATTAATATATATGTGCAAAAATGTTTTAATTGTTTATTGTTTATTGTTTATAAAATACACGTGAACAAAAAAAAGAAATGTATTGATTAGAGTAAATTAAGGGTTAATAAGGGGTTAAGCAGAGGTCAGAGGAACATTTGTTCATCCCTTTGATCTACAGATGAATAAACAGAAAGATACAAAAAGAAACAAAGTTACTTTTTATTTTAGTGTATCAGAAGCTGAGCAATGTTGTTGATAAACATTGCCAGCTGCTTTTTTTTTCACAGCTCCAATTACTGGACTTCTTTAACACTTTATATGTCAACAAGGAAGACCCACTGAAAGCTCAAAGAACTGAGCCTGAATGTATCGGTTTCAGGTATTGGTGCATTTGCCAAGTACCGATACTTGGGCAAATACTCGGTATCAGTACCGATACTAGTATTGGTGCAGCCCTAACAAGTATACTTTTTTTTAACATTTTTTTTATTGATGTTTTATACAATATTAGAAAAAAAGGACATACAAACAAAACAATACTAACATACACAAGCACTTAGACCACACAGGGGCAGCATGTAAAAAAATTGATCCAGGGTACCTTTGGCCTGCTGTGAGCCAACAACAAAGCGCTATGATAACATTGGTTTGTGTATAAAGAGAAGAAAGCCTGAGCATGGCATCATAGCATCGGATCAGAAAGAACCCAGGTACCCAGGATATCTGATGGACAGCCAAAGTAGGGTGACTGGTGATCATACCCAATCACTCATGGGTCGGAGACCGTGGAAGGTTCCGCTAAGTATTTTGACCAGACTGTGTCATACTTTTTTGGGCAGCCCCTATGAAAGTAAGTATCTCTGTTTAGAGCAGCCTTTCTCAACCTTTTCAACACAGAGGAACCCTTGAAATAATTCTCCGGTCTCGGGGAACCCCTGCTAAGTTTTAGAAATCTATGATACGAAACTCATGATACACTAGTGTGATGGTCAGTGGAAAGAATGGTCCTTACACTTGGTCATTGGGAAGAATTACCTCCTTACAGATAGCTAAAAAGATCAATGGTGTGAGTTGGAACTTATCTGAGAGGCAGAAGGAACCCCTAGCAACCTTTGGAGGAACCCTAGGGTTCCACGGAACCCTGGTTGAGAATCACTGGTATAGAGGTAATATACTTAACTTGCTGTTTCCAGAAGGAAAGAGAGGGTGGTGTCCGTTGCTTCCAAGATAAAGTATTATGCCGCGTAGACACACAATCAGAAATTCGGCCAGCAAAAGACCGATGAGAGCTTTTGGTCGGAAAATGTGACCGTGTGTATACTCCATACCAAATTCCAGCCAACAAAAGATTGAGAGCAGGTTCTCAATTTTTTTGGTCGGATAAAATTCCTATACGAAAATGCGTTAGTGTGTATGCAGTTTCGACATGCAAAAACTCACACATGCTCAGATTCAAGTATGAGACGGAAGCGATCGATCTGGTAAAACTACTGTTCGTAATGGACATATCACATTCGTCACGCTGACATTTTTGAAATAGTTTAATGCAGCGCATTCTCTTCTTCTTTACAATGCTAGAAGAATGAAGTTGTTTTGCTGCTCATATTCATACAGAGTTCTCACAAACTTCTTTCTTTATTATTTCTTGTTATCCCATGATAATCGTTTTTGTTTTTAAAGCCAGATCTCCATAATAATGTTTTGAATTTTTTTTATTGTCATTTTTTTTCTTTTTAATCAAGAAATTATTTTCTAGTCATCGCCATCTTTTTTTTTTTTTTGTGTATGTCAAGTTTATACAACAACATTAGTATCTTGTATTTTTAAAGCTCAAGGAGGTTGTATGGTGTCCCTTGTTAATTTGACACTATTTTTGAAATGTACCTGCCCACTCACAAACTGTCCTATTTGAAGAAAAACACATAGGCAAGTATTTTCCAAAAAAAAAAACTCCATTTATTCTGGCTGATAACAACGTTTACGAAGTCTTTCTACCCCAGGGCACACATCAACTATTTGGAAAATAAAATTGGTAGCTTGAGAAGTCCATATAATGGGGAGCACAATCTGGTCTAGGACTCCCAGAGATCAGGAACAGCAGCAGATGACATCTATGTCCCCAGGCTGTGGTACTACCACAGCCTGCGTCTTCTGTCAGACCAGACTGAACCCAGATCATCACTTTCTTGTCTTCCTTGCAGCCTTCCTTGGAGGCTGTGGCTCTGGAGGTAGACTTGTGGCAGGAGGAGGAGGATGGGTGAGCATACATAAGTGCATGTTATCACTTAGTTGACCACTCAACCGCTTCTGAATGGCCTCAAAAACAAATTTCTCATACCTGAGACATTGGCCCTCCTCCATTTGCTGCAATTTAGCAGCTACATAGCAGCCATAGGCCTCTTCAGCGGCGGGGGGGGGGGGGCTTTTCAGGGTCCCACTAGCCTCCTTAATGAGGCCCAGTGCTGCCTGCTCCACGTTACTCCCCTTCCTGGCCCTGGGATTGGGTGAGGCTACAGGGCCCTTCCACCTCTTGGCTGCCACTTACCCCCGCCTCCTCCTATCTGCCACATTCCAGAGCCTCCTCCTGGCTGAGGTCTTCCTGTGTATGAAAAAGGGACATAGTTTTATTTTTGTTTCATCAATCGCACACAATTTTCAGCTCATGACTGTTGCAAATTGAATGTTCATAAATAGAAAAGACTATCATTCTGACCCCAGCATTTTTCATTCTTGTCACATTCATTTTGGCCCCTACAGTCTATTGATATGTCGAATACTTTTTGTTAAATCATTTATTTGTTAGCAATAATAACATCTAGTTAACAACAATCATTTTCGGACAATAAATATGTTAAAAAATCCTATACCTGGCTCCAGCTGGGCTCCTCAACCTCTTTCAGGATGGAAGGCCCAGGATGGTGTCAGAAACCATGAATCAGGCTGAGACAGAAGTACAAATAAATCACACTTGTTTATTAATAAAAATAAAAAGGTAAATAGACAAAGCGTAGTCAAGCATAGCCAGAGTCCAGTAACCAGATCGTGTAGTCAGCCAGGCCAGAAGTCAGGGATTCAAGTAGAGCACAGCAAGCAGGATAAGGAGCCAGGAGGGAAGTCAGCAAGCCAGTCTTTAAACAAACCGCAGGAGATGGTTTCAGTGATGTGACCAAGGCGAAGGCAGAGGTGAAGTGAGCTGGAAGGCTTTAAGTAGGCAGGTCAGACGAGCATCATCAGGAACAGCTGGTAACTGTGGAGAGAGAAGAGAGCTGGCAATTAGCTGACAGCTGAGCGGCCAGCTCAGAGAAGGAAGGGCTAAGCCAGCCCTGACAGTTGGTCCTCGGAAGCCTTAGCTGGGGTTGAGGAAAGGGTAGATGGAAGTGTCGAAAGTGATTCCCTGGCTTCATTCAATCTGGTCTTCCAGAAACTGCATCCTGTTGTAGTACCACAGACTAGGTACATACACATCTTCTGCTGCTGCTCCTGATCTCATGGAAGCCTGGACCTTATTAAGCTCCTTCCTATATGTGCTTCTTAAGCTACCATTTTTCCTCTCTACAAACTGTGGAGTGTATACACCGTATTAATGGTAATATTACACCAGTAATTGTTTGTATTAGCGCAGTTACACCTTTTGAATACATCTCTTCCTAAATCTATGGTATAGGACAATTTAACTGCAGCAGATCAAATTATAAAAATGTCACTATTATTTTATTTCAAAAATATTTTTTGCGCCGGTGACAAAAACTTTTTTAATCCCTCCAGTTGCCTTCTATGGTGGGATCCTTCCAGGCCAGCTGGAAGGTAAAACCCCTCCCCGGGTCCCTCAAGGGCCACCGATAGCCTCTCCTCAGCTATCCATCTTCCAACTGACTTCCCCTTCTGGCATGGCCCATGTCTGTTATTTATGGGATTTTCTCAGTCCCCTGCCAGCCCACTTCTGGGGATTGGTTGAGGTCCCATAAATATGCATGGCAGCTCTTCCTCACCTCTATCCTCTAGTTCTAGAACATTCTCAAATATTCCAGAGTCCAGGGGGAGGCACTAGAGAGCTGCCGGGATGAGTCACCCAGCCCTGGCCTCTCTAACCCTGACCGAGATTCAGATCCTAGATCCAGCAAAATGCTTTTACCTACACTAATCTTCTAGTAGCACACAACTAGGTGCTACATGCATTTTTGCACTACGCATATAGGCTAGCCCATTCAATTGAATAGACTGCCCTATGCATGGCAAACACACCAAAAGAAGCTACCACACATTTTCAGGGTTTGATATTTGTTTGAGTTTTTGCTTTACATGTTGGTGAATTTTTCATGCATTTTGGCGCTCTTTCGAAAATGCATGCTTGGTGGCCATATTTCAGGTTCCATTAACAATTGGGCTGCATTCACACCTACACATTCCCAGAATATGTTTAAAAAACATGCATAGCAATTCTTATTTTTGCTAATTGTACACTGTACTTTACCTATATTGGTGATTTACCTGTCTTTATGTGTATAATCTTAAAGCGGGAGTAAACCCGCTGAAGTTTTTTTTTTGACCTGCAAAGGAAAAGGCATAATGAGCTAATATGCACTGTATATTAGCTCATTATGAAATACTTACCTTAGAACGAGGCCCCAACATCTCCACGCCGAGGGAGCTGACATGTTCCCTCTGCGTGTCTTCCGGGTATCGCGGCTCCGGCCACTCACAGCACGCGGGAGATTTCTTTCCGGTAGGGTCCGGCGTCAGCCGGACTTTCAGCTGAGAATCCCCTGTGCGCATGCACCGCTGCAGTCAGCGGCGCATTGCGAGGGGAATATCTCCTAAACCGTAGAGGTTTAGGAGATTTTTTTGTTACCTACAGGTAAGCCTTATTATAGGCTTACCTGTGGGTAAAAGTTAAAAAAAATTGGATTTTTATATACAGCTTACCTGTAAAATCCTTTTCTTGAGAGTACATCACGGGACACAGGAGCTTCATTACATAGTGGGTTATATAGGCACCTCTGGTGATTGGACACTGGTTAACCCCAATTAAGGAGAATTCCTCCCCTATATAACCCCTTCCATATGGGAGGCACCTCAGTTTTGTAGCAAAGCAATAAGAAACCACGTAAAACCCAAGAGGGACGGGAGCCCTGTGTCCCGTGATGTACTCTCAAGAAAAGGATTTTACAGGTAAGCTGTATATAAAAATCCAATTTTCTTGATCATACATCACCGGACACAGGAGCTTCATTACATAGTGGGATGTCCCAAAGCAATGCTCAGATTGAGGGGAGGGAGACACAGATCATAATTATGGACCGCCAGGGACCAGAGGACCTAAACTGCAGCCTGCAGTACACTGCGCCCGAAGGCGATATCCTCTTGCCCTCTGACATCCACCTGATAGAATCTGGTGAATGTGTGGACTGATGACCAAGTTGCATCCTTACAGATCTGAGCCAGGGAGGCCTGGTGATGCACTGCCCAAGAAGCACTTACAGCCATAGTAGAGTGCGCTTTCACTTGAAAAGGAGGAATCTTCCCTTTAACACTATAGGCCTGAGAAATAATCTGTCTAATCCACCTTGAGAGAGTGGATTTTGACGCCGCCTGGCCCTTCCTAGGGCCTTCCGGCAAAATAAATAAGCAATCAGTTTTCCTTATCTGAGCAGTTGCTTGAAGATATATACTGATTGCTCTAACCACATCCAAAGTGTGCAAAGATTCTTCTTCTGCGGACTGTGGGTCCGGAAAAAAGGATGGTAGGATTACGTCTTGATTCAAATGGAATCCCGAAACCACCTTAGGTAGAAAGGACCTGTTGGGACGCATGACCACCCGGTCCTTATGACTAATTAGATACGGCTCCTTGCTGGAAAGAGCTGCTAGCTCTGATACTCTTCTAGCCGTAGATATGGCTACCAAGAAGACCAATTTTTTAGTCAGGAGAACTAATGAAGCCAGATGCAAAGGTTCAAATGGTTGCCCCTGCAAAGCTGAGAGAACCAAATTCAGATCCCATGGGCATACCGGAGGTTTGACTGGTGGCCTTATCCGCATAGCCCCCTGGATGAAAGCCCGCACCAGGGAATGCAATGCAAGTGGCTTCTGAAAAAACACTGACAGGGCCGAAATCTGCACCTTGATAGTGCTTATGGCCAAATTCATTTCTAGGTCTGACTGGAGAAAGGCCAAGATCCTGCTAATGACATACTTTCTAGGATGCCATTTCCTGAGTTCACACCAGGAAACATATGCCCTCCAGATTTTGTAATACGGTAAATAAGCCTGGGGGCCGACTTTCTGGCATTGACCAGAGTAGAAAGGACTGGCCCCCGAAAGGCCACGGTCTCTCAGAATGTGGGTCTCAGCAGCCAAACCGTCAAATTCAGACTGCGTAAAGCAGGATGGTAGATTGGAACCTGTGAGAGCAGATCTGGCCGGAGAGGGAGGATCCATGGCCTGCCTACTGCCAACTTCATGATCTCTGCATACCATGGTCGCCTGGGCCAAGCCGGGGCCACCAAAAGGACCGATTTTGTCTCCCTCTTGACTCTTCCCAGGAACCGCGACAGTAGCGGGCTCGGGGGAGAAGGCATAGATCAGATTGTACTGATCCCAGGGAATTGTCAGAGCATCTGACCCCTGAGCAAGTGTATCTCTTGTCCTTGACACAAAATTGTCCAGTTTCCTGTTGAACCTGGATGCAAACAGATCTACGTCTGGAGTACCCCACCTGTGACATATGTTCCGAAACACGTCGGGGTGCAGAGTCCATTCTCCTGGGCACAACTGCTGGCGGCTCAGAAAATCCGCCTGCCAATTTTCCACTCCTGGGATGAAGACTGCAGAAAGACACGGAACATGCTTTTCTGCCCAGACAAGTATGCGATTCACCTCTTTTTGGGCCACCAGACTCCTGGTACCGCCCTGCTGATTGATATAAGCCACTGCTGTGGCATTGTCAGACTGAACCCGAACAGGGAGACTTCGTAGTCTGTAAGACCACTTTATGAGAGCCATATAAACTGCCCGGATCTCCAGGACATTTATGGGCAATAGCTTCTCGATCGCAGACCATTTCCCCTGCGAGCACGTCTCCTCCCACACTGCTCCCCAGCCTGTCAGGCTGACATCTGTTGTGATAATCTTCCATGGAAGAGGAAGAAAAGTTTTGCCCTTCAGCAAATTCTTTGTTTGTAACCACCAGATGAGACTCCTGCATGTCCCTGGGGATAGACGCATAGGAAGATCCAAGGATTGGGGCTTCCTGTTTCAAGCCGCAAGCATGCATCTTTGCAGAGGCCTTGAGTGGAACTGGGCGAATGGGACGGCCTCGAAGGAGGCGACCATTTTCCCTAAGGCCGCGTACACACGGGCGGACTGTTCGCCCAACCTTGTTCGGCAAACAGTTTCATCAAACAGTCCGCTCAAAATTTGCATGAGCGGACTTGCCCACACACGAGCGGACTGTTTGACGAACAAGGTTGGGCAAACAGTTCGCTCAACTTTTGAAATGAACGGACTCGCCCACGTAAGGCGGAGGCAAATCCGCCCATTTCGAGCGCGTGTACAGGTAGGCGGGGCCCGCGAAGGAGACGTCGCGGGCTCCGCCGCCTGGAATGGGCTTAAAGGGGAACCCCAACGCCGAAAAAAATCGGCGTGGGGGTTCCCCCCAAGTCCACACCAGACCCTTGTCCGAGCACGCTACCCGGCCGGCCAGGAAAGGGGGGCGAGCGAGCGCGCCCCCCCTCCTGAGCCGTACCAGGCCGCGTGCCCTCAACATGTACCATGTGACACCGCCCCATTGTCACTATATAAGTGGCAGCGGAGCGTGTCCCTGGCATTCCGGCCGGAGAGATCGTCGAGTCAACATCTCCAGGAGAAGAAGAAGAAGAACAAGAAGAAGAACAAGAACGGAAGGCGGCGGCGGCGACGACAGCGGCGACAGAAGACCGGGCCACCGCCTGTAAAAGAGCTACAAGAAGGCGCGGTGGCCCGGCAGAAGAACCGAAGGCGGCGACAGAAGAACGGAAGACGGCGACAGAAGACCGGGCCACCGGACCAGGCGCGGTGGCCCGGCAGAAGAACCGAAGAGGGGGACAAGACCCCCGAAGTCGGGAGAAGAGGCCGGCGGCGGGGAGGAAGAAAGCCGGACTCCTCCGCTAGCAAAAGAGCTACACACACATAGCGGAGGAGTCCGGCGAGAAGACCCCCGGAGCTGTGCAATAAAATATTTTTTCTCTGTGTTGTGTTTTTTATTGTACTTTAGTTCACAGGTGAATGGGTAGGGGTACATTGTACCCCATACTCATTCACATAGGGTGGGGGGCCGGTATCCGGGGGCCCCCTTCTTAAAGGGGGCTCCCGGATTCCGATAAGCCCCCCGCCCGCAGACCCCGACAACCAACGGCCAGGGTTGTCGGGAAGAGGCCCTTGTCCTCATCAACATGGGGACAAGGTGCTTTGGGGTGGGGGGGCCGCGCGGCCCCCCCTTCCCCAAGGCACCCCCCATGTTGAGGGCACACGGCCTGGTACGGCTCAGGAGGGGGGGCGCGCTCGCTCGCCCCCCTTTCCTGGCCGGCCGGGTAGCGTGCTCGGACAAGGGTCTGGTGTGGACTTGGGGGGAACCCCCACGCCGATTTTTTTCGGCGTTGGGGTTCCCCTTTAAGCCCATTCCAGGCGGCGGAGCCCGCGACGTCTCCTTCGCGGGCCCCGCCTACCTGTACACGCGCTCGAAATGGGCGGACTTTCCGAGCGGGAACAGTCCGCTCATTTCGAAAGTACAGCGGACAAGCCCACACACGGGCGGACTGTTCGCTCAAACACAGTTTCAGCGGACAGTTTTTCGGAATTTCCGAAAGACTTTGTCCGTCCAACTGTCCGCTGAAACTGTCCGCTGAAAGCCCACACACGAGCGGACTGTCCGCCCAAACACTGTTCAGCGGACAAGGTTGGGCGAACAGTCCGCCCGTGTGTACGCGGCCTAACAGTCTCATGCACAATCGAATGGGGGAAGATCTCCTGCCCAGAATTAGGCGCACCAGATCCCCAATGGCCAAGGCCTTTGGCCTTGGAAGAAACACCTTGCCCTGAGCGGTGTCGATGATCATACCCAGGTATTCCAACCTGGTGGCAGGCTGTAGGGACGACTTTTCTAGGTTTATAATCCAACCTAGGCGTTCCAGGTGTTCTAGCGTTCTGGTGACGCTGTGGTTCAGGAACGCTACTGTTTTCTCCATGAGAAGCAAATCGTCTAGATAAGCCATGACGGCTATACCCTGAGCTCTTAGGTTTGCCAAGAGAGGGTCCAGAATCTTTGTGAAGATTTGAGGGGCCGTAGCAAGCCCGAACGGCAAGGCCACAAATTGAAAATGGAGCCGCTCTACCGCGAACCTTAGAAATTTTTGGTGTGCGGGAAAAATTGGCACATGGAGATATGCATCCTTGATGTCTATTGATGCCATAAACTCTCCCCCTTGCAGGGAGGAGACCACAGTGCGAATTGACTGCATTCGGAAGGACCGGATGCGTAAGAACCGGTTCAGATCCTTCAGATCCAGGATAGGTCTGACACTTCCATTTGGCTTCGGAACAGTGAAGAGATCTGAGTAAAACCCTGAACCCTGTTCTTTTGGGTCCACTTCTACTATCACCCCCTGGGATAGTAAGTGATCTAAGGCCAGAAATAGCGGTTTTGCTTTACTGGATCCCTGGGGATCCTTGACCTTAGAAAGCGAGAAGGTGGAATCTCCTGAAACTCTAGCCTGTAGCCCAGAGATACCGAAGAGATCAACCACCATAGACACTGGCGAAAAAACTGAGGTGCCTCCCATATGGGAGGGGTTATATAGGGGAGGAATTCTCCTTAATTGGGGCTAACCAGTGTCCAATCACCAGAGGTGCCTATATAACCCACTATGTAATGAAGCTCCTGTGTCCCGTGATGTATGATCAAGAAATTACTATACAACCACTTTAATAAACTTTATCTTGAGAAAACAAAAAAAAAACATGCATAGCATTTGTGGTGCAATCAATTGTTAGAGGCGCCCCAGACGCACCCAGCAAATGAGCAAAGCTCAAGCCCGAAACGGTGTGGGAGCTTCTTTTGGTGTGTTTGTTGCATTCAAGTGAATGTGTGTCACACAAAAAAGTGAAAAAAAAAAAAAAGATGCGGAATAACATGCATTTACGTGACAAGCATATGTGAATAGAGCCTAAATGGCACTAAAAGCGCGACACACATTTTTTATGCATTTGGGAATGCATGCGTAAATGTGTGTGTTCCCAGAACACACAGATGTGAATGTAGCCTTAGCCAAATGCAAGCCATTTGTAAATTGTTTATCCCTTTAATTCTTCTGTAAGCGTGCATCACCATCTAAGCATCTAGCCTCTCTCCACTCTGACAGCTACTTTGACGCTGCAGCAATGCAGAAAATTTGTAGAAAGTACTAACACGCTTGGTATTGATTCATACCATTGTCCGTGCTTGCTGAAAGTTATTACTGGCACCAGTCAATTAAGCCGCCATTTAGTCATTTGGCCCTCAAACATATGTGGCCTGAGTTTGGAGCGATGACGCACCTCCTGCAGAGCAAGAGGCTCTTTAAGTGCAATTCCAGCTTCAAGTGAAAATTCAGGGAACACAGTAAACATCTGTCTCGCCAGCGCAGATCCATAACTCTAGGATTTTGTTTTTGCTGTCATTGATTTTCAAATACACCACTAATAGATCCCCCCTACTGACATTCTATCTCTGCAGCCTGTAAACCTTGTGGCTAACTTTTAGTAACTCTTTAGCATTTCAGGATTTTTCTCTAATGCCCCGTACACACGATCGGACTTTCCGACAACAAAACCATGGATTTTTGTTCGAAGGTTGTTGGCTTCCACTCGTCTTTCACACACACAGTCACACAAATGTTGGCCAACAATTATGAACGTGGGAATGTGGTGAGGTACAAGACGTACGACGAGCCGAGAATGCATGAACTTTTGTGCGACAGACTTGTGTACACATGATCGTAAATTCTGAAAGTTTTGTTGGCAGAAAATTTGAGAACCTGCTAGCCAACATTTGTTGGTGGAAAGTCCGCCAACAAATGTTCGATGGAGCATACACATGGTCGGACTTTCCGCCAACAAGCTCACATCCAACACTTGTTGTCGGAAAATCCGATCGCATGTACGGGACATTACTGTCATGAAGCATGCGCACAACTGATCGTTACTGAAGGAACTCATTATCAGCCTCAACATCAGATTTAAAAAAATAAGCAGCGGCCGTGAGAGCTTCAGAGCTTCAGCTCTCATTATTTCACGTGATAAAAACTTACCGTAAACTTGCCTCCACGCATCAACTTAACAATTATTTTTTTAATTCAGTTTTTCATGTCATTTGGGAATCTTCCTTTTGACTACCTGTGTGTTTTTCTGATTTCTTTCGATTTCGTACAATTTATGCCTGTATGACATTAAGGATTGGATGGAAAAAAATTGCTTGGGACAGTACATACGGTGCAACTCTCCTTGAAAACTATGGAAAATGTTTAGAGCCTACTTTCAGTCTGACCTTGGGGAAGGTGAACGTTACGGAATCACACCTACATGCAGTTCCATTGTTCGCAGATGTCATTGAGTTGATTTGTGTGGCCACCTTCACCCAAATGCAGTTTCTTAAATATGTTGTGTGTTCTTATGTGTTGGGTACCTAAAGGGGGAAGGGATGATGGAGTGGGATGATAAATGACTGAGGGGAAGGTGTGGAGGACAGAAAATGATCCTGGGGCAGGATGATAAATGATTGGGGTAAAGGTGTGGAGGACAGAAGTTCATGGTGGGGTAGAATGATAAATGATTGGGGTAAAGGTGTGGAGGACAGAAGTTCATGGTGGGGTAGAATGATAAATGATTGGAGGAAAGGTGTGGAGGACAGAATTTGAATGTTGGGTAGGATGATAGATGATTGGAGGAAAGGTGTGGAGGATGGAAGTTGATGGATGGGGTAAGATGTGGAGGACAGAAGTTTATGGTGGGGCAGGATGATAAAAAATTGGGGGAAAGGTGTGGAGAAAGGAAGTTGATTGTGGGGTAGGATGATTAATGATTGGGGGAAAGGTGTGGAGGACAGAAAGTTGATGGTTGAGTAGGATGATAACTGACTGGAGGGAGGGTGTGGAGGACAGAAGTTGATGGTTGAGTAGGATGATAACATACTGGAGGGAGGGTGTGGAGGACGGAAGTTGATAGAGGGGTAGGATGATAACTGACTGGAGGGAGGGTGTGGAGAATGGAAGTTGATGATGGAGTAGTATGATAACTGACTGGAGAGAGGGTGTGGAGGACAGAAGTTGATGGTTGAGTAGGATGATAACTGACTGAAGGGAAGGTGTGGAGCACAGACGTTGATAGTGGAATAGGATGATAACTGACTGGGGGTAAAGGCGTGAAGGACGGAAGTTGATGGTGGGGTAGAATCAAAAATGATTGAGGGAAAGGTGTGGAAAATGAAAGTTGATGGTGGGCTGGGATGATAACTGATTGAGGAAAGGTGTGGAGGACGGAAGTTGATGGTGAGGTAGGATGATAAATGATTGGGGGAGAGGTGTGCAGGACAGAAATTGATGGTGGGGTAGGCTGTTAACTGACTGGGGAAAAGGTGTGGAGGATGGAAGTTAATGGTGGGGTAGAATGATAGCTGACTGGGGGGAAGGTGAAGAGGACAGAATCTGATGGTGGGGGTAGCATGATAATTGACTGGAAGGAGGGTGTGGGGTAGGATTATAACTGACTGGAGGGAGGATGTGAAGGACAGAAGCTGTTAGTGGAGAAGGATGATAACTGAATGGAGGGAGGGTGTGGAGGACAGAGGTCAATGGTGAGGTAAAACGATAACTGACTGGGGGAAAGGTGTGGAGGACAATAGTTATTGGTGGGGTAGAACGGTGACTGACCGGGGGAAAGGTGTGGAGGGCGGAAGTTGATGGTGGCATAGGATGATAACTGACAGAAGGGAGGGTGTGGAGCATTGCTTCTCAACCTCAGTCCTCAAGTACCCCCAACAGGCCATGTTTTCAGGTTCTCCTTTTCTTTGCACAGCAATATCAATGACGTGGTATTAATAAGAGATATTTTATCTAAGGGAAATTCCCAAAACATGGCCCATTGGAGGTACTTGAAGACTGAAGTTGAGAACCACTGGTGTGGGGGATGGAGGACAGTAGTTGATGGTGGAGTAGGATCATACCTGACTGGGGCGAGGGTGTGGAGGATGGATGTTGATGGTGGAGTAGGATGATAAATAACTTTGGGGAAGGTATAGAGGACAGGGGATGATGATGGTGTAGGATAATAACTGAATTAAGGGGGAGGTGTTGGGGACCAAATCTGATTGTGAGGTAGGATGATAACTGATTTCAGGAAAGGGGTGAAACACAGAAGTTGATGTTGGAGTAGTATGATAACCTACTGACGAGACGGTGTAAAGGACAGAAGTTCATGGTGTGGTAGGACGATAACTGATTGGGGACAGAAGATGATGGTGGATAGAACAACCTTGGGGATGGTGTGGAAGACAGAAGTTGATGGTAGGCTTGGATGAAAACTGACCATGGGGAAAATATGATTGATGAGGGGAAGGTGTGGAGGACAGAAGAACATTGTGGGGAAAGATGGTAACTGATTGTGGGGAATGGGTGATAAGTAGAAGAAAACAGTGAGATAGGATAATACCTTACTGGGGGGAAGGTGTGGAGGTCAGATGTTGAAGGTGGGGTAGGATGATAACTACCTGGAAGGATGGTGTGGAGTAGGATGATAACTGAATGAAGTGAGGGTGTGGAGGACAGAAGTTGATGGTGAGGTAGGATGAAAACTGACTATGGGGGAAGATATGATTAAGAGGAAGGTGTGGAGGACAGAAGAAGGTTGGGTGATAGAATGGTAACTGATTTGTGGAGAATGGGTCATGAATAGAAGAAAACGGTGAGATAAGACAATACATTACTGTGGGGGAAGGTGTGGAGGTCAGATGTTGATGGTGGGGTAGGATCATATCTGGCATTGGGGAAGTTTTGAAGGACAGAAGTTGATGGTGACGTAGGATGATAACTGATTAAAAGGAAGGTATGGAGGACAAAAGGTAATGGCGTGATAAGATGATAACTGATTGGGGGAAGGGGTAGAGGCCTGAAGGGGTATGAGGGACAGAATCTGATGGTGGAGCGGGCAGGAAAGTTAATGGTGAGGGAGGGCAATGTTGGTGGATATATTTTGCCATACATTGTCAAATGTCAGGAATTTATTTGTGCAGACTTCTCAAGGTACTGAAAGTAAAAGATTGTTTGTGTGTGTGTGTTGAGCTAGAATTGTCCTCTAAGATGGAGGCGAGAGGCCCTTTAAAGATTATTCTGTAGACTCTGCACCTTACAGTATGATGCAGTGATCCAGCCATGGAGGCACAAATGCAAATATTGACCATTTTTTCTCACTCTGCCTCTGAATTTTAGTTGGCGGTTGGATCCTCCTGTGGATGCTGATTCTTCAGCCTCCTGGGAAATAATGTCACACAGTGATAGATGCTCATGTAAATTGCCCAGTATGACAGTATCAGCAGAAAATCTTAGCAGTAAGTAGCAGTGAATGCACACAACAGAGCAAAATGTCAGCGTTCCCATGATAGCATTACTGAAATCCAAGCTCACCAGGCAACACAGCAAGGCCATATTCATCATTTGTATTTACATACATACATACACTGTAGTTCTAGCATACTCCTCAGTGCTTTTAAAGGAACCGTGAGCAATGTCATTTACTCAATAAAGGCCTGCAGAGGATCCTGTAATGATCAGAATTCAAGACTTCACTCCTCAAGACTCCAGAAGGTAAAGAAAACCTGTGCCGAAAGAAGTATGAAAGCAGCTGATTTGCTCTTTTGAAAATGCTAGTTGCCTGGTTGCCAACGTAAATTCAGAAAATCGTTTCAATAGCAAACATAATTTTCATTCCTGTAGCCTACTCTAGCAGCCTACATATGGTAGGTGCTTTGCCCTTAGCCCAACCCAAAGCACCTATGAATGTCTATAAAAGTGGGAAGGTGGCACAAGGAGCACCCATGGCAGCCTACATATGGCGTGTGCTCTTCCCCTAGCCCAACCAAAGGATCTATATTTGTGTATAAAAATGTGCAAGAGGCCTCATTCATATTAGCAAACAAGACCTATGTGGGTTCTGTATATAGCCAGGGGTCTGGGAATTAAAACTACAAAGGGTATTGAAAAATTTTCTATTTTCCTTTTGCCTACATGACAGCATCCAGATAGTATATACCTAGCTAGACAGGGATGACAAATAAAATGCAGAAAATGATTTACCAGGGGTACAAGCAGATAAATAATAATTGCCTCTGAGCCATAGTTGAATACTTTTAATTGGATCAATGATATAATGGCATAGGATGGTGTTGTAGGAGGACCAGCTGGTCGCTCTGCAAATTGTGTCTCCAGTAGGACCCTGGGGAAGGCTGCTCATGGCAAAGAACTGGATCTTATTTAAAGTACAGTGACCAGACTAGGCGAGTTTGAATCTAGGTGCTCTTTGTTTTTAGATTAACTTTCCAGGCTGCCATTGTTCTTGATGTAGTCTATTTACCTTTAGTATGCCCTTCAGTGGGGCACACAGTCCTAAAAACAATTGTGGCCTGCAGGTACTCCTGGAGCATACATCTTCACAATTCCTGCAGTTTGGACTAGGGGAGGACAACCACAAATGTGTGAAACCATTCAGAAAGATAGACGCCTACGAGGAAACAACAAATAATTGAAATCGGACATTTTCATCTAATGCTACGTACACACAACCGGACTTTTCAACAGCAAAGGTCAGGCGGAGTGTATGCGTCGGACAATTTGATCGTGTGGGGGCTCCATCGGACCTTTGTTGTCCAAAAATCTGAAGGACTTTAGAAATATTACATGTTTCAACTCCGCCAGACCCAGTTCCTATGAAGAAATCCGCTCGTCTGTATGCTAGTCTGACGAACGAAAACCGACACTAGGGCAGCTATTGGCTACTGGCTATGAACGTCCTTATTCTAGTCTGGTCGTACGTCATCACGTTCAAATCTGTCAGACTTTGGTGTGATTGTGTGTGGCCAAGTCCGTTCATTCGGAAAGTCCGTCAGAACTCCGCCGAAAAGACCGTCGGACCTAGTCCGTCAAAGTCCGGTTGTGTGTACGCGGCATAAGGTACCGTGGAACACTAGGGTTCCTCCATAGGTTGCAAGAAGTTCCTTGAGCTTAGGCTAATTGATTTACCATTAAAGGTCAAATCCACTTGGCAGTGCCAGCAGCATGACACCATTGATTTTTTTTTTCTAGCTGTCTGAAAGGGTGGCATTCTGACTGCAATTGTAAGGGAGCATTCTTCCCACTGATATTCAACATAAGCTGTATTTCTCCCATTGACCCTGCATTTAATGCGTTTTAGAAGAGGATCCCCGGAAACAATTTTTTTTATGGGTTTCTCAGGAGAACAAAGGTTGATGCTGCTGTTGATTGATTCATGTTTAGCAACCTGTTGTGGTGTGTTAATGTGTGTTACTTGCACCTTAATTGATCAAAAAATGAATATGCTCTTTTTAAAGCGGAACTCCACTGTCTGTCAACATGGACTATTTTCAATCCTTAGCCCTTGTACACATGGTCGGAGAATCCGACGGAATGTGTCCTATCGGACCGTTTTGTCGGATAATCCGACTGTGTGTGGTCTCCATCGGACTGTTTCCGTCAGTGTATCCGACGGACCAAGTTTTCCAACTTGTCCGTTTAAATTTTTCGACAAAATGCTCCGATCGGACATACTCCGATCATGTGTAGCCTACTCCGACGGACAAAGTGCCACGCATGCTCAGATGAAATTCCTAGACCAAAGCTATTGGCTACTAGCCTGAACATAGTCCCGTCATAACGAAATAACGTCATCACGTTATGTACAATCGGATTTTCCGACAACTTTGTCAGACCGTGTGTATGCAACAGTTTCGGACAAAATCCGTCGAACAAAATCCAACGGATTTGGTTGTCAGAATGTCCGACCGTGTGTACAAGGGCTTAGACTTCAGGCACACTAGAAAGCTAAAAACTGCCTTAGAAACGTTAGACAAAAAACGCTAATGTTTTTGTGTTTTTTGACGGCGTTTAGCAGTGTTTAGCCTAGTGTGTAAGCTAAGTTTAGTAGCTGCAGCGTTAAGGGGCAGGGCCACTGGCATCCTAAACAACCAGTGAATAGCTGGTTGTTAAGGTGGGGGCCAGGAAGGTGGCCGCCACGTCCTTAACAATAGATGAGTCATCAGCTGTCAGCAGGGTTCCCAGCTGACAGCTAAATGTAAAGCAAAACATTGCTGGCAATAAAAAGATAAGGAAAAAACGGCTTTGGGTCTGGTATGGGTTTTAAGGGGAACCCCCACGCCAAAATTTAAAAACAAAAGGTGTGGAGTCCCCCCCCCCCAATCCATACCAGACCCTTATTTGAGCATGTAGCTTGGCAGGCCAAGAAAGGGGGGGAAGGGCCCCCCCTTCCTGAACCATACTAGGCCACATGCCCTCAACATGCACTTTGTCTGCATATTGATGGGGACAAGGGCCTCTTCCCCCATAACCCTGGCCAGTGATTGAGGGGGTCTGCAGGTGGGGGGGCTTATCAGAATCTGGAATTCCCCAACTTCACCCTTCCCAAGGGATCCCCCAGATTCCGCACCCCCCTCCCATGTGAATAAGTATGGGATACATAGTGAAAAAAGTATAAAAAGGAAACAAAAAACACAACACAAGTTTTTGACGAATAATTTATTAAAAAATTGAAATTAAAGATTTATGTCACTGCCGACGAAACTCTGCCAGCTCCACCGTTTGGCAGCCCTTATCTAAGGGGCGTGGCTATTTGGTTACATCACTGGGTGGCACCACCTCCTTGTGATGTTATTGACCCAGCATGCCCTTGGTTGGTGAAGTCACAAGGGAGCGGTGCCACCCAATGATGTAACTGAATAGCCCCAGGAAGAGGCCCTTGACCTCATCAACATGGGTACAAGGTGCTTTGAGGGGGGACAGAACCCTCTGCCCCAAAGCACTTCCCCCATGTTGAGAGCATGTGGTCTGGTATTGTTCAGGAGGGTGGGGGTGCTCATTCATCCCCCCCCCCCCCACCTTTTCTGGCCTGCCAGGCTGCATGCTCGGATATGGGCTGGTATGGATTTGGGGGAGGGGGAATGAATGAGCACCCCCACCCTCCTGAACAATGCCAGACCACATGCACATGTTTTTTCAAAGTGATTTCTAAGCAAAATGAAGCACTGAGACATGGATGGATGGGGACGTTTGCTTTGAATATTATAAATTAATTAAATAGCATTTTTGGTTTGGGGTGCTTAGATGCAGTGTAGTTCCGCTTTAAGCAACTCAACAAGCCACAAAGCATGGTTTGTGTGTGGTGCCCTATGGTATGTTGTTGTTGCACACTACTGTACCGTAAGTGGGGTAGCCATTTGTGTGGGGTAGCCGTTCTCTATGAATGGCATCTTAAAGCACCACGTATAGCTGGCACACATTACCACAACACACAAGGGTGAAGGGGCCCAATATATAAATCAGATTACGTGGAGTAAAAGTTGTATAGAAGCTGGCAGTGCTTGTATGTGTACCAGCTTAGTACAAGGACAGGAATACCTGTTCACTTCTCATGTATTGTGATGTGCTTATTTATTTCCAGGGATCTTCTGACAAGGATAGCCTGCATTGCAAATGACAGGCTCTATTGACTGTATATTCGGAGGAATCTTGGACAATCCCTGGGAATGTGGGGGGATATTGTCCTTGATATACAGAATAGTCTGGAGCCAGGAAATCAGCATCACCCTCAGGTTGTCCTTCTACCCAGAGCAGACAATAGGGAACGTGTGACCTTTGTGTGCTATCACAATGCCCCCAGACTTCAGGAACTCTACATTGTTGGCAGTCGCTCTCTTTTGGTTTATGGTTTGCTGTGTTGTTTAAGGGCCAACTTTTCCCAAAGAGCAAAATACACGCACATAACTGAAATTTTTTAAGCACATATATGGGACATATTTTTAGATAATTAATGTAAATGAACCGAAGAACGATTTTCTGTCTTTTGGAAAGAATGCAGAAGCCAACCGAAGGGTCTTGTTGGTTGTTTCCCTGGGGTACATCTTCCTTCTGAATCTATTAAAGCCGTATTAAATGCAAAAACAAAAATGCCTTACATTGCTGTATACCAATTCCTTATGATGGCTTCATTCATTTTTCTTTTTTTTTTCTTTACTTTCACCTGTGATCCTGCCAGTAAGTCTGTTATTTTTCAACTTCCTTAAATAGAGCAAGCTGTCCTCCAAAAGTAGCCATTAGAGCAGTGGTCTCCAAACTGCAGCCCAGGGGCCGAATGCGGACCTTGCTTGTCTTTACCTGGCCCTTGGGGCACTATTCCCTCAATGGACACCATTAATGAGGATTAATTCTTGTTGCTGATAGCAACAGTGGGGCACTATTCCTCCTACTGACACCATCAAAAGAGCACAATTCCTCCCACTGGCACCAACGATGGGGCCTAATTCCTTCCATTGACACTAGCGAAAGGGCACACTTTCTCCCACTGACACCAGCGATGGGCCACTATTCCTCCCACTAACATTAGCGAAAGGGCACAATTCCTCCCACTGACACCAGCAATGGGGCACAATTCTTTCCATTGACACCAACGTTGGGGCACAATTCCTTGCATTGACACCAACGATGGAGCACAATTCCTTCCATTGACACCAGTGATGGGGCACAGTTCCCTTCATTGACGCTAATGATGGGCCACTATTTCTCCCACTGACACCAGCGATGGGGCACAATTCCTCCCATTGACACCAAAGATAGGGCATTGTTTACTCCCACTTGACTCCATGACCTTTTCTACTCCCACTGGACCTGGTCTGGCCCCCTTAAAGTCTGAAGGACGGTAAAGTGGCACTTTGTTTAGAAAGTTTGGAGACCCCTGCATTAGAGTATTGAGATAAAACGTTTAACACTGGAAGGGGTGCTTACAATGATCAGCTGCCATTCATTTATGTAAAACCCTTATCCTAAAAGGAAACTGTAACTGCCCAAAAAATGTCCGCTGAAGTTTGGGTTTAATTTGTTACTCAAGTCCATCTAATTCTGCTTGTCTGCTACCCTCTCCCTAGATGTACAATGCTGCTATCCGAAGTTGCCTCCATTGCACTTCTGTCCAAACTGGAGACACTTAAAGACAGGAAGTGTGTTACTGGCTGTACCACCAGTTGAAAATAAAATAAAAAGTCCACAAAAAAAAAAGGAATGCAGCCACCATATTTAGATATTAGCAAGCTACACTATATTACATTTTACGTTTTTGGGTTTATTATTGTGTTACGTTGGGATACAACCCTTTCCATTTGCTCCTGCATTTCATTTGTAAAGAAGAGTTAAATCCTTTGCTCATGATTAAAGTAGAAAGGATACAAGTATAAGCACCGCTAAGCAGAGGTACTTGATCACGTCACGGCTTTGACTGCTGGTTAATTAGCGATGAAGATGGAAGAATTTGTGACCCTTTCAAGTGAATCGATATCAAAGCAGTGATAGGATAAACACTTAGCTGCCTCTTTAGCATGCAGATATCAGGAATAAATAATATTCACTTACACCTGTAAAGAATTTGGGAAAAGTGCACTTTTCCTTGCTCTATAGTACAGCACCGACATCTTAAAGTGAACCTGTCACGTGAATGAGATCGACCTTGTCGCTGGTGGCCATTTTTGCCATTTTTCCACTTGTACAGTACAGCCAGAAAGAAAGTTTATAAAAGAAGAATAAGAAGTATTTTTTGTGCATTTTTTTTTTTTTTTAACGCCACCCTGTTGCTAGGAAAGAAATATTTGAAAGAGAAGCAGCATGTAAAAGAGGATTATGAATACTTACCCATCTGATGAATGGCTCCATCCACTTGTCCTTCTGTCACTAGCTGGTGTAACCTGGAAGAGACAGGAGATGCTCTTTACAGGCACTATTGTTAGCGCTGTAGCACCTGTAAAGTGCCTCAGTGTGAAAGGGGTCTCAGGAAAGCAAATCTTCATTCTAACACAGCTCAGGCCCAGCTGCTCGCCTTGATGTTCGAGCCACCAGAAATGAGAGTACCGGAGCTGGGTAAGCCAGCAAGGAATGAGAGCAGTGTGCCTGTGGGGGAGATGATGCCATTAAATGGGATAATGTAGTTATGCCAAGTAAAGCAAGCGCCAAGCGCAACTATTTCCCGGCTGAAGAGTGTTCCACTAAAACCGATTCAGACATTCCGTCAGACGGGCTATAGGAACTCTTTTCGGATACTTTGTCTTACACCGGGAAGTGGGATGGAGTGCTGAAGAGCCAATAAGTGATGTGCAGGATGATGAAGCTCCTTCTACTACTACTACTGCTAGTGTGCAAATTAAGCTATCAGCCAGTGCAGCTCCGCTAATCAGCATCACCGGGTCCTTTGAGGTGGATTATGGGGCTCATTTGGTCCGCAAAGCCCACCCTATTGCGACCATGCCTAGCACCAAGTCTGACCATAGGCTGGATGGGGTTGACGGGTGCTCAGTTTTGCGTGCTCCAGATGCCCGAGTCCTACCCGAATATGGGGATCCTGGAACCCGCTACAAAGATGCTGCTTGCAGGAGTTTTTTTAACGTCCCGCAAGCGTACCGCTGCAGTGTGAAAGCTCTTAGGCTTTCACACTGAAAAGACACTGAAAAGACTGCTCTTTACAGGCGCTATGCAGGCACTATTTTTAGCTCTGTAGCACCTGTCAGCCAGTGCAGCTCCGCTAATCAGCATCACCGGGTCCTTTGAGGTTGATCATGGGGCTCAATGGGTCCCCAAAGCCTACTGGACCATGCCTAGCACCAAGTCTGACCATAGGCCGGATGTGGTTGACGGGTGCTCAGTTTGGCATGCTCAAGATGCCCGAGTCCTACCCGAATATGGGGATCCTGGAACCCTGCCTTGGCTGTCAAAGACACAGAGGATAATCATAAAGAAAGTGGCAGAAGAATATGGGTATTTATACCCCTACATACCTCCTCGTCTGGAAGAGGAGATCTCAGTTGGTGCATGACAATGCATGTGCCTAACGCTGCAAAAAAACGCAAACACATAGATCTAAATGGGCCGGTAATGTATTTCTTTCACTGTCTGAAGAATTGAGAGCAATTTCAAAAGGAAGTCCTGACACCATAGGACAGGCTGTCAACTGAAGTCCTGACACCATAGGACAGGCTGTAACTGAAGTTCTGACACCATAGGACAGGCTGTCAAGTGAAGTCCTGACACCATAGGACAGGCTGTCAAGTGAAGTCCCGACACCATAGGACAGGCTGTCAAGTGAAGTCCCGACACCATAGGACAGGCTGTCAAGTGAAGTCCCGACACCATAGGACAGGCTGTCAAGTGAAGTCCCGACACCATAGGACAGGCTGTCAAGGGAAGTCCCGACACCATAGGACAGGCTGTCAAGTGAAGTCCCGACACCATAGGACAGGCTGTCAAGTGAAGTCCCGACACCATAGGACAGGCTGTCAAGTGAAGTCCCGACACCATAGGACAGGCTGTCAAGTGAAGTCCCGACACCATAGGACAGGCTGTCAAGTGAAGTCCCGACACCATAGGACAGGCTGTCAACTGAAGTCCTGACACCATAGGACAGGCTGTCAACTGAAGTCCTGACACCATAGGACAGGCTGTCAAGAGAAGTCCTGACACCATAGATCAGGCTGTCAAGTGAAGTCCTGACACCATAGTGCAGGCTGTCAAGTGAAGTCCTGACACCATAGGGCAGGCTGTCAAGTGAAGTCCTGACACCATAGGACAGGCTGTCAAGTGAAGTCCTGACACCATAGGACAGACTGTCAAGTGAAGTCCTGACACCATAGGACAGGCTGTCAACTGAAGTCCTGACACCATAGGACAGGCTGTCAACTGAAGTCCTGACACCATAGGACAGGCTGTCAAGAGAAGTCCTGACACCATAGATCAGGCTGTCAAGTGAAGTCCTGACACCATAGGGCAGGCTGTCAAGTGAAGTCCTGACACCATAGGGCAGGCTGTCAAGTGAAGTCTTGACACCATAGGGCAGGCTGTCAAGTGAAGTCCTGACACCATAGGACAGGCTGTCAACTGAAGTCCTGACACAATAGGACAGGCTGTCAACTGAAGTCCTGACACCATAGGACAGGCTGTCAACTGAAGTCCTGACACCATAGGACAGGCTGTCAAGAGAAGTCCTGACACCATAGATCAGGCTGTCAAGTGAAGTCCTGACACCATAGTGCAGGCTGTCAAGTGAAGTCCTGACACCATAGGGCAGGCTGTCAAGTGAAGTCCTGACACCATAGGACAGGCTGTCAAGTGAAGTCCTGACACCATAGGACAGACTGTCAAGTGAAGTCCTGACACCATAGGACAGGCTGTCAAGTGAAGTCCCGACACCATAGGACAGGCTGTCAAGTGAAGTCCCGACACCATAGGACAGGCTGCCAAGTGAAGTCCTGACACCATAGGACAGGCTGTCAAGTGAAGTCTTGACACCATAGGACAGACTGTCAAGTGAAGTCCTGACACCATAGGACAGACTGTCAAGTGAAGTCCTGACACCATAGGACAGGCTGTCAAGTGAAGTCCCGACACCATAGGACAGGCTGTCAAGTGAAGTCCCGACACCATAGGACAGGCTGCCAAGTGAAGTCCTGACACCATAGGACAGGCTGTCAAGTGAAGTCCTGACACCATAGGGCAGGCTGTCAAGTGAAGTCCTGACACCATAGGACAGGCTGTCAAGTGAAGTCCTGACACCATAGGAAAGGCTGTCAAGTGAAATCCTGACACCATAGGACAGGCTGTCAAGTGAAGTCCTGACACCATAGGAAAGGCTGTCAAGTGAAGTCCTAACACCATAGGACAGGCTGTCAACTGAGAGTTAGACCAACTTTTTCTGTTGAACAAAGCAACTTGGTAAATTTCACAGCTTAGATCAAACCACCTGATTATTGCTAAATGTCTTCCTTTTTCTTTTCTTTTTTTAAATACTGATGGTAGACACAAATGTCTGGCAACCACACTTTGACCTCAGTCATGAGCAATCAGCGAGATGCATACCTAAGTGCCCCGCTGCCTTTTTGAAATGTTTGAATGCATTAAACAATTCACTAATGCCTGCTAATGAGTAGTCAAAGCATGGCAAAATGGGCCCACTTTGCTTCACTAGAGGCAATGTGGCCGGCTATTATCTATTGTGTATGTGGTGAGAGCAGTTTGTGAAAGGCATTGTTTAAATGAAAATTGCCCATATAATGATCGCCACTGATAGAAAAATCAGGACAGACGAGATAAAAGGTAAAAAATAGCCTAATTGGACTAGTTGAGAAAAACATATGTATTTATGGTTTATTATTTTGATACCTAGCCAATACATGTGCACAGACGCATGTAAAAAGAAAAAAACAATACAACACATTAAATGTAATCTCCTGAGCTCCAGGCTGATTAGACAGTAGGCTGGCATTGTATGGTGAAAATAAATAAAGCAATTATCAGTCTTAACTCTTATGTAAGCAATAATCTGATTTTCAGCCTGATATCGGTAACCTTCCTATCTAATCAATTTTTATTTATTTTATTATTAATTATTCATTAAAATTACTTTACGGGCGGGGAAGCATCAGTCCTGCACGCTCTCCACTGTGGTCGGTCATATTACTCCTCACTCCTTGTCAGCATGTCTTACCATGGTAGGTTATTTACATTCAACATCTTCCATTTTTTCACCTATTTTACTTAGTTGGATGTAGTTACTCAACTTTTTTTATTTTTTTGCAGTCATCTTGCACCACTGAGATACCCCACTTATATCTCAAGGTATAGGTAGTCATACTAAGCTATATATATATATATATATATATATTTTTTTTTTTTTTTTTTTTTTTACTTGGATTCTACCTACCAATATACCTTGTGGTTTTGCACCCAATTTAGCAGGTCACTCGCACTCATTTTCCCATGGAGCCATGAGGGTTTGATGGTTGGTTGCCCTTACCCCCTTCTTTTTTTTTTTTTCTTTTTTTTTTTTTGGATTTTTTAATTTTTCTTACTTTTTTTATCGTTTATCCTTTTTTGTTATATATATTTTTTGCACACATGTTCATGTAATGTATGTACTATACATACATCTCACATTCTTTACACACATTATTCCTTTCTTGTCAACACCTCAGTGGTAGTTTTATGCCATGTATACTAACACATAAGACACATCTTTCACAGTGGAGGGCTTGATGGATTGCTCTCCATGCCACCCTTCCATCTTGTTCTGTTTGCACTACTGGTCTCTTCGAATCCCATACCCACAGTTCCCAGGTCAGACATTTTCAGGCGACTACCAATAGGTCATGGGCATGTGATGCCTTGCAGATTTGTAAGTATGGGTCCTCTTTTGGTTGATACCCAATGTTTGCAATAATGGAATACATTGTATTGTGTTATATATTCCTAAACTATTTCTACTTTATAGACAATTGTGTGTGCATCAACTCCTGAGGAAGAGATGCTGTGTCACAACGCGTCGGGTTACATAGATGCAAGTTTCACACCTATTATGGAATGATCTTTGAAACGCTGAAACACAGAATTAATATGTATACGTTGACCAATCTGTTTGACTATATGGCATTATGTCACTGTTGATCTGTTGGAAATTGTATTTACCAATAAATCTTTACTTTATTGATTTTATAATTGAGTGTGTTGATGTTTTGGGTGGGTACCTCATCTAAAGTACCACGGGCAATTCATGTTTCTTTTTTATTTATTATATGGGGATGGAGGCATCTCATGGGGCATATCCAACCATATTTTGTTCATTAAAATAATCTCACACATAATTCTGAATGACAACAGAGATCACGAGAAGACAATTTTAGGAATCTTGCATTGTTGAAACCTTTTTTCTTCCAGAAATCCTGGAATTTTACATTATGGGAACTTATTTTTCTTCCAGCAATCCAAGCATCTTGCATTGTGAGAACCTATTTTTCTTACAGCATTTCCCGGAATCTTGTGTAGCACCCTCTAGTGTGCTACTAGTGTAAAAGTGGATAAATCATATCCTGATTCATGCTTAACGTGATAGTAAAGTCTCTATTTTTTTTCTGTAAAAATAACAAACATGTCTATACTTATCTGGTCTGTGCAGTGGTTTTGCACAAAGCAGCCCAGATCCTCCTCTTCTTGGGTCCCTCTTCGGCTCTTCTGGCCCCTCCCTACTGACGACTGCCCCCATAGCAAACAACTTGCTATAGGGGCACCCTAGCCGATCAGACACAGAGCCGTGGATAGCCCCCCCCCCTCCTCATTGGCTCACTGACTTTGATTGACAGCAGCGGGAGCTAATGGCGCGCCACTGATGTATCAGCCAATGAGGAGGGAGAGTCCCGGCCAGCCGAGTCTCTACTGCAAAATCACTGGATAGAGTTGGGCTCAGGTAAGTATGAGGGGGCTGCTGCACACAGAAGATTTTTTATCTTAATGCATTAAAGCGGAGTTCCACACAAAAGTGGAACTTAAGCTTGTTGCACTCCTCCCCCCCTCTGGTGCCACATTTGGTACCTTTCAAGGGGGGAAGGGGGGACAGATTACCTGTCTTTCACAGGTATCCTGTTCCCAGTTCTGGGAGCCTCAGGCGCGGGTATTAATGTCACCGCTCGGGTTCCCTTCTCCTCCCGCCTGCTTCCCCGTCCGATGGTCCAGTAGGAGAGAGGAGCATATCCTTGCTCATGCACAGTAGGATTCCGTTGTGAAGCCGTAAGGCTTCACTGCTGGGTTCCCTTACTCGCAATGGAGGCGGCATGCACCCGACAGCTGATGCACTGCCGACATCGCTGGACTCCAGGACAGGTAAGTGTCCGATTATTAAAAGTCAGCAGCTGCAGTATGTATCCATTTTAAACCAGTGAGTCTATAATTGGGTCATGGTTATTAGAGTTTAGGGCAGCATGATTCATACAGACAGCTCTATGGTGCCTCCCTCTGGTTCTAGAATGTTGGAGAATGTTCTGGAAACTGGAGGGTGGAAGCTAGGAGGGCTGTTCTGCATACTGAGAGGAGTTTAGCCAATCCCCAGGCAATGGGCCTGGCACGGGGCTAAGTCAACCTTTAAATATGAGTGAGTCATGCTGGCAGGGGTTGTTGGGTGGAAGATTTAGATGCAGTGCCGCGGAGACTGTCAGTGGCGCTTGAGGGACCCCTACAAGAGGAGGGGATGAACCCCAGGCCAGGGCTCAGGTGCTGGCCTGGAAGGATCCCACCACAGGAGAAGTTGGAAGGAGGTTTTCCTGAGAGGCAGCAGGAGCAAGGAGAGGACAGGGACCTACAAGGGGGGAGACTGCCACATGTAGCAGGAAAATAGCGGTGTGCTTAAATCTTCTCTACTTTTCCCTGGGAGCTCTCCAGTAGAGTCAGTCGGGTAGACTGGTGAAGAGAAGCAGCCAGATGGGTTAGAATTTCTTGCAGTGGTAGAGCGATGACCAGTGTCTACAAGAGTTGGAGGTACTCCATGATGCAGTTCAAAACACATTGTGCTACTTTTTAAGGGAATTGGAGTATGGTAAATAGCATTTAAGGAGCTGTTGCTGATCTAACAGAGACTGTAAGCTACTAAAGAAGAATCAATCGGATCTGTACATAGGGAGGACATTGTATTTGGTTATGTTGCTATCAAGTTGGGCATCCCATAATTCCCATCCCCATCCAAGTAATTAGTCCCAATAAAACAACAAATTAGTTGAAAGAAGCAGCAGCAAGTAGCTTTCTATAATGTGAACTATATATATGGATTATACCTATCTATACCAGTAGGTGGCACTGCAGTGTTATAATGTGCTATTCTATGGTAATGTAGTCACAGGATGTTCTGTCTATGTTCAGTGCATGTACTTGTTTGTTGTTCTCTTCCTGTCTATGATAAAAGGCAGGTAATATATTCCTCCATGAAAGTATAGTATTCTCTGCATACAACAAGCTTCTGAGTGCATGATTCAATAACGTGTTAAAAAAACAAAACCAAGCTCAATAACTGGTTACGGTGTTCGGATAAAAGCTGAAGTTGTGTGCCTGGCTCTGCAGCAGTGGGCAACCCTGTTATCGGTGCGACCCCTATGGAGGTAATGCTACATTTGTATTGTGGGAACCTTTTTTTCTTGGTTCAGATCGAATCACTTGGAGACCAGGAGTGTCCACGCACAAAAAATCAAATTAATAGACATATCCTGTTCACCAATCAAAACTAATAGCTGACCAAACTCCATTTTCCAAGCTCATGGTGACTAAGAATGAGCTCAGGCGTGTTCGCACACTCCACGTGCAGAGCCCGCCAGGAAGTCGGCGCAGAGCTGCGCTAATCACAGGCAGTGAGACATTGTCCCGATGCGTGGCTGCAGAGATCGGGCAATATCTCAATGCCTGTGATTAGCGCTGCACCGAATTCCTGGCAGGCTGTGCATGTGGACCATGTGAACACGCCTGAGCTCATCCTTAATGGTGACACAATCACTAAAATCTTATAGGAGGTTTATGTAACACGTTGTTGCAATTTCTAAAGTCATTTTCAATCATTTCAGATCTGCATCTTTTATTAAGCTAATACCTGTTAATCCTGCCATGAAAGTCTTTGTTTAGGCACTTCCTGTTATGGGGTGACAACGCTCTGTCCCTGTCACCTGATTTTGCTGCTTGCGTTGCAACCTTGCCACAAGGGCTTCCAATGGAGGCCGCAAATGACTGTTTCAACACACATGACACAGACATGGACCACTGTTGCCACCTTCAGGAAACCTTCCATGGCAAATGCCATGCAGCTATCACCGGTGTGCCTGTAGATAGGAAGCTTCTGCAAAGAGGCTACTGGGGTTCAGCAGTAGTGAGATGCAACAAACTATGAGAAAAGAAAGGTGGAAACAGATCATTGGGGGGGGCAAATGTTTATGATACACCGTGCTTTAACAAATTTAATGTCATTCAGTTATGGTTTAACCACTTAAGGACCGCCTCCTGCACATATACGTCGGCAGAATGGCACGGCTGGGCACAAGCACGTACCTGTACGTTGCTTTTTAAGTGCCCAGCCGTGGGTCGGGAGCAGTCCTGAGCTTTGTGACCATGGCCGCGGGACCAGCAGACCCGATCGTCGTTGGTGTCCTGCGATCGGGTCACAGAGCTGAAGAACGAGGAGAGGTCTGTGTAAACAAACCTCTCCCCGTGTTTCCTAGTGTGGCTGTCACCGATCGTCCGTTCCCTTTTATAGGGAAGGACGATCAGTGACGTCACATGCCAGGCCACGCCCCCTACAATAAAAAAACACATAACGTTATATATAACACCTACACTGCCCCCTAGTGGTTAACTCTTTCACTGCCAGTGCCATTTACACAGGAATCAGTGCATTTAAATAGCACTGATTGCTGTATAAATGACAATGGTCCCAAAAAAGTGTCAAAAATGTCTGATGTGTCCGCCATAATGTCGCAGTCACAATAAAAATCGCTGATCGCCGCCATTACTAGTAAAAAAAAAAAAATAATATTAATAAAAATGCTATAAAACTATCCCCTATTTTGTAAACGCTATAACTTTTACGCAAACCAATCAATAATCGCTAATTGCGATTTGTTATTTTACCAAAAATATGTAGAAGAATACGTATCGGCCTAAACTGAGGAAAAAAAATGTTTTTATATATATTTTTTGGGGATATTTATTATAGCAAAAAGTAAAAAATATATCATTTTTTTCAAAATTGTCGCTCCTTCTTTGGAGCGGCGAACTCACCGATCCTCCCCATTGAAATCAATGGGGCAGCGCTGTGATACTGCCGGCAAAAGGACGCTCCGGATTTATCCCCTTTTCGGCCAATAGCGGGGGGGGGGGGGGTTAAAGATGACAGTGAAGCGGAACTAAAAATAGCGCTGCTTGGCGGCTCGGTGTGAAAGGGGTCTTAAATTAAGCAACTACTGGATAACCATCCATGCTCATGGTCACATCTTTTTTTCTGATGGCCCCCCATCCCCATCATTAAATGACCTGCAGAAATCACACACCTGCCATTCCTTTTATTTTGGGTAAATACAAATTTTCACACCAGAGACATGCAAATAAAGACATAGTGGATTTCGGATCCAGGTACTCAGGGGGGCCCGGTGATCATGTGATCGCTATGCGATCATATGTTCACAATGTCAACGATTCTGTTATGAATGAATTTATTCATAACAGCTGTGTTTCCTATGTTGTGATTGGCCCACAGCTATCACATGGTACCTCTGCCAATCACAGCACCCTGTACCCTGTGACTAGCTGTAGCCAATCACAGATCACTAATGATCACAGCTCTCATGAATGTAACCCTTTCATGACAGTTTAAAACTTTGCTATTACAATCATCTTCATTGTAACAGCAAACAAAGTGCAAAAAAAAACAACCCCCCCGAGTAGTGAAGTGTTACTATGGTATTCTATAAGACCCCACATCTCTCTTCTAGCCTGGAAAGACTGACATAAAAAACAAAACAAAAAAAAAAAAAACACGATCTCAGCCTCTCCAGCTGAATACAGTGTTTACAGCTGCCGGGGCCGGACATGACATCATAACATTGCGCCTGGCCTCCTTATTGAATGAGGCTGATAGTTTTATGTATCTGCCTGCAGTATCTTGCTCCACTTGGGTTAGGACGAAAGATACAGAGAAGTGAATCGCAATCATTACCCCTCTTGTTTCATCAAGACTGCCACGGACCATCTGGTCCGTGGTATTCTCTATGGTGAACTTCTACTGCCGGCAGATTCCTTCTCTGGCTCGCCAAGCGCACGGGCGAGCCGGTAGAAGCACCGGAGGGCGGCAGGAGGAGCAGTCAAGTCAAGTGTCAAGTTCAGCCGCTATCATTGTTTTACGGTGCAGGGAATAGCCGGTGGAAAATGATATCTGAATGATGCCTGTAGCTGCTCCCATCTTTCAGATATCGCTACTCAAAGCCCAGGATGTCATATGACGTACTGTGGGCAGGAAGCAAGCTACTCTGATGGAAGTATGTTAAAAAAAAATAAAAAATCATATATATATACTGTCACCAGTCAGTGTCCCTGATCACTGCGCATCAGTCATATGATGATACTGTACTGCAAATTTGATTTTATTGGATATGTTTTATAACAGGTAAAAATTTCTATTTTTTCAAAAATTATTTATTTTATTTTTTAAGTTTATTTTACAAAAAAATTCAAAACCCAGTGATGATTAAAAAAATAAAAAATAAAACACCAAATGAAAGCTCTATTTGTGTGAAAAAAAAATGATTACATTGTCATTAGTGTATAGTATTGCATGGCCACACAATTGCCAACCCCAGATGACGTCTGTTCATGACGAAACGCGTCAGGACTTCACTGCAGCCTGATTTTACATTGAAAAGCGCTTAATCTTCTGTATACATGTGAGTTTAATAACCTTTTATTAAATTATTTATACGAAAAACGGAATTACACTATTGTGGTCCCTGCTTCTCTTTATATGTGCTCTATTATCCATGTGGATCCATATGGCTGGAGATATGTCATCTTTCTGAATGGAATAGCCACATTTGAAATCACTCTAGAAAGTGCAATATCGAAGGAGTCTACATATATGTACAAGCTCATGTGATCCTCCAAATATAAATTTGAGTAGAATCCACTAAGTCCGGTAAGCGCCCATTTCGCTTGGTGGAGGGATCTCACGTGGTGACTGCACGGTCTTTCTACGGAGGAGGTGTAGGATCTTTTTCACATAATTGTGAATCATACACGGACATCTAAGAGACTTTTTCTATTTTCACGTCTTTATTTTTTACTCACTTTTTTTACTTTGATTTTTTTAGCTGTATAATTGTATACAGCAAATTGTATTTTGCATGGTGTGTGCACCAGTTCACATTGAGATTATTTGTTGAACATATGTATCTGTAATATTGGCAGTAAATATGCCATGTTTTTAAAGCGCTACACTTTTATATAATACACACAATTGCCAATTAAAGTAGCGCAGTGCTGAATAGCAAAATATGGCCTGGTCAAGGGGGTAAAACCTTCCAGGGCTGAGGTGGTTAAATGAAAGGTTTATGAATTCAGCTTTAACACTTTCCGGCAAACTAGATCTATTATTTAAAAAGCACATGTGCGGATAAAGTATAAACATGTGCTTGTCCTTAATAATAAAAAATAAAGCAATCATCTATAAATTGACCTTTTTTTCTTTTCTTTTACTCTTGCAGACAATGTATAATGTAATGATATCACAATTATTGCTGATTGTAATTGTTACAGTTACCATATATAAAACGATTCCTCTTTATAAAGATAATGATTATTCTTCATTGTGGAAGAGATGCCACCCCTGATAAGTGTTGGCTCACATACAACACCCACCACCAACCACTTACAGGGTGTTATCCGCCTCGGGCACTGCCCTGAGCACTGTATACTCTGTATATCATTAATTATACTGAGGCTATTTACCCCAAAAAAGGCAAGATCTCTATATTTTCCGATCATCATCCTAGTAATAATAAACAGCATGTCAAAAGTGCTGCTAGAGATGCCAAAAATTTATCTCTGGTTTGCAGAGCCTCAGCTCCTCTATCTGGGTCTATCACAGCATTTCGTATTGATGTACAAATATTTTGGCTTTCTGCAGGGTGTTCTGAGGCTTCAATCTCATTAGCTCAGCAAGCTGCAAGTGTTAATTGATTTACTTTTGAGAGTGCAATTAAGCTCTTATTTGCTGCTTGGTAAAGCCATGATGATATTAGAAGAGCTGAAGAAGGACGGGGCAGTGACAAATGAGTTTTATTTTTTATATTTGTAGCGCTACCCCTGTAAGGGCCGCCAATTTGTCCCAGGGTCTTCTCCCACCAGTGGAGCAACAGCCAGGCAAACAAAAACTTCCACTCCTCTGCTAGGTAAGTTAGGTGGGGTTCAGGGAGCTGTGGGATACTCCAGTGAGGAAACTCTTACCTTGTAGCAGCTTCTTGGCTCCCAATGTAGGGCAATGTGGACAACATGAGGAAACTCTTACCCTGTAGCAGCTTCTTGTCCACATTGCCCTACATTGGGAGCCAAGAAGCTGCTACAAGGTAATGCCGTGTACACACGACCAGACTTTTCGAGGGACTAAGTCTGACAGACTTTCGACTGAGTTCTGACGGAGTTCTGACGGACTTTCCGAATGAACGGACTTGGCCACACACAATCACACCAAAGTCAGACGGATTCGAACGTGATGACGTATGACTGGACTAGAATAAGGAAGTTCATAGCCAGTAGCCAATAGCTGCCCTAGCGTCGGTTTTAGTCCGTCAGACTAGCACACACACGAGCGGATTTCTCAGTAGGAACTGGGTCCGGCAGAGTTCTGTCGGAAAAATTTGAAACATGTTCCATTTCTAAAGTCTGTCAGACTTTTGCAAATAAAAAGTCCGCTGCAGCCCACACACGTTCGAATAGTCTGCCGGAATCATTCCGTCAGACTTTTGATGTTGAAGAGTCTGGTCGTGTGTACGGGGCATAAGAGTTTCCTCATGTTGTCTACATTGCCCTACATTGGGGGTCAAGAAGCTGCTACAAGGTAAGAGTTTCCTCATGTTGTCCACATTGCCCTACATTGGGAATCAACATGAGGAAACTCTTACCTTGTAGCAGCTTCTTGGCTCCCAATGTAGGGCAATGTAGACAACATGAGGAAACGCTTACGTTGTAGCAGCTTCTTGGCTCCCAAAGTAGGGCAATGTGGACAAAATGAGGAAACGCTTACGTTGTAGCAGCTTCTTGACTCCCAATGTGAATGAATGAATGAATGATTTGTATAGCGCTACAAATGCGAACTGAATTGTCTCAAGGCGCTTGATCCGTCCTGTGCTTCATGTTCTTTAGAAAGAGGTAGGTCTTTCGTTTTTTTTTCTGAAGGCCCGATGGTTTTCTTCCTTGCTGATGTTAGTGGGTAGAGCGTTCCATAGCCATGGTCCTTGGACTGCGAATCTTCGTTCTCCCTTTGCTTTGTAGTGGGATTTCGGGATGAGGAGGGGGTTTTGGTTAGTTGATCGGAGGTTGCGATTAGGTGTGTAATGTTTTATTTTGTCGCATAGGTATTGAGGGGCGTTTCCTTGTGTGCATTTGTGGGTGAGGCAGAGGGTCTTGAACGTGATCCGATCCTTTACGGTTAGCCAGTGTAGGGTCCTAAGGGATGGGGAGATGGATTCCCAGGGTTTTTTTTCATGTAGGGCAATGTGGACAACATGAGGAAACTCTTACCTTGTAGCAGCTTCTTGGCTCCCAATGTAGGGCAATGTGGACAACACGAGGAAACGCTTACCTTGTAGCAGATTCTTTACTCCCAATGTAGGTCAATGTGGGTCAATGTGGACAACATGAGGAAACTCTTACCTTGTAGCAGCTTCTTTACTCCCAATGTAGGTCAATTTGGACAACGTGAGGAAACTCTTACCTTGTAGCAGCTTCTTGACTCCCAATGTAGGGCAATGTGGACAACACTGGAGCTCTTGTAGCAATGTCCCAGGCCAGGCAAGCCTTGTTCTGTTCTGTGTAGCAGGGGTGAACAAGATCTACAGTCACTGAGATCCTTCTCTTATGCCGAGTACACACGGTCGGACATTCCGATGGCAAATGTGCGATCGTAGCTTGCTGTCGGAATTTCAGACCGTGTGTAGGCTCCATCGGACAGTTTCCTTCGGAATTTCCATCGCACAAAATTTGAGATCTGGTTCTCAAATTTTCCGACAACAAAATCCATTCACGTAAATTCTGATTGTGTGTGCACAATTCCGACGCACAAAGTTCCACGCATGCTCGGAATCGAGCAGAAGAGCTGCACTGGCTATTGAACTTCAATTTTCTTGGCTTGTCGTATGTGTTGTACGTCACCGCGTTCTTGACGTTTGGAAATTCGGACAACTTTGTGCAAGACAAGTTTGAGCCAACATCCGTCGGAAAAAATCCCATGGATTTTGTTGTCAGAATGTGCGATCGTGTGTAAGCGGCATTAGTCTGCACTAAGGCTTAGTCTGTCTGAAATCAGGCTGAGACAGAAATACAGTTAATACACACTTGTTTAATAATAAGTTAAAAGAACAAACGTAGTCAAAACATAGCCAAAGTTCAGTAACCGGAACGGATAGTCAGCAAAGCCAGAAGTCAGGGGTAAATGTAGTGGAATAGCAAGTAGGGTCTGGAGCCAGAAGGGATGTCAGCAAAGCAAGTCTTGACCAGGATTGCAGAAGAGTTTCTGTGATGTTGACTAAGGCAAAGGCAGCGCTTCTCTGGACTGGACAGCTTAAGTAGGCAGGACTGACGAGCAGGATATCATCAACAGCTGAGTAACTGTGGAGAGATAGGAGCTGGCAATTAGCCGACTGCTGAGCGGCCAGCTCAGAGAAGAAAGGGCTGAACCCAGCCCTGACATTCCAGCAGACTCCTTTGTGAAGCTTCCAGCGCGGATCTCCAGTGGCACCCCTTTTTGGCTCCTAATGGGCTTGTGGCTAGGTCCAAATGAAAAGAACTCACCGCTCCAAGTGTAACTGATACGCCCACTGGAACACACACACCGGCTCACCTCTATGGCAAATTGTCAAAATAAGAAACAGCTGCACTTCGCGTAGGCTCCAAGTTAAATTTATTGGAATATAAAAATATCCAAAATGACACCAGAGGACACCAACAGTGGTCAGAATAGACGTGTTTCACACAACAGAAATGTGCTTAATCATTACCAAATGGCTAGGCTTGTGGCTAGAGTTGATACCTCATCCCTTTAAACCCGAACACATATTAATTACACAGGTTCTGTGGATGATTAACCACTTCACGCAAAACGACATACCCATACATCGGTACTTTGACGCTAAATTCCGGGGTTATGGCAGCAGCTATTTTCAAGTGACATTTTTTTTTCTTTTTTATTGCATTTTAGTGTAAGTATTAAATCTGAGGTCTTTTTGACCTCATCTCATCTCTTTTTTTTTTTTTATTACAAGGAATGTAAAATAGGAATAAAAGTGACCCCAAATTAAAAAACAAAAACAAAGAACAGTGTCAAAATAAAAAATTTAAAGTAAAATAAATAAGAATTTTTTTTTTTTTAAAGCGTACCATCCCGACGAGCTCGCGTGCAGAAACGAACGCATATGTGAGTAGCGCCCGCATATAAAAACAGTGTTCGAAGCACACATGTGAGGTGTCGCCGTGATTGTTAGAGCGAGAGCAATAATTCTAGCCCTAGACCTCCTCTGTAACGCAAAACTGGTAACCTGTAGAAATTTTTAAACATCGCCTATGGAGATTTTTAAGGGTAAAAGTTTGTCGCCATTCCACGAGCGGGAGCAGTTTTGAAGCGTGAAATGTTGGGTATCAATTTACTCTGCGTAACATTATGTTTCACAATATAAAAAAAATTGGGCTAACTTTACTGTTGTCTTATTTTTTATTAAAAAAATGTATTTTTTCCAAAAAAAGTGCGCTTGTAAAACAGCTGCAAATACAGCTGTGCAAAATACGGTGAGACAGAAAGTAAGCCATGCTCACAGTGGTGTGGTGGGACTCTCCAGTAGCCATGGCTGGAAGGTGCTGGGGTCGGGCTCTGGAACTCCAAGTGGCCAAGCACACAGTGGTGTGGTGGGAGTCTCCAGCAGCTATGGATGGAAGGTGCAGGGCAGGGGTCCAGTTTCTGGGACTACATGTGTGTGCTGCTCACAATGGCATGGTGGTGGGATGGCGGGCCAGGATCTGATCTCCGGGTTGGTACTCGGGAGGCGTTCCCAATGCCGGGTTACTATTCATTCACACATGGTGCCATACCCAACCATGACATCACTGACTCACTGTGCATGCACCCGCCCGAAAATAGTCGAGCATGCCAGAGCCCAGTGCAGTTCCAAAGTCGTCCTGTAGCCATATTTCTTACAGATGGTTGGCAACTCTGGTGTCACCCAGGTGTGGTCCGCACCCCCCAAACCCGCATAGCGACACCACTGGCTGGACCCTCGGCAGAATGTTCAGGAGGGGCAGGGAACCTCTCCTCCAGGGAATAGAAGACCCACTCTCTCTCTGGTTCCACACTATTTACGCATCTTCCAATCACCGTCTGGGGACACCTCCCCAGGGATTATAATCCGGTTGCCTGTTTGACTCTCCCACCCACTAGATTTTGGAAATCTCCAGAAAACAGAGGGAAGCAATCAAACCTGCAGCCTGCAGAAGCCAGAGACGCTCAAAGTAATCATATATGGCTCAACTGATTACAAGAGAGCCAAAGAACTAAATTTGCCATACCAAACCTAGTAGCCGAACTAGGAGGGTGCTACATATTTATTATGGTGTCAGTAGGGCTGGGACAAGGCGTGGACAGAAGGGACGGCTGCCCTGGGTGCTGTGGTATCATGTGAGGTGGAGGGGCATCATGTGGAGATTGGGATTTGTGTTGGAACTAGTTGGAAAAATAAGTGGTGATTTAGGGGGATTTGTGTTGGGGGGGGGGGGAAGAAGATTTATGCTAGGAGAACAAGTAGCATGTTACTTGATACAAGAGAATTCCCATCCTCCTCATACACTATTGGCGGAGGTTATTTTACTCTTTTGCTCACTGCACAAACTGTGTTCTTTCATTAGAGCCTCCCCTCCTACCCCTTTGTTACCCAGTATCATTGTTGAGGTCAATGGGGTGAGTATTGCCAGATCTATGTATTTACTAGTTTTGGAAACAATCCTGAACAATTACCTAGAAGGTTCACATTGCATCTCCTGTTGCTTCAGTAAGGCCGCGTACACACGCGGGGACTGTTCGCTGAAACTGTCCGCTGAAACCAAGTTTCAGCGGACAGTCCGCTCGTGTGTGGGCTTTCAGCGGACAGTTTCAGCGAACAGTCCGCTGAACAAGGTTTTTCGGAAATTCCGAAAAACTGTCCGCTGAAACCTTGTTTCAGCGGACAGTCCGCCCGTGTGTAGGCTTGTTCGTCAAACAAAGTTGCGCGCATGCTCAGAAAGGATTTTCACGCCGAAAGTTATAATGCAGTGTATAGGACGTCGTATTTTTCGTCCCGTCGTACGTGCCGTTCACGTCATCGCGCACGGTTTCAGCAAACTGTTCGTCCGTCGTGTGTGGCCATGTCCGTCCATGCTAATTTTGAGCGGACTGTTTGCCGAAACTGTTTGACGGACAAAGTTGGGCGAACAGTCCCCGCGTGTGTACGCGGCCTAAAAGTCATATTACCTGTCATCCAGAGTGCTGTTACTTTTAAACCTTCTACTACGAAAACCCATCAATGACTGCCTGCTTGTTGGCACCTGTGTACATCTGACTAAGCCAGACAGCCCTTGGAAAAAGGCAGGGGTTAAGCCTCTCTTATGTACCGTAACTCACTGTGCAATTTGTGCATCTGATCTCTGTTTTTTTTTTTTTTTCATAGAGGTTCTGTAGAATGAGCTGGCAGATATCTAATGCTTTTCCTTGGAGGGTGCCACCTAATGGCTGGAAATTGTGAGAGGGGGATTTTAGTATTCTCCCACAATGGCATGCAGTGTCAAGAACAGCCATTCTCAACCAGGGCTCCATGGAACTCTAGGGTTCCTTCAAAGGTTGCTAGGGGTTCTTTGAGTTGTGACCAAGTAATCCTCCAATGGCAGACACCATTTGGCAGAACCAGTAGCATGGCACCAAATTTCTTTTTTTTTTTAAAGCTGACAGTAAGGGTGGCATTCTTCTCACTGACTACCACTGTAGGCGGTATTATTCCCATTGGCCCCCCAATGTAAGAGGCATTCTTCTCAGTGGCCATCAATGTAAAGAACATTCTTCTCTCTAATCTCCGATGTAAGGGACATTCTGCCCACTGACCTCCAATGTAAGGGACATTCTTCCCACTGACCTGCAATGTAAGGGACATTCTTCCCACTGACCTGCAATGTAGGGACATTCTTCTCACTGACTACCAATGTAGGGGGCATTCCTCCCACTGACCTCCAGTGTAAGGGACATTCTTCCCACTGACCCCCAATGTAAGGGGCATTCTTCTTAGTGGCCATCAATGTAAGGGACATTCTTCCCACTGACCTCCAATGTAAGGTACATTCTTCTCACTGACCACCAATGTAAGGGGACGTTCTTCCCACTGACCACCAATGTAAGGCACATTCTTCCCACTGATCACCAATGTAAGGGGCATTCTTCTCACTGACCACCAATGTAAGGGGTATTATTCCCACTGATCACCAATGTAAGGGGCATTCTTCCCCCTGACCTCCAATGTAAGGAACATTCATCTCACTGACCACTGATGTAAGGGGCATTCTTCCCACTGACCCCCCCCCCCCCATGTAAGGGACATTCTTCTCAGTGGTCATCAATGTAAGGGACATTCTTCTCACTGGCCATCAATGTAAAGACATTCTTCCCACCAATAAATTTTATTTAGTGGAGTTCCTTGAAAAGTAAAAAAAAAATTTAAGGGTTCCTCTTTGCTTAAAAGGTTGGGAAAGGTGGTCAAAAATGTCTAGTGTCCCCTTTTGGTAGGAACAACATTTCCAGAGTAAATCACATTTTGTGTACCAAGATCTGGGCATGTTGAATCCTTAATGCCACACTGCTAACTTGCAGTACCTTGGCACCCTATATAAACTATCGAGTGGAAGCGTTATTTAGTGTTAGGTCTGGTATAAAGGGTTAAGTTCAGGTACAGGTCGGATAAACTTGGGTTTTCCAAGCAGGAGATGTGGCCCTGAACCTGCCTGCAGGAGTCTCACCCATCAGGGTACCCCACCTCCTAAATTTCAGTTTTTACTAATGAGTTGCATTGCTTGCCGAATCCTTAAACTGAGACTCCATTTGTGTCATTTCCGTGGAGTAGTTTCCCCTTCCCTCTCATCCCTTCCCATTCTCTTCCAGCCCTATTGTCTACCTAACAGATTTCATCAGGGAAGTGTGACACCATCAAGTGGCTTTGTGAGGACATAACTGATTCAGCTTATCATCAACCTTGTCATGTGAGATATTCATTTTGGGTGGGTCTGGCCTTGAAAGATGAGTTTTAAGTGGAGCCACCCTTAGCTGTTTAGCATCTCAGCAGCCGCCATAAATGCTCAGAGTTCTCTTCCATCAGACATCTGCTTTGGCGCATCTCTGGGGTGGAAACAGAAGCGGGGAATAGAATACAGATGGGCACAGGGGTGTATGACACAACGGGGACACTCAAAGCCACGTAACACGCACTGAAGTGCCCAGCTGGTTATTTTAGGCTCTCAATTATGCAAAAATCACCCCGATTGTTTACAGGAGGCACACAATAACCCTGTCATCTGATTGCGTTAATCAGCAGCGCAAATCCAGGGGCCGCGGCTCAATCACGTTCTGCAGGCAGCAATCGAGCTGTGATTAATATGACCTCTATGCATACAAATCAAACTCTCCATTGTCAGTACGCCTGCATGTGCCCAGGCGGTTCGCTAACTTCTCTATAGCTCAGCGATTAGCGCCAGAGCACACTAGGAGCGAGCCAGAGCAGCTGCAGCGGCAGTCCTGCAACTGTCCTTTTTGCAGAATGGCCCTTAAAGTAGAACTCCAGGCACAACGCTGTATTTTTTCATACATCATTAAGTCCACTTTCACACTGAGGCACTTTGCAAGCGTTTTAGCGCTGAAAATAGCGCCTGCAAAGTGCTTGTAAAACGCCTCTCCTGTCACTCCATTGCGAAAGCCCGAGTGCTTTCACACTGGAGCGGTGCACTTGCAGGACGCTAGAAACAGTCCTGCAAGCCGCATCTTTAAACCACCCTGCCCATTGAAATAAATGGGCAGCACTGCCGAAGCGCCTGCAAAGCGATTCGGCAGCGGTGCTACATGAGTGGTATTAACCCCTTCTTCGGCCGCTAGCGGGGGTTAAAAGCTCCCCGCTAGCGGCCGAAAAGCGCCGCTAAAATGACAGTAAAGCACCGCTAAAACTACGTCTTCCCCGCCCCAGTTTGAAAGTAGCCTAAAGAATTTTTTATAAGCAAGCAGTGTAATCACCTGAATGTGACCTCGTATCAGCCTCTTAGCCCTTATACACACGGTCGAACATTCTGACGGAAAATGTCCGATCGGACCGCGTTGTCAGATAATCCGACCGTGTGTGGGCTCCATCGGACTGTTTCCGTCGGAATATCCGACCGACAAAGTTTTAGAGCTGGGCTATAAAATTTTCCGACAACATGATGCGATCGGACTTTGTCCGATCGTTTGTAGAGAATTCCGATCGCACAAAGTGCCACGCATGCTCAGATCAAATTCCTAGACCAAAGTTTATTGGCTACTAGCCTGAACGTAGTCCCGTCGTAACGAAAAAACGTCATCACGTTCAGAACGATCGGATTTTCCCACAACTTTGTCCGACCGTGTGTATGCAACACCGGTTTCAGACAAAATCCAACGGATTTTGTTGTCGGAATGTCCGATCGTGTGTTCAAGGGCTTACAGTCCCTGTACAGTACAGCTTGTGTGTAGAAAAAAAAATCAGCACACAGAGACAATCAGTTCACATATATTATATATATTATAAGAAGCATGATGATAGGAGGAGAGAGCAGAGTGACAGGGCTGCTTCTCCTTTCGCTGTCCAATCACGGGTGGGAGGCGGGTCCTGGACTAACTGGGTTTAGGGTTGAATAATACTGGTCAACAGACTGAGGACACCTAGCAGCAGAAAAAGTACTGCAGGGGAAGGTCTCTGGATTAGAGGTGAATATTGTAGCAAAAACTGTTTTTATTTAATTTTTAAAGACCATTCGTTTTTATCATGTTACATTTTTCAGAAGTTCTGCTTTAAAGTGAAGCTGTGCTTTGCACCTACAGAGCAAGCAAAGTCCTCAGCCCTGTCTAAGTTAGGACAGGGGGCTTTCAAATGTAATGTTCCCCTTTCACTAGCGGAGTGGGGTGGAGTACAAAACGGATATAAATTGACAGATACTGGATCTTTTCTGTATTGGCGAGAATCTGCGCTGGGTTCCCTGGTCTGTACACCTGCTGTGCCCATTATGAGGGTCTCCCATCATCTTTGTGCTGTGTTCCCGGGTCTACACATCTGTTCTGCCCGTTATGAGAGGTTCCCACTATCCCTACATTAAGTTCCCAAGTGTGCAAACCTGCTGTACCCATTATGAGGGGTTCTCACCATCCCTATGTTGGGTTCATAGGTCTGTACACATGCTATACCCATTATGAGGGGTTCCCACCATCCCCGTGCTGAGTTCCCAGGTCTGTACACCTGCTGTGCTCATTATGAGGGGTTCCCATTATCCACAGTTGAAGTCCTCAAGACTTTATTCAAGTTCTTCAGTTGGGCATCCCATGCCTCCTTATTCCCTATCGAAGTTATACCCTAACTAAACAAAAGCAAAACCCGTAGACTGTTCACTGAACCTGTGAAGAAAGTGTGAAACGTCCTGCTGCCTGGTCGTGAGGGGGAAAGACCCAACAAATCCTGCGGTTCTCTACAGGAGTGAGCCTAAAGCCTCATACACACGGTCGGACTTTGTACAAACTTTTCCGTGGACTTTTGTACAAAGGGCGTGGTCCACAAGTTTGTGTTGCATACACACGGTCGGACTTTTTGACAACAAACACGAACGTAGTGACGCCACTTCAAAAGAGGACGTTCAATGACTCCAGCGCCACCTTTGGTCAACTTCTGTATTGTAGTCTGATCTTTTGCATTGGTTCTGAGCATGCGTGTTTGTACCTTGTACAAAAGTCCGATGCTTTTGCGTACACGCGGTCGGACTTTGCTCCATCGGACTTTTGTTGCCAGAAAGTATGTCCGTTCGCACAGCCAACAAAAGTCCAATGAAAACAGAAAAAGTTTGTCCAATGGAGCGTACACACAGTCGGATGTTGCTCCAAAACAGCTAATTTGCATGTTTGTTGTCAAAAAGTCCGACCGTGTGTACGGGCCTTTACACATACAAGCCAGATATCATAGTCTCAGCAAGCAACTGCACCATTTTTGTTACCTACTGTGCCTACTAGACATGTACTAGAACTAAACTAGAACTGTCTATTACTAAGACTAGTACTAGACATTGTACTATGAAACATTCCAGGTTAGTAGCACAGGTAGAGACAGAGGGCAATGCAAAGCCAAAGAGCCAAGACGTTCAGTGGGGTTTGCTGGCCCATTTCCAGAACCAACAGCTCAATTTCTCCAATGCAGAAAGAGAGCGCCAGGAATGCACTGGGTTTCTGAGATCTCTTTTCTTCCTTTTTCGGGTTTAGATGCTGATAAAAGAACAACAAATAAATAAATGTAAACTAAAAAGTTCTCATAAGTACAGCATATTGTGTTGTTTGGTTATTGCATTGCTTCACTGCTTCTAGCTGCCATTTAGCCAATCATATGTTTGAATTTTTACTTTAGCTCCAGCTACAGATGGGCAAACCAATTTAGGACGAATTAGGACAGAACCCAAATTGCACATATCACTGTGTACATAATATCTGCCGTCTGTTGTCTCACACAGAAAGATTCTTTGACCCCTATCCTAACCAGTGCCTGCCAACCTTTCCCCCAGCCAATCGGGAGCGGGGCCAATAGCATCCTCTGCAGAAATGTAGGTGGCTTTTGTTCTTTTTCATTTTTTTTGCAGTTGATTGAAAACAATTAGCAATGTTATATCAAAGCACTGGCATGATATTACAGTTGATAACATGGTAAAGTTCAGATTTGGTCAGATGTGGAGTATGGTCCAGCTTTGCACAATGTAAGTATGCATATCTAATGCATTGCCTTTATACACCATTATTGATAGGATAAAAACAAATAATATACTCACAAACCAATGTAAAGACAAGCTTGTCAATACAATCCAGAAACAGGAATGCCAGAATCATTGCACAGACTTAAAAGAAGAAGCCACCCCCGGCTCAGCAGAGGCTAACGGGTTTCAAGGGGTGTCCCCTCTTCTTCAGAGCCAAAAAAGCATAGCGAAGGGGATTGATGAGCTTCTCTATACATTGGTTTATGAGTATTTTATTTGTTTTTAGCCTATCAATAAATTATTATAAAGGTAAGGCTGGTGCGCCCTTTTTTTTTTCCGCAGTATTCGGTGTGGGATTACCCCAGAAAGGCTTGCTGGCCATCCAACATTTGAAGTGGAACAGAAACAGAGAGTCAATTGTCTTTGAGCACACCACTTGAGACCAGGAGAGTATCTTTTTAACTTTCTTATGCATATCTCATAGCTGACTGATCCCTGTGTAATCTGCAAATCACTGTAGTAGTTGTTGCTTGTACAATAGTAGCAGCAGTCTAGACGAGTACCGGCTGCCCTTCTGCATAGTAACCAGGGCCAGGACAGGGGGTGGGCAGAAAGGGGGGCTGCCCTGGGCACAGCTTGTATTGTAGGGATGAAGGTTCCGGAAGCTCCTTTTAATACAAGCCCTTGTACACATGGTCAGACATTCTGACAACCAAATCCGTTGGATTTTGTCCAACAGATTTTGTCCGACAGATTTTGTCCGAAACTGTTGCATACACACAGTCAGACAAAGTTGTCAGAAAATCCGATCGTACTTAACGTGATGACGTTATTTCGTTAGGACGGGACTACGTTCAGGCTAGTAGCCAATAGCTTTGGTCTAGGAATTTGATCTGAGCATGCGTGGCACTTTGTCCGATCGGAATTCTCTACACATGAACGGACACAATTTGGCATCTTTGCCCTGGGCACTAGATGAACTTATCCCGGCACTTATAGTAACCACAAGGGTTGCTCCCTCAGCACTCACCATTTAGAGAAAGCCCTGTATTTTTTTTCAATGTATACAAGGTGTTCCATGATTAGACAAGGTGGAGAGGCAATGTGATAACGTCACACTCTCCACCTTATCCAGTCAGAGTATTTCTGGTCAAGAAGGCAAATGTTTGCGAACAACCGAACATAATAGGAACCAAGGCCAGCAAAAGGGACCTGGGGAAAATATTAAGTCACAAATTAGATGAAAAATAGAAGAAGAGCATATGAGCAGATAGCAATCTGTGTTCAGTTAGCTTAATAGATATGCAGGTAATAATTTTGAGGTATAGTTGCCCAAGAAGTGAGATATACAGTAGCTGCAAATGCCTTTAAAGGGGCTAAAGAAAAGGTAGAAAGGTAGAAGAAAAAGAAACTATACCGCCCAGAGAGTGATCTCAAAGTCAGGGGTCAGGTTCGGAGACCAGAAGCTATAGCAGTAGAGAGGCTCCCACCAACCAGCAGGATAGGTATTCAAGCAGGTCACCCTGGAGGATAATGCTGGCTCACCCAAGGTGCGGGGTCTAAGTACTAACTGGTATTTACCAGAGCTCCTGATGGTGGAAATGGGTTTTGCTGAGTGTCAAGTTCGCAGCCCTCAGATTGCCCCACCAAGATGTGAGCAAGCTGGAGTCCAGTAGCAGATATAGGCAGTAGGGATCAAGCAGAAGCATAGTAAGCAAACAAGCCAAAGGCTGGTAACAAGAGGTTGCAGTTGGGATCAAGCGGAAGCGTAGTCGAAACAAGACAAAGATCGTTAGTGATGAGTGCTAAGAAGGAGATGTTGCCTGGAGAGAGCACAATAATCTGGCAAACAAGAAGAGCAAAGACTTGGCTTAAATAGTAAGTTCATGGCAGGAGCAAACGGTTCAAGGTCCAAGAGAAACAAGACACAAGGAAAGGTTGTCTAAGGATCTCAGGTGGCTTAGAAAGAAGAGATACTGCCAGACACGGCAGATGTTGCAGGTTCAGATCCGGTTCCTGACATAGAGTGATAAAGATTAGATCATACTAGGGAAAAGAAGGAAGAAAAGACTGGGGGGGTAGGAATAAGGAAGGAAAGGAGTTTCCGGGAGCCCAGCCAGGTGATCCCAACTGATAAAGCCTATTGGAGTCTCAAAGTGAGAGTAAAGAATGTTCACGGTTAAGAGCAAAACTGTTCTAGCCATGGGGAAAAAAACTTTAAAAATTTTGTGTTGAGAGTCGTTCAATATGGAAGTGAGTTTCTCATGAATCATGCCCATAAACAGCTGCTTTACCCCTGTAAGGTTCCAAAAAAGCCTGTCTCCACCATTCATTAGTGGTAAGATCAGAGATGGGTCTATGAAGTAGTGTCAGGTCACCTGAGTCCAGGTGACAGATGCAAACCGTTGGAGTCAGGAGTGCACTGCTAAGGTAGTGGACCCTATGGCTGACTCTTGAGGATGAAACTCTGGGTGTTTCAGGAAGGTAGGTCCACTTGAGCACCAACACGGATCCCACTGGGAGCTAGAGCATAAGATTCCCCAGGGCGCGGAGTCTGAGCCCTTGTACACACGGTCTAAGATTCCAACGGAATGTGTCCTATCGGACCGTTTTGTCGGATATTCCGACTGTGTGTGGTCTTCATTGGACTGTTTTCCAACTTTTCCAACTTGCTGGTAAAATTTTCAGACAAAATACTCCGATCGGACATACTCCGATCATGTGTAGCCTACTCCGACGGATAAAGTGCCACGCATGCTCAGATCAAATTCCTAGACCAAAGCTATTGGCTACTAGCCTGAACGTAGTCCCGTCGTAACAAAATAACGTCATCACGTTATGTACAATCGGATTTTCCGACAACTTTGTCCGACCGTATTTGCAACATCACTTCCGGACCTCTTCCGGAATTAATCCGTCGGAATTACTCCGACGTATTTGGTTGTCAGAATCTCCGACTGTGTGTACAAGGGCTTAGAGCCAGCAGGTGTTCACCAGAGCCTCTAGTGTTGAGGATGGACTGCGCTGCAACTGACTCCATGTCGCGGCCCCCAGGCTCTCCCAGCTCACGCTCAGGGTAGGCTACAGGAGGACAAAGAGGAAGAAGCAGCCCAGAACAACAAGTGATAGTAAGGAGATAAGCCAAAGGTCAGGGGCGACTAGCAGAGAAGGATAGACAGAGAACAAGCCAAAAGGTCAGGGTCACAAGCAAGCAGGCATAGTCAAGAACAAGCCAAGATTGGTAAACAGGATCAGACGTAGGACACAGAACAAAGAGCACACGGAAGCCAAATTACACAATATTGATCAGCAGAGCTGACTTGCAGTGCACAGGTTAATATAGAGTTCCCTGATAGGGGCTGGGGTGGAGCCATGCTTTAAGGAGAGATTATTTAAGCAGCCAGTTGAGAGTGGCTGGCCTCTGAAAACATGGAGAGGTAAGCTGACAGACAAACATTACTGCATAACCATGACATAGTGCTTCCCAGGGACTGTGGACTAGGTCTTTTAAGAAAAATAGTTTTAAACAAGTTGTATTCCCATATCCACAGTTTCTGAATTTTCGGCACAGCCACCAAATGTGGTGTAGTGTCCCAGTTGCCCTGCAACCACCAAAGTAAGGTGGGAAGTCTCTGGGTGTGAAAGTGGCCATCCGCTCTGGGGTCATAAAGTGGGTAAAATAAGTATTGAACATGTCACCACTTTTCTAGGTAAATATATTTCTAAAAGTGCTATTGACATTAAATGTTCACCACATGTCTGTAACAACCCATGCCATCCATGCATACAAAGAAACCAAAACAAATAAGCTCAGAAATGAAGTTGTGTGTAAAAAAAAAAATGGAATGACACAGGGAAAAAAGTACAGAACACATGAAGAAAGGGAGGTGCAAAAAAGGCACAGAAAGCCAAGACACCAGCTGAAATCTATCAGTTATCAGAAAGCATTGTCAGTGCAAATTAATATCCGCTGGTTCAGTCTCAGCTGATGGCCTATAAAATGTGTCCCTTTACCAAGGTATCACACAAGAAACATTTCATGATGGGTAAAAGCAAAGAGTTCTCTCAAGACCTTTACAACCTTATTGTTGCAAAACATACTGATGGCATTTGTTACAGAAGGATTTCTAAACTTTTGAATGTTTTATCCAGTGAGCACTGTTGGGGCCATAATCCCGAAGTGGAAAGAACTTAATTTCACCATAAACTGGCCACAACCAGGTGCTCCTCGTAAGATATCTGACAGAGGAGTGAAAAGAATTATCAGAGGAGTTGTCCAAGAGCCAAGGAACACTTGTGGAGAGCTTCAGAAAGACCTGGAATTAGCAGGTACAATTGTTTAAAAGAAAACTATAAGTAAGGCACTGAATCACACATGGGGGGTTTGGGGCAGGGGGGGCCCTGCACCCCCCACCCCAAAGCACCTTGTCCCCATGTTGAGGACAAGGGCCTCTTTCCGACAACCCTGGCTGTTGGTTGTTGGGGTCTGCGGGCGGGGGGCTTATTGGAACCTGGGAGCCCCCTTTAATAAGGGGGCCCCCAGATCCCGGTCCCCCACCCTATGTGAATGAGTATGGGTTACATCGTACCCCTACTCATTCGCCTGCGGAAATAAGTGTCAATAAAAAAAACACACACTACACAAGTTTTTAAAGTAATTTATTAGGCAGCTCTGGGGGTCTCTTCCAACTTCGGGGTTCTCTTCCGACTTTTCCGCTCTCTCCGGTGTCTTCTGCTGGGCTCCTCCGCTATCTTCTGCTCTTTTGTCCGCTTTTTTGCTAGCGGTCTTCTCCGTTGTCTACTTCCCTCTTCTCTTCTTCTGATGTTGACTCGACGTTCTCTCCCGCTGTAATGCCCCGGGACTGTGACATCCTAAGGGGCAGGATCACCGAATGACATCACCTGGTGACCCCGCTCCAAGCCTATATAAGTCGTTGCGCACACGGCATTACAGCGGGAGAAAACATTGAGTCAACATCGGAAGAAGAGAAGAGAGAAGAAGACAATGGAGAAGACCGGGCAACCACTAGCAAAAGAGCAGAAGATAGCGGAGGAGCCCGGCAGAAGACACCGGAGAGCGCAGAGAAGTCGGAAGAGATCCCTGAAGTCAGAAGAGACCCTAGGAGCTGCCTAATAAATTACTTTAAAAACCTGTGTAGTGTGTTTTATTATTTTTTTTACACTTTTTTCGGGTACGATGTACCCCATATTCATTCACATATGGTGGGGGGCCGGGATATGGGGGCCCCCTTATTAAAGTGGGCTCCCAGGTTCTGATAAGCCCCCCGCCCACATATCCCGACAACCAAAGGCCAGGGTTGTCGGAAAGAGACCCTTGTTGGCATGTGGCTTGGTATCGTCCAGAAGAGGGGGCGCTCGCTGACCTGCTAGGCTGCGTGCTCGGATAAGGGTCTGGTATAGATCTTTGGGGGGACCCCCATGCCATTTTTTTTTTTTGGTGTGGGGGTTCCCCTTAAGATCCATACCAGATATCATCTTTGGGGGGAACTTCACGGAAATTTTTTTTACATTTTCGCTGGGTTACCCCCTTAAGATTCTCAGTACACAAGTCGCACCGCAAGTCGGATCCTCTTGATCCGACTTCTGGTGCGACCTCTATTCAAATCAATGGGCTCCCATAGGGGACCATTGATTTTGAATAGAAATAGAAACTTCGGATGAGGCTTTAAGCCTCCTTAAATCGCGTTTAACACCTTTTGCCGGCGTCTGGCGTTTTTAGAGCTCTAGCGCTGTAGCCTCAGAACGCACTGGTCCTAGGGTTTTTTTTTTGCAGCTTAAAAACGCCATGGTAGGCATGAGGGCATAGGCTAACACGGAGAGGTGTTTTTAAGCTGCAAAAAATGCTAAAAAAAGGGGCTGTAAAAACGTCCGTGGCCATTAGGCCTTAAAGAGGAAGTAAACCCTGATGGGTTTACTTCCTCTTTTTTTTCCCTGCAAAGGTAAAGCATAATGGACTACTATGCATCGCATAGTAGCTCATTATGTGTCACTTACCTGACACAGGAGCCAGCGAAGTCGCCGCTGATCCCTGTAGTCCGCCGCATCCATGTTGCTGGTGGCGTCTCGCAGCTCCGACGAATCACAGCGGCGAAGCCGCGATGACGTCACTCCCGCGCATGCGCACGGGAGTCGCGTCTCGCAGCTCCGCCGCTGCCACTCAGCGAAGCCGCGATGACGTCACTCCCGCGCATGCACACGGGAGTCGACAAATTAGGCAAATCCATTCATGGATTTGCCGCATTTAGTGCGACTGCGCGCCGCTGTCTACGGCGCATGCGCCGTAGACAGCGGTGCCCATTTTCGGGCAAATATCTCCTAAACCATATAGGTTTAGGAGATATTGCTTGGACCTACAGGTAAGCCTTAATCTAGGCTTACCTGTAGGTCCAAGTTGTTTGGAAGGGTTTACTTCCTCTTTAATACGAGGCAAATTTTCATAGGTTTTCCTTCATAGGCATATTATTTATGACTGACTCTTCATGCTTTGGCATATAAGCACCCATTGTGACTGGTTCTCTTTACCCCACGTGTATCCTGATACACAGAGGAAAAGGAAGGTCTTTCCCTCACTCCACTTTATAGGATTGCCTAAATTACACAGACGGGGAGCTGGGCCCGCCTTCTATAAGTATGCACCTTTTCTCATCAGTCGTTTGCTGTTTCCAAGGTAATAAAGTACCTATTGTCATCACTGAATTGGTCCTACAGATCCCTGCCAGACTGATTGCTGCAGCTGCTGCCTCGCCTCTTTGTGCATTTCTCTGGGTCCATTGTCACCCCCATCCCTCCATGCCATCTGACACTCACTGGCTGCCCTGCCATGTTCACCCGCTTCCATCTCCTCAATTTCTGCACATCTTGTGTGTCCTTCCGGCTCCCTCCACCTCTATCCCACGTCCTCTCCACATCTGCAATTCAGTATTGATTTGTTTTTGCACTACATCCCCATATCTCTCGCAATTGTCAAATTCCTAATCTCGCCATCTCGCCATCTCGCCTTTGTCTGTAATTTGTTTTTTCCCCTTTTTTTTTTTTTTTTGTTGGAAGCAACCAGAGGTGTTACATTGATTTTGTTCTAAACTTTTCCGCTACAGTTGTCTTTGTCTTCAAGTTGGACTCAAGGCAGAAATAAAAGGCTACAATGTATCCTTGCTGTATATTCAGACTGTATACTGTGTGTATGTGTGTGCTGGATATAGATATGGACTGCTCCAAAAAAAATTAGAGGAACACATTTTAATCAGAGTATAGTATCAAGTCAATTAACCTCGTAGGATATTGATCTGGTCAGTTAAGTAGCAGAGGGGGTTTAGTAATCAGTTTCAGCTGCTTTGGTATTAATGAAATTAACAGGTGCACTAGATGAGCAACAATGAGACGACCTCCAAAACAGGAATGGTTTTACAGGTGGAGTTTTTTTTACTTAGGGTCCTTTCACACGGGGCGGATCAGTTCTGATCCGCCCCGTGGATATCCGTTTGCTCAGCGGGGATCACTCTGCCGATCCCCGCTGAGCAGGGAGATGACAGGTCCGTCTCTGCACACTGCGCAGGGATGGACCTGTCACAGCGCCGCTCTCCCCTATGGGAGATCGGATGACGACGGACCGCAGTGCCCGTCGTCACCCGATCCGCAGACGGATGGAAAAATAGCTTTTTCCTCCGTTACACTTTTTCGGATCGGAGCGGGTCGGATGTCAGCGGACATGTCACCGCTGACATCCGACGCTCCATAGAGCTCTATGGAGCACCCGTTCAGGTCCGCCTGAAAAACTGACAGGCGGGCCTGAACGGAACGTCAGTGTGAAAGAGGCCTTACTCTTCTGACTGTTTTTCACTAGTTTTGCATTTGACTAGGGTCAGTGTCACTACTGGTAGCATGAGGCGATGCCTGGACCCTATAGAGGTTGCTCAGGCAGTCCAACTCCTCCAGGATGGCACATCAATACTTGCCATTGCCAGAAGGTTTGCTGTGTCTCCCAGCAAGAGCATGGAGGAGATTCCAGGAGACAGGCAGTTACTCCAGGAGAGCTGGACCGCTATCGGCAGGACCGCTATCGGCAGGACCGCTATCGGCAGGACCGCTATCGGCAGGACCGCTATCGGCAGGGCCGGTATCGGCAGGGCCAGTATCAGCAGGGCCGGTATTAACAGGACCAGTATCAGCGGGACTGGCATCAGCTTCTTTGTGCAAGAAGGAACAGGATGAGCCCTGCCAGAGCCCTACAAAATCACCTCCAGCAGGGTTGTGTAGACTTTTATATCCACTGTGTAGATGAAGCACACTTTTTTAATGTAAACCAAAACCAGTACTCGCCTCATACAGCTCATGGTTATACATGTGCAGCTAATGGCAGGGCCGTCTTTATTTCTGATTGGACCCCCCCCCATGCAATTTCACTCACCACCCCAGCATCCCAAAAAACAAACACACACATAGATTTCTACACTGGACCCCCTCCTCCATCGTTACACAGGACCCTCGCCCCCCATACTACCCCCATCATTACACAGGACCCCCTCCCCCATCATTACACAGGACCCCTCCCCCATCATTACGCAGGACCCCCTCCCCCATCATTACACAGGATCCTTCCCCCATACAACCCCCATAATTACACAGAACCCCTCCCACATACTACCCCCATCATTACACAGGACCCCCTCCTCCATCATTACACAGGACCCCTCCCCCATCACTACACAGGATCCCTCGCTGATATTACCCCCATAATTACACAGGACCTTCCCCCATCACTACACAGGATCCCTTCCCGACATTACCCCCATAATTATGCAGGATCCTGCCCCATCATTACACAGGATCCCTCCCCGATATTACCCCATCATTACACGGTACCCCCCTCCCCCATACCTCTCCCATCATTACACAAGACTCCCTCCATCATATTACCCCCATCATTACACAGGACCCCTCCCCTATACTACCACTGTAATTACACAGGACTCCCCTCCTCCATCATTACACAGGACCCCTCCCCCATACTACCCCCATCATTACACATGACTCTCTCCCGCATACTACCCCCGTCATTACGCAGGACCCTCCTCCTCCATTACACAAGATCCCCTGCCCCATACTAACCCCATCATTACACAGGACCCCTCCCCATACTACCCCCATCATTGCACAGGACCCCTCACCCATACTACCCCCTTCATTACACAAGACCTCTATCCCACACTAAGCCCATCATTACACAGAACCCCCCTCCTCCATCATTACACAGGACCCTTCCCCCATACTACCCCCTTCATTGCACAAGACCCCCTGCCCCATACTAACCCCATCATTACACAGGAGCCCTCACCCATACTACCCCCATCATTACACAGGACCCCCTCCTCCATCATTACACAGGACCCCTCCCCATACTACCCCCATCATTACACAGAACCCCCCTCCTCCATCATTACACAGGACCCCTCCCCTCCTTTCATAGACCCCTGCATTGTCCCCGCCCCCCAGCGGTTTTGATAGTGTCCAGAAAATGTGGGGCAAACACCAGGCACAGCCCGCTGAACCCTCCGACAAAGAAGTTCTGATGGTCTGCAGCTTGTCGGACATGGCAAGGGGTCGGTGTGACTGTATCCAGGACCGACAGGCAATTTCCCTGTACAAGGTTTACCTTATCAAGCTGGCCAATCACTGCACAGGCTTCAGAGATAATACCCAACCAATCACCAGCGCCCCCAACATTCAATTCCACCTTCATCTCCTGAGTGATAACCAAATGCACTTATCAACTATTTGCGGGCAGCGCAGGCTCAAGGGACCCCACAAAAATGACTGGGCCCAGGGCAGCTGCCCCTTTTGCCCTGCATTAAAGATGGCCCTGGTTAATGATCATACTTGTGCTTTTGCACATACACGCCTCCCAACTTTCTAAATGGGAATGAGGGACACCTATTAGCAAAAGTATGTAAGCACACACACCCTACCACACCCCCTTAAAGGAGAATTGCACAAAAAAAATGATTGGTTAAACACACAAGTGCTTTTTTTACCACTACTATTCCTTTATATTGACTTTTGGAATTTACAAATGCATAAATTTAGAAATTAGATGAAAGGTTTAGCACTGGGAAACACTTTTTGATAGACAAGTAGTTCATTTTATATACAACTATAGAGATCAGACCAAAATAAGGGACAAACGAGAAGGAAAGGGACAGAGGGACATTGTTCCAAATCAGAGACAGTCTGTCGAAATCAGGGACAGTTGGGAGCTATGCACATGTGCCAGCACACAGACAGACCTTGGCCAGTAACCGGCGTGCACTGACACATTGATGCATCCGTGTGTGATGTGTGCCACATCAGCGCCTACCTGTGAGCGCATTGGTGCCTGACCACGCACACCCAATCCCGGGAATGGTGTCAAGCTGCCTATTTAAAGGTGACCCTGATGTGGGCTAATTGCTGGATGTTCTTTAGCTACCTGTGATCGGTGTTCCTGCATTCCTTCTCTTGTTATCTGATCTCCCTTTGCTGACTCAGCCTGCTCCTGACCTTGCTTTGTGGATTCTGGACTCGGCTTGCCTCTGACCATGCTCTGCTGTCTTCTTGACCTCAGCCTGCTGCTTGAGTACCAGTTGCAGCCCATCCATTAAGGGAGCCCGGGAGCCAACCCCTCTCTTAATGCCACCCCCTATTTGAATAATGAATAGATTCACGCATAGCATAAGCATAAGTTGGTCAGTTTTTTCGTTCAGCCCTGCTGGGTTGAACAGAAAAAAAAATGCTAGTTTGCACGGGGCTTAAGTCACAGAAAAATCGCAGAACAATAGTTCCTCCCGCTCTTTAGTGTCCCTTCGATGTAGTTCTGGGATCTCCGGGCAGAATGGGAGAGCCTGGGAATGGGGGGGGGGGGGGGGGCTTTCACGCCCAGGCCCTGTAAAAGTGATCAGGCAGCTGTAGTGACACTCATATCACTTTTACAGTAAATCCCACCGCCGCCTCCAAAAAATAACAGTAGGATCATGGCTGATCCTGATATAACTGCTTCCAGTCGAAGACATACAGATATGTCCTAAGAAATTTAAGCAATTCACGATGAAAGGTGAGGCTTTTTTTAAAAGAATGATACTGTTATTGTCATGTGTAATTGTATGTGGATACAAAGTTTGGTTATTGATACAAATTGACTTTGAACTGTCTGTTTACTGGAAATCAGGAGACGGAGAAAATGCCTCCTCCTGTCTGCAGCAGACTGATGACATCATCTCAGCCCAGGAGAGAAAATATTTTACCTAGAGAATAAGGCACCACATCCCTTTAGAAAATTATTGAAAAATAGGAAAGGATAATTGGGATTTTTAAGGAACCAAAATAGAACAAAATTGTTTTATACAAGTAGAAATGTATTCAAACAATAATAGCAGAATATACAAAGAGTAAATATTGATGATACAGTACTAATACACGTGCTGACTGATTTCATCTCTATATGTTTCGCCTTGATATTGGCTTCTTCAGGAGATATAATTGATATCAGACAGGCACAATAAGCACTAAAAATACACAGAGTTTTTGTTGAAAAACAGAACAATCAACAATTATAACAATCATAACATATGAATAAATAGAATTTGAGCAAATTGACTGAAGACAGCATAGCAACCAGGTCACCGATGGTCAAAATATTTACCTGTATATTCAAAACTATTTGAGGCTTAATTTTATATGCAAATAGTTTTGAATATACAGGTAAATATTTGGACCATTGATGACCTGGTTGCTATGCTGTCTTCAGTCGATGAATGCTTTTTCAGTTTGCTCAAATTGTATTTATTCATATGTTATGATTGTTATAATTGTTGATTGTTCTGTTTTTCAACAGAAACTCTGTTTATTTTTAGTGCTTATTGTGCCTGATATCAATTATATCTCCTGAGAAAGGCAATATCAAGGCGAAACATGTAGAGATGAAATCAGTCAGCACATGTATTAGTACTGTATCATCAATATTTGCTCTTTGTATGTTCTGCTTTTATTGTTTGAATACAGTTCTACTTTTATAAAACAATTTTGTTCTATTTTGGTACCTTTTAAAAATCCCAATGATCCTTTCCTATTTTTTTTGATCATCTCAGTCCAGTCAAAGTCCCTAGACTGAAGTTTGGAGATGGCTTTTTTTCCATTAAAAAAGGGGAGCTTTTGTGAAAACTGTTATAACTGTATATTGTCAGGAATGTATCCATGCAGAAGGGGTTAGATTACTGACAGGTCCACTTTAAGAAGGCAACTTAATGAGATGTGGCTGCTTGAAGATGTCAGCATAAACGCAGCTTTTCGACGCTTGGGGCTCAGCCGCCTCTCGCCACGTGTTAAAAGCACTCCGTTCCCTTTCACTGAGTTGAGAGATTTCTCCTGCTTTTGGTGCTGGCATGGCGGTCACATGGCGCAGAGATACCCGGGCACTGGGCACCTGGTACCAGCCAAAGGCAGCTGGCAGTGCAAACGTGAAGGAGCAAGGTATGTGGGAGGCAGGAGGATGGTTTTGTCACAGGTGAGACGGGGACATATCCAGTGACATTTGGACAGATTCATGCCTCAGTGAAACATTGCATTCTGCTCGGGGGAGCGAGGCACGTAGGAGCGCCAATGTGTTAGTAATAAGGTGTTGCAACCGGTAGGGGAGAAAAACAACATGGAGATTAGGAAACAGATCACTGCACTCGAAGGCCCGTCACCAGGGAAAGGTGTGCGGGGGGAGATGCACGGGCGAAAAGGGCACAGAAATAGATAAATATGAAGTTCATCTGATTGACGGATGTCGGGGGGGAAAGAAAGATGACATTTAGGACTTCATAATGCAACTGCAGCCAAATACACCTATAAAGAAGCTGCCTTTTCTACCCCAAATTTTCTAAAGTTATTTCTATAATTTTGCAATCCACCCGCCTCTGTTCTGTTATGTAGACATACACTACATTATCAAAAGTATTGGGACGCCTGCCTTTACACTTAATGGCATCCCAGTCTTAGTCCGTAGGGTTCAATATTGGAGTTGGCCAGCCTTTGCAGCTATAACAGCTTCAACTCTTCTGGGAAGGCCGTCCACAAGGTTTAGGAGTGTGTCTATGGGAATGTTTGACCATTCTTCCAGAAGCCCATTTGTGAGGTCATACACTGATGTTGGAGAAGGCCTGGCTCGCAGTCTCTGCTCAAATTCATCCCAAAGGTGTTCTATCAGGTTGAGGTCGGGACTCTGTGAAGGCCAGTCAAGTTCCTCCACCCCAAACTCGCCTATCCATGTCTTTATGGACCACGTGTTCCCCTTCTGCCAAAAGCTCTCTGAAGAGGGCAAAGCTAGTGTGAAAGAGCCCCAAAAGCGATCACAAACAGCGTAGGTGCAACGTTTCGAGGCCACATAGAATTTCTTAATCAGGCATGTGCCTCTGAGCCTTACAGGGCTCCGCACTGACAAAAGGTTTAGAGGATGGAACCACAGCTTGTGGCGGAGGACACAAGCATCTGTTGCACCCTCTACAAAGTAGGTGTTAAATTAGGATTCTTGTTGTGAGTGTAGGTAAATTTAGGCAGGCCTGGCTTGTAGCCAGGCCTGTTTGTGTGGGCTTGGAGTGGCTCAGAGTTAGCAGCTGGTGACTCACAGGCAGCGTCACTGAGACCTCCCTCTTTCTTCTAGAGGATTCTAGAAGGAGAAGAGGAGAGGAGAGGTGAGGTAGAGCTGCCTGGGGTGTCCTAAGGAGCCCTGACCAATCCCCAACTTTTATTGGCAGAAGGCAGGCCTCCTTAAATACCCAGGGTCAGCCCAGCTGGGGAGGAGTTGTTGGGTGGAAGAAGGAGATGGAGTACTAGGTTGTCAGGGCCTTTGAGGAAGCTCCCCAGTCTGGGGGGGGGGGGGGTGACCTTGGGCCTGGGGCTTGGGTGCAGGATGGAGCTCTTCAAGAAAGTGTGAAGGTTCTGGACAGGAGGAGCAAGAGAGGACAGCAGGAGATAGTACTGCCGGGCAAGTCTTCAGGAGGGAACCACCGGTTGCAGCCTGGGGGGCTGGTGAGTGACATGTGCAGTCAGGAAGACTGGGGTGGCATGCCTGAGAGGAAACAGTCAGAGATCATAGCAGAGCCAGTAGTGAGGACTGCAATGTCATGGGCAGTGGAGTCAGGCTGCTGCAGCCAGGAGGGCTGGCAGGGCCTGAAGAGGGCTGACTGGGAGCAGTAGTCCATCAGTAGGACAGCTAGCACTAAAGACTTCTATTTCTGCAACACTATAGAGGCCAGCCAGTCCCTGCCTGCAAAGGGGAATTGCTGAGGCCTGGCTGAGCCAATGTCAGGCCTAACCTTACATGTGCTAGCTGGTCCTGAGGATTAAGAGTTGTGCAGGAGGAAGGACGAGCAAGATTCTGAAAGCAAGGAAAGTGCTGGAGGAGACTGAAGTGGTAACTTGTACAGAGAAGTGCATATAGTTCTCCCAATTGATTCATCGCCGTTGACAGTGGCACGCTCAGTGCACCTGCGCGCCGCTGTCTATGGCACATGCGCCGTAGACGGCGGTGCCTGTCTTTCGGAAAATATCTCCTAAACCATGTAGGTTAAGGAGATATTTATTGGACCTACGGGTAAGCCTTAAGCTAGGCTTACCTGTAGGTCAAAGTTGGTTGTAAGGGTTTACAACCACTTTAAATTCCCTCAATAAAATAAACAAAAACAAGCATATGGACTGTTAAGAGACACAGGCCACCAGAGAAGAGAGTATGATACCTCTTCCATTGCAGGTACCTGAAAATTTGATTTGTTTAGAGACCTGACAAGATCGCTTTAAGATTATACCATACCTCCCAGCTTTCTGAGATGGGAATGAGGGACACCTATTAGGAAAAGTATGTAGGGCCCAGTGTCGGCCCCTAATCTACATGCAGGGTGCCAGAGGCATGGATTTCAATGTTTTTTTTTAAAGCACGTGATTAGAGCCGGAGGCTCTAATTGGCTTAAAAAAAGGGTGGGCTCGGGGCGCAGAGCATTGCGCCCTGAGCCCACCCAGTTGTGTGACAATAGCAAATTAATATTCGCTAATGGCTTCCTGCTTCGCCTTCTAACCAATCAGGAATCAAAATATTGAGCACCAGCCACCACTGATGTAGCCATAGGATGCACCCCTGCAACACCCTCCTTAAAAGAGAATTGTACAAAAAAAATTATTGGTTAAAGCCACAGGTGTTTTTTTACCACTACTATTTCTTTATATTGGCCTTTGGAATTGACGAATGCAGCGATTTAGAAATCAGATGAAAGGTTTAGCACTGGAAATCATTTTTGATAGAAAAAAAGTGCATTTTATATACAACTATATAGATCAAAGCAAAATGAGGCACAAATGAGGAGGAATGATGGACAGAGGGACATTGCTCCAAATAAGGGACAGTCCCTCCAAATCAGGGACAGTTGGGAGCTATGTTATACCTTCCATGGTTCAAAACTGGAGGGTTCCTTTTTATGTGAAGAACCCACCCACAAAAAAAAAAGAAAAACCCTTATCGCATACAAATGTAGTGCATCAAAAAGATTACACTCCAAGTAAGGTCTGTTAAATCCAGTTACAATTGAGTTTTCCAGTAATTGCTCGGAGAGGAAAGAGTGGTAAGTTATTGTGAAATCAATTCATTTGTTAGTTCCAAGTCTGGTATTAAATAGCTCTACGGACGCACGTAGACCGCAGGCAACGTTGGTAGAGGGAGCCTGCATTGCCGACTTGGCTTTTAATGGCTCGGGGTATAGATCTTTCATCCGTTCTTCTCTACTTTGTTATTTACCGATCCAAAACACAACCAATAGCCCCAAATTTTTCATTATTAAAAAATAACTTAGTAGCCCTTGTTGATATTTGTTTCATATTTGTTTCCTGGCAGGTTCACCATGTTGTTCCCATTTGTTTTCCATTCTTCTCTAATGCCCCATACACAGGATCAGAAATTCCGCCAGCAAAAGTCCGATCTGAGCTTTTGGTCGTTAATTTCCGACCGTGTGTAGGCTCCATCGGACTTTTGCTGGCAAAATATTGAGAGCAGGTTCTCAAAATTCCGATCGTCTGTAGCAATTCCGACGCGCATGCTCGGAAACAATTTGACGCATGCTCTGAAGCATTGAACTTAATTTTCTTGGCTCGTCGTAGTGTTGTACGTCACCGCATTCTTGATGGTCGAAAGTTCAGAGAACTTTTGTGTGACCGAGTCTATGCAAGCCAAGTTTGAGTGAAATTCCGTCAGAAAAACCATCCACATTTTTTTCCAACGATCGTGTGTACGCAGCATAAGGCCCCTTTCACACATGCGGACCGTATGTCCGTATTTCATCCATCCGTTTGCGGATGAAATACGGACATACATGCATTCCTATGGGATAGCGGGTGTCTACGGATAAACATCCGCAAACACCCGCTATTGTCCGCCTGGGCACAAAAACTTTTATTCAGAGGAGAACCCAACGATATTTGTCTCTTGATGCCCCTCGGCCTTAAAGCGGGGTTCCACCCTAAAGTGGAACTTCCGCTCATCGGAACCCTCCCCCCCTCCGGTGTCCCATTTGACACCTTTCAGGGGGGAGGGGGGTGCAGATACCTGTCTAAGACAGGTATTTGCACCAACTTCCGGGCACCAACTTCCGCGCTGCCTGCTGGGACACACAGGGGTCCCAGAGACAGCGCGGACCATTCCCATTGCGCTGCGCGACTCGCGCATGCGCAGTAGGGAATCAGGAAGTGAAGCCGCAATGCTTCACTTCCTGATTCCCTCACCTAGAATGGCGGCGGCAGCAGCCGAGAGCCGAGCGATCGATCAGCCTCGGCTGCCGACATGGCTGGACTCCGGGACAGGTGAGTGTCCATTTATTAAAAGTCAGCAGCTGTAGTATTTATAGCTGCTGGCTTTTAATATTTTTTTTTGTAGGTGGAATCCCTCTTTAACCAAACTGCCACAGGTCTCTGCCAAGTCCCAAGCAAAGTGCCTACGTTCCAAGTATATGTGAACCCCCAAAGTAAAACAACCCATTGAGTTTATAATAGAATTCAAAGGCAACTCATTTATATATAGATGTGAAAAAACATTATAAATATATTTTATTTCCTTGTTAAAAGTGATCACATAGCCTCTGTTCTCAGCTGCATAAGGAGTTTAGAGAGCTGGGGGAGGAGGAACAGCAGCACACGTCGTTTCGTCAAAGGTGACTTCTTCCTGAGTAACCTTTGACGAAACGATGTAGGGTGGAGCGGCGTGCTGATGTCACCACCATTCTCCGTCTGTCCAGGAAGTGACAGGCAGTGAGAGAGAGCCGGCCGGCTCATTATTTGGATACACGCTTTTTTTATACAGCTTCACTGTAAGTGCATAATTGACGCATATGTGTTTTATTAAAATTATTTGCGGAATTACGCTATGGGATCTTTTCTGTCTTTATCTGCTCAAATGATCATTTACTAATATGGCTGGGAGGAGAGATTAAAGCAGGAGGTATTTGGATCCAAGTGGACCATCGTATGCAATCCAGCACAAAGACCCAGGCTGGTGGATAAGCCATAGGCACGTTGGATCTCCCTAAAAAGAGATCTAGCCAGCTGATGAGCTGCAGTAGACTTATTGGTGGAGGATCTTCCTCTTGGTGTATTCTATCACTTCTTGAGGGTGTTGTGTGCAGGGTCACTATAGAAGATTGAAGATTTACCTTTACATTCCTTTACTTCAATTGAGGACTTTCCATTAAACTGTGGACTATATGCACTTTTATTTCTAAATTTTTTGATTTATTCACACGGTTTATTTCACGTTGGTTATTGAAAAATTACACTAATGTGATTTTGATTGATTCATATTTTTGCACGGTAGCAGTGTTTATTTATATGGCAATTTGTAGCATTATAGTTATATAAGTGTATAGTTTATCACGTACACTTTCGATTTTCAGCGCAGCTTTTCTTTTGAATGGTATTGTATTGTGTGTATCTCACATTAAGTTGCAGCAGGAATTCATTTTATTCATAATTTTTGTATTTGTTTATTATCTTCTAGGATTATTAGACAGCGCTGTTTTCCCACTACTCACAGGTTTGCAGTTGTGCCATACTCTTTCTATTTTCGGATGATGGATTGAACAGAGCCCCGTGACATTTTCAAAGCTTGGGATTTTTTTTTATAACCTAACCCTGCTTTAAACTTCTCCACAACTTTATCCCTGACCTGTCTGGTGTGTTCCATGGCCTTCGTGATGCTGTTTGTTCATTGAGGATCATTAAGAAACGTCTGAGGGCTTCACAGAACAGATATATTTATACTGAGATTAAATTACACACAGGTGGACTCTAGTTACTAATTATATGACTTCTGAAGGCAATTGGTTCCACTAGATTTTAGTTCGGGGGTATCAGAGTAAAGGAGACTGAATGCAAATGCACACCGCACTTTTCACATATTTATTTGTAAAAAATTTGGAAAAACATTTATCATTTTCCTTCCACTTCACAATTAAGTGCCACATTGTGTTGGTCTATCACATAAAATCCCAATAAAATCCATTTACGGTTTTGGTTGTAACATGAGAAAATTTGGAAAATTTTAAGGGGTATGAATGAAAAGGCATTGTTAGTTGGTAGTACTTCTTTGGTGTGGACGATTCCAAGGTGCCTAGTGTCTCCTGATTTGGTGCTACCTGTTTTGGCCATGGGCTGAGAAGGCCCACCTTGTTAGTACCCCCTGGGAGTTGGTAGCACCAGGCAGGTTCTAACTTGGGTGTGGGAAAACCACAGTGAGAATGAGCACAAGTCCACGTCAACCGGGAGTTTCTTCTGCACAGCACCTCTTGGGCTAGGCCTTCTGGCCAAGTTGGGGGCAATTTTTCTTAGCATGCCACAAGGCCTAGCCAATGCACCTGTACTGGCACTTACTTATTTAAATTATTTTTTCTCATTGAGTTTGTCACTTTGTACTTTTGTCTGTGTTTTTTTTTTCACTTGGATGGAGGTTGTGGGTCCTCAAGCCTGCGTGGCCATTACTTTACTCCCCTGAACTGGGGGGGGGGGGGGGGTGTCTAGCTTGGGGGGAGCCCCTCATCTAGTACTTGATGGCCGGCTTTGGCTCACCATGGGGAGAGGGGTCCACCAGGCTTTTTTGCTAGGTGGACCACAAGTGTGTCTTGCCCCTGTCAGGATCCTTGTGCGCCTGGAGTCAGAATAGAGTCCTACGTCTACGGGAGCTGGATATAGAGGCACATCCTGAAGTGTACTTTTTTGTATGCGTTTCACATATACTTTTTTTGTTCACTTGCAGGGGGTTTGTTTTTACAAAAAAAAATATCTGGTGATGGCAACCAACTTGCTTGCACCATGGCAATACATGGTGCTGGTCCAGGTAAGGTGGCATGCAGGGCCGCCCCTAGTATTCAGGAAAATACAGAAGTCCACCTTCTCCAGATCTCCTCCACTTCCTGTCCTCTGCGCCACTACTGGAGCCAAAAGGTGGGACTCTGATGTGAAGAGGGGACTGTGGGATTGGGAGGGTGTGTGTGATTGTGGGACTCTGATGTAATGGAAGGTCTCTGTGATGATTAGGGGAGAAGCTGATGTGATAGGAGGCTCTTATGTATAAGGAACCTCTGATTTATAAGGGGGATTCTGAGGTGAAGGGTGGACCTCTGACAAGATGGCGGACCTCTTATGTGATGAGGGAATCTAATGTAATTGTGATGGGGGAATCCCTGATGTGAAGTTAATTTCAATTTAGACTGGGGTGCCTCAAGATTTTAAAGGATGCTGTGACTGAAAACAGGTTGAGAAATGAATATTTGGACAATATTTGCTTGGTGAGCTTAAAAAGACAGTCCACTTACTTCAACCAATAAAAAACAGTTGGAGTAAATAAATAGAAAAACTTCATATACAGAATCCCTTACCCACAGTTTATCCAGAGGCAAAAAAAAAAAAAAAAAAACATATAGAGCATGGTCTATATTGCTCCAGTGGGGGGGGGGGGGGTCCCTTCTTGATCCCCCAGAGACAATATTCCATGGATCAACAATCCCTGGAGTTATTACCTATAAATGTTGAGTCAAAAAATGTTTTAACCACTTGCCTACCGCTACCTACGTCCGGGTTTAGGGCACCCACATGTGCTCCCCCACCCGACTCCCGCTGTCAGCAAGTCCCAGTCAATGATTCAAGTCCGGGGCCTGCTGATCGACAGTGTACATTCACAGCTAAGAGCTCTCTGTTGCAAAGCAGGGATTAGAAACACATAGTTATCCACATATCTAACCCCTTGGCTTGATCGCCATAGATGTTAACCACTTCACAGTACAGTGACAGTGCATATTTTTAGCACTGATCACTGTATTAATGTCACTGGTGATGTCAGGAGCAGTTACTCAGTTCCCCTAGCGTCAGATTTGCCGCTGCGCGATTGCAGTCCCATTTATAAGTCGCTAATTGCCGCCATTAGTAGTTAAAAAAAATGTAAAATAGAAATTCTAGTATATATACACCATAGTTTGTAAGTCTTATAACTTTCAGGGCCAGTTCACACCACATGCAGTCCAGTGCGTTTTGTTTTCTGCATCAAAAACGCATGGATAGAAGGTTATATGGTATATTTTTACTAAAATTCCACGCTTAGGTGTGTGCTAATCTGCAGCCTCCCTGAAAAAAACTTCCCAAGTGAAGTCCAATTAGTTAATTATAAAAGGAAGGGAATACAACAAATATTTGAAAATCGTGTATGATTATAACTGTAGTGTCATATACAAATAATTTTTTTTTATATAAAATATGTGTGAATATCCCAAATCTCCTTATATCATAACTAAAAGTAAAAGAAAACTTAAAAAAGGATGAACTTGTGTCTGTTGTATCCAGTATATGATACCTGAAAAAAATCCTTATAAAATCAACTAATATAAAAAATACACAAACCAAAAGCAATGTAAAGAAAAAGTAAACCAATATATAAGTACAAATCTGTGATAAAAAAAACTATCCGCAATAAATGTCCATAATTCAAAAAATCCCAACGTGATTTGTGCAGAATCCAGGTGATAACACTTTATCACAATTTCTGTGCAGAGACTTTTCCGTGCTCCCCCTTTGTTTTATGAACTCATCAGAAAACCCTACTAGAGAGCGTGTATTACATTGTATATCCCTGTATGTTGCGGTCATTCAGGTGCTTATCTAATAGTTGTTTGAAACTATCAATGCCCCCCGCTGAGACCACCGCCTGTGGAAGGGAATTCCACATCCTTGCTGCTCTTACAGTAAAGAACCCTCTATGTAGTTTAAGGTTAAACCTCTTTTCTTCTAATCTTAATGAGTGGACACGAGTTTTGTTAAACTCTCTTCTGCGAAAAAGTTTTATCCCTATTGTGGGGTCACCAGTACAGTATTTTATATATTGAAATCATATCCCCTCACAAGCGTCTCTTCTCCAGAGAGAATAAGTTCAGTGCTCGCAACCTTTCCTCATAACTAATATCCTCCAGACCCTTTATTAGCTTTGTTGCCCTTCTTTGTACTCGCTCCATTTCCAGTGCATCCTTCCTGAGGACTGGTGCCCAGAACTGGACAGTATACTCCAGGTGCGGCCGGACCAGAGTCTTGTAGAGTGGGAGAATTATTGCTTTGTTAGCAGCAGCTTGGCATTGCATCCCATTACTGAGCCTATCATCTACTAGGACCCCCAGGTCCTTTTCCTTTTCCATCCTAGGTTCCCCCAGAGGTTCTCCCCCCAGTGTATAGATTGCATTCATATTTTTGCCACCCAAATGCATTATTTTACATTTTTCTACATTAAACCTCATTCGCCATGTAGTTGCCACCCCATTCATTTGTTCTGATCTTTTTGCCAGGTTTCCACATCCTGCGGAGAAGTTATTGCCCTACTTAACTTAGTATTGTCTGCAGATATAGAGATTGAACTGTTTACCCCATCATCCAGGTCATTTATGAACAAAATAAACAGGATTGGCCCCAGCACAGAACCCTGGGGGACCCCACTACCCACCCCTGACCATTCTGAGTACTCCCCATTTATCACCACCCTCTGAAGTCGCCCTTGTGGCCAGTTTTCAATTCATGTGCTCGCCCTATGGTCCATGCCAACGGACCTTATTTTGTACAGTAAACGTTTATGGGGAACTGTGACAAATGCTTTTGCAAAATCCAAATACACCACGTCTACGGGCCTTCCTTTATCTAGATGGCAGCTCACCTCCTCATAGAAGGTTAGTAGATTGGTTTGGCAAGAACAATTCTTCATGAATCCATGCTGATTACTGCTAATGATACCGTTCTCATTACTAAAATCTTGTATATAGTCCCTTATCATCTCCCCCAAGAGCTTACATACTATTGATGTTAGGCTAACTGATCTGTAATTCCCAGGGATGTATTTTGGGCCCTTTTTAAATATTGGTGCTACATTGGCTTTTTCCAATCACCTGGTACCATTCCAGTCAGTAGACTGTCAGTAAAAATTAGGAACAATGGTCTGGAAATTACTATGCCTCTGGTCCTGGTTTCCCAATGATCAATATGACCTCTTGCTCCATGGTGTTGCTCCCAACCACACCGATCCCCAGGGCTGCTCCTCCCGATCACCTGCACCAGGTGCGGGTTTAAATTTAAATTCGTCCCCAAATTACACTTTTTGGGGACCAGTGACATTACATTGATCAGTGCGATAAAAATGCAGTGATCAATATAAAAATTACACTGGCAGGGAAGAGGGTAACACTAGGGTGATCAAGGGCTTAAGTGTGTTCCCTCCGCGTGTTCTAACTGTAGGAGGGATGGGCTGCCTGGGACATGACAGAGATCGCTGTTCCTGATCACTGGGAACAGAAGATCTCTGACATGTCTCCTGTCAGAATGGGGATCCGCCTTGTTTACACTGGCAGATCCACGTTCTGCCTTTGTTCTAGGCGAACGCAGGTTGTCGGCGGACATCGAGTCCATCCAACACGTGGGCACACTCCCGTAGTGTGCAGGGGAAGCGAGAGCGTGCCGGACTGCAATTGCGCCTGCACGAGCCTCAGTACAGGTATGGCGATTTGTGCAGCAGAGCCGACCTGCCGCCGTATAAGGACGGCAGCTGGTTGGCAAGTGGTAAAATCAGTTTACTGAATCAGATCAGGCAGCAATTGCGATTGCTTGCCAGAGGTTACAGTATATATTGTTACCACTGACTGATTAGTTTCTAGAGGTTACAGCACATGATTTATGCTTGTTGATTGGTTGCTAGAGATTACTATACTTAAATACTGCTCACTGATTGGTTGCTAGAGGTTATTACACATCATTACAGCTTACCGATTGGTTGCTAGAGGTTACAGCACATTATCTCCTCACTGCCTGCACAACATGGACCGAGGAGGTGAGGGGACCCATTAATAGACAGAAAACACCTAGGGATCCTAGGACTCCTGGGATGAGTCCTGGGGGAGGGGTGGGTGTATTCAATTTTCACCATGCCCCTCCATCTCCCCAGTCCAAAGCATTCCATATAGGTGATGGATATGACCTCAGGGGGGCATGATATACATATGAATGCTGCTGGTCCGCTGCTATTTACATATGAATGCAGCCGCTGTTTACATATCAATGCTGTTACTTACATGTAAACACAGGGTCTGCAGAGCTGGGCAGCATTAGTAACAGAACTTCACACTGAGATATCAGGACACAACACTGGACTAAAAACTCAGGAGATGAAGGAATTTAAACTGGGATAGTTGACAAGTATGGGGCAGCTGCTTTGGGCCCCACAATAATGACAGGGCCCAGGGCAGCTGCCCCTTTTGCCCTGCCTTAAAGACGGCCCTGTCCCTGGGTTATACTAACTGCCAGCCTGCAGCAGTTTGAGTATGTAGAGCAATGGTCTACAAACTGCAGCCTGGGGGCTGGATGTGGCCCTTTGCTTGTCTTTATCAGGCCCTTGTGGCACTATTCCCCCTCCAACTGACACCATTGTTGGGGCACTATTCCTCCCATTAAAGCAAATGATGGGGAACTGATGCCAAGTCATTTTCTTCTCCCACTGGCCACAGACCAGCCCCCCTAAAACCTGAAGGACAGTGAAGTGGCCCTTTGCTTGGAAAGTTTGTAGACCCCTGAGGATCGAAAACTGCAATAAGTCATTTAATCTTACGATTTTAAAAAAAAATTAAAAAAAGAGAGCCCCCAGAATGGAAAGTAGGGTATATTTTATCTAATCTTATGTTGCAAATGGCTGTGCCTCTTACAGAAGCCAAATCTATGGAAATTTTGGGTCATTTTTGTAGTGCGGTTTTGAAGTCTCGGCACGCTGATCACCCATCCATCTGCACTGGCTATACACTCAGGGTAATTATCCGTATGAAAAGCTCTAGAATCTGCAATTCACACCCAGCCTTGCTTGTTGGAAAATGATACAGTAATTAGGCCATTCAGGATAATTATCAGCTCTTGTAAACATGAGCTGGAAAGGGCCGAGAGATCTTATGTACCTGTGACCGCAAACAAGAGTGAGAGGGAGGCTCCCGCCTCTGCTGCGCCTTGCCAAGAGCCACCTGCGGCCAAAGCTGAGTGCAATGGAGGGGACTCCTTAAAGGAGAATTCTGAGCAGATACAGAATTGTCATCATGTTGGTTTTTCTGATTCTGTATTCTGAGCTGTAGAGGAGCCTGCACTGCTGGACGTAAATCACTTCCTTATAATTGTGTACAAGGCTTTTTGTTGCAGCGGGAACGTGGAGGACCAAAGTTCTGCCACCTCCAGCACTGAATGCATGTAATGGCAAGCGGTAATGGGGTGTGCTGGAGGGTTCATTGATGCTGGCTGCTGAAGGATCTACTGTTGAGGGAGGTGTCTATTGTTGCTGGGGGGGGGGAAATGTTGCTGGGAGGGATCTACTATTGGGGGAGGAGCCTATTATTGCTGGTTGGTCTAATAATGTAGGCTGTGGGGGATCTATAGGTGCTTATGTTGCTGGGAGGGGGGTCAATTATTGCTGGCGGGTATCTACTGTTGAGGGAGGGTTCTATTGTTGGAGGGTCTATTAAAAGAGAAGTCCAGCCTGAGCTCGTTTGGCTGGGCTTCTCCTATTGGTCACAGGAGTGAAAATCGTTTTGCACTCCTGTGACCCGTTTTCAGCAGAGATCGGTCTGAATTTCGCTCTCTGCTGATGTCACCGAAATCGGTCCAGGCACCGCGTCCTCCCGACAATAAGGTCTGGATCCGCCAGGTGCCTGGACTGATACCCGTCTCAGCCTCTCAGCGAGCCGCCCCTCCACAGCTCAGTGCTCCAGTAAGCATGGAGGAGCAGAGCGGAGAGCTGCTGATTGACACGTAGGTGGATGCAGCATCTGTCCCCTGCCGGCTCTACACTGAGAACAAAACGATTGAACACCGCCGATGGCTCGGTTCTCACAGATCCCCACAAATGCGCTTCTGGAAGAATGGTCAGACATTCCCATAGACAGACTCCTAAACCTTGTGGACGGCCTTCCCAGAAGAGTTGAAGCTGTTATAGCTGCAAAGGGTGGGCCAACTCAATATTGAACCCTACGGACTAAGACTGGGATGCCATTAAAGTTCATGTGCGTGTAAAGGCAGGCGTCCCAATACTTTTGGCAATATAGCGTACTTAGGAAGTGTGGTGCCATGTCCTTTGGAATATAAAACAAAAACAAACACTTGCGTACAAAGCCCGAACAAGCCTTTTAAACAATCATTCTGCACCGGAACGCGCTGTTTAGAACAGGTCTAGGAAACAAAAACCCTCTGCCCACAGACCCCTGCAATGCTCTGCGGTGCAGATCGTTTATTATCCACGAGGAGAGGAGCCCTGCAAATTGCTTGCTATTCTGGAAAAGAGTGTCGGCAGTGCACTTTGCTTCCGAGGGAGTAAATGCAGTTGGATGGTATTGTGGATAATTGGCCTGTTTGTCTCGGCGAGGACACACCTGTCATACTGTTGTGTCATTTGTATGCAGTGATTGCCGTCATTATGGAAATCTCGGGAAAGTTTTGTGGCACTCGGAATGGAAACTTTGGGCCCTATTTCAGGACTTGGAGAGGCGGCAGGGCGCTGTCACTCATTCAAGGGCAGATGAGAGGTGACGGGAAGCGTGCGGGTATTTTCTATGCTATAGTTACCATCGCTGCTAATGTACAGCCGCAGTCTCGGGTGAAGAGTGAAGGCAGACATCTGCCACCAGTGCTGGGACAAGATCATACAAAGATGACAAATTGCGCCCCCCCCCCCATTATGTGCGAGCTTATGAGGAGGAGAGGGAGAGGGAGCACAGCCCACACCACCTCCCGGCTCCCCCCTGAACTGATGCAGCTGTCACTACTCCTGGCAGCCTTATGGTAGAAGGAACGTGTGGCTCCCCCATCCCTACAATCACTGGAGGCTTGTGGGTCTAGGATTGCCACCTTTTCGTCAAATCAAACTTGAAAACTTTAGCGGCGCACAGTAATTTCTTTTTTTAATAGTATAAATTACACATATATGTATTTTGCAATTAAATAACATTTCTAATCATATTATATTAATCACAAGAGTCCCCCTTTACATCAGAGTCCACAGAGTTAACCTTTTACTGAATCCACAGAGTTCCCTTTTTACATCTGAACTCGCAAAGTTCCCTCTGGGGGGCTCTGCAGACTCTGATGTAAGGGAGAACTCTGGGGACTCTAACATAGGGGATGCTCTGGAAGCCCTGATTTAAGGGGGGGGGGGGGGGGCACTGAGAACTCTGATGTACGGAAAGGACTCGGATGTAGGGGAGAACATTGTGGTCTCTGGTGTAAAGGGGAACTCTGATGTAAGGGGTGCTCTGAGCAAGGCCAGTCCTACCACTAGGCAAACTAGGCAGCCGCCTAGGGTGCCCAGTCTCTGGTGTTCGTACTCTCTTCTCTCTGCAGCAAGCAAGTCTCAGCATCAGCAGGCAGCCGCCACTCTGTTCATAGTGTCAGCAGCGGAGGACTGTGTCCCGACTCCTGAATGAATGGGAGCAAGCAAACATTCATTTATGGGCGCTGGTGAGGATAAATTTGATGGGTGCTGGTAAGGTTAAATTTGATGGGTGCTGGCAGGCTGCATTTGATGGGTGATGGTGAGGCTGCATTTGATGGGTGCTGGTGAGGCTGCATTTGATGGGTGCTAGTGAGGCTGCATTTGATGGGCGCTGGTAGGCTGCATTGATGGGCACTGGTAGGCTGCATTGATGGGCGCTGGAGAGGCTGCATTTGATGGGTGCTGGAGAGGCTGCATTTGATGGGCACTGGTAGGCTATATTTGATGGGCGCTGTTGAAGCTACATTTGATGGGCACTGGTAGGCTGCATTTGATGGGCGCTGGTGAGGCTGCGTTTGATGGGCACTGGTGGGCTGTATTTGATGGGCGCTGGTGAGGCTTCATTTGACGGGTGCTGGGAAGGCTGCATTTGATGGGCGCTAGTGAGACTGCATTTGATGGGTGCTGATAGGCTGCATTGATGGGCATTGGTAGGCTGCATTTGATGGGCGCTGGTAGGCTGCATTGATGGGCGCTAGTGCAGTTGCATTGATGGGTGCTGGTGAGACTACATTTGATGGGTACTGGCGAGGCTTCATTTGATGGGCACTGGTAGGCTGCATTTGATGGGCGCTGGTGAGGCTGCACTGATGGGCGCTGGGAGGCTGCATTGATGGGCGCTGGTGCAGTTGCATTGATGGGCGCTGGTGAGGCTACATTTGATGGGTGCTGGTAAGGCTTAATTTGATGGGCACTGGTAGGCTGCATCTGATGGGTGCTGGTAGGCTGCATTGATGGGCGCTGGTGAGGCTACATTTGATGGGTGCCGGTGAGGCTTCAGTTGATGGGCACTGGTAGGTTGCATTTGATGGGTGCTGGTCAGGCTGCACTGATGGGCGCTGGGAGGCTGCACTGATGGGCGCTGGGAGGCTGCATTTGATGGGCGCTTCATTAAAAAGGTGGGGTGTACATGGGCAGGGGAAAGGGGGATGAGTCAGGGGTGGAGCCAAGGGGGCGGCAAAATTACGTTTAAAAAAAAAAGGGTGTCAAAAATCCTTGCACCAGCCCTGGCTCTGAGAACTCTGATTTGCCTTAGTGTACTCACTCATAGGCAGGAGAGAGAAGGGGGGAGACTTCAGTCACAGACAGGGATGGATGGTGATCTCACTCACCTCTTGGCAGTCAGCACCTCTCATCCAGATGTATCTAAGGCTGCTGGACTTCAAATTTCCAGTCCCCACTTTCCTTTTGTGAGGGGCACAGCGCCGGGGAATTGTTAGGGCTGGCTTTGGGCAGTGTGAACTCTCAGACTCTCGGCTTACACAACTGCAGCCAGCAACCCTGCTCGGAAGCCATAGTCCTTTCTGAATAATGTGTCCAGGTATCAGGAGATCAGAAAGCAGGACGCATGATACCGAACCCGAACTGTCTGGGTGAATCCTGGGCAGGTGGCAACCCTAGGTGAGTCCTTCTTTTTGGGGGGGCAGCAAACAAACACCCCCCCACCCACCGGTGGCGGGGTGGCTTGGCTCTGACAGCCACAGGCACTTACTCTCTGGTGTAGCGGGGCTATGGTGTCCTCACCTCCTCTCCTGGAGTGCGGGCAGCGGTGGCCCCATTGTACGCTCCTCCAGCTTGCTCCTTCCTACCTGCCTCCTAAATGGCAGGGAGGAACTTTAGTGTGAAAATAGCGAAAATGTATTCACTATCATCATACAACTGGGTGGGCTCCGAGATCAATGCTCTGCGCTTTCCAAAGCCACCCTTTTTTAAAGCCTATTAGAGCCTCTAGAGGCTGTGTTTGATGGCACAGTGGCTGCGTTTGATGGGCACAGTGTTGGCAATTGATGGGCAAAATGGCTGAATTTTATAGTACACAGTGGCTGCATTTGATGGCACAGTGGCTGCGTTTGATGGCACAGTGGCTGCGTTGATGGGCACAGTGGCTGCGTTGATGGGCACAGTGGTGGCAATTGATGGGCACAATGGCTGCATTTTATGGGGCACAGTGGCTGCGTTTGATGGCACAGTGGCTGCGTTTGATGGCACGGTGGCTGCGTTGATGGGCACAGTGACAGCGGTTGATGGGCACAATCTCTGCATTTTAGGGGGCACATTGGCTGCATTAGATGGAACAGTGGCTGCGTTTGATGGGCACAGTGGTGGCAATTGATGAGCAAAATGCCTGAATTTTATGGTACACAGTGGCTGCCTTTGATGGCACAGTGGCTGCCTTTGATGGCATAGTGGCTGCGTTGATGGACACAGTGGCTGCATTTTATGGCTACTACTGTATGTGCTACACATACTGCAGTACTTATTCTTTGGCTCCATCCCAGACTCCTCAGGTCCTTCCTAATCCATAAGCTCTCTGTCTATTTTCAGTATATACAAAACCACATGTATTGGAAAGATTTTTCTAAATGATTGTGTTGAGGTTTATAGGCATCCTTGAGACTCCAGCTTGTGGCACAGCAATCAAAACATACTTTATAGGTACAAGGAAGCCCAGGTTTTGTTTAACCACTGTCCTTGAGCCCATCCCACTATCATGTTTGGCCACACCCACTTTTTTCACGGCGCTCATAGTGCACTGCAGGTCACTATCTCCCCAAAATGTCCCTCATTCTCAAGTTCAAAAGTTGGGAGGTTTGGCTGTAGTAGGGAGCAAGAGCCTCATGAGTCGATGCCTCTTCTGCAATGCTGCGCACACATGTTGCAGCAGCAGCAGGAGTTATATGCCCTTCCATGGTTGGTGGGTGTGGCACCTGCCAAGTGCCAAGCATGACCCATTCAAGTGAATGAGGCCGCAACCTTGTTCAGTACAGCAAACAAGGGGTTAAAGCAGGCATAATTGTGTTGCTTTCTCACCACCTGCATTAACCACTTGGACCCCACAGAAGCATGCAGTTGCGGGAAGATTGCAGAGCGGCCCCATTTACTTGAATGGGTCACAATTTGCAGGTGGTAGTGCCCACCAAAAGCAACAGGGGGGTTAATTCCTTATGGGGCATGTGTAAATCATTGACTGTTGACCTGGGCACAAAGAAAGGTCCATAAAGACATGGATGAGTGAGTTTGGAGGAACTTAACTGGCCTGACCTCAACCCGATAGAACACCTTTGGGATGAATTAAAGCGGAGACTGTGAGCCAGGCCTTCTCATCCAACATCAGTGCCTGACCTCAAATGCTCTTCTGGAAGAATGGTCAAACATTCCCATAGACACATTTCTAAACCTTGTGGACAGTTTTCCCAGAAGAGTTGAAGCTGTTATAGCTGCAAATGGTGGGCCAACTCCAATATTGAACCCTACGGACTAAGACTGGGATGCCATTAAAGTTCATATGCGTGTAAAGACAGGCGTCCCAATACTTTATCAATATAGTGTTTGTAATGCTTGAGATGACTGTCAGAGACTGCCGGCCTAATAGAGGAGTTACATGACTCTAGTAGAGATCAATGCTATTGCCCTAATCAATGTTCCCACTACAGAGTGCTGATGTCCAAGGGCCACAAGTTGGGTACAAGGGATTTAGATTATATGTGCCAAGCCAGTGGTGGCCCATGCGCCCACAGTGCTCTGACCATGCGCCCAGCCCCTTTGAGGATGCCGGACGCATAGATTCCTATGATGGGGACGGGAGGGAGTCGTACTTTTTAAAGCACTTGATTAGAGCCAGAGGCAGAGAGTGCACCCTGATCCCACCCAATTGTGTGACGATAGCGAATTAATCTTTGCTTTTTACATATTAACCTTCCTTCCCGCCAGTCATAAGGCAGGGGGTCAGAGTGGCACCTGGTGCTTAGGAAGAGGAGCGGAGGAGACACACGTGGCTGGAGCAGAGGTCGCCGCCGCTCTGGTGCATTGGAGAGGAGCTGCTGCAGTAAGTCCCCTCTGTCAGGGCCAAGTGCGTGGGGGGGTTGTTGGGGGTGCTGCCAGAGCTGCAAACCCCGCAGGTGGGGGAGTCGGTGGGCACAGTGGCTGCATATGATGGGCACAAGTGGCTGCATATGATGGGCACAAGTGGCTGAATTTGAAGGGCACAAATGGCTGAATGATGGGCACAAGTGGCTGCATATGATGGGCACAAGTGGCTGCGTTTGATGGGCACAAGTGGCTGCATATGATGGGCACAAGTGGATGCATATGATGGGTACAAGTGGCTGCATATCTGGGCACAAGTGGCCGAATTTGAAGGGCACAAGTGGCTGCATATGATAGGCCCAGTGGCTGCATGTGATGGGCACAAGTGGCTGCATATGATGGGCACAGTGGCTGCATATGATGGGCACAGTGGCTGTTTGATGGGCACAGTGGCTGCATATGATGGGCACAGTGGCTGCGTCTGATGGGCACATTGGCTTCATTTGATGGGCACACATGGCTGCATATGATGGGCACAAAGGCTGCATATGATGGGCACAGTGGCTGCATATGAGCACAGTGTCTGTGTTTTATGGGCACAATGGCTGCAATTGATGGTCACAGTGTCTGCGTTTGATGGTCACAGTGGTTGCATTTGATGGTCACAGTGGCTGCATTTGATGGGAACAGTGGCTGCCTATGATGGGAACAAGTGGCTGCATATGATGGGCACAAGTGGCTGCATATGATGGGCACAAGTGGCTGCATATGATGGGCACAAGTGGATGCATATGATGGGTACAAGTGGATACATATGATGGGTACAAGTGGCTGCATATCTGAGCACAGTGGCTGTGTTTTATGGGCACAATGGCTGCAATTGATGGGCACAGTGTCTGCGTTTGAGCACAGTGGCTGCGTTTGATGGCCACAAGTGGATGCATATGATGGGTACAAGTGGCTGCATATCTGGGCACAAGTGGCCGAATTTGAAGGGCACAAGTGGCTGCATATGATAGGCCCAGTGGCTGCATGTGATGGGCACAAGTGGCTGAATATGATGGGCACAGTGGCTGCATGTGATGGGCACAGTGGCTGCATTTGATGGGCACAATGGCTGCATATGATGGGCACAGTGGCTGTGTTTGATGGGCACAGTGGCTTCATTTGATGGACACACATGGCTGCATATGATGGGCACAAAGGCTGCATATGATGGGCACAGTGTCTGCATATAAGCACAGTGGCTGTGTTTTATGGGCACAATGGCTGCAATTGATGGTCACAGTGTCTGTGTTTGATGGGCACAGTGGCTGCATATGATGGGCACAAGTGGCTGCATATACTGGGCACAAGTGGCTGCATATACTGGGCACAAGTGGCTGCATATACTGGGCACAAGTGGCTGCATTTGATGGGCACAATGGCTGCATTTGATGGGCACAGTGAGGCTGCAATTGATAGGGGGGGGGGTTAGTATTTTTCAGTTTGTTTGAGCCCCCCCCCCCCCCCCCCCGAAAAAATTTTGAGCACCAGCCACCATTGTGCCAAGCATTCCCTTTTAATGTATCTACCGAACTGGGCAAAGCAGGGAAAACTATGCATCACAATGGTTAAAAAAAGAGTAACTTTACTGTCAGACAACAATCTCTAAGAGAAAAAAAGAAACATTGTATCAAACCGACTAGAAAAAAAAAGACAATTGGAAAGTGACAGGTCCACCTAAATGGCATTTTTTTCCTTTCGTAGCGGAGCGGTCCTGGGGATAAAGAATAGAGGCATTAGCAGGGAAGATATAAAGGAGGAATGGGGGTGATGGAAGACCCCCCTGGGCTTCGGCGACTGGCGCACCTGCATGGCTCTCTGCGGGGAAGGCAGTCTGGCGGGAACAAAGCCTGCACATCAGAGGGAGCCGCAGACAGCTTTAGTCCCGGCAGGCGGGAGAGACACTCCGCGTGTACTATTTGTATTACTTAGAGTGTAAGTGCTTGTCAGATAAATGCGGAATGATGTTAGATGAATTAGCTGCAGCTCTGTCAGCGGAAAGCTGGGGATTTTATTGTACAGCCGAGTAATCACATTTTACATAGGCTGCGCTGGCTGTATTAAAGGCGAACTAGCCTTTTTTATTGGATCTAAAAAAGAATCGGGAAGCGACTAGCTTAAAGTGCGTATAGAAAACAATCGCCCGCTTTTGAAATGATCAAATTTTCTTGCTTTTGCAGACTGAAATGAAGACAGACACAGTGATTGTTTTATCCAGCTGTATTAAATCAGTGCAACTTATACCATCCAAGTGAAAGATATAACACTAACATGTCAGAAAAAAAAAATCCAAAAACAGAATCACTGAGTTGGTAAAAGGATTACCCCCTTGTGCCAGTATTTTGTTGAACCACCTTTTGCTTTATTAAATTTTGTTTCATTTTCGAGAAATGTTGTTTTGTTTATTAATATTCTAATGAATTCCAAATTTTCAGAACGATTGGAATTCGGATCGATGGACCAATTTGTATTCTGTGTGAAGAATAAACTGGTTGTTATGCAGCGGGCCCCGCCTCCGTGTGACATCACTGCCTGGAGCATGCTGGGTCGATGATGTCACAAGGGGGCAGGGTCACCCATTGATGTCATTAGCCAACTCCGCTCCTTAGCTATTTAAGAAATGTCAGACAGAGGAGCAGGCAGCCAGCGGGAAGCGATCAATAAGGCCGGAGGATTTTTTTCAGGTTCGTGGCGTGGCAGGAGGTGTGTGATGGATCTACATCTTGGAGACATTGTTTGTTTTTTATTTTTTAATAAAGGAATTGTCAAACTGTCTTTCTTCACTTTTTACACATTTTGGGTGACTGGGTAAGAATACTATGTACCCCATACTCATCCACTTGGGGGGGTTGATGGGGACAAGGGTCCCTTCCCGACAACCATGGGCGTTGGTTGTGGGGGGGGGGGTCTGCGGGTAGGGGGCTTATCGGAATCTGGAAGCCCCCTTTAACAAGGAGGCCTCCAGATCCCAGCCACCCCCCCAAGTGGATGAGTATGGGGTATATGTTGAGGGTATGTGGCCTGGTATGGTTCAGGAGGGGAGGTGCTCGCTTGTCCCCCCCCTCCTCCCTCTTTCCTGCATGCTCGGATAAGGGTCTGCTATGGATTTTCAGAGGGACCCCATGCCTTTTTTTTTTTTTTTTTTTTTTTTTATGTTGGCATGGGGTTTCCCTTAGTATCTGTACCAGACCCGAAGGGCCTGGTATGGATTGGGGGGGGGGGACCCTATGCTGTTTTTTTTATTTTCTATTGTCGGCATTCTTTTGTTTACATTTCAGCTGTCAGTGGGGAAGCTCGCTGACAGCTGATGAGTCACCGGTTGTTAAGGACGCGATGGCTGGCGTCCCGGCCCGCTGCTTAACAACCAGCTATTTCTTCACACAGAATTCGAATCTGTCAATCATTTTTCGACTGATCCGAAGTCTAATCGTTCTGAAAATTTGAAAATCGCTAGAAAACGAATAAACAAAACAACTTTGAAAGAATTTCAATGAAATTCGTTACTATTTCATTCAGAGATTCAGATACATCCGAATCTCCGAATAACCAAAACTTTTAAAGGAATTGCACTGGTCTAGTGTTGAGGCCAAATCATTCCATTTTACTCTCATCTGACCAGAACACCTTTTTCCATGTGGCCTCGGAATCTTCAAGGTGCGTTTTGGCAAAGCTCAGTGGTGATTGCATGTGGCCTTTCTTGAGAAGTGGCTTTTTTTCTTGCACTTCTCCCATACAAGCCGCATTTGTGGAGAGTTTGTGATCTTGTTGTCACATGCACACAATGACCACTCTTTGTCATACATTTTTGCGACTGCTTCAGAGATGCTGTAGGCCTCTTGGTAGCCTCTCTCACCAGTTTCTTCTTGGGTCCTTCATCCAGGTTGGAGCGACATCCTGATCCAGGGAGAGTCCGTGTTCTACCAAATACCTTCCACGTCTTACTAATAGACTTCACTGTGCTTCTAGGGCAGGGGTAGGCGACCTGGGGCCCTCCAGCTGTTGTGGAACTACATTTCCTGTGAGGCATTACAAGGCTGGCAGTTACAGTTACTCCCAGAGGCGTGATGGGACTTGTAGTTCTGCAACAGCTGGAGGGCCCCTGGTTGCTTACCCCTGTTCTAGGGATTGATAAAGCCTTTGAAATGTTTTTGTATCCATCTCCTGACTTGTGCCAATCCACAGCTTTATCACGAAAAAATACAGTGTCTTGCCACCCATAATTGATTGTTTGCTTCAGTTGCACTTCCTAGGACTGAAATGCTCCAGGAAAGCTCTTTTCATGCTGAGCTAATCAAAATGACCTCAGCTGATTAAAGCTGAAAGTCAAAAGACTTTGTGTGACACTGAGAAGGTGAATAGCTACAATGATTGAGTTTACGTCATTTTTAGGAGGGGAGGTGATCCTTTTTGCAACTCAGTTTTTTTTTTTCTGACAAGTTGGAGTTATATCTTTTTGATTTCAGTCCTTTTAATTATGGAGGCTCCTCATCACATGTGGGTGTTACCTTGAGTGCTCTGCATGCAAATGGACCCTGCCTAGGAATGCCCACTTCTCCAAATAGACATCCATCAATAAGCGGAGGCAGGGTGCTGTTTTCAGGAAGCTATGTACAACACCTCCCACCAGCCATGAGCTGTCTGCACTGTATAGAGAAGCACCAGACCCAGTGATGATGTCACCGGGTCCAATTATAAGAAATGTATTCAAACGGAAAGGTTTTACACAAAGAGGGTGCATGCGCACGCGTGGTGCGGTGTGAACATGTCCGCGGACTCAATGTCCACCAGTGGCCCGTGATCATAACACGTAGAGGCAGAATGAGGAGATGCCTATGTAAACAAGGCATTTCCCTGTTCTGCCTAGCAACATGACAGGGATCTGCCTCTCCCAGTGATCTCTGTAATGTTCTAGTGAGCCCACCCCCCCATTGCAGTTAGAACACAGTGAGGGAACACAGTTAAACCCTTGATCGCCCCCTAGTGTTTAACCTTTTCCCTGCCAGTGTCATTTACACTGTAATCAGTGCATTTTTATAAATGAATGGTCCCAAAATAGTGCAAAAGTGTCCGATGTGTCCGCCGCAATGTCGCAGTGAAGATAAAAGATTTCTGCCATTACTAATAAAAATAATAATAATAATAAAAATGCCATAAATCTAGTGCCTATTTTGTAGACGCTATAAATTTTGCGCAAACCAATTAATGTACGCTTATTGCGATTTTTTTTTTTTACCAAAAATATGTAGAAGAATATACATCGGCCTAAACTGAGGAAAACATTTGTTTTTTTTTATATATTTTTTTTGGGGATATTTATTACTGCAAAAAGTAAAAAATATTGCTTTTTTTTCAAACTTGTCGCTCTTTTTTTTGTTTATAGCGCGAAAAATAAAACCCACAGAGGTGATTAAATACCACCAAAAGAAAGCTCTATTTGTGTGAAAGAAAGGACGTCAATTTTGTTTGGGTGCAACGTGGCACGACCGCGCAATTGTCAGTTAAAGCGACGCAGTGCCGCATCGCAAAAAGTGCTCTGGTCAAGAAGGGGCAAATCCGTCCGGGGCTGAAGTGGTTAAAATGCTTTTTAGTCTCCCATTCCCCTGTATTTATATCCTTTATTTTTGATGCATCAGTAAAAAAATTGTTTAATGTGTTTTTGTTTTGTTTGTTTTGTTTTTTTTAAATAAAATTGTCAGTAAAAACATATTTACCGGAGTTGGCGAGCCTGAGGGTTGCTATGGGAACCTGTTACATCGCAGAGTGGAGACAGAGCTCCTTCTGACCAAGTCTATGAACCCCACTGCCTCCCCGGTGTTATTTTTGGATTATGCTTGTACAAAGAAAATCACAAAGGAAAAAAAAACCTATAGATATTTTCTGAAGATATTATGTCTCTAGGGAAAAGGTTGTCCACATCGGTGGATAAGGGGTGGCGATAAATAAAGGGTCATGCCGTAATCTCGTTTTCAGTGGCAGAAGCACAAGAAGAACAAATGTGATTTTCCCTGCAAGCACCCACCCATCACCTATTCTCATCATAACATTCGAAGTGTCAGTCCACCCGAAAATGATATGGTAATTATAGGTGAAGCCTAATCGGCAGGGTCAACTGCCAGCTTCTTATATGTCTTGGACCCTTCAATGGTGAGACCTCCCTGGCATGAATTCAGACTACAGGCCACCTGGGAGTTTTGGTTGTCCCTGCCTTCAATGACTTGTCCCATCTCCTCCTATTGCAGCCTTTATAATAACTCCGAACTCAGCACAGGGATGGTGGGAACCCCTCATAATGGGCACAGCTGGTGTACAGACCTGGGAACTCAGCACAGGGATGGTGACAATCCCTCATAATGGGCACAGCAGGTGTACAGACCTGGGAACTCAGCACAGGGATGGTGGGAACCCCTCATAATGGGCACAGCAGGTGTACAGACCTGGGAGCTCAGCACAGGGATGGTGGGGACCCCTCATATTGAACACGGCAGGTGTACAGACCCAGGAACTCAGCACAGGGATGGTGAGAACTCCTCAAAATGGGAACAGCAGGTGTACAGACCCGGGAACTCAGCACAGGGATGGTGGGAACCCCTCATAATGGGCACAGCTGGTGTACAGACCTGGGAACTCAGCACAGGGATGGTGACAATCCCTCATAATGGGCACAGCTGGTATACCGACCTGGGAACTCAGCACAGGGATGGTGGGAACCCCTCATAATGGGCACAGCAGGTGTACAGACCTGGGAGCTCAGCACAGGGATGGTGGGGACCCCTCATATTGAACACGGCAGGTGTACAGACCCAGGAACTCAGCACAGGGATGGTGAGAACTCCTCAAAATGGGAACAGCAGGTGTACAGACCCGGGAACTCAGCACAGGGATGGTGGGAACCCCTCATAACGGGCACAGAAGGTCTACAGATCTGGGAACTCAGCACAGGGATGGTGGGAACCCCTCATAACGGGCACAGAAGGTCTACAGATCTGGGAACTCAGCACAGGGATGGTGGGAACCCCTCATAACGGGCACAGAAGGTCTACAGATCTGGGAACTCAGCACAGGGATGGTGGGAACCCCTCATAACGGGCACAGAAGGTCTACAGATCTGGGAACTCAGCACAGGGATGGTGGGAACCCCTCATAATGGGCACAGCAGGTGTACAGACCTGGGAACTCAGCACAGGGATGGTGAGAAGCCCTCATAACAGGCACATCAGGTGTACAGACCTGAGAACTCAGTACAGGGATGGTGGGAACCCCTCGTAATGGGCACAGCAGGTGTACAGAGCTGGGAGCTCAGCACAGGGATGGTGGGAACCCCTCATAACAGGTACAGGAGGTGTACAGACCCGGGAACTCAGCACAGGGATGGTGGGAACCCCTCATAATGGGCACAGCTGGTGTACAGACCTGGGAACTCAGCACAGGGATGGTGACAATCCCTCATAATGGGCACAGCTGGTGTACAGACCTGGGAACTCAGCACAGGGATGGTGGGAACCCCTCATAATGGGCACAGCAGGTGTACAGACCTGGGAGCTCAGCACAGGGATGGTGGGGACCCCTCATATTGAACACGGCAGGTGTACAGACCCAGGAACTCAGCACAGGGATGGTGAGAACTCCTCAAAATGGGAACAGCAGGTGTACAGACCCGGGAACTCAGCACAGGGATGGTGGGAACCCCTCATAACGGGCACAGAAGGTCTACAGATCTGGGAACTCAGCACAGGGATGGTGGGAACCCCTCATAACGGGCACAGAAGGTCTACAGATCTGGGAACTCAGCACAGGGATGGTGGGAACCCCTCATAACGGGCACAGAAGGTCTACAGATCTGGGAACTCAGCACAGGGATGGTGGGAACCCCTCATAATGGGCACAGCAGGTGTACAGACCTGGGAACCCAGCACAGGGATGGTGAGAAGCCCTCATAACAGGCACATCAGGTGTACAGACCTGAGAACTCAGTACAGGGATGGTGGGAACCCCTCGTAATGGGCACAGCAGGTGTACAGAGCTGGGAGCTCAGCACAGGGATGGTGGGAACCCCTCATAACAGGTACAGGAGGTGTACAGACCTGGGAGCTCAGCACAGGGATGGTGGGAACCCTTCATATTGAACACAGCAGGTGTACAGACCTGGGAACTCAGCACAGGGATGGTGAGAAGCCCTCATAATGGGCAGAGCAGGTGTACAGACCTGGGAACTCAGCACAGCGATAGTGGAAACCCCTCATAATGGTCACAGCAGGTGTGCAGACCCAGGATGGTAGGAGCCCCTCATAATAGGCACAGCAGGTGTACAGACCAGGAGAACTTGGCACAGGGATGGTGGGAACCCCTCATATCGGGCACAGCAGGTATGCAGACCTGGGAACTTAGTGCAAGGATGGTTGGAGACCTCATATTGGGCACACTAGGTGTACAGATCTGTAGAGATCTCACCAATACCAAAAGACAAAAGAAACTCTAAACCCGGGTTCACACTATAACACGCTGCGGAACACACAGGAGCGCTGTGCTTCCCTGTTCCCCGTTTCAGGGATGAATTCGGCCCTAAAACGGAGCCAAAGACGCACGCGTTTTTTCTGCAGTGCGCTCCGCAAGCGCCCCGGAGATTTGTGAACTGGCTCCATAGGGAGCCAGTCACATTCTCCTACTATGTGAATTAGATGCGGAGAAACGCACATCTAATTCGCATAGGTGTGCATCGGGGCTAACACTGCATTCACTCCTGAGCAAAGCATCTTTGAGTGTTTTTTTGGGGGGTTTTGGTGTGTTATTATACAGTGTTTTTGAGCTTTGGTGATTTTTATTAGCCAGTAAAGAAAACTATCATCTTTTGCATCATTTGTTGCTAGGGTTTTAAGCTTTTTTAGCGTTTCCGTCAGCTTTTATTTCTTTTTTCATTATTATTATTCAGGCTTTATTAATTTTTTTTTTTTTTTTTGTTAGGGGTTAGAGTTATGTTAGCGTTAGGAGTAGAGGTTGGGTTTAGGGTTAGGGGTTAATATTTTATCTATTGTCTTATTATTATTTATTTATTTTTGTTAGGGTTAGGGTGTTAATAACACTACTACAACTACTAAAAAAATAAAAATAAATGTAAAATACAAAAATAAATAAAAATAATCATAAATAAATTCAATAAATTAATACTATGTAATAATAAATGATCCCCAAATCCTTAAGGTGTTAATAAACTCAGGAGCCTGTATTCACTATATCTGGTCTCCCACAGTACACAGAACATGGAAATGAAATAGTTTTAGTAAATATAAACTGCTAAATACCTTTTCTCATCAGAAGTTAGCAGTCTTGTGACTTCTATCGGTGTCTGGTTAAAGCTTGTAGGAGGAATTTATAATTCTCCCCTGATTGTCCTATAAGGCTGCAGGACCCCTGACCCTTTGTCTGGACAGTGCTGATTGACCCTGAGCTGATCACATGCACTTTCCCAAGAAAAAAAAGAAAATCTCTAGCAACACACATTAAACTGAGCATGTTCAGCTTACCCCCAAGGCTCTGTTCTATCAGGAGATGGATTTGGGACTGAGAAAGAAAGGGAGGATCAGAGAGGACAGGATCAAACAGACTTTTTATACAATGCAGAGGATGAACCCCTTAGGTTTCACAGTATGTATAACAAGCATGCTTTACTGCATATACACACTGACTTTACTGTTTGTAGGTTTAATAACACTTTAACCCAGTGTTTCTCAAACGGTGTGCCGTGACAAACTAATTGCAGGTGTGCCATGGGGAGGTGGCAGGCCGATCCTCCGCTGGTTTCTACTGTGGCCGCCACACAGATTGTTGCTAGGATCGCCTGCCGTCTGACGTCTAGCAACCAGTGACTTCACAACATCGCAAGGAGAGAGCGAGGCGAAGCCCCAGCATTCAGAGCGGAGGAGGATTTCAATTCCTCCACCGCTGTTTTGCGCCTAGTGACTCAATGTGTGCTCCAGCTCCACCCACCTCCTCCCACCTTCCTCCATCTTCTCCAGCGCCACACGGACGGCTCAGGGCCTGAGCCAAGGGAGCACGGGCACCACACCGCACCTCTGAAGCCCCATACACACTATCAGTTTTTCTGATGAGTTTTTCCTTCAGATTTACCAAAACCATATAATATGAGGTCAAACCTTAGGAGTTTCAATGTGTATGTAATCATGCAGGCCTTTCTACTAGAGGGTTTTGGTAAACCTGAAGGAAAAACTCAGCAGAAAAACTGATAGTGTGTATGGGGCTTGAGAGAGGAGCCCGTCCAGTGTCCACCTGCCTGAGGTGAGACGGCTTTGCTGGCCTGTGTGAAGTGCTAGTTAATGCTTGTCCCCACTCTGCCCCATGTTGCCCACTACTAATTGGGGGGGGGGGGGGGGGTCATGCCCAGGCTTTGAGATAGGCTGTACAAACTATAGATGTGTGAGATAAGATTTCAGAAAGTGTTCATGGGAATGGAATGAAATATATTTTTGGATATGATTGGCTGTGGTTTGATTTTCAGATTATCTGTATGTATATGTACTGATCCAGGTATCAGGGGCATTCTTTGGATGGAGAGGGGGAGGGGCCCTCAGTACATCTGGATGCCAAGGTGTGCGCATACCCCATCAGTACACATAAGTTAAAAATATATTTCTTTTAGAAGTTCTTCACCACAAAATCTGTTAAATCTTTTCAGGTGTGGCGCGATAACTTTTAGATCTTGGTGGTGTACCCCAAGACAAAAAAGTTTGAGAAACACTGCTTTAACCCCTAACCCTTAAAAAAATAAAATTAAAATAATAATAATAATAATAAACACCCTAACACAAAATATATAATACTACTACTACTAATAAATTATTATTATTATTATTATTATTATTAATAATACTAATAATAATAATCATGTATTTTGTTTGTTTTTGGGTGTCTATTAATATTATTATTAGTATTATTATTATTATTATTATTATTAATAATAATAATTTATTATATATATATATATATATATATATATATATATATATATATATATATATATATATATATATATATATTTTTTTTTTTATGTTAGGGGGATTATTATTATTTATGTATGCATTTTTACATATTCATTTATTTTATTTATTTATTACTTATTTATTTACTTACAATTACTTATTGATGATGATTTTATTTTGTTATTTGTGTATTTGTTTTCTATTTATTTATTCATATATTCTAGACCTTTAAAAAAAAAGCTAAAACTTGCATATGTTAAGTAGCATTATATTTTTTATCGCCTTTTCTGCTGCAGTGTCCATTTCCTGGCAGGAAATTAAAGGCTGAGTCCGTGTAATAAGATTTGTTTTAAGATACTGAGATAAACTCTCCACTTTTATCCTCATTTTTATAGCCCCGCCCCCAGCCAACCAACAAAGAATTCAGAATCTCCTTATTTAAAGTGTATGTGAACCCTAACAATGAACATTTATTATTTTTTTTTCCTTGTAATGTTCCATTGAAAGTGTTTTGTTACAGTACATCTGTTTAAGTGCAGAAAATAGCTTGTTGATCATGTGAGAATTTCGGAGCTTCAAACAGTCTCTGCAAATATTTCTTTTAGTACAGGTTTTCGCAAAAGAACATTTTCGTTCTTGAAGAATAAGAATCTTTATTTATATACATTTTTTTTTACAGTGCTTAGTTTACGATACAAAAAAGTACATGTAGTACATTGTCCCATTTTCCTAGGTGCCCTGTAATGCTTGCTGTTATCTCAGGCAGGGCGCCCCCCCCCCCCCCCCTGCTAGAAAGCACTCGTCTCCGATCCATGCAATTGACTGAGATAAGCACCGGCAAGAGGAATGCAGAGGGAAGGGATTGTTCCCCTATGACAGCTGAATGTAACAAAAAAAATTGCCGGCAATACAAAAATGCAGGAAATGGCAAAAAAATAAAACTGCGTGGCCCCCCCAATTCATACCAGACCCTTAGGACTGGTATGGATTTTGAGTAGAACCCCCCACGCCAAAATGAAATTTTAAAAAATGGTGTGGGATCCCCTCCAAAATCCATACTAGACCCTTATCCAAGCATGCAGCCTGAAAGACCAGGAAATGGGGATGACAAGGGAGAGCACCCCTCTCCTGAACCATCTCAGACCAAGGCCCCTCAACATGGGGACAAGGGGCCTCTTCCCCACAACCCTGGCCGGTGGTTGTGGGGCTATATTTTTATCGCCTTTCCTGCTGCATTGTCCATTTCCTGGCAGGAAATTCAAGGCTTCGTCCGTTGATTAAGATTCAAACATTTTAAGATACTGAGATAAACTCTCCACTTTTATCCTCATTTTTATACCCCCACCCAACCAACAAAGAGTTTGGGTCCGCCCCCCCCCCCCCCAAAGCACCTTGTCCCCATCACCCCATCAACATGGGGACAAGGTGCTTTGGGGGGGGGGGGGCGGACCCAAACTCTTTGTTGGTTGGGTGGGGGTAGTGGGGTTCTGCAGGCTGAAGGCTCATCGGAATCTGGAAGCCTCCTTTAACAAGGGGGCCCCCAGATCCTGCCCCCTATGTGAATGCTACATAGTACTCATTCACCAACAAAAATGTAAAAAGTAAATTAAAAACACAAACACAATTCCTTTATTCAAAAATGAAAAAAAATTATCCATTGTCAATCACGCCGCCCGCCACCACCATTGACCCGAAAGGAGAAAAATAAACTCTGGTCCAGATGAAGGCTCCCGTCGTCTGCCAGCTCTCAAATAACTAAGGTGTGGGGCTACCGGTGACGCCAACGGGTGGCACAACCCTCTTCTCACATCACTGACCAAGGGCATGCTGGGACTATTGGTTCTTCAGCAGCTGGAAGGCTAAATGTTGACCTTTCCTTCATGTACAGACATTCCTTGGTAAAACCTTACAACCAGCTGGCAAGTAGCATCATACCTATGGCATCACAACAGCCCGCACACTAAAACACGTGGTGTAGGGGCCCGTGGGAGGGGGTTTACTTTTTTAAACTTTCTGAAGTGTCACAAAATGACAATTTGTTCAAGTCTATGCACCACAGCAGGTTGTGGGTGGCTGCCACGCCATGCAAATGCATACATCTGCTTTTAATGCAGAATACCGCACCTCACTGCAGCATTCTAGTGTGGACAGGGCACATAGAAAGCAATTATTTTCCTGGGTTGATTTGTGCGGGCATGGTGTGAACGAGCCCCAAGCCCCTGTTACTTTGCAGTCCTGAACATTCTACTTGTCAACTATAATGCCCCATACACACGGTCGGACATTCCGACGACAACATCCGACGGATTTTGGGCCAAACCTGTCTTGCATACACACGGTCGCACAAAGTTGTTATAAAATCCGATGACGTACAACACGTACGACGGGACTATAAAGAGGCCAGTAACCAATAGCTTTCGTCACCTAATTTATTCTGAGCATGCGCGGCACTTTGTGCGTCGGAATTGTCTACACACGATCGGAATTTAAAACGATTGGATTTTGTTGTCGGAAAATTTTAGAACAAGATCTCAAACTTTTGTGTGTTGGAAATTCCGACGGAAAAAGTTTAATGGAGCCCACACACGATCGGAATTTCCGACAACACGGTCCGATCGCACCTTTCCATCGGAAAGTCCGACCGACTGTGACAAGTCAGATGCATCAGTTAGTTCTGGGGTATGGCCTCTAGGTGGCGCTGTTTATACCTGAGATCTGTGAGATTGCACAGTTTATTATAATACACTGGGCTGCTTATAGAAGCTTTTCCTCTGCAGTCACATAACTGTCATCATGTCAGGAAGAGAGATAGAAAGTAATTCCTCACAAACAAATTCTTATCATTTTTGCACATACATGTACAAGGTGTGCCAAAGGGGCTGGAAATTTTTTTTTTTCTTCCGTCCCGCACAATCATCTTTTAGTTGTAATGTATAGTAACCAAACCAGTCATTGACACATTCATATCATTTCAAAAGTCATTTTCAATCTTTTTAAAATCTGAAGTATTCATTAACTTCAGCCCCGGAGCATTTGGCTGGCCAAAGACCAGAGCACTTTTTTGTGATTCGGCACTGCGTCGCTTTAACTGACAATTGCGCGGTTGTGCGACGTGGCTCCCAAAGAAAATTGACGTCCTTTTTCCCACACAAATAGAGCTTTCTTTTGGTGGTATTTGATCACCTCTGCGATTTTTATTTTTTCCGTTATAAACAAAAAACAGCAACAATCTTGAAAAAAAAATGCAATATTTTTTAGTTTTTGCTATAATAAATATCCCCAAAAATATATAAAAAAAAACGAATTTCTTCCCCAGTTTAGACCGATATGTCTTCTTCTACATATGTTTGGTAAAAAAAAAAATCGCAATAAGCGTATATTGATTGGTTTGCGCAAAACTTATAGCGTCTACAAAATAGGGGATAGTTTTATGGCATTGTTATTATTATTATTTTTTATTAGTAATGGCGGCGATCTGCGATTTTTATCGCGACATTATGGTGGACACATCGGACACTTTTGACACCATTTTGGGACCATTGTCATTTATACAAAAATGCACTAATTACTGTGTAAATGATACTGGCAGGGAAGGGGTTAACCACTAGGGATCAATCAAGGGGTTAATTGTGTCCTAGGGAGTGATTCTAACTGTGGGGGGGGGTGGGCTTCCACTCACATGACAGCGATCACTGCTCCTGATGACAGGGAGCAGTGATCTCTGTCATGTCACAAGGCAGAACGGGGAAATGGCTTGTTTACATAGGCACTTCCCCATTCTGCGGCTCCGTGACATGATCGGCGGGAGACCGGCGTGCATAGAGTAGGCACGGTCACGCTGTATGCCACGGGCGTGGGCAATCCCGCTAGCCCCGTCAATTAAAGGGGACGTACAGGTGCGCTCATTTGCCAAGCGCTGCCATTACGCCGACGTATATTGGCGTGCAGCGGTCAGCAAGTGGTTAAAGGTACGCCTATGGAGATTTTTAAGTACTGAAGGCGCCATTCCACAAGTGTGCGCAATTTTAAAGCATGACATGTTAGGTATCTATGTTAACGTATTTCTTTGACTTAAAATTATCCTTCACATTATACAAAAATAAATTTAAATCAGGTTATCTTTTAGGGTTGTTTTTTTAACACTGTGGGAAAAACATGGTATTATGGTTAAATCTTATACCCATAAACACATGTTTTTTCCTTGTAGTTTAGAGGGCTGGGCTGGAAGGAAGCATGTGTCTTTGAAACACATGTCCCCTTCTATGACACTGCAGTGAGAGGCGTGCCTCCACTGCACCATTTTTATTAGACAGCTGGGGCTACTGGTACTTTACCAATGGTCCAAGACTCCAAGCTGTCCATTGAGCTCAGTGCCTCTGACAAGAAGTGAGGAGAGGCACTGTGAGCCTCTCAGTCTGCTGCAGAGTGTGTCAGCTTGTATTTAAACTGGCGGTCCTGTATGTAGCTTCTGACAGGTTGCACAAGGAGCCCCGTATCTCCAGAACCATAGGTCATAGGAGCCCCAAATTACCAGTGGTGGCGTAGGACTTAAGCTACCTACTCCCCAAATGTGGGGTCTCTGTGACCTCAGGTCACCGAGCTATGACCCTCAAAGCTTGATTTATTTTCTTTCTTTTTTTGTTATATGTTCATGGCAGGTGAGGCTCTGCCTCATCTGCCTCCCCTGACTGCAATTTCCTGGTGCACTGATGCATTGATGTCCAGCTGCATTGATGTCCAGAAAATCCCTTTTCTGGGATTTTTTTTTTTTATAGTTCACCGTACTTTAGCAAATCAAATATTCAGTTGGGGTTTATTGTAACTGCAGCCCACTGTCTATATTTCTTTATTGCCAATTCCATGTAAAGTTATTGTCAGTTGTCAACTGCACACGCATCCTGCCCCATGTGACATCATAGTGGCCTGGTGATTGAACCCCTCTACATAGGGAAGTACCAAAATTGTTAGACACTGGAGAATGCCTAGGGCAGGAAAGAAGAAGAAGGGGGAGGGGGGGTGGGACTGAGTTTAGAATATGTTTTGCTCTAAAAGGTTTTAACTAACAAAAGTGTGGATACTGCAATTCAAAATTGAGGCACTGGACTTCAGGCTTGATATAGGATTATAGTAGCTGGTACTAAAATGGATCTCAGCTGCTTGAAAAACACAAGATGGAGGGATAGTCCCACAAGATACACACAACTTGAGAAGTTTGCTTGTGGAACAATGGAAACCAAGTGCCAAAAGATCAGTTCAATAGTCCATATATCTTTTATTCTTGATGGTAAAGGTACAAACGCTGAGAAAGACAATGCGTTTCTGGGACCAAGGGATCACCTTTCTTTAGGGCCCAAAGACAAATCTACTGTATATGTTTAGCGCCCTCTAGTGTAGAGTGCTAGGTTGTACATAGGTTTTTATTTTGTAGTGCAGGTAAATTGTTTGGCTTGGCTAGCAACCAAGCCTGTGTTTTTAATCTGGGTCAGAGTTAATGATCCAAGGAGGCTGGATGACTCATCAGGCAGCACCTCTGGTACCTCCCCCTACTTGCAGGAACCTTGGAGAAGGTTCCAGAAGAATGTGAGGGAGGTTAGGAGGAGCTACCTGGAGTATTGATAAAGGCCTCAACCAATCCCTGGCCAAATGGGCCTCTTAAATACTCAGGGTCAGGCCAGCAGAGGGGCAGTGTGGAGGTCGGGTGGAAGCTGGAGATGGAGTGCTGAGGAGGCTGTTGGAGGCTCTTGAGGGTAGCTCTATAGTCTGGGGGGGGGGGTGACCTCAGATCTGGGGTCACCCCCTCCAGACTAGAGAGCTACCCTCAAGGGCCTCCAACAGCCTCCTCTGGAGCTGGAGGGATCCTCTGAAACCACAAGGGGAAGTCCTGTCCAGAGGCATGGGAGCAAGAGTGAGGACAGCAAGAGCCAGCAAGCATGTCTAGGAGATCTCCAGGGAGAAGACAGCCCGGTGGCTGGTGAGTGTGCAGTCTGGAGGACTGTGGGAAGTAGCCAGTAAGGCTAGTGAAAGGGGCAGCTGCGGCCAGGTGGGCTGGCAGTGTCTGAAGAAGTGGTGCTGGGATTAGTAGCCACAGGAATGCAGCTGAACACTGGACTGTTTGTACACACCAAATGGGCCCCGCAGTCCCTGCCTGTAATGGACCTTTGCTTCATCTGACTGTTGCTTTTGTAAGATTAACAGAAGAGGAGTGTATATACAGAGTGTATATAGTTGAAGTGTCCCTGAAGAGACTTTTGTTCCAGTCAAGTGGGCATCCCATAATAATTCCATCCCCATCAAAGTTCAATACCCCTAATATAAAAAAAGAAAACAAAGTTGCTGGACTAATTCTTAAAGTGGTGGGCCAGTGAAAAAAAGCACTTACCTTTCTAGGGTGCCCACGATGTCGGCCGCCTGAGGCCGACCTGTCCCTCGGCTCCTGGTGCCGCCATTCAAAGTAAGGGAAACAGGCAGTGGAGCCTTGTGGTTTCACTGCCCATTTCCTACTGCGCACACTTGAGTCACACGGCGCTTTGTGAATGACACACACAGTTCCCACAACATCCCACGCCCCATTCACCAGAAGACAACGCAAGGAGAAGACCAAAGATCACCGCAGAATAGAAAGAGGCAGATTAGGACGATCTGCCTAGCAACAGCCATTTCTGGTAAGTGAAATTTTTTATTTTTTATATTTTTTTTGGAGCCTTTTTATGCATTTTTTTTTAGGGTGGGCCTCCCCTTTAAGTGTGCCTGTGTAAAATTCGGTGTGCATGGCTGTGCAGGGTGGGGGATCCCTAATTCACCAGCGGCTCCTGGGGGGGATGCGGTGCATATGTAATGAGCAAGTGTTATATAAAGTAGAAGATTTAAAAAAATCCTAATTTTAGCACTGTGGTCCAATGATATAATCGTAAAAATGATTTAGGATGCGTTTCATACAAATATGGTGTCTTCCACATTCACATGAAATGCATTCTAGATCATTTTGTTGAAATATTGATTTTTTATTTATTTGTACCTATGTCTTTTGAGCACAGATTTAAAATTATTATTTTTTCTTTCATATTATATTTTATATAGGATTTGTGCATTATGGCTATATATTTGTGTTTTTAGCCTTAATAAAGGGGGATTCCTTGGCCCTCAAAACGCGTTGGGATACCGGCATGGCTTCACTGTCGAGAATAACGGATACATGGACTTTTGAACAGGTAGTTTGGCACTTGATTTCTATAAACATGGTAGGTAGGCGTATGTTGGGGTCTTGCCTGTTATCTGACACTAGTGTACAGGAAAGTAGGGAAATGGTTTGCTTTCATTCTCCAAGACCAGCCAAGAACTGCAGAATTACTGAAAGTCAGGCTTCTGGGTTGATCATCTTATGTAATTACTGGGTCGTTTCTAACCTCCCTGCAAGTGAAACCAGGAGAACCCACCCCACACCACCAGAGGTGTTCATTATCGCTTTGGGAGATTTCATTAACATGTGCATAAAATCATAGCGGTACAACAGAAAAGGGGGGCATTCTCTGCATACAGCGCATCCGAAAAGTATTCACAGCGCTTCACTTTTTCCACATTTTGCAGTTACAGCCTTATTCCAAAATGGATTAAATTCATTATTTTCCTCAAAATTCTACAAACAATACCCCATTTAATCAATTTTGGGATAAGGCTGTAACATAACAAAATGTGGAAAAAGTGAAGCGCTGTGAATCCGGATGTACTGTATATCTCCTTTAACTTCTTAGGTTTGAGGCAGCAATTAAAACAGCTCTCTTGGGGCTTTATGTTATTAAGACTCATCCCTCAGGATACGAAGCAATAACAAGAAATCTTTAGGGACAAAGAGCAATCAAGAGACATCCATTAGTTTACAAACCATAAGGACATTAAGTCTGAATATATTGCAGGTGAGACACATCTCTCTCTTTCCTCCTCTTCTCTCTCCCCCCTTTGTCTTCCTCTTCTCTCTCTCTCTCTCTCTCTCCCCTCTTCTTTCTCTTTTCTTTCTCTCCTCTTCTTTCTCTCTGTCTCCTCTTTTTTCTCTTCCTTTCCCCTCTCTCTTCCTTTTCTCTCTCTCTCCTCTCTTCTTTCTCTTTCGCTCTCCTCTTCTCTCTCTCCTTTCTCTTTTATTTCCCTCCTCTTCTTTCCCTGTCTCCTATTTTCTCTCCTCTTCTTTCTCTCTCCTCTTCTTTCTCTCTCCTCTTCTTTCTCTCTCCTCTTCTTTCTCTCTCCTCTTTTCTCCCTCTTTCACTCTCTCTCTCCTATTCTCTATTTCTCCTCTTCTCCCCTCTTCTTTCTCTCTCCTCTTCTCTCTCTCCTTTTTTGCTCTCCCCTCTTCCTCTTTGTGCTCTCCTTTCTTCTCTCGCCCTCTCTCCCGCTTTCCTCCTTTCTCTCTCTATCCTCCTCTCTCTCTCTTTCCTCTTTTCTCTCCCCTCTCTCTCTCTCCCTCCCTCTCTCCTCTCTCTCTCTCTCTCTTTCCTCTTTTCTCTCTCTTCTCTCCCCCCCTCTCTCTCTATCTCTTTTCTCTAACCATCTCCCTCTCTCTCCCTTCTTTTCTCTCTCTCTCTCCCCTCTTTTCTCTCTCTCCCCTCTTTTCTCTCTCTCTCCTCTTTTCTCTCCTATTTTCTCTCTCCCTCTCCTCTCCTCTTCTCTCTCTCCTCTTTTCTCTCTCTCTTCTCTCTCTCCTCCTCTCTCTCTCTCTCTCTCTCTCTCTCTCTCCCTCTCCTTCTTTCACTTCTCTCTCTCTCATCTTCTTTCTCTTCTCTCCTCTCTCTATCTCCTCTTCTCTCTTTCTCTCCTCTTCTCTCTCTCTCTCCCCTCTTCTTTCTCTTTTCTCTCCCCTCTTCTTTCTCTTTTCTCTCCCCTCTTCTTTCTCTTTTCTCTCCCCTCATCTTTCTCTTTTCTCTCCCCTCTTCTATCTCTTTTCTCTCTCCTCTTCTATCTCTTCCCTCTCTCCTCTTCTATCTCTTCTCTCTCTCCTCTTATCTCTCTCTCTCTCTCTCTCTCTCTCTCTCTCTCTCTCTCTCCTTCTTTCACTTCTCTCTCTCTCATCTTCTTTCTCTTCTCTCCTCTCTCTATCTCCTCTTCTCTCTTTCTCTCCTCTTCTCTCTCTCTCTCTCTCCCCTCTTCTTTTTCTTTTCTCTCCTCTCTTCTTTCTCTTTTCTCTCCCCTCATCTTTCTCTTTTCTCTCCCCTCTTCTATCTCTTTTCTCTCTCCTCTTCTATCTCTCCCCTCTCTCCTCTTCTATCTCTCCTCTTATCTCTCTCTCTCTCTCTCTCTCTCTCTCTCTCTCTCTCTCTCTCTCTCTCTCTCTCCCTCCTCTCTTCTTTCTCTTCTCTCTCTCCCCCCCCCTTCTTTCTGGTCTCTCTCTCTCTCTCCCCTCTTCTTTCTCTTGCCTCTCTCTCTCTCTCTCTCTCTCTCTCTCTCTCTCTCTCTCTATTTCCCTCCTCTTCTCTCTCTTTCCCTCCTCTTCTTTCTCTCTATACACTATAATTATTAGCTATCACTCCCGGGATTTATGAGAGACATCTATTATGTTACAAAGTCATGTACACTTGTTGGGATCCGGAGCTATAAAGAGACATGGAACGTCTAGCACACCAATCAAGCGACTACATTTGAAAGGGTAATGTAGTGGGAATGTCTTCAATGAAATATTCAGGAGCTCCTAATTATGTTTTTACTTAAAATTTCAAGCTATAGCTGTATTTAGGATGATGGGTTAAACTGTATGGACTTGTGTTTTTTTTCAACCAGGCTATTTAAAGCGGGATTCCACCCTAAAGTGGAACCTCCGCTGATCGGAACCCCCCCCCCTCCGGTGTCACAATTGACACCTTTCAGGGGGGAGGGGGGTGGAGATACCTGTCAAAGACAGGTATTTTCACCCACTTCCGGGCATAGACTCCCACGGGAGTCTACGCCATTTCCTGTCCTGCCGCGCTGTCTGCTGGGACACACACGGGTCCCAGTGACAACGCGGAGATTTACTATTGCGCGGCGCCGCTCGCGCATGCGCAGTAGGGAACCGGGAAGTGAAGCCGATTCGCTTCACTTCCTGATTCCCTCACCTAGAATGGCGGCGGCAGCAGCCGAGGCCCGAGCGGTCGATCGGCCTCGGCTGCCGGCATCGCTGGAACCCGGGACAGGTGAGTGTCCATTTATTAAAAGTCAGCAGCTGTAGTATTTATAGCTGCTGGCTTTTAATATTTTTTTTTTTGGCGGAATCCCTCTTTAACTGTGTAATTGTAGCGCCCTGCTCCTGATTGTTGTTTTCATATTTAATTGTCTGAAGCTGTAGTTTGGCTCAGACTAATTTGTCTAAAAGTTCTTGGTTCTGTACCAGTCCAGCTGGGTTGCACTGATTCCCACCTGACCGTAGGTGTCGCTGTCACCGCCCGTAGTTGTGGAACAGCAGTAGGCTGGATGCACTGAATGCTGCCTCTTGCTCGGAAATGGTTCAGTGGGTGTGGTTTCCCTGCTGTGCATTCTAGGAGAGGGTATTTAAGGTACCGAGGCCATTTTTTTGGTTCGTTTTTCCGGGGTCCGTGATCCCAACCCCAGGGCCCTCCTGGCCTGGGGTCTGTGTTGCATGATCTTGCGCCTCTGGGCCGGCTGGCCCGAGGCATCGCAGCTGAGAGTGTAGGCTCAGGAATGTATTGGGGCCTACTGATCCAGGGGTGGTCCTGTGCTGTCTTGCCTGTGGGGAGAAGCCAAGAAAAGCTGGAGGATCCAGGGGAGGACTTTTCCAGTGGAGGACCGAGCGCAAGGCTGGTGTCTCTGGAGGAGACTGGAAACTCACTTTGAGGACGCAACCTGGATCAATATCCTTACAGTATCGCCGGGTCGGCTGAAAGAATGTTACTGTATGGTCGTTCTTCCTAAAACTCTCAAAACCACTAAGTTCAATTAACAAGTCTGTGGCAGTATCAGAGCCTACGTAACTGACCGATGAGTCCACTTGGGCAGAGGGTGGTCTCCCTTACGTGTTCGACTCGCGGCTGAGAAGGCAGGTGGCTTAGGAGTGAGGAGTATGAGAGCCTGGTAGGTGAGTCCTGATGCTGGAAGAGAAGGGTCTTCAGACAGCTAGGTGGAGAGCTGGAATGCAGGCAGCGGATACTGAGCAGGAGCCGGTAAGGTAAGTCCAGATACAGGCCGGGTTCAGCAACGTGCAGGCAGCGAGGTACAAGGGAGCAGACAGGAGCAAGGTCAAAAATGAGCCAGAGGTCAGGTGTGGGCGGATATCCATGAAGGTCAGAAGAGCAAGCCGAGTCAATAGGTAATCAAGCCGGAATTCAGGTTCAGGGAACTAGGTCACGGGGAGCTGTTGATCAGGCAGCACTGATCAATGGGTTCAGCCAGACTAAATAAGCCAGCCGGCGCCAAACGTACGTGCGCCAACATGCACAGGTACACGCAAACCCACACACGCGCGCGCGCCCGAGCACGCGCACCAGCGCCCCCAGAAGCACACGGGTCGATGCCCACAAGAACGTGCACGCCAACGAGCATCCGCGCGCGCATTTGCGCACCAAGGTCAGCCAGCACAGGAGTGCCCACAGGAGTGCACACAACCACGCGCACAGGAACACGAGCGCCAACGCGTGCCGTTGCACAGCGGTGCGAGCCAGGGCGGCCAGCCATCCATCCAATCAGGTAACCTCTCTGACAGGCAGAGACTTTGTTGAGCATCTCATCGGCTGCTAGGTGAAGTGAGAGGGGCCTATCCGGTGACTGCTGGATCCAGTCTGTGGAGCTGTTTGTCCTCTGGATCTGACAAATACCTCTAACCCACAATTACCAGGTGCCTGAACTCCCCCTTATCCTCTAACCCTCTATTGAAGGACTGTGTCTTGTGTCTTTCTTTGGTGCTACCCCTAAATAAATCTTCAAAAAGGACCACGTGTCTGATATATCTTCATTTGGGCTACTTTCCACGGGTCCCCCCCTAAGATAAAGAGGCGAGCAGAAGAGGTAACGGTAAGCCCGAATAAAACCAGCAGCTCCTTCGGGGGTTAGTGCTACATAATTAATCAAAGATCTGTTCATAACACTTAGTTGGACCTTCACCCTTTTTTTAATGTTGCTTTCCCCTGCCTTTTCCCCCTCCCTATAACAGAATTGGTGAGCTGGACAGGAAAAGACGTTATCCCGCTCATGCTAACCATGGTGAGAGACATCGTTGAGAACAGCTTCACTCCAGCTGTGGAATTTTTTTGGAACAGCGGAGTTACTGCTATTTGTGATTAAGCGCTGTTGTCCTGGTGCAAGGCTGTGCGCCAATCAATGTGAATATTTTTACGGTTTTAGAATACAATTTTAACCACTTCAATGCTGGGCACTTTTACCCCCCCTCCTTTCAGCGCTGTCGCACTTTGAATGACAATTGCGCGGTCATGCTGCACTGTACCCAAACTTCATTTTCATCATTTTGTTCACACAACAATAATGTAACATTATATTGCTCTGGTCACAGTGTGGTAAAAAAAAAAATAAAAAAAAAAAAAAATAGAAATTAATTATTATTTTTCTTGTTTTGTACTGTCACCAGTCAGTGTCCCTGATCACCACCACACCAGTTAGTAATAGTAACATTGTACTACTCTGGGGAAGTGATCAGGACTCTGTTTACCCATTATGATTGCTTACATTGCTGTAAGCAAGCATTTTGCCAAATTAAAACAGATTCAGTTTGTTTTGTTTTAATTAGCTGTGATTGGCCATGGTACCGATTGGCTGTGATTGGCCCTGTCTGTACCATGTGATCTCGCTGATAAATCAGAGCTAGTAATACAATTGTACACAATGAATTGCAACGAGCCGGTACTTTGATCAGTCATCGGCTGTGTCCGCTGGACGGAGCCGGTGACAGATCGTGCCGCGATCCAGGTGACATATCGCGGGGCGTGATCCTGGAGGATGTTATGACTTCCACCCGGATCGACGAGAGGCCCAGCCGCCATCTTGGTATAGGCTGGGCGGGAAGTGGTTAAAAAAAAAAATATGGGAATTTTACACTATGCAAGTTTTTTTTCTTTCCTTTCGGCTGTATCTGGACCTGAGTGGAGACTATAGGAGGTAAAGATTGAGCTGCTGATCTGGGACCCCCCTCCCTTAAAGGGGAAAAAAGCTATATGACCCATATTGTGAATAGGGTCATAGTCATCCGGTGAGTGTTCACATTTGCAGGCATGACTTACGCATGCATTTGCTTCTGCACATGAGCACGGAGGGATGGGGCGCTACAGCCAAATAGTTCACATTTTGGCTCTTCAGTCCAGAGTGTCTGCTGCCATTTTTTTCCACCCCAGTTCCTATATTTTCCTGCATAGTTGAGTCGCTTAGCCTTGTTTCCACATTGGCTTTTTGGCCGCGATTATTCCATGAAGACCACTTCTGGCCAGACTTCTATGGACCTGGGTCCTACTGGTTTCCACCAGTTCTATGCTGATGGCACTGCTGGACAAATTCCAACGTTGAAGGGAAGTAAGAATGATGTGTCTTACATCTGCTGCATTTACTTTCTTTGGCCAAACACATCTATGGTCCTCAAAATTTGCCTGGTCAATGGTGTCCTCAATGCTGAGAAATACAGGGAGAGATACTCATCCATCATGCCATACCATCAGGGAGGTGTGTGATTGGCCCCAAACTTCCTTTTTTTTTAATCTGCCTGGAGTTCTGAAACCTTCAGCTCCTGAACAAGGGAAGACTTGCAGGTTGGCCTTGTCAGTCTAGACCCTAGAGGAACCCCAAAACTAATTTTCATGTCTCAAGGAACCCTTACTATAAGCCAAATCATCAGGACTCAATAGGAACAATGCTCCTTATATTAGTGGTCAATAGGAAGAATGTCCCCCTTAAAGTGCTGTTTAGAATGCCACCCTTAAAGACAGATAAAAAGATATTTGGTGTCATGCTGTTGGCTTTGCTAAATGGTGCTGAACCTTGAACTCTATAGGCACCATCAAATAGGTGGTTCATTAGCCACAGCTCAAGGAACCCCTAGCAACCTCTGAAGGAACCCCAGGGTTCCACGTAACCATCTTTTTTCAACCAGGGTGCCTTCAGGTTTCCTCAGGGGTGCCTTGGCCAAATGCCTACAATTGCTCAATATTTGTATTCAAGCCTGTGGGTGCATCAAGCTTGCTTTTTTAGTTACATAAAGCCACATGTTTTCATTGTGCACCATTACAACCTTCTAGCCCCCTGGCATCCTAATAACCAATGAAGTAATCAACGCTATATCCTGGCCTAGGCCGACAAGGCCCAGGCCTAGGGAAGCACTTTGCAGGGGGGCAGCAGGGAAAGAGTCCTGCCGGCTTGTGCTGTTTATTTTTTACCATCCCTGTCCCATTGGAGAGATTTCCCTTCACTTCCTGCCCAATAGCCAAACAGGCAGTGAGAGGAAATCTATGCAAATTAACAGAAGCCCCCCCCCCCCCCCCCGCCCTCAGAACTAGTGTCCCCACTTGAAAATTTCAGGGAGGGATGTGGCCTTGACAGGAAGGAGTGGGTCATATTTAAATTAGGGGGTGCATGAGTTTAGTCAGGCCTAGGGCAGCACAAAACCTAAATACACTACTGGAAGTAATTGGTTGATAAGAAGAACGTTGGGCGCCAGCACTGCTAAGCCCTCTCTTGACCCTCTCTGTCAGCACATTAGCTGAATGAGGGAGAAGGGAAACATTGGAACACTAGTCAGTACCGGTGTGCAAACAAAGGTGCAAAGGTGTATTTTCTTTGGAAGAATAAATCATGAATGTTGCTACGTTATATAAAACTATTAGTTTAGTTTTTTACATTTTAGAATGGGTATGCCTCAAGATTGTGCATAATTTTAAAGGGGGCCTTGATCGAAAAAAGGGAGAGAAATGCTGGTCTAGAGTATATAAAGTAATAAGGGAATGGTATCCTGCTGAATGCAAGAGGCTTGTTTCAACATGCTGGAAGTGGGGTATAAGTAGCTGATGGCTTTGAAGATGGTGTCTTGAAAGCAGCGGTGTGGTGTAAGAGGCATTGCTGTAGAGATCAATAGAAGTATATAGACATATGTGCCCCTTAAACGTTACAAGTTGAGAGTGAAGAGAATTCTAGATGAGACGGCTCTAGAGGTAAATGGATCATTAGGTGCACTTCTGAATGAATATCACGCTAAAACAGTGTAGCGGCACCCGTGGCTCCCATTTATCTACCAGCTGCAAAAAAAAGATACATAATTGCCATGCAAGACATTCTGTCATTTAATGGTATTAAAGGTTGCCTTTCTTTTGACTATTTTTTTTTAAACTTCCCATCTGCCTACTTACATAATTGGCCCGCTGCTTTTCTGTGAAGATGGAATTTAAAGTTGAAATCCGGGCTTCCCTTCAGTCTTGCATAGTTGTGCCGGATCCTCTCCTGGACTGAAATGCCTTACTCCGATTTCACTGCACACTGTGAGCTTCTCAGAATGTGCATTGGAACCTGCAGCAAAGCAGATGGAGCCCTTCTCGTTTTCTAGCTGCAGGACATCTAGCATGATCCGGAACTTTCCTCCCTAGTCTGACTGTCAATGGCCCACCGCTTTCATTCATAGGCTTTCAGTTCTCTAACCACTTGCCGACCGTATACCTGTATATACATGTAGCAAGGTCCCAGGCCTCCTTCAGTCTAATGAGAACCTCCAGGGCAGGAGATAGCTGACATCCTTCTGTGTATAGTGGGTTGTGAGGCATGGTGGGTGCAAGATGATTAAAGTCACTGGGCGCCAGACACTTATTGAATGCAAAAGAGTTTATTTCTCTTAACAAACCTTTGGAGGAGAGAGGGTTGGGGCCATGACACCTTTATTTAGTTGCAAGTTCAATTGGCAGATTTAGAGACTTTGATAGGAGGACAGCCATGCAAGGAAAGGCATCCAGCAAGACGCCACATCTGCATGTGTAGGAATGCTGTCTCCTATGGCAACAGTCTTTAACAGTTCCTAACACAAAGAGTTAAGAGTTTAACAGTTCCTTTCTATTCCACTACAATCACTCCTTGTAGTTCTTCAGCCCACTGAGCTCTCGGTCTCTCACTAGACCCTCTGATTCACTGAATCCCTTGAGCTCCTCTAATCACCACAGCGGTATCTTCCTCAAGCGTCACCCCCGCTTCTCTGCTGGTCCCTAGCTTGGCACTCAAGCTACCTCTCAAGCTTCACCCCACTGGCCTGCTCGGTCCCTGACTTGGCACACAAGACTGCTCTGCAAGCGTCACCTCCACTGGCTGAGTCCCTGGCTTGAAGTTTCCCAATTCTTGACTGTCCCCGGCTGGTGAGAATACTGCTCTGGTACTTGCTTCAGCTACTCACTGTTTCCTGGTAATAGGATGGTTGGTCCCTCAGTGGCGACAGCTTCCCTTCTACCTCCGACCACGACAGGTTCTCCGGCCGGCAGAACCGTCACTTCTGGTTGGACTGCAAGTCGCAATCCTAACCCTGCGCTGCTCTCCTGCTTCTGGATAGGCCCTCACACAGCCTAGCAGCCAGATGTGCCCAGGATGGTAATCTCTGGCCTAGCAGCCCGGGCAGTACGACACACATCCACCCAGACAGCCGTCCAGGTGGCACAGAACCCCAATCACCTGACTCCACCCGTATATATAGGTCCTCCCAGCAGCTAAGGGATTCAAGAAAACCCCTGCCCATTGGCTGAGATACCCCATATCCCCATAACCTGACCTTGCGTTGCCCTCCTCATATCTAGTACCACTAAGTAGACTTGATTTTGACCAAGTACGGTTTCCCATGCATTTTACAAATACTGCAGCTGCTGACTTTTAATAAATGGATGTTTACTCGCCAGGGTGCCCATGATGTCTGCAGCAGATGACGAGCAATCGATCGTCTCTCGGCTGCCCCCACCGCCATCCTGAGTCAGCAAATCAGGAAGTGAAGCGTTGCGGCTTCACTGCCCGGTTCCCTACTGCTCATGCGCGAGTCGCTCTGCGTGTCTTCACTGGTCCCCATTGTGTTCTGGGAACTGTGTGTTTCCTAGAACACAACGCGGGGGGGGGGGGGCATCTGCGGATATTCTGCCGCTATCTATGCCCGGAAGTGGGTGCAGATACCTGTAGTATACAGGTATCTGCACACCCCTCCCCCCTGAGGGAAGGAGGAATCCGATGAGCGGAAGTTCCACTTTAGGGTGGAGCTCCGCTTTAAGGTAACTTCCTACAATGTACATGGTCTCTGTTCTCCATGCAAGCGTAGCAAGTTGTGGTGGGAACTGAAGAAGTTGGGAGCCCAGGTGGCCTTCTTGCAGGAGACACACTTCACCCCCCAGTCAATGCCCAAACTGCCAACTCACCTATATAACCAGTGGTTATTAAGCACCTCCCCGGTCCTGAAAATCCACGGGCACGACTATTGCCATACATAAATCTTGCCCCTTACAAGTCATGGGGAGCAGGGTGGACCCTCAGGGATGTTACGTCTTCCTAAAGGGGGCTAGTGCAGGCCAGAAGCTCACATTTGCTACGATTTACGCCCCTAATTCCAATCAACTTACCTTTATAGATAACACCCTAGATAGCCTGGCGGACTTCCGAGAAGGCTCCCTGAGGCGACTTTAACGTTAGCCCAGACGCGCTGCTTGACACCTCACACCAACGTCCCTCTCACTCCCTGATGGGTTCACCAAAGCATACTACAGCTCACCCTCACCCATTCTTTTCGCCCCGGTGCGACGCAATGTGCCCACTCTCACCCATTCTTTTCGCCCCGGTGCGACGCAATGTGCCCACTCCCACCAATTCTTTTCGCCCCGGTGCGACGCAATGTGCCCACTCCCACCAATTCTTTTCGCCCCGGTGCGACGCAATGTGCCCACTCTCACCCATTCTTTTCGCCCGGGTGCGACGCAGTGTGCCCACTCTCACCAATTCTTTTCGCCCTGGTGCGACGCAATGTGCCCACTCTCACCAATTCTTTTCGCCCCGGTGCGACGCAATGTGCCCACTCTCACCAATTCTTTTCGCCCCGGTGCGACGCAATGTGCCCACTCTCACCAATTCTTTTCGCCCCGGTGCGACGCAATGTGCCCACTCTCACCAATTCTTTTCGCCCCGGTGCGACGCAATGTGCCCACTCTCACCCATTCTTTTCGCCCTGGTGCCATGCAATGTGCCCACTCTTAACCATTCTTTTCGCCCTGGTGCCATGCAATGTGCCCACTCTTACCCATTCTTTTCGACCCTGGTGCGACGCAATGTGCCCACTCTCGCCCATTCTTTTTCGCCCTGACGCAATGTCTCAGTCCCGCTAAAGATTGCAGCTCATCGCCATAACTAGTGAAAAAAAAAGATAGTAAAAATGCCATAAATCTATGCCCTATTTTGTAGACCCCATACCTTTTGCGCAAACCAATCAATATAGACTTATTGGAGGGTTTTTTTTACCAAAAATATGTAGCAGAATACATATTGGCCTTGAAGAAATTACGATTTTTTACATTTTATTTCTTGGATAGATTGAAGAAGTTAAATTTTTTACATTTTGTTTATTAGATATGTTTTATAGCAGAAAGTAAAAAATATTTTTTTTTTCCCTCAAAATTGTCAATTTTTTTGTTCATAGCGGAAAAAAAAAACTAAAACGAAGAGGTGATCAAATACCACCAAAAGAAAGATCTATTTGTGGGGAAAAAAATGACATTTTTATTTGGGTACAGCGTCGCACCACCGCGCAATTGTCAGTTAAAGTAAGGCAGCACCGAATCGCAAAAAAAATGGCCAGGTCAGGAAGGGGGTAAATCCTTCCAGGGCTGAAGTGGTTAAAAATGAAGCAAATAGAGTTTTCCCATTTGTGGTGCTCAGATACAGTTAGGTTCTAGACGTGTCATTTTCCACAGCCGTGATTACTAGCTAATGCAGGGGAAGTCCCCGGATCTCAATTCTATCTCATTACATTTTTATTTTCAAGTGGCTCTTTGAATAGTCTATAAGCTCCTGGCGGTCCCCGGCCATCCTTATGTCTTAATCATTTTAGCAAGTGAAGGATTTACGAGCGGCGCGCAGAGATAACAAGTATGGGCCCGGGCCCCGGGGAGGGAGAAAAGTTTTATTGTGAGGGGATTACCTGTGATCCCGGCTCGGCTCGGTACCAGGAGCATCCTTTTCTTCCCCTCCCTCCCTCCCTCCCTCCCCAAGGACTCCGATACATCTGTTCCATCGGAGTCATTATCCCGGCTCATCCGAGATCCAATTATACCCTGAGCCGGTTATATACTTAATACATCCTCGTCCGCCTCTCTAAGAAAAGCTTTAGCTCTCGCAGCATCACTGAAGCGGCTGACGGTTCAACAAAAAAACTGGCTTCCTCCTAGACAAAGATCGGAGAGCATTGAATCGACTGCCGACCGGACTCCGCCATACCGCGGCAGGCTGGCACAGCTGCGCAAATCGGTGTAGGTGTAGGTCGGGCGCTTTAAGAGCAATAGCAGACGCACGTGCGGCGCGGCTATCGGAGGCGATGCGCGTGGCCGTCAGCCGCGATCGCTTCAAAGAGAGTCAGAAGCGGGGATCTGTCAATGTAAACCAGTGTTTCTCAATTCCAGTCCTCATGGCCCACTAACAGGTCATGTTTTCAGGATTTTCCCTCAGATGAAACAGCTGGGGTAATTACTAAGGCAGTGAAACTGATCAAATCACCTGTGCAAAATAATGGAAAGCCTGAAAACATGACCTGTTAGTGGGCCATGAGGACTGGAATTGAGAAACACTGATGTAAACAAACAGATCCCCGTTCTGACCGGAGAGTAGAGAGAGAGAGATCTGCTGTTCCTAGTGATCAGGAACAGCAATCTCTGTGTACTACCAGTCAGTCCCCTCCCACCCACAGTTAGACACACCTCCCTAGGGAACACTTAACCCCTTGATCGCCCCTTAGTGTTAACCCCTTCCCTGCCAGTAACATTTATACAGTAATCAGTGGCTCTCTTTAGCTCTGATTGCTGTATAAATGTCACTGGTCCCAAAAAAAAGTGTCAGAAGCATCCGATCTGTCCGCCACAATGTCACAGTCCCGATAAAAAAATTTAAAAAAAATCGCTGATCACCGCCATTACTAGTAAAAAGAAAAAAGTGGATTGAGACTCTAAGCCCTTGTACACATGATAGGAGATTCAGACGGAATGTGTCCGATCGGAGCGTTTTGTCGGATATTCCGACTGTGTGTGGTCTGCATCGGACTGTTTCCGTCGGAATATCCGTCGGACCAAATTTTCCAACTTGCTCCGATCGGACATACTCCGATCATGTGTAGAGAATTCCGATCGGACAAAGTGCCACGCATGCTCAGATCAAATTCCTACACCAAAGCTATTGGCTACTAGCCTGAACGTAGTCCCATTGTAACGAAATTACGTCATCACGTTCTGAAAGATCGGATTTTCCGACAACTTTGTCCGACCGTGTGTATGCAACAGTTTCGGACAAGATCCGTCGGACAAAATCCGATGGATTTGGTTGTCGGAATCTCCGACTGTGTGTACAAGGGCTTAATAGTATTATGCATATGGAAAAACTAGTAGCTGAAAAATAATGGATACAATACAGAAGTTTAGTGAGGTGTGGCAGACCTGGATAACATTTAAAAATTCATCAACATTTTTTTGTTAATATTTTTTATTTATTTTTATTTTTTTATTGCTCTTGATGCATATATACTCTATTTTGTGCCTGAAAAAACTTTGAAGGTTGAAGAAAGACTCTCTGATTTTGTTAATGTGAGACAATATTTATGTTTTTTTTTTGTGTGGTCTTGTTGCTCAGAATATATTAGAGGATGGGTTTTATTTTTTTATTTTTGAAGAAATATATAATCACGAAAGATAAATGATTTTTTTTTTTTTTTGTAAAATCTTTTTATTGAAATAGTTTGACAGTGAAATACACTTAATCATACAGCAGACAGGTGTGTCATGACCAAACATAGAACAAATAAACTGTAGAAAACAATGACACCCAGAAGAACTGACCTAGTGGCCAAGAGTTGGCGGCTTAAACCAGACACATGAGTTAGGCAAACGGCTGGTGATGAACGTCTGGAGTGTCTTCCTGCTCACACACGTCAATTCCGGCCTCCATGGGCTAGGGCCCCGCTCCAAGGTGCCTCTGAGCTGAAAGGAGAGGATGGGCCGGTGCCCAGTCCCCCACCTCTCACCATACAGAAGGCCGGGGAGGCATGGGACCACCCCCAGCGGCCACCCAGGAAAGGGGGGCACAGTCACCTCCAGCAACCTCTCCCGAGCGTCCCCCGGGGGCAGGACAGGCCCACAGCAACCCCCCCGCCCAGGAGCGACGTCCCAGCATGGACCCCTCCGGACAGAAGGATTCCCCCCGTCAGCCAAACAGGGTGGCCGCCGGGCCAGCCAGCCCACAGGAAGCCCACCTCACCACCACAGCTCAATACCACGTAGGTCAATAAAAAGCAACATCTTATACTGTGGAATACAGAGAAAGAAGGTAAAAAAAGAACAGTAGAAAGGGTGAGAGAGAGACAAGAAGGGGTAAAGAGGGGATTGGGAAATAGGGTAAGGGAGGAGGGTGGAGCCTACTTGACATCCCTGCGAAGTGCAGCAATCCAGCACCAGGCGAGTCTCAGCAGCAAATTCGTCTCTCCGTCCATGGGGCAAGAAGGTGAGAAACAGCCCCTAGGTGGGAACATCATTGTGTGTGTGGGATCTCAAAGAGGGTTCCGCCAGCTCCAGTAGAGCCAAGTCCAGACTGGAGGTAGCGTATATAGTTTCGGACATGTAGACTGTCCATGATTGCCATATGCTGTCACACTTAGCCCGTGTACCCCTACAGGTTGCCACCCAATTTTCCGCTTCTCTGATGTCATTCACTTTTTTGACCCAGTCTTCCAGTATGGGAGTCCTAGTTTGTTTCCAGTAAGTCGGTATAAGACGTCTGGCCGCGTTCAGCAGATGCGGCAGAGGGCTCTTTTTGTATCTACCAATCGGGATCGGAGGGATGTGCAAAAGATAGTTGGCCGGAGACAGTGGTACATCAAGATGCAAGACTGCCTTTATGCGGGATCGGATGTCCTCCCAAAATGGCTTGATTCGTGGGCAATCCCACCAGATATGAAGGAGGGTGCCCAAGTGGCCACATTCCCTCCAGCACCGGTCCGATACCGAAGGGTAGATACGTGCTAAGTCTGCCGGCACTCTGTATCAGCGAGACAGAACTTTAAAATTAGTTTCTTGGGTTTTGGACTCCATGGAGCTAGCGTGCGTGAGTTTGTAGAGGTGGGACAGTTGGGCCGCGGAAAAGTCAAGTTGCAGCTCCCTCTCCCATACCCGTATGTATGTCGGTCTAGCGACCTCGGTAACACAGCCCAGCAAGTGATATAATTCCGAGAGCATGTGGGGAGTGGGTTCATCTTCTACAAAAAGACGCTCAAATGGTGTAAGGAGCGCTTCATCCCTGATTAAGTGGCCATGGACTTCAAAAAAGTGGTGTAATTGCCTGTATCGCCAAAAATTCATAGCTGTCTGCGCATGCCCGGTCTGCAGGGATTCATAGCTGACCATTTGACCACCGCTGAGAAACTGTTCACAACTGGCATTCCCGTCAGCCGCCCAGGGACCAAAAAAGGCCCTCCGCTCCCCCGGCGGGAACCATAGGAACCCCCCCAGCGGGGCAGGCGGTGAAACAGGGGGGGACAGACCCAGCGTCTTGTTCAGTTTGTCCCAAATCAAAAGAGACTGTACAGTAAGCGGGGAGACATCCACCGATAGCCCCCTATATTCCGGGGACAACCAGGGCGCATAGGCCAAGTCTCTCCCAGCCAGCCATTTTTCTAGAGAGACCCACACTTTCGACTTAGCATGACATTTCCAATTAAGTATCCTCTGTAGGACAATAGCCCTGTGGTACCTCTGGATATCCGGAACCCCCAGACCCCCTGTCAGCTTCGAGCGTTTCAGCAAGGCCATGGCTATTCTAGGTTTCTTTGTGTTCCACACAAATGTCGACAAAATGCTATTCAATTAGGTAAAAAACAATTTAGGGAGGGAGATGGGTATCATTTGCAAGAAAAATAATACTCGGGGCAGGATATTCATTTTAATAGGTTTTGGTCCACTGTAACAAATCCGCCTTGATCGCATGTAATAAGGGGGGGAAATTGGTGGCATATAAGGCATCAAAGCGGTTGGTCAACTGGATGCCCAGATATTTAATAGAAGACGTGGCCCAGGTAAAGGGGAATGCTAATTGCAAGTGGTCCGCTTGAGGCGGGGCAAGGTGAATAGGTAAAATCTCCGATTTGGAAAGGTTGATCTTGAAATTGGATAACTCACCAAAAGTCCTCAGCTCCTTCAACGGAACCGGCAACGAGATCAGGGGTTCAGAGAGATAAAAGAGCACATCGTCCGCATACGCCGACAGTTTGTGCTCCGTCATCCCAACCTTCAGGCCTCTAATGTCTGCGTTCGCCCTCACCCTGCAGAGCAGTGGTTCTAGTACCAAGCCAAAAAGGAGGGGAGACAGAGGACACCCCTGTCTCGTGCCGTTTCGAATCGGGAACCGGGAGGAAAGCACCCCATTCACCTTCACCTGTGCACACGGAGTGGAGTACAAGGCCATAATTGAGGACATCATGCGCGTCCCCAACCCCCGAGCCTCCAGTACCGCCCATAAGTACCCCCAGTCGACGCTGTCAAACGCCTTTTCGGTGTCCGTCGAAAGGACGATACAAGGTTTAGGATTGGGACTGTTACGTGCCCAATGAATGAGTTGAATTGCCCTGATGGAGTTATCTCTCGCCTCCCTGCCACGAATAAACCCTGTTTGGTCTGGGTGGATAATTTGGGGCATAAGACTCCCAAGTCTGTTTGCCAGGACTTTTGCTAGGATTTTAATATCGACGTTAAGAAGGGAAATCGGTCGATAGCTCTGGGGGACGGTAGGATCTTTGCCCTCCTTTGGCAGCACCGTAATGTGTGCCAACAGTGCTTCGGTTGGGATAGGCTTCCCCTCCGCGATGGAATTAAAGTAGGTGTACATATGTGGCATTAAGAGGGGCAGGAAAATCTTATAGTAGGAACCAGAAAAACCATCCAGTCCCGGGCTCTTGCCCTTGGGCAGGGATTTCACCGTTAGCGCAGTTTCCTCCGGCGAAATCGGCCGCTCCAAGTCGACGCATTGTTCCGCGGTAAGTGTAGGGACTCTCGCCGACGCTAAAAATTCTTGAATGGCATCAGACTTGGGAGGCTGAGCGTGTGCGGGCGAGGCCGGGGAAAGGTTATAAAGTTGGGTGTAAAATTCCTGAAACCCTGAAGCAATCTTGTTGGATTGGACCCAAACGGCACCCGAGGGGGAACGGAGCTTCTGTACATAAGCTTGAGCGTGTTTCTTGCGAAGGGCCCTAGCCAGCATACGGCCGCATTTGTTACCATGTTCATAGTATCTGTGTGAAAGATGCCTGGCCTGCCTACTCGTGTGGCGATCTAATAAACGTGAAAACATGTCACGCAATTCAAAAAGCTTCTGCTTAGCCTCTGGGACCCCCCCCCCCTGCTTATGGGAGAGTTCTGCTGCCTGCAAGGCGGCCAGAACCCTGTTGAAATCCGCTTGGTGTGCTTTCTTGATTTGGGAACCCAATGATATTAGTTCCCCTCTAATCACGGCTTTGTGCCCCTCCCAAAGCACACCCGCACTTATGTCATCCGAGGCGTTTTCCCTAAAATAGTGGGAGATGGTCTCCGACACCTTGGCAACCGCAGCAGAGTCATCCAGGAGATTTTCATTCAGTCTCCACGTCCAGGCCCTGTGGGGACCAGATGGTAATTGAACGGTCACGCCAACCGGTGCATGGTCCGAAAGGGTGATGCTGCCAATGGATGCTGTCTGCAGAAGCTCAAGCGTGGGACGGTCAACATAGACATGGTCTATGCGCGTGTATACGTCATGGACAGTCGAGTAGTAGCTAAAGTCTCGTCCCGATGGATGTAAAATCCTCCAGGTATCGAGTAAAAGGTGTGCCTGCAGTGATTTGCGAAAGTGTTTAGAAAAAGCATGGGAGTGTGAGGGTCGGGTGCTCGAAGTGTCGAGCAGAAGGTCCGGGCAGACATTAAAGTCCCCGCCTAAAATTAAATACCCGGCTTTAAAGTCTGTCAATAGGTCAAGGGTAGTGTCTAGGAAGGTAAGCTGATCAGAGTTGGGGGCGTAAAGGGAGGCGAATGTGTACATGCACCCAGCTATGGTGCCCTTTAGGAAAACAAATCGGCCCTGAGGGTCAATTTTGCTATCTACTGGCTGAAAAGGGCACGTCTTATGGAACGCTATGGCAGTCCCTCTGGACTTGGCCTTAGGAGATGTACTGTGAAACCACTGATTAAACATATGGGTGGGCAACCTGGGTAGGGAATGGCTGGTAAAATGTGTTTCCTGCAGGAAGACCACTTGGGCCTTCAACTTTTTAAGTTCCCACCACAATTTGTTCCTCTTCCCCGGAGAGCAGAGACCCCGCACATTGTAGGAAATTACCTGGAGTGTAGACATGGGAGAGTTGGAGGGTGGAGGATTGGGCAAGCGTCCCAACCCGCCTGGTGTAAGGACCGCAGCAACAGCAGGCTCCTAGGAAAGGGGGGGGAGTGAAAAAAGAGGGAGAAAAAGAGGAGAGAGACAGGGAGATAAAGAACACAAGAAATTAGTACAAAAACACCAACAACATAAAAACAAAACAGCTACATCAAAGTTAAACAATGCAGCGGTTTGGGGGGAGATGGGACCCACCCCACTATCCGGGGGGGCTCCCAGCCCCCTCCTAAAATCCCAATAGGGAACTAAACCCATGGATGGGTGGCCTATGTGGGGAACGTGAACCAGAACAAGGGGGGAAAGAGAAGGCCCCCGCCCCGCCCACCACCTCTGAGAGCAGAATAGCCTCAATTCAGGGGAAAATCCGATCCAAAAGAGCAACAAAAGTAAAAAAAAAAAATATATATAAAAGAGAAGGAAAAAAGGTGAAGCATAGTATAGGCTGATTGCATTCGGGGACGTGAAGTCTGGCCGGTCCCTGACAGAGGCCCCCCCACCGTGGTGGAGTCACAGCAAACTGCAGTCCGTGGAGGGGGGGGGTCACAGAGGCAGCTACAAAGGCAAAAGAAAAGGGGAAAATAAAAACAGAAACCAAATCACATCAAAACCCCACCCCTGGTGTCCCGCAAAGAGAAGAAAGAGGGGCGCCGTGGCAGACCACCCTCCAACATTGGAAATGCAAACATTCTCCGCCATGTAGGCCCAGTCTGATAGCCGAACAGTATCTAAGGCTGGGGAGAAGTCACCAGAAAATCTTGCGGCCACGGCAGCCACAGTCTACAGCCTCATAGGGCACATCCAGGTCCCTGGAACACCCGGGGGGGGGCACAGGGTCAAAACATCCCATTCACAATTCCCGTGGGGGGAGGCCCAGACACCAGCAATCACAGTAGAAAAAGTCAGCAATCCGCCGTCTATCACACAGCCCAGGCTCGGTATCAGTCTCGGATGGTAGAAGGAACCACCGAAGAGTCGCGGGTCGAACTATGTCTGTCCCTCCGCCGATGCTTGCGTGTGACTGTAGACCATCTCTGAGGAAGGGGGGGGACAAGCAAGTCGCTCGGGGGTCCTCTCCAATCCGGAAAGTCCACGGGCTCCAGCCCCAGAGAGGATAGAAAATGTGGAAGATCATCCTTTGTGCGCAGGGTCACTTGCCTGCCATCCTTAAGCACATGCAGAGAGAAGGGGAAGCCCCAGCGGTAGGTCAGTCCTGCGGCCTGGAGCACGGAAAGGAGCGGACGAAGGGCTCTCCGCCGCATGAGGGTGCGCCGCGAGAGATCCTGATAGAAAGTCAGTCGAGCACCATCAAAATCATAAAAGGGCTTGCACTTTTTGCATAATCCGGTCCTTAATAGTATATTTGTGAAGTTTACAGATTATGTCTCTGGGATTGTCAGCGTCTTGAGAGGGGGGGCGCAGTGCTCTGTGGGCTCGGTCTATTTCAACAGGAGCAGTGGCTGGGAGTCCCAATATGTCCCTAAAGATATCAGTCAGAGTGGGGACAATATCCCTGGGTCCAGTAGCCTCCGGGAGTCCCCTGATCCTGATATTGGCCCTCCTACTGCGGTTTTCAACATCATCCAATTGCCCCAGCAGTGCCTCAAGCTGACGGTCCTGTGTTTGGCACCTAGATTGCAGCAGAGCAATGGCGGGGAGAGTCTCCTCTAGTTTTTCCTCCAGGGCCTCCACCCGGTGACCCAGATGTGTAGTATCAGCTTTAAGCTGGGCAATGTCAGTGGTGAAAGCCTTCTCCACTCTGCTAGTGAACTTTTCTAGGTCCTCTGGTGGGGAGAGACAGTATATGGCGGCGTATTGCGTCATCTCCCATGAGGTCCGAGACCTCTGAGCGGCCATCCAGGGACCCGGGGGATGCAGGGGGGGCCGAATCGCTTACCGATCCTGGGGAGGGCCCCAGAGATGCCAGGGGAGACGGTCCGGTCGACTGGGAAGGCGCCGCTGTAGCAGGCTGTGAGGATTTCCCAGCTTTCTGAAGTTTCCCGGTCGGCGCCATATTGGATCCGTCGCGGCCCTGTCCGTGGGGGCCCGGGAAGAACTGATCCAGCTGTCCCTGCCGCTTTTTATTACCCTGCGGCGGTCGGGAAGACTGCCGGGAGCGTTGGGACATTGAGCCCGGTGATGTGAAACGAATTTCCCCGCTGAGGGCAGCTGATGTATGCGGCGATGGAGCGGAGCTGAGGTGAAGCACGTCCTCACTCCTCCATGGTCAGGACACGCCCCAGATGAATGATTTAGTAGATATAACTTTAATGAATATCAAATGTGTATTTTAAATGACTTTATTTTGTGTATGTAAATGTGTTTTGTTGTTTGTAAAAAATTTAAGAACATTAATAAAAATATGTTGGAATAATAAAGGGGATAAAGGAAAAAGAAGAAGGAAAAAAAAGAGGAGATAAAAAGGGGAAAAAATTATAATAAAATGCCATAAATATATCCCCTTATTTGTAGATGCTTTAACATTTGCGTAAACCAATCAATATACATTTATTGCGATTTTATTTATTGATTTTTTTTACGAAAAATATGTAGAAGAATACATATTTGCCTAAACTGATTTTTATTTATTTTTTGGGATACGTATTATAGTAATTATAGGAATTGTAATTGTTGGTCATTTTTTTTGTTTATATCACAAAAAATAAACAGATGATCAAATACCACTATTTTGGTACAACATCGCATGGCTGCGCAATTGTCGTTTAAAGCAACGCAGTGCCGTATCGCGAAATCCCAACAGTTTGCGCAGCACATTACAATATGACAATGCAGTTAAAATACAATTCAATAAAGGAGAAATCAAAGGGCCCTGGTCGATAGAGCTTACACTCTAAACGGGAGAGTCAAGTTATACAAAAGGTAATTACTTAAAGTGGTGTTGCCACCAAAAAAAAAAATTGCTTAAAATTCATAAAAAAATAAAATAATTGGAAATTTTTTTTTTTTTTACTCACCTCTAAATGCCTGTTGCTAGGGGATCCCTCGTAGTCTGCCTCCTTCATTGCCCGGGCTGGTGACATCACTTCTCCTCGGTGTCGCACAGTCATCTGGGACCTGTCATGTGTCCCAGATGACTGTTCGGTGTATCACGGCGAGCGGCGCCACGAGCGCATGTGCAGTGGGTGCCTGACTATGGCTTCACAGTAAGAATGCCGGTGTCTTATCATATAAGGTCCCCCATCAGATAGTGTCCGCTGTGTACTGCGCATGCACAGTACACAGCAACACAGATTCCGAAAATAGCCGAGGATGAACGGCGCCTGCGCACTGAGTCCAGATTCTAGCTCCACCATCTCTGGATCGTCTTGTCGGGTGCTGCCCCCGCCATCTTGGGTATGGGAATCAGGAAATGGAGCCTTTCGGCTTCATTTTCCGGTTCCCTACTGCGCATGCGCGAATCGCGCTGCGCAATAAGGATGGTCCCCGCTGCCTGTGGGATCTGTGTGTTTCCCAGCAGGCGGCGGGCACTTGCGGAAAGGGGCGTAATCTACGCCCCTTTCCGCAGAGAGCTATCCCGGAAGTGGGTGCAGAATACCTGTACTGTACAGGTATCTGCACCCCCCTCCCCCCTGAAAGGTGCCAATTGTGGCGCCGGAGGGGGGGAGGGTTCCGATGAGCGGAGGTCCACTTTAGGGTGGACCTCCGCTTTAAGGCCACTTATATATTGGATGTCGATATGCATGACATATACAGTATATATGGCTGCAAAGGTTCGCTCCTTGTATCTGTATTGTACGTCAGGTAAGCTGCCCATTATATATGATGGAGTCACAGCCCAAGCTTAAGTGTGGATGTGTGACTCACCTTGCACAGACCAATACACTGTTCTTTTTATTCACCCCGGCTTTATATAGATTGATTATGGCTAATCATCGGGGTCTGGCTTGTACAAAAACTTGTGCCCAGAACAAGGGGGCGGAAAGATACACCCAACAGGGAGTGGGTTTAATACAGCTGGATATGGAGAAATTAAAGTGATACTTATTCATTTTATGAACAAAGAGAACATTAGAGTAAGATTTATTTACCAACGCTGTACGGACGAGGCATCGTGCCATTGAGCGCATTAGGAAAAGAAATCGGTATGTTGGTTTCCGTGGCTAGAAGTCCGGCACCATTAGTCGACGGCTTTCTGTGCGGAACATTACAAAAAAAAAAAAATTGATGTTCAAGGTTCCGGATCATTAAAGTAGTATTAAACACTCCAGTGGTTTTATATAATCAATAATATTAAAGTTAGAAGTTCTGTGTTCTATATACTGACCATCCAGGGCCGGGACAAGGTATGGGCAGGAGGGACGGCTGCCCTGGGCACTGTTGTATCGTGTGAGGTTGGAGGGGATTTTTTTTGGGGGGTGGGTTGTGCTAGTAAAGGGGTTTGGGGGTAATTTGTGCTGGGAGGGGGGATTTGGAGTGGGTAAAGTGGATGTGGGGGGGGGGGGAGAGGACATTTGTGGGATTTGAAGGGTAGAGGATTTGTGCTAGGGGGGCATATTTGTTTGAGGGGACATTTGTGCTGAGAGAGGGGATTTCAGCAGGAGGGGGAGTTTATGCTTAGAGGGTAAGCATGCAGATCAGTGCTCAGTTTCTTTTTTGGGGGGGAGAATTTTTGCTGACACATAATGCTCATACATCTTGGGGGGGGGGGGGTGCCATTTGCCATGTTCGTCCTGGGCTCTAGATTACCTTGTCCTGGCACTGCCCGCATCCTATAATTTACGTATGACTTTCTTAGGGCATAAGGAAATTGCTCCACATGAATGATTATATAGAAAAACAAAGTTTATTATATAGAGAATTTAAAATCACATATAGCATCATGTCCATTATAGTGGACTCTACGCGTTTTGAATGATCTTCCTCAGGTGCATATGTGTATGAATATCAATTTCATGGAATCTCTGTCTCCCATCATCACTCCTCTATGGCCCCTTGCAGAAAAAATGTGGTATCATTTTCTACATGCCCTAAAAAATAAAAAGTCCATGGCTACAACTTTTTTGATGTGACATGGTTTTATATAAATGCGTTATTAGCAATTCCCCACTCCCAAATGTTCCTGATATGTGGCCACAAGCACTTACATTATTTGCTATATACAACTTCTGGCCCCAGGTTGCACAGTGCCACTTCCCCAAACTTCCAGGTAGGGGAGGATGCAGTGTCAGCTCAGGCTCCAGCACCTATCAATCACTTGGTTGGAGGAAAGGGGAGTGGCTTGCCATTGAGGCTGTTTCTGTGGACGCAATGAGAATGATAGTGCCAGCCGGGGAGCATGCATGTAAAGGTGACTTTATGGAACCATGTAAAGGGACAGAGCCACCAGAAAACAGGAACCAAGGAAGATCAGGTTCTGAAAGGTCCAATGCAAAGCAACCACAGGCTTAATTAAGGAAATCACACATTGCAAACATTGTATGTACGATCTGCCTTTTGCATTTAATGGTTTAATAAGACTTTAACCTAACCCAAATCCCTAAGGGTCTTTGGTGCTGATCCGCCCCGTGGATATCCGCTTTCTCAGCGGGGATCGCCGGAGCGATCTCCGCTGAGCAGGAAGATGACAGGTCCGTCTCTGCACACTGCGCAGGGATGGACCTGTCACAGCGCCGCTCTCCCTTATGCTGTCTGTCGTCACCCGATCCGATCCGAGGACAGATGGAAAAATTGGTTTTTCCTCTGTCACACTTTTTCGGATCGGAGTGGGTCTGATGTCATCGGACATGTCACCGCTGACATCCGACGGTCCATAGACCTCTATGGAACATCCGTTCAGGTCCTACAGAAAAACTGACAGGCGGACCTGAACGGATTGCCTGTGTGAAAGGGGCTAAACACTTAACAAAAATGAATATGTGTTTGACATACTTTCTTTATTAAATATACTATATTACCAAAAGTATTGGGACAACCTTCCAAATCATAGGATTCAGGTGTTCCAATCACCTCCATGGCCACGGGTATATTAAACCAAGCACCTGGGCATGCAGACTGCTTCTACATCCATATGTGAAATAACGGGTTGCTCTCAGGAGCTCAGTAAATTCAAGCGTGTACCGTGATAGGTTTCTACCTGTGCAATATGCAATATGCAATTTTCTTGCTACTAAATATTCCACAGTCAACTGTTCGTGGTATTATAACAAAGTAAAAGCAACTGGGAAAAACAGCAAATCAGCTAAGAAGTGGTAGTAGGATTGCCACTCCATCCCTTTAAAACTGAAGGCATATTAATTGCACAGGTTCTGTGGCTGATTAACCACTACAGCCCCGGACCAATAAACACCTTAAGGACCAGAGGTCTTTTTCCAATTTCGCACTGCGCTGTTTTAACTGGTAATTGCGCGGTCATGCAATATTGCACCCAAACGAAATTTGCGTCCTTTTCTTCCCACAAATAGAGCTTTCTTTTGATGGTATTTGATTGCCTCTGCGATTTTTATTTTTTGCGATATAAATGGAAAAAGAGTGAAAATTTTGAAAAAAAAAGATATTTTCTTCTTTTTGTTATAAGAAAAATCGAATAAACTAAATTTTAGTCATACATTGAGGGCAAAATTTATTCAGCCACATGTCTTTAGTAAAAAAAATGTCAATAAGCGTATATTTTTTGGTTTGCGCAAAAGTTATAGCGTCTACAAACTAGAGTACATTTTCTGGAATTTACACAGCTTTTAATTTATGACTGCCTATCTCATTTCTTGAGGTGCTAAAATGGCAGGGCAGTACAAACCCCCCCCAAATGACCCCATTTTGGAAAGTAGACACCCCAAGGAAATTGCTGATGGGTATGTTGAGCCCATTGAATATTTATTTTTTTTGTCCTAAGGGATTGAATAATGACAAAAAAAAATAAAAATTTTACAAAAAGTTGTCACTAAATGATATATTGCTCACACATGCCATAGTTATATGTGGAATTGCACCCCAAAATATATTCCGCTACTTCTCCCGAGTATGGGGATACCACATGTGTGGGACTTTTTGGGAGTCTAGTCGCGCACGGCACCCCGAAAACCAATCACCACCTTCACGTCTGATAAAGACTCCCTGGTCAACTGCTTGTGAGGTAGAGGTTGCCTTTAAATAAACGCTGCTGTTTGATTAGGCTTGGTATGGAACCCTTTGTGACTATAGGCCTTCTCAGTCCCTGCCCATTTGCCACTGCCTCTGGCCTGCAACTTGGCATGCATTTTGGCTGACACACCATCTACCACCAGTCCACTATGATTATTGTAGAGATTTCCTTGGTCTGTCTCTTCTGGCAGTTAAATACATAGGGGTTCCTTCGGGGCTAAAGAGGACCTGTCCCTGTTGCAGAAGCAGGTTGGCTCTCCTCTTCCTGAGAAGTGGTGTTGGTGTTCAGGGCTGGAGACATGTACAATCCATTATGCCCATAATGTGCACTTTTTTAGCATATAGAATATACCTACCTGCCTTCACCTTAATGAACGTTGCTGGCCTCTAGGAAGGCTGATTGCTATTGGCCCATGGATGAGCTGAAAGACTGGAGCCATGCCTGGCAGTATTTGTTAAAGGGGAAGTAAACCCTGATGGGTTTACTTCCTCTTTTTCTCTATGCAAAGGTAAAGCATAATGGGCTACTATGCATCGCATAGTAGCCCATTATGTGTCACTTACCTGACACAGGAGCCAGCGATGTCACGCTTTCCCCTGTAGTCCAGAGCGTCCATCTTCTTCCTGCTCACAGCGCTGGAGCAGCAATGACGTCACTCCCGCAAATGCGCACGGGAGCCGCCACTAATGGCATATCGCCGTTAGCAGCGGCATGCCGCTAACTGCAATAGTAGGCAGCTGTCACTGTCTTTTAGTAAATATCTCCTAAACTGTAGGTTTAGGAGATATTTCTTGGACCTACAGGTAAGCCTTAATCTAGGCTTACCTGTAGGTCAAAGTGGTTTGTAAGGGTTTACAACCACTTTAAAAAACCATCAGTAGCAACTACTACAAGTCGCGTTGCCACCTCATCCCTTTAAACCTGAGCACCTTTCAATTACATGGGTTCTGAGGCTAATTAAATGCAGATAAGGCACCAAATGAGTTTAATTACCACCTTAATCAGCCACAGAACCTGTGTAATTAATAGGTGTTTGGGTTTAAAGGGATGAGGTGGCAACTCTAACTACAAGCAGCAAACCACAAATCCCTCTGTGGTGCACCACAAATAACAATAGCAATTACACGTTGCTGACAGGTAAGGACTAAGAAAATGCAATTAAGCAGATCCTGACTTTCATTTTAGCATCAAAGTCAGCATGTAAATGCATAGTAATAAACACACAGCAGTCATTAGTACTGTAGAGTCAATGTAATCACAGGCTAGCAGTGCAGGTTAATAGTCATCAGACAATTAGCACTAGCAGGTTAAACCTACCTTAGACACATATACCACAAAAGGTCCATACCACAACCAAGCATTAATACACAGTAAGACCAGCCTGCAGGGCCAGGCCCTGCGTTAATAGGAAAGGCTCAGCACCACCTGTTATCAGCCTAAGCATTAGCAAAACTGCAGACACAGAGCACAACCTGGGAAGCATTAGTAGAGTGGCACTATGGACAGCCAGTAAGATTCACATGTGTGATATATGCTTTCAGTAGTGCAAGCTAACAGCATATCCATAGCTCCCAACTGTCCCTGATTTCGAGAGACCGTCCCTGATTTGGAGCAATGTCCCTCTGTCCTCCTCATTTGTCCCTCATTTTGGTCTGATCCATATAGATGTATATAAAATGCACTTTTTTTCTATCAGAAAGTGTTTTCCAGCGCTAAACCTTTCATCTGATTTCTAAATTGCTGCATTTGTAAATTCCAAAAGCCAATATAAAGGAATGGTAGTGGTAAAAAAAAAAAACACTTGTGCGTTTAACCAATCTTGTATTTTTGTACAATTCTCCTTTAAGGGGGTGTGGCAGGGGGTGTGTCCTATGCCTGCATAATTTTCCTGATAGGTGTCCCTCATTCCCATCTCAAAAAGTTGGGAGGTGTGGCATACCTGCAGACAAAAATGCCCCGTACACAATTTCCGATTATCGTAAGACAGATCGTTCACATTTTGTTGCATACAACTAAGATCGAATACAACAGTGCAAAATGTGTGTAAGATTTTTGTCGTACGATTCTGGACAAATCTTCCATTGTGCGTAGCTACGTATTTTAAATGATGTCAAATACGTGTGACCCGTGTGTCCTTCTGGTTTATTTTGGTGTTTGTCGAACGACTTTTATCGGACGCATACTGTACTGACTACACGATTATCGTATGATGGGCTGTCATCCGACCAAAGTTTTCCCGTTTGTCCCTTCGGATTTGGTTGGACGGATTGTCGTGATCGGCTGTCGAAAGCTGCGTACTAACGATCAGATTATCGAACGATCTGTCCGAAAGCGACTTTTGTGGTCCGATAATCGGAACGTGTGTACGGGGCATAAGTCAAGCCTGCAGGGCCAGGCCTTGCTGAGTTAATTGGAAGGCTTCAGCCCAGCACAGCACACCTGTCATCAGCATTAGCAGTATTGCAGACACAAACCACAACCTGGCAACCTGGCAATAGTAAACAGACTGAAACTATGGACAAGCCAGAAAAATTCACATGTGTGACATAAGCTTTCAGTGATGCAAGTTTACAACATACTTGCTGCAGTAACTGAATACTATTGATTTGTGCGCCATGTGGTGCCTTACCACCTGCACGCTTCATGGCCAAACAGGAAGTCCAATAAATGTCCATCCATGTAGTCAGGATAAAGGAGCAATCTCTAGAGACCAGATGTCTCATCCCCCTCTCACCCTGGATCCTGAGGCGGGAGGTCTCCTCATATAGGAGATTTACAGCCTGTACGGGTGGGGGGGGGGGGGGGGGGGGCTTCATCACAGGAGAGGCTTGAATCTTTGCGGCTTGGCCAGATAAATCCGGCAAGGTGAGGGAAAAGAAAAATCCTGCTTTCAGCAGCAGCTTAACTGGCTGTAGCAGTGAGGGAAAGAAAGAGGATGCTGCATGCAAGGAGGAGACTTACTTATATAGTATAACCGGTCCTGGAATAGGACAGGGGGCGGAGCCTACCCATACGTATATATGCTGTCATGCTGTGTCAGGAAAGTGGCACATAACAGTGAAGTGGGAAGAAAACAATAATTTTTTTACAAATAAGTGTGAAAAGTGTGGCGTGCAATTGTATTCAGCCCCCTGAGGCTGGGTTCACATATGAGCATGAAGTGGCTCACAGAAGGAGTCCTGTGAGGTTCCGTTCCCCGTTTCAGGTCCAATTTCAGTCTGAATTTTGGGCTGCATTCGGACCTGAAACGGACCAAAAGATGCACAGGGCTCCTTAGAAAGCCTGTCACAATTTCCTGCTGTGCGAATTGGATGCAAAGAAATCCACATCCAATTTGCATAGGTGTGAACCCAGTCAATGCTTTGTAGAACCTCCTTTTGCTGCAATTACAGCTGCAAGTCTTTTTGGGGATGTCTCTACCAGCTTTGCACATCTAGAGAGGGACATTTGTGCCCATTCTTCTTTGCAAAATATCTCAAGTTCTGTCAGATTGGATGGAGAACGTCTGTGAACAGTCATTTTCAAGTCTTGTTACAGATTCTCATTTGGATTTAGGTCTGGACTGTGACTGGGCCATTCTAACACATGAATATGCTTTGATCTAAACCATTCAATTGTAGCTCTGGCTGTATGTTAAGGGTTGTTGTCCTGCTGGAAGGTGAACCTCCACCCCAGTCTCAAGTCTTTTCCAGACTCTAACTGGTTTTCTTCTAAGATTGTCCTGTATTTGGCTCCATCCATCTTCCCATCAACTCTGACCAGCTTCCCCGTCCCTGCTGAAGAAAATCTGCCCCACAAAATGATGCTGCCACCACCCTGTTTCACGGTGGGGGTGGTGTGTTCAGGGTGATGTGCAGTGTTAATTTTCCCCCCACACACAGCATTTTGCTTTGAGGCCAAAAATTTTAATTTTGGTCTCATCTGACCAGAGCACCTTCTTCCACATATTTGCTGTGTCCCCCACATGGCTTCTCACAAACTGCAAACAGAACTTCTTAGGGCTTTCTTTCACCAATGTCTTTCTTCTTGCCACTCTTCCATAAAGGTCAGATTTGTGGAGAGCACAACTAATAGTTGTCCTGTGGACAGATTCTCCCCCCTGAGCTGTGGATCTCTGCAGCTCCTCCAGAGTTACCATGGACCTCTTGGCTCTTCTCTGATGAATGTTCTCCTTGCCCGGCCTGTCAGTTTAGGTGGGCGGCCATGTCTTGGTAGGTTTGCAGTTGTGCCATACTCTTTCCATTTTTGGATGATGGATTGAACAGAGCTCCGTGAGATGTTCAAAGCTTGGGATATTTTTTTTATAGCCTAACCCTGCTTTATACTTCTCCACAACTTTATCCCTGACCTGCCTGGTGTGTTCCTTGGCCTTCATGAGGCTTTTTGTTCACCAAGGTTCTCTAACAAACCTCTGAGAGCTTCACAGAACAGCTGTATTTATAATATATTATTAAATTACACACAAGTGGATGCTATTTACTAATTAGGTGACTTCTGAAGGCAATTGGTTCCACTATATTTTAGTAAGGGAGTATTAGAATAAAGGGGGCCACACTTTTCAGATTTTTTTTTTTTGTAAAAAAATTGGAAAACCATTTATCATTTCCCTTCCACTTCACAATTATGTGCAAAGAAAAAAAACTGTGCCGTGTCCAAACCTCCAAACGCAGCTGCAGCTGAAAGTGGAATACACACAAATATATATATATATATATATATATATATATATATATATATATATATATATTATACATATATACAGTATATATTATATATATATATATATATATATATATATATATATATATTGGGAGCTAAGCTCTAAATATTGAAATGTAACACAAAGAATGAGATACAAACTTAAAAATAAAAATGAGAAAGTGAACCATGTGACAAAAAACAAAAAAAGTCCTCCAATATGAATGAGAGATTTTGAATAGCCTTCAGTGGAAGAAAGGTGAGTGAACCAAACCACAATGTGTTGTGACATTTCTACTGTGACAAAGTGAATCCACCACCACAAAGAGTGCACACTTACCAGCTGCACAAGCTTTAAAGCTTGTGGCTAACACCCAGCCAAGGGCCTTTTCCTCCAAGAACCTCAGATGGCCGATCGAACCACAAGCAGCCTCCATACTCCACTACAGACTGTTGATCGTGAGGATGGTCAGAGAACCCAGCATTCAAATCCACACTCGATAATGAAGGTCATACCAGGCCAAAGGAAAGGGAGGAAAGAATCACCACAGGTAAAACCAGATGGTGTTTATTAAATAAAAACAGTATCACTTACATGGGGGTAAAATGTTACCAGTGTAGAACATAAGGCGGCCGGCTGCGAAACAAACGCCGTCCAGTCGGGACATTAACAGCGCGGTGACGTCAGCACGTTGTTCCTCTCGACGTGTTTCATCACAAGTCTGACGTCGTCTTGGGGCACATATGTGCCACTTTGTGTTGGTCCATCACATAAAATCCCAATAAAATATATTTACGTTTTAACATGACAAAATGTGGAAAATTTCAAGGGTTATGAATACTTTTTCAAGGCACTGAAGTTATTTGGTTGAAAAAAAACACAAATCCATCTAGTATCAATGGGCCAAGCTGTGGCTGCAGCGCTCTGCTCCCTCCTCCTCCACTATACGTCATACACAGTCTGCGGACATCTCCTGCTGTGTGTCTCTGAGCTGAGTGTGTAAACTTTGGCGGCGCTGTGAGAAAAGTCCCGCCCTCCTCCTAGATCAGCTTGTGTGATAGACGCTGTGTTCTGTCTATCACACAAGCTGATCTAGGAGGAGGGCGGGACTTTTCTCACAGTGCGGCCAAAGTTTTCACGCTCAGCTCAGAGACGCACAGTGGGAGATGTCCACAGACTGTGTAATCCAGGCACAGGCACTGACTACAGTGAGACTGCGATTATGGGCACGGTGAGACTGCATTATGGGCACGGTGAGACTGCGATTATAGGCACGGCAAGGCTGCGATTATGGGCACAGTGAGATAGCATTATGGGCACGGTGAGGCTGAGATTATGGGCATGGTGAGACTACCATTATAGGCACGGCGAGGCTGCGATTATGGGCACAGTGAGATAGCATTATGGGCAGAGTGAGACAGCATTATGGGCACAGAGAGGCTGCGATTATGGGCACGGTGAGACATCATTATGGGCACTGTGAGACAGCATTATGGGCACGGTGTGGCAGCGATTATGGGCACAGTGAGACAGCATTATGGGCACGGTGAGGCTGTGATTATGGGCATGGTGAGGCTGCAATTATGGGAATGGTGATAAAGCATTATTGGCACGGTGAGGCTGCGATTATGGGCACAGTGAGGCTGAGATTATGGGAACGGTGAGACTGCATTATGGGAACGGTGAGGCTGAGATTATGGGCACAGTGAGGCTGAGTTTATGACATGTGACGTCCTAGCCATGCCCCGCTATGTCCGGCTTCGGCCGTTGCCATAACAACAGTACTAAATCAGCTAAAAGTAATTGGATCTGTATGTGCGTTATAATTTATTGAAATTAGTAGATTAATCGATTTAAAAAAAAAAACTATTAATCGAACGCGAAAATTTTAATCAGTGATATATAGTGATGGACGAACTTCCGACGGGACGTTTCGCGAACGCGAAACGCGAACGGACACAAACGTTCGCGAAAACGACCGTTCGCCGCGGGCTCCATTGACTTCAATGGGAGGCGAATTTCGCAAACCTTTAGGTCGAATTTGCGGCCACGGGGTAATTATTAGGGGGTAGCACGTAGTCCCACCACCTGGACAATAGCATAATACATGTATGAGGTGAATTTGGGATCGATAACTACAAGCATTTTTTTTTTATTTGGGAAATTGTTCTGACAATTCAGGACTATGGAGCTAATGAAGGCAATGGAGGAGAGGGAAGGTCAGGGACCAGGGTAGGCAAACAAGAGGGTGCAGGAGATACAGAGCACTGACAGCAGCACCGTAATACAGAGCACTGACATCAGCACCGTGACATACAGCGCTGACAGCAGCTCCGTGACATACAGCGCTGACAGCAGCTCCGTGACATACAGCGCTGACAGCAGCTCCGTGACATACAGCGCTGACAGCAGCTCCGTGACATACAGCGCTGACAGCAGCTCCGTGACATACAGCGCTGACAGCAGCACCGTGACATACAGCGCTGACAGCAGCTCCGTGACATACAGCGCTGACAGCAGCTCCGTGACATACAGCGCTGACAGCAGCTCCGTGACATACAGCGCTGACAGCAGCTCCGTGACATACAGCGCTGACAGCAGCTCCGTGACATACAGCGCTGACAGCAGCTCCGTGACATACAGCGCTGACAGCAGCTCCGTGACATACAGCGCTGACAGCAGCTCCGTGACATACAGCGCTGACAGCAGCTCCGTGACATACAGCGCTGACAGCAGCTCCGTGACATACAGCGCTGACAGCAGCACCGTAAGCAGCCCCAGGAGGAAGTCAGCACAGCACAGGGATGGTGTGATCCCCTCATAATAAGAACCCCCAGGAGGAAGTCAGCACAGCACAGGGATGGTGGGAGCCCCTCATAATAAGAACACCCAGGAGGAAGTCAGCACAGCACAGGGATGGTGGGAACCCCTCATAATAAGCAGCCCCAGTAGAAATATGACACCGCTCAACCTCTTCAAAGAGGAGGGTAGGGGCATATAGTACGGTGTGCTTTTTTGGGTCAGGGAAGTGAGCCAAATGAATTAAGAAGGTCTGTGTGCTTGATTCCAAAAATTGTTTATAGACATATACATGGTCTACTGATCACATGTGTTGAATTCCTCCGAGATCCATGCCTCATTCATTTTTAGAAATGTGAGGTAGTTAACACTGTGGTGAGCTAGGCGAGTACGCTTATCGGTCACAATCCCCCCTGCTGCGCTGAACGTCCTTTCGGACAGGACACTGGATGAGGGGCAAGCCAACAGTTCGATTGCAAATTGGGCAAGCTCTGGCCAGAGGTCAAGCCTGCCCACCCAGTAGTCTAGGGGTTCATCACTCCTCAGAGCGTCCACATCGGCCGTTAACCCAATGTAGTCGGACACCTGACGGTCTAGGCGTTCCCTGATGCTGGATCCGGATGACACCTGTCGATGGGTCGGCTGAAAGAATGACCTCATATCCGAAGTCACCAACACATCTTCAAACCGGCCTCTTCTTGCAGGCGCTGTTGGATTGGTACCCGCAAATCCTTCTCTGGGAGTGGGAATTGCTCCTCTGCCAGCGCACGCAAAAGCAGAATGCAGCATTTCTCGAAGCAAGGCCTGGAAGTGCTGCATTCTGACAGCCCTCTGCGACGGCGGTAACATTTCCGCCATTTTGTGTTTGTACCGGGGGTCTAAGTACGTTGCCACCCAGTACTGGTCCTTGACCCTCATGCTTTTTATACGGGGGTCCCTATTAAAACACTGGAGCATGAAGGCCCCCATTTGCACTAAAGTGGAAGCGGTGTGGTGGCCTGGCTCCTGCTCATCATCCAGGATAATGTCGTCCTCTTCATTCTCCTCTCCCCATCCTCGCACAACAGGGATCCCAGAAAGGTTTAAAGCATGCTCTTCTTGCTCCTGCTCATCCGCCCCGGCACCATCCTCCTCTGACTCCTCATCAGACTCCTGTTGTTGACTTGTCTCAGATAGAGTAGCCCCCCCTGGGAATTCATCCAGCATTGCGACTTCCTCATCTTCCCGCTCCTGCTCCTCCACAGCCTGATCAATGACACGACGCAATGCACGCTCCAGAAAGAAGGCATAAGGTACCATGTCACTGATGGCGCCATGGCTGCGACTGACCAGTTTGGTGATCTCCTCAAATGGCCGCAGAAGTCTGCATGTGTCGCGCATGAGCAGCCACTGGCGCGGTGAAAAAAAACCCAGCTCCCCAGAACCGTTTCTTTCGCAGAGTTCATACAGGTAGACGTTAACTGCACGTTTCTGCTGGAGCAGCCTATCAAGCATATAGAAGGTTGAGTTCCATCGCGTCGGGCAATCGCAAATAAGACGTCTGACCGGCAGATGGTGTCGCCGCTGAATGTCAGCAAGGCGAGCCATGGCCGTGTAAGATCTTCTGAAATGGGCCGAGATTTTCCTTGCCTGCCGCAAGATGTCCTGGACCCCAGGGTATTTGACAAGGAATCGCTGCACGACCAAGTTTAAGACGTGTGCCATGCACGGCACGTGCGTGATTTTGCCCTGTTTCAATGCGCTAAGCAGATTGGCACCGTTGTCACACACCACTTTACCAACTGTCAAATTGAGCGGTGTTAGCCACTCATCTGCCTGTGAACGCAAAGCTGAAAGGAGTGCCGGGCCAGTGTGGCTCTTTGCTTCCAGGCACAACAGACGCAGCACGGCATGGCAACGTCTCACCTGGCATGTGGAATAGGTTCTGGGGAGCTTGGGCGGTGCAGTGGAAGAGACGCTAGCAGCGGAAAAGGAGGAGGCAGCTGAGGAGGAGAGGGAGGAGGATGGAGTAGGAGGAGGAGAAGAAGAGTCAGGCCTGCATGCAATCCGTGGCGGTAAAACCAAATCTACACGGGTGCCACGGGTTACATGCTTGACGGCCGTCAGAAGGTTCACCCAGTGGGCAGTAAAACTGATATACCTTCCCTGCCCGTGTTTGCTAGACCACGTGTCTGTGGTCAGATGTATCTTGGCACCGACACTGTGTGCCAGAGATACATTCACTTGCCGCTGAACATGGCCATATAGCTCTGGGATGCCCTTCTCTGAGAAATACTTCCTTCCTGGGACCTTCCATTGTGGTGTTCCAATGGCCACAAATTTGCGAAAGGCCTCCGAGTCCACCAGTTTATATGGCAGTAGTTGGCGGGCTATGAGTTCTGACAAGCCAGCCGCCAACCGTTGGGCAAGAGGGTTATCCGGCGTCATCATTTTTTTACGCTCAAACATTAGGCCCACGGAAGCCTGCCTTTTTGCAGAAAAATGTGAGCTTGGCGTGATGGAAGGTGGAGTGGAGGACAATTGTGAGGAGAGAGGAGAAGGAGAAGTAGAAGACGAGGCTGGACGGTGAGAGCCTGCAGTGTGGCTTTGTGTGTTCCGTTGCTCCCACTGGGCTCGGTGATGGCTGCTCATGTGCCTTCTTAAGGCGGTCGTCCCTAGGTGAGTATTGGGCTTACCGCGACTAACGCGTTGACTGCAAAGATTGCAGATGGCAACGCTATTGTCAGCAGCGGACACGTTAAAAAAAGCCCACACTGCGGAGCCATGTGCCGGTGTCCTGGGAGCGCCAGATGTGACCGTACATGGTCGATGACTCGCTCCTGATACATTTGCAGTCTGCTTTGTCCCTGCTGTGCAATGTAAGTCATTGCTGCTTCTCCTCCCTATCTGCTGGTCCATATCTCCCTCTGAACTCCCCTCCTCTTCCTCTCTTGTGGGCACCCACGTGACATCACTAGACACGTCATCATCAACGTCACCTTCCCCACCGCTATAAGTAGAGTAGGCAGCAACACCGGGGACCAACCTCCTCCTTGGGCTGATCTGGGTACTGGCGTCAGACTGCTGAGTAGCGCTTGTTGCTACCTCCTCTTCCTGATCCAATACCAAGAGTGGCTGCGCATCAGAAATGTCCTCTTGATATGGATCGGAAAATAATTCCAGTGACTCAAGCGGAAGGTATGTGGTGGTGGTGGTGGTGGTCGTGTTGTTGGTGGTAGTGTCTTTGGGGGTGCACATAGCAGAGAGTGAAGAAGAGGGTGCAGATCGAGAGGATGAGGAGGGTGCAGAAGAGTAAGGCTGAGCGAGCCACTCAACCAAGTCTGGTGCATCCTTTAAAGTAATTGAACGCACCTTCTGCAACTTCCCACTTTGGCTCAAGCCTGTTGCTCCTGCCCTACCCCTACCACCCCTGCGGAAGGGCCTGCCTCTTCCTCTGCATGTCATTTTTTAAATGACCCTGTGACAAAACTCTTAGTCCCTATACCGCTGAAGGACTGCTGCAGTATAGGTGAGCGGTCAGCAGTGGTGCACGTCAACCCTATCTATTGTGGACCTATAGCGGTCCTTACAGAACAGCAGACTGTACCGCACTCAAGCCTATGTACCGTAGCACCCTATACCAAGTTACCAGTCCTTATAAGAACTTTTGTGGACCAAGCAGGTTGTGTATTAGTGTTTAGCAGACTGTACGTCAGTCCCTATACCGCTGAAGGACTGCTGCAGTATAGGGCAGCGGTCAGCAGTGGTGCACGTCAACCCTATCTATTGTGGACCGATAGCGGTCCTTACAGAACAGCAGACTGTACCACTCAAGCCTATGTACCGTAGCACCCTATACCAAGTTACCAGTCCTTATAAGAACTTTTGTGGACCAAGCAGGTTGTGTATTAGTGTTTAGCAGACTGTACGTCAGTCCCTATACCGCTGAAGGACTGCTGCAGTATAGGGCAGCGGTCAGCAGTGGTGCACGTCAACCCTATCTATTGTGGACCGATAGCGGTCCTTACAGAACAGCAGACTGTACCGCACTCAAGCCTATGTACCGTAGCACCCTATACCAAGTTACCAGTCCTTATAAGAACTTTTGTGGAACAAGCAGGTTGTGTGTTAGTGATTAGCAGACTGTACGTCAGTCCCTATACCAATGAAGGACTGCTGCAGTATAGGGCAGCGGTCAGCAGTAGTGCACGGCAACCCTATGTATTGTGGACCGATAGCGGTCCTTACAGAACAGCAGACTGTACTGCACTCAGGCCTATGTACCGTAGCACCCTATACCAAGTTACCAGTCCTTATAAGAACTTTTGTGGACCAAGCAGGTTGTGTGTTAGTGTTTAGCAGACTGTGCGTCAGTCCCTATACCGCTGAAGGACTGCTGCAGTATAGGGCAGCGGTCAGCAGTAGTGCACGGCAACCCTATGTATTGTGGACCGATAGCGGTCCTTACAGAACAGCAGACTGTACTGCACTCAGGCCTATGTACCGTAGCACCCTATACCAAGTTACCAGTCCTTATAAGAACTTTTGTGGACCAAGCAGGTTGTGTGTTAGTGATTAGCAGACTGTACGTCAGTCCCTATACCAATGAAGGACTGCTGCAGTATAGGGCAGCGGTCAGCAGTAGTGCACGGCAACCCTATGTATTGTGGACCGATAGCGGTCCTTACAGAACAGCAGACTGTACCGCACCCAAGCCTATGTACCGTAGCACCCTAGACAGACCAAGTTACCAGTCCTGATAAAGAGCTTTGTGGAACAAGTGAGTTGTGAATGATTAGCAGACTGCAGCAGAAGGGCAGCAGTCAAGTATAATATTCTTTCTATATTTGGAAGAAAGAATATTATACGTGTACAAGCCTATTACCGTACCACTGATACCAGTCCTGAAAAGAACCTTTGTGGAACTAATAGTAACAGCAAGTCTTTAAAATTATCCTCACTGCCTGACACACTGCTTCCTGCCTGTCCCTATACAAATTGGCAAAAAAGAGTAGGCTGGAACGATTAGCTGGAACAGCTCTTTTGTGGACCTGATAGTAACAGCTAATGATGATGATGATGATGATGATGAAGAAAGACTAATCTGGCTGAGCTGTCCCTAAAATAGCAGCATACAGCGCTCTGTCCCTTTATCTAAACTGACAAAAGAAACTCAGGCTGCTGACCTAACACCTATACCAGTCCTGAAAAGAACTTTTGTGTACCAAATAGCTAGCGTTTTCTCTGTCCCTACTCCACACAGGATCCTTTCCCTACAGTGACAGAAGAAAGAATGTAAAATGGCCACCGGATCGGGTGTATTTATAGGTTAGGGGGAATGTCCAAGTGTCCATGAGCTGTCATGTCTCAATTGGTTGTCCTGTAACACATGATAAACGTGTCACGAAAGGTTAAAGTTCTTGTATACATTAAACACGTAAGTCCGCCGGGGCGAACGACGGAAAAAGGCGTTCGAACCCGCGGACGGCGAAAGTCGGAAATTCGCCGCGAAACGACCGCCGGGCGAACCGTTCGGCCATCACTAGTGATATATATATATATATATATATATATATATATATATATATATATATATATATATATATAGGCTATATATATCTTAGGGCTTTTACTGATTTAAATTTTCGTGTTTCAATAATCAATTTATTTATTTATTTTTTATTTAAAAAAAGAAATCCTTCTAAAATAAAATTGAGCCATAGCTACTGTTTTATACTTTACTCTCCAAACTTTAAAAGTTAAACCTGAACCTTAGAACTTAACCTATCAGTTACAGTTAAAATACAAGACAAAAACCTTGACCCTTTATCCCAATACTAACCCTTCACTCAATACCTGGCACTAAGCACTTACCTTTTTGTGGCACTGAAAATATTTGCCCCCAAAGCACCCATCTTTATAGCCCCACAAATGTCAGGCCATAGCAAAATGATTTGTAAAAAAAATAGGTCATTTTATGGCGTCATTTGCAGCACATAAAATGTTTACAGAATATTTAGTATGATTCAATTAGGCCTCTTAAATATGGCCACTTTGTAGTGAATTGCTCATGAAAATGGGAAAATATTTTTTATGACAGGGGTCAGTTGTTTTGCTTTTGCTCTCCAAATTGAAAAAGCATGGTCTCAATGTAACACATTATATTTAATGGGAAAGAAATGCTAAAGAAATCATACTTTTTCCAGGATCCCTCCTGTAAGTAATTTGACAAAATGAAAGATAAGCTTCTAAATATAGCCGTGAGTTTATTTATCCACAATTACGGAAATTCCAGATTACTCGTGCTTCGTTATAGGTTTATTTGTGAACCACAGTGAAATGATGAAGAGTCTGCAGAAAATTCATCATGTGATGGTTAGAATTATTATTTTTTCTATTTGTAGTGCCATCATGCCTTAGGTTATACAGTAAAAACAAAAACTGTTACAGTAAATGTAATTCCTAACTAAAGGACGTTTAGTTTGATTTAAAAAAAAAGATGTATTGAAAACAATTGCTGTTTTGTTTAAAAACAAAATACTTGTTTTCACGTTTTTAGTTTTTTTTAATACTTTGTTGCATCTCGGTGCTGCCGATCCCCTGAAGTACGCATGTAATAGGGCGACATCCATCCTCTGGCTGATAAGCTTTGTTTGCCACATAGAAAACACATAAAAGGCTACTTGCTTAGTCCTATGTTTATCTATCTACCTATCTGGGCAGCTGTAGCCCGTTAAGTAGTGCGCACGCATGGGCATATTAGCTTTCGCACAAGAAGAAATATGCATTTGCGCATGCGCGAGTACACGCGTGCGCACACATGTGCACGCACTGGCGCCAAAGGGCCTATTTAAACCAAGCAATGACATGAACACATTGCTTAGAGGTCTTTCAGCGTGTTCCTGTTTGCATGTGCTGTGTTCTGCTTCCTGTCTACCTGTGCTTGATCCCGGCTTGATCTCAACCCTCCTCTGAAATTCTACCTGTGACCTTGGCCTGTGTTTGTCTCTGCTCTTGTCTCATGCTCCTGTATCGTGCTGCCCGATTGTGTACCGACTCTGGCTTGCATCCTGTTCCTGCTTTAGTCTCACGTTCCTGTACCTGCATTGCCCGGCTGTTGATGGCCCCTTGGCTTATGTTCCGGCTATGCTCCTGCCTACTGACCCAGTATCAGGCGGCACTCAGGAACCTCCATGGTCCTTCCCAAGCTGACCAGAGTTAACCGGGATCAAGGCGGCACCCAGGGCCGGCCACAGACCGAGCAGGGGCCGGCCGCATGGTCCCCGGCATCAATCCGGCTCCAGGCGGCACCCAGGACCCTTCATAAACCTCCCCAAGCTGACCGGCGTTAAGCGGGTTACAGGCGGCACCCACGGCTGCCCATAGACCGACCCTGGGCGGCGGCATGGTCCCCGGCATCAATCCAGCTCCAGGCAGCACTCACGGCCACCCATAGACCGACCCTGGGCGGCCGGCATCAATCTGGCTCCAGGCGGCACCCTGGACCCTCCATAAGCCTTCCCAAGCTGACCGACGTTAACCGGGCTCCAGGCGGCAAGCAGGGCCGCTCACAGACCTACCCCTGAGCATGACACCTATCCCGAATCAGCCCCACGGTGCGACAAGCAAGATATTCACCCAATAGGGTAGAATCTTGCTTGTCGCACTGTGTGTGTGTGTGTGTTTTGTGTGTGAGGGGATGGTATATGTCATCTCTGGGCTTAGTGGGAGCAGTTGATTAGATCTGCCTGTTGGTTTCAGGCCACTTCACAATACCACACAGCAGGTAATTTTTGAATTTATAATTATGAATATAAATGTACCATTATATTTAATTGTATTTTTCTTCTTTGTTCCCATTTTTCTTTATCTTTGTAGAGTTATTTAATAAACTTGTCGGTTCATTTCATTCCCCTGAGGAAGCCAATGGTTTGGCGAAACATGTAGGGAAGATCCGACCTGTATATCCTATTATAGGCCGAGTACCGTATATACTCGAGTATAAGCCGAGATTTTCAGCCTCTTTTTTGAGGCTGAAAGTGCCCCCCTCGGCTTATACTCGAGTCATCGCTGTCTGTCTGCCCGATCAGCGTGTCGAGCAGACAGACAGCGGCCATTCTAGGATTCAAAGGCCGCGCCTCCGCCTCCGCCTTCGCCTGTGATAGGCGGAACACTGAATTTCCCAGCAGCCTGTGTTCCGCCTATCACGGACATCGTCTCATCCTCGTACTACGGACGAGGATGAGACGATGTCCGTGATAGGCGGAACACAGGCTGCTGGGAAATTCAGTGTTCCGCCTATCACAGGCGAAGGCGGAGGCGCGGCTTTTGAATTTTAGAATGGCCGCCGAGGCGCCGACGAAGAGCGGCGATCCTGGCAAGGCACGGGACGGAGGCAAGGCAAGGCACGGCACGGGACGGGACGGAGGCAAGGCACGACACGGGACGGAGGCAAGGCACGGCACGGGACGGAGGCAAGGAGGCAAGGCACGGCACGGGACGGAGGCAAGGAGGCAAGGCACGGGACGGAGGCTCGGGACACAGGTAGGCTGGACACACACACACACACACACACATGGACACACACACACAGGGATGGATGGATGGAGACACACACACACAGGGATGGATGGATACACACACACACAGGGATGGATGGATGGATGGAGACACACACACACAGGGATGGATGGATGGAGACACACACACACAGGGATGGATGGATGGATGGAGACACACACACACAGGGATGGATGGATGGATGGAGACACACACACACAGGGATGGATGGATGGATGGACACACACACAGGGATGGATGGATGGATGGACACACACACACACAGGGATGGACGGACACACAGGGATGGACGGACACACAGGGATGGACGGACACACACACAGGGATGGACAGGCATGTCTCACCCTCGGCTTATACACGAGTCAATAAGTTTGCCAGTTTTTTTGGGGGTAAATTGGGGGCCTCGGCTTATATTCGGGTCGGCCTATACTCGAGTATATACGGTACCAACTGGGGCCTCCATTGTTTAGTATTCTTATTTTTGTAATTTTCCTTGATGTAACAAAAATAAACAATATTTTTTTAAATAAAATTAATGTACATGAAAGTCTTTTGGCACCGTAATAATCCCCTCCTCCTTTCCCACTGTTTGATTTGACATTTTTGGGATGAGGTGCCTTATCTAAAACGGACCCTATTGCCATTTCTCTTCCACTTTTATACATATATTTGACTATTAAATAACATTTCTAATCATATGAAGTTAATAACAAGAGTTCCCCTTTACATCAGAGTCCCCAGAGTTCCCCTTTACATCTTAACTTGCAGAGTTCCTTTTCACTGTAAGGGGGGATTCTGCAGACTCTGATGTAAGGGAGAACTCTGGGGCCTCTAACATAAGGGATGCTCTGGGAACCCTGATTTATGGGGGAGACACTGAGACCTCTGATATACAGAGAAGACTCTGATGTAAGGGGAAACACTGTGGCCTCTGGTGTAAAGGGGAACTCTAATGTTAGGGGTGCTCTGGGAACCCTGATTTACCTTGGTGTACTTACTCAGAGGCAGGAGAGTGAAGGAGGGAGACTTCAGTCACAGACAGGGATGGATGTGAGCTCACTCACCCCTTGGCAGTCAGCACCTCTCATTCAGATGTATCTGAGGCTGCTGGACTTCAAACTTCCAGCCCCAACTTTCCTTTTCTGAAGGACAGCACCAGGGATTGGAGTGGGAGCAGACACAGAGGGGTAGGTGTGGGGGGGGGGAGGTGCAGATCGAGCCCTCTCTCCTCTTCCATCTGTGTGTTTGGAGGGGGGGTGGGTGTTAGTGTTGGCTTTGGGCAGTGTGAAAGAGTGTAACAGACACTCTAAGCTTAGACAACTGCAGCCAGCAACCCTGCTGGGAAGCCATAGTCCAGTCTAAATGGTGTGCAAGGGTTTCAGGCAGCCTGAAACCCGGACAAATGATTCCCAACCCGAACTGTCCGGATGAATCCTGGACTGGACAGGTGGCAACCCTATTCCCTGCATGCTTTTGGAGCTTCCCCTCTGTTATTTATGTTCAATTTCTAAGGACTACATATCCCATGGTACCTTGCTGCCATGGCTCGGCTGACTCGGCTTCCTGAAACTCCTCCCCTCAGCACCTCTGTAGTTCAGAAGGCAGGCTCCGTGAATTGTGTGACGCAGCAGTGCCTTACCCACACGGCATAGTAAATACAGAGTTCAGGTAAGTAAATGTCTGGGGATCTTCACAAAGTAAGTTTACAAACTTCAGGGAAGTTGAGATTAATAGGAGCAGACTAGAAATAGAAGTACAATGTGGGAATGGATATCATGATTTCACATTTTGACCATAGATAGGCTTTAAATTAGCTATTTTTCTTGATTTCAGCTTGAAATGACTTCTACAACACGTAGCAGTAAGTGATGTGTCACCAGCAGTGATAATAATTATGCAGCCATTGGATCTGAGGGTGTCCACTGAGCGCTTCCTCTGCATTTCTGCTTCCGGCTGGCTGGACACAAGATGCATGAGGAATTGCGAAGGCCGTGGGGTCAGCCTTTCCGTACAGATTATGGATCTGCTTCTGACATGGAGAAATGATGTTGGTGATAACAAGAGGACTAATTATCTGGAAATAGCCCAATCGATGGCCCGGACACTCTGGCCTCCATCTAATCTCTGCATATCCATTAGTAGGAGCAGAACACACACTTTGCCTTGCCACCACATATTAGGTGACTTCTAATTGCAAAGTATTGCATGTGAGAATGAAGGAAGAGATTTATAATGAGCAAGCAACCAAAAGATTGCCCAGATACAGCCGGCGGGAGAAAAATAAAGCTGCCTGGACGTCACTCCATTGGCAAGGGATCAAAGTGCAAATTGGATTTAATAAACTCACCCATCAAAAAAAAAAAAAAGGCAGAAGGCAGGGTGTCAATAAACGCGAAACATCTCTGCAAGGTTATTAAAAGTTTGCTGAAGGAAATGCTTGTTCTGCTTTCAAGTTTGAAAATAGCTTTCCAGCATAGGTGTGCACAAAAACATGGTCAGTGTCAGTGGAGCAGTGGATGGTGTCAGTGGACGGTGTCAGTGGAGCAGTGGACGGTGGCAGTGGACGGTGTCAGTGGAGCAGTGGACGGTGTCAGTGGAGCAGTGGATGGTGTCAGTAGGGCAGAGGACGGTGTCAGTGGAAACAGTGGACGGTGTCAGTAGAACAGTGGACAGTGAAAGTAGAGCAGTGGACGATGTCAGTAGGGCAGTGGATGGTGTCAGTAGGGCAGAGGACGGTGTCAGTGGAAACAGTGGACGGTGTCAGTAGAACAGTGGACAGTGAAAGTAGAGCAGTGGACGATGTCAGTAGGGCAGTGGATGGTGTCAGTAAGGCAGTGGATGGTGTCAGTAAGGCAGTGGACGGTGTCAGTAGGGCAGTGGATGGTGTCAGTAGGGCAGTGGACGGTGTCAGTAGAGCAGTGGACGGTGTCAGTAGAGCAGTGGACGGTGTCAGTGGAGCACTGGACGGTGTCAGTAGAGCAGTGGATGGTGTCAGGTGACACCATTTTTTTTAAAGAACTGTGTAAAAATAAAAAAATAAAAAGGTAAAAAAAATAAAACATTTTTAAACGCGCCCCGTCCTGCCAAGCTCACGTGCAGAAGTGAACGCATACGTAAGCAGCGCCCGTATGTGAAAACGGTGTTCAAACCACACATGTGAGGTTTTTGCCGTGATCGGTAGAGTGAGAGCAATAATTCTAGCCCTAGACCTCCTCTGTAACTCAAAACATGCAACCTGTAAAAAAAATGTAAACGTTGCCTATGGAGATTTTTAAGGGTAAATGTTTGTCGCCATTCCACAAGCGGGCGCAATTTTCAAGTGTGACATGTTGGATATCAATTTACTCGGCATAACATTATCTTTCACAATATAAAAAAATTGGGTTAACTTGATGGTTTTCTTATTTTTTAATTCAAAAAAGTGTATTTTTTTCCAAAAAACGTGCGCCTGTAAGACCGCTGAGCAAATATGGTGTGACAGAAAATATTGCAACGACCCCTATTTTATTCTCTAGGGTGTTAGAAAAAAATATATATAATGTTTGGGGGTTGTAAGTAAATTTCTAGCAAAAAAAAAAAATGTTTTTAACACGTAAACACCAAATCTCAGAAAGAGGCTCGGTCCTTAAGTGGTTAAAGTATTGCCATTTGAAATTGGGCTAGTTTAAGTTTTGACCAATTTGAGACTAAGAAGATCTGAAAATTGTTTTATAATAAGCAACTGTAAAGTCACCCGGGCCGAGTTGTTTGTGGGTTTTAAGACTTGTAATGGCATTTTGAACTCCAGGCAAAGAAATGTCCTGTTCAAGTAAATCGAATAGGTTTACTGGGGCGCAACGGAGAAAGAAGAGCCTTGGCCTGCTTAGAATAAAATGACTGTCTTATCCAGTAAAGATGAGAAGGGCATTTATTAAAGATTCAAGTGATTTTATCTGGGGTGTTAGTTAACCACTTGCCGACCAGCCGCCGTCATTATACAGCGGCAGGTCGGCACGATCCCACGAGCTGCCGTAGCTGTACGCTGGCTCCTTTAAGTGGGATAGCAGGTGTGCACGCCTTCGGAGGTGCACGTACGTGCCTGCTGCACTGCGGGGGGTGCTGACGGTTGCTATGACCGCCGGCCAGGAGCGTAAACACACAAATCATGTTCTGTTCTGAGAGGAGATGCAGATCGTGCATGCCTAATAGCTAGGAACCACGATCTGTCATCTCCTATAATCAGTCCCCTCCCCCTACAGTTAGAACACAGTCAGGGAACACGGTTAACCCCTTGATCGGCCCCTAGTGTTAACCCCTCTCCTGCCAGTGACATTTATACAGTAATCAGTGCATTTTTATAGCACTGATCGCTGTATAATTGTCAATCGTCCCAAAAAGGTGTCACAAGTGATCGATGTGTGCACCATAATGTCGCAGACCTGATACAAATCACAGATTGCTGCCATTATTAGTAAAAAAAAAATTATAATAATTAAAATGCCATAAATCTATCCCTTATTTTGTAGACGCTATAACTTTTGTGCAAATCAATCAATATACACTTATTGCGATTTTTATTACCAAAAATATGTAGAAGAATACGTATCGGCCTAAACAGAGAAAAAAATTTAGCTTTTTTAAAAAAAAAAAAAAAAGTGGGGGATATGTATTATAGCAAAAAGTAAAAAAAATATATATATTTTTTTTTTCTTCGAAATTGGCACTCTTTTTTTGTTTATAGCATAAAAAATAAAAACCGCAGAGATGATAAAATACCACCAAAGGAAAGCTCTATTTGTGGGAAAAAAAGGACGTCAATTTTGTTTGGGTACAAGTCACGCGACCGCGCCAATTGTCAGTTAAAGCGACGCAGTGCCATATCGCAAAAAACAGCCTGGTCATTGAGCAGCCAAAGTGGTTAAGGCACCAGTGTGGGTTTTTACACATATCATTTCTTGAATCAAATTTGAATGCCTTTTATCATGTTCATAGAATTTTTTATTTTTTGTACAGTGTATGTGTTTGCCAATTTAGCAATACATAGGCTCGGGTTGGGTCTAGACCAGCCTTTCTCAACCAGGTTTCCATTGAACCCTAAGTTCCCTCAAGAGGTTGCCAGAGGTTCCTTGAGCAATGGGCAATTCCCACCTCTCAGATGAGTAACCAATGACACCAATGAGCTTTTTATCTGTGTGTAAGGGGGGATTATTTCCAATGACTACAAATATATGGAACAATCTTCCCGGTGACCATCACCCTAACGTACTATGAGCTTTAGATATAGTAATTATTAGTAGGGGTTCCCTAGAAAGTTATTTCACAGGTTTCTACATGTTAAGAGGTTGAGAAAGGTTGGTCTAGTGTTTCTCAACTCCAGTCCTCAAGGCACCCCAACAGGTCATGTTTTCAGGCTCACCATTATTTTGCACAGGTGATTTGATCAGTTTCACTGCCTTAGTAATTACCACAGCCATTTCATCAGAGGGAAATCCTGAAAACATGACCTGTTGGGGCGCCTTGAGGACTGGAGTTGAGAAACACTGGTCTAGTCCAGTGGTCATCAACCCTGTCCTCAGGGCTCACTAACATGCCAGGTTTGCAAGATAACTGAAATACAGGTGATATCATTTGCTGCTCAGTGTTTGCAGTATTCTAGTCTGCCCAAGGTAATACATAAAACCTGGCCTGTTAGTGGGCCCTGAGGACAGGGTTGATGACCAATGGTCTAGACCAGTGATGGCGAACCTTGGCGCTCCAGATGTTTTGGAACTACATTTCCCATGATGCTCAACTACACTACAGAGTGCATGAGCATCATGGGAAATGTAGTTCCAAAACATCTGGGGTGCCAAGGTTCCCCATCACTGGTCTAGACTGTTCAATGTTGTTCCTGAGGGATGCATCAAGGTTGGCCTTAAACTGGGATATTAAAATCTCAGATTTTGCGTCAAGAGCAGTTCATTTTTTGAAGTCTTCATTATTTTCCTTTGAGAAGCTAGTTGTATAATACGGCCTCTGATAGTGGTTTATGAGCTTCTCATAGGGTCACTGGAGAGTCCACAGAGGAGTTATTGTCTGTGAAGTAATCTGAAAGGAAAAGATTGCAAATTATAGAATTGCTCAGTAGGGAATCATTGAGTGTCCAACAAGAAGATGGACTGCAAATTAGGGGATAATAAAACCAAATGACACAAGCTCATGATCAGACCATAAAATCCAAGCTTGGGCGATTTGGTGAAGGGAGGAGCTTAAAAATATTCTCTGCAAGAACAATTGGTGGAAATCAGAGAAGTGAGAATAATGTTGTTTCATTGGATGTAGGTGACACCAAGCATCTGTTAAATAGAATTGGGTTAACATTTGGATGCAGTTAGCATATGCAGAGAGAGAAAGGAGAAGATATTATCCATTTGTTGAGGCTCGGCAGAAGGATCAAATTTAAATCTCCACATAATAGGAGTAGGCCTTAGCAATGGGTAGAAATCACTTGGAGGAATAGCAGCTGGTCTTTGTCCTTGGAATAATAGGACACTATAGTTACAACTGAATAGTGGATGGATTATTATACAGGATTTATACAGGAAAGGTCCTATTAAGTTTCGATATTTCCCATTGAGGTCTTTCATTTCTCAAATGCCAACAAATTGGCAGAGTCTTTTCAAAGTGACAAGCACATCTCTGTGGCTGGGTTCTGCGTTGGCAATATAGAATTGCAGATCGGAGGTGTACAGAGGTGAGTTTCCTGGAGGTACACCACATCTGCATGCAAAGATCCAAAACGTCTAAAGCCCAGGTGCCCAACCTGTGTCCCTTTGGCATATGATGTGTAGCCCTCAGACCTCAGTCTGTAGTGGGAACATTGATTGGGGGAGGGACAAGATCTGTGAGGTTAGGTTGTCACTAGCCAAGGCTCTGAAAAGTGTGCTGTGGTGCATTCATTTTCAGAAGTGATCTTGGTGCCTCCTGAATGCCTGTTTTTTTTTTTTTTTGTTCATTCCTGCTGAGCTGCAGTTTATATGGTTTAATGTGCCACAACCGCGGGCCAAGTGTTTTGGCTTGCAGTTGAGCTATGCCGTGTAGGCTCAGCCAAGACAGACAGGTCGCATCAGAGAATTCTGACAAAATGGCATCCACCAGGAGAAGCAACCCATTCCAGTATCCTCGCCAACTTATTTGCATGGTACATCATGTGAAATGCCAGGATCGATGAATCTGGAATTAAGATCACCGGGAGAAATATCAACAACCTGACATATGCAGATTATACCACATTAATGACAGAAAGTGAAGAACTAAAGAGTCTCTTAATTAAGGTGAAAGAGGAGAGCGCAAAAGCTGGCCTGAAATTGAACATTACGAAAACTAAGATCATGGCAACCGGTCCCATCACGCCTTGGCAAATAGAAGGAGATGAAATGGAAATAGTGACAGAATGTATCTTCCTAGGCTCCAAGATCACGGCAGACGGTAACTGTAGCCATGAAATTAAGAGACGCTTGCTTCCTGGGAGGAAAGCAAAGGCAAATCTAGACTACATTATAAAAAGCAGCGACCGACCGACAAAGTGCCCTATAGTCAAAACTATGGTATTCCCAGTATTAACCTATAGCTGTGAAAGTTGGACCGTTAGGAAGGCTGAACACCAAAGAATTGTTTTTAAACTATGGTGTTAAAGAAGACACTTCCTTGGATGGCAAGAAAATCAAACCAGTCAATCTTGAAGGAAATCAACCCTGGATATTCACTGGAAGGACAGATCCTGAAGCTGAAACTCGCATACTTTGGCCATCTAATGCGAAGAGAGGATTCATTGGAAAAGACCCCGATGCTGGGAAACATGGAAGGGAAAAGGAGAAGAGAACGACAGAAAACAAGATGGATAGTGTCAGGGCTGGCTTAGCCCTTCCTTCTCTGGGCTGGCTGCTCAGCTGTCGGCTAATTGCCAGCTCTCATCTCTCTCCACAGTTACCCAGCTGTCCCTGATCCTGCTCGTCTGACCTGCCTACTTAAAGCTGTCCAGCTCACTTTATCTCTGCCTTCGCCTTGGTCACATCCAAGAAACCATCTCCTGCGGTTCTGTTTAAAGACTGGATTGCTGACATCCCTTCTGGCTCCTTATCCTGCTTGCTGTTGCTCCACTTGGATCCCTGACTTCTGGCCTGGCTGATTACCCGATCTGGTTATTGAACTCTGGACTGGCTGACTACTCGATCCGGTTACTGGACTCTGCTTTGACTAGGCTTACTCTATTTACCTTTTTATTTTCTTATTAATAAACAAGTGTGATTTAATTGTACTTCTGTCTCGGTCTGGTTCATGGTTTCTGACAGATAGATAGCATCATTGAAACAACAAACATTAAGTTAAGCAAGCTCCAGGAGGCAGTGGAGGACATATTTTGTGTGGCCACCATTATTTTCCAGCACTGCCTCAACCCTCTTGGGCATGGAGTTCACCAGAGCTTCACAGGTTGCCACTGGAGTCCTCTTCCCCTCCTCCATAGAGAGGGGTGTACTCACTTTTGTGGGATACTGTATTAGGCAGCAAGTGAACATATTGTCCTTGAAGTGTTGAAAGCAGAAAAAATGGTCATTGAGTTACTTTGACAAGGGCCAAATTGTAATGGCTGGACAACTGGGTCAGAACAACTCAAAAACTGCAGCTCTTGTGGGATATTTCAAACATGCAGTGGTCAGGACCAACCGAAAGCGGTCTAAGAGGACTTTCACATCGAGCCGCGGGGGGGGGGGGGGGGGGGCATCGGCGGTAAAGCAGCGCTATTTTTAGCACTGCTTTACTGTCGTTTTAATAGCCCCGCTAGCGGCCGAAAGGGGGTTAATTCCGCCCGCAAAATGCAGCCAGAGCAGTGTTTTGCCAGCGGTATCGCAGCGCTGCCCCATTGATTTCAATGGGGAGCAGCAGTGGAGGAGCAGTGAGTTCACCGCTCCTTCACTGCTCCAAAGAAGCTGCTGGTAGGACTTTTCCTGATGCCCTGCCAGCGCACTGCTCCAGTGTGACAGCCCTCGGGCCTTCACACTGGAATGAATGGAGCCGCTTTTTTCAGGCGCTATACAGGCGCTATTTTTAACGCTGTAGCTCCTGAAAAACGCTGGCAATGTGAAAGTGGTCTTAAGAAGGAAAACCTGTGAACCAGGGACAGGGTCGTGGGTGCCCAAGGATCGATAATGCACATGGGGAGCAAAGGCTGGCCCATGTAGTCCATTCCAACAGATAGAATAAAATATTTACAAAAATGTGAGGTGTGTACGCACTTTTGTGAAATACTGTAAACAGTACAGTAATACCTCGGATTGCAAGTAACACGGTTAACGAGCGTTTGGCAATACGAGCAATTATTTTTAAAAAATCCTGACTCGGTTTGCGAGTGTTGACTCGCAAAACGAGTAGGATTCAAGCCTCTGCGGTGTGCAGTACCACATTTAGCCAGAGGTGTGGGGGGGCGCCGGTGACACTCGGAGCCGCTCAGATGCACTCGGAAATACTCCGTTTGAGTGTTTACGAGTCTTTCTGAGGGTTTCCAAGTGCATCTGAGCGGTTTCCGAGTATTTCCGTGTCTCTCTGGCGCCCCCCCCCCTACCTCTGGCCACATGCGGTACTGCAAACAATAGAAGTCAATGTGGAAAAAAATTATCTTCCTTTCCATTGACTTCTGTGGGGAAACTCGCTTTGATATGCGAGTGCTTTGGATTAAAAGCATTCTCCTGGAACAGATTGTGCTCGTAATCCAAGGTTCCACTGTATGTGATTCTGCACAGAACAGTAAATCTGCTGTGGGGCGGTCAGTAAATGGATAATTACATAGGTCCAAGGTGGAGCAATGTAACTATGTAATGATATACCTGGGCCTGGTCTCCTTGCTCTCCATATTGCTTTTTAAACAAATTTGTGATCACTTTTACTTTATTGGTTTGGATCGCTTTTTATGGAAATAAATAGCCATTTTTTTATCTTTCGATCTATACCATTGGGAACTTGTGTGTTTCTTGCCTTACATACCACCTGCTCCCAGCGACTAATAACCACCTTCAGGTGGTACATCCCCTGTTGATACCTCCGTCCCGCCTTGGGTTTCACCATCCAGAGGTTTCTTGAGGACATCACCGTGTGGCCTGAAAAGTTGGAGGATTATCCAGGATCCAGTTCACCGTCTTCTCTTCATTGAGAGCCTAAGGCCGCGTACACACGCGGGGACCGTTCGCTCAACTTTGTTCGTCAAACAGTTTGAGCGGACAGTCCGCTCCAAATTAGCATGGACGGACTTGGCCACACATGACGAACGAACAGTCCGCTGAAACCGTGCGCGATGACGTGAACGGCACGTACGACGGGACTAGAAAACGACGTCCTATACACTGCAATGCAACCTTCGGCGTGTAAATTCTTTCTGAGTATGCGCGGAACTTAGTTCGACGAACAAGCCTACACACGAGCGGACTGTCCGCTCAAACAAAGTTTCAGCGGACAGTTTTACGGGATTTCCGAAAAACTTTGTTCGTCAGACTGTCCGCTGAAACTGTCCGCTGAAGCCCACACACAAGCGGACTGTCCGCTGAAACACTGTTCAGCGGACAAAGTTGAGCGAACAGTCCCCGCGTGTGTACGCGGCCTTATATGCCCATACGATTTGGTGTTGACGACACGCAGATCCACCGACTCTGGTAAGAGTATCCACTTATACCATTCTTCTGATGTTATCAAATTAAAGAAGTCCATACATCTGTTGAGGTTATCTGCTGAGCGATTTATGTGGCGGGTCCTTCTATTTTTTGATGAACAATTTTTTGGACTTATTATGTAGTCACTAATTAATATTTCTAATTGTTATTCACTTTATTTTACGACATATGGTTTGTGTTATTAGCGCTACATTTTTCACTAATTATCTCTAAATGATATACCATACCTGGGAATTAAAATATAGTTGAAATACTTCTATAAGGGTCAACTATGTGTACAGGAAATCACAAGATGGAAAATCAGAGAGAGAAAAAATAAAGTCCTGGCGTTGTAAGGCCAGAATAATACTTCCAGAGCGTACAAGATGGCATTTATTCCGCGGCAGTGCGCAGCCAACCCCCTGGAGGCTCTCCTCCGCCTTTTACAGAGATTTGTCAGTGACTAATTATGAGATCCTATCTGGTCTCTCTATGCAGCGATTTATCAGAGAGGCCTGTGAGCTCCGTCTTCCAAGCACCGTGTAACTTTCACATTCATTAGAAGATAATATCTCACCTAAGCCTGGGCGCATTATTACTTTCTGAGAGAGGAGGCAACGCCAGGCTGTACAACGCTCTTCCACCAAAACAACTCTATTAAATGGCCGCCAAGTGTCACATGACCGATCGACCTGATATCGCATGGAAAGATTCCTCTTCTATCTCTCTCTATTCAGCTGCTTCATAATGGAGGAGCCGGACTTGATATTTCAATGGCTGGCAAAGCGGGGGGGGACAGTCATATTGTATACGGAGGCGATGCTAATGCAGATTTATTAAATGAAGGATCGGCATTGAATGTAATTAACTCGAGGGAACAATAGCGAAACAAAACAGGGAACACAATCCGAGCGATCTTTTAATTAAAGTTCGAAATAACATTTATTTTTTATCAGCAGCAGCTTTTTTCTTTTTTTTATTCTCCCTCCTATTATTCATATCCTAAGCCGGCCCCCCCCTACAGGAATTGATTCATAAAACAGATACCGTCTCAGTTCAAATACAGGTTGTCTATTGAGAGACACTTTAACCACTTAAGGACCGGAAGGATTTACCCCCTTAATGACTGGGCCATTTTTTGCGATCCGGCACTGTGTCACTTTACCTGATAACTGTGTGGCCGTGCAACGCTGTACGCAGACGTCCTTTTTTTTACCCACAAATAGCGATTTCTCTTTGTGGCATTTAATCACCTCTGCGTTTTTTATTTTTTGCGCTATAAACCAAAAAAAGACAAAGACGTAGAAATTTTTTATTATTATTTTTTTGAGATATTTATTATAGCAAAAAGTAAAAAAAAATTTTTTTATTGTTTGCGCTATAAACCAAAAAAACACAATTTAAAAAAATAAAAATGATAAAAAAAATATATATATATATAATTTTAATTTTTTTTAAATTGTGTTTTTTTGGTTTATAGCGCAAAAAATAAAAAATTATAATATATATATATATATATATATATATATATATTTATTATAATAATAATTATAATAATAAATATCACAAAAATAATAATAATTTTAAAAAAAATTCTTCATCAGTTGAGGCCAATATGTATTCTTCTACATATTTTTGGTAAAAAATATATTTAGGGCATTTTTATTGTTATTTTTTTGTTTTACTAGTAAATCAGCAAATTTTTAATTTTTTTAGCAGGACTGCGACATTGGGGCGGACAGATCTGACACTTTTAACAAATTTTTTTGTAACCAGTGACTTTTATACAGCGATCAGTGCTATAAAAAATTTACTGATTACTGTATAAATGTCACTGGCAGGGAAGGGGTTAACACTAGGGGAGCGATCAAGGGGTTAAATGTGTTCCCTGGGAGGTGTTTCTAACCGTGGGGGGAGGGGACTGACTGGGAGTACAGAGAGATCGCTGTTCCTGATCACTAGGAACAGACGATCTCTCTCTACTCCCCAGACAGAATGGGGATCTGTTTGTTTACATTGACGAATCCCCATTCTGGCTCTCTGTTTAGTGATCGCAGGTAGCCAGCGGACATCGCGGCCGCCGACAACGCACATCAGCTCCCCCGTGCAGCTGCTATAGCTCCTAAAGGGACCGCTGTACCAGTACGACGATTTGCGGGAACGACCCAACCTGCCGCAGTATAATGATGGTGGCAGATCGGCAAGTGGTTAAAGGAATACTAAACCTTGGGTTTTTGAAGCCCAAATGAACTTTCAGTTTAAATCTGCTAAATACATCCCAGGTGCGTCAAATAAAAGGTGTGCAAAGGTGTGTCCACCCTGCCACAGTTTGAGTAGAAAAGCCTGTCCCTGCATACCAAGCAGTGCTCTCTCTGAAGAGATCTGGTACATCCCCTGCTGAGACAGTCCTATAGCTTTGCTGTGTGTGTGCATCCCAAAGCACATGCGCGTGTGTGTGTGTGTGTGTGTGTGTGTGTGTGTGTGTATGTATGTATGTATGTGTATATATATATATATATATATATATATATATATATATATACTGTCAGAAACCATGAAACAGACTGAGACAGAAGTACAATCAAATCACACTTATTTATAAATAAAAATAAAAAGGTAAATAGAAAAAAGCGTAGTCAAGCATAGCCAGAGTCCAGTAGCCAGATCGGGTAGTCAGCCAGTCCAAAGTTCATTAACCAGATCGGGTAATCAGCCAGGCCGGAAGTCAGGGATCCAAGGAGAGCAACCGCAAGAAGGATAAGAAGCCAGGTGGGATGTCAGCAAGCCAGTCTTGAAACAAACAGCAGGAGATGGTTCCCTGTGATGTGACCAACGTGAAGGCAAATGGAAAAGTGAGCAGGAAGGCTTTAAATAGGCAGGTCAGATGAGCATCATCGGGAACAGCTGGTGACTGTGGAAAGAGAAGAGAACTGGCAATTAGCCAACAGCTGAACAGCCAGCCCAGAGGAGAAAGGGCTAAGCCAGCCCTGACACACATATATATATATATATATATATATATATATATATATATATATATATATATATATATATATATATATATATATATATATATATATATATATATATATATATATATACACAGTTGCAAAAAAAGTATGTGAACCCTTTTGGATTGATATGGATTTCTGCACAAATTGGAAATAAAATGTGATCTGATCTTCATCTAAGTCACAACCATAGACAATCACAGTCTGCTTAAACTAAAAATGTTAAAATGTTTTTATTGAACACACCATGTAAACATTCACAGTGCAAGTGGAAAAAGTATTTGAACCCCTAGACTAATGAGATCTCCAAGAGCTAATTGGAGTGAGGTGTCAGCCAACTGGAGTCCAATCAATGAGATGAGATTGGAGGTGTCGGTTACAGCTACCCTGCCCAATAAAAAACACACACCAGTTCTGGGTTTGCTTTTCAGAAGAAACATTGCCTAATGTGAATGATGCCTTGCACAAAAGAGCTCTCAGAACACCTACAATTAAGAATTGTTGACTTGCATAAAGCTGGAAAGGGTTATAAAAGTATGTCCAAAAGCCTTGCTGTTCATCAGTCCACAGTAAGACAAATTGTCTATAGATGGAGAAAGTTCAGCACTGCTGCTACTCTCCCTAGGAGTGGGCATCCTGTAAAGATGACTACAAGAGCACATCGCAGACTGCTCAATGAGGTGAAGAAGAATCCTAGAGTGTCAGCTAAAGACTTACAAAAGTCTCTGGCATATGCTAACATCCCTGTTAGCAAATCTACAATACGTAAAACACTAAACAAGAATAGATTTCATGGGAGGAAACCACTGCTGTCCAAAAAAAAACATTGCTGCATGTTTACAGTTCGCACAAGAGCACCTGGATGTTCCACAGCAGTACTGGCAAAATATTCTGTGGATGAAACCAAAGTTGTGTTGTTTGGAAGGAACACACAACACTATGTGTGGAGAAAAAGAGGCACAGCACACTAACATCAAAATGTCATCCCAACTGTGAAGTATGGTGGTGGGGGCATCATGGTTTGGGGCCGCTTTGCTGCATCAGGACCTGGACGGATTGCTATCATCAAAGGAAAAATGAATTCCCAAGTTTATCAAGACATTTTGCAGGAGAACTTAAGGCCATCTGTCCACCAGCTGAAGCGCAACAGAAGATGGGTGTTGCAACAGGACAACGACCCAAAGCATAGAAGTAAATCAACAACAGAATGGCTTAAACAGAAGAAAATACGCCTTCTGGAGTGGCCCAGTCAGAGTCCTGACCTCAACCCAATTGAGATGCTGTGGCATGACCTCAAGAAAGCGATTCAAACCAGACATCCCAAGAATATTGCTGAACTGAAACAGTTCTGTGGAGAGGAATGGTCAGGAATTACTCCTGACCGTTTTAGCACGTCTGATCTGCAACTACAGGAAACGTTTGGTTGAAGTTATTGCTGCCAAAGGAGGTTCAACCAGTTATTAAATCCAAGGGTTCACATACTTTTTTCCACCTGCACTGTGAATGTTTACATGGTGTGTTCAATAAAAACATGGTAACATTTAATTCTTTGTGTGTTATTAGTTTAAGCAGACTGTGATTGTGTATTGTTGTGACTTAGATGAAGATCAGATCACATTTTATGACCAATTTGTGCAGAAATCCGTATCATTCCAAAAGGGTTTACATACTTTTTTTTTTAAACTGTGTGTGTGTGTGTGTATATATATATATATATATATATATATATATATATATATATATATATATATATATATACATATAGCAATGGACAGTGTCGGTAGAGCATAGTGGACAATGTCAGTAGGGCAGATGTTTGTGTTAGTAGAGCAGGGCACGGTATCAGTAGTTTATTTTTTAGATTTTCTTTATTATTACTTTTTACAGTTTTATTATTTCTTTCAATATTTTTTCACAATATTGTTTTATTATTGTTTTTTATACATTTTTTTAGGCGCCCCATTGGGGAAGTTTGGCGAGATATCAGAGGTCTAAACAGACCCCTGATGTCTCAATTTGAGACAGGGAAAGGGATCGAGGACATAGATTCCCCAGTTCCTTTCTCTGCAGCCAGGCAGCAGGCGAAATTTGCCCAGCACAGGGTGATTAGAGTGTGCCCACACCTGGCACACCCTGTGCGGATGCCTATGGTGGCCATCATATGACATCCTCGACTTCCCGGCCATCTAGAGGGTGCGCTCGCGCCCGTCGAGGCGCATGCCCGGCGACCGCGATGTCTGCGGGGCACCCGCGATTACTTGTCACAGAGCAGGGACGTGAATCTGTGTGTATAAACAGGCCGTGTGTTCCTTGTATATAGGAACTCCGATTGGTCACCCCCACCCCCCCAGTCAGTCCCTTCTCCCCACAATTAGAATCACTCCCTAGGTAACACATTTAACCCCTTGATCACCCCCTAGTGTTAGCCACTTCCCTGCCAGTGACTTTTACACAGTTATTAGTGCATATTTATAGTACTGATTGCTATATAATTGTCAATGGTCCCAAAAATGTGTCAAAAGTGTCCGATTTGTCCACCGCAATATCGCAGTCCCGATAAAAATCTCAGATCGCCTCCATTAGTAGTAAATAAAAAAAAAAATGCCATAAATCTATCCCCTATTTTGTAGGCGCTATAACTTTTGCACAAAACAATCAATAAACGCTTATTGTGATTTTTATTACCAAAAATATGTAGAAGAATACATATTGGCCTTAACTGAGGAAGACATTTATTTTATTTTATTTTTTTATTTTTATTTTTGATTGGGATATTTATTATAGCAAAAAGTAAAAAATAAAAAAATATATATAAAATAATAAAAAAATATAAAGTTTTTTTTTCAAAATTGTCGGCCTTTTTTTTAAGCGCAAAAAATAAAGACCGCAGAGGTGATTAAATACCACCAAAAGAAAGCTCTATTTGTGGGGGAAAAAATCTCTAAATTTCATATGGGTACAGTGTTGCATGACAGCGCTGAAAGCTGAAAACTGAAAACTGGTCTGGCCAGGAAGGGGTGAAAATCCCCGGTATTGAAGTGGTTAGAGACAGATATGAAACATGAACAAAGCATATCCCTCTATAGTGTGTACTTATCTCAGTGCAGAGCACTAAGTTTCATTTCTGTTTGCTGCTTCTTTCCTCTCCTATCAGCATGAATTATTTCTGATAAATTTTCTCAACACCTAGAGGAAAAAAGGTGACAGGGGAGGGACCTCCAAAACACAGTCTGTGATTGACATCCTCAGCTCTGTTCCTGTGCAGTGGCATCACTGGGGTTGGTGACATCTGGAGCGGTAAAAAATGATGTCACTACCCTCACACCGAATGACAAAAATTACAGGACACAGATTCTTAAATTCTTTTCTCTGTAGCCTCAGCTGCACTGAAGATGAATGAACAGAAGACAGAGGCTCCTACCCTTTCATAAACGAAAGCATTGTAAACACAGTTTACGAATGGACACAGGAGTGATCAGTACTGGTCACTTACTGTGTCCAATTCAGAAAAAAAGACAGGGGCTGATAAAATACATATTTACTGTCCCCTGCCACCACTCTTCATCTACCGGCAGCAGCCGGTGGCGCTGCGGGGGACAAGGGGGGGCCCGGGCACATAGAGGGGAATCAGATGTGGGCAGCACAAGGAGGGGGGCAGCAGGACAGGAGGACAATTACAGAATGATGCACTGTGTCTGTGTCTCTTCCTCCAGCAGCTGAATTCCGTCAGGAGGGAAAGGGGGAGAAACTGGCTTTCACCTGCTGGAGGGAGAGACAGTGCATCGTTCTGTAATTGTCCTCCAGTCCCGCCACACCAATCCCCCTGATGTCCGGGCCCCCTACATGAGGCCCGGTGGTAACCCCCTATCAGCGGCCCTGGTGTCACCCCTTTGGAAGGTGTCACTCGGGTGCGGTCAGCTCCCCATAGTGACGCCACTGTTCCTGTGTGCTGTGTGAAGGTAGGTGTGTCCCTTCCCTCCAATTAGCTCTCAAAGCTCTCCTCAAGGAGCTCTGCAGAGTGTAATGTCAGCTCTCCGCCACCTTTTTTTCTGACAGCTCACACAAACTTTACAAATTCTGGACTTTGAACAGATGTAGAGAAGAGAAGATGGCAGATAAACAGGTACAACTTATATAGGAGGATTCATGTAACTTCAATGGGTATATGGAAGGGTTTACAACCACTTTAACCACTTCAGCCCCAGAAGGTTTTACCCTCTTATTGACCAGGCTATTTTTTGCAAAATGGCGCTGCTTTATTTTAACTGACAATTGCATTTTTTGCACTATAAACAAAAAAAGAAAGAGTGACAATTTTAATAAAAAAAAATCATCTAATAACATTTTTTTTTAAATCTAATTTCTTCATAAATTTTCTGGCAATATGTATGTATTCTGCTACATCTTTTTGGTAAAAAAAATCCCAATAAGCGTATATTGATTGGTTTGCACTAAAGGGGTGGGAGGGGCTCTTCCCAGGTCTCCCGTCACACCGGGAGACCCGATCAATGATCCGGAACTTTTCCGGCTAGGCTGAGACCGGAAAAAGGCCAAAAACGGCTTTGTTCCAGTCTCCTATGTAAAAACACGGATCCGGTTTACTCGGCTGCCAATGGCACTGATTTTAAAAAAAAATACAGTATTCAGAATCTCTCTTTTTTGAAGTGCAAGGAGGGATTTGGGGTCTTTTAGACCCCCGATCCCTCCATAAAGAGTACCTGTCACCACCTAATACTCTCACAAGGAATATTTACATTCCTGGTGACAGCAATAAAAGTGATCCAACAATTTTTTCTTTTTAAGTGACAATGTAAAAAATAAATAAGAAAACATTTATTTTTTAAAGTGCCCCCGTCCCCGCGAGCTCGTGCAGCAAAAAAACAAGTCGCACCCGCATATGTAAATGGTGTTCAAATCACGCATGTGAGGTATTGCCGTGATCGCTAGAGCAAGAGCAATAATTCTAGTGCTAGACCTCCTCTATAACTCTAATCTGGTAACTGTTAATTTTTTTTTTTAAAGCATCGCCTATGGAAATTTTTAGGTACCGTAGTTTGTAGCCATTCCACAAGTGTGTGCAATTTCAAAGTATGACATGTTAGGTATCTTATTACCCGACATAACATCATCTTTCACATTATACAAAACAATTGGGCTAACTTTACTATTTATTTATTTTTATTTTTTTTCCTGAAAAAGTGCGCTTGAAAGACCGCTGCAGAAAGACCGTGTGACATAAAATATTGCAATGATGACCATTATATTCTCTAGGGTCTCTGATAAAAAAATATATATATTAGAGCTGGGAAAATTAAAGACTAATTCCTTGATTAATTGTTAATTTTTTTGATCGATCAAAATTCTTTTGATCGGTACTCACCTCTTCGCCAGCTTCTGGTTCTTCAAGGAGTTCTGTCAGAGATCCTGTGATGTCATGGGCATCGACGTCACTGGACTCCTCCCTCCTTCTCCAAGTGCCTCCGTCTGCTAACGAAAGGACGGGGGAGGAGTCCGGTGACGTCGATGTCCGTGATGTCACCGGACAGCCTGGACAGTGATAGTAAATATGGATGTGGTTAACTGGGATCATTCAGTGAGCTAAGTGTAGGCAAATTTGATAACCTCCATTTTTAACATTGTTGTAAAAAAACAAAAACAAAATTTAAACACTCTGGTATGTCTGCGTGACTGGCTAAAGTGATGCCTACTATAAGGTGACTGACAGTCAATATACTAGATACGTTTTATAATTAAAGTTAAACTAACTTTCTACGTTTTTCTTAAAGTTTAATAAAAAAAATGACTTATGTCAGTGCTACAGTTTGAATTTAAAACATATTTGTGTGAACAGTGAAGTTAAGGCATGGATTGTGGAAACTAACTAGTGTCGGGTGATTGTATATAGTGTATTCCACATTTACCACTGACTAATGCAGAGTTGCAATGCAAGGAGATCAGCTAAAAGTAGTTGGATCTGTATGTGCGTTATAATTAATCGAAATTAGTCAATTTAAAAAAAAAAATGTATTAATCGAATACAAATTTTAAACAGTAACAGCCTTAGTATATATAAGTTCTAAGTAATTTTCTAGCAAAAAATACAGATTTTAACTTGTAAGCAACAAAGGTCAGAAATAGGCTTAGGCATAAAAGGGTTAAACACAGATATATGGGATACAGTAGCCAATCCTTGAGCATGAACAGCATGTCTGAGCTGCCAGTAATAGAACTGCATTCTGGAAGGGAGGTGAAAAGTGATCTGCAACTCTTTGAATGAGCAGAAGTTGCCATTCTGAAAGACGTGTCTTTAAAGTGGTTGTAAACCCTTACAAACCACTTTGACCTACAGGTAAGACTAGATTAAGGCTTACCTGTAGGTCCAAGAAATATCTCCTAAACCTATACGGTTTAGGAGATATTTCCAAAAAACCGCCACCGCTGTCTACGGTGCATGCACCGTAGACAGCGGCGCGCAAGTGCACTGGGCAGGCCGCAGATCGCGGCGATATGTCGCGAGTGTCGGCTCCTGTGCGCATGCGCGGGAGTGACGTCATCGCTGCTCTGGCGAATCACAGCGCCGGAGCAGCGAGACCCAGAAGTCACTCTGGGATTCATGGCAGCGGCAGACATGAAGACGGAGGATCGCTTCGGGGGCTTCGTTCTCAGGTAAGTTATTCATAATGAGCTAGTATGCTGGAGGTGAGCATGGGAGGAGGTGACATGGGAGCTAAAGAGCAGAGCTAGAGAGCAGGAGGTCTTGGGAGGACCGAAGAGTGCGGCTTGGTTGATATTTTGGGACAAGGTTAGTGATGTAACTAAGGGCAGAGTTATGGATGGCTTTGTAAATTATTGTTAGTACTTTAAATTGTATTCGTTGGGTGAGTGGAACCAGTGCAGGGATTGGCAGAGAGGGGTGGAGGGCACTGAACGGTTGGTAAGGTGGATGAGTCTAGCAGTGGCATTCATTATGGACTGAAGGGAGGATGGTCTATGTAAAGGTAATCTAATGAGGAGGGAGTTGAAGTAGTCGAGGTGAGAGATGACCAGGGAGTGAATTAGAAGCTTGGTGGTGTCATTAGTTAAAAAGGGGTGTATTCTAGAGATGTTGCAGAGGGTCGCACAAAAGTTTTCGGAAATTCCGATCGGCAAGAATGTGGTGACCTACAACACGTACGACAGGACTAGAAAAAGGAAGTTCAATAGCCAGTGTGTCTCTTCTGCTTGTTTCCGAGCATGCGTGGAATTTTGTGCAACGTAATTGTGTACACGCGGTCGGAATTTCCGACAATGGATTTTGTTGCTGGAAAATTTGAGATTGAGTTCTCAAATTTTTGTTGTCGGAAATTCCGACAGAAAATACACATGGTCAGAATTTCCGACAACAAGCTCACATCGAACATTTGTTGTCAGAAATTCCGATCGTGTGTACGCGGCATTAGACTCAACCTCAGGGTTCAGGGAACTTTTATTTCCTCCTCGTTATCTGTGCTAACAATCCAGACAGATACCAGGGTCAGACTCTTGGCATCGAAAACCAAAACTACCAACACTGTGCATTTGCTATTCGCACACTAGTAAAAAAGATAGGAATGCAGTGCTAGGAGATGTTGGTATGTCACCTGCCAAGCTATGGTATATGAATGCACCAATGCTAAAACTGCGTCTTCTAAGCACATCTGCCAGGCTGTCATTTGTGGAGTGGAAGAGGGCACAATGGAAATTGTTATTGATGTATAAACCCTGCAGTTATTTGTGTACATTTCTCAACTCAGAACACGGAACCTTTCATAAATATTTATGTCAAACGCCGCTTTACTCACTCTTTAAATTATTGATTGCCGAAAACGCTTTACAAACATCAGTCGGAATTCCTGACAATAAAATAAAGAGAATAAAATATGTTTGCTTCCCTTTATGTGTCTCCCAGTCGAGATACAGAGATTGTTTATCCTTCCCTTGCAAATATTTGAAACGGCGACCTGAAAAATGGAGCTGCCAGTAAAAGTGCGAATGGCGGCATCCCAAGTGAGCCATTATGTGGCAGATATTTTCATATGGAACAGATCCTAATTATATCATCTCAAAATGCGGAGGTGATAATACAACCGATCTGATGACAATTACCATAGGTGTGGATAATCATATGGTAGTCGTGGATTTATTACTAAACAGGGATAATGGACTGCTATTAATGACAATATAGCAGTCTTGTATTTTAAAGTGGTGTTATATATATTGTTGTTAAACTATATCAACATTTGTTGTCAAATTATATTGACATATCAACACTGTATTAAAATATATCAAAATATCAACATTGTACCAAAGTATAACAAAAATATATCAAAATATCGATGATTTATCAAAGGATATCAACATTGTATCAAAATATATAAAAAAAACGACATTGTATCAAAGTATAGCAAAATATCGACTGAAGTATATCAAAATATCAATGTTTTATCAAAGTATATCAACATTGTATTAAAGTATATTAAAATATCCACATTGTATCGAAGTATATCAACATTGTATCAAAGTATATAAAAACTACATTGTATCGAAGTATAGCCAAATATCAACTGAAGTATATCCAAATATCAATGTTTTATCTAAGTATATCAACATTGTATCAAAGTATATAAAAAAATCCCCTGATGACGTCAGACCTTTGACGAAACGATCGTCGGGTAGCCACGCTCACACCCATTGTGCATTTGCGATCACATTACAAACTCACGTTGATGAGTTTTTTCCTTTTTGTTTAACTTTGCTAGCATTTTTGTTTGTTTTTAAATGGCATTTGTACCTTTTTTTCTTATGACTCGTGGAGTCTTTTAAGCGCTTGAATATTCGGCTCAATTAAATTTTGTTGAAACTATATCACACAATTTGGGGCATTTTTGTTTCTTTATGGTGATACGTCGTTTGGAGGCGTGTTGAGAGCATCCGTGCGGATCCGAAGATCACGGGACATCCGAAAGATCGGGACAATCTCCGGCATCTGGTTATTGGGACGTCTATGTGATCTGTGATCGAATTTGCGCAGCTTGACCTCCCCTAACAGGGGGGTCACTGGGGATCTGGTAAGCCTCCATCTATTAGTGGTGTTTAGAGGTGATGGGTCCACGTGGTCAAGTACTATTTCATTGAATAAACAAGTTTCAGTTATTTCTACTTTATATATACACTGGACATTATTTATATTTGTATATTAATTTACATATGGACATTTGAACTGACAATTTGTTTTTGTTTTATTTGTTTTTTTGAACACTTGAGTTTAAAAAAGATTTTTTCTACAATATTTTTTTCACAGTATTTGTGTATTTGGTTTCACAGATTTTTTCTGACATATTTTTTTGCACATTTTTTTAGGTCACATTCACATTTAGTGGCCAAGCGCTGCACTTTGTTTCTTTTATATAAAAAAATCGACATTCTATCGAAGTATATCAAAATATCAACATTGTATCAAAGTATACCAAAATATCAACTGAAGTATATCCAAATACCTACTGAAGTATATCAAAATATTGACGTTGTATCAAAGGATATCGACATTGTATCAAAGTATATTAAAAAAGACATTGTATCAAAGTATACCAAAATATCAACTGAAGTATATCCAAATATCAACGTCGTATCAAAGGATATCAACATTGTATCAAAGTATATAAAAATATCCACATTGTATCGAAGTATATAAACATTGTATCAACGTATATTAAAGAATCAACATTGTATCGAAGTATATCAAAATATCAACATTATATCAAAGTATACCGGAAGTATATCCAAATATCGACGTTGTATCAAAGGATATCAACATTGTATCAAAGTATATAAAAAAAACTACATTATATCAAAGTATAGCCAAATATCGACTGAAGTATATCGAAATATCAATGTTTTATCTAAGTATATCAACATTGTATCAAAGTATATAAAAATATCCATATTGTATCGAAGTATATCAACAGTGTACCAAAGTATAGAAAAAAATCATCATGGTATTGAAGTATATCAAAATATCAACAACTTATCGAAGTAAATCCACATTGTAGCAAAGTGTATAAAAATATCAACATTGTATCAAAGTATATCAAAATATTGATGTTGTATCAACGAAATACACTATATTGTCAAAAGTATTGTGACACCTGCCTTTACACACACATTTTCCTTTTGGGGCAAATTTTCTAAATGTATTGTTTCCGTACCAGTCCAGCTGAGTTGCACTGGGTTCTCCTTGACCGCAGGTGTCGCTGTCACCGCCGGCAAGAATAAGAACGCAGTCTAGCTGGGTGTATTGAATGCCACTGTTCTTTCAGAACCAGCCCAGTGGGAGTGTTCTCCTGCTGTGCATTCTGGGAGGTGGTATTTAAGGTAATGCGGGTCTGTTCCGGAGAATATTTTCTGCCTGTTTGGTTCTGGTCCTCCTGACCAGCCCCATGGCCCTCCTGGCCTGGGGTGCGAAACCATGCATTTCAAGTCTTGGGGCTGGCTAGCCCGAGGCAACGCAACTGCAGAGACAGGCCTGAATGGATTTTGGGGCCTATTGATCCAAAGGTGGTCCGGTGCCATCTCATCTAAGGGAGAGGCCCAGCAACTGTAGAAACCCCAGGGGAGGACTCTTCAGGAGAAGGCCGTGCGCAAGGCTGGCTTCTTTGTGGAGAAGTCCGATCCCCCAGCTTCCTCCCGTATGTTTCTTCCGCCAAAGTGCTGGGCATCCAATAGGTAAACAAGTTTGAGGTGTTGACTCGGCCACCAAGTTCTCCAGATCTCAGGTGAATCAAGCATCTGTGGGATGTGCTGGAAAAACAAGTCCGACTCGTGGAGGTCCCACCTCACAACTTGCAGAATCTGCTACTGAAGGCTTGGTGCAAGATACCACAGCATGCCTTCAGAGGTCTAGTGGAGCCCATGCTGAGATGGGTTTTGGCAGAAAAAGGGGGACCTACTCAGTTATAGGTAGGGGAGGGTCATATAGTTATGGCTGATCGGCAGGGGCGGATCCAGGGGGGGGCAATGGGGCAATTGCCCCCTCTGAGAATACGGCCAGCGGGTGACAGCGCGGCCGGTTCCGTGGGTGACTGCACTGAGTGCTGGTGAGTGGATGGGTGAGGGGGGGCAGCTGGGCGGCTTAGAGTCTGAGGTCTGCTGGCCAATCAGGAAGCCAACTTGTAGACCTCAATACACAGGCATTGATTCAACTTGCATCAAAATCGCGTAACTTTCAGGTCGCAACAGTGGAAACCTAGGCTAAAGTGAATTTTAGGGCAAACAAATACAAAAAAATCAAAACATTTTTGGTAAAAGCTGGGTTCACATATAGGCAAATTGGATGTGATTTACACCACATTCACTTCACATAACATCTGAGTGTGACCGGCTTTCAATGGAGCATGTCAGGGGTGGCTACGGTGCGAATTTGAAAAGGATCCTTTGCATTTTTGGGTCTGGTCCAGGTGCGAATTCAGGGAAAAAGTTGCACCTGAGGCTGGGTTCTATTGCGAAGCAGGAGATTTTGACTGGCTCTCTATGGAGCCGGTTCACACATCTCCGCTGCACCTCCAGTGCGAATTTGCACAGGACTCCTGTGCGTCTTTTGGTCTGTTTCAGGACCTGGAATGGTTAACTGGGGAGGCACCGAACCCTTGCTGTGAGCCGCATGTGAAGATAGTGTGAACGCAGCCTTAATCGATGAAAACAAACGCACCGGACACCAGACTGCAGACCGTAGCTGGACCTGTGTGAACTAAGGATGGGCTTGGGCGTGTTCGCAACTCCGCTAATCACAGGCAGTGAGACATTTCCCCGATCCGCAGCTGCACAGATGGGGAAATGTCTCACTGCCTGTGATTAGCGATTCGGAGTGTGAGCTTCCTGGTGGGTGCGGGCACGTGGAGTTGCAAACATGTCTGCATGTGTTCGCACAGCCCACGTGCAGAGCCCGCCAGGAAGTCGGCACAGCGCAGCGCTAATCACAGGCAGTGAGACATTTCCACATCTGTGCAGCTGCGGATCGGGGAAATGTCTCACTGCCTATGATTAGAGATGCGCAGTGCTGAATTCCTGGCGGGCGCAGGCATGTGGAGTTGCGAACGTGCCAGAGCCCATCCTTAGTGTGAACCCAGCCTTAAATTTGTGTAAAATGGCGACATACTTCATTAAGCTGTGTATTATGTTAGCCTATTAGCCTTTATTAGTACATTGAAAAGGTTATGAATGCAGACTGTGGGTGTAATAACTCATGACAATGTTGTAATTATTGTTTATGATGGTTCTGAATAATAACTTCCTATATACAGTAGTAATCATATTCAAATATCCAAGCTTTATTTATAATATTCAAATGTTTCAAACTTTATTGAATATTATTACTATATAGGAAGTTATCATTATGACTGTGTTAGCCTCTCATTAGCACGTATTTGTACACTGGGAAAGTTGCTGCGGCTCCTTATAGACAGGCTCTGGGACTAAATAACATTAGAGCCGCCATGTCCCTCTTCAAAAGCGAGTTATTACTGAGCACACAAGCAGTTATTTATTTCCCCAGCCTGCCACCCTTTCCTCTACACGACACAAGCCCCGCCCCTCTGAGAACTTCTCTCAGCGAGACCTGGCATTGGCCGCCGGGGAGTCACGTGCGCGCAGAGGCGGGAAGTTCTCGCCTGGTTACCTGGTTGCCTTGGCGACGTTTGTCAACAAAGGTGTCATGGCGGCCTGAGGAGGACGGCAGCACCACATAGGAGGAGTACTGAGGACGGATGTGGTGCAGGAGAGAAGCCCGTGTTAGGTAAAGAAAATGGCAGCTGGTTGTATTTTCACACGAATTCCCGGGAAGTTTTGGTGCTGTTATCATTCTGTAGTTGCATAGACCCTCTTTACAGTCCTGGAGGACAGCTGAGTCAGGGTGTTCTGTCACATATGGCGACCCATTATATTTGGATACCTGCTGGACTGTGCATGCGTGACGCTGCCATATGTGTTCCACCCCTGATTCCAGGTTAAAGCCCCACCATCCAAGTGGACATAGAGTTAGATTATAATAATGCCGAGCGAAGTGAGGCTGTGCCGCAAATGGCCCTGTGTTGGAATGCATATGGCGGTGCCGTGCATGCGCAGTCCAGCGGGTAGCAAAATGTGATGGGTAGCCGAATGTGATGTGACAAGGGTACCAGGAGGAGATTATTGCTGGAGGCTGATGAAGCAAGAGAGACACACAACTCTCACCACTGACATGTTTCAGGCACTGGGGGAAGTGTTCAGGCTGGTGGTGCTCAAAGGACAGTCACCCTGTCTAGCCAAGGTTTCCACCCGCTGGCTAAGTCCCGCCATTCAACCACGTGCCGCTCGGGGCAATTCTGGCATTTCTCACATGCAAAGACCAGGCGTTTTCTGCCACTTTTTGTATAAATGTGAAAATATTGCTAGAAAGTACTTGGAACCTCCAAACATAATAATAATAAAAATATATATATATATATATACACACACAAACAGCGCCTTGCAAAAGTATTCCCCCCCCCCCTTTGCCATTTTTTATGTTTTTATGCCTCACAACCTGGAATTAACATGGATTGTGTAAAGATTTGCATCATTTCATCTACAGAACACGCCCACAACGTTGAAGATTTTTTATTGTGAAGCAAACAACAAATAGGACAAAATAAAAGAAAAAGTCAATGTGCATAACTATTCACCCCCCCTAAAGTCAGTACTTTGTAGAGCCGCCTTTTGCGGCTATCACAGCTCCAAGTCACTTTGGATAAGTCTCTATGAGTTGCCACATCAGTTACCACTGGGATTTTTGCCCATTACTCCTTGCAAAACTGCTCCAGCTCCTTCAGGTTGGATGATTTGCGCTTGTGAACAGCAATCTTTAAGTTTGACCACAGATTTTCTATTGGATTGAGGTCGGGGCTTTGACTAGGCCATTCAAACACATTTACACGTTTCCCTTTAAACCACTTAAGTGTTGCTTTAGCAGTGTGTTTGGGGTGATTGTCCTGCTGAAAGGTGAACCTCCGTCCTAGCCTCAAATCACACACAGAGTGCTACAGGTTTTGCTCAAGACTATCTTTGTATTTACCACCATCCATCTTTCCCTCAACCCTGACCAGTTTCCCAGTCCTGACTGCTGAAAAACATCCCCACAGCATGATGCTGCCACCACCATGTTTCACAGTGGGGATGGTGTTCTTTGGGTGATGTGATGTGTTGGGTTTGCGCCAGACATAGCGTTTTCTTTGGTCAAAAAGTTCAATTTTAGTCTCATCAGACCAGAGCACCTTCCTCCATACATTTTGGGAGTCTCCCACATGCCTTTTCACAAACTCAAAACGTGCCATTTTGTTTTTTGATGAAAGTAATATCTTTCTTCTGCCACTCTGCCATAAAGCCCAACTCTATGGAGCGTACGGCTTGTCATCCTATATACAGATACTCCAGTCTCTGCTGTTGACCTCCAATGTACGGGACATTCTTCGCACTGACCTCCAATGTAAGGGTCATTCTTCGCACTGACCTCCAATGTAAGGGTCATTCTTCGCACTGACCTCCAATGTAAGGGTCATTCTTCGCACTGACCTCCAATGTACGGGACATTCTTCGCACTGACCTCCAATGTAAGGGTCATTCTTCACACTGACCTCCAGTGTAAGGGTCATTCTTCACACTGACCTCCAGTGTAAGGGTCATTCTTCATACTGACCTCCAATGTAAGGGACATTCTTCGCACTGACCTCCAATGTAAGGGTCATTCTTCATACTGACCTCCAATGTAAGGGTCATTCTTCGCACTGACCTCCAATGTACGGGACATTCTTCTCACTGACCCCCAATGTAAGGGTCATTCTTTGCACTGACCTCCAATGTAAGGGTCATTCTTTGCACTGACCTCCAATGTACGGGACAATGGGCTTCAAGCATCACACATTGGATATTTTGGTGCCCAGGTACATTTTCCCTAAATAGCTGAAAATGCTCAGTAAATACTGCATGAACAGTTATTTAAACTCAATTCACAGAAGAATATAAAGAATTAAAGGCATGCAGTAATTAAGTAGTGGTCCAAGCATGCAGTATTTAAGGAAGGTGGAGTGTGCACAGCCTTGTTACTGCTGCTGTATCAAAACAGACCTGTGTCTGAAAAGCTGTGTGCCCTGTGTGAGACCACATCCCTGACATTGAGGGGATAGAAGCACAGTGGTGGATGAAGCAGTGAAGACTTACACCACAGTCCAAGTGTTGATATGCCTGATTAACTTAGTGGTCCCAGTAAGAGCAATACAAAGGGGGGATTTCTTCCATACATCCTCCTGGTTTACTTTTGCACATGCGGAGGTGATGTCTACTGGTGTCAGCATCTCACTATAGCTCTTCCTATAATAGACTCTGTCTCATATCTTTTTGACAGCAGTCCTTTATATAGGATATAGGGACTATATGGATTGAATTTTTCGACTGCACAAAGGAATTGGATGTTAAAGGGGCTGTAAAGGTTAATTTTTTATTTTCTACATAGGTTCCTTTTAAGCTAGTGCATTGTTGGTTCACTTACCTTTTTCTTCAATTTCGCTTCTAAATGTTTTTTTTCTTTGTCTGAATATCTCACTTCCTGTTTCTCCTCAGTAAACTTCACACCATCATCCGAGCGGTGTTTAGTCAGCCAGAACAGCTTACTGAACAGCTTACTGAGGAGGAACAGGAAGTGAGAAATTCAGACAAAGAAAACAAAGAAAAAAAACATTTAAAAGGGAAATCGAAGGAAAAGATAAGTGAACCAACAATTCACTAGCTTAAAGGAACCTATTTATAAAATAAAAACTGAACCTTTACAACCCCTTTAATGTATGAATAATTGATCAGCGCTGCTAAAATCTGTGTTTATAGAGATTTTTCTGCTTTATATGTTTTTGCATTATTCTTGTTTGAATGTGCCTGTAAGCAGCAGCTGAAATGTTGTAGGAAAGTCTATTTTTATTTTATTTTTACTTCTTTCCATTTTTTAGCGCTTGTATTTATAAGGAATAGGGTGGTCGTTTTGCTTATAAATATTTTGATAGGTATTTAAGAAACGCGTGTGCCCTTGTACACACGGTCGGACATTCCAAAAACAAAATCCGTCTGATTTTTTTTCTGACGGATTTTGTCCTAAACTGGTGTTGCATACACACGGTTGGACAAAGTTGTCGGAAAATACAATCGTTCAGAACATGATGACGTTTGTTCGTTATGACAGGACTATGTTGTGGCTAGTAGCCAATAGCTTTGGTCTCGTAATTTGATCTGAGCATGCGTGGCACTTTGTCCGATCAGAATTCTCTACAAACAATCGCACAAAGTCCGATCGGATCATGTTGTCGGAAAATTTTTATATCCAGCTCTCAAACTTTGTTGGTCGGACATTCCGATGGAAAAAGTCAGATGGAGCCCACACACAGTCAGATTATCTGACAACGCGGTCCGATCGGACCTTTTCCGTCGGAATTTCCGACCGTGTGTACAGGGGCTATGATTTAACTGGTTGTTAAAGAGGAAGTAAACCCTAATGGGTTTACTTCCTCTTTCATTCCCTGCAAAGGTAAAGCATAATGGACTACTATGCATCGCATAGTAGTCCATTATGGGTCACTTACCTGACACAGGAGCCAGCAAAGTCACCGCTGTCCCCTGTAATACGGCGCATCCATCTTCTCGGTGGGGACTTGCCGCTCTGCCGCTGTCATTCGGCGAAGCCACAATGACGTCACTCCCGCGCATGCGCACGGGATCCGCCACTCGCGGCATATCGCCGTTGACCGCGGCGCGCTCAGTGCGCCTGCACGCTGCTGTCTACGGCGCATGCGCCTTAGACAGCGGTGCCTGTCTTTCGGCAAATATCTCCTAAACCGTGTAGGTTTAGGAGATATTTCTTGGACCTACAGGTAAGCCTTAATCTAGGCGTACCTGTAGGTCAAAGTTGGTTGTAAGGGTTTACAACCACTTTAAGTAGTGGACAGCAGCCGGTGTCCTTAACCAGTAACTGCCATGGTTGTTAAGAAACGGTGTGGGGCTCCTCCCCAATCCATACCAGGTCCTTTGGTTCTGGTATGGATTTTGAGGGGAACCCTAATGCCAAAATGTAAAAAAAAAATGGCGTGGGTCCCCCTCAAAATCCATTTCAGACCCCTATCCGAGCATGCAGGCCAGAAAAAGGCTTGCATTTTTCTGAGACCTAATTAACCTGATGACATGAGAAGGTTGAGAAAAGCTGTTCTATAGAATATATGAATATAGAATGATCAGGACAACACGTAATTGTCATGAAAGCACCATAGATGTGGAGACAGATGTAAAATACATGTGATGGTGTAGTTTGGGGATCGGTGATAACAGACGGGTGACATCGAAATGGTGGAAATGGCAGATTATAATCTGTGTGGCTCGCTCTCGCAGGTAACCCTTTGCTGGCTGCTGAGAGCACAGAATATACTCCTTTGTTTCCAAATTATAGCATTATTACAAGCCTGTAGTATCCTATTAGTGCCGCACTTACAACTTTTGCCTATTTAATGGGCACTTTTCGTTGTTAGCAAAAATAAAAGCCCATTTAATTGGCCTGGCGGGATTGTCAGCTCGTCACGGTGCTACTAATTATCCAGAATGGAAGTAGACGGCGCTGGGCTCTGCGCTCGCTCCCGTGTCATCAGACAACGCGGCCTCTCTGTTTGCTTCATGTAAATTGATTACACAGCGTTGCTCTCCATTTTCGGTCCTGGGCGCACATTAGCACACAGATGAAAACAAAAGTTAATTTGCATTTTCATTACAAAAGCAAAAAAAAACACATATGTCTGTGGATGTAAGAATGCAGGGCTGTGATGTGACACCTCGGGGGTTATTAATAATCAACACTTTTCTAGCAGAGAAATGTATTCAGGGTGATTTTTATGTCATTATTTATCTCTTTCTGTCTCTTTCTTCTTACTCATCTTTTCTTTCCAGGGCCATCTTTAATATTGATTGGACCCTGCCCCTGGGCAAAACTTTTCTTGGCCCCCCCATGCAGTTGTGCTCTCAAACCTGCTCAGAGTCATACAATAAATAGCAGCTAGACTCAAAATCAGTTTACAGAATGAGATCAGGCAGTTATTGCGATTGGTTGTCAGAGGTTACAGTGTATCATTTACCGCTCACTGACTGGTTGCTAGAGGCTACAGCACACATTATGGCTCACTGATTAGTTGCGAGAGGTTACAGCACATGATTTCTGCTTGTTGATTTGTTGCTAGAGATTACTGTGGATATTACCTCAGAGGGGCATGATATACATATCAATGCTGCCTGCCGCCACTATTTACATATGAATGGCGACACTATTTACATATGAATGTTGGTAATTTCCATGTAAGCACGGGGTCTGCAGGTGAGTCATCTGTATGCAACAATAGGGCAGAGCTGGGCAGCATTGCTAGCAGCACTTCACACTGAGATATTGGGAAACAGCACAGGACTAAAACCTTGAGGGACAAGGGAATTTAAACCAGGATAGTTGGCAAGTATGAGGCAGCTGCTTTGGGCCCCACAACAATGACAGGGCCCAGGGCAGCTGCCCCTTTTGCCCTGCCTTAAAAACAGCCCTGCAAGTACTACCTGTGTACATGAAACACAAATCACCTGGTGATGAAGGGATGATTGGCTGTAGCAGTTGCTGGATAGCTTAGGCAGCCAATCAGATGATGGTAAGTGGGAGAAGTTTTGTCAGTGACACCATGGAAACATTTTGTATAGGTACTTCATTCTGTTTTCTGGGGAAGTCCAGTCAACAGTGTATCTATATATCCATGCAGTATCCGAGTCTTGATATCGATTCATGGTGTCCAGAGTGATTCTCTGGACATGGACACCATGGTAAAGATTTAGGCTGGGTTCTCACTTGTGAGAATTGGATGCAGGTTTTCCCGCATCCAATTCTCATAACAGGACAAGACTGTGCCCGGCTGTCAAGGAGCCGGTTCACACACCTCCAAGGCAGCTGCACTGTTTCAGGTTCGAATTTTGGTCCTGAAACTGATAACAGGGACTCACCGGACCCGCTGCTGTGAGCCGCATCCACAGCAAGTGTGAACCCGGCCTTACTAAACCTGGAGCACTCGGGATCTGGTGCAGCTGTGCGTGGTGGCCAATCCGATTCTAACTTTAGCCTGTTTAACCACTTCCCGCCTGCCCAACATCAAATGACATTGTCAACTTTGAGTGGTTATACCTGAATGATGTCCGCAGGCATCATTCAGTTATCTTCTTTTAGAGACGGGGATTCCCTTCACCAAAGGAACAATCATAACGGCTGTTCAGCTGCTTGATCGTTCTTACAGGCGGCGGGGGAGACAACAATTTTGAAGACAGGTAATTTTTCTCCTTCACCGATGTGCACTGATGAGGCTGCACTGATGTGCACTGATGAGGCTGCACTGATGTGCACTGATGAGGCTGCACTGATGTGCACTGATGAGGCTGCACTGATGTGCACTGATAGGCTGCACTGATGGGCACTGATAGCCTGCACTGATAAGGTGGCACTGATGGTTGGCACTGATGGGCACTGGTTGGTGACACTGATCTGTGGCACTGATTATTAGACAGTGATGGGCATTGACAGCACTGGTGGGCATTTATGGGTGGCACTGTGGGCACCAGTAGGTGGCCCTGTGGGTACCGGTAGGTGGCACTGGTAGGTGGCACAGTGGGCACTGGCAGGTGAAATTGGTGGGCACAGCGCTGGATTTCTGAGTGAGGGACCGATGTCCCTCTGACAGAAGCCGGTGATCGGCTTTTTTTTAGCGTGAGGGGGAAAAAAATATAGATTACTGAGCTTCTGTTTAGATCACGTGATCAGCCGTCATTAGCTGACAACTGATCACATGGTAAGGGGCCAGGATCAATCCCTTACTCGGATCTGTGATCAGCCGACTGGTAGACTTGGTGATCACAGAGCGCTGATGGGGGACTCCAGTGATTTTCTTTTTTTCCACCATGGAGAAAATAATAGCATAATCTATAGACTGCTTAGTGAGTAATTGTGGGAGACCTCTTATTTACAGGAGATGAGGGAAATTATTTTTCTATACACACCTACACAGGTTGAACAGGGATGGACTGTTGTCTTTATTCAACCTTACCAACTATGTAACTATATGTTACTATGTTTAATACGTCATTCTTCTTTATATTTCTTGGTAAACCAAAGTCCAAAAAGGAAAGTGGTGTGACCAATTCCTCCCAACAGAAAGATGTGAAGTAGTGATGGCCGAACGGTTCGCCCGGCGGTCGTTTCGCGGCGAATTTCGGCCGTTCGCGGTCCGCTCGTTCGCTCGCCTATTGCCGTCGTTCGCCCCAGCGGACTTATGTGTTTAATGTGTAAAAGAACTTTGACCCTATGATGACACATCCATCATGGGGTACAGGACAGCCAATTGAGACATGACAGCACATGGACACTTGGACATTCCCCCTAACCTATAAATACACCCGATCCGGTGGCCATTTTACATTCTTTCTTCTGTCACTATAGGGAAAGGTTGCTGTGTGGAGTAGGGAGAGATAAATCGCTAGCTATTTGGTACACAAAAGTTCTTTTCAGGACTGGTATAGGTGTTGGGTGTATATAGGTTTGCTGTGCTACTGATTGTTGCAGCAGCCTGAGTGTCTTTTGTCAGTTTAGAGAAAGGGAAAGGACGGTGTGTGCTACAGGGAGAGTCAGTTTAGTCGTCATCATCATCATCATCATTAGCTGTTACTATCAGGTCCACAAAAGAGCTATTCCAGTAACCACTAATCGTTCCAGTCTCCTCTTTTTTGCCACTTTGTATAAGGACAGGAAGGAAGCAGTGTGTCAGGCAGTGAGGGTCAGTTTAAAGAGTTTCTGTTACTATTAGTTCCACAAAGGTTCTTTTCAGGACGGGTATCAGTGGTATGGTAATAGGCTTGTACACGTATAATATTCTTTCTTCCAAATATAGAAAGAATATTATACTTGACTGCTGCCCTTCTGCTGCAGTCTGCTAATCATTCACAACTCACTTGTTCCACAAAGTTCTTATAAGGACTGGTAACTTGGTCTAGGGTGCTACAGTACATAGGGTTGAGTGAGGTACAGTCTGCTATTCTATAAGGACTGTTATCGGTCCACAATACATAGGGTTGAGGTGCACCACTGCTGACTGCTGCCCTATACTGCAGCAGTCCTTCATTGGTATAGGGACTGACGTACAGTCTGCTAATCACTAACACACAACCTGCTTGGTCCACAAAAGTTCTTATAAGGACTGGTAACTTGGTCTAGGGTGCTACAGTACATAGGGTTGAGTGAGGTACAGTCTGCTATTCTATTAGGACTGTTATCGGTCCACAATACATATGGTTGAGGTGCACCACTGCTGACCGCTGCCCTATACTGCAGCAGTCCTTCATTGGTATAGGGACTGACGTACAGTCTGCTAATCACTAACACACAACCTGCTTGGTCCACAAAAGTTCGTATAAGGACTGGTAACTTGGTCTAGGGTGCTACAGTACATAGGGTTGAGTGAGGTACAGTCTGCTATTCTATAAGGACTGTTATCGGTCCACAATACATAGGGTTGAGGTGCACTACCTTCTTTCTTCATTTGGCTCACTTCCTTGTCCCAAAAAAGCACACCGTACTATATGCCCCTACCCTCCTCTTTGAAGAGGTTGAGCGGTGTCATATTTCTACTGGGGCTGCTTATGATATCCCTGTGCTGTGCTGACTTCCTCCTGGGGGTTCTTATTATGAGGGGATCACACCATCCCTGTGCTGTGCTGACTTCCTCCTGGGGGTTCTTATTATGAGGGGATCACACCATCCCTGTGCTGTGCTGAGTTTCTCCTGGGCCTGCTTATTATGAGGGGATCACACCATCCCTGTGCTGTGCTGACTTCCTCCTGGGGTTCTTATTATGAGGGAATCACACCATCCCTGTGCTGTGCTGACTTCCTCCTGGGGGTTCTTATTATGAGGGGATCACACCATCCCTGTGATGTGCTGACTTACTCCTGGGCCTGCTTATTATGAGGGGATCACACCATCCCTGTGCTGTGCTGACTTCCTCCTGGGGGGTTCTTATTATGAGGGGATCACACCATCCCTGTGCTGTGCTGACTTACTCCTGGGGGTTCTTATTATGAGGGGATCACACCATCCCTGTGCTGTGCTGAGTTTCTCCTGGGCCTGCTTATTATGAGGGGATCACACCATCCCTGTGCTGTGCTGACTTCCTCCTGGGCCTGCTTATTATGAGGGGATCACACCATCCCTGTGCTGTGCTGAGTTTCTCCTGGGCCTGCTTATTATGAGGGGATCACACCATCCCTGTGCTGTGCTGACTTCCTTCTGGGGGTTCTTATTATGAGGGGATCACACCATCCCTGTGCTGTGCTGACTTCCTCCTGGGGGTTCTTATTATGAGGGGATCACACCATCCCTGTGCTGTGCTGAGTTTCTCCTGGGCCTGCTTATTATGAGGGGATCACACCATCCCTGTGCTGTGCTGACTTCCTCCTGGGCCTGCTTATTATGAGGGGATCACACCATCCCTGTGCTGTGCTGACTTCCTCCTGGGGGTTCTTATTATGAGGGGATCACACCATCCCTGTGCTGTGCTGAGTTTCTCCTGGGCCTGCTTATTATGAGGGGATCACACCATCCCTGTGCTGTGCTGACTTCCTCCTGGGGGTTCTTATTATGAGGGGATCACACCATCCCTGTGCTGTGCTGACTTCCTCCTGGGCCTGCTTATTATGAGGGGATCACACCATCCCTGTGCTGTGCTGACTTCCTCCTGGGGGTTCTTATTATGAGGGGATCACACCATCCCTGTGCTGTGCTGAGTTTCTCCTGGGCCTGCTTATTATGAGGGGATCACACCATCCCTGTGCTGTGCTGACTTCCTCCTGGGGGTTCTTATTATGAGGGGATCACACCATCCCTGTGCTGTGCTGAGTTTCTCCTGGGCCTGCTTATTATGAGGGGATCACACCATCCCTGTGCTGTGCTGACTTCCTCCTGGGGGTTCTTATTATGAGGGGATCACACCATCCCTGTGCTGTGCTGAGTTTCTCCTGGGCCTGCTTATTATGAGGGGATCACACCATCCCTGTGCTGTGCTGACTTCCTCCTGGGGGTTCTTATTATGAGGGGATCACACCATCCCTGTGCTGTGCTGAGTTTCTCCTGGGCCTGCTTATTATGAGGGGATCACACCATCCCTGTGCTGTGCTGACTTCCTCCTGGGGGTTCTTATTATGAGGGGATCACACCATCCCTGTGCTGTGCTGACTTCCTCCTGGGGGTTCTTATTATGAGGGGATCACACCATCCCTGTGCTGTGCTGAGTTTCTCCTGGGCCTGCTTATTATGAGGGGATCACACCATACCTGTGCTGTGCTGACTTCCTCCTGGGGGTTCTTATTATGAGGGGATCACACCATCCCTGTGCTGTGCTGACTTCCTCCTGGGGGTTCTTATTATGAGGGGATCACACCATCCCTGTGCTGTGCTGAGTTTCTCCTGGGCCTGCTTATTATGAGGGGATCACACCATACCTGTGCTGTGCTGACTTCCTCCTGGGGGTTCTTATTATAAGGGGATCACACCATCCCTGTGCTGTGCTGAGTTTCTCCTGGGCCTGCTTATTATGAGGGGATCACACCATCCCTGTGCTGTGCTGACTTCCTCCTGGGGCTGCTTACGGTGTTGATGTCAGTGCTGTATATCACGGTGCTGGTGTGAGTGCTTAATGTCACGGTGCTGCTGTCAGTGCTGTATATCACTGTGCTGATGTCAGTGCTGTATGTCACGCTTCTGATGTCAGTGCCCTCTATCACGGTGCTGCTGTCAGTGCTGTATATCATGGTGCTGATGTCAGTGCTTAATGTCACGCTTCTGATGTCAGTACTCTCTATCACGGTGTTGCTGTCAATGCTGTATGTCACAGTGCTGGTGTTAAGGCTTTATGTCACGCTGCTGATGTCAGTGCCCTCTATCACGGTGCTGTTGTCAGATGACTCTATCACGGTGCAGGTGTCATTGCTGTATGTCACGCTGCTGGTGATCATCTCCTGCACCCTCTTCTTTGCCTACCCTGGTCCCTGACCTTCCCTCTCCTCCATTGCCTTCATGCGCTCCACAGTCCTGAATTGTCAGAACAATTTCCCATATAAAAAAAGAATCTTGTAGTTATCGATCCCAAATTCACCTCATACATGTGTTATGTCATTGGCCATGTGGTGGGACTATGTTTGCCCAGCTAATAATTATCTTGTGGCTGCAAATTTGACCTAAAGGTTTGCGAAGTTCGCCTCCCATTGAAGTCAATGGGGCCCGCGGCGAATGTTCGGTTTCGCGAACGGTCGGCCTCGTTCGCGGTCCGCGTTCGCGAAACGTCCCGTCGGAAGTTCGGACCATCACTAATGTGAAGTAGTAGCATCCGACTCTGAGTGCGATTCTACCACTTCTCATCTTTCTGTTGGAGGATTGGTCACAGGATATTGATGCCTTCAGGCTTTGATACATCTAATATCCATCCGTTCATATGAGCGCGTGACGCCCCGGGACTAGAAGAACGATTTCAAAGGCGCTGTTCGATCCCTTGTAACGGGGGATCAATTGGAGCTGGTAAGCAGCTAATCTTATTATTGGTGGAGGCACTGTTCACATGAGGTGATTGATGGCGGTTTTATCATCAGTGATTATCAAGTCTCGTGGCTGGAATCACTGGTGGACTCACATATGGACTTTGTTTTTATATCTGATGACCTGTCTAATTTTTCTGTATTTTAGTGCGATTCTATCACTTTATATTATTACTACTCTGTAGTTTATGTCATACAGGAGAATCCCTGCCCATACTTGCTGGTTTGTTTTTTCTTTTGTTCTTGTTTTGAGCCTTTATAGCGCAGTTTGTTCCAGCTGTGGTAATATATTTTGCTGAAATGACATTTTGGATCCTATATAGTAGATGACTGTAATCCTCTTTTAAGCACCTATTTCACCAGCCTTTAGACTCATCTTAAAGTGGTTGTAAGCCCACATTTACCTACAGTGAACCTGCACGGTTTAGGATATATTCACTGTATCCGCATGTGCGGATGTCGGCACACTGAAGAAATGGACCAGAGCCCACCAACATCGGTGTGCGGGGACTGCTGCAACAGCTTTGACCAAAGGTAAGTATTTCATAATGAACTAGTATGCAGGCATTGCAGGGTTTTTTTGTTTTGTTTTTGTTTTTTTTGTTTACAACCACTTTAACACACCTAGTAGTTGGCTCGTCTATGTCATCTTTACAATATGGTCCATATCTGGTGCAACAAGGGGTGAGGTTATAAAAAGTGCCTACAAATGGGGCATGGCTACTAGGCGATTAAGAGGAACCATCGGACAACTCACGTCTATCTTCACTAAGGTGCTGGCGAGGCCAAGGAGCGTTGAGAGATTTGATGAGTGTGTCTCGCATGCCCAGGGCCGTTGGTAGGTGGTAAAAGGACCAAGGGCTTCAGCCCGAAGTCCAAGGCTGGAAACGGGGGGGGGGGGGGGAGGGGGATGTTGTACGAGGCAGATTTTTATTGGCTGGGCCATGACACTGACGGTAGTAACCTACATACACTGACCTACCTACACTGACGATAGTGACCTACCTACACTGACTGACCTACCTACACTGACTGACCTACCTACACTGACCTACACCTACACTGACCTACACCTACACTGACCTACACCTACACTGACCTACACCTACACTGACCTACACCTACACTGACCTACACCTACACTGACCTACACCTACACTGACCTACACCTACACTGACCTACACCTACACTGACCTACACCTACACTGACCTACACCTACACTGACCTACAACTACACTGACCTACAACTACACTGACCTACACCTACACTGACCTACACCTACACTGACCTACACCTACACTGACCTACACCTACACTGACCTACACCTACACTGACCTACAACTACACTGACCTACACCTACACTGACCTACACCTACACTGACCTACACCTACACTGACCTACACCTACACTGACCTACACCTACACTGACCTACACCTACACTGACCTACACCTACACTGACATTAACATACAGTGACATTTACCTACACTGACATTTACCTACACTGACATTTACCTACACTGACATTAACATATAGTGACCTACCTACACTGACATTTACCTACACTGACATTTACCTACACTGACATTTACCTACACTGACATTTACCTACACTGACATTTACCTACACTGACATTTACCTACACTGACATTTACCTACACTGACATTAACATATAGTGACCTACCTACACTGACATTTACCTACACTGACCCACATACACTGTCTGACCTACTTCAGTGTGTGGTATAACAGCAGCCATGTCCTCAGTGGAGGAGCCGAGGAGGAGAGGAGAGCGGCTCGCCTGAGCACCAAGCGGGGATGTGGCGCGGCAGCCTCTATGTAATTCCCGCCTTCTGGATCCAACAGCACCTATGATGGACCTCACACGTCCCGTGGTCCCGGCATTGGACCAGTGGGATGTCCATCATAGATGTGCAGGCTCCAGAAGGCAGGACCTGCTATGGCACTCGGCCACACCCAGCCGCACTTGGCCACACTCGGCGGTGCTCAGGATCAGATTGGCCCCAGCGCTCGCCGCGATGCTCGGGGCTAGCAATGCAGAGCTGACACTCGGGGGCTTTAGGGGGTCACATTCGGGGCTTCAGCGCCCCCTAGCCACCATCTCCCAACGCTCCTGCGCATGCCCTGGGTCCGCTAAGATCACCAATGCTTCGGCAATCAGCTGTGTTAAAGTGTGCTGTGGCTTGATTTATTTGGCGTGGTTTTTAAATGCGAGTGTAACTTAAGAGGATCTTCTTGTGTGTGATTAAAAGTTTAACGGTATCGCGCTATGGGAGCATTTCTTTTTTTCTATTTCATGAGAGCACTGTCTATGAAATTGTCAATGGAGTCAGCTTTTCTCCCGCTAAAGTGAAGGATTGTACGCCTGTCATCCACATCCCTGCAAAAAGGTTTGGAAAGCGCTTTTTTGGCAAACACGTTGAGTGTGAGGCTGATCTAGTCGGTGAGTTAATTCACATAAGGGGGAGAGGAATCACATTTCACAGCGGTGTGGTGAAGAAAACACTGATCAATATTGTCTGCTAAAGTGAAGCATGTTTTGAAGACTCACGGACTTTGCAACGTTGTATAAACACTGTATATGTTTTGCAATACTCCTTGAGGAGTGTTTGAATGTATAGTGTAAACTATCACTTATTCACTTGGTTATTTATTATTATTTAATGTTTATTTATCATTATTATTTCTTTCACGGAACTGTATTTAAATTCTTTTGATCTATATTTGATGCATTTTGTAGCATAGGATTTAGTGGTGCAATATACACTTGATTTTAGCACCATGTGTTTTCAATTATTTACAATTGGAAAATTACACAGAAATGAGCTATTACGTTTAAAGAGAATCAGTCGTAATTGAGTATATGTGAGAATCTGATTATATGGTCTCAAAGTAAAGGTAAACTCACATTTAATTATATCTAGCTTGTTAATGCATCGGGGTTGATTTACTAAAGAGAAACTGTGCACTTTGCAAATGCAGTTGCATTTGTTTTCCCTAAAGCTTAGTAAATGAGGTAAAGCTCTGCTGATTTCCATCATCCAATTATGTGCAAGAAAAAAATGCTTATTTTTTTATTTTCCTTGCACCTGTTTGGGTATTATTTACAAAGTGAACCTTTACAATAGAAAATTAGTGCAATTCCACTTGCAAAGTACACAGTCTTTTTGCCTTTAGTAAATCAACCCCATTGCATATAGTGAAATATATATATATATATATATATATATATATATATATATATATATCTCATAAAACAAAAATATGCGTAAATTACAAATAAATAATCAAGTGATTGAACACTGACTAAAAATCAGTATAACCACTAATTCTAAATTTGGTGAAAAACGTGACCCTTTATATTTATCTCCAAACATAAAACTAAACAAAGGTGGGGGAACACAAAATATATATACAGGTTCACCAAATTTAGAATTAGTGGTTATACTGATTTTTAGTCAGTGTTCAATCACTTCATTATTCATTTCCAATTTGCGCATCTTTTTTTGTTTTATATGTACTGTTTACGGATTAAGTATTAATTCTTTTAGATTGCTGCACAATTGTTGGTGCACTCATATTATGTCTGAGTACATACTGTCACATCATATTTATTAAATACTCACTATTTGTTTTTTGAACACATCACAGCTATATCACCTGAAATTCATCAGGTAATTGGGTGAGCGCAGAATTTTTATGTGTTGCACAATATAGTGAACTAGGGCTTTTTTAAATGCAATACTTGTTTCAGTTTTTTTTTTTTTTTTTTTCATCACTTTTCGCAGTGCTTTTGATCACCTCCAGCCTCTTTGCAGCCAATTCTGGTCTACATGCATTCCAGTAATGAATGCATGGCATTTCTCAGGGTGGGTTTCCTGATAGTGACAACAGCGGACCACGCTTGAATAATGTGTATTTGAAACAGCCACTTGTAGTCTCCATCAGAAACCCTATGACAGGGTGACTGCAGGGGTATAACTGGAAGACAGAGACAGATCATCCCCCCCCCATAACAGGAAGAGCCTGAGCAAGGATTTTAATGGCAGGATCACCAGGTATTAAATTAATGGCATTTAATGAGAATTCATAAAAGCTCAAGGTTTTTTACCTTCAAGCTATCTAAAAAAAAAAAAAAAAAAAAACCTGTGTGCAGCAGTCCCTCAAAAATTCTTACCTGAAATATCTCGATCCAGCGTTGTGTACAGGAGCAGTGGCTCTCTCAGGTCTCTTCCTCCTCATTGATTGAGACGGCAGCGGGAGCGGTTGGCTTCAGCTACTGTCAATCACAGCCAGTGAGCCAATGAGGAGAGAAAGAGGGCGGGGAGAGCGGTCGGCTCTGTGTGTGAATGGGCTCACAGAGCAGTGTCTCGGGAGCGAGCCTGCTTGGGTGCCCCCATAGCAAGCTGCTTGCTCTGGGAGCACTCGGCAGGAGGAACGGGCCAGGAATGCCGGTGGAATACTTGGGAAGAGAAGGATCCCGGCTGCTCTGTGCAAAACCGCTGCACAGAGCAGGTAAGGATGACATGCCATTTTTTCTTTTTTTTTTTCTTTAAAAGCCCTCCTTTTAATATTACTTTCTTCTTCTTTTTTTTTTTTTTTTTTTTTTTTAAATGACACCAACATTTTAAAGCTCATATGAAATGCCAGTGATTGGGGTTCCATCTACTTTAAAGAGTGTATATTTGGATTCATGCGTAAGCTAAGTGGTGACGGGTTCTCTTTTAATAGAGAATATGGCTGACAGTGACCGTGTTGCCTTTATAGGCAGGTGCGGTGTACAGGGGGAACGCTCTTCGTTTTTGTAACTGAAGCATTTTTGAGGAGTAGGGATAGTATTTGATCCTGGTGGCTCCAACCTGAATTGCCTCCTCCACATTTTGTTCTACACATTTTGTTCTCAGCTTGAGAGCCGTCTATTTTCCTCCCAGGCCACTACATCTGCTCTCTTCACCCACTTTTATTTTAACCATTTGCAAGGCAACTATCTCGATGTGTTTCCTCCATGCTCTGCGGGAGTAACAGTTTGTCTGCGATGCGCTGAGCTGTTTTCACCTCTAGCGGCTGTTCTCCGGGGGGGTGTCAGAAGGTCTTCCTTGCAAGAAAGCAAAACCATACAGCAAATTTCCAACAAATCTCTTCTGTTCCGCTAAGACAAATAATCCTCGCAACGTACAGTGAACCGGGACAACGAGCCTGTCTAAGGATTTCCCAGAAGAAATCTCCAACATGCTCACAAAGCCAAGCTTTTTACCTCTTTTCTTTTAAATCCATTTTTATTTAAGAGGATTTTAAATTCATGCAGAATTCAAGGTCAAAATCCAAAACGCATCAGGTTTGAGCAAAGAAAACTGCAGTTCCAGTGAAGCTGTTGCCTGCAGCAAAGAGGATCTACCAATCCTAAGCATCCAGTGAGGATTCCATCTCTGGAAGGTGATTGGTTGCTATGGGGCAGGTGCTCAACTTTTGTTACGGTTCTCCTGTACCGGCATCCTTGCAGCTTATTTGAAGCATACCTAAAGTAAACAAAAGTAAAAAAACAGTCAGGCCTCTTTCATGCAGACTGTCCGTTCAGGTTTTTAGGTGGACCTGAACTCACGCTCCATAGACCTGACATGTGACATGTCCGCTGACATCCGCTCCAATCCGAAAAAGTGTGACGGTGGAAAAACCTACTTTTCCAATCGTCTGAGTATCGGATCGGGTGACCACGGACTCTACGGTCTGTCTTCATCCGATCCTCCATAGGGGAGAGCAGCGCTCTGACAGGTCCGTCCTTGCACAGTGTGTAAAGACAGATCTGTCATCTTCCTGCTCAGTGAGGGATCGACACCCACTGAGCAGAGCGGGCTCCGTACACAGACACATCCGGAGGAGCTTTTATCCTATAATTTATGTTTAATCTAAGTTTATAAGTTCAGTGTTGGGGCAGGTGAGCAGGGGGGTTCAGTGTTGGGGCAGGTGAGCAGGGGGGTTCAGTGTTGGGGCAGGTGAGCAGGGGGGTTCAGTGTTGGGGCAGGTGAGCAGGGGGGTTCAGTGTTGGGGCAGGTGAGCAGGGGGGTTCAGTGTTGGGGCAGGTGAGCAGGGCGGTTCAGTGTTGGGGCAGGTGAGCAGGGCGGTTCAGTGTTGGGGCAGATGAGCAGGGCGGTTCAGTGTTGGGGCAGATGAGCAGGGCGGTTCAGTGTTGGGGCAGATGAGCAGGGCGGTTCAGTGTTGGGGCAGATGAGCAGGGCGGTTCAGTGTTGGGGCAGATGAGCAGGGCGGTTCAGTGTTGGGGCAGATGAGCAGGGCGGTTCAGTGTTGGGGCAGATGAGCAGGGCGGTTCAGTGTTGGGGCAGATGAGCAGGGCGGTTCATTGTTGGGGCAGATGAGCAGGGCGGTTCAGTGTTGGGGCAGATGAGCAGGGGGGTTCAGTGTTGGGGCAGATGAGCAGGGGGGTTCAGTGTTGGGGCAGATGAGCAGGGGGGTTCAGTGTTGGGGCAGATGAGCAGGGGGGTTCAGTGTTGGGGCAGATGAGCAGGGGGGTTCAGTGTTGGGGCAGATGAGCAGGGGGGTTCAGTGTTGGGGCAGATGAGCAGGGGGGTTCAGTGTTGGGCCACATGAGCAGGGCGGTTCAGTGTTGGGCCACATGAGCAGGGCGGTTCAGTGTTGGGCCACATGAGCAGGGCGGTTCAGTGTTTGGGCAGATGAGCAGGGGGGGTTCAGTGTTGGGGCAGATGAGCAGGGGGGTTCAGTGTTGGGGCAGATGAGCAGGGCGGTTCAGTGTTGGGGCTGATGAGCAGGGCGGTTCAGTGTTGGGGCAGATGAGCAGGGCGGTTCAGTGTTGGGCCAGATGAGCAGGGCGGTTCAGTGTTGGGCCAGATGAGCAGGGCGGTTCAGTGTTGGGCCAGATGAGCAGGGGGATTCAGTGTTGGGGCAGGTGAGCAGGGGGGTTCAGTGCTGGGCCAGATGAGCAGGGGGGTTCAGTGTTGGGCCAGATGAGCAGGGGGGTTCAGTGTTGGGCCAGATGAGCAGGGGGGTTCAGTGTTGGGCCAGATGAGCAGGGGGGTTCAGTGTTGGGCCAGATGAGCAGGGCGGTTCAGTGTTGGGCCAGATGAGCAGGGCGGTTCAGTGTTGGGCCAGATGAGCAGGGGGGTTCAGTGTTGGGCCAGATGAGCAGGGGGGTTCAGTGTTGGGGCAGGTGAGCAGGGGGGGTTCAGTGTTGGGCCAGATGAGCAGGGGGGTTCAGTGTTGGGCCAGATGAGCAGGGGGGTTCAGTGTTGGGCCAGATGAGCAGGGGGGTTCAGTGTTGGGCCAGATGAGCAGGGGGGTTCAGTGTTGGGCCAGATGAGCAGGGGGGTTCAGTGTTGGGGCAGATGAGCAGGGGGGTTCAGTGTTGGGGCAGATGAGCAGGGCGGTTCAGTGTTGGGGCAGATGAGCAGGGGGGTTCAGTGTTGGGGCAGATGAGCAGGGGGGGTTCAGTGTTGGGGCAGATGAGCAGGGGGGGTTCAGTGTTGGGGCAGATGAGCAGGGGGGTTCAGTGTTGGGGCAGATGAGCAGGGGGGTTCAGTGTTGGGGCAGATGAGCAGGGGGGTTCAGTGTTGGGGCAGATGAGCAGGGGGGTTCAGTGTTGGGGCAGATGAGCAGGGGGGTTCAGTGTTGGGGCAGATGAGCAGGGGGGGACAGTGATCTGAGGTGTGAGAGTGCAGAATGTTCGTTTCTCACTACTAAAGTAGCTTACAGGATTTACTTTACGAAAAATCCTTTTCATGATTGAGAGTGTGAAGTTTCCATTTTTTGGTTATAAAATCGGCAGCAAAAGATTGAGAGTGGGTTCTCTATTTTTCGGTCGGAAAAAGTTCCAATCGGAAATTCCGATCGTCTGTACAAATTCCGACCTGCAAAATTCCTACGCATGCTTGGAAACAATTCGACGCATGCTCGGAAGCATTGAATTTCATTTTCTCGGCTCGTCGTAGTGTTGTACATCACCGCGGTTCTTGGCGGTCGAAAAGTTCAGAGAACTTTTGTGTGACCCGTGTGTATACAAGCCAAGCTTGAGCGGAATTCCGTCTGAAAAACCATCCAAGTTTTTTTCCCGACGGAAAATCTGCTTGTGTGTACGGGGCATAACAGAACTTCTAAACTACAGGTGTCAACCATAAGGCCCGTGATCCGAATCCATGAGCCGAATCGATGCAGTGGGGAGTGGCTGAGTTTCTGCACCTATTCTCTCTCTCTAAAAAAAAAAAAAAAAAATCTCTGGATTAATTTGTATAGTCTTACATATCGAACCAGTCCTTTGAGGGCCACCATCCATGATGCTGATGTGACCCACAATGAAATTGAGTTTGACAATTAAAAAAAAATAGCAGTTTTTTTGTTTTTTTTTAATGATCTTGCCGTTGTTTGTCCTCAACATCTATCTGCAGCCACGTACATTGCTCCAGATTCCGATGAAGGTCATGCTGGTATTGTTCTATCAAGATGAGAGCTCTTTAGGACCTCATGGACCTCGGAACACTAGGCCTGTCTGTCAGTAGTTGTCTTTCCAGGTTATTCTTTAGCAGCACTATCTGTCCACCTTAGATTCTGTCATCACCTTCTCTCTTTCCTCTCCGTCTGTCACAGTATTTGTCTCTTTTCCATCGCGATGTGTGACCAGAGTGTCTGAAGTTTACTCTATTATTGTTTTTTTTATTTTTTTCTGGTGAGCCGGTTTATTTCTTTGAATGTTGAAAAATGTGTTCTTGCAGTCACAGGAATTCTCAACGGTTGAAAGTCTTTTGTATTTTTCTTCTTCTTCTGTGGCGGCTGTGTAATACTGCTGGGAAGAATGCGGCTCTGCGATCGTTGGATTGTACTTACTCAAATACAAGTGTATTTTGTTCATTTTATTGACAATAATGTAATCGTTTTGGATGATTTGGGAGGTGCATTGCGATCCCAGGTTTAAGGGAGAACTGTATTCAAGTGTTAGTGATTGTAAACTCAAAATAAAATAAAAAAATGAAACACTTAGCTGCTCTGTGCAATTCCACTGAAATTCCTAAAACTCCTCTTCTGGGGTCCCTCGCTGGCAGTCCTGGCCCCTCCCTCTTCTCGGTGCGCCACCATAGGAAGCCTCTTCCTATGGTGGCACCCCTGCGGGCTCGATCTTGAGCAGCATTGCCTGCGTCTATGGACACAGACAGTGTGGCTTGGCTCCACCCCCCCCCACTTCCTCATCACAGGATTTGTTTGACAGCAAAGAGAGCCAATGGCTCTCGCTGCCTCAGCAAAGCCTGTGAGAGTAGGGAGAAGAGAAGAGAGCTGCTACAGACGAGCACAACAAGCCAGTGCAGGCTCAGATAAGTATAAGGGGGGGCGAGGGGGCGATACTATTACCTAAACATTTTTTTTCCTTAACCACTTAAGGGACCGCCTCACGCCGATGTACAACGGCAGAATGGCACGGCTGGGCACAAGCACGTACCTGTACATTGCTCTTTTAAGTGCCCAGCCGTGGGTCACTTGCGCCACCGGCGGCGCACTCCCGACCCGGTCCTGAGCTCCGTGACCGTGGGACCAGTGGACCCGATCGCCGCTGGTGTCCCACAATCGGGTCACAGAGCTGAAGAACGAGGAATCAAACCTCTCCCCGTGCTTCCTACTGTGGCTGTCACCGATCGTCTGTTCCCTGATATAGGGAAAGACAATCAGTGACGTCACATGCCAGGCCACGCCCCCTACAATAAAAAAAAAACACATAACGTCATTCATAACCCCTCCTCGCCCCCTAGTGGTTAACTCCGTCACTGCCAGTGTTATTTACACAGGAATCAGTGCATTTAAATAGCACTGATTGCTGTATAAATGACAGTGGTCCCAAAAATGTGTCAAAAAGGTCCGATGTGTCCCCCACAATGTCGCAGTCACAATAAAAAATCGCTGATCGCCGCCATTACTAGTAAAAAAAATATATATATTAATAAAAATGCTATAAAACTATCCCCTATTTTGGAAACGCTATAACTTTTGCGCAAACCAATCAATAATCGCTAATTGCGATTTTTTTTAACAAATATATATGTAGAAGAATACGTATCGGCCTAAACTGAGGGGAAAAAAATGTTTTTTTATATATTTTTTTGGGGATATTTTTTATAGCAAAATAAAAAAATATAGAATTTTTTTCAAAATTGTCGCTCTATTTTTGTTTATAGCGCAAATAATAAAAAACGCAGAGGTGATCAAATACCACCAAAAGAAAGCTCTATTTGTGGGAAAAAAAGGAAGCCAATTTTGTTTGGGAGCCACAACGCATGACCGCGCAATTGTCAGTTAAAGCGACGCAGTGCCGAATCGCAAAAAGGGGCTTGGTCCTTGGGCTGCAAATTGGTCCGGGGCTTAAGTGGTTAATGCAAGGAATACATTAAAGCTGAAATCCAGGCAAGTTCATTTTTGTCCATGCAGTGGGGCTGTGTCTGCACTGCATGGGTTAACTGCTCATTTTATTCTAGGGGAAGGACCGCAGAAATATAGTTACCTGATCAGCCGATCCTCCCCTCACAAGACCGGTACTGCACCCCCGCGCTCCAGACACAGTAGCGCCTCTTTCAGGGCGCTTTGCAGTCGCTATTTTTAGCTCTGTAGAGTCTTCAAAACGCCCCAATGTGAAAGGGGTCTTAATGAGGGAAGTTTAACCACTTAAACTCTAAACATTTTTCTAACACTTGTTGGTTTCAAGTTAAAATCATAATTTTTTGCTAGAAAATGCCTTAGATCCCCAAACATTATATATTTTTTTTAATAGAGACACTAGAGAATAAAATGGTAGTTGCAATATTTTTTGGCACACTGTATTTGCTCAGCAGTCTTTCAAATGCAGTTTTTGGGGGAAAAAAATACTTTAATTAAAAAAAAAAAAAAAACTAAACAGTAAAGTTAGCCCGATTTTTTTTTTTTTTTTTTTTTTTTTTTTTTTTTTGTATAATATGAAAGATGTTACGCTGCAAGAATCATGAGAGAATCGTGATCTTTATTCTAAGCAAAAAAATTATTCTCATTTTTGCCCAAATCGTGTAACCACTATAAAAAAGGAGCAGTTGACACATGCAATGTGGGCAAAAAAATTACCCGAAATTGAGCTATAAGTTAAAAAATGTTTAGGCTTTAGAACCACTTTAACAAAGAGATCACCTTGCAGGGATGAATACATAAAATAAGAGGGCCCTTAAATGCTCACCTTCTCTGGAGAAAATGCTGCTCCACAACACTTCAGGGCTTATCAAATAACCAGAATATTAGGTCAGATGAGCAGCAATTTTTTCAGGACAGGCATTTTAGAATTTCTTACTTACACTATATTGTCAAAAGTATTGGGACACCTGCCTTTACACACACGGGTTTATTGGCATCCCAGTCTTAGTCCGTAGGGAACAATATTGGAGTTGGACCACCCTTTGCAGCTATAACAGCTTCAACTCTTCTGGGAAGGATGTCCACAAGGTTTAGGAGTGTGTCTATGGGAATGTTTTACCATTCTTCCAGAAGAGCATTTGTGATCAGGCATTGATGTTGGAGAGAAGGCCTGGCTCGCAGTCTCCGCTCCAATTCATCCCAAATGTGTTCTATTGGGTTGAGGTTGGGGCAGTCAAGTTCCTCTACCCCAAACTCTCTCACCCATGTCTTTATGGACCTTGCTTTGTGCACTGGTCCAAAGAGTTCCCTTCACTGGAACTAAGGGGCCAAGCCCAACCCTTGAAAAACAGCCCCACACCATATACCCCCCTCCACCAAATGAGTTGGACCAGTGCTCAAAGCAAAGTCCATAAAGACATGGATGAGTGAGTTTAGATTGGAGGAACTTGACTGGCCAGAACAGAGTCCTGACCTCAACCCAATACCTTTGGGATGAATTAGAGCACAGACAGTGAGCCAGGCCTTCTCGTCCAACATCAATGCCTGACCTCACAAATGCGCTTCTGGAAGAATGGTCAAACATTCCCATAGACACACTCCTAAACCTTCTGGACGGCCTTCCCAGAAGAGTTGAAGCTGTTATACCTGCAAAGGGTGGGCCAACTCAATATTGAACCCTACGGACTAAGGCGTTCCAATACTTTTGACAATATGGTGTATCTCTATAATCTTTGTAATTGGAAAACCCTAATGTTCTGTTTTTTTAATTGTAGGATTTGTCTTGGTTCTTTTTGAGGATACTGCAAAAATTCCTAATGACGACGTCAAATAAAGTTCAGCCTAAAACTTTGAAGAAAGGTGCCAACCAGGGAAAGATGGACCCCATGCAACGTGCCAGATACTTGGCGTACGAGCAGCCGAACAAATCGGTAGCAGCCTCATTAGCGGTCACCCAGACCCGGCTGAAAGAACACGCCGTCAGATCCCAGGCTGAGACCCGAAAACAGATCCCAAACCTCGAGCAGGAGAGGCAGGCCAAGGTGGTGGGCCAGCTGAAGGCCGCAGAAGCCCGAAACCGTATCCGCCTGATGAGATTCCGCTTCCAGTGCATGAAAGTAAGATTAGTTTTATGTATCCCGGGGGATTCCCACCGACCAATTTTATCTGCTGATAGAACTAAAAAAAACGTTTGCTTGTCAGCTTTATTGATGTTTTCAGAATGCTAGCAGATTAGTCCTGCTGGGAGAATTAGTGACAAAATTATTTGTGATTGTACGGAGGGTCAGGAGTTCATTGTCAGAATTCTTTATTAGTGTGCACTGGCCATAAAATGATTCTTCTAATATATTTATGTGGGGGCTGTCATTGCTGACATTGCTGGTGTAAACATGTGCACGGGTCTGTCGTTCTCACCCCTCATAGCATGAGGTACCATCTGTGCTTGTGATAGACAGATGAGACGTGATCAACAGAAGTGTGAAAAACACTTTGCGTGCAACCCCGACTGACAAGCTCTGCACTGCAAGATGTGAGAGCAGAATGAAGACAGACCTACAGCTGTCTGAAGGAATACCTTCAGGTCTCCTGCGCTCTGGTTTCTTGTAAACGCTGACAGGAGAAAATCAGGATTTATAAACTCATCTAAGCTGCATTATTTCATTATTGCATTATTTCATTGTTGCATTATTACGGTGGCACAGTGGTATAGTGGGGGCGGCACAGTGGTGTAGTGGTTAGCACTCTCACCTAATTAAGAAGGGTCACTGGTTCGAATCCCAACCACGACACTACCTGCCTGGAGTTTGCATGATCTCCCTGTGCCTGCATGGGTTTCCTCCGGGTACTCCGGCTTCCTCCCACACTCCAAAGATATCCAAGTAGGTTAATTGGCTTCTGTCCAAAATTGGCCCTAGTATATGAATGGGGACTTTGGATTGTGGGCTCCTTGAGAGTACGGACCAAGGTGAGTGTGCAATGTATAGGGATAAGGACAATTGTAGACACTCACTCAGGTTGAACTGGATGGACTGGTGTCTTTATTCAACCTTACTAACTATGTAACTATGTTAATCAGTTTAGGCGAGTTTAGCAGTATTTGGAGTTTGTGCGTTTTATTTACTTAAAGTGGTGTTGCCACCAAAAATATAACCTAACTTGTATGTGCAGCAAAGGGTCTTAATAAAATGAATTGGATAATAAAAATTTTTTTACTTACCTATTTCTTGCGGTTGCTAGGTGGTCCCACGAAATCTGCCTCTTCCATTGCCCGGGCTAAAAACGTCACTTCCCTCGGCAGCCCGGCTCGCTAAGGCTCCTGGGAGAAGTATGTCACCATTTCCCAGGATGCCTTGGGCATCACCGAGGGTGTAGTGTCATATTTTGCTGCCTATCACAGGATGCTGCGGAAGTGACGTTGCCGCCAGAAATTGCGTACTGCGCATGCGCGATGCGTTCCAAACACTCGCGCCGTGCGTTCCAACAGGCAGCAAAATATGACACTACAACGGCGCTCGATATAGCGCTGACTGCGCATGCGCGAGATCTAATCGAACGGGTGGTGCATGCTGGTCTTTTATCAGCGCACTCTCCCGGAAGAGGATGCCTGTGGGCTTCACATGCCCACAGGCAAAATGACAACCGTCAGGAGACGGTTTTATAAAATCTTTTTTAATGACAAAACAGCATGCTGCTGGATGGAAAAAACGAAAAAGTAAGTGTTAGATTTAATTATAATAATGATTGTCAGTATGCAAAAAAAAAAAAAAAACGATCAAGACAGTGGAATCCCGCTTTAACCACTCCCAAACTGCCCACTGTAGATATACTGCGGCAGGGGGCGGCTACTCTGTGCCTAGTACGTGATCTGACACCTGCAGGTCTGGGGCACACACGTGCCCTGCCCGCAGCCCAGTTCTGCTATAATCGTACACAACGGGAGCCCATCGGTGTGTACCGCAGACCCGATGTCCGACGGGCACCCGCCGAATGTGCAAACTTTTGCGCAAGCCAATCAATATACGCTTATTGCAATTTTTTTTTTTTTTACCGAATGCAAATACATATTGGCCTAAACGGACTAAGAAATGTTGCTGTTTTTTATATTTTTTTGGGGAGATATTTATTATAGAAAAAGTAAATTTTTTCAAAATTTGTACATTTTTTGTTTATAGTGCAAAAAGAAAAAAACAGAGGTGATCAAATGCCACGGAAAGAGAGCTCTATTTGTGGGGAGAAAAAACATTATTATTATTATTATTTTACAGGATTTATATAGCGCCAACAGTTTTCGCAGCACTTTATAACATGAGGGCAGACAGTACAGTTACAATACAATTCAATACAAGCGGAATCAGGGAGCTTACAATCTAGGAATGACGAATTCTATTTGGGTACAGCGTCGCACGACTGCGCAATTGTCATTTAGTAACGCAGTGCCGTATCACAAAAATTACCTGGTCAGGCAGGGGGGTAAACCTTCTGGAGGGTAAGTGGTTAATTGGCCAGAATTTAATTTTTTTTTCTGGCAATTGAAAATAAACAAATGCTGAAGTGCTAAAGGCGCCTATCGTTTATGAGCGTTTTATGGTCGGTTAGGCACGGTTAACAGCGTTCCGCGTTTTTTGTGGTTAAGGTTCCCACTTCTGAATTCGATTTTAGGGCATTCAGAAAACCCACTCTCCACTATTGGGAAATCAGATGGTAATGGATCGCCTGTCCGTTTCCATCCAATCCGACCTACCAGACGCATGGAAAATAGGACTACCATCTGTCTGTTTTTGGCGGACAGGATCAGATCGGATGGCGGCGGGTGTCAGTGGACATGTTTCTGCTGACATTCGCCGCTCCATAAAGGACAATACAGTGTCCAATCAGGTCTGAAAAACTGACAGTCAGACCTGACCAGACGGGGCTCGTGTGAAAGGGACCTAAGACCCCATACACACTATTAGATTTTCTGCAGATTTTTGTCTTCAGATTTACCAAAACCATATAATATGAGGTCAAACCTTAAGGCCGCGTACACACGGGCGGACTGTTCGCCCAACTTTGTTCGTCAAACAGTTTGACAAACAGTCCGTTCAAAATTAGCATGAACGGACTTGACCACACACGACGAACAAACAGTCCGCTGAAAACTTGCGCGATGACGTGAATGGCACGTACAACGGGACGAGAAATTCGATGTCCAATACACTGCAATGCAACCTTCGCCGTGTAAATTCTTTCTGAGCATGCGCGAGACTTAGTTTGACGAACAAGCCTACACACGGGCGGACTGTCCGCTCAAACCAAGTTTCAGCGGTCAGTCTTACGGAAATTCCGAAAAACTTTGTTCGTCAGACTGTCCGCTGAAACTGTCCGCTGAAGCCCACACACGAGCGGACTGTCCGCTGAAACACTGTTCAGCGGACAAAGTTGGGCGAACAGTCCGCCCGTGTGTACGCGGCCTAAGAGTTTTAATTTGTATGCAATCAGGCCGGCCCTTCCACTACATGGTTTTGGTAAATCTGAAGACATAAATCTGCAGAAAATCTAATAGTGTGTATAGGATGTAACTCCCAAAGGATAATTGTTGTGTAAATGTCAGTGGTCCCAAAAAAAGTGTCAAAAGTGTCCGATCCGTCCGCTGCAATGTTGCAGTCCCGCTAAAAATCGTAGATCGCTGCCATTACTAGTAAAAAAAAAAAATGTCCTAAACAGTGTGCACGAGGCCTTCTATATACAATATACTTAAATGCTGCGTGCACACTATCGGAATTTCGGCCAGCAAAAGACCGATGAGAGCTTTTCATCAGAAAATGTGACCGTGTGTACGCTCCATCGGAATTTAGCTGGCCGAATTCCCGCCAGCAAAAATTTGAATTCAAATTTATCGGAAATTCCGATCGTGTGTATGCAATTCCGACGTGCAAAAACTCACGCATGCTCAGACTCAACTAGGAGACGGAAGCTATTGGCTACTGGGTATTGAACTTGCTTTTTCTAGTCCCGTCATACCTGTTGTACGTCACCGCGTTCTTGGCAGTCGGAATTTGGTGTGACCGTGTGTAGGCAAGACAGCTTGAGCGAAATCCCGTCAGAATTCCGTCGGGAAAACCATCAGAGCTTTTTCCGACCAAAATTTTGATCGGGTGTACGCGGCAAAAGAGTATTTCACTTCCACTTCAATCAAATTTGAGAAAACCCCTTTAATGTTCCCATATACACAGAATGCCTTTTTATTATTATTATTATTATTATTTTTATTTTTTTTAATAACTAACTTACTTTTATAACTATAACTTTATAAATAAAAAGTATTTTAAAAGACTTTTGTGATAAGAAATTATGTGTAGAAATATTTGAAACATTAACATATAGCAATACATTTATTTATCAAAAATATTGATAAATAAATAAATATATGATAGATAGATAAGATATATCAAGCGTATATCTTTTTACAGGTTTATCTAACAATAATTGAGAGAAAATATAATTTCTCCTTATGAAGGCAATGCTGGACTTCCCAGCATTACGGAAACACGGTATAAACCAGCTTTGATAGGTCAGGTAGGGTCTGCTTTCTTCCCTATTTACATAAACACACAGCAACAAGATTGCGGAGGAGAAGGCACTAGGCCTTTCATTCCATTCTACCATAAATACAGCACTTGTGCTCACTCAAGAGGTCTCGGTGCTTTTAGAAATAATGACAGGAGCCGTGTTTCAGGAGGTCACAGTGAACTCACAAAATGCAGTTCATAAAATCGCGGCTTGATAAAGGACACGTAGCTTTTATGTCTGGTTTTGTAGAGGTATACCGGACAAAGTTACGCATCAGAAGAAGTTGGTCTATTTTCTTTTCTCGGTGCTGCTGTTCACGTTTTCCAACTTACGGTCTACATGTTTCTGCTCTATTGGCTTCATCCGTTCACACCAATGTGTTTTTTTTTTTTTTTTTTTTTTTTACGCTTATTGCTTTTTTTTTTTTTTAAGAAACGCAGGACATTTTTTTTTTTTTTTAACACGGGTTCCTATGAATCACGTTCACATCACTGCATTTTTGTACCTCTCGCATTTTTGGAAAGGGTCAGGGACTTTTCTTAAATGCAAAACCGTGCTTTTTTTTTCGGTTCAATAGACTTCAATGGAGAAGCTGCAGAAAAGCATGTAGTGCATTTTTACTGCGATATTGCCGCAATTTGCATCTTGCGTTTTTAAAATCTGCCCATCAAAAAAAAAAAAAAAAAGAATAATAAAAGGAGAAAATTGCAGTAAAAAAAATTGAAAAAACGCAGAAAGAAAAAATAGATCATGTTCCCTTAAAGGGGAAGTACACCCTAAAACTAAAACCCCTACATCTACGGCAGACTTTCTTAACCTTTTCAACACAGAGGAACCCTTGAAATAGTTTTTCGGTCCCGGGGAACCCCTGCTAAAAATTATAAATCTATAACTCCTGATACAACAATGTGATGGTCAGTGGGGAGAATGGTCCTTACGCTTGCAGTCATTGGGAAAAGTTACCTCTTTACAGATAGCTAAAAAGATCAATGGTGTCAGTGGGAACTTATCTGAGAGGCAGAAATTGCCCAATGCTGAAGGAACCCATTACAACCTCTGGAGGAACCCTGGTTGAGAATCACTGATCTACGGACATGCACATTCTAACACTAACCTAGCTAGCCTAGTAAAGAAAAAAAATTTGTATACATACCTTTTCTGAAGCCGATCCGATCTGGTCTCCAGCGGTCTGCAGAGGACACAGCAGACAACAGCTGTGAAATGAATGGGGAGTAACATCACCTATAGACTTGCTATGGGGCTTCCGTTGTCGGCTCTGCACCCGCCCACACAGCGAAGCCGCAGCTGACAGCTCAGTGAGGCATCAGGTCGGAGCGCCTGCAAAAAAGTTATATATAACGTTTTTTTTTTTTCTTCACAGAGCTAGATAGGTTAGTGTTAGATCATCGATGTCTTTAGATGCAGGGATTTTAGTTTTAGGGTGGACTTCTACTTTAAAGCATGTTATACAGCACAGTGCTTTTGCTGTGTAATTTGGCCCCCTGTATCACCTGAAATACCTGGCTGGATCTGCCCTCCCTCCTGTAAACTAACCACGGTCTATCATGGCTGCTGAGCCCTGACACCATGGTCAGTTTACATACCTTCGTCATCTGTTGTCTGTCCTCTCACTCCCCCCCTTCCCTGCCTGCCTGTCAGCTCCAGACACTGCCAACCCCCCCCCCCCCCCCCCCATTGCTGTATAAGAAGAGATTTGCACTTTATCGTAGAACGTCTCCTCAGCACTCTGCTCCTCTTCCTAGCTGACATCAGCGGGGGATTTTCAGCCCCTCCCACTGAGAGAGCTGAGGAGTCACATGAGCCCTGGGAGATGCTGGTAGACATCTGCATTTTATTTTTATATGGCACTGGGACTCAGCATTATATAAGAGATGGGATGGTATACAGATTATATAGTGGCTTAACAACCACTTTAATACCCCCGTTCAGCAGATGGCCAACTCATTATTACCGCCGTTCAGCAGATGCCCAGCTCATTAATACCGCCGTTCAGCAGATGCCCAGCTCATTAATACCGCTGTTTAGCAGATCCCTAGCTTATTGATGCCCGCTTCAGCAGATCCCCAGCTTATTAGTAACCTCATTTAGCAGATCCCCAACCTATTAGCACCCTTGTTCAGCCGATCCCCTGCTCAGTAGTAACTCCCAGCTCTGCTGATCCCCTACTAAGTAGTAACTCCCAGCTCTGCTGATCCCTCGTCGGTAGTAACCCCCAGCTCTACAGATCCTCTCCTCAGTAGTAACCCCCGCTCTGCAGATCCCCTGCTCAGTAGTATCTCCCAGCTCTGCTGATCCTCTGCTCAGTAGTAACTCCCAGCTCTGCTGATCCTCTCACTAAGTAATAATCCCCAGCTCTGCTGATCCCCCATTCTGTAGTAATTCCCAGCTCCGCTGATCCCCCCCACTCATCAGTAATCCCCAGCTCAGCAGATCCCCCACTTAGTAGAAACTCCCAGCTCTGCTGATTCCTTGCTCAGTAGTGACCCCCCAGCTCTGCAGATCCCACGCTCAGTGGTGACCCTCAGCTCTGATGATCCTCCACTCGGTCGTAACCCCCAGCTATGTTGATCCCCTTAGCCCACAGCTCTGCTGATTCTTTGGTTTTCTGATCCTCCTCTCTCTCTGGTCCCCACTCGAGTCCTGCTATGTTGCTCCGCTCCAGTCCAGGCCCCGCTCACCTTCCTGCTGCTCCATGTTGCACACCAGATGTGATGTCTGCACCAGACACTTTCAGAATATATACACATGATCCGGAAGTGAATGCTGATGATGTCTTTCCGCTCCACTGTTTCCCACTGCTGTGATGTCATACCTGCAATAACTCCAAAACAAGACAAAGCAAAGATAACTCTGAATAAAAGCTTCTCAAAAGCTGCAGTTGCTGTTGGCTGTAACACAGTGCAGAGCTTGCTGTTAGCTTGAGAAGTGCCTGGAGCAGTTTTCTCTCTATATCAGGGCAGTGTGGATGCCGGCGGCGGCAGGAGCACTATACAGTGAGAACTGCGGGTTTACCCCGCTCTGTGACTGAACATTGTCTACATGCTTTGTGAGTCTTACATATACATTTTTAAATAAAAAAATTGGATTCTACAGTCAGAGAGCACTATTTGGTATACAGTGAATCCGGAAAGTATTCACAGCGCTTCACTTTTTCCACATTTTGTTATGTTACAGCCTTATTCCAAAATGGATTCAATTCATTCTTTTCCTTAAAATTCTACAAACAATACACCATAATGAGAGCATAAAAGAAGTTTGTTTGAAATCTTTGCAAATTTATTAAAAATAAAAAATGAAAAAAAAACCATGTACATAAGTATTCACAGCCTTTACCATTACACTCAAAACTGAGCTCAGGTGCATCCTGTTTCCACTGATCATCCTTGAGATGTTTCTACAACTTGGAGTCCACCTGTGGTAAATTCAGTTGATTGGACATGATTTGGAAATGCACACACCTGTCTATGAATGAATGAATGAAATACTTGTATAGCGCACAATGTGAACTGAATCGCCTCTATATAAGGTCCCACAGTTAACAGTGCATGTCAGAGCACAAACCAAGCCATGAAGTCCAAGGAATTGTCTCCGAGACAGGATTGTATGGAGGCATAGATCTGGGGAAGGGTACGGAAAAATTTCTGCAGCATTGAAGATCCCAATGAGCACAGTGGCCTCCATCATCCGTAAATGGAAGAAGTTTGGAACCACCAGCACTCTTCCTAGAGCAGGCTGTCCACCAAACTGAGCGATCGGGGGAGAAAGGCCTTAGTCAGAGAGGTTATCAAGGAGCTGATGGTCACTCTGACAGATCTCCAGTGTTTCTAAGTGGAGAGAGGAGACCCTCACAGAAGAACAACCATCTCTGCAGCACTCCACCAATCAGGCCTGTATGGTAAAGTGGCCAGACAGAAGCCACTCCTCAGTAAGAGGCACATGACAGCCTGTCTGGAGTTTTCCAAAAGGCACCTGAAGGACTGTCAGACAATGAGAAACAAAATTCTCTGGTCTGATGAAACAAACATTAAACTCTTTGGTCTGAATGGCAAGAGTCATTTCTGGAGGAAACCAGGCACCGCTCATCACCTGGCCTTTACCATCCCTACAGAGAAGCATGGTGGTGGCAGTATGATGCTGTGGGATGTTTCTCAGTGGTAGGAACTGGGAGACTAGTCAGGATCAAGGGAAAGATGAATGTGGCAATGTACAGAGACATCCTTGATGAAAACCTGTACGGTGCACACTGGACCTCAGAATGGGGAAAACGTTCATCTTCCAACAGGACAACAACCCTAAGCACACAGCCAAGATAACAAAGAAGTGGCTACGGGACAACTCTGTGAATGTCCTTGAGTGGCCCAGCCAGAGCCCAGAATTTAACATCTCTGGAGAGATCTGAAAATGGCAGTTCACTGATGTTCCCCATCCAACTGATGGAGCTTGAGAGGTCCTTCAAAGACTAATGGGAGAAACTGCCCAAAAATAGGTGTGCCAAGCTCATCATACTCAGAGACTTGAGGCTGTAATTGGTACCAAAGGTGCTTCAACAAAGTATTGTGCAAAGGCCGTGATAAATTTGCAGATATTTTAAACAAACGTCTTTCATGTTGTTATTATGGGGTATGGCTTGTAGAATTTTGAGGAAAATAATGAATTTAATCAATTTTGGAATAAGGCTGTAACATAACAAAATGTGGAAAAAGTGAAGCTCTGTGAATATTTTCCAAATGCACTGTATGTGTGTTTTTTATGAGTTGCATCGCTGTAAATTCCGGTGAAGGGAGGAGTCCTTCCATTGAGCCTGTCACCCTCAGCTGATCCTGGCTTGTCAAGGGGAACATAAGTGCATTTGACCCTTCATTTTAAGAGTCCATGATTCATGATTTGAGGTGAGTGGCTAGCATATGTTATGGTGGTGGACTTTACTGGATCTGATGCCTACAGAATAAATAGAACACACATGTTTGAATTTACATTTTTAAGGGTCCATATGTTTGGATGAGCAGCCATCTTGTGAGACTTCAGGTGGTGGATTTTATTTTTTCACGGTGATCCAAAATTAAAGTTACTAGAAGCTCACCATTTTATTTAGTGACAGGGGCTTTGATTGGCATTCAGAATGCTTTAAAAAAAAAAAGTGTGTCCAATGCCACATTTTGAAACAAATTAAAACGAGCCCTTAAAGTTGTACTAAAGGCTTTTGAACAGAGGCGGTTGGCTGCTCAGCACAGGCGCCATTCTGAGAAGGATTGGCATTTTCTAAATGAATGCAAAGTGTCCTCTGATTGGACAAGGTGGACAGCGTGACATCACCTTTTTACCTTGTCCAATCAGAGAACGCTTTGCATTCATTTTAGAGAATACAAAACCTTCTCTGAATAATGGCGCCTGTGCTGAGTGGCCAACCTCCTGTGTTCACAATGTATCAGTCCAGCTGCACAGCACAGGCCCCAGATACAAGTGGAAATCACTGAAGTTGTGGTGGATACATCAGTGATTTCCAGCTTCCAGGGGGATCAGCCAGATATGGTATATAGCAGGGATGTACGTGCAGGAGTCGCCTGGATAGGAGGACAGCGGCATGAAGAGGAACCAGTCCCTCCATGCAGCCCCTGAACTCTCCTCTCGCAGACATTCAATGGCTGCAGGAGGGAAATGGAGGGCATTGGCTCCTCCACATGCTGCTCCCGCCATCTTCCTATGCCCGTCCTTCTGCCTCGGGACTCTTGTGTCCACCCTTGCCCCCTGCCCCCGCAGTGCTGTCGGGTTTTCCCCTCCCACCTCCTGCCGGCTGCTTCGGGGAAGGGGATGGTAAATGTGTCATTTACCGATCCCTTCCTTGTTTTAATGAATAGAGACAGTGATCGGTACCGATTACGGACTCTGTTTTTATTTTGTTTTTTTTAATTCATTCATAGCCGGGGCATAGAAAACTGTGCTTCCGTTTATGAATGTACAGGAAGCTCTGTACAGAGCTATTCCTGTCCATTCATTCTGTGCAGCTGAGGATGCAGAGAAAGGGACTGATGAATCTGTCCTCAGTCCCTTTGTCTCAAAAGTGAGACATCAGGGGTCTGTTTAGACCCCTGATATTTCACCAAAGGCAAAGCGGCAGCATATGTAGAGGCACCCGAAGGCAAATGTCCCCCACGGCGGACACAGGAGGCATCTAGGACCACTAGATGTTAAATGTTATATAGTTTAGATGATATAGTCTGGCTTTTAATGTTCGTCTATAAGTATGTGTGATACAGCCAGATAAATTGGATACAAAGAATAAAAGAGAGGAAAGAGGGGAAGGGGGGAAGAAAAAGGAGAAAGGAAAGGGGGGGGGGAAGAGGGGAGGGAAAGTAGGCGGGGAAGGTGAAAAGAACCAGGATAGAGAATAAAAGGATGGGGAAAAGGGGGGGGCGGGGTCAAAAAAAGATTGGAGAATTAAGAGAAAAAGAATAAAAATGGGCTGAAAAGTGTAGTTTAGATATTGTAGAATAGGCAACTGTCTTAAGGTAGAACATTCATAAAGCTGAAATGGTTACAAAATGAATATATTAGATTACCGACCTTTTGGGTCAGCAAATCCAGTGTAAACCCCCTGGGATTAGGAAATAAAGGAGTATTATTCTTAAACGGTCTATTGGCAGTGAGTTGTTTCTTTAAGCAAAGATCTGGTGGTACAATAGATACACCAAGAAATGATTCCACCTCATGGATAATTATAAGCAAAATAGTTGAGTCAGTAAGTGAAGAAATAAATGGGTGGAGTTTATTATGTCATATCTATGGAGCCGTATACAACCGTGACAACATATCCATCCCCAATGCCAAAACTGGCAAACGATATACGGCTGGCCTGATGCGGATATATGTACAAACAACTGCCGTTCTCCAAAATGTCCAATGGCTCACTGCATGTCTCCTATTGCTGTGTATTCCCGGGGATTGGCCTCCCTGCTGGTGGCTGCTCCCGGCGTCCTTTTGTATCTCCAACCCAACTGATGATCATTAGCCGGCGGATGACGTCGCCAGGGCCGACTCCCCTCACTGCGCATGCGCAGTTGGCGCATGCGCAGTAACCATATAATGGACAGGGATGGCGACCATTAGCCTGGTGGGAATAAGTCATAGCTCTTATACAGAGCTCCTTCATTTCCTGGAGAGGCGCGTGTCTGCTGCTGGGGGAGCTAAACCTCAAGCTGTCGCATGCCTCAGTGCATACAGATTTAATAACATTGGATAAATATAGGGTAGGGGATGGTCTGGTTGTAAATTTAACTGACCGCCCTGCTAGCCTTATTACAGCGGATTTACATAAATATACAAAGTTAAACTAAAACTTTTGTCTATTTACTTGAGGCACTGAGATAGTCGAAACCCTCTTCTCGCTTTGCAGGGGCACTTCTGTGGTGACCCCATGCACCCATTTCTATTATATATGGATGATGGTACCCACCCTTACCCTACAATATACTTTAAACTGAGGCAATACTGATAAAAAATAATAGTTAATTAAATGGTAAAAAATGGTAAAAAAAAAAAGAAATAAAACAAAATTTAAAAAACTACTGACGCTAGTGGCGGAAATACCAGGGTCGTGCTTGGGACTGGGCTCTGGTGTTCCGCCACCATGGGGGGACTCCAAGACGGCAGGAAGGTGGCACGCTGCTGGACTGTAATAAAGGGATGGGAGTAAAGGGCCCCGGGATCGGTGGGAAGGGCCAGGTTGGGAGCCAGGGGGAACCCTTCTTGATTTCTTGCTCCGGGGCCCTGAAGGTTCTAATTACTCCTCTGGTATATATTTTCACGAGTACTCGTGCTCAAGTCCCACTGCAAAGAATTGAATGCGAATTGAACAGGAATGCGGCGTGATTCCTGTCCAAATCACATGCGGTTTCCCGCAACGCTCCTGTGTGGACTAGGGCTTGTCATAGTGATTTCAGCCTGGGTTCACACAGGAGCCGTGCAGAAAACTGAATGCGATTCTTTGCAGTGCGATTTCATTTTGTGTGGGCTCAAATCGCAGCGCAAAGGTATTGGTACTCAGTATCGGAGTACTTGACGGAAAGTATTGGTACTTGTCGATTAAAAATCCGGTATCAGTGTAACCCTAGTACCGTATATAGTAGTCACATTGGTACAAGCTGGACCAATGTAACTATGTAAAAATATACCATACCTGGAATTCTTCTGTTGACATAACTCCTTAGGTATTTGCACCTGAGTGTTTTTTTATTTTATTTTTTTTTTCTCAAGCAACTCCCAATGTAAATGCAAAAACAACTCAGAAGCCCCTGTATGGTTCCTGTATTTGACTTTCTGTATAGACGATCCCTTACATGCTCGGACCAGACCTCTAGCAGAGAGTTCAGGGTTAATGCATTCAGGATTGCAGTCAATTTGCTTCTAAAGCATCTGGAATGTCCCCAATGTTTCCTTTTCAGATCCCCACTGCAGCTATTTTTAGTAAGCCAAAATAGGAAGCCCCGCCTCCCCTTTATCTTTGTGATGTCACTCGCACCTAAAATATCACTGAGACGGGGCCAGGAATGTTGCCGCGTTGACCCCCCCCATTCCTTTCTCCAAACCCAGGCTGTCCATATCATAAGCTATGATTTTTACCTACTGTTATTTTATTTATTTATGTATATTCTGTCAATACATCTAAAGGATCTTTACAAGAAGAGGGGGTTGTTCTAATATTGTGGTAAAAGTAATCAGGGAGTCAAGGAAAATGCATTCCGAGTACATGCCTGCTTCATAAATGATGTCTGTTCCTCTCCTCTCATCCATCTTTATTGCTTCATCACGCCAACTCACAGTACTTCTCGCAGCCTTAAAGCTGGCCATAGGTGAGTCGTTTTTTTCAGCCAGTAGGCTCAACAGGGATAAAAAAGATTCCTTTTTTCACATAAGTGAGGGGGATGGGGTAATCCCCCCCCCCCCCCCCCCCCCCCCACTGGGACACTGTATTCCAACAGCATCATCCAGCGATTAGCCACAGCTGCTAAATCAACTTCTGTTGAACAGGAACAGCTACGCACTGATCGGAATAAGCCCTCGTGCACATTGACTACTGCTTTTATATCGTGCTTGTCAAATCCGCATGTCAGTGCGACTTGGAAGACAAGTTGCACAGATATCTATACAAGTCGCTCCCAAAATCGTCATATATAGTGCAGGAACTACTTTTGCAAATCAGTGCAGCGCCGCAAAGTCGGTGTCGCACTGATCTGAACACTGCCATTGCTGACAATGCCATTGCCACAATAGGAAAAAGCCCGCACCGCCTCAGTGTGAAAGGGGTCTAAAGAGGTGGATACACAGAAGAAACCCTTCAAGGCTCCCGTAGGTGGAAAAAGGTCCTTCTACAGGTCCATCCATGATACTCCCATAAGCCTCAAGGGATATCTAAAGGTTCGGTTTAAAAAAAAAAAAAAAAAAAGTCCTACTTGCCTCCTCTGTGCAGTTGGCTTTGCACAGAGTGGCCCCTCAGTGATCCTCTTCTTCTGGGGTGCCTCAGTGGTGGTCCTGTCTCCTCCTCTTCTCAAGTTCCCCTGTTGGAGAGCCGATCTCCCTCAGGGCACTTGTGGGAGCATGCTCCTGTGTCCTGCTGCTGTGTCTATTGACACAGACAGCAGGACTCGGCCCCACCCCCCAGCTCCCGCATCATTGGATTTGATTGACAGCAGCGGGAACCAATGGCTGCGCTGCTATCAGTCTATCCAATCAGGACCTGAGACACCGGCTGGAGCTGGTGGGCTTGTCTCCATCGCTGGAAAGACTTTGTTCAGGTAAGTAAAAAGGGGGCTCTGGGAGGCAGCTGCATCACAGGAGGTTTTTTTACCTTAATGCATTAAAGGGGTTGTAAAGGTAAAAATGTTTTCACCTTAATGCATTCTATGCATTAAGGTGAAAAAACATCTGACAGTGCCGGCTCGCCCCCGACGTCCTCTTCGCCGCTCACCCTAGCGATTGATTGGCTAGAGTGGATGGATTGAAAGCAGTGTGCTGGGGGGCGGGGCCGAGTGATACAGTGAGCGGCTACGGCACCAGCTGTATCACGGGAGCGCGCCCGCAAGCACTCCACATCATGCGAGGGAGCTTGCATGCAGTTGTGGAGTCCTTGCGGGAGGGAGCCGTGACAGCCGCTGAGGGACCCCAGAAGACCAGGTTCGGGGCCACTCTGTGCAAAACGATCTGCACAGTGGAGGTAATTATAACGTTTGTTATTTAAAAAAAAAAAATCCTTTAGTGACCCTTAAAGGTGAAAAACCTCGAGGGTTTACAACCCCTTTAACCACTTGCCGACCAGTGCACAACGATGTACGTCGACAGAATGGCACGGGCAGGCAAATGGGCGTACATGTACGTCCCTTTAAATTTTCCGCCCTGCCATCGGCTGGTCGGGACCCCCGTGAGTCCGGTCGCGGGACCCGCGGACTCGATCGCCGCGGGCATCCCCCGATCGTCTCACGGAGCGGCCGAATGGAGAAGTGCCATTGTAAACAACATTTCTCCATTCTGCCTAGCAACTAGTGACGCTGATCTCTGCTCCATGTGATTGGAGCAGAGATCAGTGTTCACTAAATGAAAGCCCAACCCCCCCACAGTTAGTAACACACCCCTAGGAACACTTAACCCCTACACTGCCACCCACGGGTTAACCCCTTCACTGCCAGTGTCATTTACACAGGAATCACTGCATTTATATAGCAGTGATTACTGTATAAATGACAATGGTCCCAAAAATGTGTCAAAAATGTCCGATGGGTCCCCCACAATGTCGCAGTAACAATAAAAATCGCTGATCGCCGCCATTACTAGTAAAAAAAAATAATAAAAAACTATTAATAAAAATGCTATAAAACTATCCCTATTTTGTAAACGCTATAACTTTTGCGCAAACCAATCAATAATCGCTTATTGCGATTTTTTTTTTTACCAAAAATATGTAGAAGAATACGTATCGGCCTAAACTGAGGGAAAAAAATGTTTTTTTATATATTTTTGGGGGATATTATAACAAAAAGTAAAAAATAATGTGTTTTTTTCAAAATTGTCGCTCTATTTTTGTTTATAGCACAAAAAATAAAAACCACAGGGGTGATCAAATACCACCAAAAGAAAGCTCTATTTGTGGGAAAAAAAGGACGTCAATTTTGTTTGGGAGCCACGTTGCACGACCGCGCAATTGTCAGTTAAAGCGACGCAGTGCCGAATCGCAAAAAGTGGTCTGGTCTTTGACCAGCAAATTGGTCCGGTCTGAAAGTGGTTAAAGCCTTGAACAACAATATCTCAAAACCTTTATAAGATAGTCTTCAAACTATGAGACATTTATCTTATGTTGTAAGCTTCAGTTACTTTCTCCATTACCAAAACACAACATTTATGGGGAATGTAACTCCAACTACTGGTCGTTTGTGAAAAACATGTAGGGAAAGGGGTAAAACGAGGAAGATTCGAGAAAAGGAGAAAAAGAGAGGGATAAGTAGAGAAGAAAAGAAGGTGAGTGCGCCTGGGGATCTACTACCAGCCATTCCTGGAGTCTACACAAGGAGACCATATTTTGTCGAAGAGGCATTGTTTGTCTTGCAAGACACTAACCATTTTTTTTCATTTTGCATTACCCACGTGAGTGTACGTTTCATTAGGGCTATGACTATAACTGGGTTTTTGCAGGTGGTCGCAATGGCAATTTAGGCTGCCAGGAACATTAAATATTTTAAGGTCTGTGTGTTGTCAAGTGGTTTATTCAGCGGGGCAATACTTGCATCCTTGATAATATTGACTGACGTAACGGAAAAAATGAAAGCATGCATTCTCATCCAAAAGTGCCGCACTTTAGGACAAGTCCATTATTTGTGTAAAAGCAAATCTATCTGGCCACATCCCCTGAAGCAGGAGGCCGACACGCCTGGAAACATTTTCGAGAAGTGTTTCGGTACTAGATACCATCTAGCTTGCACTTTGTAGCTAGCCTCAATCAGAGCCACGTTTAAAATATACCTTTGTGTACCTGTGCTCTCCATTTGTGCCAATCCTCCACCTCAGGAGATATGTCTCTTTCCCATGCCAGCTTGACCGTAGGATTGAAGAATAGCTTTATATAGTGTGGACACACCCCCAATTTATTTTTATTTTTTAAACTAACATGTTATACTTACCTGCTCCATTAATGGTTTTGCACAGAGCAGCCCCGATCCTCCTCTTTTTTTAAAGGTCCCCACACCAGCACTCCTGGCTCCTCCCACCCCTTCCGATTGCTCCCATAGTAAGTCACTTGCTATGGGGGCACTCTTGCAGTCTTAAACCTGAGCCAGGCTCTGTGTGTCCATTGACACACACAGTGCAGGTCTGCACCACTCCCTGCTCACAGAATTTGACTGTCAGGAGCCAACAGCTGCTGCTGTCAGGCACAGCGCTGGATGAACATCAGGCTCGGGTAAGTGTTTGGTGGGGGGGAGCTTAACACAGAAGGTGTGAAGTGCAGAATTGCACAGAATTGGCAATACAATGAAGACTCTCAACAAAGTTTTCAAATGCAAAGAAATGACACCAAAAACAAAGATTAGACTTGTGTATGCTCTGATTTTCTCGGTTGTCAATTATGGTTGTGAAAGCTGGAGACTACGGAAACAGGATAGAAAGAAGATCGACTCAGTTGAGCTTTGGTGCTAGAGAATAATTTTATGTGTGCTGTGGACAGCCCATAGAACTAAGAGATCTATTTTAGAAGGGCTGTCACAGCACCCCCTGGTCCCCTGTGCTTCCATGTTAACCCAGTCTCCCTTCCTTCCTCTTGAATGGCCGAGCTGCGGTGACGTCACTCATGTGCACAGGAGTCACTTTATCACAGCACTCAGAGCCAACTGTAAATGCGGCCCAAACTACGCATATGCGGCTCAGATCACATTAGCCGCTGACAGACATTTGACACAAGAGACCTCTAGGGTCTCTTCTGTTATGAGAACCCTGCCTGTCTTTGGGCACGAGTGTCTCAGGCATCCAGATTCTCCTTCCTGATTGGCTGAGATACAGCAGCGGCACCATTGGCTCCCACTGCTGTCAATCAAAGTCAGCTAGCCAATCAAGGGAGAGAGGGGACGGGGCTCCGTTTCTGAATGGACACAGGGAGATGTGACTCAGCTAGGATGCCCCGAAGCAAGCTGCTTGATGTGGGGGCACTGAACAGGAGGGAGGGGCCAGGATCACAGAAGAGGCACCTAAGAGAAGGAGGATCCGGGCTGCTTTGTGCAAATGCACTGCACAGAGGAGGTAAATTGAATTAAAAAATATAGTAGTTTTGCTAAAGCACTTTGTATTAAAATAAAGGTAATTTTCCCCAAAAATCTGTTTTGATTGTACACATATAGGGGGTCAGGATTAAGTGCATAAATAAAATGTACACACACACACAAACACACAAACACACAAACACACAAACATTCACTGGAAGTTTAACATGGCACCTCATGGCAAAGAACTCTCTGAGAATCTGAAAAAAAGAATTGTTGCTCTACATAAAGATGGCCTAGGCTATAAGAAGATTGCCAAGACCATGAAACTGGCCAAGACCATACAGAGGTTTAACAGGACAGGTTCCACTCAGAACGGGCCACGCCCATGGTTGATCAAAGAAGTTGAGTGCACCTACTCAGCATTATATACCGAGGTTGTCTTTAGGAAATAGACGTATGAGTGCTGCCAGCATTGCTGCAGAGGTTGAAGGGGTGGGGGGTCAGCCTGTCAGTGTTCAGACCATACTCCACACACTGCATCAAATCGGTCTGTGTGGCTGTCGTCCCAGAAGGAAGCCTCTTCTAAAGATGCACAAGAAAGCCTGCAAACAGTTTGCTGAAGACAAGCAGACTAAGGGCATGGATTACTGGAACCATGTCCTTTGGTCTGATGAGACTGAGATAAACGTATTTGGTTCAGATTGTATCAAGCGTGTGTGGGGAGCTACAATTCATTGAGGGAACCATGAATGCCAACATGTACTGTGACATACTGAAGCAGAGCATGATCCCCTCCCTTCAGAGACTGGGCTACAGGGCAGTATTCCAACATAACAAACACACCTCCAAGACGACCACTGCTTTGCTAAGGAGCTGAGGGTAAAGGTGATGGACTGGCCAAGCTCTTAAGGCAGTGCTGGAAAATAATGGTGTCCACACAAAATATTGACACTTTGGGCCCAATTTGGACATTTTCACTTAGGGGTGTACTCACCTTTGTTGCCAGCATTAATGACTGTGTGTTGAGTTATTTTGAGGGGACAGCAAATTTACACTGTTATACAAGCTGTACACTCACTACTACATTGTAGACAAGTGTCATTTCTTCAGTGTTGTTGCATGTAAATATTTTATCATATCTTTTCAAAAATGTGAGGGGTGTATATAAAATTTACACATATACTGTATATAAACATACACACATATATATATATATATATATACGCCCATATATAAATGCAGATGTGTACACACATACATATACACATACGTGTGCGTACACACACACACATACATGCACATATATCTGTGTGACCAGCTCCCGCAGTGCTGATTTAAAGTTCAGCTGAGGATCTGGTAGCTCGTTCTCAGCCGGCCTTGCTGTTCTTCCTATGCAGGCATACCAGGGCCCCACACGGGCCCCATGCTGCAATGGCGACTCCTGCAACCCCTGTACGTCTGCCCCTGTATCACGGTCTTTGCTCAATGCTTTGTTGAATCACCTTTGGCACCAGTTACAGCCTCAAGTCTTTTTGAGTACGATGCTACAAGCTTGGCACACCTATTTTTGGGCAGTTTCTCCCATTCTTCTTTGCAGGACCTCTCAAGCTCCATCAGGTTGGATGGGGAACGTCTCTCCAGAGATGTTCAATTCTGGGCTCTGGCTGGGCCACTCAAGGACATTCACAGAGTTGTCCCGTAGCCACTTCTTTGTTATCTTGGCTGTGTGCTTAGGGTTGTTTTCCTGTTGGAAGATGAACCTTGGCCCCAGTTTGAGGTCCAGAGCGCATCGGAGAAGGTTTTCATCAAGGATGTCTCTGTACATTGCTACATTCATCTTTCCCTTGATCCTGACTAGTCTCCCGGGTTCCTGCCGCTGAGAAACATCCCCACAGCATCATACTGCCACCACCATGCTTCTCTGTAGGGTTGATATTGGACAAGTGATGAGTGGTGCCTGGTTTCCTCCAGAAATGACTCTTGCCATTCAGGCCAAAGAGTCTAATCTTTGTTTCATCAGACCAGGGAATTTTGTTTCTCATGGTCTGAGTCCTTCAGGTGCCTTTTGGAAAACTCCAGGCGGGCTGTCATGTGCCTTTTACTGAGGAATGGCTTCTGCAGGCCTGATTGGTGGAGAGCTGCAGAGAGGATTGTTTTTCTGGAAAATTCTCCTCATTCCACAGAGAAATGCTGGAGCTCTGTCAGAGTGACCATCGGGTTCTTGGTCACCTCCCTGACTAAGGTCCTTCTCCCCCGATCGCTCAATTTGCCCGGACGGCCCGCTCTAGGAAGAGTCCTGGTGGTTGCAAACTTCTTCCAGTTATGGATGATGGAGACCACTGTGCTCATTGGGACCTTCAATGCTGCAGAACATTTTATGTCCCCTTCCCCAGATCTGTCCCTCCATACAATCCTGTCTCGGAGGTCTACAGACAATTCCTTGGACTTCATGGCTTGGATTGTGCTCTGACACGCACTGGTAACTGTGAGACCTTCTATAGACAGTTGTGTTCCTTTCCAAATCATGTCCAACCAATTGAATTTACTACAGGTGGACTCCAATCAAGTTGTAGAGACATCTGAAGGATGATCTGTGGAAACGGGATATACCTGAGATCAATTTGGAGTGTCATGACAAAGGCTGTGAAGATGTACATGGGATTTTTTAATTGTTTTTTCATTTTAATTCATTTGCAAAGATTTCAAACGAACTCCTTTCACGTTGTCATTATGGGGTATTGTTTGTAGAATTTTGAGGAAAATAATGAATTTTAATAAGGCTGTAATAACAAAATGTGAAAAAAGTGAAGCGCTGTGAATACTTTCTGGATGTACTGTACATTAACATGGGATTATATATATAAGTATGAGATTGTAGGTCTACATCTACTATAAATCAGCCTTGTCACCACAGAAGAAAGTCAAAGTGGAAGTTCTCCCTAGAATTGCTCTATGAACATTAAACTGTCATAAAACACATGTACCTTGATAAATGCATAGCGCCGTGTTTGGATTGTGTCCATGCTCCAGTTGTTCAGCAACTGACACTGGAAATTGTAGGCCATCTGCCAGAAACCCCATGATATCTATGTCTTGTGATTGCATAGCGCGACCGGGAAACGCTTCCACTATGACCTGATACTGTCAAAGATGTAGATAGCAAAAGGCGGCTGAATGACACCGCAGGTTGCATAGTGTCACTGGTAAATGTCAGGCAGTTGCAGTAGGCAGCTGGAGCACAGCCAGAAGCCATGGGGCTGTGCATTTATCAAGGTGCACGTGGTATATGGCTGGTTAATGTTCATAGAGTAATTCTATGCTGAACTTCCACTTTAAAACAAAAGCACCCTGTAAAGGTCTGTATTTGCCTTTCTGGTGGGCATGTCTACATTCACTGGCCACTTTACTAGGTACACCCCTGTTCAATTGCTTGGTAACACAAATTGCTAATCAGCCAATCACATCATGGTAGCAACTCAATACATTTAGGCATCTAGACGTGGTGAAGAAAGTGAAAATCTCCAGTGAGCGGCATTTGTGTGGAGGAAAATGCCTTGTTGATGTCAGAGGTCAGAGGAGAATGGGCAGACTGGTCCCAGATGATAAAAAGGCGACTCAACCACTCGTTACAACCAAGGTGTGCATCTCTGAACTCACAACACATCGAACTTTGAAGCAGATGGGCTACAGGAGCAGAACACCACATCGGGGGCTGCTCCTGTCAGCTAAGAACAAGAAAATGAATCTACAATTCACACAGGCTCACTAAAATCATACAAAAGAAGATTGGAAAAGCGTTGTCTGGTCTGATGAGTCTGGATTTCAGCTGCGACATTCAGATGGTGGGGTCAGAATTTGGTGTAAACTACATGAAAGCATGGATCCATCCTGCCTTGTATCACCGGATCAGGCTGGTGGTGTAATGGTGTGGGGGGGGGGGATATTTTCTTGGCACACTTTGGGCCCCTTAGTACCAATTCAGCATCTTTTAAACACCACGACCCTCCTGAGTATTGTTGCTGACCATGTCCATCCCTTTATACCTACAGTGCACCCATCTTCTGATGGCTCCTTCCAGCAGGATAATGCCCCATGTCACAAAGCTCCAATCATCTCACCACTGGACAATGAGGTCCCTGTCCTCCAATGGCCTCCACACTCACCACATCTCATCCAATAGAGAACCTTTGGGATGTGGTGGAAAGGAAGATTCATAGGATGGATGTGCAGCCGACAAATTTTCAGCAACTGCGTGATGCCATCATGTCACTATGGACCAAAATCACAGAGGAATGTTTCCAACACCTTGTTGAATCTATGCCAGGAAGAATGAAGGCAAAAGGGGGTCCAACCCGGTACTAGCAAGGGGGACCTAATAAAGTGTCTGGTGAGTGTATGACGTCATAGGGGTCAGTGGGAGGAGTCACAATATCCAACACACCTCAGAAAGCTCATCTATGCATTTCCACGTGGCTCTGCAGCTTCTTGTCACATGTTCCTTTACCTTCCCTCCATCTGCATGCTTTTTTAGCTTTGATTGTAGTGTTTCTTTTAAGTTTTTTTTTTTTTCCCGTTCAGACCTCTGACTGTACAGATACCTGGAATGTGTACAAGCAGTTAGGAATAATTGCTCTTGTCATCTCTCAGGCTGCGGAGGTGCTGACAAGTCCTAAATAATTGAAAAGGCAGTTTTTCAGGAACAAGCATCTATCATGAAATATAAATTGTTTTCACATGTAAGCGGGAGAAGCTGTATTCATGGCACAGTCAGAAGTTTCTACAATGGTTACATGTTTCTATACCTGGCTTTTTACACAACGTAAAAAAATAAAAGAAAAGCGAATAAAAAAAAAAAAGTGTAAAAGTTTTCCAATCTGTACCCATATTTTTCGTTTTCAAAACGATTTTTTTTTTCTCTTTATTTTATGGAAGCGGTAGTACAATACATAATAGTTCCTGTCATTTAAAAGGGATATTTTGAGCTCGGAACTTCACTTTTAAATGACGGCATTTATTACGTTTTTGTTTAGTGGAAACATTTAAAAGGGGCGTGTTTATAAAATAGTCATAAACTAATTATAAAATAATTCTCTTAGCAATTTGCCAAGTAAAGGTCCAACTAAATTCATTCTGTGAAAATCATGCACAAAAATGAATACTATTGGGCTATTTCCTTTGTTGGTCACGTTTTTTTTTTTTTTTTCTATAATTTAACCCCTTCGTGCCTAAGGGTAAAATAAAATCTTAATGCCTAAGCACAATTTTGCAACTTTGACCTGTGTTAGCAAAACTGCACATATCATCACTACTTTGTACATCCAGGTGGATTATACCACGTTTTTTTTCAATACAAATACTAATTTTAAAGAAAAATCCTGTCCAAAAAAATACTGACCCTGACTTGTGACCTTGACCTTTGACCTTTGACCCTGAAATCACTATACCTGGCAATGACCTAGATCAGTGATGGCGAACCTTGGCACCCCAGATGTTTTGGAACTACATTTCCCATGATGCTCATGCACTCTGTAGTGTAGCGGAGCATCATGGGAAATGTAGTTCCAAAACATCTGGGGTGCCAAGGTTCGCCATCACTGACCTAGATCAAACCTTGATCTAGGCATTTTTTAAATGTTTTTATTTAATTTTTTTTTTTTCCATCTCTGTAAGAACAGAGAATGATACAATGTATCTCTCTCGTCCATTTACAGAGACAGAAAACATGGGAGCGGGCTTCACAGTGACTGATCACTTTGATGGCCAATCAGAGGCTATTACAGTGATCAGGTGACCCAATCATCCTTAGAACGGAGCCCAGGGCTCTCGATGAGACCCGGTCTCTATGATGGGAACTCGCCACGTGGTGCGCTACCAGCACAAAAGGAGATACGCAAATGTGTGGCCCTACGGAAAAAAAGCCAAGTCCATTGGGGCCGCATATTTGCCTACGGTCGGCATGAAGGGGTTAAACAAAATTCCTATGATACTCAGTACCATCTAGTGGTCGGATGCAGTACTTTCCCATTTTAAATCCATTAAAAGCATTCGACCTGCACAGGAAATAGCCTAATAACATTTGGGGTTTTTTTTGGCCAACTCCCACAGAATGAATGCACATGCAGTTTCACTGGGTGAAGTGCTATGCATTTTTTTTTTTTTTAAGTCCATTAAGGTGTTCTGTGAGGCTAATTCCTATTCGCTAGGAACCACGATCCACCACTTCCTCTAGGTCAGTCCCCCTACAGTTAGAAACACATATAGGGAACCCCTTGATCGTCCCCTAGTGTTAACCCCTTCCCTGCCAGTGACATTTTTACAGTAATCAATGCATTTTTATATATTTTTTTTATTTATTTATTTTTATTTTTTTATAGCATTGATCGCTGTATAAATGCCAGTGGTCCCAAAAATGGGTCAAGTGTCCGATGTTTCCGCCATAATGTCCCTATAAAAATCGCAGATCGCTGCCATTACTAGTAAAAAAAAATTATAATAAAAATGCTATAAATCTATCCCCTATTTTGTAGACGTTATAACTTTGCGCAAACCAATCAATATACGCTTTTTTTTTTTTTTTACCAAAAATATGTAGAAGAATACATATTGGCCTAAACTGAGAAGAAAGAAATTTGTTTTTTGTTTTTTTTAAAATAGCGATATTTATTATTGCAAAAAGTACAAAATATTGTGTTTTTTTCCAAAATTGTAGCTCTTTTTTTGTTTATAGCGCAAAAAATAAAAACCGCAGAGGTAATCAAATACCACCGAAAGAAAGCTCTATTTGTGGCAAAAAAAAAATTTGTTTGGGTACAGTGTCGCATGACCGCACAATTGTCAGTTAAAGCGATGCAGTGCCGTATCGTAAAAAATGCTCTGGTAAAACCTTCTGGGGCTGAAGTGGTTAAATAGGGTTATTATTATTATTACTATTATACAGGCCCCGGACATTCAGCAGCCCAAATCTTCCGGGACTGAGGTGGTTAAGGGAACAGGATCTTTATTTTTATTCTTTTGGGATTAACAAACGCTTTAACCTTTTGATCACCCCTGATGTTTTACCCCTTCACAGCCAGGGTCATTAATAGAGTAACAGTGCATATTTTTAGCACTGATCACTGTATTGGTGTCGCTTGTTCCCAAAAAGTGTCAGTTAGTGTCAGAATGACCGCCGCAAAATCGCAGTCCCGCTATAAGTCGACTGATCGCCATCATTACTAGTAAAAAAATAATAATAGAAAAATCTAGTATTTATCCCAGTTTTAGACACTATAAAATTTACGCAAACCAATCAATATATGCTTATCATGATTATTTTTACCAAAAATATGTAGCAGAATACAGATTGGCCTAAATTGATGAAGAAATCTTGAAATTGTTTTTGGATATGTTTTATAGCAGAATGTAAACAATATTGCCCCCCCCCCCCCCCCAAATTATTGGTCGCAAAAAAATGTAAAAAAGCAAGCAAAGGACATACATTTTATTTGGGTACAGTGTTGCATGACCGAGCAATTGTCAGTTAAAGTGCCGCAGTTCCGTATCATAAAAAGGTGGCTTGGTCATGAAGGGGGTAAATCTTCTGGAGGTTAAGAGGTTAAAGTTATGGGACTCCTAGTTAAAGCTCATGCCTTTTGCCATATCAAAAATTACCCTCCAACATCCATACTGGTCCTGATTGGATGTCAATGGCTGGAGCTGGTTCGTTAGTACTCCACAAATTGGGCCCACTCTCAGGGAGGAACAGGTACTCCACATAAATAAGGACCTTATTTATGTGGAGTACCTGTTCCTCCCTGAGAGTGGGCCCAATTTGTGGAGTACTAACGAACCAGCTCCATCTCCATCTCCATATATCACAGTACAGATCTATTTGGTATCTGCTCACCTCAGTCCATTTAATCGCAGTCAAAGTTCTTGAGTCCTGATGAAGAGGGAGTGTCTTTGGCCCTGGAAACACATTGGCTTTATTTTGCTATAAATCAATGTTATCATACTAATACCTTGGACTTTTAGATGTTTGTTTGCTACTCACATTGCTTATGTGTAGGTTTCTATTATTGTCTGTGTTCCTATTGGCAGATTTCCTTTCATTTTATGTCCTCTGCACAGCAAAAAAAATGTGAAGGGAATCTCTGTCGGGTTTTTATTGCTAACAGAGATGCTCATTATTTTCCAGGCTCAGGAACTGAACAATCTCATCTCTTGCCAACCCACTGCCCGGGATGCCATCAGACTGGAAGTTTTCCTGCCACCTAGGACACATACGGCGGACTCTCGGGACTCATTAAGGCGAATTCAGGTGAGGCCAGAGTAGTACGTTTATGGAAATGAGCTTCTACACAGCACAGGAGCAGCGTTGCCAACCTCTCCAAGTGGAATTTACTGACAGGACGCTAAACGTTTACTGACCGCACCAATTTTTACTGGCATAATACATGTAATTTACTGACGGAGCCCATTTTTTTTATTGGCACTTCAAAAAAATTGCCAAAAATTACAGTTTTCAGTGCAAATATCAATATTTAAAGCGTAACTCCACTTTTGTTCAGAAAAAAACATTCCGCTCAGGGTGATCTCTGTACATTGCAAGGATTATAACAACCTTTGTTGCAGATTTCTACCTTTTTATTATTCTGAAGAATTCCCTGTTCGTTCCTCTGTGCTCAGTGGATCTAATGGGAGTGGTTTCATAATTATCAGTCAGCTGTGCAGCTGCAGAGCACTAATGAGGAAAGCTGCTGCCTGCATCCCTTTAGACATGTTCCTATTGGAAATATTTCACCAAAACTGACATTTCTGTTGCAGGGGCTGCCTGAAATCTGACCTGTATTTTAGGCAGACTTCTGGGAAAATTGGTGAGCCAATCACACAAGCAGGAAATGTTTCTGGGGGGTGGTCAGTACACATTCTGTATACAGAACACCTCCATGTAGCCATATTGTATTGCATTTAAAGAAAATGACAGCGGCTGCAGATTGAAAAGGAAAGGTCATTTTTAATAACATTCAATTACAATAGGACTTGTGTCGCAAATGTATACGCTATATTATTTTTTTCTTTAGTTGCTATTTTTTTTCCCCATGAAAGTGGAGTTACCTTTTAACCGCTTCAGCCCCGGAATGATTTACCCCCTTCCTGACCAGAGCACTTTTTGCAATTTGGCACTGCGTCACTTTAACTTTTGCACGGTCGCACAACGCACCTAAACAAAACGGATGCCCTTTTTTCCCCCACAAATAGAGCTTTCTTTTGGTGGTATTTGATCACCTGTGCGGTTTTTATTTTTTGCGCTTTAAACAAAATTTTGAAAAAAAAAATATTTTTAACTTTTTGCTTTAATAAATATCCCCCAAAAATATATATAAAAAAATGCAATAAGCGTATATTGATTGGTTTCTGCAAAAGTTATAGCATCTACAGAATAGGGGATATATTTATGTCATTTTTATTATTATTAATTTATTTTTTACTAGTAATGGCGGCAATCTGCGATTTTTAATAGGACTGTGGCATTATGGTGGACACGTCGGACAATTTTGACACATTTTTGGGACCATTGGCATTTATACAGTGATCAGTGCTATAAAAATGCATTTATTACTGTAAAAATGTCACTGGCAGGGAAGGGGTTAACACTAGAGGACGATCAAGGGGTTAATTGTGTTCCCTAGTGTGTGTTCTAACTGAAGGGGGGAGGGGACTGTGTAGGAGAGATGACAGATCGCTGTTCATACTCTGTATAAACAGACGATCTGTCTCTTCTCCCCTCAGAGAACCGGAAACTGTGTTTACACACACAGATCCCGGTTCTCAGTGTGCCCCGAGCGATCGCGGGAGCCCGGCGGTGATCGCGACCGCCAGGCACTAACATCAGCTCCGTGGGTGAGCAGGGGGCGCGCACGCGCCTCTGGAGGCATAGTGGCCAAAAAAGGAAGCGACGTAAGATACTGGCGATTTGCGCAGCCAAGCCATGTTGCCGCAGTAAAACTGCGGCGGCTGGTCTGCAAACAGTTAAGCTACAAACATGAAGCTAGTGTGATTAGGCTAGTATAACTCAGCGCAGAGTACCCTCTTACATCAGAGTCTGCAGGGTTCCCCTTTGCAGTGCAGGGGAGAACTCTGTTAAACCTTATGTAAAGGGGAACGCTGCAGGTCATGATGTAAAGGGGAACGCTGCAGGTCATGATGTAAAGGGGAACTCTGATGTAAAGGGGGACGCTGCAGATCGTGATGTAAAGGGGAACGCTGCAGGTCACGGTGTAAAGGGGAACGCTGCAGGTCACGGTGTAAAGGGGAACGCTGCAGGTCATGATGTAAAGGGGAACGCTGCAGATCATGATGTAAAGGGGAACGCTGCAGATCATGATGTAAAGGGGAACGCTGATGTAAAGGGGAACGCTGCAGATCATGATGTAAAGGGGAACGCTGCAGATCATGATGTAAAGGGGAACTCTGATGTAAAGGGGAACGCTGCAGATCATGATGTAAAGGGGAACTCTGATGTAAAGGGGAACGCTGCAGATCATGATGTAAAGGGGAACTCTGATGTAAAGGGGAACGCTGCAGATCATGATGTAAAGGGGAACTCTGATGTAAAGGGGAACGCTGCAGATCATGATGTAAAGGGGAACTCTGATGTAAAGGGGAACGCTGCAGATCGTGATGCAAAGGGGAACGCTGCCGACTCTGGTGTTAAATTGGGTTGAGAATTCCTAATGCAATCATGTAAATGAGAACACCAAACAGACATCTGAAGAGTCAGGTGTCTTTCACCATTCAATCTTAAACTGGGAGAAAGCAGAAGATAGCCAACGCTTTTCAGGGGCCAAATAATTTTATCTGGAAATAATGGTTGAGTTATTGTATGCATGAGGTACTGTATTGGTGTAAAAGTGAGGAGTCCCCAGGCTCAATAAATAACCAACTCCATCCTTTGTATATTTGTGTTCTGCGCCTTGCTTTTACCCTCCCGGGGGGGTGGTAAGTGTACAGTGCACTACTGACTATTTCTTGTCATTTTACAGAGGGAACGTGTAGAAGATCTCTTAGAGGATGACCAAGGGCTCCTAACAAATCGTATCTTGTGACTGTAACCAGGAGCAGAGAAACCATACAATGTTCCATTCCACTGTATCCTGTGTCCTTCCGCCTCCGCTTCTTATTAAAGTCTATTTATGCATAGAAGTGCCGATCTCTCTGTCAATAAGGCTTGTCATTCCTGAGTCACTCTGACACATCAGACAACAGCATTTATATCAATAAGGTGGATCTATACAGTTTTACCGATTACCTTTAAGGAACTTGTAACTTTAGATTTCAGTGCCACCTACTGGATGAGTTTCTAATGACCGCTAAATTCCCATCACTCCCACCTACAATTCCTACAGAGGATTGTGTTTTCAGAAATGCAAGTGTTCTAATAGAGGTGAGAAGCCATACAAACGCTCTTCTTCCACTCAAATGGGATTTTGCAGATCAAGATTTTCAGACAAAAACTATTGATTTTTAAGGTACATGTTAGTTAGATATCTCTGACTGTGTTGGACGTGTACCTAGTGAAGTGGCTGCATTCTCAGTGATGTCACCGGTCTCTAATGAATGGATAGGCTGTATACTCAGTGATGTTACTGGTCTCTAGTGAATGGATAGGCGGCATTCTTAGTGATATCACCGGTCTCTAGTGAATAGATAGGCGGCATTCTCAGTGATGTCACTGGTCTCTAGTGAATGGATAGGCTGCATTCTCAGTGATGTCACCAGTCTATAGTGAATGGATAGGCGGCATTCTCAGTGATGTCACCGGTCTCTAGTGAATGGATAGGCTGCATTCTCAGTGATGTCACCGGTCTCTAGTGCATGGATAGGCTGCATTCTCAGTGATGTCACCGGTCTCTAGTGAATGGATAGGCTGCATTCTCAGTGATGTCACCGGTCTCTAGTGAATGGATAGGCTGTATTCTCAGTGATGTCACCGGTCTCTAGTGAATGGATAGGCTGCATTCTCAGTGATGTCACCGGTCTCTAGTGAATGGATAGGCTGCATTCTCAGTGATGTCACCGGTCTCTAGTGCATGGATAGGCTGCATTCTCAGTGATGTCACTGGTCTCTAGTGAATGGATAGGCTGCATTCTCAGTGATGTCACCGGTCTCTAGTGAATGGATAGGCTGTATTCTCAGTGATGTCACCGGTCTCTAGTGAATGGATAGGCTGCATTCTCAGTGATGTCACCGGTCTCTAGTGAATGGATAGGCTGCATTCTCAGTGATGTCACCGGTCTCTAGTGCATGGATAGGCTGCATTCTCAGTGATGTCGCCAATGTCTGGTGAATGGATAGGCTGCATTCTCAGTGATGTCGCCAATCTCTAGTGAATGGATAGGCTGCATTCTCAGTGATGTCATCGGTCTCTAGTGAATGGATAGGCTGCATTCTCAGTGATGTCATCGGTCTCTAGTGAATGGATAGGCTGTATTCTCAGTGATGTCATCGGTCTCTAGTGAATGAATAGGCTGAATTCTCAGTGATGTCACCGGTCTCTAGTGAATGGATAGGCTGTATTCTCAGTGATGTCACCGGTCTCTAGTGAATGAATAGGCTGCATTCTCAGTGATGTCACTGGTCTCTAGTGAATGAATAGGCTGCATTCTCAGTGATGTCACCGGTCTCTAGTGAATGAATAGGCTGTATTCTCAGTGATGTCACCGGTCTCTAGTGAATGAATAGGCTGTATTCTCAGTGATGTCACCGGTCTCTAGTGAATGAATAGGCTGCATTCTTAGTGATGTCACCGGTCTCTAATGAATGGATAGGCTGTATTCTCAGTGATGTCATACATTTTTTTTTTCCTTCCCTTTTCATTAGTGGCTCTGTTATGTTGTTACCTGGGCTGTTTATCTCGTTCGTATTCTCGTTTTTTTTTTATTTATCTTACATCCATATTTATGGATAAAGTATGAATATATAATAGATTATATTGTCATTTAGGTCTGGCTGTACCATTTCATATGTTTTTATCCTCCATATTTTCTCTATATATTTTTGTATTATTACTTTTTACACTTCGTTATTTGTTTTTGAAATAAAAGTTTTTGATTGTTAAACAATGATAAGAAAATGGTATTGAACTGATAAAGCACAATTTGTGTGTGAAACATGTAAGTCTCCCTTGCTTGTACATGTAGTGCTCCTCATGTTCTTCATGGGTTTATGTGAAGAAAGGCATTTGGATCTCAGTTTGGTGTGCAGCCATCTGGACTTTCCTTTCATTATTGCTTCTGGGTGAGCTCCCTGCAGTGAGGGGATCATGCTGTTGGAGTCGGCTCAGCTGTGAGCAGCATGGACCTCTTGTTTTCAGTGATGTCGCCAGTCTCTAGAGAATGGATAGTCTGCATTTTCAGTGATGTCACTGGTCTCTATGAATGGATAGGCTGCATTCTCAGTGATGTCACTAGTCTCTAGAGAATGGATAGGCTGCATTCTCTGTGATGTCACTGGTCTCTATGAATGGATAGGCTGCATTCTCAGTGATGTCACTGGTCTCTAGTGAATGAATAGGCTGAATTCTCAGTGATGTCACCGGTCTCTAGTGAATGGATAGGCTGTATTCTCAGTGATGTCACCGGTCTCTAGTGAATGAATAGGCTGCATTCTCAGTGATGTCACTGGTCTCTAGTGAATGAATAGGCTGCATTCTCAGTGATGTCACTGGTCTCTAGTGAATGAATAGGCTGCATTCTCAGTGATGTCACTGGTCTCTAGTGAATGGATAGGCTGTATTCTCAGTGATGTCACTGGTCTCCGGTGAATGGATAGGCTGCATTCTCTGTGATGTCACTGGTCTCTAGTGAATGGATAGGCTGTATTCTCAGTGATGTCACTGGTCTTTAGTGAATGGATAGGCTGTATTCTCAAGGATGTCACTGGTCTCTAGTGAATGGATAGGCTGCATTTCAGCTACTTTTAAGCACGGTGGTATTTCCATACTAAAGTATCCACACACTTTGGGATTGGCATCTTTTCGATTTGGGACTTGGGAAGATAATTGGATTTGTTTTCAATCTAGCCCATTCACTCAGTTGAATTCAATTTTTTGTTTCACATTCACTTTTTGGAACCTGAGAGAGACTGCTGATTATATATTTACTTTCTTGTGAGTTTTTCCTTTTCAGATCATATACACATTGTGTTTGAATTGCATTGTTTATATTTTTGGATTAAGCACATATAGTCTTAAGATATTTTGTATATCCACATGCGTTACAGGTCAGTCTAAACCACACACCTGTTTCCAATTTACCCATTGTGTTCACATTGGGCAACATTATTTTGTATTATATTTTATACCACTGTGGGTTTTTCCACCCTTTACCTAGAATCAGCGCACCTTTACACCATCAATCACTTTTCATTCCTAGTATTCGGGGTTTTTCAGGTGCAGCAGACTTAATTGAATTGTCAGTGCTTCCCTACCAACTACACACACACACATCTCTTTTGGTTTGACTGCTAGTAACATTTAATGGTTAAATGCATTTAAAACATAATATAATATAGAAAGAAGCTGAAGAGAATCATTGACTATTCACAGACCTCTAGATTTCTCAGTTCCTGTATTGTAAGCTGTAATACAGTGTCTTGAAAAAGTGTTCATACCCAGTGGCGGCCGGTGGAATTTTTTTTTGTGAGAGGGGGGGCGGCAAACATTATGCCACCGACATCAGGTCAGTCGCACTTACCCCATCGTGGCTTCCCATGCGCGGCGGCCTCCCTTTCTCCTGCTGTTCACAGGTCTCCACAGCAGTGGGGAATTCCGCTTCACCTCTCATTTTCGGCGGCCAATCAGAGTCTTCTCTTTTCGGCCAATCAGAAAACGTGTCTCAAACCCGCTTCTGATTGAGGATCAGTTGAATTTTTCCAAATGTTACAAGAAAAAACATGAATGTATTTTATTGGGATTTTTGTGATAGACCGGTGATGGCGAACCTTGGGACCCCAGATGTTTTGGAACTACATTTCCCATGATGCTCATGCACTCTGCAGGGTAGTTGGGCATCATGGGAAATGTAGTTCCAAAACATCTGGGGTGCCAAGGTTCGCCATCACTGTGATAGACCAACACAAAGTGGCACATAACTGTGAAGTAGAAATAAAACGATAAATGATTTTCCAATTTTTTTTACAAATAAATATGTGAAAAGTGTGGTGGGGGCATTTGTATTCAGCCCCCTTTACTCTGATACCCCCTAACTAAAATCCAGTGGAACCAATTGTCTTCAGAAGTCACCTAATTAGTAGATAGTCCATAGATTCCTGAATATAAATACAGCCAATCTGAGAAGCCCCCAGAGTTTTTCTTTTAGAAAACCTTGGTGAACACACAGCATCATGAAGGCCAAGGAACACACCAGACAGGTCAAGGATAAAGTTATGGAGAAGTTTAAAGCTGGGTTAGGTTATGAAAAGAATATGCCAAGCTTTGAACATCTCACAGAGCTCTGTTCAATCCATCATCCAAAAATGGAAAGAGTATGGCACAACTACAAACCTACCAAGACATGGCCGTCCACCTAAACTGACCGGCCGGGCAAGAAGAGCATTCATCAGAGAAGCAGCCAAGAGGCCCATGGTAACTCTGGAGGAGCTGCAGAGATCCACAGCTCAGGGGGGAGAATCTGTCCACAGGACAACTATTAGTCGTGCTCTCCACAAATCTGCCCTTTATGAAAGAGTGACAAGAAGAAAGACATTGTTGAAAGAAAGCCATAAGAAGTCCCATTTGCAGTTTGTGAGAAGCCATGTGGGGGACACAGCAAACATGTAGAAGAAGGTGCTCTGGTCAGATGAGACCAAAACTTTTTGGCCTAAAAGTAAAATGCTATGTATGGTGGAAAACTAACATCACCCTGAACACACCATCCCACTGTGAAACATGGTGGTGGCAGCATCATGTTGTGGGGATGTTTTTCTTCAGCAGGGACGGGGAAGCTGGTCAGAGTTGATGTGAAGATGGATGGAGCCAAATACAGAGCAATCTTAGAAATCTGCAAAAGACTTGAGACTGGGGTGGAGGTTCACCTTCCAGCAGGGCAACGACCCTAAACATACAGCCAGAGCTACAATGGAATGGTTTAGATCAAAACATATTCATGTGTTAGAATGGCCCAGTCACAGTCCAGACCTAAATCTAATTGAGAATCTGTGATGAGACTTGCAAATTGCTGTTCACAGATGCTCTCCATTCAATCTGACCGTTGTTGTGCAAAGAAGAATAGGCAAAAATGTCCCTCTCATGATGTGCAAAGCTGGTAGAGACATCCCCAAAAAGACTTGCAGCTGTAATTGCAGTGAAAGGGGGTCCTACAAAGTATTGACTCAGGTGGGCTGAATACAAATGCACCCCACACTTTTCATATTTTTATATGTAAAAAATGTTGAAAACCATTTATCATTTTCCTTCCACTTCACATTTATGTGCCACTTTGTGTTGGTCTATCACATAAAATCTGAATAAAATACATTTACGTCTTTGGTTGTAACATGAGAAAATGTGGAATATTTCAAGGGGTAGGAACACTTTTTCAAGGCACTGTATATGAACTATTCAACAGCCTATTTGTTATGCTGAGTTATATTGATAATGAATACATTGTTATGGCCTTTGAGACTGTTGAGGATTTCCCATATGCATCCAGCTTTCAGCTATCTCCTTGTTGTCCCTAATATGGAGATAAGACGGCACAGCATTTAAGTACAGCAATCCAGGAAGCAGTCAGTCATCTAACACTCACACTGGGATATGTCTTTCATCCAGCTCCATCTTTCCAGACAGATAACAATCTACTGCTTTTTTTCCCTCCACTGTTAGAAGCTAATGGAGTCAAGTCTGCTTTTCCACACCCAAATCATTCATAGAAGACCGTCCAAACACAATTTTGTATTCTCAGGCCTCATGATCACACAGTTAAAAGAGCTTTCCCCCACCATGATTATTCAGTTCCTTTTTCAACTTCCCTGTAGTTAAAATGCAAAAGGTTCATGCAAACATTTTATTTTCATATTATCACAGGGAAGAGTCAACTTGTACCTAGCACAATATACACTCTAGGGCCATTACATCCACTATCTGGCCAATATTATAGGGGAACCCTTCAGACGATTGAATTTGGGTCTTTCCGATGACAAATGCTGTTAATATGACAGCATACAAAGACCCTTTAAGCCCTTGTACACACGGTCGGACATTCCGACAACAAAATACGGTCAGATTTTGTCCGACAGATTATGTCCAAAACTGGTGTTGCATACACACGGTCGGACGTTATTTCGTTACGACGGGACAAAGTTCAGGCTAGTAGTCAATAGCTTTGGTCTAGGAATTTGACCTGAGCATGCGTGGCACTTTGTCCGATCATTTGTAGAGAATTCCGATCGGAAAAAGTCATGTTGCCGGAAAATTTTATAGCCAAGCTCTAAAACTTTGTCGGTCGGATATTCCGACGGAAACAGTCCGATGTAGCCCACACATGGTCGGATTATCCCACAACGCGGTCCGATCGGACATTTTCCGTCGGAATGTCCGACTGCGTGTACAAGGGCTTAGACTTTTGTGTACTATTGAGGTAGGCCCATTTCTGATGCAGCGTGACTGCTGCACCCCCATCCACATAGCCTGTTCGGTGTGGCGGAAGTAGAGTGTCCTGCACCGAGCCCTAACCTCAACCCTACTGAACACCTTTGGGATGAAATGTAATGCTGAATGTAAGACAAGTCTTCTCTTCCAACATACCTGACCTCACAAATGCCTTTTTGACTGAATGGGCAAAAATTCCCAGAGACATTCCAAAATATTGTGGAATGCCTTCCCAGAGTGAAGGATATTATAGCCTCAAGAATGGAATGACTCCATATTTAGGCTACTTTCACACTGAGGCGGATGGGCGCCGGCGGTAAAGCAGCGCTATTTTTAGCACTGCTTTACCAGTGTCTTAGCAACGCCATTTGGCCACTAGCGGGGCAATTTTAATCCCTGCTAGCGGCCAAAAAAGGGTTAAAACTGCCCGCAAAGTGCCGCTGCAGCACTGCCCCATTGTTTTCAATGGGAAGGGGTGCTTTAGGAGCGGTGAATACATCACTCCTATAGCGTTGCAAAAATGCGGCTTGCAGGACGGTCAAAAATGCCCTCAGCCTTTCACACTGGAGACACAGGAGAGGCTCTTTACAGGCACTACACAGATGCTGTTTTTAGCACTGTAGGGCCTGTAAAATGCCTCAGTGTGAAAGTAGCCTTATAGTCACGGTTTTGGATTGGAAGGTCCAACACTTTTACATAGATGTGATAGATTTTGATTTCCCTCCTGATCACATACTTTCTTTCCATATATACGGTAATTTTTATTATGACCATTCAGAAACTTAGCTGTCCCTGCTTTCTATGAGCTTTTAACCACTTGCCCACCATCAGCTTAAAGCGGAGTCCCATCCAAAAGTGGAACTTCCGCTTATTTGTGTCCTCCCCCCATCAGGTGCCACATTTGGCACCTTTTGGGGGGGGGGGGGGGGTAGACCTGTTTTTGACAGGTACCCTGTCACCACTTCCGTCAGACCTCGCCATGGCAAGGTACATCAGAAGTCTGGCCCCCTCCCCTCCTTTCTCCACCGCTGAACCAATTGGAATGCACAGCACGCTTCACACGTGCGCAGTAGGGAACCGGGTGTGAAGCCGAAAGGCTGCACTGCCAGGTTCCCTTACCGGCAATGGAGGCGGCTGCACCCGATCTGAAGATTGGCTTTGGTGCCAACATTGCAGGCACCCTGGACAGGTAAGGGTCCATATATTAAAAGTCAGCAGTTGCAGTATTTATAGCTGCTGACTTTTACTTTTTAGTGGGGTAGACAGACCTCAGCTTTAACATATACTGCTAGTCCCGTACGTCCTGGGGGAAATTCCTGGTTTACAGGCGTGTGCGCCCCCTACTTTTTATGCTGTGGTTGGACACAGCACAATTGTGTCAGCAGGCTCGCAGCCAATGATTTTGGCTGTGAACCTGCTGATGGCTGTGGCCGACCACAGTACAGAGATCGGTGTGTGTGTTAGCGAACACACAAGCCAGATCTGGCTGGTTCTGCTTTCAACCCTCACTTAGCCCCCTGTTAACACTGAATGTGGCTGTGAAATCATGCAATTTCACTTAGAATCAAACCCGCATGTCAGTGCGACTTAAGGTGCAACTTGGCTGACATCTGTGCGACTTCATGCACAGACATCCAAGTCGCATCTGAAATCGCCAAAAATAGCACAGGAACTTATTTCAAAGTCGGCGTCACACTGATTTAAACAGTTCCATTGCCGACAATAGGGTTTATCTTGTCATGCAATTTGGACCTGTCAAATCGTATGATTAGTTGCATCGGTATTAATGAGGGCTTAACTTTAGAGCTGAGATTAGGAAGTAAAGCTAGCAAGTCTGTGAGAAAAATTGGCACACATATACTTATTAGGCACAGTTGATTGCCCTCCTGATCACATCCGTCACCCAGCCAGTGTTATTAGTACAGTGACAATGTACAGTATTATCACTGATCACTGTGTTGGTGTCACTAGTGACATTATTGTCAGAATCAGTTGGCGCTCCTCCTAGCAAGTAATAGCGCCAATCCCTGATTGCCCGCAACACTATTACAGTCACACATATATGTCGCTGATCCCCGCCATTACTAGTATAGTGTATGTCCGGATCAGTATACTGATCATGGTCAGAACTAGAGTCCCCAAAAACGCAGCGTTAGATGTGGGGTTTTTCTTTTCACCAAAGATATGCAGCAAATACTTGTTGGCCTAAATTTACCAGGAAATTAGATTTTATTGCATATGTTTTATAACAGAAAGTAGAAAATATTGTTGTTTTTTTTTTTCCCCAGAATTTTCAGTATGTTTTCATTCATATAATAAAAGAACATTGGTGATCAACTACGGGGGGCAGCACGTCCATTAAGGGCGCACTATCGCCCCCCCCCCCCCCCCCCATCCATGCGGGCCGGCCCCTCAGGACACTGGTGCATGGATTCCAATGTGGAGGGGCACCGATTAGAGCCAGAGACCGACTGACCAACGGGGGCCCCCCCCCCCAAAAAAAAAAACACCAGCCGCCGCTGATCAAGTACCACCAAAAGAAAGCTATATTTGTGTGAAAACAATGATATCAACTTTATTTGGGTACAGCGTTGCATGACCGAGCAATTACCAGTTAAAGTAGCGCAGTTTTAAGCAGATGTGGCTCTTTTTCCAACGTTACAGCTAACAATACAAATTATGTTTCATTCACCTTTTTCTGAAAGTTTGATTTCATTACTAGGCCAGTTGAACCAAAACTGATATTTCATTATTTCGTGGATGCTGGAGAGTTAATCGCACGACCATCTTTTTTTTTTTTTCATTGCTCGGGAATGCTATCGTGAGATCTCTCTACGCTGAGTTCCCAGCTCTGCACACCAGCTGTGCCCATTATGAGGGACTCCCACCATCCCTGCTGGATTTTATATTATTTAACTGGAGAAACTAGAAAACACAAAGGTGGGCAGGGACAGAGTAGGGAGTTATTGCAGGAAGATCTCACTGTTGGGGTATCCAATAAATACTGAGGACTGACTCCGCTCACCAGGCTCAATATATAACTAAAATATCACTTTGGGGGGGGGGGACTGAACGTTTATCAATGGCAATGTCACAGATGGGGTTTCCACTTTCCTCTAGGTGTGTATTATTTGCCTGGTACCATGGCAGAAATAGCAGATTAGCCTATGGAAAAGATTTATCTCTTAAAAAGCATCCCGGAATATCACTGTAATTATTTCTAAAATCTTCCTGCACCTACAAATGAAGATGGATTGTGTTTACCTGTTCTGCTATCCATTCTTTACATTTCACACTTCCAAGTTCATTGGATGTCTGTGTCCCCAGGGCCCTAGTGCAACAAACCATGAAGGACAGCTGGGGCCCTTTTCTTCGGTTCTGGGGCCTTTTCCACTGATCCCAGGGTCCTTTTACTCCTGTTGCTGAGACCTTTATAAGTCCCCGTTCACACTTATGTGACTTGCGACACAAGTTGCATGACAGGTCAAAACACATTACTTTTAATGGGAGCGGTCTTAATCAATGCGACTCAAATCGCGAGAAAGCAGTAAGCAAGTCGCATGACGCAACAAACCATGAAGGACAGCCCGGGCCCTTTTATTTGGTTCTGGGGCCTTTTCCTCTGGGCCACAGGGCCTTTCCCTCCGGGTCCGGGGGCCCTTCCCACTGATCCCAGAGTCCTTTTACTCCTGTTGCTGGGACCTTTATAAGTCCCCGTTCACACTTATGTGACTTGCAACACAAGTTTCATGACAGGTTAAAACACATTACTTCTAATGGGAGCGGTCTTAATCAATGCGACTCAAATCGCGAGAAAGCAGTAAGCAGAAGGGGGTCTCAGCAGCGAGAAACGAGCCTTGTGGTCCCGCTGTGGGACCCTTTCACATGTTCTGCAGTGGCCCCCTTCCTGCTGTCATGGGAACCCCCCCCCCCCCCTATTGTGGTGGAATGCCAGGGCCTGTTCATTACCCTGGTAGTTCTGCCACTGGCATTATGGTTTCATCTGCCAGCCCTAACATCACTATAGGGTCCTATAGGGATGTAAGGATTATGGAACCAGGGCTGGTGCAAGGATTTTTGACACCCTAGGCCAGCAATGGCGAACCTTGGTACCCCAGATGTTTTGGAACTACGTTTCACATAAGGCTCATGCACTCTGCAGTGAAGTTGAGCATCATGGGAAATGTAGTTCCAAAACATCTGGGGTGCCAAAGTTTGTCATCACGGCCCTAGGCAAAACCTCGTTATGTCACCCCCGTTGGCTCCACCCCTGACTCCACCCCCTTTGCCCTGCCCATGTGACAGGAGGTGGCGCTTTACAGGAAGCACTGGCTCCAATGCTGCACTGCTCCTCTAATTACGCTACCAGTTGGACAGAGCAGCTGCCTGAAACTGAATTAGTTACATGCTGCAGCCTGCAGAGCATCCTGCAGCCTGCAGACATGGAGGGAAAACAGTGGGTGGGCGCCCCTAGGCAGCAGTGCGCCCTAGGTGGTTGCCTAGTGGTAGCACCGACCCCTGTATGGAACCACATCATCCGGCACTCCCTGAAGTGTCAGATGTGAAGGTTCTGCGGAGGATGTAGCTCTGTAACACAACAAAGAACAAGCAGCAGGGAAAGTAAATATCAACTGCCTTTTTTTTTTTTTGCTGATGGTGTGTTTCATACAACACACCAGCCTCCAACCAGAGGACATGAACAACGAGGAGAGGGTTGTTCTTGTATGGAAGGGTTAAAATCTTTCATCCAAGATTTTATTTTTCGAAGTCGGGACTGTTTGCTTTTTTTTTGCTTTTCCAAGCATTTCATATACGGGTGCCCTTTAAGGCAAAATAAAAGCTTCACCCATTTTTATTCCTTTGCAGAATTCCTCCTCTGCAGAAAAGCAGCAAATATAGAATGTCTATTTACAACAGGAAATTGTTGTCCTTGAATACGGTGCAGGTAGTTTTTCCTGATCTCACTGCGTGGCTCTCAGACATCTCGGCTGTCTGATAAACACACACCCACACACGCTGCTCTCTGCAATGGCACACAAAAATATGAAGAGAGTCCGACCCTCCATCTGCAGAACTGAGGCCGACACGCTAATCTGTACGACACACATATCAGGCTAGTGCCAAGAGCCAAAGCTTAGGGTGCCCAATCGTTTTAGCAATCTGTCCATCCAATGCCAATATGTCGGATTTGTGTATATGCCACAGAGTGGGGCCAAGGAGTGGGCAGAAGAGACAGCCGCCTTGGGTGCTTCAGCAGGAGTTGTGCGCAAAAAGAGCAGAACTTGCAACAAATTACAGGTACTTATGTAGTGCCGTCACTTTATTCAGTGCTTTAAATATACAGGGTGCGACATTCGCTCCGACTTTGAGAGCACCAAGTCCCACTGGAGTTACTTCCGGGTATCGCGGCTCCAGCGCTGTGATTGGCCGGAGCCGCAATGACATCACTCCCACACAATGTGCATGGGAGCTGCCGGTAACATACGTGCCATTGCTTCAGTTTGCTTGCATGTGTCGATGACGTCGGCACATGCAAATACAGAGGATGTCTCCTAAACCGTTCAGGTTTAGGAGAGATCCTGGGTAGCTACAGGTAAGCCTTATTATAGGCTTACCTGTAGCAAAAAGTCTGTTATAAGGGTTTACAATCACTTCAAGTGCAATGGAACTGTTCTAATAGATGCCACTTGAGTCGTTCCGATTTAGAAAAAAGTGCCTGCACTGGTTTGGTGCGACTGCAGCACGATTTCTGTTAAAGATGGTCATTTGCAAGTTGTGCCAAAGTGGTGCTGTGATGTCAGCTTCAGCCCATGTTCACACTGCTGTGGGTTAGAAATCGTGTGCTTTCAGCTGAACTCGCACAATTTCAAACCGGCAATGCAGTCCGACTTCAGGGGCGATTTGACAGGGATCTGTGCGGGTTCCTGCACAGATGTCAATTCAGATCAGCTGCCCCCCCCCCCCCCACAAGTCACCAAAAGTAGTACAGGAACTACTTTTGGGAATCGACTTTGCCGCACCGCACAGATTCAGACGGTGCCACTGCTGTCAATAGCCGCCGATTTGACATGTCAAATTGCATGCCAATTCGGCCCAATGTGAAACATGGGCTCAAAGTCGCAGAAGTGTGAACTGAGCCTAATTGAACAAGCTGATGTTAGAAACTGATTGGTTACTATGCACAGCTGCACCAGATTCTGCGTGTACCAGTTTTAGTAAATCTCCCTCCATAGTTTATAGTGTAAATTAACATCAGTCCCTGCGCCCAAGTAGCTTACACTCTAAGGCTGTGGTGGCAAACCTTGGCACCCCAGATGTTTTGGAACTACATTTCCCATGATGCTCATCTACAGTGCAGAGTGCATGAGCATCATGGGAAATGTAGTTCCAAAACATCTGGGGTGCTAAGGTTTTCCATTACTGCTCTAAGGTCTTTAATTCCCATTCATACATATACTAGGGCCAATTTTTAGACCGGAGCCAATTAACGTATCAGCATATCTTTGGGGTGTGGGAGGAAACTGAAGTACCCGGAGGAATCCCACGCAGGCACAGGGAGAACATGCAAAGTCCATGCAGGTAATGGCATGGTTGGGATTCAAACAGACATTCCTAGTGCTGCCATGCAGGAGTGCTAGTGCACAAAGAAATCCCTCAAGCCGCACATCGCTGCAAGTCCGCTGTAGAGGAGTATGTGGCAAGCTCAGTCCCTGGCAGGCCATTGCACCAACGCGTTTTGCTCTGCCCCCCTGGAGCTTCATCATGGGGAAGTGCTAACCACTTAGCCACTGTGTTGCCCAACCTATGCTGCTGTTCACAGCTTATAGAGGGCATTTGTCCTTTTTTGCCTTGGGTGCTAAAGGACCTTGTCTCATCACTGTACATCGGTTGAATCACCAGCTTCCTTTAACTCTTTGGGACTCCCGCACTGATATTTTGGCCCCAGGGTTCCTAGCTACATGCAGAGCACAATCATCTCGGTTCACACTACTGCAATACGATTTAGCCACGATTTTTCAGTGAGATTATGCAGTGCAACTTTGATCCAATTTGGCTGCACCAAAGTAGCACAGGAACCTTTTTTCCAAAATTGTACTGTGCTGAGTTGCACTAATGAGAATATAATGGAATTTCCCTTGTCGTGCGATTCTTTGTGACTCCAAAAATCACACTAGTGTGAACCAGCACTTAATTGTCTTTGTCTGCTGTGACAATACCAGCGTCCTTTATTGGAAACACAAAAAAATTGGAGGGTAAGCAAGTAATTTTGGCCATAAACCACCCAGTCAGTCTTTATGTAGTCATGAATGCCCCTGCAGTTGTCGATACATCCTAGAGATATTGTACAGTCAGACTGAAAAGTGAAGGAGCCAATCACAGGTAGATTCTCCAGCTTGCCGGAGGTGCTCACCATTATCACCTCAAAGACAGCCCAGTGATGACAAACATTGTTCCTAAGCAAGATATCGCTCGTCTTGCTTTTATTGGGCTGTCTATGCCCATTTGTACACAAGGCTAGTTTATATGTGTTTTTGTCTTTTTGTCATCTCTATTAGCACCTGCACTACAACTTACAGATCAGTATCCCAAAGCTCACAACAAGTGCCAAATTAATTGTGGCTGAAGAAAGGGACCACTGTTGAGTGGAATTACATTGTGTGCGGTGACAAGTTGGCATCCAGTAGCAGAACGTTGGCAGAGGCAGGCTTCCTTTACTGACACAGACTCTATTTAGAAATAAAAGATAGGTAAGTGGTTTTTCATTTTACATTGTATCGCTGCATTGGGTATAGCTTTGTATTAATCTGTAAATTACAAAACAAGAAACTGTTAACAGCCATAACTTTATGACCACTGACAGATAAAGTGATTGACTATATTGTTTCAATGGCACCTGAAAGTGGCTGGGGTATATTAGGTATAAAGTAAACATGTTGTCCCTGAAGTTAAAAGGGGGCTCCAGTCTCTTAAAGCAGAGTTCCACCCATAAAATTAAGTTTTCATTATTCAGCAGCATTAAATCTAATAAACAACATTTGGAAATTTTTTTATTTTTTTTTACTCACGTTTGGTGTCTGTCGCTAAGGGGTGCCCTGGAATCTGCATCTTCCTCTCCCTGGCACCTGACGTCATTTCCCTCGGCGCCTGTGCTCGCTAGTGCTCCTGGGAGATGCTTGTCATCATTTCCCAGGAGTCAGTGGGCAGCGCCGAGGGCTTCATTGCCATCACAACAGGGGGCGGGCACTTCCGACGCCACCGCCTGTTGTTATGGCATCATCAGGAGTGTACAGCGCATGCGCGAGAACGGGACGGTGCATGCTGGTCACTCAGCTGCACCAGAGCCTGGAAGATAGTGCTTGTGGGCTTCACATGCCCACAAGCAAGATGGAAATTGCCAAGAAGGAGGAATAAAACATAGCTTTTTCAATAAAATCTGCAATCGAGTGGCAATTGAAAAGAGAAACATGAGTGCTATTAATAAGAATTTTAAAGTAAAGATATTCATCCAAAAAAAATAAAAAAATGTTAACAGTTGGAACTCCGCTTTAAGAGTAAATTAAAAGTCAACAGCTACAAAAACTGTAGCTGCTGACTGTTCATAAACAGCAACTTGCCTGTCCCAGGATCCAGCACTGTGCTCACCCCAGCTGTTTTTTCTCCCTGTGCCCTCTCTCCCCACTCCTCAGCATCTTTACTATGGGCACTTGGCTTTGACAGCTTCCAGCTTCACAGCCAGGGGCCCACTTCGCATTCACGAGTTGCGCCACACAAGGCAAATTGAGGCCTTAAAGTGGAACTTTCCCTTTTGGTTGGAACTCTGCTTTAATGTGATATGCAGAAAAATGGGCAGTTCATTGTGTATGGGGCTGTGTAACTGCAGACCGGTCAGGTTGTCCATTCTGACCAGTGTCCACAGCCATACGCACCTACAATGGACACGTGAGCATCAGAACTGGACCACAGAGCAATTGAAGGAGGTGACCTGGTCTGATGTGGATGGTTGGGGGCGGATGCATCACTTCCCTGGGGAAGAGATGGCACCAGGATTCATTATGGGAAGAAGGCAAGCCGGCCAGCGGAGGCAGTGTGATGCTTTGGGCAATGCTCTGCTGGGAAACATTTCAGTCCTGCCACTCATGTGGTTGTAAGTTTTACATGTACCACCTATGTAAATGTTGTTGATTGACTACACCCCTTCATGAAAACGGTATTCTCTGATGACAGTGGCCTCTTTCAGCAAAAATGGTTTGAGGAACACAAGTTTGAGGTGACAACTTGGCCTCCATATTCTCCAGATCTCAACTCAATCATGAGCATCTGTGGGATGTGCTAGAAAAACAAGTTCAACCTATGGAGGCACCACCTCACAACTTACAGGATCTGCTACTGGTAGCTTGGTGCCAGATACCAGAGCATACCTTCAGTGGTCTAGTGGAGTCCATGCCTAGATGGGTCAGGTCTGTTTTGGCAGCAAAAGGGGGGCCTACTCAACAGTGGTGGCCCCGTCCTTAAAGGAACCCCCTGATCTACATGCAGGACACCAGATGCATGGATTCCAATTGGGATTTTTTTTCCTTTGAAGCACGTGATTAGAGACAGAGGCTCTAATAGGCTTCAAAAAAGGGTGGGCTCGGGGGGCGCAGAGCGTTGTGTCCGAAGCCCACCCAGTTGTGTGACAATAGTGAATGAATATTCACTATTGTAACAATGATTCTCCTCCCGGCCAATCAGGAAGCAGGTCATGAGACTTGGATTGTTTGCTGCCCCTCCAAAAAAACGATGTACGTCCTATTTTTGAAGAGGGATATCTCGGTAACGGCAGCAGCTGCTGCCACAACCGAGATGTCCATCTCTTCAGGCGGCGGTCGGCTGTACGGTAGCGGTGGTCTCCGCGGCGGATTCACCGCGAGATCACCGCTATCGGTGGTGGGAGAGGTGCCACCCCCCCTCCCGCCGCCCTCCCGCACCTTCCGCCGCTTACCGGAGCCGTCGGTAGCGGCGGAGGCGATCGGGTCCTTTCGTTAGCTGGGCATAGAGACAAGTGAGGCTGAGATGGCCCCCACTCGTCTCTATACCATAGGAGGGCGGAAGCGACGTCAAAACGTCACTTCCGCCCATACCTCTTAAAGGTATATTTTTTTTAAATGTCAGATTTTCTTTTTTTATTTTTATTTTTTGTTGCATTTTAGCCCAAATATGAGATTTGAGGACTTTTTGACCCCAGATCTCATATTTAAGAGGACCTGTCATGCTTTTTTCTATTACAAGGGATGTTTACATTCCTTGTAATAGGAATAAAAGTGATCCATTTTTTATTAAATTTTTTTTAAACAGTGTAAAAATAAATAAAATCAATTAAAATAAATAAGAAAAAAAGATTTTTTTTTTAAAAAACACCCCGACACGACGAGCTTGCGCACAGAAGCGAGCGCATACGTGAGTAGCACCCGCATATGAAAACGGTGGTCAAACCACACATGTGAGGTATCGCCGCGATCGGTAGAGCGAGAGCAATAATTCTAGCCCTATACCTCCTCTGTAACGCAAAAAATGCAACCTGTAGAATTTTTTAAATGTCGCTTTTTGAGGCTAAAATTTTGACGCCATTCCACGAGCGGGCGCAATTTTGAAGCGTGACATGTTGGGTATCAATTTACTCGGCGTACCATTATCTTTCACAATATAAAAAAAAATTGGGCTAATTTTACTGTTGTCTTATTTTTTTATTCAAAAAAAGTGAATTTTTTCCAAAAAAAGTGCGCTTGTAAGACCGCTGCGCAAATACGGTGTGAAAAAAAGTATTTCAATGACCGCCATTTTATTCTCTAGGGTGTTAGAAAAAAAACAATATAAAATGTTTGGGGGTTCTAAGTAATTTTCTAGCAAAAAAAAAAACTGTTTTAAACATGTAAACACCAAGTCTGAAAAAGAGGCCTGGTCCTTAAGTGGTTAATATTAGGTAGGTGGTGGTAAAATCGATGGTGGTTTGGTGTATATGATAGATTGCAGGAGAGCTGGGCCAGGGCAGCTGGGATTCTGGTATTTGTGTACTATCTGCCACCAAATGCTCCATTCATACAAGATTTGCATGTCTTTCTTCTCTGGACCGGAGCAGCGGGTGTAGCTGATAAACCAGCTGTGTTTTGGAAGGCTGTTTGTTTTATTATTTTATATTCAAAATTGTTTGAAACTAATAGTTTTTGTCTCTGGTTATTTGCATGGCAGCCACCTATAGTTTGTTAAAGTTTACACTTCAGTAACTTAAAGTGGTCCTAAAGACTGAAGTTTTTTTTTACATGCATTGTATGCATAGCTCCCAACTGTCCCTGATTTGGTCCCTCTGTCCTTCTTTCCTCCTCATTTGTCCCTCGTTTTGGTCTGATCTATATAGTTGGATATAAAATGCATTTTTTTATTTTTTTTTTATCTTTCAAAAAGTGTTTCCCAGCGCTAAAACTTTCATCCAATTTCTAAATCCTAAAAAGACTGGGAAATGAGCATATACTAAAATGACACCATATCTCCCATATCTTTTTCCTAATGAACAGTAGAGGCTGGTGCGCACATTTTTTTTTGGGGGGGGGGGGGGGCATGCAGCAAGGTGGCTAAACAAAACACTCGACCCCCTCCCCTCCGTTCGGTCGGTCAAACCCCCTTGTCGCTTGGTTGATCAGTCAAACCGCCCACCCCCCTGTCGCTCAGATGGTCAGTCAAACCCTCCACTCCCCCCATCGCTCAGTCAATCGTCCGTCCATCAGCGCCGCACTTACCCCATTCAAGCCGCGGGCATCTTCAGAGGCTTCCCCCCTGCTCCTCCTCTTCGTCGCCTCCCCTGATTGGGTCTTAGGACCCGCTCCCTGATTGGCCAGGAGGGGAAGCAGGAAGACAATAGCGAATATTGATTTGCTATTGTCACACAAGTGGGTGAGCCCACCCTTTTTTGAATCCAGTTAGAGCCTCAGGCTTTAATCACGTACTTCAAAAAAAAAAAACCCATAGAAACCCATGGGTCTGGTGCCCTGCATGTAGATTAGGGGCCGAGTGCATGGATATGGGGGGGGGGGTGGCGCCCCTAATGGGCGGGCCGCCCTTTTTTGAAGCCAGTTAGAGCCTCAGGCTTTAATCACGTACTTAAAAAAAAAAACCATAAAAACCCAATGCGTCTGGTGCCCTGCATGTAGATTAGGGGCTGAGTGCATGGATACGGGGGGGAGGCGCCCCTAATGGGCGGGCCACTACTGCTTATGCAGCTCCCCAGCCCCCCATTGACTTACGACTTACCTGAGCTGGATCTGGATCCAGCGCTGTGCACAAGAGCAGCTGCTCTCCCAGCACTCTCCCTCCCCAGAGACAGCAGCAGGACCCATTGGCTCCTGCCGCTTTCAATCACAGCCAATTCGGAGGGGGTGGGGCTGAGAAGCTTGCTATGAGGGCACATGGTTGGTGGAAGGAGTATCAGCGGGGGGACCAGAGAAGAGGAGGATCAGGACCATTGCACAGAGCAGGTACTGTAAGTACAACATGTTTGATTTATTTAATTTTTACTTTTATTGTCGCTGTAACAAGTCTGCATGAATAAAATGAATAAATTCCTGCCATGTCTCAATATACAGCAACATTATAATTTCTGAAAAAAAATTAAATTTGGATTCAAACTTTTACAATTAAAAAGCCATACATGAATTCCTGTTAGTATTTTTGCCAAGGCAGAGATAATTTTATCAGTCTCCTGCCGCAGGAGGAAGTATTTTCTTAATGCCCGCCCCAAGTGATTGGATTGTACAGTGCACAGGGGGCTGATCAGTCAAGAACTGCACCGGCACCACGATTGACATGATTGTGTTATCTCTGAGCCGACATCTCAGTCCAGGAAGTGGACGGTGACCCCTGATGATGCCTGAACAAAGATAGCTCCGTCCTTCTGGAGAGAAAACCAGATGAAGGCATTGTCAGAGGTAATCTCTGTACCTGAAAGTGTTATGCCCTGTACACACGGTCGGAAATTCCGACAGAAAAGGTCAGATCAGAATTGTATTGTCGGAAAATCCGATCGTGTGTGGGCTCTTTACGGAAAAAATTTGAGAGCAGGATCTCAAATTTTCCGACAAAAAAATCCGATCAGACTTTTTCCGATCGTTTGTAGAGAATTCCAACGGACAAAGTGCCACGCATGCTCAGATCAAATTATGAGACCAAAGCTATTGGTTACTAGCCTTTCCGACGGATTTTGGCCCAAACTTGTCTAGCATACACACAATCGCACAAAGTTGTTGGAAAATCCGATCGTTCAGAACAAGGTGACGTAGAACGCGTACGACGGGACTATAAACGGCCCAGTAACCAATAGCTTTCGTCTCGTAATTTATTCTGAGCATGCGTGGCACTTTGTCCGTCGGAATTGTCGGAAAATGTTGTTGTTGGAAAATTTTATATCTAGCTCTCAAACTTTGTGTGTCGAAAATTCCGATGGAAAAAGTCAGATGGAACCCACACACGATCGGATTTTCCGACAACACGATCCGATCGCACATTTTCCATCGGAAAGTCCAACCGTGTGTATGGGGCATAAGAATGAATAGATTAACATTCATTCCTACATTCAGGAAATCTTTTTCAAAGCTGAACTCCAGGTAAACGGCTCACCTGCCACAAGATTTGTATTCCCCTCCAGAAATGTACAGGGCTTTATGGCAGGGCAGGAGACCGGATTTTTCTTTGCTGCAGTTCAGTAACACTCACAGGTCTTGTCCCTCCCCCCAGCCTGTGACTGAACAGTGAAAGGAAAAGGTGCAGACCAATGGGCTCATCTCTCTCTGTTCTCTCCTCCTATCAGCATGTTCCTTGCACTGCTGCAAAACTGATTGGCTTCCTGTGCTGCTTCTACATCTCCCAGAGTTCTCCTGTACAGCGATTGCAAAGGGGCTGATGCTGAATTCAGGTAATTCTACTACTTGCATTAAAAAGAAACCACATTTAATGCTGTAATAATGAATGCAGTGCTGCAGTAATGTGTCTTTTCTATCTGTTTGGGGTTAATATTTGTATACTAGGTATGCTGGAACCAACGACTTTAGGAAAGGATACATAAGGGAGATGTGAAGTAGGAATAATTGGAGTTGTTTGAGAAAAGCCTGTTCCCAGTGCAGCCTCATCTGGAAGTACTCCATAATTGGCTACAGCTTATCGAGACACTCCAAGCTCTCATTGCTAAAATAGCAACTGGGTTTTAAGAGGAGGTCGCAGCATATTCGCTGCCAGCAATACGGGCACATCGCGGGGGGCTGGCCATTCAGAGAGGGGGCAGCCAAGCAGAACCGGAGATGTAAAACAATGCACAAGGTTTTGTAATCTGCTTGTCCCTGCTGAGTTACATGACAGCATAGATGACATCACTTGCCCTCTGCCCCGTCTCATGGTTAACCCCTCCCACTTCATCTTACAAAGCAGGTACTCCCATGGATAGCCTGACTTCTCTGAAGTCTGCCTGTTCTGTATGTGTGTGTATATATATATATATATCCTCCTGTACCTTTTGTATTGTACTGTAATTGTGTTGTCCCTCCTTATACATTGTAAAGGGCTGCATGAACTGTTGGCGCTATATAAATCGTGTATAATAATAATTATATATATATTTATATAAAGTCTGTAAATACATATTTGCTCTGGTTCAACATGCAAGTAATTTCATGACCTTTAAAAAAAAAAAAAAAAAACCTGCATTCTCAGTGATGTCACTTGTCTCTAGTGAATGGATAGGCTGTATTCTCAGTGATGTCACCAATCTCTAGTGAATGGATAGGCTGCATTCTCAGTGATGTCACTGGTCTCTAGTGAATGGATAGGCTGTATTCTCAGTGATGTCACCAATCTCTAGTGAATGGATAGGCTGCATTCTTAGTGATGTCACCAATCTCCAGTGAATGGATAGGCTGCATTCTTAGTGATGTCACCGGTCTCTAGTGAATGGATAGGCTGCATTCTCAGTGATGTCACTGGTCTCTAGTTAATGGATAGGCTGCATTCTCAGTGACATTACTGGTCTCTAGTGAATGGATAGGCTGCATTCTCAGTGATGTCATCGGCCTCTAGTGAATGGATAGGCTGCATTCTCAGTGATGTCACTGGTCTCTAGTGAATGGATAGGCTGCATTCTTAGTGATGTCACCAATCTCCAGTGAATGGATAGGCTGCATTCTCAGTGACGTTACTGGTCTCTAGTGAATGGATAGGCAGCATTCTCAGTGATGTCATCGGTCTCTAGTGAAGGGATAGGCAGCATTCTCAGTGATGTCATCGGTCTCTAGTGAATGGATAGGCTGCATTCTCAGTGATGTCACCATTCTCTAGTGAATGGATAGGCTGCATTCTTAGTGATGTCACCAATCTCCAGTGAATGGATAGGCTGCATTCTTAGTGATGTCACCGGTCTCTAGTGAATGGATAGGCTGCATTCTCAGTGATGTCACTGGTCTCTAGTGAATGGATAGGCTGCATTCTCAGTGATGTTACTGGTCTCTAGTGAATGGATAGGCTGCATTCTCAGTGATGTCACCGGTCTCTAGTGAATGGATAGGCTGCATTCTCAGTGATGTCACCGGTCTCCAGTGAATGGAAAGGCTACATTATCAGTGATGTCACCATTCTCTAGTGAATGGATAGGCTGTATTCTCAGTGATGTCACCATTCTCTAGTGAATGGATAGGCTGTATTCTCAGTGATGTTACTGGTCTCTAGTGAATGGATAGGCTGCATTCTCAGTGATGTCACTGGTCTCCAGTGAATGGAAAGGCTACATTATCAGTAATGTCACCGTTCTCTAGTGAATGTATAGGCTGTATTCTCAGTGATGTCACCAGTCTCTAGTGAAGGGATAGGCTGTATTCTCAGTGATGTCACCGGTCTCTAGTAAATGGATAGGCTGCATTCTCAGTGATGTCACCGGTCTCTAGTGAATGGATAGGCTGTATTCTCAGTGATGTCACCGTTCTCTAGTGAATGTATAGGCTGTATTCTCAGTGATGTCACCAGTCTCTAGTGAAGGGATAGGCTGTATTCTCAGTGATGTCACCGGTCTCTAATAAATGGATAGGCTGTATTCTCAGTGATGTCACCGGTCTCTAGTGAATGGATAGGCTGCATTCTCAGTGATGTCACCGGTCTCTAGTGAATGGATAGGCTACATTATCAGTGATGTCACCATTCTCTAGTGAATGGATAGGCTGTATTCTCAGTGATGTCACCATTCTCTAGTGAATGGATAGGCTGTATTCTCAGTGATGTCACCGGTCTCTAGTGAATGGATAGGCTGTATTCTCAGTGATGTCACCGGTCTCTAGTGAATGGATAGGCTGAATTCTCAGTGATGTCACTGGTCTCCAGTGAATGGATAATTTATCCAGAAAGCTGACATCACACTGTGCTTTATTACTGTTATCCAAAATATAAAATTAGCAAATTTTGCAATAAACACAGGAACCAAAAGAGCTGATCTAGCAAAAGGTGGACAAACTGTGGACCTGACATATGGAACAGATCTATACATCATCCAGAGAATCACATGGCCAGGAGGAGGAAGTGAAGAAGAAATGTGTATTGCCTCCCCCTCCTGGGTTAACTCCTGTCCATGTGACAACATTTCGGGTTCTGAGACAGATTAGACTTAACCCTTTCAAGTGAAATGAAAACGTCACGGAAAAGTGGAACTTCTAGCCGCATACTCTGTCTTACTCACTTAGGCAGCGCAAAGAACAATACGCCCTTTGCATATTTCCAGTCTCTTTCACTCGGGATTGCACAGTCCACCAGTCAGGGGCATGCTAAACTGAACCGCATATAGCCTTGTTACTCCTCTTTGATGCCTCTTTTCCTCTCATTTGCCCTTTTTTTTTCTGGCAAATTTGCCTACACACCTAGGTCTAGGTACGGCCGGACAACCAAAAAAAAAAGCAATGATTTAAACAGTATAACAATAATATGTACATTTAGAGTTTAGGAGCTTCAGCAACTATTTTGATGAGTTTAAGCTGCTTAGATTTTGTCTTTTCATGGATTCTCATTTCTCCCCTCATCAACATTTTAAAATAAAACCTATTTTTATTTTATTTATTGTTTATTTTATTCACCTAATTTTAAGACCAAGTGATTTTATCTCTGGGTCTCTGTGCTTCTTTACACAATGGGGGTAGATCATGGGTGACGGGAGGGCCTGGCAGGGTGCAGGGATCATAGCATCCTGTCTCCGTACTCCTCACATCTCTGACACTCGATCGGCATTTTGCAAAAAAATAAAAAAATGCCTTGATGGGTGAATGTCGGTTGGGAGGAGTTTGCATTGCTAGACAGACCTTATTTGCATGAAGACTTTCCCAAGGTAATGCTCACGTGATTGAAAGGCAATTCATTAAAAGGGTGGGTCAAGCACAGTCAGGCTGGGGAGGAAAGCACTATATGATGCTCGATGCCCTCCAGCCAGGTAAAGAGGCAGGATCTGACTTGCTGCAACTTCTAATGAACGCTGAAGAAACCAGTGGAAGCAATTTCAGTCCAGGAGAGGAACCTGTACAAGACTGTACAAGACTGAAGGGGAGGCTGGAGTTTAGATGTAAAAGAGTATGGGGGGGGGGGGGGATGATTTTTCTTTTAGTCATACTTACCTAGGTGGATGCTGCATCTGTCTGACGGCACCTCTACACTGAGAACCGAAGGATCAAACACAGCCGATCGATCGGTTCTCACAGCTCTTTGAGCAGAGAGCTGGAGACTGTCACCACTCCTTGCTCTGCCCCCAATCACTGGCACGCTGGGCTGTGGAGGGGACAGGAGTGGCCGGCTCAGGCTCTCAGCGCCAGGTGCTGGTCTAGGCATGTGGGAGGATCCCGGCCATATGGTCATGATCCTTCCCGAGCCTGGACCGGCTCTGTGACGGCAGCAGACAGCGACTTTAGAACGAACTGCACTCCTGTGATCCATAGGAGAAGTACACTCAAATGAGCTTTAAAGAAGAACTGCAGCCTGCTCACATATGTAATAAAAACATCTTTGCCATTCTGAAGCTTCCCCTCCAACCATTTTGCATATTATTTTATATATACTGTGATTTCTGTACTTGCCAAATATGCTGCAGAAATCTCCTTTCACTGAGTCTGGTTGCAACCATGTGGCCAGCTGAAGCTGCTGCCTGTTCACTTCCTGTCCTGGATTTACACGGACACACAGAGGCACACCTCCAACTCTGCAGCTCTCATTGGCACTCTTATGTCTCACAAGCCCCCCCCCCCCCCCCCCCGACAAACTCTCACGAGAGAGAGCTGTGCATGATGTCATAAGCCTAGGCTAATGACCAGACAAGAAACAGGAAGTGGGCTGTATAAGGGATTTACTGGCAGGAAAAAAAGTTTTACTATCCAAAGTTAAAACGACAACAAGGGCAGAAGATTTAATAGATGGGAAGTTTAAAAAATGACTGAAGGTCCACTTTAAGTTAAATGCATTAAGTTAAATGCTGTACGGTTTAGGAGATATTCCCCTCGCAATCAGCCGCTGACTGCAGCGGCACATGCGCACAGGGGATTCTCGGCTGAAAGTCCGGCAGACGCCGGACCCTGCCAGAAAGAAATCTCCCGTGCGCATGCGTGGGAGTGACGATATTGCGGCTTCGGCCACTCACAGCGCTGGAGCTGCGATACCCGGAAGAAATGCAGAGGGAACATGTCAGCTCCCTCTGCGTGGATCGGGTGAGATGTCGGGGCCTCGTTCTAATGTAAGTATTTCATAATGAGCTAGTATGTGGTGCATACTAGCTCATTATGCCTTTTCCCTTGCGGGTCTAAAAAAAAAAATGTCAGCGGGTTTACTCCTGCTTTAAAGCGGTAGTAAACCCGCATTTTTTTTTTTTTTTTTTTTTTTTTTTAAACCTGCAAAGCAAAAGGCATAATGAGCTAGTATGCACCGCATACTAGCTCATTATGAAATACTTACCTTAGAACGAGGCCCCGACATCTGGCCCGATCCACGCCGAGGGAGCCGACATGCTCCCTCGGCGTCTCTTCCGGGTATCGCGGCTCCGGCGCTGTGAGTGGCCGGAGCCGCGATATCGTCACTCATGCGCGCGGGAGATTGCAGTCCGGCCGGACGAGCGCTGCCGGATTTTCACGGAGAGAACCCCCTTGTGCGCATGCGCCGCTGCAGTCAGCGGCGCATACCGAGGGGAATATCTCCTAAACCGTACAGGTTTAGGAGATATTTTTTTTACCTACAGGTAAGCCTTATTATAGGCTTTCCTGTAGGTAAAAGTAAAAAATGTGGGTATACAACCACTTTAACATTTAAATTTTACCTTCAGTAATTTTTACAACTTTCCATCTTTTAAATCTTCTGCCCTTGTTGTTTTAACTTTGGATAGTAAAACTTTTTTTCTGCCAGTAAATACTTTATACAGCCCACTTCCTGTTTCTTGTCTGGTAAAAAGCCTAGGCTTATGACATCATGCACAGCTCTCTCTCTCACTCTTGTGAAAGTTTTCCAGGAAGGGAGGGGGTGGATGAGTCATAAGAGGGCCATTGAAAGCTGCAGAGCTGGAGGTGTGCCTCTGTTTAAAACTCCAGAAAGTGAACAGACGGCAGCTTCAGCTGCCCACAGTTAAAATGGTTGCAGCCAAACTCAGTGGAAGGAGATTTCTGCAGAATATTTGGCAAGTATAGAATCACAGTAT